>NW_028317854.1:5000-2405000 GCF_062004578.1 Staurois parvus
AAGAAAGAAAGAAAGAAAGAAAGAAAAAAAGGGGGGAAAAAGGAAAGAAGGAAGGAGGGAAAGAAAGGGAAAGAAGGAAGGAGGGAAAGAAAGGGAAAGAAGGAAGGAGTGAAAGAAAGAGGAAAGAAGGAAGGAGTGAAAGAAGGAGAGAAAGAAAGAAGGAGGGAAATAAAGAGGGAAAGAAAGAAGGAAGGAAGGAAGGAAGGGAGAGAAAGGGAGAGAAACAGGAGACAGGGAGAGAGAGAGAGAGAGAGAGAGAGAGAGAAGAAAGAAAGAAAGAGACATATAGAAAGAAAGAAGAAGGAAAAAAGGAAAGAAGGAAGGAGGGAAAGAAAGAGGTGGGAAAGAAAGAGGAAAGGAAGGAAGGAGGGAAGAAAGGGAAAGAAGGAAGAGAGAAAGAAGGAAGGAGGGAAAGAAAGAGGGAAAGAGGAAGGAAGGAAGGAAGGAAGGAAGGGAGGAAGGAAAGAAGAAGGAAAGAAAGAAAGGAGGGAAAGAAAGGGGGAAGAAAGAGGGTAAGAAGAAGGAAGCAGGGAAAACAGGAGACAGAGAGGGAAAGAAAGAAAGAAAAGGAAAGAAAGAAAGAAAGAAAGAAAGAAAGAAAGAAAGAAAGAAAGAAAGAAGGAGGGAAATAAAGAGGGAAAGAAAGAAGGAAGGAAGGAGGGAGGGAGGGAAGGAGGGAGGGAGGGAGGGAGGGAGGAAACAAGAGACAGGAGAGAAAGAAAGAGATGTATAGAAAGAAAGAAGAAGAAGGGAAAAAAAGGAAAGAAGGAAGGAGGGATAGAAAGAAGGTGGGAAAGAAACAGGGAAGGAAGGAAGGAGGGAAACAGGTGACAGAGAGAGAGAAAGAAAGAAAGAAAGAAAGAAAGAAAGAAAGAAAGAAAGAAAGAAAGAAAGAAAGAAAGGAGAGAAACAGGAGACAGGGAGAGAGAGAGAGAGAGAGAGAGAGAGAGAGAGAGAGAGAAGAGACATATAGAAAGAAAGAAGAAGGGAAAAAAAGGAAAGAAGGAAGGAGGGAAAGAAAGAAGGTGGGAAAGACAGGGAAAGAAGGAAGGAGTGAAAGAAAGGGAAAGAAGGAAGGAGGGGAAAGAAAAGAAGGTGGGAAAGAAAGGGAAAGAAGGAAGGAGTGAAAGAAGGAAGGAGGGAAAGAAAGAGGGAAAGAGGAAGGAAGGAAGGAAGGATGGAGGGAAACAGGTGAAAGAACGAAAGAAAGAGAGAGAGAGAGAGATAGAAAGAAAGAAAGAAAGAAAGAAAGAAAGAAAGAAAGAAAGCTGAAGGAAGGAAGGAGGGAAACAGGTGAAAGAATGAAAGAAAGAAAGAGAGAGAGAGAAAGAAAGAGAGAAAGAAAGAAAGAAAGAAAGAAAGAGAGAGAGAGAAAGAAAGAAAGAAAGAAAGAAAGCTGAAGGAAGGAAGGAGGGAAACAGGTGAAAGAACGAAAGAAAGAAAGAGAGCAAGAAAGAAAGAAAGAAAGAGAGCAAGAAAGAAAGAAAGAAAGAAAGAAGGAAAGAAAGAAAGAAAGATAGAAGGAGGGAAAGAAAGAAAGAAAGAAAGAAAGAAAGAAAGAAAGAAAGAAAAAAGGAGGGAAAGAAGGAAAGAGGGAGAAGGAAAGAGGGAAAGAAGGAAGGAGGGAAAGAGGGAAGGAAGGAGGGAAAAAAAGAAAGAAGGAAAGAGGGAAAGAAGGAAGGAGGGGAAAAAGGAAAGAAGGAAGGAGGGAAAGAAAGAAGGATGGAAAGAAGATGGGAAAGAAGGAAAGAGGGAAATAAGGAAGAATGGAAAGAAGGAAGAACGGACAGAAAGAAAGAGGGAAAAGGAAGGAGGGAAAGAAGGAAAGAGGGAGAAAGAAAGAAAGAAAGAAAGAAAGAAAGAAAGAAAGAAAGAAAGAAAGAAAGAAAGAAAAAAGGGGAAAAAAGGACAGAAGGAAGGAGGGAAAGAAAGGGAAAGAAGGAAGGAGGGAAAGAAAGGGAAAGAAGGAAGGAGTGAAAGAAAGAGGGAAAGAAGGAAGGAGTGAAAGGAGAGAAAGAAAGAAGGAGGGAAATAAAGAGGGAAAGAAAGAAGGAAGGAAGGGAGAGAAAGGGAGAGAAACAGGAGACAGGGAGGAGAGAGAGAGAGAGAGAGAGAGAGAGAGAGAGAGAGAGAGAGAGAGAGAGAAAGAAAGAGACATATAGAAAGAAAGAAGAAGGAAAAAAAGGAAAGAAGGAAGGAGGGAAAGAAAGAAGGTGGGAAAGAAAGAGGAAAGTAAGGAAGGAGGGAAAGAAAGGGAAAGAAGGAAGTAGAGAAAGAAGGAAGGAGGGAAAGAAAGAGGGAAAGAGGAAGGAAGGAAGGAAGGGAGGAATGAAAGAAGAAAGGAAAAGAAAGAAGGAGGGAAAGAAAGGGGGAAGAAAGAGGGAAAGAAGAAGGAAGCAGGGAAACAGGAGACAGAGAGGAAAGAAAGAAAGAAAGAAAGAAAGAAAGAAAGAAGGAGGGAAATAAAGAGGGAAAGAAAGAAGGAAGGAAGGAGGGAGGGAGGGAAGGAGGGAGGGAGGGAGGGAGGGAAACAAGAGACAGGGAGAGAAAGAAAGAGATGTATAGAAAGAAAGAAGAAGAAGGGAAAAAAAGGAAAGAAGGAAGGGAGGGATAGAAAGAAGGTGGGAAAGAAACAGGGAAGGAAGGAAGGAAGGAAGGAAGGAAGGAGGGAAACAGGTGACAGAGAGAGAGAAAAGAAAGAAAGAAAGAAAGAAAGAAAGAAGAAAGAAAGAAAGAAAGAAAGAAAGGAGAGAAACAGGAGACAGGGAGAGAGAGAGAGAGAGAGAGAGAGAGAGAGAGAGAAAGAGACGTATAGAAAGAAAGAAGAAGGGAAAAAAGGAAAGAAGGAAGGAGGGAAAGAAAGAAGGTGGGAAAGACAGGGAAAGAAGGAAGGAGTGAAAGAAAGGGAAAGAAGGAAGGAGGGAAAGAAAGAAGGTGGGAAAGAAAGGGAAAGAAGGAAGGAGTGAAAGAAGGAAGGAGGGAAAGAAAGAGGAAAGAGGAAGGAAGGAAGGATGGAGGGAAACAGGTGACAGTTTGAAGACAGTTGCAGTAGAGGCCTGGCAGAGCATCACCAGGGATGAAACCCAGCGTCTGGTGATGTCTATGCGTTCCAGACTTCAGGCTGTAATTGACTGCAAAGGATTTGTAACCAAGTATTAAAAAGTGAAAGTTTGATTTATGATTATTATTCTGTCCCATTACTTTTGGTCCCTTAACAAGTGGGAGGCACATATGCAAACTGTTGTAATTCCTACACCGTTCACCTGATTTGGATGTAAATACCCTCAAATTAAAGCTGATAGTCTGCAGTTAAAGCACATCTTGTCCATTTCATTTCAAATCCATCGTGGTGGTGTATAGAGCCAAAAATTTTAGAATTGTGTCGATGTCCCAATATTTATGGACCTGACTGTAAGTACTGCCCTTCCATCTTTCAGTCTACAAAGCTTTAGCAGAAGGGATTACAAGATACTGATATCAAGAAAAACATAATAAATATTAAATACCTAACTGCGTTAAGTGTTTTTTTCAGTCTGCCTGTATTTCAGAATTAAAAACAGATAGTTCTTCCAACTACTGTACTGTTTGTTCTGTGGATTAAATGTGGCCACCAGTGGCGCTGCTACAGGTAGGTAAGGAGAAGGTATTCCTTGCCCACCTTCCTGTGTGCCACCCCCCACCCCCCCAAAATTAGGTGCAGGTGTTCAGCCACTGTGAGAGGGTACAAGAAGTCTCATGCTTCTCCTCTTCGACAGTGGCTGGCTTCTGCAGGAGAGAGGATTCCTTCCTCCAGCAGGGGGAAATGAGAACTCATAGTGCGGGAGAGGAAGGAGGAGCTGCCTAAACAGCATCTGTGAATACAAGGGGGCAACTCTGATGTATGGGGACACCTGATGGATGAGGACACCTGATGAATGGGGACACTGATGTATGGAGACACTAATATATGGGGACACCTGATGTATGGGGACACTGATGTATGGGACACTGATATATGGGGACGCTGATGTATGGGGACACTGATGGGGACACCCGATGTATTGGGACACATCTCCCACAGCTCCTGAGTCAGACATCCACGATGATCCATGCATATCTGAATTGTAAGTATGGGGTCTCCTATGGTAGCCCTTGGCTATTATATGTAACACCTTTTTTTAGTCATATTATATATTTACAACTGATGTTCTATTTTGTAAACATCTATCTGTGCATCTACTTCTGATGGAGTGGGCAATGACTCAAGAAATGCATTGAGTTTAAAGCAGGGGCAGACTGACCATTTGGAAACTCGTGCACTGCCCAGGGTCAGTAGGGGGCCCCATGAGATGCCACTGGAACCTTTTTCATAGGCTTTTTTGAGTTTGGGCAAGGACACAGGGGCCCCATGATCCCCTATTGCCCGGGGGCCCCATGAGTTGTCAGTCCGCCCCTGGTTTAAAGGATGTATCTTTAACTAATCATGTGTTGACCTTTATAATATTGTAATTTGATATTAATTATATTATGGAACTATCATAAAGATGCAATTTTAACTGAATCATGTGTTTACATTTGTAATATTGTAACTTGATATGAAATATATTATGGAATTATCATAAATCAACTTTACAATATAGTAACCTTTTATGTCATCTTATGTCAATTATATTTTCCCACTAATAAAATTGGTTAATATTTATTGTAATACATGTTGCACTTTATTTAAGTCCCAGAGCAAAATTATGTGTATATAGACTGATGTATATGGACACCTGATGCATGGGGACAATGATGGGGACACCTGGTGAATGGGGAAACTGATGGAGATACCTGATGTATGGGGACAATGATGTATGGGGGCACTGATGGGGATGGGCATCTCCTGTAGAATGCCTGCAATCTCTGACCATCTCCTGTAGTATGTCTGCAGTCTCTGACCATCAGGCCAGAAAAAAACAGAGACCCACAAAAACACTCAGGGTCTGTTCATTGGTCTTCATTAGTGACAAATTTAACATAGGGGGATAATTACACAGTCCTGGTGTTTGCTGAAATTGATTTAAACTATAAAGAAAAGCTTTTGAGAGTTTTTCCCTCTTTCTCAGTTATGAAGCAATAACTGAGGAAGAAAGGAAATTTTTTGAAAGCTCTTTTAAGTGTTAGGTTAGTACAATAAAAAGGCTTAACTGTATACCACATTACTCTCGTATTCTGAAATCTTATTTATATATCCTTACTTGTTTTTTTAAAGTGGTATGATTTAGTGGTGAAAATCATTAGGTGCCCCCAGTTTTGATTGTGGTATCCTATGGGCCCTCCCTATATATTGTTCCTAGAGTCGCCACTGAATGTCACTCCTGTATGTCTATCTGTAAAGCTTGAAAAGACTGCTGCAAAAATAGTTAAGCAGCTTCTACAGTATCACACTGTTCATTTGTCCTCTGGGCCTTCTTGAATAAATACTGTATCAGACATAAGCATGCTCACTGGGAAATAAATGAAAAATGACACAAAGAGGAAAGGTAAAAATCTGTTTAAAGCATAATTCTGGATTTCTCATTATGCTGCCTACTATGGAGCTACAAATGGCATTATGCTTTGTTGCACATTTTTACACATGTACACAGGAAATAAAATGTGGGCCTGCACATCCACATTAAATGAAGGAATGTCAATTTGTCCTGTTAAGGGCTGTGCTGGAGCCCAAAATCACTCAATAACTGCCATTTTCACAGGGGTTCACTGGAATGCTTGTGGGAACCTGACATGAAGGGAATGTCTGCTGACATTAGCTCATATGACAGTGTTATATCAATTGCAGAAGGCATAATAGGAATTTTTCATTCTGCCTTGGAGTTAAAACAAACCCATAATAAGCAAGGCACAGTATTATTTGCACAACATAGTTAAACTACTAAAGGCTTAAAGTGGAACTCCAGTCCAAACCTTTATGTGTTAGAGAATGGGACAGATAGTACCTCTGTGAGGTTTATATTGCTTTACAAGTCCCCACTGGGGAGATTTTCTCTAATTTTTCTGTCAAAATAACAATTTAAAAACATTAAATGACCTAAAGAAGTTCTAACCTTTCCACATTCTATCCAGAACAATGAATAATAGAAAGTTTTCTTTGCTTAAGAAAAGTATTTACAAATCTTTATATTACTTGAGTTAATAAAGGAACAGTGTTAGCTACACCAGCTTGTAGCTATGTTGGCCAACACATCCGGATGAGGATTTATTTGTGAAAAACCTTTGCACCACTTAGGTGTATCTAGGGTCTTCCATATGTTGACTTTGAGAGCTTCCTTTCCACAGTGTGTAATGTAATGCATTCATTGTTTACTACCTACTGTCAATACCACCATCATGCTGAAAGTCAGAATTTTAAAGTCCAAGCAATCTCATTAAATTCAATGAATATTTACCCGTGTCACCTACCTTCTCTTTGAGAACTATGTATGTGCCATCTGTTTCCCCTTTGTACACCATACATCTTTCTGTGCTTTGTCATTTTAATATTAATACATTCACAATGACACACAATTGTATTATTTTTATTTAGAATACAAAAATGGTGCTGGAAAAGTAATGCATATTTGGCTATCACATCAAAAATGATTTAGCTGTCCATCTTAGTCTTTTATTGTTCCAACCAACTGAGCCTCCAGGTAACCAGTTTGATTCCATACCCAAGTTTTTTTGATCTCAGATGTAAGTGTTCAGAAGTAGCACCTTTCGGGGCACCAATATTGACTGTTGTGAATATTTTTTAATGGAAAGAACTATACATGTTAAAGATATAGATGTGTTATTTATTCAGGATAAGGTATGGATGTGACAGAAAACCATATCCAGCTCAAGGGCCTCCAGCTGGACAAACTGATTCTGTGTACAGCAGGGTTTATCAACCAGGGTTCCTCCAGAGATTGCTAGGGGTTCCAAGAGCAATGAGCAATATCTGCCTGTCAGATAAGTTCCCACTGATACCATTGATCTATCATTTAGCTATCTGTGGTTTATCAACCAGGGTTCCTCCAGAGATTGCTAGGGGTTCCAAGAGCAATGAGCAATAACTGCCTGTCAGATAAGTTCCCACTGATACCATTGATCTATCATTTAGCTATCTGTAAGGGGGTAATTTTTCCCAGTGCCCACAAGTGCAAGGACCATTCTTTCCACTGACCATTACACTAATGTATCATGAGTGTAGATAAAGTAATTTTTAGCAGGGGTTCTCTGAGACGGAAAGTTATTTCAAGGGTTTTTCTGTGTGGAAAAAGTTGACAAAGGCTGGTCTAGAGTAACATAACAAAATGATTGCATTATAAGGAAGAAATAGATTATAATAGCATCTTGTCTAGACTCCAATATACAATACAAGGAAGTATTTTAGTGCTTTATAAGATACCCGTAGGTTTTAGTAAGACTGGAGTATAGTCTATCCTTTGTAGTCACATTGCTGTCCATTGCACATGATTTTATGAACCATCTTCAATAGGTTAAAAAAGTGTCACTACCAGTTTTCTGATGAAACATTTTGCCTACAATAATTCTCATATTTTACAGCTTTTTAGTTCTGCATTTTCTTGCCTTTGTGATGGGTCAGTTTAATATTAGGTTGGCCAAAGTGCTCCATGTTTATAGTCTTGTACAGTATGGAGGTAGACACATAGGCAGTCAGTATTCATCCGCAAAGCACTCGTTCCCCACATGTTCAGCGGACTCCAGCTCTACACTAGACAGAAAACGCCTCATACATTTCTTGCAGTTGTAATCCAGGGTGGTAGTGTAGACTGTTTTTGTGTGCTTTGGATAAACTATGGTGGTGCTCATGAATCTCTGTGGTTTGTTCTTTGGCTGAAAGTGAACTTCGGCTCTGTAGCTGCGCCATGTACAGTTGGGAACGCAGATTACTGTTTGACTGCATGAGGAGACACCCAGGCCCACAGGCATGTAGATGTTGTCAATAAAGTGCTTATCAGAGTCATATTTCACAGAAGATGTATACCTGGAAAGACAAAATATAACAGTATTTGAGGATTATAAAAATAATGTGTCACTTTAAGATACAAAAGGTTATGTTTAAAGAAAAGTATAACCACATGCACTTTCCAAATATTGGCATTGTAAAATGAAAAACTGTTTGTTAAAACAAACAATGTGATTCTTTGAGGCTACAACCAAAAAGGTCAGTTACTCTCTGGTTGCTATGGGCAGGGGCGGACTGACCATTTGGAAACTTGGGCACTGCCTGAGGGCCCGAGGTCAGTAGGGGGCCCCATGAGATGCCCCTGGTACCTTTTTCATAGGCGTTTTTGAGTTTGGGCAAGGACACAGGAGCCCCATGATCCCCTATTGCCCGGGGGCCCCATGAGTTGTCAGTCCCCTCCCTGGCTATGGGGCAATTCATATTGTTGCTTAATACATTCTGATAAATGTGACCAGCAATTTATATCACGTGAAACATTTCAAATAACAGGCCTCATTCATCAGAGTCTTTCTTTTCTTTTTCACTGGTTATACATACAGCAAATGTATATACATACACTATTGTGCAAAACTTTTAGGCAGGTGTGAAAAATGCTGTAATTTAAAAATGCTTTCAGGAATAGAAGTGTTAATAGTTTATTTTTATCACCTAACAAAATGGAAAGTAAATGAAAAGAAATCTAAATCAAATCAATATTTGGTGTGACCACCTTTTGCTTCAAAACAGCATCAGTTTTTTTTAGGTACACTTGCACTCAGTTTTTGAAGGAACAGGTAAGTTTTGAAGGCAGATAGGTTGTTTCAAACCTCTTGGAGAACTAACTACAGATCTTCTGTGGATGTAGGCTGCCTCAAATACGTCTGCCTCTTCATGTAATCCCAGACAGACTGAATGACATTGAGATTAGGGCTCTTTACGGGGCCAAACCATCACTTCCAGGACTCCTTGTTCTTCTTTATGGTGAAGATAGTTCGTAATGACACTGGCTGCATGTTTGGGGTTGTTGTCCTGTTACAGAATAAATTTGGGGCTAATCACACGCCTCCCTGATAATACGGCATGATGGATAAGTATCTGCCTGTATTTCTCAGCATTGAGGACACCAAAGATCCTGACCAAATCTCCAACTCCATTTGCAGAAATGCAGCCCCAAATTTGCAAGGAGCCTCCACCACGCTTCACTGTTGCTGCAGACTCTAATTATTATACCGCTCTCCAGCCATATGACAAACACATCAGTCCAGAGCACCTGCTGCCATTTTTCTGCACCTCAGTTCCTATGTTTCATGCATAGTTGAGTCGCTTAGTATTATTTCCAGGTCGGTGGTATGGATTTTTAGTTGCAATTCTTACATTAAGGTCACTTCTGGACAGATGTCTCTAAAAAAGTAGATGGGTGTACCTGTGCCCCACTGGTTTCTGCCACTTCTGTGCTGATGGCACTGCTGGACAACTTCCAATGCTGAAGGGAAGTAAACATTATTTGTCTTTTATCTGCTGCATTAAGTTTTCTTTGTCAACCACTGTTTCTACAGTCCTCAATCTTGCCTCTTCATTTTGGTCTCTTCGAAAGAGCTTGAACAGCACATCTTGAAACCCCAGTCTGCTTTGAAATCTTTGCCTGGGAGAGACATTGCTGATGCAGTGTAACTACCTTGTGTCTTGTTGCTGTGCTCAGTCTTGCCATAGTGTATGACCTTTGACATGAAACTGTCTTCCACAACCCCAAGTTTGTAGCAGAGTTTGGTTGTTCCTTTGATAGTGTTAAGCCTCCTACACAGCTGTTTCTGTTTACACTAATGACTGTGTTTCAACTTACATATGAAATTGACGATCCTTAGCACCTGCTTGGTATAGTTGGTGAATTGTACACCTGACTCTAATCCTAAAAAATCCCTGACTTTGTGCAAGGGTATGAAATGTACAAGTGTAAGGTTTGAAGCCTAAGGGTAGGCACACCAAATATTGATTTGATTTTTCTCCTGTTCGCTCACTTTGCATTTGTAAATTGCTAAAATATTAAAATATATATTTTTGCAGGCATTCTTACTTTAGAGCATTTCTTCACACCTGCCTAAAGCTTTTGCACCAGCCTGAACCATTGACACAAGGCAGGATGGATCCATGCTTTCTTGTTGTTTACAGCAAATTCTGACCCACCATCTGAATGTCACAGCTGAAATCGAGACTAATCAGACCAGACCTCTGCAATCAACAAGGCATTTTCAACCACACAACTGCCACTCACTGGATATTTTCTCTTTTTCAGACCATACTCTGTAAACCCTAGAGATGGTTGTGCATGAAAATCCCAATAGATCAGCAGTTTTTGAAATACTCAGACCAGCCCATCTGGCACCAACAACCATGCCACGTTCAAAGTCACTTAAATCTCCTTTCTTCCCCATTCTAATGCTCAGTTTGAACTTCAGCAAGTTGCCTTCACCACATCTACATTGTGTTACCAAGCAATTGAACAGGTGTACCTAATAAAGTGGCCGGTGATTGTGTGGGTATATATATATATATATATATATATATATATATATTCAAAATAATAGCAGTCAGACATCACTAACCTGATCAATCACTGTTTTTGGTAGAAATGATATTTCTACATGGGAAATAATTTAGCAGGTGTAGTAGAGTAATAGAAATCCAACAGACCCAACAGTCATGACATGCATGATGCTGATTCTGTGTAATTGAATCACTAATTGAGAGGTGTTTGAAATTCTGAGCAAAATGGGTCCTTCCAGACATTGTTCAGAAGGACTGCGTACCTTGATTAAAAAGTTGATTGGAGAGGGGAAAACATATAAAGAAGTGCAGAAAATGATAGGCCGCTCAGCTAAAATGATCGCAAATGCTTTAAAATGGCAACCAAAACCTGAAAGATGTTGAAGAAAGCGAAAAACTACCATTCGAATGGATAGAAGAATAGCCACTTTTCTTCAATTTTTTTAGAGGAACAACACAAATTTGATATATTTTTCTTCATGTTTTGATTTGGAATAGAATGTGTAGTGTTCCCAATGCATTTGTGTGTATGGAAATAAAAGCTATTAGAAGGATTTTGAGCTTTATTCACTTTTTCCAACACACTGCTATTATTTTGAACACAACTGTATATATATATATATATATATATATATATATATATATATATATATATATATATATAGTTGTTGTTAAAAACATCCTAATAGTTCATGCAGTGTCTGACATTTCTTTTTTACCAGTTTATGTACAGAAAATGTGACTTTTGCTGTAAAAATATTCATAATTTGTATAGATATTTAGATTACATATATTTTTATCTTTTTGTTCATGAGAAATTATATGTATTGCATTTTACACCTAGATAAGAAACTGATTATGTTTGCACACTAAAAACTTAGCAGCTTTTTTTTACGAGTGAGTTATTTATTCACAGAAATATAAGGAAGCTTTCACAGTAAATTCTTTCACTAAGCATGCATAAGCCTGCCACATGAAACATTCTCTGAAAGATGTTATCTACAGACTTTGTACCTTCTTTTGATACATTTACCTTCTGATGTTGGCATAACTGACTTTTTAGTTCTCAATAATGTTTTTTTTTTTTTATTACAATCAAAACAAACAAAACAAAATTAAAAAAGGAAGACGCTTATCAAAATACACCTGTGGCCTTTACAGTACTTTCCACACACAGTACACCCACCCCACCTGTGATACATCAAGATATCCAAAGTACATATTCCACATATCTTTCACACTCAGAAATAAAATGGGCAGGACATATCCATAGATAGTGTACCAGGGAGAATTACAAATACATTGCATTCATGTTACGTCACATAAAAAAAGCTGTTCTCACTGATGTTAATCTGATTCAATACAGCTGAACTCTAAGCAAGCATCTCAGTACTTAGTTGGGAAGTATGTTGTTTTACATAACAAAGCATAAAGCATACACTTCTCTACCTTCACTACAGTAGCAGCAGAGCTTGGTCAAAAACACACCCCCAGCTTGCAGTCTGAACAATGAAAAAGCAACATGCTCTCTCCTCCTGTCAGCATGTTCCATGTAAGCACATGTGCACTTTAGAAGAGCCTGGCTAAATTTAAATGCTAACCCTATTTCTCTCAATCTGACCCCTGATATACAGAGAAACAAGATGATTATATAAAGGGAAATTTGTGTATTTGCACACTGAGAAATACATTTAAAGTGATAAAAAAAGAAGCTGCTAACAGGTACAAACTGCAGGCACCAAGCATACTTAAGTGCCATGTTTCATTTCTTTTTGAACACTGGCAGCTACATGTTTCAGCTGTGCCTACTGCTATTTGAATTTCAGTTTCTCCTTCTCAACTCTGAAATCTATGATGAAGACCACTCCGCCGTAGATATCGCTAGCCAAAAAAAATCTAATCAAGAGACTGCTCTCTGCAAAAAGTCTAAATACAACACATACCTTGTTTTCAAATACAACCCACAACCTGGTTCCAAATACAACGCATAGCCTGGTTCCAATTACAGCACATAGTCTGTAGTTTAAATCACCATGCACCTTCAATTGCTTATTTGCTACCACCACAGTAAACAATTCTCATATTGGGGATTTTCTCCCTCTTGTAAAGGCTTTTAAGTTTAGTTATTTAAAATGTGAATAAAAGCTATTTTTGTTCTCTGGGCTCCATCTGGTAATTCTTTTTAAATGCCAACTCCTGCCATGTACCAGTAAGAGTTAGGACCAGTAGTAGGCCACCATTGGTAAGCAACCCACACTTTGGATAATACTGCAGTAAAGCAACAGGATGAGTGATAGGAGGGATTTAAAAAAAAGTTAAAAAGGCTATGGATATCTGCTGATATTTCTTACAGGGTAATGGTTCCTGCAGGCCCTACATTACAGAACCAGTACTAGAAAATCAGGCTGCTGCAAACAAAAACTCATCTCAAAATTAGTAGCAAGTAGGCATAGTTCACACAATTTCAGTTCACTATGTTAGACATGGATATCCAAGTAGTGAACAATTGAAAATGAATCCTTGTCTACTCAGTCGGCACATTCATAATTAATCATTACTTTTCTTTCACTGGACTGGGTGTAGGGCAGATAACATATGAATTACAGTTCCCATTTTAGTTATATATTTGTATTTTTACTGCTTGTCACAAATGGGAACTTCCAGTGAAAACATAACTTTGCTTTGAACATTTAGTTCTTTATTCAACATCCACTTTTACAGTCATCTGGAAGACATTCTCTGTACCCATGAAATCTTTAATGCAAATGTTAAACTTCTAGTAACATTTTCTTAAAAGGATTTCCTATGTCAAAGACAGTATGCCATTAATGCTCTGGCTATGCACATTCTTGTCTGTTTTTATTGATCTTTTTAAGAAACAAGGTTTTGAGGATGACAATAATCTTTCTTAGTATTTCTTTACAGTTAAAGCACCACAGGCATTTGAAAGGAGGAGCTAGTGTGTAATTAATGGACTCTGTAAAGGGACAATATGTATTTCCAAATAAACAGACAACTGGCAAGAAAAATATCTTGCAGAAACATGAAAAGGTTCATAAAATAGAACATTGTTAATTCTTTATTTATTTCGAGCATGATATATTCAGACTGCTGGCTCAAAATCAGTATTCAAGTATAAATATATGCTGTATATTGCACTATATGACAGTGGCCAGATTTTGTTGGACCTCTTTGGCTCTGATAACAGCTGCCAAATGTCACTGAAGGAACTATAAAATATACCTGTGTGAAGTTGACCACTCTGACATCGCAGGATTGGAAAGATGCGATATCAGCTGTTCCCTTCTATGGATTATGGATTATATATAGTTACATAGTTAGTCTGGCTGAAAAAAAGTCCATCCAGTTCAACCATTAAAAAAAAAAATGATAATCCTATACCCACAGTTGATCCAGAGGAAGGCAAAAAAAACAGCAAAGCATGATCCAATTTGCTCCTGCAGGGAAAACAATTCCTTCCTTATCCCCCGAGAGGCAATCGGATATTCCCTGGATCAACTTTACCTATAAATGTTAGTATCCAGTTATATTCTGTGTATCTAAGAAAGAATCCAGGCCTTTTTTTAAAGCAATCCACTGACCTGGCCAGAACCAACTCTTGAGGGAGTCTATTCTACATTTTCACAGCTCTCACTGTGAAGAAACCTTTCCATATTTGGAGATTAAATTTCTTTTCATCCAAACGTAAAGAGTGCCCCCTTGTCCTCTGTGATGACCTCAGGGTAAATAGCTCTACACCGGTTTATACCCAAGTCTACCATAGTGGTGCTTCATTTGAAACTGAGATTAGAAAATCCTCTCTGGTTCTTGTCATCTACATAATTAGCTTGAAAAAGTCCTTCCCTATGATGTCATGTAAAAGGGATTCAATCAGTAGCATGACATCAGTGTCATGTTTATTTAACCACTTTCCGACCGGCCGTTGTATATAAACGGCCGGACGGTGGCAGTGCAGGGTCGGGTGGCCATTTATAAACGGCCTCCCTGCACCCGGCTTGTGCGCGCTCCCTGGGAGTGCGCAGCACCACGATCCGGTGCCCGCTGTGTCCTCCGGACACAGTGAAACACCGATCGTCGGATGGGACCTCTGTACGAGGTCTGGATCATGTGATCACTGATTGGCCAATCAGTGATCACATGCAAAGTAGTAAGCAAGATGTCACTTGTGACATCATTGCTTACTACGTGTGAAATCTGTGAATGGTCACAGAGGTCACATGGTACAAGGCTATTCACAACAGCCTTGTACCATGTGACAAGCTGTGACCAATCACAGCTCACTCAGTACTTCTCAATGACTGCAAGAATGCACACAGAGAGAAAGAGAAATGATTGCTTTTATATCCTATATGGGTGTAAAAGCAATCAGTGTAAAAAAAAAAAAAAAAAATCTTCATCACCTCCCACAAGTAGTACAGTGTCACCATGGTGACACTGTACTGCTAGGGTGACAGTATGTAAAAAAAAAAAAAAATAATAATAATAATATAAAAAAATAAAATAAAAATGTAAAAAAAAATTTTACAAATTATAATTTTTGGTTATAAACTAATTTGGATTTTTTTTTACTAAAAAGATAACGGAATAAATTTTGGCCAAGGTTTATGACAAAATATTTATTTGCAAAATTTTATAAAAAAAACATTTTTTTTCAAAATTTTTGGACTTTTTCATTTACATAGCAAAAAAAATAAAAATCCCAGTGGTGAATAAATACCACCAAAATAAAGCTTTATCTGTCTAAAAAAAATGGTAAAAAATTAATTTGTGTACAGTGTTGCATGACCGCGCAATTGTCATTCAAAATGTGATAGCGCTGAAAGCTGAAAAGTGCCCTGGTCAGGAAGGGGGTGAAAGTGTCCCGTCTGGAAGTGGTTAACATGTGATCAAGAGAAGCAGTTGTGTTATAAAGTAAACGTGGTTCTTTTAAAGGAAATTTAATAAGACATACAAGTGCGGGCTGCCAAAATAAGCTGTCAGCAAACACTGATCGATCAATCAACTTGGGTACAACCAGCCTTTACTTGCGATTATTACTAGTGACTGCCACTAGTAATAATCACTTCTCTTCTGGTGGGGACAGCTTTCCCTACCGGGAGAATACAATATCTCAGGAGGAGGCATTCCCCTGTCAACACTGACTGTGTTGATGGAGTAATCGTGCAAATTTCTTTCCTGCAGCCTGTGGTTTCAGGAAGGAAATTTGCACCATCTATAGCCTGCCTTAAAGTGGGTAGTGAGAAACAAAGCCCCAATCTTAGATTAACCAGATTTCCTAAAACCGCCAGATGTCCCAAAATGCACATATCAAAATGTCATACAACATTTATATTAAAAATATTATAGATATGTTATTGATTAGAACTACTTTAAAACAAAATAATGATTTTTCTCGTGGTAGCATTGACCAAGCTGCTATGAAAACGAAACAGATTATTTCTAATATGTTAGGTTCACAAATTTATCAAAGAAATAATCACACTCCTGGGTTAATTTGTATAAGAGGAAGTCTATATAAATGTTCTAGCAGTAATTACAGACAATGTATTTGCATTGGTGAACAGTCTATGACACATGATCTTTACAGTAGACTTTTGTCAGTATCGAGTTAAAAACAAAAGGTGTACTTTGCGGCTAACTATTAACTAAAATAGTTGTTCCTGGAAACTTTGCCATCTGAAAGTAAAACATCTGGTTATTTCAGCTCTTTGTACTGCCAATACCACAACAAAACATTACATTCTTAAGCTGTCAAATTGCTCTTGGGCTGAGTATCAGCTTAACAATGTGTGTGTCCTGCTTTGGAATAAAAGTCCTCGGGGATCATGCAAAAACGGCCTATTTACCTGTAGTAACTATGTGGACTTTACATGATTGTAAAAGCTTACATACCAAATAAATGAATTACACCTATGTAAATGTGTACCAATGTGAAAGAAAGCTATACTGTATATTACCTTATCTCCTTGGGTGGCAGTGGATCAAATTCCACACCTTCTCCAAATGACAGAGGACAAAGCCTTGGGGTGTAACTGCTGGACAAACTTAAAGAAGGTGAAGTACTCTGAAAGAAAAGAAAACATACGATTGTTGTGTTATATTTTTTAATATTAAACTTCCCAGAATATATTAACATGAAGGAATTAAAAAATAACCAACAATGAGAAAAGTATTTCTAGTTTTATAACTCCAAATATTAGACAGGGAAATATTATAAACTGATTGTCAATGATGTTCTCTAGAAAAAAAGATTATGGCACAATTATTGGTAAGAAAAAAATGCCTCTGCATGCTATTGCTGAGTTTACTAAGGCTGGCCATACATTATACAATTTTCTTGTACAATTTTCCTTTAGATCTACCAAAACTATATAATATAAGGTCGGACCTGGAAACCTTCAATTTGTATGCAATCATGCAGGCCTGTGCACTACATAGTTCAAGGTAAATCTAAAGAAAATTGAATAAGAAAATTGTATAGTGTATGGCCAGCTTTAGACTCAAAGTAGAGATCTCTGTATGCAGAGGCATCAATTTAAATGGTGATGCCAACATGGGACTCTTGGTGATCTCAAAGAAGGGTTTATATGAAAGTATAGTGAATTTTCCTCTCTGCTACACATAGAATTTTATTTTGCAGCTTGTTTCCCTTCTAAATAGAATACCACCTTCTCAAGCAAAGGCTTAGGGTTAAAGGTAGGCAACATGGCAAGCATTAGTTTTAGGAGTAGAAAAATAATGCTTCAGTTATAACAGAGGTTATCCATGGGTAAGGTCTCAGGATGCGGCTTATGGTGACAGTTAAAGTCTACCTAAAGCCAAGTTTTTCCTAAGTTTGGTAAGAGATGTTCACTTAAAGTAAAACACTTGCTGGAATTCTGTGTCCCCTTATAGACATTTATTCTTTCTATCTGTCCTACTAACAATTGTCATCGGGGCTGAAAGTGAAAGAAAAATCCAAAATGCTGAACATTGCTGAATGCTGTTGCCAGAACAGGGACTCTACCAATGGGACACTTGTTCTAGTGACAACTGTCTAAGAGGCATTCATCCTTTGGAGAGATTTCCTTTTACTTCCTGTTGTACATGAAAATCTGACACAGACACAGGCAATGAAAAACCTGACAAGGGTTTTAACCATTCCTTAAAATGACAAAAAAAATGTTTGCTTTGGATACACTGTAGGTTTAGAGCAGAACAGGGTTTCTCAACCAGGGATGCATTGAACACTAGGATTTCTCCAGAGGTTGCTAGAGGTTCCATGGGCAATGAGCAAATTCTACCTCTCAGATAAGCTCCCACTGATGCTGTTAATCCTTTTAGCAGGGTCACTGCTAGACTATCTTGCACCCTCGGCAAGACCAGCTACTTGGGCCCCCCCCCAAAAAAAAAAATTAAAACTGTAAAAAAAACAGTAGAAAATATCAAATCAACAAAACATAAAACAGCTACATTTCTTTTAATTTGCAAAAATAAGTGCCATAAGATGCCGCCAGCACCAACATTAAAGACAAAATACATATTACCAAATATAAATTAACTGTATAAGCCAGTCAGAACAAAAAAAAAAGAGAGACAGTTACAAAACTCCACAGTTTTCTGCAGCTGTCAGCCAGCTTGCAGTAAGGGACTGAGTCTGAGAGGAACACTGGAAGGAGTGGCAGCTCAGTTGCTACACTGGCCCCAGACACCCAGCATCTTCCTCTGTCTTTCTTCCTTCCCCTCTGCCACCCCTCCCCTCAGCAGAAGGATCATTCATGCCGTGGCAACGTCCCACACAATCAATCAAGATCCGCTCCCCTCACCCGAGCAATGTCCGCCCCCCTCCTTCTCCTCTCACCTCTATGACCCACCATGCTCCTAGGCATGGCTCACCGCTGATGGCTCCTGACAGGATTGGGAGTCCAGGCTGCAGTTCTCAGTGAGGACAAGCAGCCTTCCAGCACTACACCGCTTCCTTCTCATACACACCGACTCCAATCATCCTACTCACATAGGGTTAACCCTGCAACCAGAGCACGCTCCCACCTATTGATTGGCTCCAGCTGTGTAGAAGAAGGCAGAGCCAGCGCTGGACATGCCCCATTTGGTCACTAGCCGGCTCCCTGTTACAGCTGAAGGATCATGTGTGCCAGTGTGTGTACTGGAGATGTACGGACCACTCCTTCAATCAGAGACTGCCGACAGCCCAGTGTCTTGGGCTAATGTCATCACTAGGGGGAGCCAACATGAAGTACTGATCTATATATACTAAATGGTCATGTGTGAGTAAAGATATGATCATTCCCTCATCATTCCCTGTGTATGAGGAGAGGAGGACTCTGCAGAGAAATGAAGAATTCATACAAGAGGTCCATAGGCCACACAAAGAGAGTACCTGCCTGTGCTGTGCCCAGGTGCCCCTAGGTGGCAGTGTGCCCTAGGCAGCTGCCCAGTTTCCCTAGTAGAAGCACCAGCCCTGGCTTTTACCCATCTGTAAGGGGGATTCTTCCCAATGTCCACAAATGTAAAGAGCATTCTTCCTGCTGACCATCACACTAATGCGGGGTTTCTCAACCAGGGTTCCATGGAACTCTAGGGTTCCTCAAGCAATGAGCAATCTCTTCCCTTAGATAAGTTCCCACTGACACCATTGATCTTTTTAGCTAATGTATCATGAGTTGTAGATATAGTCATTTTTAGCAGGGATACACTGAGACCAGAAAGTTACTTCAATGGTTCCTCTGTGTTGAAAAGGATGAGAAAGACTGGGGTAGAAGGTTTGGGAAAGTAACACTGCCCAGTGCTAGTGTCAAGTAAGCTGAGCGGCATGCACGCTGACAAAGTGAGTTGGTTTGAAAATGTTTAATCAGATTCCCCATTGCTGTTCTGCTGTTTTATGATAGAACACCCACCACCATGTTTGCCACCTACCTGTGTAATGAGAAGTCAAGGAGGATGTGTGTCTACAAAATGGAAGATTGTTAGCACTTGACTATGACCTACAACATGTATCTGAGCATCACATATGGGTTGTGCATGCATAAAACCTGTACATGAACGCAGTTGCGCTCATTTTTCCAAGAGATTAGTGAATAAGGTGAAGCTTCACTTTATAATGAATATCCAATCAGGTGCATATAAAATAATAATAAATTTAAAAAAAAAGCAATTTTGCTTGCACTAGATTGGATGATGGATATCAACAGAGCTTTACTACATTCACTAAGCTCTGGGCAAATTGAGTGCACCTTGCAAAGCGCACAGTCTATTTGCCTTTAGTAAATCAACCTCATAGTGTGCATTAATCTGAATTGGTGACAAAATGTGAAACTTTTTCTTAAACTCCAAAACGATAATCCCAAAAGAAAAACTGCACTGCACCAAGTTCCTAAATCAGCCTATCAGTAAGTCCACAGCTCCATGCAGGTCACAAGAGCTCGTCTACCTCAATACATATACCAAAATCAAAAAATGAGGGCTAAGGGTGGGGACTGTGTAACCAGCCAGCTATACACAATAAACCTACCAATGGAAACCCTGAAGAGTGCAGCCTCATTTTTTCATCTTTCCACAATGATAATCACCATGTGTTCCCACCACCCAATGGAACTGCACATACCAACCATTATGACCTCCAAATCATAGGAAGGTCATAATACACATGTAGTGTAGATAGGACTCCATGCTACTTCAATACCCCAATGGTAAGACCAACGTCAAAATACATCAAAAGCCATCTTTGAAACTGGATTCCTATTGCCATTACATGTATATTATGACCTTCCTATGATTTGGGGGTATTAATAGTTGGTGAGTGCAATTCCACAGTATGGCGGTACACATGGTGATCATGTTAGAGTTTAAGAAGTTTCACATTTACTATATTGCTATATACTCTATATTTACAATATAATTTGCAGTTTTTATTTACAGGATTTATGAATGCACAACCTACATGTGATGGACATTTAATATATGGAAGTGCTGCTTTATTTTGGTTTATTAGATTGCTGTACTAATTTTTTTTTTTTAAGTAGCTGCTTTGTGGATTTTTTTATTTACATTACTGGAGCACCGTGTCAGAAGGGGTTATGTAACTGAGCATACTGTGGCATATTTCTTTTATGTTATAGTAATTAATAGGTATACCTTATTGTTGTTACTTGTGTTAATGGCGCACTTCCAGCCTATAGTAAACCTGCTAGCTGTTTTATCCTATTAAAAGTAAAATTCCTGTCTACCAGAAGACATCACAAGGAGACAGCTATTCCTTTTTTCTGCCATATAAGTTTTGATAACGCTGGTAACTTTAGCTGTGTAAAGTCACGTTAAAAATGTGAGTTTTCCTTTTTTTTGCATTTAGTAGTGTTTTGCCGCGATTAGCAACGTTTTCCTGATTTAGCATTTTTCAGCGTTTTTTTATACAAAAAAAAAATTTTGGTAAAAAAATCCAAAAACGCCAGTTTGCAGTGTTTTACCGCGTTTTGCGGCATTTTTTGGCATTTTACAGACAAAAAACTCCTCTAGAAACCCACTAGTCCTGGGTTTTTTTCCAGCCAAAAATGTTGATTACAGTCTGTGTACATGGACACATAGGATAACATGCTGGGGGGTTTACTGGCTGTAGAAAAAAAACATCAAAAGCCAAAAACAGCCGCTGTAAAAATGTCCAGTGTGTATGAGGAATAAAAGATACCTCTGTGCACCCTTCTGATCCTGGTTTCACTTACGTGCTCATAGCTTAAACTCCTACTTTTAGGAAAAAGCCCCGCCCAAGCTTTTCCCCTGTCCAATCAGAGCACCGTAATTGGCCAATTAGGCACAGACAACAGTGGTAAGCCAGGGCTTAGTTTCAGGGGCCCTTTCAATCCACAGCATTTTGGGTGCATGCTATGTAATTGAATCATATACAAGGGGTTGCTGTGTTTACTATAGGCAGGTGTGCATCACCATGAATGTAGTCCAAATTCTTATATTTAATATTTTTGTGTCAACAGTACATCTCACACCCAACAAATGACATGGGTATATAGCAATTTTAGAAAATGAATTTCAGAGTGCTCTTTCTGGAGTTCAGTTGTAATACTAACACTCTGTTTAGCTAATTTTGTTCTTTTAGTTATTATGTGAAAATGTAAAACTCTGTGACGTACAGAGTACCATAGTATTCACAGTATTTGAAATCATTCTTATTAGGCCACAATTAGAGAAAATCCCACCATTTCACTAATAACAACTAAAAGTTCATGTCTCCTAGATTGTAAGCTTGAAAGAGCAGGGCCCTCGATCCCCTCATGTTTTGCATTGTATTGGTATTGTTCTGTCACATGTTCTGTCCCCCTTTGTAATGTACAGCGCTGAGCGAACTATTGGCGCTTTATAAATACTGAATAATAATAATAATAATAATGTACACTGCAGCTGATAAACTCACGTTTAGGAGCTTTTCTGCATTTTTTTCAGCAGCCCCTGAACTCTCCCTAATGTTTTCCTATGTGTCCATGTGCACATCGTTGTTTACAGACATTTGACTTTACAGTTGTTTTTTTGAACGCAATAAACTTGCATTCAGGAATAGATTTATCAGCGTTTCAAACGCTTGTAAATGCGTATAAACATGTCTAACCGCGTTTATAAGCGTTTGCGTTTAGAAGAGTTTTTTAACTATTCCATTTCCAGATGCTGTCCAGATCCTTTTTTTATCATGAAAAATGCATACAATATACATATTGTTTTCAAGGTACTCAAATGGACAAAACACTGAACACAGGATGTTCCTACCAAGCTTGTCACACATTGTAATGACCAATTCACACCGCAGACCTCTCCCACCCTTGGAAACAAAAGATATGTTAATGACCATTCACACCTCAAATTCCTCATGAAGACCCCCTGTCAGGTCGCCTTAACCTCCTTGGCGGTATGATTCTTTCCGATTTTTTGTGCTGAAAGCGGTACCATTTTTTTGCATGGAAATATGTAGTTTTTTATTGTAGGCTGTAATTTTTAGGAATAACTCACTGAAATCTGTCTGAACAAGAGTCTATTAAACATTCCGGATATGATAAAATTTGAAACACGAAATCATAAATTATAATTTAATAAATAATCATAAAAAATAATAATATAATAATAATAAATTTAATTCAATAATATAATCAAACCAAAAACACTGAAATTTGAAATACAGAGGCAAATTCGCACATCGCTGAGCAAAGTCGCAAAATCGTTTTCAGTGTCTGATGACGAATTTCCCCACGAATCATTATCACTCAATTCTGCAAGTGGTTCTGATTTACTATCGCTGTTCTAAAACCGCTTTTGACGTAAAGGGACGCTTTTTGGCCGCCATGGACTTTTCTAAGTTTCCAGGCAGAAAGAACAGTCAAAATGCAGGCAGGGCACAGGAAAAAGCAGTAGGGACAAAATGTATGTGAAATGCATTGAAACAGCAATGACAGCAAAAATGAAATTTTTAAAAAAATTCAAATTTCCCGCCGGTTCCGGCGCCCGTACGTCCCGACGTCACAGGGACCGGAACACGGAAGCTGGATGCCGGCATCGGCCGGAGGAGATGGCCGAGGACGCTGCAGGGGACACATCGCGGGAGCGAAGGACAAGGTAAGTGCTGCAGGGACCCCCAGAGCAGCGCCGCATGGTAAGCCCGAGTGTAGCTCGGGGTTACCGCTCTTGGTATAGAAATTTTACCCCGAGCTACACTCAGGAACACCGCTAAGGAGGTTAATGACTCACTCCACCAGACACCTTTCCCACCCTTGGAAACAAAAGAAATATTAATGAGCAACTCCCACCTAAGCTAATCTCAACATATACTGCTCTCTCTGCTTCTACTCTCTGTATTTCTCTGAAACAGTCTGAAATAGTATAATTTACTACTTTTCAGTGCATTCTGGGCATTTGGGAGGTTCTCCTGTACTTATCTTTACAAAACACTTCTAAATGCAAATGCACATAAGTGCAGTATGCAAACGCGTCAAAACTGATGTTTTTTATCCTGCGTTTACCTGCTGTCAATTTCCAGCGTTCAAACGTTAGTTTATCAGCTGTAGTGTACATGAGGGCTAAGTAAAATCTGATCAGGAGGAGATGGCCTTAAAACATTTACATATGTTTTCTTGGGAACCCGGAATGAACCGTTATTTTTATAACAAAGGTTACAAAGCAGCATGATTCTGAAAAGGGAAACGGTTTTGTATATTCTTTTCAGTGTAACAACTTTTGACAATGTGAAAACAGAATGCATGTTGAGGAAAAGAAGGTTTAGTAATTGGGAGCAAAAGGGCAAAGTGCTTTTAAGGTGGTGAAAACGAAGTACCTGCCTTTGTGCTGATTAGATTATACGCACTTATCAGGACCAGTTATATCACTGCAAGTTAAGGCACTCTTCAAAATGAATCCATGTTTGCTTTTCACACCTTATAATAATATTACAAAACAGCGTTGTTCTTAAAATATTTTCCATGTATAAAATGCACATCTGTTTAGAGGCCTGAAAAATCTTGCTGGAAATTTCCCACCATAAAATATCCTACATTTGGGATTTTAAAAATAAAGTTTAAAAGGCCCTTGTAAAATATTCATAGAATGTTCATACAGTTCTACAGTACTGCCTGACTTAAAGTGTTACTAAACCCACAACAGTAAAATCAGTCTGTATATGCAGTAAAGCATGCTTGTTATACTCACTGTGGAACCTAAGGGGTTAATCCACTGCATTGTGTAAAAAGGATGTTTGATCCTGTCTTCTCTGATTCTTCCCTTCTTCCAGTGTCTCCCTCTTATCTCCTGATAAGGCATATCATGTGGAGACACTGCACATGCTCAGTTTGGTGTGTATTGCTAGAGAGGTTTGTTTGTTTGTTTTTCTTGGGAGAGTGCATGTGATCAGCACAGGGCCAATCAACACTGGCCAGACAGAGGTAATAGAGAAAACTCCTCCTACAAGCTTTAACTAGTGCTCTGCTGGACACTGACAGAAGCCACAAGACTGTTCTAACTGCTGATGAGAAGAGATATTTAACAGTTTATATTTACAAAATAATTGCATTTTCATATTATGTGTACTGTGGGAGACCAGATATAGTGAATGCAGGGTCCTGGGTTTAGTAACACTTTAACTAGTTGCCGACCGCAGATAGCCGAATGACGGCTGCACTGCGGCCGGCCAGTTCTGGGTGGACGTCATATGACGTCCTCCCAGAACGCGCTCTCCTGCGCGCCCCAGGGGGCGCACACCCGGCGATCTCCGTGATCGCTGTGTCCTACGGACACAGCTGATCACGTGATGTGGTAAAAGGCCAATCACAGCGGCCTTTTACCAACGTGATCAGCGGTGTCCAATGACACGCTGATCACAGGGAAATGCAAGTGCCGGTTCTCGGCTGCACTTTCCTCACGCTGTCAGATCGTGAGGAAAGTACTGTCGAGAACCGGCAGTTGTCAGAGCGAGGATCGGCACCGATCATCAGGGCACTGATGATCAGTGCCCTGATGATCGGTGCCCAGCAGTGCCACCCACAAGTTCCGCCCACCTGTGCCCAGCAATGCGCCCACTAGCTCCGCCCACCTGTGCCCAGCAGATCACCCACCTGTGCCCAGAAGTGCCACCTACCTGTGCCCAGCAGTGCCACCCACCTGTGCCCACCCACCTGTGCCCACCAGTGCCACCCACCTGTGCCCACCCACCAGTGCTGCCCACCAGTGCCACCCACCAGTGCAGCCCAGCAGTGCTGCCAGTCAGTGCCACCAGTCAGTGCCCAGCGGTTGTGCCAGTCAGTGCCGCCAGTCAGTGCCCAGCAGTGATGCCAGTCAGTGCCGTCTATCAGTACCCATCATCAGTGTCACCTATCAGTGCCGCCTATCAGTGCTGCATATTAGTGCCGCCTATCCGTGACACCTCATTAGTGCTGTCTATCAGTGCCGCCTATCCGTGCCACCTCAGTACTGCCTATCAGTGCCCTTTAGTGCCGCCTATCAGTGCCCATCAGTGTCGCCTATCAGTGCCCATCAGTGCTGCCTCATCAACGCACATCAGTGAAGGAGAAAAATTACCTGTTTGAAAAATTTTATAATAGAAACAAAGAAACTTTTTTTTTTTTTTTCAAATTTTTTGCACTTTTTTTATTTATAGCGCAAAAAGTAAAGTGCCCAGTGGCGATTAAATACCACCAAAAGAAAGCTCTATTTGTGAGAAAAAAATTATCAAAATTTCATATGGGTACAATGTTGCATTACGGCGCAATTGTCAATCAAAGTGCGGCAGCACTGAAAGCTGAAAATTGGCCTGGTAAATAAGGGGGTATAAGTGCCTGGTAGGCAAGTGGTTAATGATGGTAAAAATGCAGCTCAACTGCAGTAAATGATCCAATTTGAGTCTTCTGCAGCTCACTGATGAGCGGACAAAGGAGCCAAGGATAAACATAAAAACCAAAAAAATTTAGCCCTGGTTCACACCGCTGCGACTTCAGGTGCGACATGAGATTTACAAATCGCACCCAAAGTCGTATCTAATGTATTTCTATGGCACTGTCTTCATAGGTGTGATTTCAAGTAGTATCCACCCCTTTTTCCAGTGTCTCCCTTTTATCTCCTGATAAGACATATTGTGTGGAGTCATTCTGTACATGCTCAGTTTGGTGTGTATTGCTAGAGAGGTTGTTTTTTTTTTTCTTGGAAGGGTGCATGTGATCAGCTCAGGGCCAATCAGCTCAGGAGCAATAAGATATATTGCATGGAGTCATTCTGCACATGCTCAGTTTGGTGTGTATTGCTAGAGAGGTTGTTTTTTTCTTAGAAGAGTGCATGTGATCAGCTCAGGGCCAATCAGCACTGTCCAGAAAGAGGTTATAGGTTCTGCATCCTCTTAGAGCAAAAAGAAAACTCCTCCTACAAGCTTTAACCAGCACTCTTCTGGACACTGATAGAAGTCACAAGACTGCTCTAACTGCTGATGAGAAAAGGTATTTAGCAGTTTATATTTATTAAAATAATTGCAATTTTCATGTTGTGTGTACTGTGGGAGACCAGATATAGTGAATGCAGGGTCCTGGGTTTAGTAACACTTTAATGCCCAAATTCAGCCAAAACCTTTTTTTTATATAGAGTGAGAAAGGGTTAGAATCTCTGTTGAGTTTTTGCTGCAGTCTATTCCCCTTTTGACGTATACCCTCACTTTCTGTCCCGGTGACAGGGTGTCACAAAGTAAGAAGTGACGGGATATGTCTCCAATGGAGACAGAGACAGCAACAAAAGCAAATTTACTTGGAAGCCAAAGGAAAATCTCCCCGGTAAAGACACAAATAGTATTAAAACTTCTCAGTTGGTTTGATCTGCATTCAGTCTATCAAAAACAGAAAGAAATTGCTTTGGCTGGAGTTTGGCTTTAAGTTAATTTAAGATAGATTTTTTTTTTATGGCTAACTTAAAAAATATGTAAACATGTATACAGATCAGAGCTGTAAATTTTCCTTTTCAGGCTTGTGCTAGACCAGGCAATATGTTTTCAACCTAGCTGTAGCCAGAGACTTCTGTTGCATGCAAGTTGAATGTCTGCATATGAACATACAGCGGGGAAAATAAGTACTGAACATGTCACCATTTTTTTTGGTAAAAATATATTTCTAAAGGTGCTATTGACATGAAATTTTTATTACATGTTGGTAACAGCCCATGCAATCCATATATACAAAACAAATAAGTTCAGAAATTAAGGTATGTGTAATAAAATGGAATTAAACAGGGAAAAAGTATTGAACACAAGAAGAAAGGGAGGTGCAAAAAAGCATGGAAAGCCAAGACACCAGCTAAAATCTATCAGTAATTAGAAAACAATCCTTGTCAGTACAAATTAATATCAGCTGTTTTAGTCTTAACTGATGGCCTATAAAAAGCTGTCTCATTACTAAGGTGTTTCACAAAAAGCAAAGAGCTCTCTCAAGACCTTTGCAACCTTATTGTTGTAAAACATACTGGCATTGGTTACAGAAGGATTTCTAAACTTCTGAATGTTCCAGTGAGCACTGTCGGGGCCATAATCTAGAAGTGAAAAGAACATCACCATAAACCAACCACGACAAGGTGCTCCCTGCAATTTTTCTGACAGAAGAGTGAAAAGAATTATCAGAAGAGTTGTCCAAGAGCCAAGGAGAGCTTCAGAAAGACCTGGAATTGGCAGTTTCAAAGAAACCAATAGGTAATGCCCTCAACCACCATGTCCTGTATGCACGCTCACCACGCAAGATGTGTTCAATACTTATTTTACCCACTGTACAATGGAGGTACACAGCCACCTTTAGGCTGTAAACACTTCCTGGACAGTGAAAATGGGTCAAGTCTACATTTGTGGCCAGTAAAAATATTTACTAGACAAGAGGGCCCCTGCAGCACTTTAGGTTAAAATGAATTTCCCTGTAAAGGCATATACCACCAAAAAAATTCACTGTGGCTCAGTGGTTAACATTGCTTCCATAGTGTTGGGGGCTGAGGTTTAATTGTATTTGGAGCGCTGGTGCCAAACATGCTGTATATTCACATATACATGTTATCGTTTTGAGCTTCCTTAGGGGTTCTCAGGTTGATCCTAAAAGACAATCCAAAGACATATGTCTTTAATTGGCCCTACAAAATTCATGCATGTTATATGAATATGGTTAGCATGTGTTGATCTCAACCATTCTCTGCAAGTAGAACACTCTGTTCCAAGCAAATAAAAATAGCACTTCAGTAACACATCAATACAAGTAAAAAACTAAATCATCAAACATCTAAACCTAGAATTCTGGAATGGATTCCCAGCTCCTCCTTCTGCTTTTGAATGGGAAAAGCTTGCTTTGGCAGTGATATCCTTGAAATCCTAATTCACTCTTTCCTACAGTTATGATTCCAACCAGTCCAATTTACTGATAAAATATTAAAACATACCCCATCTTCTGAGAAGCAGTCTTCGCTAATGGAATCATGAAGCAGATCCTTCATCCTGAGGTCCAGTTTAGTTCCAAGTCTGTTAACACTCTCATACACAGGTAAAGCACTGGGTGTTATATATTAGAGAAGAAAGATAAGATAACGAGCAGATTTCATCCAAAAAGATAAACCTATGGGTGGCCCTGTAATCTGTGAAAAGGAAATTAGCACCACACCTCTACATTATGTCAGGAAAAACACTCCAACTATAAGCCAGAATGAATGCATGGACCTTCAGTGCACAATGACTAGGTTTGAACCAACAAACCATAAATAGAAGTATTGTACATAAAGCCATGTTCACAGATGTAGGTAGATCAGGTGACAGCTTCTAAGAAAACGTTTCAAATCCAACACAGGCTATATATCCTGCTGTCTAAGGACATCCCCAGTACAGACCATAGAAATACAGTATCTTGAAAAAGTATTCATACCCCTTGAAATGTTCCACATTTTGTCATGTTACAACCAAAAACGTAAATGTATTTTATTGGGATTTTATGTGATAGACCAACACAAAGTGACACATAAGTGAAGTGGAAGGAAAATGATGAATGGTTTTCAACATTTTTTACACATAAATATCTGAAGTGTGGAGTGCATTTGTATTCAGCCCCCATAAGTCAATACTTTGTAGAACAGCGGTTCTCAACCTGTGGGTCGCGACCCCTTTGGGGGTCGAACGACACTTTCACAGGGGTTGCCTAAGACCATCGGAAAACACATATTTCCGATGGCCTTAGGAACTGAGACACCGCCGCTCTATCCGTCTCCAGGTGTGGGCGGGATGACATGCCGTCCCTGTCATCTGGACACACCCCCGGGATCAATCCTCGCCGGTGATTGGCCGCCGGAACTATAGCTCAGGAGAGGCACACAGGCGGCCAATCACCGGCGATGAGGTGGAGCTTGGAGAGGAGGAGCCGAGCGGCACCACGAAGATCGAGCGAGTGAAGAGGAGGAGAGCGGCCGGAGAAGGAAGACATCTGACCGGTAAGTGTCTGTACCATGGGAGAGGGAGGGAGCGAGTGAGCCCAGGCTGGAGCAGGGGTCAGCAAGGTAAGTATCATTGGTGTCAGTGGGAGGAATAGTGCCCAATCATTGGTGTCACTAATACCAATGATGGGGCACTACTCCTCCCACTGACACCAACGATGGGGCACTATTCCTCCCCCCACTGACACCAACGATGGGGCACTATTCCTCCCCCCACTGACACCAACGATGGGGCACTATTCCTCCCCCCACTGACACCAACGATAGGGCACTATTCCTCCCCCCACTGACACCAACGATGGGGCACTATTCCTCCCCCCACTGACACCAATGATGGGGCACTATTCCTCCCCCCACTGACACCAACGATGGGGCACTATTCCTCCCACTGACACCAACGATGGGGCACTATTCCTCCCACTGATACCAACGATGGGGCACTATTCCTCCCACTGACACCAATGATGGGGCACTATTCCTTCCACCGACACCAACGATGGGGCACTATTCCTCCCACTGACACCAACGATGGGGCACTATTCCTCCCACTGACACCAACGATGGGGCACTATTCCTCCCACTGACACCAACGATGGGGCACTATTCCTCCCACTGATACCAATGATGGGGCACTATTCCTCCCACTGATACCAATGATGGGGCACTATTGCTCCCACTGACACCAGTGTTGGGGCACTATTCCTCCCACTGATACCAGTGATGGGACACTTTTCCTCCCACTGACATCAGTGATGGGACACTATTCCTCCCACTGACACCAGTGATGGGGCACTATTCCTCCCACTGACACCAATGATGGGGCACTATTCCCCCCACTTACACCAATGATGGGGCACTATTACTCCCACTGACACCAATGATGGGGCACTATTCCCCCCACTGACACCTATGATGGGGCACTATTCCTCCCACTGACACCAATGATGGGGCACTATTCCTCCCACTGACACCAATGATGGGGCACTATTCCTCCCACTGACACCAATGATGGGGCACTATTTCTCCCACTGACACCAATGATGGGGCACTATTCCTCCCACTGACACTAATGATGGGGCACTATTCCCCCCACTGACACCTATGATGGGGCACTATTCCTCCCACTGACACCAACGATGGGGCACTATTCCTCCCCCCACTGACACCAACGATGGGGCACTATTCCTCCCCCCACTGACACCAACGATGGGGCACTATTCCTCCCCCCACTGACACCAACGATGGGGCACTATTCCTCCCCCCACTGACACCAACGATGGGGCACTATTCCTCCCCCCACTGACACCAACGATAGGGCACTATTCCTCCCCCCACTGACACCAACGATGGGGCACTATTCCTCCCCCCACTGACACCAATGATGGGGCACTATTCCTCCCCCCACTGACACCAACGATGGGGCACTATTCCTCCCACTGACACCAACGATGGGGCACTATTCCTCCCACTGATACCAACGATGGGGCACTATTCCTCCCACTGACACCAATGATGGGGCACTATTCCTTCCACCGACACCAACGATGGGGCACTATTCCTCCCACTGACACCAACGATGGGGCACTATTCCTCCCACTGACACCAACGATGGGGCACTATTCCTCCCACTGACACCAATGATGGGGCACTATTCCTCCCACTGATACCAATGATGGGGCACTATTCCTCCCACTGATACCAATGATGGGGCACTATTGCTCCCACTGACACCAGTGTTGGGGCACTATTCCTCCCACTGATACCAGTGATGGGACACTTTTCCTCCCACTGACATCAGTGATGGGACACTATTCCTCCCACTGACACCAGTGATGGGGCACTATTCCTCCCACTGACACCAATGATGGGGCACTATTCCCCCCACTTACACCAATGATGGGGCACTATTACTCCCACTGACACCAATGATGGGGCACTATTCCCCCCACTGACACCTATGATGGGGCACTATTCCTCCCACTGACACCAATGATGGGGCACTATTCCTCCCACTGACACCAATGATGGGGCACTATTCCTCCCACTGACACCAATGATGGGGCACTATTTCTCCCACTGACACCAATGATGGGGCACTATTCCTCCCACTGACACCAATGATGGGGCACTATTCCCCCCACTGACACCTATGATGGGGCACTATTCCTCCCACTGACACCAATGATGGGGCACTATTCCTACCACTGATACCAATGATGGGACACTATTCCTCCCACTGACACCAATGACGTGGCACTACTCCTCCCACTACAAAATTACAGTTATGAAGTAGCAACGAAAATAATTTTATGGTTGGGGGTCACCACAACATGAGGAACTGTATTAAGGGGTCGCGGCATTAGAAAGGTTGAGAACCACTGTTGTAGAACCACCTTTCACTGCAATTACAGCTGCAAGTCTTTTTGGGTATGTCTCTACCAGTTTTGCACATCTAGAGAGTGACATTTTTGCCCATTCTTCTTTACAAAATAGCTCAAGCTCTGTCAGATTGGATGGAAAGTGTCTGTGAACAGCAATTTTCAAGTCTTGAAAGACTTGCAAACTTTATCCCTGACTTGTCTGGTGTGTTCCTTGGCCTTCATGATGCTGTTTGTTCACTAATGTTCTCTAACAAACCTCTGTGGGCTTCACAGAACAGCTGTATTTATACTGAGATTACATTACACATAGTGGACTATTTACTAATTAGGTGACTTCTGAAGGCAATTGGTTCCACTAGATTTTAGTTAGGGGTATCAGAGTAAAGGGGACTGAATACAAATGCACACCACACTTTTCACATATTTATTTGCAAAAAAATTTGAAAACCATTTATCATTTTCCTTCCACTTCACAATTCTGTGTCACTTTTGTGTTGGTCTAGCACAGTGGTCGGCAAGCCGCGGCTCGCGAGCCACATGCGGCTCTTTACCCACTCTAATGCGGCTCTCCTGTGTGCCGGGCGCCTGCTCCCCTCCCTCCTCTCGGTCGGCCGCTCCCCTGCCTCCTCTCGGTTGGCAGCCCCAAAAGTCCGCGCGGACCTTTTAATCCGGCCCGCGGATGTGGCTGTCAGGATGTGTGTAGGCGGGGCAGCGTGCCGAACGTGAGGGGAGGGGAGCTAGGCTCCTCTCACAGTCCGCCCTGAAGACCCGAACGGCGCGGGAAGACAGCGAGAGGAACGCAAAAGGTAAGTGAATTGACACGGGGGACTTGGCTTACTAGAAGGGGGGGGGGGGGGGGGGGAATAGTACTGTGGGGGATGAAATACTATATGAGGGATGAATTACTATATGGGGGGTGAATTACTATATGGGGGGTGAATTACTATATGAGGGATGAATTACTATATGAGGGATGAAATACTATATGGGGGATGAATTACTATATGGGGGATGAATTACTATGGGGGATGAATTACTATATGAGGGATGAATTACTATATGGGGGATGAATTACTATATGGGGGATGAATTACTATATGGGGGATGAATTACTATATGGGGGATGAATTACTATATGGGGATGAATTACTATATGGGGGGTGAATTACTATATGGGGGGTGAATTACTATATGAGGGATGAATTACTATATGGGGGATGAATTACTATATGAGGGATGAAATACTATATGAGGGATGAAATACTATATGGGGGGATGAAATACTATATGGGGGGATGAAATACTATATGAGGGATGAAATACTATATGGGGGGATGAAATACTATATGAGGGATGAAATACTATATGAGGGATGAATTACTATATGGGGGGATGAAATACTATATGAGGGATGAAATACTATATGAGGGATGAATTACTATATGGGGGGATGAAATACTATATGAGGGATGAAATACTATATGGGGGGATGAAATACTATATGAGGGATGAATTACTATATGGGGGGATGAAATACTATATGAGGGATGAAATACTATATGAGGGATGAAATACTATATGGGGGGATGAAATACTATATGAGGGATGAAATACTATATGGGGGGATGAAATACTATATGAGGGATGAAATACTATATGAGGGATGAATTACTATATGAGGGATGAAATACTATATGGGGGGATGAAATACTATATGAGGGATGAAATACTATATGAGGGAAGAATTACTATACGGGGGATGAAATACTATACGGGGGATGAAATACTATACGGGGGATGAATTACTATACGGGGGATGAATTACACTATGGGGGATGAATTACACTATGGGGGATGAATTACTATATGGGGAATGAATTACTATATGGGAGATGTATTTTCAGTTTTAAAAATGTGGCTCTCAAAATAAATTGCAATCATGGTTTTGGCGAGATTTGGCTCAGTTGAAAAAAAAGGTTGCCCACCACTGGTCTAGCACATAAAATCCCAATAAAATACATTTACGCTTTTTATTGTAACATGACAAAATGTGGAAAATTTCAAGGGGTATGAATTCTTTTTCAAGGCACCATAGAACCTCATTATATGGAGGGGTAGTGGACAAACTGCACAAGACGTAGCTAAAAAACGTTACAGAGCAAAAAGGTTATGGATTGAATATTCATATAACTGTTGAATTTGACTGACAGTCAATGTCAATATAATGCCATGAAACAGAGAACAGTTCTTTTAACATCTTTGTCCACACAACAGTATACTGCATTTTTCCAAGGTGTCCTCAGAGACAGTCAAGTACAGTACAGCATGACCAAGTTGCGTGTAAACTCATCCTGGAGTATTCCTAATCTTTTCTGTGGCATATAGCATGTCCTACAACACTTAGAGGAAGTTTTGCTTTATGCTTTCTTTCCCCCTCTTCTTCTATGGGAAGTGTTCCCAGTTCCGGTCGAGACGCCTAGGCGATTCCACCCGGAAGTCTCCGTAGGCGATTCCACCGGAAGTCCCCCTAGGCCAGTGATGGCGAACCTTTTTGAGCCCGAGTGCCCAAACTGCAACACAAAACCAACTTTTTTATTTCAAAGTGCCAACACTGGAATTAATCACTTGCCTACCGGGCACTTCTACCCCCTTCCTGCCCAGGACAATTTTCAGCTTTCAGTGCTGTTGCACTTAACAAAGACAATTGTGCGGTCATGCAACACTGTAACCATATGCAATTTGTATCATTTTTTCACACAAATAGAGCTTTTTTTGGTGGTATTTAATCACCACTGGGTGTTTTATTTTTTGCACTATAAATGAAAAAAGAGCAAAAAATTAAAAATATAAAAGGTTTCCTTTGCTTCTATTCTAAAATTTTGCAAACAGGTAATATTTCTTCTTTGATGTGCGTTGGTGAGGCTGCACTGATAGGCAGCACTGATGGGCATTGATGAGGCGGCACAGATAGGTAGCACTGATGAGGCGGCACTGGTGAGCATTGATGAGGAGGCACTGATGATGCACTGATATGCAGGAAATGATGGGCACTGATAAGCGGCACTGACAGGCGGCACTGACCGGCGGCACTGCTGGGCATCATTGATGGGTGGCACTGATGGGCAGCACTAATGAGGTGTCACAGATAGGTGGCACTGATAGGCGACACTGATAATGGGTACTGATAGACAGCACTGATAGGTGGCACTGACTGACATCACTGCTGGGCACTGACTGGCACAACCGCTGGGCACTGACTGGTGGCACTGACTGGCAGCACTGCTGGGCTGCACTGATGGGCACTGGTGGGTGGCACTGGTGGGCGGCACAGGTGGGCACTGGTGGGTGCATTGCTGGGCACAGGTGGGCGCACTGTTGGGCACAGGTGGGTGCATTGCTGGGCACAGGTGGGCGCACTGCTGGGCACAGGTGGGCACACTGCTGGGCACAGGTGGGCGGAACTTGTGTGTGGCACAGGTGGGCACCGATCATCAGGGCACTGATGATCAGTGACCCTGATGATCAGTGCCGATCCCTGTTCTGACAACACTTTCCTCACGATCTGACAGCGTGAGGAAAGTGCAGCCGAGAACCGGCATTTGCATTTCCCGGTGATCAGCGTGTCATTGGACACGGCTGATCACGTGGTAAAAGGCCGCTGTGATTGGCCTTTTACCATGTCACGTGATCAGCTGTGTCCGCAGGACACAGCGATCACGGAGATCGCCCGGTGCGCGCCCCCGGAGGTGCGCAGGAGAGCGCGTTCTCTTCCTCTTCCTCTCTTCCTCCTGGCGTGCCCACTGAGATGGCTCTGCGTGCCAGCTCTGGCACGCGTGCCATAGGTTCGCCATCACTGCCCTAGGCGATTCCACTGGAAGTCCCTCTAGGCGATTCCACTGGAAGTCCCCCTAGGCAATTCCACCGGAAGTCCCCCTAGGCGATTCCATCTGAAGTTCCCCCAGGCAATTCCACCGGAAGTTCCCCCTTCGCCTGCAACTTTCTGGGACATGTCATAGGTCTCAGAAGGCTGCAGGACCATTCACAAAGCGCAGCGCGGCTCAAGTATGTACATCTGGAGTCTATTTGTGAAGCCACAAGAAATCACAGCCAGCTTCCCACAGTTAATATGCCAGCACCAGGGACCTGAAGACCAGCGAAGAACTGGCCTGGGTGAGGACAACGCTGGATCCCTGAACAGATAAGTGTCCTTTTATTACAAGTCAACAGCTACAGTTTTTGTGGATTATGACTTTGGATAATTATTTGAAGAGGGTGAAAAACCTCTTTAACAATTTAAAACAATTTTGTTTGTTAAAACAATTTTAACAAAGTCACACTATAAATATTTTAGGTTTCTAAATTGCGACATAAAATGAAATAGTGGCAAAGGCCTACATGCAAAGGCAAACAAAAAGGGACTTTACTCTGCTACAAAGTCCTCATACACACTGGACGTTTTTACAGCGGCTCTTTTTGGCTTTTGATGTTTTTTTCTACAGCCAGTAAACTCCCCAGCATGTTATCCTATGTGTCTATGCACACATAGACTGTAATCAACATTTTTTAGCTGGGACGTTTTTTGGCTGGAAAGAAAACCCAGGACTAGTGGGTTTCTAGAGGAGTTTTAGAGCTGTAAAAAATGCTCTAATGCTGAAAAACGCAGTAAAACGTGGTAAAATGCCACAAACCAGTATTTTTTGATGGTTTTTTTGGGTAAAAAAACACCAAAAAATGGAAATGTGGAAAATCGCAGCATGACGCCACTAAACACTACTGCAAAAACGCTAAAAAAAGCTGAAAAACTCACATTTTTAACGTGACTTTACACAGCTAACATTATCAAAACGTCCAGTGTGCATGAGGACAAAATACTACCAGTACTCTCCAGTATTATCCAGCATTTTTTTACCCTTTCTGCTAACAAAGGGTAAAAGTCTTCAATCTGAAATGTTTTTAAATTGCATGCAGTACCCACTAAGCTTTTCTCCATTAAGTATCAAGCTGATCATACACTGAGTGAATTGTATCTGGCTCTTGATGAACCTGCCAAAATTCACTTAAATGGTGGCCTGACATTCTTAGCTGGGTGGAACATTGTTGACCAAACAGCATCTGCAGCCAATCTCAAACAGCGATGTTGAGGTATTCTAAGAGCTGCCCAGAATACAATCGTCACAGAGGAAGATTTGTCCATCTGCAATGTATAACACGGATGGTGGAATCTGCTGGATTTTGCAGGCTGAATGAAAAAATCTGTGTGTATGGTCAGACTAAAACTGGCCATACACGTATAGATTTTTGTTCCAATTCCAGGATATTTGTTTGATTTTTCTAATCATTAGTGGGGTCAAATTGATGCTCGTTTTTGATAGCAGTGATGGGAAAATTTGAAGGGGCGGGAAGGAACACTTTTCTCGATCAAATTTTTAGCCAGTGTATGTGGTTATCATTCAGAAATTACATTCATTCTAAAACCAAATATTAGAACAAAAGACAATTTTTGAACAACATTCGTTCATTCATCGAATGTACAAAGAATTTTCATACGACTTTTGTTACTAATATTCTCGTGCGAAAATCTACACATGTATGGCCAGCTTTACTCTCCAAGGGCTCTCCAAGAACTTGGCATCATTAAATGGAGAGTCTGTTCACACACCAGTACTCGTAAACTTGGGAGTATTTAGTAGTGGGAAAGCAAGAATGAAGCGAAGTATGTTAACACATAATAATCAGAAATCATTAGGCACTGAAGTTAAAGCAGGAAAATGCTATTTGATTAATTACATTGCTTCTTCTACTGCCTTATGCCCCAAACTTTATATTATATAAGTAGATATTGGACTGATTCTTTTTTTATCTTTTACTTGATGTGCTACAATTCACTAATCCCCCAAAGTACCCCCAAAGAAACAATAGTCAGGCCAAAATAAAAAACCCATATTCAGCTAATGGTGCTGATATTTCCTCTTCTCCCTTCTAATATTTCTTACAAGTGTGACAGTCACACTATCACTCAACACACACCCCCTACAGTCACTTCATTCTTGGCAATTGTTCTGGATTTTCTCCAATGTAATCTCATTTTCGTCCACCATAGACTCTCTTGGCCTACACCATGGTATCTCTCTTGGCAAAGTAAGATCCTCACTTCAGTTTTACATACTTGTCTACAGACACTATTTCCATTCCTGGAGTTATTCAGTAAATTAGTCAATATCACCATCCACTTAGGACCTCCTTTCTGCTTGTCCAGAAAATCTGCACATACATTTGTTCTGTGCGCATTGGGCAAAAATGAATGTTATTAGGTTATTTTCTCTTCTGAACCAATGTTGTTTTATGGCCAGTAGTAAGATACCACATTATGGTCATTAAATGGAATTAGAATCTTTGTAACAAGAGATACAATGTAACAATTCTAGCAGGATTTTAGTAAATATCTAATCACTGGTCACCTTTTCTCTCCTTGTATGGCAGGGAACAAGCGGAAAGGTACAATACTGCAGATACAGTGGGCTGAAGGGCCAGATGGAGAAGTTGGGGAAGGTCAGCAGCCAGCATCAATGCTGATGTTCTGCTGGATCATGCAGATCCACCTTTAGCCTGTTGTCAGTCCTACCACCTTTCCTTTGATGTTAGAATAGGCATAGATGTGGGAGGTAGAGTGCAGAGTAACTGGTCAGGTGCAGGCCAGGTAAACCTAGGAAGCACAAATCTCAGAGGTGCACTGAGACAACCAGCATGTTAGAAGCATGCTGCTGGTCTGGTCACTTAAAAAGGTGCCGTCTGACAGAGATAAGATCAACTCATTTTTAGGCTTCATGGACCACAAAAAGAAAAATAAAGGGCACATTCCCTTAAGGTACACATGCATCTAAGTCTTTATCAAAAATGTATTGTGCCTAAACAGGTCAGGGCTAGGTTCACACTTCTTCAATCTGATTTCGATCCAAGTGCGATTATGTAGTGAAAATTGGATGATAGCTGGACACTACATTGATGGTACTTTTTAGTGGTTTGCATATTTCATGGGGCCAAAAGCACACTGGAATCACACCAAAGTAGTGCAGGAACCTTTTCCAAAATCATTCCATGGTGAGTTTCATTGATATGAACGGACACCATTGAAAACAATGTGATTTCCATTGTCATGTGATTCTGTGCGACTCAAGTCACATCTGAAATTGCACTAGTGTGAACCGAGCCTTACTTAGAACTCAAGTACCAGTATAACAATTGAAAGAGCCAGCAAAATACATGTAGTCACCAGGGAGCATATTCCACTGTAAAAACAAATGTTAAAATGGGGAGACATAGACATGGATTGTGTGTTTCCCCAGAGTAGACTGTCCATAGCAGCTGTTGTGAACAAGAGTTATGTGAAACCCTAGGGGTTCTCCAGAATTTGCAAGGGTTCCTTGAACTGTGGTTGATGGACCTCTCATCTTATGGTCCTTGCATCATTTTGGGTCTAACACTACTTAGAAGAACTAGTGGTATGACACCATTGATCTTCCTAGATGTCTGTAAGGGTGGCACTGTAAGTAGGACATTCTTTATAGAGGTCACTAATAGTGATGGCCCTTGATGTTTGAGGCGAACATAAGAAAGTAACATTGGCCATTCGTGTGTCTGGCGAACAGAACGGTAAGGGTGTTCGAGGCGAACATAAGAACGTAACATTGGCCATTCGTGTGTCTGGCGAACAGAACGGTAAAGGTGTTCGAGGCGAACATAAGAACGTAACATTGGCCATTCGTGTGTTTGGCGAACAGAACGGTAAGGGTTTTCGGTGGGCTGTTAGCCCACTGCGCCCCATAATGCACTCTGCTTGGCCACAGTGATGCACCTGACCACAGGCCAGGTGCAATGCTTTGGCCAATCAAAGCACAATTGGACGTAGCTAGCGGTGACATCACTGCTAGCTCTGCCCAATTGTTTACATCTGACCGGCAACTGTCAGACCTGTCAGATTGTGATGAGTACTCAGTGGGTGCAGAAAGGTCGGTGAGCGGCAGGGTTTTTTTTATTTCAGCGAGTCGGTGTCGTCGTGTCAACTCTGGACACCATGATTAAAAATGAATTACAAAGATGGAACCATTTTTTTTTTCAATAAATAATAATAAGTAAAATGGACTCAGAAAACTGTTGTTTTGTTTTGTTTTTTTGCTCAAAAAAGGAATTTTTCAAAAGACTGGTCTTTTTATTTTTTACTCAATTTAACCCTTTAGTGAATGGGTACCCCTTACACAAGGGGGGGGCAGAATCAGGGTGCACCCTTATTTAAAGGGGTACCTTGATGCTAATGAGCCCCCTGCACACAGACCCCCACAACCACCGGCCCAGCGTTGTGTGGAAAAGGTCCTTGAATTTAGGAGGGACCCCATGCTTTTTCCCCCCCATTTTTTGAGGGTTTGGTGGGGCTTTTAGGGGGCACCCCACGTACTCCCCCCCCCATTTTTGGGAGATGAAGCTCCCCTTAACAGTCCTACCAGGCCTAAAGGGCTTGTTATGGCTTTTAGGGGAAACCCCACACTTTTTTTTTCTGTGGGGTGCCTCCTAAAAATGTTATTTTTTTTTAAATGTCAGTCCTGCTGCAGCAGGTTCTATACATTGTACAGATGTGCAAGTTTGAAGGTAGTTTAAGAGGACCTCCCAGGCATGATATTTAAAGGAATTTTTCATTCTTCTTTTTTTACTTTAAGCAATGAAAAATGATGATTGCCCCTTTAACAACAGTACTTTTTGAATTTTTATTTTTTCACTGATTCATGTCCTTCAGGACAGTACCCGAGTCCCCATACCCCTTTTATGGCCAATAACTTGCATATATATATATATTTGTATCACTCAACCCTCCTAGATTGTAAGCTCTAATGAGCAGGGCCCTCTGTTTCCTCTTGTACCAAATTGTATTGTAACTGTAATGTCTACCTTCATTTTTTAAAGTGCTCCACAAATTGTTGGCGCTATATGATAATGATAATGATAATATAAGCCTTCAAAATGGGCACTTTTGAATTTACAACATTGAGTCCCATAGATTTGCATTAAGTTTGAAATTCGTAGTTGAAGATTCATTAGGTTTGAATTTTCAACCACGAACCGAACATGGGAGTGTTCGGCCCATCACTAGTCACCAATGGAAGGGGGCATTTTCCCACTGGCCCTGACTGATTGATTTTATCTGGAGTTTCCCGACACCAGAAACTTTTTTCAAGAGTTTCTCTGTGATAAAAAGATTGAGAAAGGCTGATCTATAGGATACCTGCAACTTTTCTTTTCACCTGCATCAGAGCTTTATCTTGGGAATATCAGTATCTACTTTCTCCTTTAAACAGCAGTACTAGAGCTGTCCAGTACTAGGGCTGTCTGTTGCACATACTGTATATTCATGGATACTTGTAAGGAATGAATATTCAAATAGTGTAACATCAATTGAAATTTTACATATACACACATATATATATATATATATATATATATATATATATATGTGTGTATTTAGCCTGGGTGTATGGGAGGTTTTTCCCTGCTTCAGTTAGGTGTGTATTGCTCTAGTCTTCATTAAAATGGCCGCCGGGGTCCACCCTCACAGTGATTAATGTTTAGACTCCCTATATATGGAGTTCACTGTCACCACCTTCTTTGCCCTGAGGAAGTCATGTGACCCGTGACGTAACACGTAGGACGGAGATGTGGTGACGTAATTTCCGGCGTAGACGGCAGCCGCCATCTTGCTACACCCATGCAAGTACACCCTGTGTGTTTTATGCTGATTTGGAAGCTTGTGGGTCTGCAGACCCTGTTTATTTATTGTAAGTGGTATTTTGGCATGTGTTGATTTTAATAAATAGCTTGACTTACTACACTATGGAAGTCCTTTTTTACTTACCTCTTTATGGGGATCGTTTGAGAGGCTCTATGGTCCACCATCACAAGGAGCGGGATACCACCACTGTTGTTATGATTGCTGGATTACTGCCAAAGGCCCATAAGCGATTTAGACCACTTCGCTGAGCACTTTTCTGATGTGTGTTGGCCCCTAGGGGCCGCAGCATGGAGGTGAGCGGGCATGCTAGCCAGTGGTGGATACGTTTGTTACCAATCAAGTTTCACACAGAGTCATATTGTTGGATCCTTCACGGAGTTATTTTGGACTGTACACCATTGTGTTAGTTCACATTTTTGTGGCACAATTGTCATTTCAGTTTATACGTTTAGATTATGTCCTTTTTACACTTATTTATTTGATACACTCACTTTATTACCCATCACATTGGGGATTACGTCCTTATGTGTCATTTGATGGTTATATTGCTCTTTGGTTAATGTTTTTGCTGTTGCGTTTTCACTCTCACGTTTTTATGTATTCATTATTTGTTCATCCACTAGTGCATTTTCTCACATTTCTTGGATTTGTTCACTTTATGTAAATAGGAGTAGTGCAGCACCTCTGTTTGTTTTTTCACCATTGTTTAGTGGGGGGTTCTGATTTGCATTGCACATTAGACTATATGTATGTTGATATCTTATTATCACGGTTCTGTTGACACTTTTCTTTCATTTATTTCCATTGATCTTTTTGTTATTGTTTTATAACCTGTATACACTTACGGGCAGCTCAGTGGCTAAATGGTTAGCACTCCTGCCTGGCAGTACTAGGGTTGTTGGTTCGATTCCCAACCATGGCACCTCCTGCCTGGAGTTTGCATGTTCTCCCTGTGCCTGCGTGGGTTTTCTCCAGTTTCATCCCACACTCCAAAGACATGCTGGTAAGTTAATTGGATCTTGTCTAAATTGGCCCTAGTATGTGTATGAATGAAATTAGGGACATTAGATTGTATGCCACTTGAGGGTTAGGGCCTAATATGAATGTACTATATACTGTATATGTAAAGCACTTCATAAATTGACAGCGCTATATAAGTACCTGAAATAAATATAGGATTAGCGCAGCACCACCTTTGTCCTGTTGTTTTCTACTATTTGGTATTATAGTTTATCTAGTTTATATAGTTTATCAGGCGCTTAGTCTATTTTAATTATGTCCAATCCGACATATCGGATTGGATGTCAATCCATTTCCTCAAACTAAATCTTTCCAAAACTGAGCTCCTAGTTTTCCCCCCAGCCCTCGCCCCCTCCCCTGACTTCTCCATCAAGACCAACAACACCACCATCAGTCCCACCCCTCAAGCCAGAGTACTTGGTGTCATCCTAGACTCCAATCTGTCCTTCCAGCCCCAGATCCAATCGCTGACAAACTCATGTAGACTTCACCTCCGCAACATCTCCAAAATACGTCCATTCCTAACCCCGGAATCCACTAAGCAACTCATTCACTTCCTTATTATTTCACGCCTTGACTACTGTAACTCCCTCCTCATCAGCTTACCTCACCACAGGCTATCCCTGCTTCAGTCTATCTTGAATGCTGCAGCCAGACTCATCCACCTTACTAACCATTCCGTATCTGCCACCCCCCTCTGCCAATCCCTCCACTGGCTTCCGATTGCCCAACGGAAAAAATTCAAAATACTAACACTGACGTACTGTATAAAGCTGTTCATAATACTGCCCCAAACTACATCACCGATCTGGTATCCAAATACCACCCTAAACGTGCTCTCCGCTCCTCACAAGACCTCCTACTCTCTAGTTCCCTGGTCTCCTCCTCCCATGCCCATCTCCAGGACTTCTCCAGGGCTTCCCCATCCTCTGGAACTCACTACCCCAATCCATCAGACTATCACCTACTCTCCTCACGTTTAGGCGCACCCTGAAAACCCATCTATTCAGGGAAGCCTACCCCGCCCTCAGCTAATTACTGAACTCCTCTACTCTTCCTACCACTCCACCCCCCACAGCTATTTCTTCCTGTACCACTATCCCCTCCCTCCTAGATTGTAAGCTCCAAGGAGCAGGGCTCTCAAACCCCTTGTGTATTGAATCGTATTGTTACTGTACTGTCTCGTGTACTGTCTCCCATTATAATGTACAGCGCTGAGCAAACTGTTGGCGCTATATAAATACTGTATAATAATAATAATATGAATAGTTGGGTGCTAGCACCCATTCTTGGTTTCTGTGGTTTAGGTTTATTTGTTTTTTCCTTTTGTGGTATAGTGGCAGGGCAGGGGGCTCTTTGTGTTCAGTGGATTGATTACCAGCATACAAACCACTATTTAATGTCGATGGACAGTTACAGGTATACTTTAATCAGTACTGAAAATGAAGCCCTGAAATGCCTACAGGGAGCGCAGCCTACCTGCTCAGGGCTTCAGTTTGTAACGAATGAGGAAAGACAAAACAGAGGGCGCACAGGCCTAGTGCATTACCATAAAAAATGTTTAATAAAAAATAAAGTATGTGTTGTACTCACAAACGACAATATGGTCAAGGCACATCATAAAGAACAGCTGGGTCAACACCGTGCTGAGTAACAGTCCGTAATAGGGAGTTTAGACATCCAAAAGGCTGACGTGTTTCGAGGACTTGCCTCTTCCTCAGAGCTCAGAACATTTTTTATGGTAATGCACTAGGCCTGTGCGCCCTCTTTTTGTTCTTTCCCCATTCAGTATATTTGGCTTCCCCCGGTCCATTTGAGGGCAGCAAGGTGTGCATGTTCCAGGACATTCTTAATGTGGTTGTAGCCTGCATCGAGTCCATCCCCAAGCGCAGGAGCATTTGTGTTTGCTGGTTCTTTCTTCCGTTTGTAACGTAGGCATTGTATCAGTCCACCCCATTCCCTTGTCGTTATTTGGATTATCTGGAAATCCATTTCTGTAATGCAGAAGACCTGTTCCCAGAAGCACCCACTGCATGCTCCCTGTTGTCTCACATATAAAAAGTCTGATATTGTAAATCAGGGGTGTCCAACCCGTGACCCACGATGGCTATGAATGCAACAAAAAACACAAACACAACTCAACACAAAATCGAACACTTACTTAAAAAAATGTAGATTTAAAAAAAAAACGCATTTACACTTAGCGAACAGATGCAGCCGCAGAAAATTCTGACAGTGTCTGTTTACTGGACCTTTCTAAGTTTAATCTTCCCAAACTCTTCACAATCAAGCCCTATTGGTTCATGGCAGCACCTATATTTGTGAGCAACTATCTTCAAGAATGAAGCACTCAAAGGGCAAAATTAGAACCAAAATATCTGATGAGCACCTTGAGAATTCATTGAGAATCTCTACTACATCCATCGAACCAAATATTGATGTGTCAAATATCGCACTAGTTTCATGTTGCCCTCTTTTACTTTGAGAATAAAAATATTATAAAAAATGACTTTTATTACTCAGATAGGTACATTATCTATCAGAGATCATTAACTTGTGATCTGCCTGACTTTTTCTGCTCATCAGCTATCCTTATTGTTAGTGTATTTTATGTGTGGCCCAAGACAATTCCTCTTCTAATGTGGCCCAGGAAAGTCAAAAGGTTGGATACCCGTGATTTAGCCTCCATGTACACGGGACACTTCTGAAAAATGGAAACTGACTGCTGGAAAACGTAGGTTAAAAAATGTCTGTTTAGCTGCGTTTATGCAGGTTTATGAGTGTTTTTTAAAGATAACCTCAGGAGACCTTTCCAAATGCCCAGAATGCACTGAAAAACAGTAAAAAATTAACTATTTCAGACATTTTGAGAGAAATAGAGAGAGCAGAAGCAGAGAAAGCAGTATTTGTTGAGATTAGCTGTCTTTTTTTTTGTGGTGTTTGGATGTGTTCCAGCTCATTTCTGTGCAGAAATTACTGCAGCAGTGTCTAACATATTTTCTTTCATGCAAAACCTCAAAGTATGGTATACCAGGTCAATTTGAGTACCAGGAAAAAGCTTTGCATGCATTTTTAATGATGAAAAATGCTCTGGACAGCATCTGGAAATGGAAGAGTTAAAAAAAATTGCAAACACTTATAAAAGTGGTTAGCCACGTTTACAAGCATTTGAAACGCTGATAAAATCTACTCCTGAAGGCAAGTTTTCTGTGTTCAAAATGACAACTGTAAACTCAACTGCCTGTAAACGACTGGAAACGACGATGTGTACATGGACACATAGGAAAACATTAGGGTGAGTTCAGAGGCTGCTGAAAAAAATGCTGATCAGCTCCTGAACATCAGTTTATCATCTGCAGTGTACATGAGCCCTTAAAGTGTCAGCAGTAGATTGCTCACCACTACCAATCAGATTCACACCTGCCTGGAACGTTTTGTGGATTCCAATACAGTAAGCACAGAGTGAGATAAGGTTACACAACACATGCTTTAGTAAGTATCCTCCCAGGGAACACTGTGTGAAGCCCTCAGGAATCTGGTCCCTGTGCATTTCATACAGCTCTGATAAAGGTAAACAGGGTTACATTTCAGTCTTTGGCACAGCTACAGTGTTTCCTGGACAGCATTACTGGTTTCCCTTATTGCCTGAAATTACTCCTTAAAGTGTTACTAAATCCACAACAGTAAAATCAGCCTGTATATGCAGTAAAGCATGCTTGTTATACTCACTGTGGAACCTAAAGGGTCAATCCTATGCATTATGTAAAAGCTCTGTTTGATCCTGTCTTCTCTGATCCTCCCCTTCCAGTGTTTTTTTGTTTATAACGCAAAAAGTAAAAACAGCAGAGGTGATCAAATACTACCAAAAGAAAGCTCTATTTGTGAAAAAAAATTACATAAATATAATTTATGTACAGCGTTGCATGACCGCGCAATTGTCAGTTAAAATAACACAGCGCCGTATCACAAAAAATTGCCTGGCCAGGAAAGGGGGTAAATCTTCAAGAGGTTAACCAAAAAAAAAAAAAATCACAAATTTTGGATTGTCCACAACTACTTAATAAAGGGGAAATCTTCCAATAGGGACACTAGTTCTGGTGACCAGGGGGTCCCCAAGGGAGTCCCTTAATTTGTAGGGATTTCCTCTCATTTCCAGTTTTGACTATGAGATAGGAAGTAAATCTCCCCAATTGGACACAGATGGGAAAAAACTGACAGGGGTTATAACCTTCCCTTACCTAACCAAATCGAAAAAAAAGTTTTGCCTATAGTTCTACCTTAATGTGGAACTACACTGCATCTGTCCACCACAAACCAAATAAAGCTCATTTTTAATATTAAAAAAGAAAACTCAACCATCCATCCATATTTCCATGTTTTATTTTGCTGAGAAATGACTTTGAAAACCATCCTCCTAGCATTTCTGGTCAGGGCCATCTTGAGTAAGGGCAGATGATTTATGTATATTTACTTCCTTGAATCCTTCTGCCCTTAGCTCAGACATGCAGGCAGGAGGGTGTGCTTAGCTGTGAGGACCCCTCCTACCTCCTGAAGACTCCTGGGATGTATGACATCATTAGCCTAGACCTGGAAACTGGGAAGTAGCTGACAGTGAAATGTTAAAAAAAGGTTTAAAATATAAATACTTATACCGATATAATTTCCTACTTACTAAAGCTAGCGGCATAAGGATTAAACATAGTCAAAGCTGATTGAGAGTGTAAAGTTCCACTTTAAGAAAGATATGTCACTCAAATCTGTCACAGAAATAAAAATTATGAGTACTACTTCTACTATGAACTAGAGAGCATCTATTGGTCATTGGTCCATCCTTGTGTAGCCTTGTTCACACAGGGTGCAACAATGCATATACCCATGCGAGGTCATGCAAGGTATCAATACTAATTTGACATCAGTGTGGGTGCAGGTCAGGGGTGGACTGACCATTTGGAAACTCGGGCACTGCCTGAGGGCCCGGGGTCAGTAGGGGGCCCCATGAGATGCCCCTGGTACCTTTTTCATAGGCTTTTTTGAGTTTGGGCAAGGACATGGGGGCCCCATGAGTTGTCAGTCCGCCCCTGGTGCAGGTGAGTACAGGGTGCATGTCCCTGAACTCACACAGTGTGCATTTGAGGCAATGCACCCGCAAAAATGTCAGGCTGAGAGCAACAGTTGTGTCCATGCAGCCGCTGCTTCCCAATTGACATCAATGGAGTGCCTTCAAGGGGATGCACAATACACCTGGGCATTCATGTACAGGCAAACAGGGCCTTGTATGAGCGTACGCATTGATACACCCCGTATGAATGAGGCCTTAGTCTAATAGAAATGAATGATGCACAAACACATATCTAGTGAGCCCACATTGCAAGTATACAATCCAAACATACACGTTCTGGCGTTGGTCACATGTCTGATGAAGGGGTCCTGCGAGACTGAAACGTTGCCTTGTTGTAACTATGTGATCGTTCATTAAAACGTCTGGACCCATATTGGTAATCCTCGATGTGTTGGTGACATTCACCCTTAGTGAGCCCACATAACACAATGCTTACATATGAACAGTATGCTACCTTGTGGCATGTCCTGTGCACAGCTAAACATTAAAGCTTGCGTTCACTTGATTTTAAAATCAGCACAAGGAACAGTACTTATATTAAATGATGTGTCCCTTGTGGTGGTGACTGCTCTCTTTAAGTCCTCATGACACTGGACGTTTTTACAGCGGCTGTTTTTGGCCTTTGAGGTTTTTTCCTACAGCCAGTAAACTCCCCAGCATACTATCCTATGTGTCCATGCACACAGACTGTAATCAACGTTTTTCGGCTGGAAAAAAACCCAGAGCTAGTGGGATTCTAGAGGAGTTTTTTAGCTGAAAAACGCGGCAAAACACAGTAAAATTCCGCAAACTGGTGTTTTTGGACTTAAAAAACACTAAAAAATGCAAACGCGGGAATACGCCGCTAATCACAGCAAAATGCCACCAAACGTTAATGCAAAAACACTAAAAAATGCTGAAAAACGTGACTTTACACAGCTAACGTTACCAGTGTTATCAAAATGCCCAGTGTGCATGGAGCCTAAATCTTCAGTCCTTCAGTCATTTTCCAGTGCTGCAGGGGCTAATTGAAGCTGCTGAAACTGTCACAGGTACTTGTCAAGGACATTGACTATATCCGCCTATTCCGTCCCCCTCCTCCCTTCATAAAAGCTGTACTATAGCTTCCCCCAATGAATTGTGCTCTATGAATGGAGGACCTTTCTTTCATCTATCCATCCACCATTCATAGAGCACTTTTCATTGCAGGAAGCTATAGTACAGCATCTATGAAGAGCACTTTTCATTGCAGGAAGCTATAGTACAGCATCTATGAATAAAGGATGGGGGGGACGGACAGAATGAGGAGGCATATAGTTAACATCCTTGAAGAGTGCCTGTGACAAGTCCAGTGGCTTGCATTAACCCCCACAGCACCAGAAGATTATGGGCATGGGGTGGGGACAGAGGGCTGAAGATTTAAATGATGACAGCAGTCACCAGCAGGGGCGGACTGACAACTCATGGGGCCCCTGGGCAATAGGGGATCATGGGGCCCCTGTGTTTTTGCCCAAACTCAAAAAAGCCTATGAAAAAGGTACCAGGGGCATCTCATGGGGCCCCCTTCTGACCCCAGGTTTCCACATGGTCAGTCCGTCCCTGGTCACCAGCACAAGGGACACTAATTATTTAAAGCAGAGTTCCACTCACCTGTCAAAAAATAAAAGTCAGCGGCTACAAAAACTGTAGTTTTTAAAAAACAGCCACTTACCTCTCCCTCAGTCCCGCGGTGTGTCCCCCACAGCCCGTTTCACCGGCCATCCTGTATTCCAGGCACCGGCATCTTCAGTGTGGGCACCCGGCTGTGCGTGTCCACTGCGCATGCGCAAGTAGTGCTGCGTTTCATGAATGGTCCTGTAGTCTTCTGGGACCTGTCACATGTCCCAAAAGACTACAGGAAGGGAGGGAGGGAAGCCTAGGCGATCGGACCGGAAATGGGAGCGGGTACCTGTCAAATTCGGGTACCCGCTCCCCCCCCCCCCCCCACCCCACAAAGGTGCCAATTCTTAATGGGGAGCGAGGAAGCAGTTCTTAAAGTGGAACTTCCCCTTTTGGGTGGAGCTCTGCTTTAATGTAATACCATCCCTTGTGCTGATTAAACTAAAAAAATAACTAAACTTAAGCTTTAACAGTACTGTATGGTGTCCTTGTATGCTGATATATGGAAGTTTGTTAGGAATCCTAAATAATACTAGGTCCTGCTAGATATGTGTGTGTATGTGTGGGGCTTGCATAAATATGTACCTCTGTAAATTGTTTATTAAAGAGAAGGGCAAAAATCCCTTCACCACCCAAGACAAACAATGGCAAAATTAGGGAGAAAAGTTACAACAGGTTCATTGGGTCCACAATTGCTACAAAGGAAGGCAGACTAATCGCTACCAACCATTAGCAATGAATGGTCTTTAAACCAGCCATTTGGGCTTTGTGCTAGAGAGGCTAATGACACTTTTAAGGTATTAGGGTTCAAATAGTTACATAAACAGTGGCTATGACTTTCACAGGAGACTACCACTGCATTGCCCATTGGAAGGATTTCCACAATTACAGGACACAAGGAAGCAAAAATGACTTTAGAAAATCCCAGGCAAGGCCTGCACTATAACTATAATACAGCGATCACTTAACATTTCTAAATGGAAATGGAAAATAACATTTACAAATGACAATGCCATTTCGTTCCATGCAGGTCTTCCAGAATTCCAGTCTATTTTCAAGTCTAACAGCTGTTCATTTTAACAGACGAGTCATTATGTAGCCAAATAGTGGAAGTGGGAAGCAGAGCAGTCAGAGCTCCTAAAAGAAGAATAATGAGTGCAATGCAATGTATAGGAACGCCGCCACTGACAGTTAATGACCTGAATGGCATAAAGTGCCTGCAGAAAATGCTCACACAGCACAAAGCATACGATCAACATGTCATTATGTAAGTTTAACATAGAGGACCCCTATACTGCATCACTGTACATCTATATTGAGTCTAGAAAGCAGTGGTAAAGAAAATAGATATTCTGCAGCATTCAAGCCTTGGGGTTGCTTTTGTTTCATTCCTCAGTTCCAAAATCCTACTAAATCAACCTGATGTTGTCCTAGTTGGTCTTTATGCATAGGAGTTGTTGAAACTGGTTTTATGGGTTCCTTTGGGGCTTGGACAGATCTTTATTGCCTGACATTTTCTTTACAGAATATACAGCATAGCAGTATGCTCCTGCTGTTTGTGCATATATACAGTACATACAAATATTATATATATATATATATATATGCAAAGGAAGATGGTATGATCAGTCCATCCAAAACAAATCCATGCATGTAGGAATAAGTATTGTAGGTGCTCAAAGGGCTTCCACAGCTGAACAAGGAGGACAGTATAATAGTTTTATTGTACCCACATTTCAGTGAGTCACAGCCTGAAATAGCTGGCTGAAAAGTGACTCACCTGTGACTTATGACTCACCAAAGCATTGGTGCAAAAAAAAAAAAGGAAAAAAAAAAAGCTACTATACCATCCTTCTTGTTCATCTGTGGAAGCCCTTTGTGTGCCTACTAGTCTAAAATATAGTGTTGCTATATATACTGTATGTATACACTACTGTGGAACAGTTTTAGGCAGGTGTTAAAAAAATGTAAAAAATGCTGTAAATTAGGAATGTTTTCAGAAAGATATATTTTAATTGTTTATTTTTATCAATTTACAAATTGTGAGCCAAAAGCAATCCAAATAAAATCAACATTTGGAGTGACCACCCTTTGCTTTCAAAACAGTATCAATTCTTCAATTCTGCTAGGTACACTTCCATACAGTTTTTGAAGGAACTAGGCAGGACATGTTCAAACATCTTGGAGGACTAACCGCGGATCTTCTGTGGATGTAGGATGCCCCAAATCCTTCATGTAATCCCAGACAGACTCCATGATGTTGAGTTGTTTGTTTGGGGTGGTTGTCCTGCTCCAGAAACAAATTTGGGCCAATTACACGTCTGATGGTATGGCATGATGGCTAAGTATTTGCCTGTCTCTCTCAGCATTGAGGACACCAGTGACCCTGACCAAATCTCCAACTCCATTTGCAGAAATGCATCCCCAAACTTGCAAGGAACCTCCACCATGCTTCATTGTTGCCTGCAAACCGTCATTATTGTACCGCTTTCCAGCCTTCCAGAGCACAAACTGCCTTCTGCTACAACCAAATATCTCAAATTTTGATTCATTAGTCCAGAGCACCTGTTGCCATTTTTCACCAGCCCAGTTCCTATGTTTTTGTAGGACTAGTAGAGTTGTTTAGCTTTGTTTCTACGTCAGAGGTATGGCTTTTTGGCTGAAATTCTTCCATGAAGACCACTTCTGGACAGACCTGGGTCCCACTGGTTTCCACGAGTTCTGTGCTGATTGCACTGCTGGAAATCTTCCATTGTCGAAGCGAAGCAAGCACGATGTGTCTTTCATCTGCTGCATTAAGTTTTCTTGGCACTAGCACTGCGTCTACGATCCTCAACATTGCCCATTTCTTTGTGCTTCTTCAAAAGTGCCTGAACAACACATCCTGAAACCCCAGTCTGCTTTAAAATCTTTGTCTGAGAGACCTTGCTGATGCAGTATAACTACTGTATCTTATTGCTGCGCTCAGTCTTGTCATGGTGTATGATCTGTGACATGAAACTGTCTTCCACAACCTCACCTTAGTAGCAGAATTTAAGCCTCCTACACAGCTGTTTCTTTTTCAGTTAAGGACTTTCAACCTACATTTGAAATTGATAATCATTATTACCTGCATAGTATAGTTGGTTAATCATACACCTGTCTCTAATCCTACAAAATTCTGAATTTGTGTAAGTGTGCAAGCGTAAGATTTGATGCTGGTTTGAAGCCAAAGTAGCCACACCAAATTTAGATTTTCCTTCTCTTCGCTCACTTTGCATTTTGTAAATTGATAAAAATAAACAATTAAAACATAAATTTGAACGTGTTCTTACTTTAAAGCATTTCTTTACTCCTGCTCAAAACTTTTCCACAGTAATATATATATATATATATATATATATATATATATATATATATATATACAATATATATATATATATATACACACAGTATACCGCCTTTATATTTATTTAATTACAATTTCTGAATGATGGTAACATGTCAATATTCATGTGAACATATACAGTATATGCTATAAGTTATCTGCTAAAATGCTTCATGTATATGATTTGTAGCAAAATTGTTTGTATTCATGAATGTGCTGTGCGTGTGAATACAATAACGTACATCCAAATAGAAATGATCACAATCTACAGAACAAACAAATCCCTAATTGCACACAGATCATGGAATCAGATATTGAACAATAGTGTTTGCCACATACTAATTTGTTCACGGTAGGCTGTCCTTTAGTTGAACAAGCCATGTAGTCCCAGATAGTGGAGGGTGTTTGCTTAGGAAGGAAATATTGTATTACAGTCATGAAAGACATGTGAAGAGGCATGTAGAAATGAAGGCTAATCTCAGCTAACAGCACAGACTTCTAGTAATTCTGCTCCTTTTATCCAGCTCAGATATCATTTAGGTTGAATTGACTGTACCGGAGGCTTTTCTCCACCTTTTACCTGTTTGCACTTGTCTGTCTATACAGCAGTGAATACAAATGTTATTTTAATAAAAGAAAAGCGGAAAGGGAATAATACAATGAAAAAGAGAGAGAATTGCACAGACAGATGTTGTAAGTCTGTAACATTTGAAAACACACTGACATAACAGTACATTATTCAGCAGATGGAAAGCTGCAGCTGCAGAGCTGACATCCTACATACACAGTACATGCTGCTCTAGTAATAACAAGGATCTCTGCGATCCTTCCTGTCTAGTGTTAGGTGGGGGTGTCTAAGGACATATACGGTCAGCTGCCCACTGGAGGGGAAATCTTATGTCAATATACAAGCACTACCTATTACTACTGATGAGATATAGAGCAAACACTGATCATCGTCACATCAGCGATCATCTCATTACTGATTATTATCATCACATTACATCACTGATCATCACCAGATTACTAATCATCACTGATCATCAATACATCACTAATTATCACTGATCACCACACCACTTATCATCACTGATAACCATCACATTACTGATTATCAATACATCACTAATCATTACTGATTACCATCACATCGCTGATCATCACCACATTACTGATCATCACTGATCACATCATTGATCATCATCACTTTACATCACTGATCATCAATACATCACTGATTATCATCACATCACTGATCATCAATTCATCACTGATCATCACTTATCATCATCACATCACTGATCATCATCACATCACTGATCATCAATACATCACTGTTCATCATCACATCACTGATCACCACTGATAGTCATCACATTACTGATCATCAATACATCACTGCTCGTTAATGATTGACATCACATTACTGATCATCATCACATTACTGAACATCACTGATCACATTATTGATCATCATCACATCACATGACTGATCATCATCACATTGCTGATCATCAATACATCACTGATTATCATCACATTACTGATCATCACATATCATCATCACATTGCATCACTGATCATTATCACTTCACTAATCATCAGTAGAACACTGATCATTGTCAGATTACTGATCATCACTATATCAACGATCATCATATTACTGATCATCATTGATAATATCATTGATCATCATCACATCACATCATTGATCAGCATCACATTTCATCACTGATCATCATCACATCACATATCATTATCACATCGCTGATCATTGTCACATTACTGACCATCAATACATTAGTGATCAGCTCTACATCACTGATCATCATTAATCAACATTGATCGTCATCACATCACATATCATCATTGCATCACTGATTATCATCACATCATTATCATCACATTGTATCACTGATCATCATCAAGTCACTGATCATCAGTCATCATTGTCACATTACTGACCATCAATACATTAGTGATCATTACTATATCACCGATCACATTACTGATCATCACTGATCATCATCATATCACAGATCATCATTGCATCACTGATCATCACTCATCATTGTCACATTACTGACCATCAGGGGCGGACTGACCATTTGGAAACTCGGGCACTGCCCGAGGGCCCGGGGTCAGTAGGGGCCCCATGAGATGCCCCTGGTACCTTTTTCATAGGCTTTTTTGAGTTTGGGCAAGGACACAGGGGCCCCATGAACCCCTATTGTCCGGGGGCCCCATGAGTTGTCAGTCCGCCCCTGCTGACCATCAATACATTAGTGATCATCACTATATCACCGATCATATTACTGATCATCACTGATCATCATCATATCACAGATCATCATTGCATCACTGATCATCATCACGTCACTGATCATCACTCATCATTGTCACATTACTGACCATCAATACATTAGTGATCATCACTATATCACCGATCACATTACTGATCATCACATCACAGATCATCATTGTATCACTGATCATCATCACGTCACTGATCATCACTCATCTTTGTCACATTACTCATCAATACATTAGTGATCATCACTACGTTACTGATCATCATCACATCATTGAACATCATATCATTGATCATGATCCCATCACATATCATCATCACATTGCTTCTCTGATCATTATCACATCACTGGTCATCAATACATTCCTGATCATTATCACATCACTAATCATCAATACATTCCTGATCATTACCACATCATTGATCATCACATCAGAGAACATCATCACAATACTGATCATCAATACATTCCTGATCATCATCACATCATTGATCACATCAGAGAACATCATCACAATACTGATCATCAATACATAAAGGGTCATCATCACATCACTGATCATCAGTTGATGGCACGATGGAGGTGAGGGTCCTGCACCTTGTGACCCATGGGCTCAATGCCTGCAGTGGGTATCTCCGTGCAGGCGACCAATGCCCTGCAGTACTCACCACCCGCACGGTGTGCCCGGGGACCTCGTGATCATTCGCCTTCTCCGCGGCTGCGGCTGCTGCTGGGAGCCAGTTACTGGGACAAGGACTCGGGGGGAGTCCTGAGTCTGGACTGTCCAGCAGCCTGTCCCCCTTCTTCTTCATGTCCAGCAGTTCGGGGACATCCTGTAAGGCCAGCCTGCCAACCATTGTGCCGGGATGAAGGTGTCGGAGAGGAGTCTAGGCTGTGTGTACAGTGTAGTATGGAGGCACCGTGGAGTAGTCAGCTCAGTGCTCAGCACATGAGATCCGCCCCCTCGCCTCCTTCCAGCTGGACTTCCAGGGTTTATTATTAAGCTGGAGTTAATTGTTAATATGCAGGCATGACAGTTCTCACGCCTCAGGACACTGACATAATACATCCCCTTCCTAACATGGGATTAGTGTGTGCCTGCCTGTCTACACTGCTCTGCTATAGCATGCACGACTCCTGGCTGGGGACTCAGTCCTTCCATACCAAGTCTGACAGTCCATGAAAGCTGCTGTCTCATTGGGGACAATCAGCCATATGGGGCCATAGTCAAGGCATTTGTCACACGTTTCTGGCAGCGTGGATGTTAGGGGAAGGCTTGCGCCAAATTCAAGAACGCCCTGCGACCTGTTATAGTGACACTAAAGGGTGTATTTACTAAAGAGTGCAAAATCAGGATCACTTCTGTACAGAAACCAATCAGCTTCTAACCTCAGCTTGTTCAATTAAAGTGTTAATAAACCCAGGGCCCTGCATTCCCCTGGTCTCACAGTACACACAACCAGGGGCGGACTGACAACTCATGGGGCCCCCGGGCAATAGGGGATCATGGGGCCCCTGTGTCCTTGCCCAAACTCAAAAAAGCCTATGAAAAAGATACCAGGGGCATCTCATGGGGCCCCCTACTGACCCCGGGCCCTCGGGCAGTGCCCGAGTTTCCAAATGTTCAGTCTGCCCCTGCACACAACATGGAAATGCAATTATTGTAGCAAATATAAACTGCTAAATACCTTTTCTCATCAGCAGTTAGAACAGTCTTGTGACTTCTATCAGTGTTCAACTGAGCACTGGTTAAAGCTTGTAGGAGGAGTTTTCATTCTCCCCTGATGGTCCTATGAAGCTACATAACCCCTGACCCTCTGTCTGGACAACACGGATTGGCCCTGTGCTGATCACATGCACTCGCCAAAAAAAAATGTCTCTAGCAATACACACCAAAGTGAGCATGTGCAGCTTGCCCCCAAGGCTATGTTCTATCAGCAGATGGACTGGGACAGTAGAAGAATAGGAGGATCAGAGAAAACCAGATCAAACATCTTTTTTACACAATGCAGAGGATTAACCCTTTAGGTTCCACAGTGAGTATAACAAGCATGCTTTACTGCATACACAGACTGATTTTACTGTTGTGGGTTTAGTAACACTTTAAGCTTTGGCCTGGAAGCTGATTGGTTTCTATGCAGAAGTGAGCCTCACTCTCCAGCTTTAGTAAACAAACCCCCAAGGGGTAAATTTACTAAAGCTGGAGAGTGCAAAGTCAGGCTCACTTCAGCATAGAAACCAATCAGCTTCCAGGCCAAAGCTTAAAGTGTTACTAAACACACAACTGTAAATCAGTCTGTATATGCAGTAAAGCTGAGGAACCTAAGGGGTTAATCCTCTGTATTGTGTATAAAGGATATTTGATCTTGTCTTCTCTGATCCTCCCCTTCTTCTACTGTCACTGCACTCAGAATCTGGTGCAGCTGTGCATAGTAGCCAATCAGCTTCTAACTTCAGCTTGTTCAGTAAAGCTTTGACAAAAAAACCTGGACGCTGATTGGTTACTATGCAGAGCTGCACCAAATTTTGCACCATGTAGTTTTAGTAAATAAACCATGAATAAAAATTTAGTGTTAGCCCTCTGAAGGACAATCTGAGGTGGGTCACTCTTCAGAGGCGTTTGATGGGCAGCACGGAGGTGTTATGTCATTTCCCACCACCTCTTTCGCCCAAAGCCCACACCACTGCACTGAAACTGCATGCATTGTGATTGTGGGGCACATGCAATGCAGCTCCATTCACCTGCAACGGAGGGTTTCATTCTTGCCAAAAAACAAAGCACTGTAGCTACAGCATGTGTACACCTGGGGGGGCAGTAAAAGTGTGGCTCAGCAGCATGTACTGCATTTACTAAGATCTATGAATGGAGGAGAGGATGGACAGATGACTGATAAGTCCACCCTCTCCATTCACAGACCATGTTTCATTCATAGAAGCTGGAGTAGGACTTCTATGAATAGAGAAGCTGGACGGAAAAGGTGTGTATTGTTGGCCACTCTTGATGAGAGCACCAACTGTTCTGTAAACCCTCACCATACCAGAAGATTACAACGGCTGGGTGAGAGGGGCATGGACAGAGGAGGATTTCACCTAACAGAAGAGGAATCAGCACAAGGGACACATCCTAATGACTGTAAATTATGTCCCTTGTGCTCATTTTTATGTTTTCTTATTTTGGCTGTACTTAAGCTTTAACTCCTTCAGTGTGTGTGTGTGTGTGTGTGTGTGGGGGGGGGGGGGGGGGGGCAGCCCTGCTACAAAGTGGGATTTTTCCTTTCCTAGGAGACAGACTTCAACAATGAAAATTTTGCAGCACTGAATGAGAGAAAGCACTTGATTCTCCCATCCATGCTGAACGGTATGGATGGACAGATCAGCAGTGCTGACTATTCCGTTCTGGTAGGAAGAATCTTTGGCTGTTAGAATACAGTGAAGGAAATAAGTATTTGATCCCCTGCTGATTTTGAAAGTTTGCCCACTCACAAAGAAATGATCAGTCTAAAAATCGAATGGTACACTTGTGTTCAAAATAATAGCAGTCAGACATCACTAACCTGATCAATCACTGTTTTTGGTAGAAATGATATTTCTACATGGCAAATAATTTACTAGCAGGTGTAGTAGAGTAATAGAAATCCAACAGACCCAACAGTCATGACATGCATGCTGCTGATTCTGTGTAATTGAATCACTAATTGAAAGGGGCATGTTCAAAATAATAGCAGTGTGGAGTTCTATTAGTGAGGTCATTCATTCTTTGAAAAACAGGTGGCAATTATTGCCCTTATTTAAGGAAGGAAGGCAGCAAATGTTGTACATGCTGGTTACAGTGCATTTCTCTCTGAAATTCTGAGGAAAATGGGTCGTTCCAGACATTGTTCAGAAGAACAGCGTACCTTGATTAAAAAGTTGATTGGAGAGGGGAAAACATATAAAGAAGTGCAGAATATAATAGGTTGCTCAGCTAAAATGATCGCAAATGCTTTAAAATGGCAACCAAAACCTGAAAGATGTGGAAGAAAGCGAAAAACTACCATTCGAATGGATAGAATAGCCAAAATGGCAAGGACTCAGCCAACAATCAGCTCCAGGAAGATCAAAGAAGGTCTAAAGTTACCTGTGAGTACTGTTACAATTAGAAGACGCCTATGTGAAGCCAAGCTATCTGCAAGAAGCCCCCGCAAAGTCCCACTGTTGAAAAAAAGACATGAGCTGAAGAGGTTACAATTTGCCAAAGAGCACATTGACTGGCCTAAAGAGAAATGGCGCAACATTTTGTGAACTGATGAAAGTAAGATTGTTCTTTTTGGGTCTAGTGGCCGGAGACAGTTTGTCAGACGACCCCCAAACACTGAATTCAAGCCACAGTACACTGTGAAGACAGTGAAGCATGGTGGTGCAAGCATCATGATATGGGGATGTTTCTCATACTACGGTGTTGGGCCTATTTATCGCATATCAGGGATCATGGATCAGTTTGAACACATCAGGATACTTGAAGAGGTCATGCTGTCTTATGCTGAAGAGGAAATGCCCTTGAAATGGGTGTTCCAACAAGACAACGACCCCAAACACACCAGTAAACGTGCAACATCTTGGTTCCAGACCAACAAGATTGACGTTATGGAGTGGCCAGCCCAATCCCCGGATCTTAATCCAATAGAAAACTTGTGGGGTGACATCAAAAATGCAGTTTCTGAGGCAAAACCAAGAAATAGAGAAGAACTGTGGAATGTAGTCCAATCATCCTGGGCTGGAATACCTGTTCACAGGTGCCAGAAGTTGGTTGACTCCATGCAACACAGATGTACAGCAGTTCTCAGAAACAGTGCTTATACAACTAAATATTAATTAAGTGATTCAAAGGAAAGCAAAATCTTCAAACATTTTTCAGTTTATATAGTGAATGTTTGAGTTTGTAAAGAAGAATACAAACACTGCTATTTTTTTTGAACAGTCTAATATTCACTTTTCTTCAATGTTTTTAGATCAGTGGTTCTCAATCTTTCTAATGCCGCGACCCCTTAATACAGTTCCTCATGTTGTGGTGACCCCCAACCATAAAATTATTTTCGTTGCTACTTCATAACTGTAATTTTGCAGTGGGAGGACTAGCGCCCCATCACTGATGTCAGTGGGATGAATAGTGTCCCATCGTTGGTATCAGTGGGAGGAATAGTGCCCCATCATTGGTGTCAGTGGGAGGAATAGTGCCCCATCATTGGTGTCAGTGGGAGGAATAGTGCCCCATCATTGGTGTCAGTGGGAGGAATAGTGCCCCATCATTGGTGTCAGTGGGAGGAATAGTGCCCCATCATTGGTGTCAGTGGGAGGAATAGTGCTCCATCATTGGCGTCAGTGGGAGGAATAGTGCCCAATCATTGGCGTCAGTGGGAGGAATAGTGCCCAATCATTGGCGTCAGTGGGAGGAATAGTGCCTCATCATTGGCGTCAGAGTGAGGAATAGTGCCCCATCATTGGCGTCAGTGGGAGGAATAGTGTCCCATCATTGGCGTCAGTGGGAGGAATAGTGTCCCATCATTGGTGTCAGTGGGAGGAATAGTGTCCCATCATTGGTGTCAGTGGGAGGAATAGTGTCCCATCATTGGTGTCAGTGGGGGGAATAGTGCCCCATCATTGGTATCAGTGGGGGGAATAGTGCCCCATCATTGGTATCAGTGGGAGGAATAGTGCCCCATCATTGGTGTCAGTGGGAGGAATAGTGCCCCATCATTAGTATCAGTGGGAGGAATAGTGCCCCATCATTGGTGTCAGTGGAAGGAATAGTGCCCCATCATTGGTATGAGTGGGAGGAATAGTGCCCCATCATTGGTGTCAGTGGGAGGAATAGTGCCCCATCATTGGTGTCAGTGGGAGGAATAGTGCCCCATCATTGGTGTCAGTGGGAGGAATAGTGCCCCATCATTAGTATCAGTGGGAGGAATAGTGCCCCATCATTGGTGTCAGTGGGAGGAATAGTGCCCCATCATTGGTATGAGTGGGAGGAATAGTGCCCCATCATTGGTGTCAGTGGAAGGAATAGTGCCCCATCATTGGTGTCAGTGGAAGGAATAGTGCTCCATCATTGGCGTCAGTGGGAGGAATAGTGCCCAATCATTGGCATGAGTGGGAGGAATAGTGCCCCATCATTGGTGTCAGTGGGAGGAATAGTGCCCCATCATTGGTGTCAGTGGGAGGAATAGTGCCCCATCATTGGTGTCAGTGGGAGGAATAGTGCCCCATCATTAGTATCAGTGGGAGGAATAGTGCCCCATCATTGGTGTCAGTGGAAGGAATAGTGCCCCATCATTGGTATGAGTGGGAGGAATAGTGCCCCATCATTGGTGTCAGTGGAAGGAATAGTGCCCCATCATTGGTGTCAGTGGAAGGAATAGTGCCCCATCATTGGTATGAGTGGGAGGAATAGTGCCCCATCATTGGTATGAGTGGGAGGAATAGTGCCCCATCATTGGTATGAGTGGGAGGAATAGTGCCCCATCATTGGTATGAGTGGGAGGAATAGTGCCCCATCATTGGTGTCAGTGGGAGGAATAGTGCCCCATCATTGGTATCAGTGGGAGGAATAGTGCCCCATCGTTGGCGTTAGTGGGAGGAATAGTGCCCCATCGTTGGTGTCAGTGGGGGGAGGAATAGTGCCCCATCGTTGGTGTCAGTGGGGGAAGGAATAGTGCCCCATCGTTGGTGTCAGTGGGGGGAGGAATAGTGCCCCATCGTTGGTGTCAGTGGGGGGAGGAATAGTGCCCCATCGTTGGTGTCAGTGGGGGGAGGAATAGTGCCCCATCGTTGGTGTCAGTGGGGGGAGGAATAGTGCCCCATCGTTGGTGTCAGTGGGGGGAGGAATAGTGCCCCATCGTTGGTGTCAGTGGGGGGAGGAATAGTGCCCCATCGTTGGTGTCAGTGGGGGGAGGAATAGTGCCCCATCGTTGGTGTCAGTGGGGGGAGGAATAGTGCCCCATCGTTGGTGTCAGTGGGGGGAGGAATAGTGCCCCATCGTTGGTGTCAATGGGGGGAGGAATAGTGCCCCATCGTTGGTGTCAGTGGGGGGAGGAATATTGTCTCATCGTTGGTGTCAGTGGGGGGAGGAATAGTGCCCCATCGTTGGTGTCAGTGGGGGGAGGAATAGTGCCCCATCGTTGGTATTAGTGACACAAATGATGGGGCACTATCCCTTCCACTGACACCAATGATACTTACCTTACTGACTCCTGCTCCAGCCTGGGCTCGCTCTCTCCCTCTCCCATCTACAGCCTGCATACCTGGCTGCAGCAGCAAAATTTGCACTTACCTGTCAGCTGTCTTCCTTCTCTGGCCTCTCTCTTCACTCGTTCCTGCAGCTCCCTCGATCTTCTTCGATCTCCGCGCGCTGCCGCTCGGCTCCTCCTCTCCAAGCTCCACCTTCTCGCCGGTGATTGGCCGCCTGTGTGCCTCTCCTGAGCTACAGTTCCGGTGGCCAATCAGCGGCGAGGAGGCGGTGACAGGGGCAGCATATCATCCCGCCCACACATCGCCGGAGACAGCAGCGGTGTCTCGGTTCCTAAGACCATCGGAAATATGTGTTTTCCGATGGTCTTAGGCGACCCCTGGGAAATGGTCGTTCGACCCCCAAAGGGGTCGCGACCCCCAGGTTGAGAACCACTGTTTTAGAGGAACAACACAAATTTGATATATTTTTCTTCATGTTTTGATTTGGAATAGAATGTGTAGTGTTCCCAATGCATTTGTGTGTATGGAAATAAAAGCTATTAGAAGGATTTTGAGCTTTATTCACTTTTTTCAACACACTGCTATTATTTTGAACACAACTGTAGGTGTATTGTAACACTGAGAGACAGAATAGCAACAAAAAAATCAAAAGAAATGCATGTCTAACAAATTACCATATTTTTCGCTCCATAAGACGCACTTTTTTCCCCCCAAAAAAGGGGGGAAAATGTCAGTGCGTCTTATGGAGCGAATATAGAGCGGCCGGTCCGGTATTTTCACCGTCGCCGTGTCAGAATACCGGGCCGGCCGCTCAGCTCTGCAGTGGGACCTTACCTGTTCCTCTATCCAGCGGCGCGCTGTCTTCCCGGCTTCTGTAGTGTGCGTGACAGCCGGGTCCCAAGTGCGCATGCACAAGAAGCGGTGCTCTTTGTGAATGGTAAGGCGGTACCTGGGACACATGACAGATCCCAGAAGCCGCCGGACCAATCACAAAGCGCAGCGCTTCTCACGCATGCGCATTGGGCTGTCCGCCGAGCGCCCACACTACAGAAGCCGGGTAGACAGCGCGCGGCTGGATAGAGGAACAGGTAAGATCAAAGAAAAACTCTCAATTTCAGGTACCCGCTCTCCCTCCCTCCCCAAAGGTCAGCAGTCATCTCCTGTACTGTCCACAGTCTCTGGTCATCTCCTGTACTGTCCGCAGTCTCTGGTCATCCCTGTACTGTCCGCAGTCACTGGTCATCCCTGTACTGTCCGCAGTCACTGGTCATCCCTGTACTGTCCGCAGTCACTGGTCATCCCTGTACTGTCCGCAGTCTCTGGTCATCTCCTGTACTGTCCGCAGTCTCTGGTCATCTCCTGTACTGTCCGCAGTCACTGGTCATCCCTGTACTGTCTGCAGTCACTGGTCATCCCTGTACTGTCCGCAGTCTCTGGTCATCCCTGTACTGTCCGCAGTCTCTGGTCATCTCCTGTACTGTCCGCAGTCTCTGGTTATCCCCTGTACTGTCCGCAGTCACTGGTCATCCCTGTACTGTCCGCAGTCTCTGGTCATCCCTGTACTGTCCGCAATCGCTGGTCATCCCTGTACTGTCCGCAGTCTCTGGTCATCCCTGTACTGTCCGCAGTCTCTGGTTATCCCCTGTACTGTCCGCAGTCACTGGTCATCCCTGTACTGTCCGCAGTCTCTGGTCATCCCTGTACTGTCTGCAATCGCTGGTCATCCCTGTACTGTCCGCAGTCTCTGGTCATCCCTGTACTGTCCGCAGTCACTGGTCATCCCTGTACTGTCCGCAGTCACTGGTCATCCCTGTACTGTCCGCAGTCACTGGTCATCCCTGTACTGTCCGCAGTCTCTGGTCATCTCCTGTACTGTCCGCAGTCTCTGGTCATCTCCTGTACTGTCCACAGTCTCTGGTCATCTCCTGTACTGTCCGCAGTCACTGGTCATCCCTGTACTGTCCGCAGTCACTGGTCATCCCTGTACTGTCCACAGTCACTGGTCATCCCTGTACTGTCCGCAGTCACTGGTCATCTCCTCTACTATGTCTGCAGTCCATTAGTTCAGAATTTTTTTTTTCCTGTTTTCTGCCTCTAAAACCTAGGTGCGTCTTATGGTCAGGTGCGTCTTATGGAGCGAAAAATACGGTATGCACTGATTTGCATGTTCATGAGGGAAATAAATATATGATCCCCTATCATTCTGCAGGATTTCTGGTTACCAGCCAAGATTTGAAGCAGTCTCTTAAAGGGAGTGATGCTAATCTAATTTTGTTACAATCAGATTCCAAACTCTCCACCATGGCAAAGACCAAAGAGCTGTCCAAGGATGTCAGGGACAAGATTGTAGACCTACACAAGGCTGGGCTGGGCTACAAAACTGATCTGCTATTCTGTCTCTCAGTGTTACAATACACCTACCATTCGATTTTTAGACTGATCATTTCTTTGTGAGCGGGCAAACATTCAAAATCAGCAGAGGATCAAATACTTATTTCCTTCACTGTACCTGCATCTGAAGAATTTTCCGCTTGTCTCTTTCGGTGACAAAAGTCGATTGAAGTATAGATTTTTGTTGAGCCAGATAATGCCAACTGGGCCACCTGCAAAACAATTTAACGCATTAAGCCTGTCATACATGGATCAAAATTCAGCCAGCTCAGCAGGCAGAGGCCGAATTTCAATCCATGTGTGGGCAATTGAGGTTGTACAGATGTTGATTTAGCCATCGACTTCTGTACAACCATCCTGTTGGATTTTCACTGCCTGATCAGTGCCACTGACTATAACCTGCAGCACTGATCAGTGGATTCTGATGGCACTGATGGTCAAAATACAATGGCTCTTTAGCTCAATAGCTCGTTGAAGGAAAAAAAAAAACTGACTCATCTATGGGCTGCCTGAGGACCAACGTGTGCAACAAATTCATGTACTTGTTATTTATGACATTTTTATCATTTGGCGCTTTGTTGTGACAAATTCATACAAAAATACCGTCGTGTCGGTGATAAGGAAAGTAGACTTGAATAAGACCTCTTCCATGTTGGAGCAAATTGTCGCAGGTGTAATTATCGTGTCGCAACTTTGAGACAATTCTGCAGCAAAATTTGTCTTCAAGTTCCTCAGGAACTGATATTTGATGCGTTTCCATTACTCTCCCAACTCCTCTAAATAGCTTCTGTACCTGTAAAGCTCTGCCACTTCACAGGAGAGATACTTGTGACAGATCTGTCAGACTTGTGTCACATACACCTTACGGGAATCTGTCCCAAGTGCCACACTTTGTTGCACTACCACGAGACAGACTTCTAAGTATCTCCAAGACTCTGTATGCGTTTCAGTGTCTTTGTTGTTGTTTCTTTAAGTTAGTAGGTAATTCTTATATTTACATTATTATTGACAGGGAACATAGCTGTGTCATGTGGTGTTGTCACTTTAGGGATCTTAGGTTTCATTTTAGCTATAATGGTATGTTTCTATTTCTACTCCTGGAGTGTTCTTACCATTTACAACATTTTTACAAGTCAGCACCGCATGCCTTTCTTGCAGTCTTTACCTTTTGGGACCCCATAAGCCAGGCTGGACAGATAGTAGGCATGAAATATAGAAACTACAAGCTTAGGCCTCATGCGCACTGGCACTGTCAAACCAGCATTTATACGTATTTTCTAAATGTATATACAGCGGGTAAAATAAGTATTGAACATGTCACCATTTTTCTCAGTAAATACATTTCTAAAGGTGCTATTGACATATTGATATTTTCACCACATGTTGGTAACAGCCTATGCAGTCCATACATAGGAATCAAAACAAATAAGTTACAAAATTAAGTTATGTGTAATAAAATGGAATGACACAGGGAAAAAGTATTGAACATGCTAACTAAAATTTATTTGATACGTCATACAAAATCCTTTGTTGGAAATGACAGCTTCAAGACGCCTCCTGTAGGGAGAAACAAGTCGCAAGCATTGCTCAGGTGTGACTTTTGCCCATTCTTCCACACAAACAGTCTTTATATCTTGAAGGTTCCGTGGGGCTCTTCTATGAATTCTGATCTTTAGTTCTTTCCATAGATTTTGTGTTGGATTTAAAATGATTGGCAGAGCCATTCAAGAAGCTTTATTTTCTTTCTTTGAAACCAGTTAAGAGTTTCCTTGGCTTTGTGTTTAGGATTATTGTCTTGCTGAAATGTCCACCCTCGTTTCATCTTCATCATCCTGGTAGATGGCAGCAGATTTCTATCAAGCATGTCTTGGTACATTTTTCCATTCATCCTTCCTTCAACGACATGAAGTTTTCCAGTACCCAGGGGCGGACCAACCATTTGGAAACTCGGGCACTGCCCGAGGGCCCGGGGTCAGTAGAGGGCCCCATGAGATGCCCCTGGTACCTTTTTCATAGGCATTTTTGAGTTTGGGCAAGGACACAGGGGCCCCATGATCCCCTATTGCCTGTGGGCCCCATGAGTTGTCAGTCCACCCTGCCAGTACCGTATGCTGAAAAACAGCCCCACACCATGATGTTCCCACCTCCAAATGTCACTGTTGCCATGGTGTTTTTGGGGTGATGTGCAGTGCCATTTGACCTCCAAACATGGTGTGTATTATGGCATCCAAAGAGTTCAATTTTGGTCTCATCTGACCAGACTATAGTCTCCCACTATTTCACAGGCTTGTCTAAATGTTGTGCAGCAAACATTAAATGAGCTTCAACATGCTTTTTCTTCAGCAATGGAATCTTGCATGGTGAGCGTGCATACAGGACATTGCGGTTGAGTGCATTACTTATTGTTTTCTTTGAAACAATTGTACCTGCTAATTCCTGGTCTTTCTGAAGCTCTCCACAATTAGTCATTGGCTCTTGGACAACTCATCCTATAATTCTTTTCACTCCTCTGTCAGAAACCTTGTGAGGAGTACCTTGTCGTGGCCAGTTTATGGTGAAATGATGTTCTTTCCACTCCGGATTTTGGCACCACAGTGCTCACTGGAACATTCAGATGTTTAGAAGTCCTTTTGTAGCCAATGCCATTAGAATGTTTTGCAACAATAAGGTTGTGAAAGTCTTGAGAGAGCTCTTTGGTAATGAGGTAACACCTTGGTAATGAGACTGAACCAGCTGATAATAATTTGCACTGACGAGGGACAGGATTGCTTTTTAATTACTGATAGATTTCAGCTGGTGTCTTGGCTTTGTCTAGCATGGTTTGTTACTGGCATGTGGTGAACATTTCATGTCAATAGCATCTTTAGAAATATATTTACTGAAAAAAATGTTGAGGTGTTCAATACTTATTTTACCCACTGTAAATGCATGAAATGTTTTTTTCCAGTGATGACATTGTTACTTTGCATTTCCCTGCATTTAGATGTGATCAGTCTAGATGCATTTAGAGAAAATAGAACTCTGTGTATCCCAGATCCAATTAGACACTATAAACACAACTAAATGCATGTAAACATGTGTAAACCCATGTATATGTAACTAAACACACTGCATTGTCCAGCCCCGCTGCTGGCAGTCTGTTAAACTCTCTGAGAGGCTGACAGCTGCTGTGACTAGACTGGGATAGACGGTGTACCTAGCGTTATAAACATTTAGGGAAGAAGACACTCATAGACAAATACCTGTAATGCAGACTGCCCTAAACAGTTACAGGTTTTCTTTATGGTGGCATGAGTGGTGTAATAGATACCTTATGTCTTTACTGTCTGAGTGCTTTAGTCATTCAATCACAGACTGTGCCTAAACCGCTGAGTACCGGGATTTCTAGCTGGGACTTTTACAGCTCTGAATCTAGGAACGCCCAAAGCTGAGTGCTTCCAGGTTCACACATAGTGAGATGTGGGAATGGATTTTCTCTCCTCCCACTTGCCATCCTGACAATGTTAGTTGTGGTCCCAGAAATGAGAGGGCCCAGGAACCAAAGCTAAAGGGAGTTTGGTGGAGACATCAACTATCCAGCCCGCGCTAGACCCCACCAACCTGAACAACTTAAGACCCATCTCCCTGCTCCCGTTTACCTCTGAACTTTTAGAACGCTTAGTCTACAATCTCCTGAGCTCCTACCTCACTGACAACAACCTTCTTGACCCTTTACAGTCTGGCTTTCGCTCACTACACTCCACTGAAACTGCCCTACTGATTTGTCTCTGTCTCCTCCTCTCCACTTCCTCTTTCTGTAGTGGTCCCTCAAGATTCTGTCCTTGGACCCCTTCTCTTCTCCATTTACACCTCCTCCCTTGGTCACTTGATAAACTTCCATGACTTTAAGTACCATCTCTATGCTGATGACACACAAATCTATCTTTCTACTCCTCACCTCACCCCTTCAGTCTCCTCTCGCATTACTAACCTATTAAGTGACATATCAGCATGGATGTCACTCCACTTCCTCAAACTCAACCTTTCTAAAACTGAGCTCTTGGTATTCCCCCCAGTCATGCCCCCTCCCCTGACTTTTCCATCAAGATCAGTAATACAACCATCAGTCCCGCCCCTCATGCCAGGGTGCTAGGTGTAATCCTAGACTCCCATCTGTCCTTTCAGCCCCAAATCCAATCACTGTCCAAATCTTTTAGACTTCACCTCCACAACATCTCCAAGATACGCCCATTCTTAGCCTCTGAAACTACTAAGCAACTTATTCACTCCCTGGTTATCTCTCGCCTTGACTATTGTAACTCCCTCCTCATTGGCCTACCTCAATGCAAGCTATCCCCTCTTCAGTCTATCATGAATGCTGCTGCCAGACTCATCCACCTTTCTATATCTGCCATCCCTCTCAGCCAATCCCTCCATTGGCTTCCCATTGCCCAACAAATAAAATTCAAAACATTAACAATAACATATAAAACCATTTATAACTCTGCCCCAAATTACATCCCCAAACTTGTCTCCAAATATCACCCAAACCATCCTCTCTGCTCCTCCTACGACCTCCTGCTCTCTAGCTCCCTTGTCTCCTCCTCCCATGCTCATCTCCAGGACTTCTCCAGAGCCTCCCCCATCCTCTGGAACTCTACCCCAATCTATCAGACTATCGCCTACTCTGCCCACTTTTAGGCGATCTCTGAAAACCTATCTCTTCAGGGAAGCCTATCCTGCCTTCAGCTAATGACGAAATCTTCTATTCCTCCTACCAGTCCATCCCCCACAGTTATTACCTTTTGTACCACCAGCCACTCCCTCTTAGATTGTAAGCTCCAAGGAGCAGGGCCCTCCTAACCCTCTTGTATTGAATTGTTTTGTTGCTGTATTGTCTCCCTTTATATTGTAAAGCACTGATCAAACTGTTGGGGCTATATAAATCCTGTATAATAATAATAATAATAATAATAATAATAATAATAAAGAATGCTGTAAAAGTGATGGGGCAGCTCTACACTTTTACATAAATGCCAGAAGCTGGCAGAATAAAACAGAAATACGCTTAGGGCTGTATCTGACACAGGATGGATTCTGTTCCAATTTACAGAGGATCTGTGAGCTGACTCCTGCTGATCAGGGCAGAGCAGGACGGATGTCACATCTGTGTCTGCTTAGTTTATGTAGAGCAAACACTGAAAACCCAACTCTGCTCTATGGGTGACCAGGTGTAAACGGATTCCTGTCAGGCTACCTCCAAACCAGCCAGCCAAAATGGAAAAAGGATGCAGTTCTCTTTCATTCTTATTTGGAGGACATGATTGGACCCAGAGGTAGGAGGGTGAAACAAACATAAGTCCATTTACACCCTCCTGTCCATAGGGCTGAATGGACCCTCCAATCAGGTCCGCCTAAAAAACTGACAGGTGAACCTGATTGGAATGTCCCCATGAAAGGGGCCTAAATCTTGCCTTAGCTAGTTCTCCTACCCTGCGTACAGGATTTTGTCATTAAATCCCCCAAAACACTCCATCGCTTAATCCGGGCATTCCTAATGACACTTGAATCCGTAATGTTTCCTCAGATCAGGGAATCTTGTGTTATGTGTATGTTTTTTGCATGTGAAAAATGTAATTAATTGCATTTACTGGACTATAGAAAAAAAAAATGAGACAACTAACTAGCACCAATATTCCAAAACTATTATAAAGCCCACTGTCTAAATAGCTTGAAAAAAATGCATGCTCTAACAAGTATTAGAAATTACTAGAAAATGTTTCACATCTTAATAAAAGGTTTCATGTTACCAGGGCATTGCTGAAAAGAAAAAAAAAAACTGTGTTTTAACTGCTTGAACAGGTCTATTCATTATTCAGACATTTAGTGCCACAACACACACTGGCTTATTAGGCACCCAGCATATTTACAACAACCCATGGCAACCCAGGCCATTTCTTTACGGGAGTATCTACATCAAAATGCATGTTTCTATGCACCAGTTTATTTAAAGCTGAAGTTTAGATATGGTATATTTTTTACATAGTTACATTGGTCCAGCTTGGCAGCTTCCACTGCCCTGCTGTATTGTGATCACTGGCGGTTGGTGCTTGGCACGGGCGCCATTCAGGGAACACTTTCGGTTTCCTCAATGATTGCACAGCATTCTGTGATTTGATGAGGCGGAGATGTTGATACCTCATAACCAGTGTTGTATTTTGCTTTTGTGCTGTGCTAGAGAAGACTAAAATGGGCGCCCCCCCCAATCTAAATTTGTCTTACTCCAGAACTCCCAGATCTTTCTCAATGGTGGAGAAGGATCTAGGAGTTCTGGTAGCTCACAAACTTAATAATGGCATGCAATGCCAAGCTGCAGTTTCTAAAGCGAGTAAAATCCTCTTTTGTATTAAAAGAGGTATAGACTCCAGAGAGAGAGAGATCATTTTACCCCTGTACAAATCATTAGTAAGACCTCATCTGGAATATGCAGTTCAGTTTTGGGCACCAATTCACAAAAAGAACATTGGGGAACTGGAGACAGTACAGAGAAGGGCAACCAAACTGATAAGAGGCATGGAGGAGATCAGCTATGAGGAAAGATTAGAGGAACTGAATTTATTCTCTCTTGAGAAGAGGAGATTAAGGGGGGATATGAACAACATGTATAAATACATCAGTGTTTCATATAGTGAACTCGGTGTAGAGCTATTCACTCTGAGGTCATCACAGAGGACAAGGGGGCACTCTTTATGTCTGGAGGAAAAGAAATGTAATCTCCAAACTTGGAAAGGTTTCTTCACAGTGAGAGCTGTGAAAATGTGGAATAGACTCCCTCAAGAGTTGGTTCTGGCCAGCTCAGTGGATTGCTTTAAAAAAGGCCTGGATTCTTTCTTGGATACATAGAATATAACTGGATACTAACATTTATAGGTATCCAGTTATCCAGGGAATATCCGATTGCCTCTCGGGGGATCAGGAAGGAATCTTTTTCCCTGCAGGAACAAATTGTTTCATGCTTTGCTGGGTTTTTTGCCTTCCTTTGGATCAACTGTGGGTATAGGATTATATCTTTTTTTTTTAATGGTTGAACTGGATGGACTTTTGTCTTTTTTCAGCCAGACTAACTATGTAACTATCTTACCCCTTTCTGTTTAAGATCCAATCCTTCAGGACAGGACAGTAGGGGGGCAGCATGATGGGGGGGCAGGGTGACAGGAAAGGGGAAGCATGATGGGAGGGGGTGTGGGACAGGAGGGGGTCAGCAGCACAGGTAGGGGGCAATGAGATAGGAGAAGGACAGTGTGACGGGGCCACGGGACATTAGGGGGGCAGCAGGACAGGTGGGGGGACAGCAGGATAGCATGATGGGGGAGGGCCACGGTACAGGAGGGGGGCATCGGGACAGGTGGGGGGCAGCTGGACAGCAGGCCAGGCAGTGGAAAAGGTGGGGGAAGCGGAAAAGGAGGAGGGCAGCGTGATGGGGGGCAGTGGGATGGGGGGCAGCATGACAGGTGGGAGGCGGCAAGCCAGGGGGGTAGTGTGACAGGGGAAGCACCAGTCCTCCAAGCTCTTACCTGTTCAGCAGTGGCTTCTCCAGATGGTGTCAGGATCTAGTGCCAGGATCGGTAGCTGAGCCTGTGTCCCATCTCAACCAGGATCTCCGGAGGCAGCTGCAGTAAAGAGCAGGGGGGCACCTCCACCCTGACTTTGTCTTCTTCTTCTTCCTCCACAGGCCCTCCGCTGACACTTCGTGGCCTCACCCACCCCACACAGCCTGGTGTCAGCGGGCCCCGGCACTCGAGTGCTCCCTGGATCTGCCCACCACTTCTGCATTTGGTTCTCTGACCCCTGCTTGTGTGTTGGGTCGGATCAGCTGTGCCTCCCTGATGGCGGCCCTGTTGCTGATACCCACCCTTCTGTGTGGGAGTGGCGCCACCCCCCTGTAAAATTCCACCCAAGGCAAACGCCTTGTTTGCCTCGCGGCAGATACGCTCCTGATCATAATCTCCTCCAATCACTGACAAAAGTAAAGAGTTCTCTTAATAGCACCCGTGCTGAGCATGTGCTGTGTTCACTAAGACAGCTGCATCAGGACTTGGAATCTAGTGGCAATCACTGTAGTAGCTGTGCCTACTACAGTGATTTCTAGCTTCCACAGGGATCCCACAGGTATGACACAAAGAGACTTCCATTGGTTCAAGCTTGACCAATGTAATAATGCAGAAATATCCATACCTGGAGTTTAGCTTTGAGGCTAGGTTCCCACTAATGTGGTGCAGTACATCGCATGTGATTTCTGTGCGGTGCGATTGGAGCCATACATTTTGTATGGCTCAAATTGCACCGCACCCGCACCAAAAATGTGCAGGACCCTTTTTTGGGTCCGCACTAGAATTGGATCGCATGGGTATTCACACCTATGAGATCTGATTCTGCACATCGCACTGCGTTTTGTGGACCGATTTCAGGGTGTTGTTAACTTAACATACACACCTGCATCTGTTCACAAGAACGGGGTGCGATTCTGCTGCAGTGCAGCATTCGCACAGAAAATGCTGTGAATTCCGCACCACATCAGTGTGAACCCAGCCTAAGATAGCAGCATGACTAAGCCTGGGTTCACACTGATGCGGTCCGGAATTTGCAGCGAATTCTGCACCGCATCAAAATCGCACCCCGTTCATGCGAACCACTGTGGGTGTGTATGTTAACAACACCCCGAAATTGGTCTGCGATGTGCAGAATCAGATCCCATAGGTGTGAATACTAATGCAATCCGATTCTAGTGCGGACCCAAAAAAGGGTGCTGCACCTTTTTTGTGCGGGTGCGGTGCGATCACACACACCACACAATCACATGTGATTTGCCCAGGAATGCGGTGTGGTTCCTGTGTGAATCACATGCGATGTACCGCACCACATATATTTGAACCCGGGCTCAATTCATTTACGGATAGCTTAACCAATGTTTAATCAAGTGTATGTGGTGGCTTTTAACAGTAAAGGAATGATGCAACTTTTGGTATACAGTGCCAGGCAGAGGAGACAGCACGTTATAATAAGGAATTATTTTAGATGTGAGGATCTATATGTAAGGACAATAATCAGTGTAGAAATAATGAAACTATTCATTTGGCTGATGTTAAGCCAAACCTAAAGTCACTTTTAAATATTAAAAAAAAAAAAAAAAAAAAAAAAAACAGTTCCCCAGATATACAGCAATACTCATTTACTCTCCAGGTGCTACCATTCTTACTATTCACTGTCTCCCATCAAAAGGGTGTAGAGGACATATTTCAGCAAGCTGTACCTAATGGCACCTACATGTAATTTGGTAAGTTCATCACCAAATGCTGGAGGGAATAAAAGTACCCTATGCATCAAATGACCAAAGACAGCCAGAAAAATAAAGTATGTTAAAAAAAAATTGAAAAAACATGGGGGAGCCAGAGGGGGGCAAGAGGATGGAGTTACCATTGTTGAGTTTTTTTTTGTGCCTAGTTTAGAGTTGTGCATTAAGCCCATAGATATTAAGCCTTTATCAAACTTTATGAAAATAGAATCATTGCAGTCAAAAGTAACAGGATAAAAATGAATAGCCCAATAAAAATAAAAATATACATTAAAAAATGTAAATACAATAAAAAAATAAACATCAAAAAATAATAAAAACTGCTTTCCTGCAATTATGAGCTTTAATTCAGAGATCTCCTTTGCAGTACTTTACCTAGATGTCCTCAGTGTGATTGCCAGTATTATTCAACCCACTTCCTCTGAGCCCAGGTTATCATGGACTGTCCCAGCCTGTAACTAAAAAGTGGAAGGAGAAGCAGCACAGTGATAAGCGTATCTCTCTGGGAGAGATTGACTAAAGCTGCTTCACTCAGAATCGTGTGCAGCCAATCCGCTTCTAAGCTGAGCTTGTTCAATTAAGCTTTGGAAATAAATCCTGGAAGCTGATTGGTTTCTATGCAGAAGTGCACCTGATTTTGTACTCTCCAGCTTTAATAAATAAACTCCTCTGTCTCTCCACTTTCACCTACTATCAGCATGCTTTGTGGCAACATGAACTGGTTGGCTCCTTGTACTGTTTCTTCCTCTCACACTACAGCTCTGCTATACAGCAACTGTAAGAGGTTAATATCAGGTCAAATTCAGGTACTGACACTGCTTGCATCTAATAAATACACTTAAAGCGCCACTAAACCCACAACAGTAAAATCTGTCTATATATGCAGTAAAGCATACTTGTTATACTCACTTTGGAACCTAAGGGGTTAATCTTCTGCATTGTGTAAAAAGGCGGTTTGATCCTGTCTTCTCTGATCCTCTCCTTCTTTTACTGTCCCCAAATCCATCTGCTGAGTGACTCTAGGAGTCACTTTGCAAATGCTGAGTTTGGTGTGTATGGCTAGAGAGGTTTTCTTTTGCTTTGGGGGGGTGCATGTGATTACTATATCTGTTCTCCTACAGTACAGAAAACAAGGAAATGCATTCATTGTAGTAAGTATAAACTGCTAAATACCTTTTCTTATCCACAGTATATAGCAGTCTTGTGACTTCTGTCAGTGTCTGGTCGAACACTGGTAAATCTTGTAGGGCAGTTTTTATTCTGCTCTGACTGTTCTATGAGGCTGCAAAACCCCTGACCCTCTGTCTGCCTGGTCAGCGCTGATTGGCCCTGTGCTGATCACATGCTCTCTCCCTAGAAAAAAAACCTCTCTAGCAATAAACACTAAGTGAGCATGTGCAGAATGGCTACAGTACAGTCTGTCTTATTAGGAGATAAGACGTGGACATTTGAACAAGAGGAGGAGAAGAGAAGAAAGGATCAAACAGCCTTTTTACACAATGCAGAGGATTAACCCCTTAGGTTCCACAGGGAGTATAACAAACATGCTTTACTGCATATACAGACTGATTTTACTGTTGTGGGTTTAGTAACACTTTAATGATGTGCTAATGGCTACAGAACTGCATTAATTTGTGTTTCCTGTATATCTGTCTATAGTTTAGCTTTAACTATTTTTTTTTCTTGACACACGTGCTTTCTTGTACACTAAAGTGAAATTCCAGACAAAACTTTTTTTTTGGATAGAGTCGGTAAAGGTTAGAATATCTGCCAGAATTTTATTATCTGTGTCCTTGCTGGGGAGACCATACAGGAAATGAGAGAAAACCTCCAAAACACAGACATAAATAGCAGTAAAAACCCATGCTACTGAAAAACGGCTTCCAAATTGAAGTAGATGTAAACTCTATCTGACATGTTGCCATTTTTAATAAAACACTGTTTTCACCTTTTTTTTTAATTTACTGTTTATTGCATCATAAGTGTAGCTGATCTCCTGAAGCCTGTTTGTAGCCACTGCCTATCTGTATGCAGAGCCTCCAGCAATGGCCTAAGGCCTCGTGTACACATGAACTCCCCTAGCCGTTTAGCTCTCCTGGACGCAGAAAAACGAAATATGCTGCATTTAGCTGTGTTTAGTGCTTGCATGTTTTTTCATTTGATTGGCCAGAATATTTTCCATTGATATAAATAAACGACGAAGCACTAAATGCAGCTAGCCTTTATATGCTCTTAGGCGCATTTACACACATTTTTTGCTGCATTTAGCGTTTTTTGGCTAAAATGTTCTTCTCTTGAACGCAATTTTTCTGCATTCAGTAGAGGGACGTTTAACTGCCCCTAAACTCTGCTGCTCCAAATCTCTGGTAAAAGCCTATGTGTACATGGACACAGGCTTTTATTGAGTTGAGTTCAGAGGCTTTGGCAAAAAAACCCCAAAAGCTTCTAAACTCAAATTTAGTCCTCATGCACACTGGACGTTTTTACAGCTGCTGTTTTTGGCTTTTGACGTTTTTTGACATTTTTTTCTACAGCTAATAAACCCCCCAACATGTTATCCTATGCGTCCATGCACACATAGACTGTAATCAACGTTTTTTGGCTGGGACGTTTTTTGGCTGGAAAAAAAACCCAGGGCGAGTGGGTTTCTAGAGGAGTTTTGTAGCTTTAAAAATGCTCTAACACACGAGGTAAATCATGGTAAAATGCCGCAAACACATTTTTAGACTGTTTTTGACCCCAAAAATTTATATTTTGGTCTAAAAAAGCTAAAAAATGCAAACGTGGAAAAACACGGGAAAATGCCTCTAAATGCTAATGCAAAAACGTTAAAAAAAGCTGAAAAACACGTTTTTAACATGACATTACACAGCTAACATTACCAGCATTATCAAAACACCCAGAAGTACAGCCAAAGCTCTTTTGGCTGTACTTCTCCTGTGGCTCACAGAAGTGCAGTTCTTTCTCCATTCCTGTGACCCGTTTTTAGCTGACAGTGGACTAAAGTTTGCTGTCAGCTGGCGTCACTCAGCTGGTCCAGACTGGGGAAAGATCCCGACTTCAAAGTCAAGATCCAACCTAGAGTCTGAAGCAGCACCTGGTTGAGCCTCCCAGTGAAGCTCTGAGAGCCTGAGCCAGCAGTTCCCTCCCCATCCACAGCCCCGCACTCCCATGAGCGCTGGGGGGGGATAAGCAGACAGCGATGGGTGACAATGCCGCTCTGTGCTTAGAGCTCAGAGCGGCTGTGAGAACTCAGCAATCATCAGTCATGTGATCGCTGAGTTCTCACTCTTAGGCTGGCCATACACTATACAATTTTCTGTCCAATTTCTGCCCAATTTCCTTTAGATTTACCTTCAACTATGTAGTCCAATGGCCTACCTAATTGGATACATTTGAAAGTGTTTACGTTTGACCTCGTATTATATGTTTTTTGGTAAACCTAAAGCAAATATCTCTAGAAAATTGTATAATGTATGGCCAGCCTTAGAGCTGGTGGGGGACTGATGCTACATTCACCTAGGTAAGTATTAAAAAGTGAAAAGAAAAAAAAAAAATAAAGCCCTACTTCTCTTTTAAACCCCAAAACAACAACAAAAACTAAAACAGGTCTCCTAGGGCAGGATCATTAGGTAAAAAACTGATCCACATCTAAGATTTGGTAAGCTACAATAAATTACTATTATATTTTTTTGGGAGGAGGCGAAGGTAAGGTTAATACCACTTAAAAAATTATAAAAATTATGTTTGAAGTTATATTGACATGTTAATACTTACACAAGATAGTGGTTGGGTTTAAAAATATTTAGTTTGTGTTTCTTCTATATCTAACACTGCTGTCTGCTTCAGGGAGGTACAGCGTTCTAAAACTTTGCAGAGAATTTTTGTGGGAGTTGCCAGCACCCCAAAGATATAGCACTCATTGTTAGATGTTGGTATTCAACAATGAGAATTTATTAGTTTTTAGTACTTTTAGGAGTTTATGTTTATGAAAAGTCTACTTGTCATTTCTACCGCCCATGATTTGAAAATGCTGGTTGGACATGAAGGCAGTTGGTCAATGCATAGGGTCCTTGGCGATCATGTAAAGGAGCATATTTGAAGGAATATATCTATGAATCAGGAAATCTGACATAAAGCTTACATCTTATTTCCATAGAGGCTTGCATGTTTGAACATACTAAGGAAGTAATTTTCATTCTTTTTACAATAATCATAAAATGCTCCTGCTCTTTACCTGAGGTGCCACCCAGCCAGTTTTTGGTCTACCTGTCAACACTCTGTAATTTCTCTGTCAATTAGTAGAGGAAATAATGAACAGTCATAGGAGAGTATGCAAGGTTGGGTGTTCAGCAACAGCACAGGCTGAATTTAACATCAGCAAACTAGGCAGACAGCACAGTACTGTTTCGTGGCAGGAGTGGATTTCCATAGCCAGAGACAGTAGGCACAAACATTTTGGAGCCTTAAATAACTCCTCTCTGCAAGGATTAACTATTTACACAGGACATCCTTGTTTTCCAGGTCTTAATTTAGCCTAGAACATTGTGATAATGTGTAAATAATGAATGAATATAAAAACTGACTATTCATTCCTTTTCCTAAAACTTTGTATTGGTATTTATCTGTTGCGCTAAACACCAAAATGATAAAAACTACTTAAACAAAACAGAGTGTAAATCACATATGTATATGTTCAATAAACAACTGTGAAGGAAAAAAGTTTTTGTAATTCCACTATTTTTCAATTTACTCCCAAAATGTACATACATCAATAATGTGCATAATCTTATATGAAAAGTTCAAATGTACACGGGAAAAATAATGAAAAAATGAGTTCCCTTGAAAGTGTAACTCAAATCCACCACATTGCTTTTTGAGAACTGCCGTGATCACCACCACCATCAGGAATGGATGTACTCTTACCAAATACAGTATATTTGACACTCTATATCAGACTTTCTGAACGTTTTCAACGCAGAGGAACCCTTGATGTAACTTTCCGGTCTCAGGGAACCCCTGCTAAAAATGGCTTTTTCTATAATTTATGATTCATTAGTGTGATGGTCAGAGGTAATAATGCTCACACTTGTGGTCATTGGGAAGAATTACCCCCTTACAGATAGCTAAAAAGATTAATGGTGTCAGTGGGAACTTACCTCAGAGGCACAAATGGCTCGTTGCTCAAGGAACCCCTGGCAACCTCTGGAGGAACCCTAGGGTTCCACGGATCCCTGGTTAAGAAACCCTGCTCTATATCATGAGAAGTCAAAAAGCGCTTGTTTAGGATGTATCCTAGATATAGAATTTTCAACCTCCAAGCTCAATGGTTATCTCATCAAGTAAGAGAGAAACACACTAAAAGGCTACTTAAGTCCACTCTCACACTCCCACTGACTCTCAGGGTAAAACAAATATGCACCAAAGATCCATTATCTCCTGCGCTCAAAGACTCAGATCAAACGGGCGTTAGTAACAAGCAGCGTGTTCATCCGCTGGTGATCAGAGGTTGTGCAGCTCTATCATGAAGCTGGGGAAGCTTGATAAAACTGTAGAAGAAGATGAAAGAGAGAGCGCACAAACCTTGCGCATTACCTCAATAAATAGTGACTAATTTTATTATTAAGGAAATATACTCACAAAGTGATGGTATAACAGGCATAAGTAACCATAATCCAAACAGGGTTACAGGTAAATCCAAAAGGGGGGGGGGGGATTAGGGCTAACGCGTTTCGAAGGGTGCTCCCTTCTTCATCAGAGCTGATAAAAAAAACAAATACATATACAAATTACCCTCAAAATATTTACATGAATCATGATGGTATAACAGGTGGTGATACTGTAGATGAGCATAGCCATACACATGAAAATACTCATACAAATGGCAATACGTATAGAAATATTAATAATAATAATGTCAAAAACCACATACAGAAAAGGTATATATAGAAAACATGTAGACAAAAAAAAAACACTTTAATATAAAATATTGCACACAGATGGGGTTAAATACAGTAACACATTCAACGAAACCATCTGGCCTGCATACAAAGCTGTTGCTCCGCTATTTCCAGTTGCGTGGTGACATCAGCGTAGGACTCCGCTTACACGTTTCATCATAAATGACATCTATTCCTAAAACTTGCAAGCAGGTAGGCTACGTATTTAATGCAGAATTGATGTGCAATGTCTTTTCTGCAATAAATACACCTAGCTGCCTGCTTGCAGTGTTCTGTAGCATGTAAACTGAGCTTACATTGTTGGCATGGTCCCTGTATGTCAGGATGACTGACTCCTGCACATGCAAAGGAATTATGTCATCCCACACTGGCCAATGAAAATGGCCAAACACAGTACTTGGGGAGAAGATGCCAGCGTCAGCGAGGGACACTGGCGGATTTCAGACATTAAACAGGACATAAATATAATGACTTTAGTTCCTCTTTAAGTTCAGATCAAACTATGGTTGTTCAGGTGTTTGGATAAAAGACCAAACTTCTGCCTATTTGCCCCCCTGTATTCAGCAGGACCCGAACATCATATATAGAAGCATTATTTCTACAATTGCTATGTATGACAGCTACCAGCTGCCACAGATCACTTAGTAAGGGGCAGAAATTTCAAGTGCTTCCCTTTAAGTATTTAAAAAGCCACTGCTCCTGGCCAAATTACATTTTTAAAAAAATCTGCCCATTAGCCCAGAAATTTGGTATTTTAAAGATTTGGCTCCTATTGATTTCCATTGAGTTCAGGTTCAGCTTCCAAGTTTGCCAAACCCTGCTCAAACCTAGCCCAGGGCAGTTAAGCTCATCCCTAGCAGGTATATGCCTACTCTGTTAATGAATCAAAATCAAATACTGGTGCAGTGCTTCCAATATGACATAACAAATCAAATATCATATAACCTCATACCACACCCCTTTATCATAAATATATTCCCCCAATATTAGGTACCCAAAGATGCATGAAGATTGGCTGGTTTACGGTGTGTGTGTGTGTGTGTGTGTGCGTGCGTGCGTGTACAGTGGGGATCGAAAGTTTGGGCACCCCAGCTAAAAATTTATATTAAATGTGCATAAAGAGGCCAAGGAAAGATGGAAAAATCTCCAAAAGGCATCAAATTACAGATTACACATTCTTATAATATGTCAACAAAAGTTAGATTTTATTTCCATCATTTACACTTTCAAAATAACAGAAAACAAAAAAATGGCGTCTGCAAAGTTTGGGCACCCTGCAGAATTTATAGCATGCACTGCCCCCTTTGCAAAGCTGAGACCTGCCAGTGTCATGGATTGTTCTCAATCATCGTCTGGGAAGACCAGGTGATGTCAATCTCAAAGGTTTTAAATGCTCAGACTCATCTGACCTTGCCCCAACAATCAGCACCATGGGTTCTTCTAAGCAGTTGTCGAGAAAACTGAAACTGAAAATAGTTGACGCTCACAAAGCTGGAGAAGGCTATAAGAAGATAGCAAAGCGTTTTCAGATGTCAATATCCTCTGTTCGGAATGTAATTAAGAAATGGCAGTCATCAGGAACAGTGGAAGTTAAAGCAAGATCTGGAAGACCAAGAAAAATATCAGACAGAACAGCTCACAGGATTGTGAGAAAAACAATTCAAAACCCACGTTTGACTGCATGATCGCTCCAGAAAGATCTGGCAGACACTGGAGTTGTAGTACACGATTCCACTATAAAGAGATACTTGTACAAATATGGTCTTCATGGAAGAGTCATCAGAAGAAAACCTCTTCTACGTCCTCACCACAAAAATCATCGTTTGAACTTTGCAAATGAACATATAGACAAGCCTGATACATTTTGGAAACAAGTTCTGTGGACCGATGAGGTTAAAATTGAACTTTTTGGCCGGAATGAGCAAAGGTACGTTTGGAGAAGAAGGGGCACAGAATTTAATGAAAAGAACCTCTGTCCAACTGTTAAGCATGGGGTTGGATCAATCATGCTTTGGGGTTGTGTTGCAGCCAGTGGAACATCTCACGAGTAGAAGGAAAAATGGATTCAATAGAATTTCAGCAAATTTTGGATGGTAACTTGATGCCATCTGTGAAAAAGCTGAAGTTGAAGAGAGGATGGCTTCTACAAATGGATAATGATCCTAAACACACCTCGAAATCCACGGGGGATTACATCAAGAGGCGTAAACTGAAGGTTTTGCCATGGCCTTCACAATCTCCTGACCTCAACATAATTGAAAATCTATGGATAGACCTTAAAAGAGCAGTGCGTGACAGACAGCCCAGAAATCTCAAAGAACTGGAAGACTTTGGTATGGAAGAATGGGCAAAGATACCTCAAACAAGAATTGAAAGACTCTTGGCTGGCTACAAAAAGCGTTTACAAGCTGTGATACTTGCCAAAGGGGGCAGTACAAGATATTAACTCTGCAGGGTGCCCAAACTTTTGCAGACGCCATTTTTTTGTTTTCTGTTATTTTGAAAGTGTAAATGATGGAAATAAAATCTAACTTTTGTTGACATAATATAAGAATGTCTAATCTGTAATTTGATGCCTTTTGGAGATTTTTCCATCTTTCCTTGGCTTCTTTATGCACATTAATACAAATTTTTAGCTGGGGTGCCCAAACTTTCGATCCCCACTGTGTATATATATATATATATATATATATATATATATATATATACACACACTCACACACATACACATTGAACATTTTCCAAAATTGTGACAAGTGTGTATTATAGAACATTTATTTTGCTCCTTACATGAAAGTAAGATTACCCCACAACAAAAACTACTCCATCTAGTATTTTGTATGACCTCCATGATTTGTAAGAATAGCACCAAGTCTTCTAGGCATGGAAAGAAGACATTGGCGACATATTGCAACATCTATCTTTTTCCATTCTTTCAGAACAACCTCTCTTAGAGCCTGGATGCTGGATGAAGAGTGATGCCCAACTTGTCTCTTCAGAATTCTCCATTGGTGTTTGATTGTGTTCCGATCAGGAGACATACTTGGCCACTGAATGACTTTCACTCTGTTCCTCTTCAGAAATGCAACAGTGCACATGTGTGTTTTGGATCATTGTCATGTTGGAAAAGTGCATGACGACCAAGGGCATGAAGTGATGGTAGCAACTTCTCTTTCAATACAGAGCAGTACATCTGTGAATTCATGATACCATCAATGAAATGGAGGTCCCTGACACCAGCAACACTCATGCAGCCCCACAGAAGGACACCACCAACCAGGGGCGGACTGACAACTCATGGGGCCCCCGGGCAATAGGGGATAATGTGGCCTGTGTCCTTGCCCAAACTCAAAAAAACCTATGAAAAAGGTACCAAGGGCATCTCATGGGGCCCCCTACTGACCCCGGGCCCTCGGGCAGTGCCCGAGTTTCCAAATGGTCAGTCTGCCCCTGCCACCAACTTGTTTCACTGTAGGCACCATGCATTTTTCTTTGTACTCCTCATCTTTGTGACGCCATACAGTTTTGAAGCCATCAGTTCCAAAAACATTTATCTTGGTCTCATCACTCCAGAGTACAGAGTCCCAGTAGTCATCTTCTTTTTCAGCATGGGCCCTGGCAATTTCTAGGAAGGCTTTTGTGTGCATGGGCTTTAGGAGAGGCTTCTTTTGTGGACAACACCCATGCATGCCATTCCTCTGCAGTGTATGCCGTCACGGGAAACAATCGCTCCAGTTTGGCTTTCTAATTCTTTAGCTAACTGCAGTGAACGCTCCTTTCGAGGTGTTAATTTCTGTGGATGGCCTGGACATCTCTGTGAGATGCATGCAACCATGCAACTCCATCTTTGTTACATTTTTGCATCACTTTTGCTAGAGTATTCTGACTGATAAGTAAAGCTTTGCTGATCTTCTTGTAGCCTTCACCTTTCTTGTGTAAAGAAATTATTTTCTTTCTCAGGCCTTGTGACATTTGTCTTCTATGTGGTGCCATTGCTGACAGCATGACATGGGAAGGGGTTTTCTTTGTTAAGTAACACCCTTTTATAATCAACTGTCTGTTGGACACCTGTTTAATTAATAATTAGACTTTTGTGTTTAAGCTACTTACAGACTGCATCATATACAGTTGTGGCCAAAATTATTCAACCCCCACTGAAATTGAGTGTTTTGGCCAGTTTGACATTGCTTTTGATCATTCAGTCATCTTGCTTACATTTACATTAAAGAGGCACTTGTAGGTCAGACAAATATAACATAACAGTTATAATGAAATAACCACAAATGTCTTTTCTGTGCTCACAGCATTATCAGTTTTATTCAACCCCCAAGTGACATTCAATCTTAGTACTTAGTACAGCATCCTTTTACAGTTATAACAGCTTTTAAACGTGAAGCATAGCTTGACACAAGTGTCTTGCAGCGATCTACGGGTATCTTCGCCCATTCTTCATGGGCAAAGGCCTCCAGTTCAGTCACATTCTTAGGCTTGCGCACTGCAACTGCTTTCTTTAAGTCCCACCAGAGGTTCTCAATCGGATTTAAGTCTGGTGACTGCGATGGCCACTCCAAAATGTTCCAGCCTTTCCTCTGCAACCATGCTCTAGTGGACTTGGAGGTATGCTTGGGATCATTGTCCTGTTGAAAGGTCCAACGTCTCCCAAGCCTCAGGTGTGTGACGGACTGCATCACGTTTCCATCCAATATCTCCTGGTACTGAAGAGAATTCATGGTACCTTGCACACGCTGAAGCTTCCCTGTACCTGCAGAAGCAAAACAGCCCCAAAGCATGATTGACCCTCCACCATGCTTCACAGTAGGCAAGGTGTTCTTTTCATCATAGGCCTTGTTCTTCCTCCTCCAAACATAGCGTTGATCCATGGGCCCAAACAGTTCTAATTTTGTTTCATCAGTCCACAGAACACTATCCCACAACTTTTGTGGTTTGTCCACATGGCTTTTGGCATACTGCAGTCGACTCTTCTTATTCTTTGGAGACAGCAAGGGGGTACGCCTGGGAGTTCTGGCACGGAGGCCTTCATTACGCAGTGTGCGTCTTATTGTCTGGGCTGAAACTTCTGTACCCACATCTGACAAATCTTTTCTCAGTTCCTCAGCAGTCACACGGGGACTTCTCTCCACTCTACGCTTCAGGTAGCGCACAGCAGTCGAAGTCAGCATCTTCTTTCTGCCACAACCAGGTAGCGTTTCAACAGTGCCCTTTGCCTTGAATTTGCGAATGATGCTTCCTAAGGTGTCTCTTGGTATGTTTAACATCTTTGCAATCTTCTTATAGCCATTGCCCTTCCTGTGAAGAGAAATCACCTCTTCTCTTGTCTTCCTGGACCATTCTCTTGCCTTCACCATGTTTGTAACCACACCAGTAAATGTCTAGAAGGAGCTGAGTATCACAGTCATTTTAAAGCTGCCTAATTGGTGCTTATTATGCTTGATTGCTGCTCGGTGACATCCACAGGTGTTTTCAATACCTGATGGAAAGCACCTGTATGAACCTCTGTTCTTCAGAGTGGTAGTCTTTAAGGGGTTGAATAATTGTGGCAATGAAGAAACCACATAAGAACCATTTACTACTGTATTACATAAACAATTGATGTCATTTTAGTTGCATTTGGGTAGTTACAACGTCCTTGTAGGATTTGATTCTGAATACAATTCCAAATGTACACTATAGTCCCTAAACCCCTTTACAGCATTGGGGGTTGAATAATTTTGGCCACAACTGTATGTCAGTTTTGATTTGCCATTGTTTCGCTTTAAATAATTAGACTGATCCTACAGCGAAAGCCTATACAGTACCTCATAGTAAAGTTCCCCTGTCTGGTTTTCTTATTCAAGCACTAGTCTACATAAGTCTAGAAAACTGAAAAGCACAGAAGTAACTGTAAATTTGACAACAGCAAGACAGCATCCACATAAAAAGGATTCTTTAGACTTCAGACTGTGTGCACAACTGTGTACCACTTGTCCAAACTGTCCGACGGAAGGATATGGTAATAGGATCTACATGGATATAAAGAGATTTAGAAAAACTGAAAGCATCACATATGACAGGTTTGCCATCCATGGTAGATAATTCAATGGATTATCTAAATAAAAAAAATGTTAGAATGAGTAACTATATATCAGGTTGTTAAACATTAGAAAACACTTTGGTAGCTATCTCTGGAAGACTTCCATTATTATACCTGATGTGTGAAGAAAAAAGTACTGAAAGATTTTGGCCTGAAAAGCAATCTGGATGGTAAACATCAACTGACCATTTAACATCTAACAAATATCATTTAATTATCTGAATGCTATTTGTACCCCATACTTTACAATTAATGTAAAAAAAAAAATTGGAAGTTAAATTTCCAAACCCAGTGTAAGAGTGAAATTAGAGGGCTAGTTCTAATTAGGGGAATATAGTATTTGATAAAGATAATTTGTGTGCTTTATCATTAAAGATTAAGTCTAGCCAAATTTTTTTTTCGTTTTCAATGAGTTTGAGAAGAAAAAAAACTTCTGTGAAGTTTGAGACCACAGGGGTATCTGTCCATAAGGCCACTGGAGAGAATTCAGCTCGCTTCCTATCCAGAAATCACAAACAGTACCCAGAACCTGACAGATGTTTTAACTCTTTCCCATTTTACAAAAAAAAAAATTCAAATTCTTTTTATCACCACTTTTCCTTAATTGGTCTCTTTAACTGCAAATAGACCAGGGAATGCAGTGCAGTAGGTCTGTAAATCACCTATAATAGCCCTAGTAAGGTTTTCCTATATGATAAGCTTCCAGCAGTGATTTTTGGTACTATATTACATAATTGCCTGGCCACATTGATACACATTTGCTTGAAACTGTAGGGCAAAGGTGTACTATAATTTCATTCCTGCCCCAGTTTAATTTGACATTCTAAGACAATTATTCGCTGTATTTAACCACTTATTAATACATTGCATATTAGCACTTGGAAGTAACGAGTGTTAATCAGTTATTTTTTTAATTAATCATGTTCAAAGGCATATCTGTACAAAGCTGATAATATTTATTCCCTGCCAGCCAGGGAAATGGAAGTGGTGTTGCCATCAGTGTAGGGCTCATTCCTTGCAAATGTCTACATTTGGACCAGGAAAGGAGGAGCAACCGAGTGTTGGCTTCTGGGAGAGAGGTGAGTGTGAGGGGAGGTGCAGGGGAGCCACTAGAGGAGGAGCAGGTCTCACATTTCTAACACACAGGGCATGTCTTTCTGCCCTGCTGATAGCAAACCATTGTGTACTGTTATATTCACCATTAGATCAAAGGGATATGTTTTGATCTCCATATAATGCCAATTAAAGCTAAATAACTAGTGGTAAAAAAAAAGTTATAACGTTATATGAAGTTAAGTTCCAAAAAAAATGTACTATTTAATCTCTTAGTTTACCCTAATAAACCTAAATTAACTCCTTCTTCCCCTTCACTATTATTTTCCTCCTCATTGTTTTTGTCTATTTCTACTTTTCTAACCATTCAAATTTAAGCTTTTTTCATTTTTATTGAATTGTTTAATTGTTTCTTATTAAAAATGTAAACAAGTAAAAAAAACCCATTATTTATTTGTAGTAAACTTTGCAATGCTTTGTACCAGAATCACAATTTTACTTGAGCTCCAGAAGGTTTTCCCCCGTTCACGACTGAACTAAAAATGAAAATATTTGCAAGACAGTATTACCAACAAGCCTTGTTTCTACAAAAAAAAAAAAAAAAAGAAACATATGTTCTACGTTGTCTTCTTAGCCCCTTCCCACCCGGCCTATTGTATAATGACGCCCTATTATCTTGGGAGGAAGTTATATGATGTCTTCTTAGGATCACACCTTGTGCGTGCCGCACGGCTGTGCTCCCGCGCAATCCGTCACCCGCTGTATCCTTCAGACACAGCCGATGGTAGATCACTGTAGCAGCCCGCTGCCAGTACCATGTGATTGCTGTGGCCAATCACAGCAGATCACATGATAATTGTACACAACGAAAGGCTTTGATTTTCTTTGTTTACTACTGTGATGAGCTCTGTGATTGGTCACAGTGATCACATGGTACAGACAGGGCCAATTAGCTGTGGTAAATCACAGCTATTCGCAATAGTAAATGGCTGCTTAAAACTAAAATTCACAGTTATAAGCAATCATAATGTGTGAAAAAAAAATCCTGATCACCTCCCCAGAGTAGTACAGTGTTACTATGGTCACTATGCACAGCCATCCAAAGCAGTGTGCATGAGCTGACAGGAAGGAGAACTGTTTTGTTTACAAACAGTTCTCCTCCCAGTTGGAGATGCTCAGTAATTACTGGGCGCCAGCAAGTAATCATCGGCCGGGACCCGGTGATTGACAGCCACGACCGTAAAAGCCCCCTACCTGGAAGTGCAAAATCACGTATATATACAAGATTTTGCACACCCGTACCACCCTGTAGCAGTATATCTGCTATAGGGCAGTCGGGAAGGGGTTAGTTGATGAAGAAATAACGAAGGGGTAGCCCACACCTGGTCATGAAACAGCTTTTTATTAAATTGTCCAATTACTTTTGGTCCCTTGAAAATAGGGGGGATAACTAATCTTAAGAGCTGTAATTCCTAAACACTTCCTCCAATTTGGATGTACATACCCTCAAATTAAACCTGAGAGTGTGCACATTCAGCCCATATCCATTATATAACTATAGCTTGAATATGTTTTGGTAAATATCTGAAAAACCTAAAATTGTGCCTGTGTCCAAATATATATGGATCTAACTGAGTGTGTGTGTGTATTTATATATATCATAGTTTGTGGACTCTATAAACTTTCCTACAGACTAAATAATATACACTGATTTGGGTTTTTTCAGCAAAGAAATGTGGCAGTATACAGTACCTTTTGCCCTAAATTTGAGAACAATTATTTATTTGCAAAATGTTATAACGTTTATTCAGCAAAAAAATTAAAAAACAGCAGTGAATAAATACCACCAAAAGGAAGCTCTATTTGTGTGAGGAAAATGTTACAAATTTCATATGGGTACAGTATTGCATGACTGCACAATTGTCATTCAAATTGTGATAGCACTGAAAGTTGAAAATTGGCCTGGGCAAGAAGGGGGTGAAAGTGTTTGGTACTGAATCAGTCAAATAATGACAAAGTTATTGCTGAGTAAACAGACCTGTAGTAGAAATGTAAGAATTGCTCTTGGCCATAGGTGTGAGAGGTGAAGTGGTTAAAGTTTGTTGTTTGACCATCCATAATCTTTCTTGACATTTACAGCTTGCTATGCCCCACAACATATTTTCTCATCTAAACAAATAAACAGGTGTTGAGTATTAACTAAAAAGAAACATCAGAAAAAACATCAGAGCAGCATAACAAAGGGTAATTCACCTTTACAGTGGTGGCAGACCAGCCGGTTATTTCAGACTGACTGTGCCCCTGTTTCTTTTGTTATAACAGTGCTGGAAGCCAAAGCAAACATTCAACTGTTACAAACACAAAATGCTGCTTGATTTGTCCGGCACAAGTGAACTGAAAATCCTGAGGAAGGGAGAAAAAAAAATCTTCTTTAACCAAAATGAAAAGCAGACAGTAGCCCTGGGCGTCTGCGGTTTGCAGTTATGTTCTGACAGTAACTGCTGATACCTCCTAAAGGAATTTACATTCTTTGAAGAAATACTGACAAGCCGTTATAGGCTGCCCTTTTACGAAGAGTGAAAAATGAATTTACTTATACAGTACATGGGGATCATTTCAATGCACTGCTTTAAAAAATTTGACTTGAAATAATGACACTAATGCAGTGTAAGGCAGGTGGCACCATATGTAATGCTTCAAAAGTAATAGTTTCCTTATGGACCTTTATAATCAGAAGGTGGAACACTGTAGAGTATACACTCGGAGCTTATGTTTCAGCCACAATTTATGTTACCATACGTATTTAGTTATTATATGATCAAAAGACATGTAAGGACATTGAACCAGGATCACACAGCAAACACAAACCTCTAAATGTGGAAGCTTTTCCCACAGACACATGTGCTTTACCGCTATGGCGAAGACGGAAGGAAAAAAAAATGATTTTCCATTCGCTGCTGGGAAAGCTGTTTTCTATACTTGTCAAGCTGCTAAAGACTTTGTACATGTCATCGGAACCTTTATTTCTTGAAATTACTTTCCAGCCCCCATGCAGCAGTGATTTATAGATTCGTGGAGGTAAGAGGGAGAGATAGTGACATAAATCAATAGGGATCAAGATATGATGTACTCGGTGGTATTGTATTTTATAAACTCTCCTTAGATGGATATACACTTCCTTCTCACTGAGAAGTATGGATTGTCAGAAACACATCATACATGCAGAAGAAGGTATAGACTATGGCTTTAAACGGGATCAACAGTGTTTTCTAAGGCTGTAAATGAACCTATGGATCATTGTGATGTAGTTCTTCAAATGTGAAAGGGAAAAAACTGGCATTGGATTTCCTTTAAAATTCAAACCAGACCACTTTCTAGGCAGGCGGCAAAGAGCATGTGACCTCCTTCCCGAACCATTGGAAGGCACATGCGTTTTGACATTGAGGGGGTACCTTGCAAGAAAGAGGGCAGCCAAGCAAGGCACCTTGTCTCAATGTTGGGGTAAAAGAACCTCATCACTACAGCCATTCCTCAAGTAGATGTAGGACTTGGGAGGGGGACTTTTCAGAAACTGGAAGCCCTCTTTAAAATAAGGGTGTCCCCAAATATCCTAGCCCAGTGAATTAGTATGAGGTACATTAGTACCTCTAAGAAATGTCAAAAAGAAAAAAAAGACACTAACATGATCAAAAATTCTTTTAAAAAATTGTAAATAATGTTGCATGATATAAATCCAGTGTCAATCACATTGTCAATGACCCACCACCCAACAATGGTGCCCTGCCAAACCACTACGGCTAAATGGCATTCAGATCCCCAGCTGCTGTTTGCAATTAAACAGGCTGGAGATCATGCATGATGTCACTGATCAAATATGGTCATGACTAGAGATGAGCGAATCGAACCAGGCGAAGTGGAATTCGATTCGAATTTCAGGAAAAATTCGATTTGCGTCGAATCCGAATATTAGCCTACTTCGGGTGCGCGAATTGGATTTTTCCCGATCAGCCGGCAAAAGTGTCCCTGCAGAGAGCTCCGCTATTTCTGACAGTTCTCTGACAGTTCCTTCACATGTACAGCGGTTGAAACATTGTATCTATTTGTTTCCATTTAGGATACAGATGTTTTTATTCGGAAACAGATACAATGTTTCAACCGCTGTAAATGTGAAAGTCAGAGAACTGTCAGAAATAGAGGAGCTCTGCAGATACACTTTTTGCCGGTTTGGAATTATTCTTATTTTCATCCTACTTCTTCTTCTTCTTCTTCTTCATCCTCATCCTCAGAAGAAGAAGAAGAGGATGAGGATGAGGATGAAGAAGAAGAAGAAGAAGAAGAAGTAGGATGAAAATAAGAAGAATTCCAAGCCGGCAAAAAGTGTATCTGCAGAGCTCCTCTAAGTGTATCTGCAGAATAGAGGAGCTCTGCAGATACACTTTTTGCCGGCTTGGAATTCTTCTTATTTTCATCCTACTTCTTCTTCTTCTTCTTCCTTTTCATCCTCATCCTCTTCTTCTTCTTCTGAGGATGAGGATGAAGAAGAAGAAGAAGTAGGATGAAAATAAGAAGAATTCCAAGCCGGCAAAAAGTGTATCTGCAGAGCTCCTCTAAGTGTATCTGCAGAATAGAGGAGCTCTGCAGATACACTTTTTGCCGGCTTGGAATTCTTCTTATTTTCATCCTACTTCTTCTTCTTCTTCTTCCTCTTCATCCTCATCCTCTTCTTCTGAGGATGAGGATGAAGAACAAGAAGAAGAACAAGAAGAAGAAGAAGTAGGATGAAAATAAGAAGAATTCCAAGCTGGCAAAAAGTGTATCTGCAGAGCTCCTCTAAGTGTATCTGCAGAATAGAGGAGCTCTGCAGATACACTTTTTGCCGGCTTGGAATTCTTCTTATTTTCATCCTACTTCTTCTTCTTCTTCTTCCTCTTCATCCTCATCCTCTTCTTCTGAGGATGAGGATGAAGAAGAAGAAGAAGAAGAAGAAGTAGGATGAAAATAAGAAGAATTCCAAGCCGGCAAAAAGTGTATCTTCAGAGCTCCTCTATTCTGCAGATACACTTAGAGGAGCTCTGCAGATACACTTTTTGCCGGCTTGGAATTCTTCTTATTTTCATCCTACTTCTTCTTCTTCTTCTTCTTCCTCTTCATCCTCATCCTCTTCTTCTTCTTCTGAGGATGAGGATGAAGAGGAAGAAGAAGAAGAAGTAGGATGAAAATAAGAAGAATTCCAAGCCGGCAAAAAGTGTATCTGCAGAGCTCCTCTATTCTGCAGATACACTTAGAGGAGCTCTGCAGATACACTTTTTGCCGGCTTGGAATTCTTCTTATTTTCATCCTACTTCTTCTTCTTCTTCATCCTCATCCTCAGAAGAAGAAGAGGATGAGGATGAGGATGAAGAAGAAGAAGAAGAAGAAGAAGTAGGATGAAAATAAGAAGAATTCCAAGCCGGCAAAAAGTGTATCTGCAGAGCTCCGCTAAGTGTATCTGCAGAGCTCCGCTATTTCTGACAGTTCTGTGACATTCCCTCCATACAGCGGTTGAAACATTGTATCTATTTGTTTCCTTCTCCTTCTTCTCATCCTTCTCCTTCTCCTTCTTCTCATCCTTCTCCTTCTTCTCATCCTTCTCCTTCTCCTTCTTCTCATCCTTCTCCTTCTTCTCATCCTTCTCCTTCTCCTTCTTCTCATCCTTCTCCTTCTCCTTCTTCTCATCCTTCTCCTTCTTCTCATCCTTCTCCTTCTCCTTCTTCTCATCCTTCTCCATCTTCTCATCCTTCTCCTTCTCCTTCTTCTCATCCTTCTCCTTCTCCTTCTTCTCATCCTTCTCCTTCTTCTCATCCTTCTCCTTCTTCTCATCCTTCTTCTTCTTCTCATCCTTCTTCTTCTCATCCTTCTCCTTCTTCTCATCCTTCTTCTCATCCTTCTCCTTCTTCTCATCCTTCTTCTCATCCTTCTCCTTCTTCTCATCCTTCTTCTCATCCTTCTCCTTGTCCTTCTTCTCATCCTTCTCCTTCTTCTCATCCTTCTCCTTCTTCTCATCCTTCTCCTTCTTCTCATCCTTCTCCTTCTCCTTCTTCTCATCCTTCTCCTTCTCCTTCTTCTCATCCTTCTCCTTCTTCTCATCCTTCTCCTTCTCCATCTTCTCATCCTTCTCCTTCTCCTTCTTCTCATCCTTCTCCTTCTTCTCCTTCTCCTTCTCCTTCTTCTCATCCTTCTCCTTCTTCTCATCCTTCTCCTTCTCCTTCTTCTCATCCTTCTCCTTCTCCTTCTTCTTCTCCTTCTTCTCATCCTTCTCCTTCTCCTTGTTCTTCCTCATCTCCAAGGGCATTTAAATTAAAGGTACAGTGTTCTGCACTAAATTAAAGGCTCTCTGAAGCCTAGAAACCCTTTTAATAAGTTAAATTCGTAGCGAATTAATTCGCATCGAATCGAATTTCTTCCTCAAATTCGGCGAATCAGCCGAATCGAATTTTTGAATAATTCGCTCATCTCTAGTCATGACCTTATGTTGTCAATGGCTTTGCTTGGGATACGCAACCAGTTCGTTCACAAACGGCAGCCAGAGATCTGAGAGGGTAAATCAGCCAAATTTGGACAGTTTTTTTGGCGCTTTGAAAAACTAAAAACAGGTTGGATTCGGGTCAAACTCACGAGATGGTGTTATATTAACCTCCCTGGCGGTATTCCCGAGTGTAGCTCGGGGTAAAGTGTCAGCACCACAAGCAGTAACCCCGAGCTACACTCAAGAATACCTTGCAGCGCTGCTCCGGGATCTGTTCTTCACTTACCTTGTCCTTCGCTCCCACGATGTCCCTCCTGCAGTGTCCCCGGCAATGTCCTCCGGCCGATGCCGGCATCTGTCTTCTGGGTTCCGTTCCCTGCGATGTCAGGACGTACGGGGGACGGAACAGCAGGAAATTTAAAAATGTGAAAAAGTGACATTCACTAAATACACTAAAATCACATAGAAAAACATTACTTTATCAAACCATTTCACATACATTTTGTCCCTAGTGCTTTGTCCTGTGCCCTGCCTGCATTTTTACCGTTCTTTCTGCCTGGAAACTGAGAAACGTCCATGGCGTCCAAAAAGCATCGCTTTAGGTCAAAAGCAGTTTTAGATCAGCTAGAGAACAGCGATAGTAAATTAGAACCACTTGCAGAATTGAGTGATAATGATTCGTGGGGAAATTCGTCATCAGACACTGAAAATGATTTTGCGACTTTGCTCAGTGATGTGCAAACTTGGTGCTATATTTCAGATTTCAGTGTTTTTGGTTTAATTATATTATTGAATTAAATTTATTATTATATTATTATTTTTTAGGATTATTTATTATAATTTATGATTTCGTGTTTCATATTTTATCATACCCTGGATGTTTACTAGACTCTTGTTCGGACAGATTTCAGTGAGTTTTGCCTAAGAATTACAGGCATACAATAAAAAAACTACATATTTCCATGCAAAAAAATGTACCGCTTTGAGCACAGAAATACTGCCATAATCAGACCGCTAGGGAGGTTAATTAACCCATGATTTGAATTCAGGTATCTAGTGTATTATTTTTGGGCGCGATATTTTTTTTTTTTTCCTGGATTTTAACAGACTCTTCCTCATTTTATATCTTACAGTTGTCCTCCTAAAGACAGATCCCCTGCTGAGTCGGATTGGAATGGGACAGATGTCAGTTTTGTGTCCACACTGATTTTTGTGTCTTTGGGCCCTTTAACATTGATCAGTTTTTGATGCGTGTTTGTTGTTTAAAAAGCAGAATAAAAATGCATGAAAAACGTATCCCTTTAAATCCTATTGATCCTTCACACTTTAGGTGTGCTGCACTTTGAAAAGTCCTGCATGCTTCATCTTTGGTGCAGTTTTTCAAAAGCACCTTCTATTGTAAGTCAATGGGAAAGCATCAAAAGTGCATCAGTGTGAATGGGCCCTTAAAGCGTAAACGCCGCTTATTATTTTGTATCTACAGGTATGTCTATATTAAGGCTTACCTGTAGGTACAGTAAATATCTCCTAAACATGCATGCCGTCCATTGAAAGAGCTGTGCCACGATTGTGACTCCCGTGCACATGCACAGGACTGGTGTCATTCAACAGCCGGAGCCTGTGAACCCAAAACGAAGATTGGATGAAGATGGAATACCTGATGGCAATGACAGTGCACCGCAGGATGGATCCATTTTCTTAGGTAAGTCTCTCATAATGTGCTAGTATGTGGTGCATACTAACACATTATGACTTGAGCCTACATGGGGACCATTTTTAACCTCTTAACGCTGACAGTACGCAAATATGCGGCCTCTCGGCAGCTGGGTCATGACACCGAGTGGCCGCATATTTGTGTACCATTTGTAAACAAATATGTGCTGAGATTGCACGACCTGCACGTGTCAGAGTCCCATGGAAAGGTCCCGATCTCTCCTTGTAATCGGGACCTTTACGATCATGTGACTGCCGTGACAGTCAATCACGGCGGTCACATGACCCTAAACCCCGCCCCCTGTCAGAAACTCCTTAAAGGGCCGGGAGGCATTGGCGTGAAGGGGTTAACATGGTTTACTACCACTTTAAGCTGAACAAATGCACCGATCAATGTGAAAGGACCCTTAAGGTCTGAGCAAAGAAACAGCAAAGCTATTCTCAGCCTTCCATGCATTCATTCAATAGTCATATAGCTAAAATAATGATAAATCATTTGAAATCTTGAAACAATGTTTGTCACTGTAGTTGCAAATCCAACAAATCGTCTTGCACTAAGTTCACGGATTTATAAAACTTATAATTGTGCACACACGGTCTCTGCATTTATCAGAGGGCACTGATTTTGGGTATCTGCCATAAGAGATCATCTTGTTTCCGTCTGCAAGCCTACAGTAGAGAACAACAAGTATTTTGTACCTGTCATATAAAACATGAACTACGACTATACTCTCAGACAGTACATCATCGTTCAAAGCCTCTGCCAAGTTATCAGTGTTAGTTCAGTAAGGGAAGAAAGAAGATACTATCATCTTTTCTTGCAAAATATACTAGGGACTGAGATGGAAGAAACGCAGTAAAGTCACGCACAGGAAGCCTACCTGAGACAAACAAGTCTTAGCATATTCCTAGTCAACAGATACAATGTATTCTCTCATACTATAAATTGCAGCTATGTATTGATCTTTAACCACTTGGCTTCCTGAGGATTTACCCCCTTAATGACCAGGCCCTTTTTGCTACTTGGCGCTGCACTAATTCAACTGATAATTGTGCAGTCATGCAATGCTGCACCCAAATTAAATTTACGTCCTTTTTTTCACAGAAATAGAGCTTTGTTTCGGTGGTATTTGATCACCTGTGCGCTTTTTATTTTTCACGCTATAAACAAAAAAAGACCAAAAATTTTGAAGAAAAACTATATTTATTCAGCTATAAAAAATATATAGTAAACTCAAAGTTAGTCATAAATTTAGGCCAAAATGTGTTCTGCTATATGTTTTTGGTAAAAAAAATCCCAATAAGTGTATATTGATTGCTTTGTGTGGAAGTTATAGCGTCTACAAACTATGGTATAGATACTGCAATTTATGCCATTTTTTTGCTATACAGCGCTGCGCTAGTTTAACGGACAATTGCGTGGTCATGCAATACAGTACGTAAATTAAATTTATGTCCTTTTTTCACACAAATAGAGCTTTCTTTCGGTGGTATTTGATCGCCTGTGCATTTTTTATTTTTTGCGCTATAAAAAAAAAAGGCTGACAATTTTGAGAAAAAAATAAAACAATATTTTGGACTTTTTGCTATAAAACATGTCCAGTAAAAAAATTTAAATCAAATTTTGTCATAAATTTCGGCCAAAATGCATTCTGCGACATGTCTTTGCTAAAAAAAAAAACCCAATACGTGTAAATTAATTTGTTTACGTGAAAGTTATAGCGTTTACAAATGGCGGGAAAGATACTCGGATTTTTAATTTTTTTATACTAATAATGGCGGCGATCAGCGACTTATGGAGGCGATCAGTGACTTATGGCAGGACTGCGGCGGACATTCTGACACTGGGGGGGAACTGATTTGGGGTCACTGACATCCCCAGTGACACCAATACAGTGATCAGTGCAAAAAAAAACACTGACACTGTACTAATGGCACTGGGGAGAAAGGGGTTAACTTTTTTATTCACTGAAAGGGTTAACTGTGCGAGGGGAGTGTTTTACTAGGGGGCGGGGGGGTGTACTGCACGGGGAGGGGGGGGGGGGACAGCTGATCGGGAGAGATAAACTCTTCTCTCCCGATTAGCGTGTCAGGAGCTGTCAGGGAACTTATGCAGCCCTGCTCTCTGTCAGTGATTGCCGCTAATCGGTGGGACACAGCCAGTAACGACCGGCTGTGACCCAGTGACTGACACCCGCGGCCGGGATCGGCGGTGCAGGTAGGGTAACTGAGCTGCTTCTCCAGGCAAAATGGTAATCTCCTCTAAGAATAGCATGGACCCTAAAAGAAAAAGTAGATGCTAGAAAAGAATTCAGACATGAAGGAAAAAGGCTAAACTCAGAGTGACACTACTCCTTCCATCAGTACTCTATAATTTATGAAAACATGGGAAAATGGAAGTTAATCCAAAAATCAAAGCCACAGTTCTCTCTTTCTTACATTTTTACATTCATAAAACAATCTCTGCAGCATTTATAACAAAAGTCTGGCATAATGAATCTTTTCCTACTACACTCTTGTAGGTCACTTAAGAGGGGGCTCTTTATTGACACCTACTCATTCTGAGTTGTTCCATTTACTCTAGTTTGGACTATATATCCAAATTGAGTAGATACCAGACAACTGCATTCCGCCTTTCAGTGTGCAAACCCTGCAATACAAAATGCTGCAAACTGTGCACCAAAGTATTCCATCAAAAAGTGTCCGACACTCAAAAGAGATCTTCAGTATCTCCGGATCATGCAGCTGCACCTCCAGTAATGTTGTGTACTTTATCCAGTGCAGAAAATGCAGCAAAGGATTTTACGTTGGTGAAACAGGACAGAAGTTGCAAACAAGGATGAATTTGCACAGACATACCAACAAGGAACATAAAGAAGATGACTTCTGCACACCTGTGGGACACCATTTCACACAACCAGACCACATTATGGAAGACCTCAATATCTTAGTTCTTAAAGGGAATTTCAAACTATCCAGGAAAGGAAAACCTTTGAACTAAGAATGATATTTCTATTTGATACAAAAGATAACAGCCTTAATTAGGACATGGGATTCATCACTCATCATGCAACAGTTTTATGACACCCTCTGTGACAGTTGTCCCAACCCCCTCCCCCCCAATTTTTGCTTTTGCTCTTTCTTATCTCTAGTCTAATCCTAGTTTTATAACCATTGCTGTGTACATTTGTTTGTGTGAGGGGATTCCATTTTTTTTCCCCCTCAGAGATTGTTTCTTTTAACATTCTGCTAAAACTTATTTTATTTATTTATTTCAGGTACTTATATAGCGCCGTCAATTTACACAGCGCTTTACACATATATATTGTACATTCAAATGAGTCCCTAACCCTCAAGGGGAGTACAATCTAAGGTCCCTAACTTACATTCATACATACACATATTGGGGCCAATTTGGACAGGAGCCAATTAATCTACCAGCATGTCTTTGGAGTGTGGGAGGAAATCGGAGTATCCGGAGGAAACCCATGCAGGTACAGGGAGAACATGCAAACTCCAGGCAGGAGGTGCCATGGCTGGGATTTGAACCAATGACCCTAGTACTGCCAGGTGGAAGTGCTAACCATTTAGCCATTGTGCTGCCCTAACTTTGTGATGTAGTACTGCTTGAACCTTGAAGAAGGGGACATACCCCGAAAGCTTGTCCTGAAAATTGTATGTTGGTGCAAATAAAAAAAGTATCACGGACAGTACTCAATTGTTTCAGTGTGCTAGTAAAATTTTAAAAAATATAACAGTTAAGGATTAAAGTGGAATTCCAGACAACATGGTTTTATTTGATTAGAGCGAAGAGGGGTTGCATCTTATTTCTGGTCTGTGGTCACTAGTACAAGACGTTGGGGGAAGTCAAACTAAAAAGAGAAGTTTGTGAATTTTTTTTTTAATTATACATACCTACGCTGATGCAGCATTGATCCGATGTTGCATCTGCCTCCCTCCAGTTCTTAAAGGTGATAACTGAGCGATCAAACACCACTGATTCCTCAGTTCTCCCTGCCACTCTGAGCAGAGAGCGGTGACTGGACTGAGCAGTCTCTGCTCTAATCCCCCCCTACTCCGCCCGTGCTCACTGGGCTGTGGAGGGGTTGGGTGTTGCTGGCTCAGGTTCTCAGCAAATCACTGAGAAGCTGAGCCAGGTGCTGATCCAGGCTCCTGGGAGGATCCTGACAATATGGTTGGGATCTTCTCCCAGAATGGACCAACCAACTCTGTGATGTCAATCAACAGTGGAATTTAGCCTGCTGTTAGCTGAAAATGGGTCACAGAAATGCAGAACGATCTGCATGCCAGTAATCCAAAGGAAAAGTACAGCCAAAGCAGCTTTGGCTTTACTTCTCTTTTAAAGTACATTGAAGCCCAATCATTAAAATCACATGTAAGCATTAACATGGTAAAGTACTGTAATATCAATAGTTGTTTACATCTGCATTTTTGATTACAATAAAATATAGTGGTCCTGTCATGAAGGTCCGTGTTCAGGCACTTCCTGGTATAGTTGGACAACTGTCTCCCAACACTCCTGCATTGTCACCCTGTCACATGTTCCTCTGGAGACTACAAGTGGTCTAGTCAACACATTCAGGTATGAACTGACGGCTCTGAAGAAGAGGGTACCCTGGAAATGCTTCATCTATTGGAAGGGTCTTCTCTACGTTGGGATTGCTGCAGTGGACCAGAGGGTGCGGGTCACTGTGAATATTGATTAGCTTGATATCATGTGCTCTTTGTGAGTACATAATTGTTCATAAAAAGATTTTTAAGGTAATGGGCAAGGCTGGTGCACCCTCTGTTTTTTTTGTTTTTAGAGGTATGATCCATTCAGGAAGCCACTCCACAGCAATCATTTACAGCTAAGGCCAAAGTGAGCACATGTAGACAGAAGATGGCTGAAAGAGGACAGGGGAGTTTAAAAACACTGAGATGTAAAAAAGGATAAAAACAAAATTTTATGGAAGAAAATGCTAAGAAAATTGCTTCTGCTTTATCAAACTAATTATCATCCACTTAGGGTTCAGATTTAATTTAACCCTTTCTCACGTAACACAAACTGAAAAAAAAACTCTAGGTATGACTGCAGGTACAATTTACCTTAAGACATATATTAACCACTTGCCCTCCTGAGGATTTACCCCTCTTCCTGACCAGGTCATTTTTTGCATTACGGTGCTGCATTACTTTAACTGACAATTGCGCAGTCATGCAACACTGCATCCAATTGAAATTTACGTCATTTTTTTCCATGAATTGAGCTTTCTTTCGGTGGTATTGGATCGCCTTTGCGGTTTTGTTTTTTGCGCTATAAAAAAAAAGACCAACTATTTTGAGAAAAAAAAAACAATATTTTTTACTATTTGCTATTAATAAACATGTCCAGTAAAAAATTTAAAAAAATCTAATTTCATCATAAATTTAGGCCAAAATGTATTCTGCTACATGTCTTTGCTAAATAAAATTCCCAATACGTGTAAATTAATTGGTTTATGTGAAGGTTATAGCATTTACAAATGGCGGTATATATACTGGAATTTTTTTTTTTTTTTACTAGTAATGGCAGTGATTAGCGACTTATAACAGGACTGTGGCGGGAATTCTGACACTGGGAGGAACTGACATCCCCATTGTTACTGACATCCCTACTGACACTGTACTAATGGCACTGGACAGGAAGGGGTTAACATGAGGGGCAATCAAAGGGTTAACTGGGTGCTGGGAGTGTTTTACTGGGGGGCGGTGTATTGGTACTTCACTGTAAGCACACTGCTCTGGATGGCTGTGCTGTGCACAGCCATCCAGAGCAGTGTCCCTGAGCTAACAGGGAGGAGGACTGTTAGTAAACAAAGCAGCCCTCCTTCCCATCGGAGATTCTTGGTAATCACCTGGTGCTGGCGGGTAATCATCGGCCAGGACCAGGTGATTGACAGTCGCAACCGCGAATGGCAGCGCGTGTAGGGCGCACGCGTGGCTTGTGCGCACCCCCTACCTGGAAGTACAAAATCATGTATATATACGTGATTTTGCGCACCCCTGCCACCCTGTAGCAGTATTTATGCTATAGGGCAGTGGGGAAGCGGTTAACCTGGTAAATAAAAAAAACAAACAAACCCTGTTATAGCTACTGATATGTCACATTTGGTGGGCAGTACTGCCACTGCATGTGACCCATTGGAGTCAATGGGGACTTGCCACAACCACCCTGTAACCATGTGTAATATACAAGTTTCAAGTACAGTGATTTGGCCATTTTGGGGTTAAAACAGGTGCTGAGGAGGCAACATATTTCCATCAAGCTTCCTGGCAACACCCTCTGAAAAGTGATCCACCGCAAGGGTTGCCACAGGTGTGAACAAACCCTTAATTTTGGTGCACTGCAAATGATTGGTCAAAGCTGAATATTTAGCAATATGAATTTGTATTTAGAATATTTCCTACTACCTGGGGATAGACTGTAACATTAAAATAGAGATGTTCTTGGTATGACATTTTTATGAGAATGGGGCTTCAGAATTTGCTTGCTGCCTTGTTCTTTCTGTCTTTAGCAGGCTTTGCAACTGACAACATGAATAAGAATAATATCCCTGTTATGTAATGTGATGTGACTTATTGCTGATTGGTTAAATAGTAATAGGATGTTATTGATACCGTGATGAAATGTTGCCTTTATCATCAAAGAATACCTGACACTAATTGGTTGTTTGGGCCTAGGGATATATATCCTTTGGTCTCAGTTAACCCTTGCCCTAACCTCTTGTAAAACAAGATAACCAACTCTCAGAAATGATGGTATATTTGTGTCCATTTGTGTTGGTGAAGAGTTTAGGAACCTTAATCTGGAATGTCCCTAACCACATTTAGTGTTTGAAGCTGAGGCCCAAGGAAATTCATTCTGCTTTCTACTGTTGAGTGTTATCTAGGAGATAGTGTGAGAAGATACAGAGTATTTGGTTATGGATATTTATTTTGACTTGATGTACGCCAGGAATGAGCAAACATTTGGAGAGACCTTCTTGAAGAGTCCTTCAATGACCAATTAATGCTAAATGTCATTTGTATATAAAATTAATTATGAAAAAAAAATTACCAATCTTCGAAGCACAATTCACATGTGATAGATTGTTTGTAGTCATTATGCTTGAGTTAGATAGCAATAATAAGCATTTGTAAGTGACAGAAATCTGTAAGCATTTTTATAGACCTTGTTCAGCTAGGCCTGGAATTAACAGCTGTGATTTGAACTTCATTCCTCAAGAATTGTTGCAATATCAAGGGTTATCAGATCTCTGCCCATACATGATCAGCTCAACATTTTCAGATACATTCAGACCACATGGTCTTATCATGACAGAAGATTTTTAAGATATAATTGCTATTGAATTAAAAGATGTCAGATACAAATGGGTTCCTGGTAGCACCACTGAAAGCATTATTGCTTTCATAGATTGAATCAGCAGTGTTTACACTCATACACACTTCAGAAGTCTGTAGAAGAATTATTTATATGTATATATGGAGGATGTATACTGATACAAGCAGCTTGTCTGGAAAATAGAGCTTAGCATTATGGCCAGGGTCTAAGACAGCCTTTTTCAGCCAGGGTTCCCAGGCACCCCGGGGTGCCTCCAGGCTTTTTTAGTGGTACCTTAGCAAAAAGTTAAAAACATTGTCCAGCAGTTTTATACAAGCAGTAGGTGGATCAATCCTGCCATTTAGTGACACAAAGCCACAGATTTTCGCTGATCACTTTATGACCTTCTAGCTGCTGACATCCTAACAACCAATGACATCATTAGTGGATAAAGAGAACGTTGGGTGCATGTACATCACCCTTGTTTGCCCCTTCCCTGCCCCTCTCTGTCAGCACTGAGGTCACATTAACAGAGTGAGGGAGAGAAACAGAGATACACACTCGAATACTAGCCATTACTAGTGGGCAAAGGTATATTTGCTTTGGAAGAATAAATCACCTCTAACATTGGATGTAATATGTGTGTGGATGTGTATAGATGTTTACACTTTAGAATGGGATGCCTTGAGATTGTGCAGAATTTTAAAGGGTGCCTTGACTGACAGTGCCCTACAATACACTAAACTGATAGAAGGGAACAGTTGTTTCCCCAAATGCACCACTAAAACCTACACAGGCAAGTGGAAGTGCATTTTAGGATAGGTAGATGTCTCATCACCTGCCGTTCTTGATGACACATCTTCCTGGTAATGGCAAATGTTATAAAGCCAAATAACAGTGTCTGAGACAGGTAGATGTCTTATTGCTTGCCCTTTTTTATTGCAAATGTCCATGGCTAGTGTGTAAACCCAACTGACAGTTTATTTCTGATGGGTAGATGTGTTATTGCTCTTGATGCCACATCTTTTTGTCTATGAACAGCATGGAAAGCCAAGTGACAGTGTGTTTTAGGATAGGTAGATGTCCTGTTGCTTGCCCTTCTTGGTGACACCTCTTCTTGTTTATGGCCAAGTGACAACATGTTTCAGGATGATTATATGTCTTATTACCTGGCTTCTGGGTGACACAACTGCTTGTCTATGGCCACCGTTGTCTGTTTGTATAATGCTAATATGGTTTAATAGTAACATAACAGGCAGGTTTTAGATACATTTTAATTATCAAGGGTCTCTGCAACTATCTCAAGCCTTTTTGTAGATTGGTGACCCACATAATCCAAAAAAACAGAGGTTATAACAGTAAGTTATAAGAGAGGTTATAACAGTAAGGGATCATTGACAGAGGAGCACTCCATCTACAGCATTGGCCATTTTTAAACAACCGCTGAAAGAAAAAGCTGTGTCAGAGTAAATAGATTTCTAAAATGTGAGCAACGGTGGTCAAAATCTTTCCGTTAATGTATAAAAGCGGTTTTTGGCTTAGTAAAATAGTAGTCCAATTAAGGTTTGGTATGCTGCGGAGCAGACACATTTCTCTACTAAACTCTTGGAATGGTGTTAGGAGGACTGTGGTGACTTTAGCAGCAAAGACACCCTTTGAAAAATCTCTTGTTCAGGGAATAAAACTGGGAATTTTATTCAAAATACATATGCCTAATATGATATATTTAGCCTTTCCAATGAAATTGAATACAATATGTAATATGGTTAGTTGCCTCATATATACCTTATTTAAAATGTATGTATAGCCAAAACTTTTATTGTTTTAATTTTGGATAGAGAAGGGGAAGGTTGGGACCCCTGTCAAATTTTCTTTACTCTTTAAGTAACCTGTACTATTTGTCCTGCTGACCATAGTCACCAAGACAAAAAATGATAGGAAATCCAACATTTTACAGTTGTCACCAGAACAAGTGGTGAGAGGAGACCTAAGAGAGAGGTGTCCTCTGTATATCATTTAAATTGGTAATCTGTACTTCCATTAATAAATTATTTTGCTATTACTGAATCACAACAATCTCAAGACTTCAGCAAGCTAGATATGGTCTTATTTTTCTGTGTTTGCAATTTGTGACATGGTCTCTTTAATTTTTTTTTAATAATTGGCATAAAATCTGTGGTTTTAAGCCATGTCCAGTATACATGTATGAAATCTCCAGTGGTGCAGGTACATCTCTCACTTTTTGTAGAAATGCATTTTGCTGAGCTGGCATCAAGTGAAGCATTTTCCATTATATATATATATATATAAAATATTTTATTATATTTAAATCAAATCAATTTTTAACCTGCTCCACAAGTAAAAAACATCCCCTTCCCATTTTCTCCCCACTAATAGAACCCCCACCCACTCAACAAGCACCCTGATTGTGGAGGAAAAAAGAAAATGAAAAATTAATAACCAGACAATTATACAGTACATATGCAAATATACGATCAGAGCAATGCAAATACATGTCATTTCTATATAAAGGTCAAAAAGATATATATTAGAAAGCAATGTTTTTCCTAAGACACAGCAGTTGTTGATGGTGGTGGGACAATTTACTTGAATGGAGGTAGATCAAGAAGCTCTTTCAATGGTGTAGCACAAAAGCACCCGAGTATAACATTACAGATAATTGGGGATAAGTATTACAAAAAATGGAGTCTCATCCTCACAAATAAAAGGGGTGTTCCCATTTTCCAGTTAGATTTTAAAGGAGAAATTATTAGGCAACTAATCTATCTAGGACCAAGGCCATCGTGGCTTTGCCAGTAAACCAGTCATTCCATAATTTGCTAAACTTGGCAAGACAGCCTCATCTAATATATGGCAATCTTTCTCTTGTCAGTATATCATTTACTGCCTTGATCCAGGTAGAGTGGGAAAGCAGAGATACAGTATTAAATTCATATCTGTGCAAAAAGTTTACAGGCCATCATAAAAATATTTTTAATGGGTTATATAGTGTCTGACTGAGACACAGTTTGGACATATTGCTGTCAGTCATCTACTTTTGGATACATTTTCTTCTTTTAAATTTTTCCATCTGGTATTACCACTGTGACGAGTACAAAACAGCTGCAGATCCACCAGTTATATATAAAAACTCAGTGAATAGCATGTTGGTGACAAGAGAGACCAGCACATCACATGAGCACTTTCAGCTGCTTATACTGTAAGTGACTCACAGGTTCCCCCAAGCCTACCTCTAAGCCTTTCGTAGTTCAATACTTTCCCGGTAAAAGTGGAACTTGACAAAGTTAATGTTTAATGGCAGTACTAAAACAGTTATGGGTAAACATTCATTCCATCAATAATTAATTTTCATTTAAACATGAAAGTAAGATTCAGTAACTGTAAAATAGGCTTGAAGGAAACCTGTACTGGCAGAAATACAAAACTGCCATTGCGGATCTTGTTCAGAAAATGCTAGTTGCCTGGTTGTCTCTGGCTTTAGTCCTTTTTTGAGTTACTAACCTGGAGCAATTATGTGGATTAGGAAACCAGAGTGAAGTCAGAACTCCTGGACAGAGCTTTACAAAGTACTGAAGTCAATGGATCTGCATGACAGCCAAGCAGCTAGCATTTTCATAAAGAGGTCGGCAATCACAGCCTTCATATTCTCTGAGTGCAGATTTAATTTAAGTAAAAGTCCCTATAGACATCAGATGTTGGATTGTTCTTGGAAAATAATTAAAATAACATATGCAACACATGGGTATATTTATATACAAGTATGCATGAACTGTGAACCATAGTGGAATCATTAATGTTGAACTAATCCTGGAAAAAAATAGGTTCTAGGCAGAAAATTATAAATCTATCCAAGGGAACACTGAGTTGGGGGTAGGCCTGTACTAATAAGAACTGTTGGGCTTGAGGCCCTGTGAGATGATACTTCGCCATTCAGACTTCAGATGCACAGTCTGGAACACACAGTCAGTGACACATGATGAGCAATATAAAACTACCTTATTCCCATTCAGAACTGTTATCACAGCATCTAGCAGAGGGAAATCTTCAAACAACAGGTCAATTTGCAACTCTGAAATATCATGTGACAGAATGCTGATGCTGAAGATAAAAGATGTGAAAAGATATGTCACAATAGACCATGTTTTTTAGGATCCTTTCTCTATGCTCACCAATCATTACAACACCAACCCACTCTTCTTTGATCTACAGAACTCTGTCTCTATCATGAAAGGGCCACTTGGTTGTATTTCTTCCCCAGGCCAATGGTTCCCAGTTCTTCAATTCTAAAAAACTACTTGCCATTGAGTTGTCTCAAATTAAAAGGAAATCCATGGTTTACAATAAATTGTGTATAGCATATACCAGTGTTTCTCAGTCAAGGCACCCTAAAAATGTATGCACAATCTTGTGGCACCCCATTCTAAAATGTAAAAAACTAAACTAATAGTTTTACATAATGCAACGTCAACACATGTATGACATCCAACTTTAGAGGTGATTTATACTTCCAAAGCAAATATATCTTTGCACACTGGTACTGACTAAAAAAGAACAGACAAGGGCGCACTCTCATCGTACATTACCGTGGTACACCACGTGTTTTAATGAATGGACAAATGGATGTATACTCACAAACCAATGAAATTAAAAGCAGTGTATAGGGTTCACAAAAAAGTCACAAAGGTGCTGTGTCTAAATGCGGATAAGTTGACGCGTTTCGGGGGCTGAACCCCCTTCCTCAGAGCACTGGTACTGACTAGTATTCCAGTGTTTCTTTTCTCCTTCAGTTTCTCCCTGTTACTCATCTAATGGGACCCCAGTGCTGATAGAGAAGAATAGGGGAGAGGCAGACAAGGATGCTGTGTAGACGCCCAGCATCCTCATTATCAACTGACGACATCATTGGTTGTTAGAACTCCAGTGGCTGGAAGATTGTAATGGTGCACAATGAAAACCTGTGGCTTTGTGTAACTAAAAGGCAGGCTTCATCCACTTGCTGGCTTATATACAGCTTTTGCACAATTTTCAGGCATTTTGCAAAGGAACACCTGAAGAAACCTGAAGGCACTCCAGGGTGCCTGAGCACCCTGGTTGAAAAAGGCAGGCATATACTATTGCCACCTAAATCATTTAGTAATTTATTGTCATTGAAGTTACACATTTTAATTGGAACCCGGGCTGATTTCCTAAAGTTGGCAAAAAAAATGTCAAATTCATTTATTTGCTCTTCAGCTTGTAACCAGCATCTCCAAGACTCTTAATCCATTCATTTCTGTAAAATGCTCACTGTCTCTTTCAAAAATCCAAATATAAGCTGAATCTATAAGTGTCTTATTTATTGAAATTTAAAATCCCCGCCATGTACTCCACTAGCAGCACCATTTTTGGTCAGATACTTGAAAGACCCTTTGATATCTAAAAGGATGCTGGAGTGTATGTTTTGTAAGAAAAAATATTAATATCTATAAATAAAATATTAATATCTATAGATAAAAAGCAGGTAAAGATCAGCAATAACATACAGTATGTGAAAAGTGATAAAGGATATCCATACCCCATTGTTGTCCAAATATGTCAAAATTATAAGTCTATAATAGCATCTAATATCTAATACAACCTTATTCAACAAGGGGTCCTCCAAGGGTTTCTAGGCATTTTTTAAAGCATATTTAAACAATGGACTTCTCTTATGTGGTCCTTTTTGTTCTATTAAATATATAATAAAACGTGTTTTACTGTATGTCTGTGATATGTCAGAAAAAAAACTTTCTTACCAGAAATCTTGTGAGCTAACTTCCTATACTGACTATTATCAGATTGTTCTTAAAGTGGAAGTTCACTCAAAAAGTGAAGTACCGCTCATTCCCTCCCCCCCCCAGCCTGTAACTGAGTTGCAGGTTTTTTGGGGGAGGAGGGGAAACGAGTACCACTTTCTTGTTGGTATCTGCTCCCACCTCAATTCTTGCCTAAGCGAGGATGACGTCGCTCATCCCACCCCCGTTCCAGTGCAATCTCACGCATGCACAGTAATGATAAGCTGGCTGTGATGCATGTGTGAGATGGGGAAACAGCTCTCATTGTTTGAACACTGTTTGTGTGCAGTAAATTATGGTGTGGAGTAAATTGATGTTTTGACTGACATTCTGCGGTTTAGCCACAAGATGTCACTGTTTTTCTAACACAGGCTCAGACTGCATAGATATTTGTATATTCATGAAGAGGTGGGGTTTTCACACAGAGTTGGGGTTTTTAGTGAACAGGAAGAGGACACTGCAGCCATGTTTTGGACGATGCTGAATGCAGGAGCCATGTTCTGGAGAATGCTGAATGAAGGGGCCGTGTGAGCTGCAGCTGGGAGAAGCTGATGAGATTGCTGCCAGGAAGCTGATGAGAGCTGAGGAACAACGCAGCATACACTACAATACTGCAGGCCTGTTGGAGAGACATTTGTTCTGTTCAGAGTCACCAGAGGATGCAAAGCAGACCTGGGTCAGTAAGATCGTGCACGCACCTCATTTCAGTGTTGGCACCTATAGACTACGACCAGGCCTATAGTTAGTTAGTTAGGGTCTCTGTTTGTGTCAGGCCACAAGTGTTGTTACTGATTATTGGAAGGACGCCACAACTTAAAGTGACATTTCACATTGGAGAGCTGATAAAATCCTACAAACTCAAGCCAGACTGGTGTTTTGCTCAGAAGGAATACTCAGGCACGTGCTACAGGACCAGTTATGAGAGGGGGAATACTGTAGATTGTGTAAGCTTGTAAGCTGTTGTGCTGCACCGCAGGCTAGCCCATACCATACACCCATACACCGATTCCTGCTCTTTTAGGGTAATAACGGGTAAGGTGTGGCAACCTAGTTGTGCGCGCCAGTAGGTAAATTACTTCACTTTCTACCTTCATCCATCAGAAGGCGCTGTGCTGTGCAGCACAGGGGTCTCAGCCTTTGGGCTGGGTGTATGTAAATTTATTGTATGTTCCCAGCATTTGTGGTTGTGTTTATTTGCCACATCTAAGTAAAATTCTGTTGTGGCAAAAGTTGGTGTTGGGGTTGCTTTCCTCGTTCGTGACCGCACTGTATCCTGGGGAGCCCACCCCGGTACACGGCTTACACATGAGGAAGTCTGCAGTGGTGAGATGAATCGGCCATGGGAATCCATGAACTGGAGTCAGCAGCTGCAATATTTATAGCTGCTGACTTTTAATTGAAAAAAAAAATTGGGGAAACTCCTGTTTAAGCTGGTCATATGCTAGAAGAATTTTTCTGTTTAAACGGTTTCGGGAATGTCCATTTGATTTTTTCAGTCATTTGTTGGGTCAAATCAACAAATATTTTCAACCGCTGTGACAAGAAAATCTGAAGCAATAGGATGGAAAATTATCTTCAAATGAACTAATTTTCAACAACGAATGAGGTACTTTCGAATGACATTTGTCAAGTCATAGAATTAATTTTCGTACGAGCATTTGTTCGTACTAGTGTACTATGGCCAGCTTTATTTAACTTTGAAGGCTATAGAACCATGCCCCTCTATTTTATGAACAACAGGAGAAGGGTTAGGTTCTATCTTGTATCTGTTATCCAGATAACAGATACAAGATAGGAAATGTATTACTAGCAGAATCGTCTAGTAAAAATAAAGGAAAAAATGAAAACTAAAGCAGTCACTGTATCGTGTTCGTTTGGGAAACTGGAACATTGTGGGGGCTTCTCTTCTACCTCCTGCTAAACACTCCTAAAGGTGGAGACAGAAAGTGTGAAGTCACGGAGCTGGCTGATGGTATCCGCATTGCAGGTGGGTAGAAATGGAGACCACAATCCTTAAGACAAAGGAACAGCTTGGCACCAGCACAGAGAGTAGCACAGGAAATCAGAGAGCAGGCTAAAGTCAATAATAGCCAGGCAGAATCTGGCCAAATTAGCAGACACAGCAAGTCCAGGAAGCAGGTTGAGGTCAGTAACAGCCGGGCAAAGCAGTACAAAATCAGCAGGCGGAGACAAGTCCAGTAATCAGGCCAAGGTTGAAGGTGACGAGGTGGACAGAGCTGAGGTAGAAAGCAGAGGCAAAGTTCCAGAAGCTGGGTCATACACAGGTAAGCAAATGCAATGGATCAGGTCGCAATACTCATGGGAACAAGCTGAAGACCATTCAGCAACTTCTCTCAGTGATGCATTGGTTTAACTAAGCTGCTGGTCACCAAGTTCACACACCAATGGCTATGTGCATTGACCATGGCGAACCGTCACGTGCGTCCTTTTTGCCTAAAAGTATAAGCGGTGCAATGTGCATGAGCATAAGTCTGTATTGGTTTTCTGATCCTGGGGATCTGGCTTACCGTACACACTGATAAATTGCAATATATTATATTTTTTTTTTTGGGTTTAGATACACTTTATAAAGTGAGTACTGGCAGAATAATCTCCTGCTTGACAGTGTCTACAAAGTTCCAGTACAAATGTCACTTGGCAAGGTGTGTTAGAGCCTCTCTGATTTCAATGCCATAACCACTGTCTCATATTATCTTTTTAGCTGTTGATAAGTAGGTCCTTCTTTCCATAGACCCCCTGTGTAAGTGGCTTTCCACCCACTGATCATTAGAGTAAGGGGGCAGTACACTGAACTCCAGTATAAAGGGCATGAATCCCACTGATCATCAATGTAAGAAGGAATTACAGAGACCACCAGGGACATACTACCTACTGTAGTGTAGTGCCCCCTATCATTGTTAGGGGGCACTACACTGATCACCAATGTGAAGGTATTCATCTCACTAACCTTCAGAGTAGCAGGGCATTCTTTCTTCTGATGAACAGTGTAAGGGAGTCCTTCTCCTACTGATCATTTATGTCGGGGGAGGGGATTTCTCCACTGACCATTAATATAGGAGGACACTTTTTAACTGACCTCCAATGTAAGAGGACACATCTCCACTGACCACCAATATAGGAGAGCACTTCACCTCGACTACCAATATTAGAAAGTATTTCTCTACTGACCACCAATGGACACCACTACCAATATAAGAGTCCTTCTACACAGACCACCAATAATTGAGGTTACTTGTATACTGATGTTCAATGGAAGGGGCACTTGATCACTGAAAACAGATTCTACTTTACTGACCACCAATGTAAAATGGCAGTACACTGACCACCAATGCATGGGAGACTTTTTTACTGATCACCACTGTGCTGGTTTCATTGCATATCTTTTCATGATTAGTACCAAAAATATGTTTGTTGTAAATTATCCACTATAGGTGTATTTTATTTATTATCACATCTACATCTTATTAATCATGCTAGGCTATGGTATCCCGACCAGCAAGTATAATTATTTTTAGTAGGAGTTCCCGGAGACCTGAAAACTATTTTAAGAGTTCCTGCATGGTAAGAAAGTTAGGATAGGCTGCTCTAACAGTACCTACACATTAGCAAAATAATTTGACTAAAATGTTTCACTTACCTGCCCCATTTCAATGGTGGATCAATAAAGGACAGATAGGAGACTACCTTAAGGATGATTGAATACACTCTTTGCAGCATTTTAAAGATAAGATGCAAATGCCCTCTATCGAAATCTTCAGATACAATCAGATTGTCTTATTTATTCACTCAAAGCTTACTTTATTGGATGAACCACCATTACTCACCAATTTTGAACCTTCTTGTCAGAATAGGGATTTCCCCAGATGCCACGTCTCCACAGTGTATGTTCTCTTCACTGATCCGAACTGTAAGCTTCCCTATATGGATCAATGGGAAAGGGACCTGAATGTCAATTATGACCTATCAGATTGGCAAGATATTGACCTGGCATTATCTAAAGATTCCAGCAATACTACTCTAATTAAAGCAAACTAGAAAACGTTGATAAGATGATACTTGGTCCCTACTCGGACTGCAAGGATGCATCCATCTGCTTCTGCTATATGTTTGCGGCGTTGTGGCCAGGTGGGTTCTATGTATCACATCTGGTGGCAATGTCCAACAGCAACCAGATTTTGGATCTGCATGTTTAATGTTATCAATTTGGTGACGGGGGTGAATATTTGCAGATCCCCGGAGATGACCCTCTTTCATAAATCCCTGGATAATATATCCAGAAAGTCCCATAAATTGATCACCTATATACTGTTGGCAGCGAGAATCACTATAGCTAGATGTGACAGGAGTGACTTTGGGTGGGGGGCCCATGGAACCCAGCTCACTTTAGAGAGGTGGGGAGACCCCTGTCTCAGCTCCCTATATCTCTCTTATGTGTAAGTCACCCTGTGCCTGTTAGGGGTGCAGGGCGAAATGTCCTGATATTGTGTAGACATGTATAGGTGGGGCTTGTTCATTGTTTAATGTCATTTGGCTTCATCCAATTGTTCTATTGTGTGTCTTGCTTGGGAGCAAACTATTATGGGATGTATGTGTTTGTGTATTGGCTTGGTGGCGGGGTGTTTCCGGCAGCCCTACCCCCTGATGGGACTGCCTGCTGATGTGTTTCTTTTTACTGGTTGTGTATTGCCCCGCCCTGTGTATATATCTTGTCTCTGTGTTAAAATAAAGTAGTCTGTTTCCTGACTTATTTCAAGACTGGTCTTGTCTAGTCTCGTATGGCCAGCAGTGGTGTCCGTGGATCTAGGTTCGGCCAGGGAGACGGGAGTCTAACGGAAATACCCTAGTGCAGTCGGGGTCCAGTTCCGTTACACTAGACATTGGAAGCAATCAGTCATACCGCTTGACTATGTTAAGAATAAACTGAATTAGATTATGATTACTGACAAACTCACCTGCATTCTACCCAATAATACTAGAAAATTTGACAAAACATGGGACCCATGGATTCAATATATTTCTGTGCCTTAATGTCCCCCCACTTGACCCTCTTCTTTTCTTCTTCTCTTTTTCTATTCTCTTTTCTCTATTCTTTATCATTCTCTCTTTCTGTCTGTTAGGGTGGGTTATGCCTCATCTCTATATGTTCTACAATATTTGTCCTGCCTCAAACAACAATTACTCTGTGTGTAATCTCAAGTCCACGAACAGTGGTTCTTCCCCCTCTCACTCTATTCCCTAACTTTCCCCCTCCCAGTTCCCTTCCTCTTCCCTTCCTCTACCACTGTGTCAGTCCCACATATATGGTCAGATAAGGGTTGTGGACCTTGGTTTAGATTATCCAGTAGCTACTCTACAGAGTCCATAGTCTCCTGTTGAGTGTCTTATGTCCAATAAATGTTCTTTACATTGGGTTACATTCTATTCATTTTGACAGGACTATTGTTCATTTGTTCTACCTGTTATTTGAAAATTGTTCAATAAAAACTATTGGAATATAAAAATTTCACTACTGGCTGCAGTTGACTCAGTGAGGTAAAATTTCTGTAATCAGAGGTATGATCTGAAGGTACTGCAGTTCTCCTTTTGCAATGGAAAGGCAAACACTCTTTATAATTCAGAATAGGGCCACACCTCCAGAAGTAGCTTGATAGTGCTCTGTGGCTTCCACATAGTGTACATGTTTGATAATATTTAATACTATTTGCAATTGGTATAAAATGGTATAAGCAATGTGCCACATTTTCTTTTTATTGTGCACACAAAGAAAACATTCACAGGGACTAGGGAAAAGCTATAAAAGTTAAGGGTGTTTGGCAATACGTACTTAATTAGTGTGTCTTGGGTTTTTTCTACAAGTCAGGAAGACAAATTGCCAGCCAGATACATGACAAAGAACACTGCACAGTAGCAGACTTTGAATATTGGGACTCCTTCCTGAGTATGCACATGCACTCTGTGACGCGGTGCACGAATCACATGACAGGCATACCAAAATTATAGGTTCTTTTCAAATGAATTGTTTCTTTGTTTTTTTCACCAGGTTGTCCCATAACAAAAAACCAAAGCATCGATCATATAAATTCTACTGAAAAACAGGATCAGCCAGTCAACTGCATTGGTCATGTTATCGCTACATGTTGACATTTACACAGGACACGATATGATGTCATTCTTCTCTGCCTGGACACATTCCATTCCAGACAGAGAAGAAGACACAGTAAACGTCAGTAAAACACTACACATTTACAGTTAGAACACACCTAGGTCACATTTAACCCCCTGATTGCCCCCCCCCAGATAACACCTTCACTGCCCTGTCACCAGTGTCACTGATCAGTGAATCGATTTTTACTGATCACTGTATCAGTGTCGCTGGCGACTTCCAATAGTGTTAGCGCCCCTCCCAGATAGCGCCAGTTTGCCCACCAGTACACCAGTAATCCCGTTTAACCCCTTAATCCCCCCCAGTTAACACTTCACTGCCCTGTCACCAGTGTCACTGATCAGTGAACCGATTTTTACTGATCACTGTATCAGTGTCGCTGGCGACTTCCAATAGTGTTAGCGCCCCTTCCAGATAGCGCCAGTTTGCCCGCCAGTACACCAGTAATCCCATTTAACCCCTTGATCGCCCCCCACCCCAGTTAACCCCTTCACTGCCCTGTCACCAGTGTCATTGATTACAGTGAACAGATTTTTACTGATCACTGTATTAGTGTCACTGGTGACTTCCGATAGTGTTAGCGCCCCTCCCATATAGCGCCAATTTGCCCGCTAATGCACAGATTTTTTTTACCAAAAACATGTAGCAGAATACATTTTGGCTTAAATTTATGACTAACTTTGAGTTTACGATATATTTTTTTTATAGCTGAAAGTAGAAAATATTGTTTTTTTTCGAACTTTTTGTGTTTTTTGGTTTATAGCGCAAAAAATAAAAAGCACACAGATGATAAAATACCATCAAAAGAAAGCTCTATTTGTGTGAAAAAAAGGACGTAAATTTCGTTTGGGTACAGCATTGCATGACCGCGCAATTTTCATTTGAATTAGTGCAGCGCCAAACAGCAAAAAAAGGCCTGGTCATTAAGGGGGGTAAATCCTCAGGAGCTCAAGTGGTTAAAGCCCAATATTGTTTCAATTGCTTGGTTAAAGTGACTCCCTTTGTGACTGGGAGGACATGTGGGACTACCCAATCCAACATCTTGTCCTGGCCAGAGATAGAGTAATACAGTACAAATGTCTCCTCCAAATCTATTTTACACTACCTAAACTAGTGAAGATTTACCGGTCTCCCATGGCTGAGTGTTATTAAGTGTTCTTGCATGGCAAGACCACTTACTGTTATCTCATATATACATTCTTATTATTATAGGCAAATTTACCACCCTAACTCCTCCCACAGTTTTTACACTACATAGACAGTAATATACAGAAACGTGTGGATTGTTCCCGATTGGTGTGCTATTACTTTGTGGAGCATTTCGCCGAATGGTTCACAAAATATCGGCGTTTTTGTGGTGAAATTGGTCCCATAGAAATGAATGGCGGAATGTTCAAAACTAGAGTGGGAGCTGACAAAAGCTAGAGTGTGAGCTGAAAAATCAGGACATGTTTTTTAAACTGCCATCACTCCCTCATTTTCAAGCCTACCTACACAAATCTTATATCAAAACGTTCAGCAATCCCTGCTGCCACTAAAAATGTCCACAGCTAAGCCATAGTCCTGATAGTTTTCACAATATGACCATTTGTTTGCAACGCGTGCCACCCATTGACACTCATTGAAACTCCACTCTAGCCACCTCAAATTTGAAGGGCAATTTTTAAACTGCGACTGTGCCTTCATTTTTAATATTTCAGAGACATACTATGCAACAAAATGTAGGTCTGGGTCTTGTGATTCTCACAATATAAAGCTCTTCAGTGTAGGATTTATAATTTTTAAACTACAACCGTTTGAAGATCGCAACCGCCAGTGAAGTGAGCAAGTTGGAGCAGTTTGTTTTTAACCGCTCTTCTCTGCCCTTGCTGTAGAGTGAGTTGCCATAGGAACCCAGGTGTGTGAGCAGGCAGCAGAGTGACAAAAGCTAGAGTGTGAGCTGAAAAATCAGGACATGATTTCTAAACTGCCACCACTCCTTCATTTTCAAGCCCACCTGCACAAGTCTTATATCAAAATGTCAGACTATCCCTGCTGCCACTAAAAATGTCCACGGCTAAGCCATAGTCCTGATAGTTTTCACAATATGACCATTTGCTTGCAACTCACGCCACCCATCTCAAGCCACTCCACCCAGTTACTCCACCCACTCCAGTTGTAGACTGCTGGTGGAGGCAAGAACACTTCACACAATTTCCCCAGAAATTGTAGCTTTTCTAGTTATTATTATTACACAGTATTTATATAGCGCCAAAAGGTTTGATCAGCACTGTACATTGTAGTGGGGGACAGTACATGGGACAATACAGTAACTAAACAATACACGAGGGGTTCAAGGGCCCTGCTCTTTCGAGCTTACAATCTAGGAGTGTTGGAGATGTATCTTCTCCCAGGTGGATTTTTCTCACATATTATGGCTTTGCCTGTGATTCAGAGGTGTTAGAAAGAGGTTACACAATTTATAACTAGTGTCACAACCATTGACCATCCAGGTGTGTTTATTGGGCTTGACAGAAGGACTTGTGAATACAGTGACCCACAGAATGCTGAGCATATGCCTTTTTTATGCTTGAAAAGCAATTATCCTACACTGAAAGAACTCTGTGGCTCCTGCTCTGAGCAATTGGAAGGGAATAGGGAACTCCTATTCTACAAGGCCACATATCTAAAACAGGGGTGTCCCAGGAAGTCTGAGAAAGTATGGGGCAACTGGATCTCAATGACTTCTGTTCTGGGTGCAGGATATATAAACTTACAAGATCAGTTGGTCATGATCGATCTGTATACCGCATCACTCCAATCCCTTGTTTGATATCTCCTTGATTGTATTATGAGCTTGTTATACTTAATGTCTCTTATTTCCATGAGTGGGGTTTACACTCTACTTGGAGGCTTATGTATTACTTGTTGTCTGCATGTCCTAACCCTGTATGCACAGTATCACATCACTTACTGCATCTTATGGTATAACTGGGGAGAGTCTGATGTTCCACAGAAAGAGGGGGGATGGGTTGTTGGATTGGCAGTTGGGTTCTCCGCAGCCGTTATTGCTGCCTAACTGGGGGTAGTTATGTTTTTGTATTGAATACTTTTAAAAATTAATAAAACAGAATTTTAAAAAAAGTGATTCTCTTTGTCATCTTTTGCTAACATATAGCAAACCCCCCTTGGTTTATGTAATTCTACGGCATTTTATGACCTGGTACTCCCTGTTCCCAGGTGTTCAAATTGGATATTTGATAACCAAGTCTTATTCTTTCCTTTATGAGAGTAATTTGCACCACATTGTTAGAATCCTTCTATTATTAGGCTGCTGGCATAGTTATATTTACATTATCTTGGTGTCTAGTGTTATACTTTGTATAGTTTCTCCATTTAAAAAAGTAAATAAAATGCAAATGTAAAAATTAAAGGCCAACAGAAGCTGTAACGTTTCCCTTTAACCCCCCCCCCCCCCAAAAAAAACCAAACCTAAAACAAAAAGGAAAAAATAAATCCCCCACTCACATGTTTTGCTGGAGTTGGACTATAGTTTATTCCTAATGGTAAACTTGCTTTAGATTGGCTTCGCATCTATGCTTTGTGGTAATGCATGATCATTTTTAATGATACCCCAATGTACCTTGCCAGTGCACAGATGTGAACTATATTTGCATTGTGTGCTGCACTGCATTGGAAAAAAAAAAACGTAGGTCCAATTTTTCATGTGTTGTGGTGCATTGACTGCCCATTTAAAATAACAATACACATTAAAATAAGAAATAACTCACAATAACGTGTGGTAATGCACTGGACATGTATGATATATATTAAACAGTTGCGATATTCTGCATACTGTACTGAAAATATATAAATATATAACACATTTACACATGAAAAAGTGCACACATAGCAAATGTTTGAATGCAATAAAAATAAAACTCAGTAAGCTTAAACTGAAACCCAGTGGTTTATTATGAATCATTTGGAGCTGTTTATTGTGTTTCCTGTACATTACTCACTAGCAGTAGCTTGTGATTGGTAAATTATGAGTCTGTCTCTAAAATACTCGTAAAAGGAACACTGGTGAGACCCTAGTGATGAATCAGGTCCGTGTTACATTGCTCATTTACTACTAGGCTGATTAGCTCTATTTTCTGTAAGCAGAGTCATCTTCAGCAATTAGTCTAGCAGATGATCATTGATGTGCTTTACAACCAGGACAGACCTTGCTTTATCGGTCTTGCATGTGTTGGGAAGTCATGGTACAAGATAGGCCTTTATTTGCTGTACAGGAAACCTGCAGCCAGTGTAACCTAGCCTTGCTATTATTATCCTCCACAATATGAACTTTAGCAGCAAACAATAGCTTCATTGATATCATCTGCAGTGAAACCTGAAAAATTCAAATTTAGAAACCAATAGTTGTTATTTGAGAAGCGTGGAAAATCTTCTCCAAATGGTGAACTTTCCTGTTGAGCTGTAGCTGTTTTCCCCCTTAGGGGACACAGTTTCCCTCTGGATCTGGATAATTGCAAGGAAGCTAAAATCAAATCAAAGTTCACTCACAGCAGTTAAACACATGTATTCATTTCATTTTAATGTCTGTGCGTGCACTCTTACGTACCACTGAAGGCCTTCTGGGTTGTGAAAGTTTTTGGTGAAACTGCTGCAAAAACACTAAAGTCTGCTTCGGTAAAGAATATTTATTATTTTGGGTGGAAGCGACTAAAATAAATCTGCTTCTGTTTTTTTAAATGTTGGCAATATAACAGCACTGATCTCTGCAACCCAAGACATAGTCGTTACATAGCTAAGCGGTGGAATCTCGCTTGTCTTGCAAAATTCCTTAAAAGAAGTATTTTTCTATATTTGTGCTGGCTGTCAGCTCCATCGCCAGCTGAATCCCAATTTATGGGCATTCCCATGGGGAAGTTACAGCACAGTACTGTAGCCACTACCCCATCTTCATTCTCATTGAGGTGGGTATTGTATGTGCATATGGATCCCCTAAACCTGCAAAGTGCCAGCATCAGACCCTTACATCCAATATATTGTATGTAGACCTTCCTAAACCCACACAGCACCAGCCACATATCCTGAATATTGTAATTACACCCCCCACCCCTGAGCCTGCACAGCACCAGCAGGAGTCCATGTGTCCTGCCATAATTCAGCCTTCATTCCAAACTGAAGGATAAGGAGTTAAGCCACAACTAAAGTACTAGCTGGCATCTTGTGACACTGTGAAGGATGGTTCTCTGGAAAAGGTTTCACCAATAACAGCTGCCTTTACCTTAAGGCAAGTAGGCCTACCAGTACTTGAATGTCCCCCAGGACTAAAAGCCTAACTCCATGTTTAATTTCCCTTTAAATCACTTGTTTGGACTAACCTGGTCTACATGAAGTATTTATTGCACTAACAGGTGCATTTGTGGGGCACGCAATATTAACTGTATGTAGCCTCAGCTACACTCAGTATATTTCGCTGTGTTCCGGCAGTAGGAGGTGAACATCTTGTCCCACTCCCGAAAGAAAATAGATTTGGGCTGAGCACTTCTCAGCCATTCAAGGAAGCTTTGTATTTGTAGCATTACCCCCTCCAGAGTCACTAGAGAATTTGGGTCCCCCTGCAGTCCTGCACAGCCAGGCATCACACATTTTCACAAAAACTTGCATCCAGGTCAGAAATCAGTCCTTGAGCTTTGGTTTTGTTTTTTTATTTAGGGGATTTGAACTGGGATAGGGTTAGGGGTGTACAGGATGCCCAAGGTATCTGATAAACTGAGGACAACTTCCTGGAAATCCTTATAGCTTAAACAAGCCTTCACTTCAACGCAGTCTCTGTTGGAGAGCTAGCCAGCCTCTCCTTAGTGTACCACCCCAGTCCCTAGATGAACTTCTCCTCTCCACCCAGCAATCTGAAGGTATCACTGAACAGGGGATCTGGTTCCTGTCACTTTAAGAGATGAACGGTCACTGGTAGGTGGCTAATGTGGTTTCCCATCAGAGTGCTCCTTCCCCTATCTGCCCAGGGAGTGCAGGAGTACTTGCTCAGATCCTCTCCTGTACCACTGGTGGGTTGGGGGCTGCTACCAGGCCTATCAGCTGGGCCAAACCTTCCCTGCCATACAGGTGGTTCTCTCTCAGGGGGCCAGTGAGCTCTAAGCTTTCCTCCTCTCCAATTGCAGGCCTGCTGTGGGCCCCATCCCATCGGGCCTCCTCGCAGCCTCCTTCCTTCAGCCTGACATCTTCCTCACTATTTTTCATCTAAACTCTCCACTAACTGAACAGATTCCAATGTTTTTAATGGTGTTCCAGCCTTCTGTTGGGGATTGGCTAGGATCCTTTAAGAGTGCAGCCAGTCACTCTTCAGATCCACCCACTGCCTCTAGTGCCTTCCTCCAAAGCCCTACAGCAGGGGGAAATTCCAGTGGGGCAGGCCTTCAGAGCCTCTCAGCTCCTGACCATGATTTCACCTACTGGCTATTACACCCAGACTGCTACTTAGCCTTCCTCACTAACAATTAAACACTAGCTCCCCCTAGCTAAACTAGGAGGGTGCAACATTTTCTATCAAAGAATACAAAGCTTCCCCTTATTGGCTGAGGCATAGATAGTGATGTCATTGTGATGTTATCCACCTGCCTCTCCTCCTCACCCAATCAGAGGAAGCCTCGCTTTTGTTTTGGGAGTGAGACGGAAAGTTCACATCACACTGCCAGAACACAGTGCCTAATATAGTACATAGTTGAGTCTACATACAGTTAACACAGCTCAACCAGCAAGCACACCCGTACACTAAAAAGTCTGTTTGGGCTAGCTTAGCCCTAAAGAACTACTTAATAGGAAATTAAATGTGGAGTTAGGTTTTAGGGCTCAATGTGCTATATTTGAAGAACTATATATGTTAACTAAAAATCACTGTTTTTGTGCAAAGTTTGTTAGGGTGTACAGTAGTGTGAAGGTTCATCCAGAATTTTTTGTGTTAACATGTGGCCACACCCCTTCAGCACCCAACAATATATATATATACTTGTGTAAACTATTGGGATTAGAGCACGAGTAGATCTTATTCTATTCATAATCGAAGGACTGGGACGTTTTCCAGCAACCCACAAGTGAGGTAACATACCATATATACCAGAAAACTTTGAGATGTGGTATGGTTCAACGCAGGTGCTGTATGCTGGAATGACCTTGCCTAAAGACAGGCTAGAAGCTGGTGAGGCCAATGATGGTGACAGACTGTAGTGTATCTGTAATCTAGGCAAGGGATGGGGCAGGCAGCAGACATTATCATAATCCAGGCAAAGGCCAGAGCAGGTGGTAGACAGTAGTGTAATCCAGGCAAAGGGTCAGGGTAGGTGGCAGACAGTAGTGTATTCTGTACTCCAGGAGAGGGCCAGGGCAGGTGGATGACAGAGAGGTAAGTCCAGGCATGCCGATTAACCATACATCAGAATCAGAGTGGGACCAAGTGCTTCACACACTCAGTGCCTTGGGGAATTTTGGGAAATTTCACAAAGATTCAAATATTACAATACTATTTTTCGTTTCCAATAGAATTTATTAATTTTGTCTTAGAAAAATGTGTTAAAAAACAGCCCAATTAAATTATACATACATTTCTCAACAATCTGTAGCCTGTCTGAGCTGGTACAAATAATGTAAAAATGGCAAAATGGGATCCCATTGGGACTTTAAAATACAAAGAAGAAAAGAAGAAACTAAAGAGAAATTTTTTGTCAGACCTAGTTTCGGAAACAGCCACAGCCTGTGTGGCGTATCAGGCCCCCTCCAGCGCTCAGCAGACAAGGATGGGGGGAGCCCCCTATTACCTTGAGCTAACTATATCCAAAAAAGGGAAAGGAAAAAAAGAATATATAAAAGGAAGGAAGAAAGAAAAAAGGAAAGAAAAAAGTAGAAGGAGAGAGAGAGAAAAAAAAGAGAGAGAAGAGGGGAGAAGGACATGTTAACACACAAATTTTTTGTCGGGCCTAGTTTCGGAGACAGCCTGTGTGGCGTATCGGGCTCCTTCCAGCCCTCAGCAGACCTTGAGCTAACTATATCCAAAAAAGGGTAAGATAAAAAAGAATATATAAAAGGAAGGAAGAAAGAAAAAAGGAAAGAAAAAAGTAGAGGAAGAGAGGGAAAAAAAAAGAGAAGAGGGGAGAAGGATGTAGGGGAGGAAGGAGAAGCTAAGCATGGGATATAGGATTTGGTCCCTCTATGGGTTATGATAGTATTTTTCACTGAATGAAGATAATGAGACATCATAACAGAAGTTACATGTGAGCAAAACTTGGAACACAAAGAGAAATGTTAATAGTTTGGCGCTTTTTTTTATTAGTTAAAATAGATTTAGGTATAGATGTTTAAACTGGTGTTTTACCTTTTTTACTATATGTCTACAAACTTTGTTTACAATACATGTGAAATACCTGTAAAATTCTGTCTTTGTGGTTTGTCTGACTGAAATCTACAACAGGACCTCCTGGAAATGGATGAGTCACTGGGATAAGTCATTCAGTTCTCTGTATACATTTCTGCTTCATGCAATGTGAAGGTGACGCAGGGAAAAAAGGATGCTTCTTTCTATATCCATTCAGCATTAAAAAAAAATTTTTAAGCCCATAATTTATTTACCTGAATCAGCTGTTGCATGATCACCCTTAGGATACTCAAGCTACTTTTCATGCAACTGATCGGTCTTGTTGTTCCCCCTCACATTGTGAGATAATGATGCCACAGCTGTAGGGCAGGCAACAAATGATTCATTTTTTTTTTATTCAGCCAAAAGGTTGCAAACAAACAAAAATAACCAAATTATATGTGGAGGGGGGAATCACTCCTGCTGCCCTAATGTATTTTGAAAGAAGGGAATATTCACCACCGGCAGAATACAATGATAAATGTTGCAGGCTATAGCCGGTGGCACGAATCGTTTGGGAAAAACCCAACAGGCTCATTGTACACAAGTCGATCAACAGATCAACTTGGGAATGAGCAGCTAACCCTTGCATAGATCAAAATTCAGCGATGTGCCCAAGAGCAGCCACTCTCGTATGTCTCCCTCCTCACTGGGCAACTTGATATCAGTGGGAGCCAATGGCTGTCAATCAAATGCTGTGACGATGGAGCTGGAGGTGAGGCCTAACTGTCCAGTCTGTGTCAACAGAGAACAGGCTGCTCGGGAGTGAGCATGCACGAGTGCCCCCATAGAATGTGGCTTGCAATGGGAGCCAAATCTGTTAAATTAAAAATTCAGATTTTCCAGGCTAATTTGTAATGGGGTGCAAAAAACAAAATAGCATTAGTTGGGGTTGTGGGCACTGCTCTGGGGAACATGTACCAGTGCAAAAATGTTAAAGAAAACAGACCCGCCCCCACCAACCCAAAAGACTTTTGTGTATTTTGGGGACCCTTTGGAGGGTATATATATACAGTTGTGTTCAAAATTATAGCAGTCAGACATCACTAACCTGATCAAGCACTGTTTTTGGTAGAAATTATATTTCTACATGGCAAATAATTTACTAGCAGGTGTAGTAGAGTAATAGAAATCCAACAGACCCAACAGTCATGACATGCATGCTGCTGATTCTGTGTAATTGAATCACTATTTGAAAGGGGCATGTTCAAAATAATAGCAGTGTAGAGTTCTATTAGTGAGGTCATTCATTCTTTGAAAAACAGGTACCAATTATTGCCCTTATTTAAGGAAGGAAGGCAGCAATTGTTGTACATGCTGGTTACAGTGCATTTCTCTCTGAAATTCTGAGGAAAATGGGTCGTTCCAGACATTGTTCAGAAGAACAGCATACCTTGATTAAAAAGTTGATTGGAGAGGGGAAACATATAAAGAAGTGCAGAAAATGATAGGCTGCTCAGCTAAAATGATCGCAAATGCTTTAAAATGGGAACCAAAACCTGAAAGACGTGGAAGAAAGCGAAAAACTACCATTCGAATGGCAAGGACTCAGCCAACAATCAGCTCCAGGAAGATCAAAGAAGGTCTAAAGTTACCTGTGAGTACTGTTACAATTAGAAGACGCCTATGTGAAGCCAAGCTATCTGCAAGAAGCCCCCGCAAAGTCCCACTGTTGAAAAAAAGACATGTGCTGAAGAGGTTACAATTTGCCAAAGAGCACATTGACTGGCCTAAAGAGAAATGGCGTAACATTTTGTGGACTGATGAAAGTAAGATTGTTCTTTTTGGGTCTAGTGGCCGGAGACAGTTTGTCACACGACCCCCAAACACTGAATTCAAGCCACAGTACACTGTGAAGACAGTGAAGCATGGTGGTGCAAGCATCATGATATGGGGATGTTTCTCATACTACGGTGCTGGGCCTATTTATCGCATATCAGGGATCATGGATCAGTTTGAATATATCAGAATACTTGAAGAGGTCATGTTGCCTTATGCTGAAGAGGAAATGCCCTTGAAATGGGTGTTCCAGCAAGACAACGACCCCAAACACACCAGTAAACGTGTAACATCTTGGTTCCAGACCAACAAGATTGACGTTATGGAGTGGCCAGCCCAATCCCCGGATCTTAATCCAATAGAAAACCTGTGGGGTGACATCAAAAATGCAGTTTCTGAGGCAAAACCAAGAAATAGAGAAGAACTGTGGAATGTAGTCCAATCATCCTGGGCTGGAATACCTGTTCACAGGTGCCAGAAGTTGGTTGACTCCATGCAACACAGATGTACAGCAGTTCTCAGAAACAGTGCTTATACAACTAAATATTAATTAAGTGATTCAAAGGAAAGCAAAATCTTTAAACATTGTTCAGTTTATATAGTGAATGTTTGAGTTTGTAAAGAAGAATACAAACACTGCTATTTTTTTGAACAGTCTAATATTCACTTTTCTTCAATTTGTTTAGAGGAACAACACAAATTTGATATATTTTTCTTCATGTTTTGATTTGGAATAGAATGTGTAGTGTTCCCAATGCATTTGTGTGTATGGAAATAAAAGCTATTAGAAGGATTTTGAGCTTTATTCACTTTTTTCAACACACTGCTATTATTTTGAACACAACTGTACGTGGCTTGGCATCAAGCGGTTACAAATGCATGTCAAGATAAAAACATGGACATTTCCACTGCCAACATACTGTACATATGAGTGAACAGGCTATAGGGCTGTCATCCTCATCCTTCTCTAACTACTGTTTTGTCCACTACTAAAATACAGGGGCTGACATTGCTGACCTTTGCATGCAGAAAGTTTGAAATCTGGGTGATAGCCTTAATTGGCTCATTTAAAGTGTTAGTTTCCCTTTACCCAAAAAGCTGCCTATGCAGGCAAGATAGGTCTGTAGATAAAAACGAACTGTGCATCTCTGACTAAAGTTGAATAATGTCCTTGCTCTAGGTGTAGGCCATTTACATACCTCATGAAGCCTGACTGGAATATTCCCAGGACATTTCTAAGAGGCCTAGTCATTAATGCTCACCTCCACTATCACAGGAGTGATCTCTTTCTCTGATTCAAACCCCTCACATGCTTTCTCCCCCCGATGTAGTAGCTCTGAGCTCAGTGTATGAGAGCTCACTCCTGTGATAGTGGAGGTGAGCAGAAACAACTAGGCCTCTCTTAGCAACATCCTGGGAATATTCCAGTCAGGCTTCAGGAGGTAAGTAAAAGGTCTACACCTATAGCAAGGGCATTATTCAACTTCAGTCAAAGATGCACAGTTTGTTGTTATCTAAAGATGCCCCTTATCTGAATAGGCATTTTTTTGTAAAGGTGAACTAACCCTTTAAGTTATTGTATGAAAATTCTAGTGCATTGGTTGTCATGCCGACCCTCTGGCTTTAGTGCTTTCTGAGTCACTGCATATTAGGAGATTTTGCCGCACTTTCTGCAGACTTGGTCTGGTTCAGGGACTTAGAAAGTATTGATAGGTCTCCTTTTATTAGTAGACTGCTGAATGCCTTAGCTATTTACTTGGTGACGGATCACCTTTAAGAATGCAACCTAGTTCATTTGCTACATTCCTGTAAAACTTCTACTTAATTTTGTTACCATCGCAGGAAGACTGCAAATATTTGTGTCCAGCATATGGCCATGGTGTGAATGGGAATATTGTGCTAGTAGACTATTCATGGAACCCACATAAACTCAGGAAGGCGGAAAAAAGACATGTGCAGGGAGCAACTCCCATTACTTGAAAAAAAAAATCAAAACAGCAGACATAGGAATAAAAAGTCAAACAGTGATTTGGGTTAGTCATGAGGATGAAGGAGCTATGAAAATAAGGAATCAGACACTCCCTGAAAGCAAGTTACAAGGAGAGAAGTTACGAGCATTTCACTTTTCCGCTGCATTTTCCATATTTTATGCTTGCTAATCAAATAGCTAGACCTGCAGGTTAGAAACACAGCCAGGGTGTGCAGGCTAGCTATAGATAGATAAAAGCTGACATATTTTGAATGTATTAAGAAAACTGACCTGTCATGATGTCTTTGGAACGTCAACTTGAATTGTATCAACAAACCGTAAAAAGAGAAAAACAATTAAACGCATTAAGGAGATTGGGCTCTCCCACCTGCCAAAAAGGTCAAACCTTTCAAAGTCAGCCATGCCTGCTGTGAGCACACGTTCATTTTCCTGAAAATGTTAACATAGTTTTATATGAACACGCCGTATACAGTGGATATAAAAAGTCTACACACCCCTGTTAAAATGTCAGGTTTCTGTGATGTAACAAGAGACAAAGATAAATCATTTTAGAACTATTTCCACCTTTAATGTGACCTATAAACTGTACAACTCAGTTGAACAACAAACTGAAATCTTTTAGGTGGAGGGAAGTAAAAATAAAAACTTAACATAATATGGTTGTGTAAGTGTGCACACCCTTAAACTAATACTGTGTTGAAGCACCTTTTGATTTGATTCCAGCACTCAGTCTTTTTGGGTATGAGTCTATCTTGACTTGGCAATATTTGCCTACTTATCCTTGCAAAAACACTCCAAATCTGACAGATTGTGAGGGCATCTCCTGTGCACAGCCCTCTTCAGATCACCCCACAGATTTTTCATCGGATTCAGGTCTGGGCTCTGGCTGGGCCATTTCAAAATTTTAATCTTCTTCTGGTGAAGCCATTCCTTTGTTGATTTGGATGTATGCTTTGGGTCATTCCTCTTCATGTTCAGCTTTCTAGCAGAAGCCTGAAGGTTTTGTGCCAATATTGACTGGTATTTGGAACTGTTCATAATTCCCTCTACCTTGACTAATGCCCCAGTTCCAGCTGAAGAAAAACAGCCCCAAAGCATGATGCTGCCACCACCATGCTTCACTGTGGGTATGGTGTTCTTTTGGTGATGTGCAGTGTTGTTTTTGCGCCAAACATATCTTTTGGAATCATGGCCAAAAAGTTCAACTTTGATTTCATCAGACCATAGCACATTTTCCCACATGCTTTTGGGAGACTTCAGATGTGTTTTTGCAAAATTTAGCCGGGCTTGGATGTTTTTCTTCATTAGAAAAGGCTTCCATCTTGCCACTCTACCCCATAGCCTAGACATATGAAGAATACGGGAGATTGTTGTCACAGGTACCACACGGCCAGTACTTGCCAGATATTCCTGCAGCTCCTTTAATGTTGCTGTAGGCCTCTTGGCAGTCTCTGAGACCAGTTTTCTTCTCATCTTTTCATCAATTTTGGAGGGATGTCCAGTTCTTGGTAATGTCAATGTTGCGCCATATTCTCCACTTGATGATGACTGTCTTCACTGTGTTCCATGGTATATCTAATGCCTTGGAAATTCTTTTGTACCCTTCTCCTGACTGATACCTTTTAACAATGAGATCCTTCTGATGCTTTGGAAGACCTACTAGAGCAGCTGAACTTTATTTGGAGTTAATCAGAGCCACTTTAAATGATGGCAGGTGTGTACTGTCTCTTATTTAACATGATTTTGAATGTGATTGCTTAATTCTGAACACAGCTACATCCCCAGTTATAAGAGGGTGTGCACACTTATGCAACCACATTATTCTAGTTTTGTATGTTTACTTCCCCCTCCTAAAAGATTTCAGTTTGTTTTTCAATTGAGTTGTACAGTTTATAGGTCACATTAAAGGTGGAAAAAGTTCAGAAATTATTTATATTTGTCTCATTTTTGAGGGGTGTGTAGACTTTTTATAACAAAATATGTAAAAAGGAAAAGCAATGTGGGACAATAACAACTACACTCACCAGCCACTTTTGTTAGGTACACTTTGCAATTGCCAAGCAAAAATATCCCCCACACCATTACACCACCACCAACCTGAATCGCTGATACAATGCAGGATGGATCCATGCTTTCATATTGTTTATGCCAAATTCTGACCCTACCATCTGGATGTTACAGCAACCAATCTGCCCATTCTCCTCTGACATCAACAAGGCATTTTCATCCACACAATTGTCGCTCACTGGATATTTTCTCTTTTTCATACTATTCTCTGTAAACCCTGGTTGTGTATGAAAATGCCAGTAGATCAGTAGATTTTGAAATACTCAGACCAACCTATCTGGCACCAACAACCATGCCATGTCCATCAAAGTCACTTAATTCCCCTTTCTTCCCTATTCTGATGCTCGGTTTGAACTTCAGCAAGTCGTTTTCACCACGTCTGAGTGCCTAAAGGCATTGAGTTGCTGCCATGTGATTGGTTGATTAGTAATTTGTGTTACTGAGCAATTGAACAAGTGTACCTAATAAAGTGGCCTGTGAGTGTATACCATACAGCATAAATAACATAGAATAACTCTCATAAGACCAAGCATAAGCTATACCCAAAAAATACAGTTTAATCAGGAATGTTACAGAAATATGACTGTCTACCCCAGGGAAGGAGAGGCTCGTTAAACAAAGGGCAGACAGGTGTCACTTGTACTTTAAACATGAGCCTGATCAGTTGTGAAGAAATAAGAAGAAAAAAGCAAGGGGAAAATAGGAAAGAGAAGAAGAGAGAAACAAGGATGGGGAGACTGGAGAAGCCCTAAGAAATATTCATGGGATGTACCTGTAACAACTAAGGAGAGGGCCAATGAGGCACGCCTCAACCCTAAGCATCCTGTATCTCCCTTTTGAATGAATCAGAGGAGGAATACATGATCCAAATCATTTACAAAGCAAAAAATTTGTCAGAGGTTTCTTGTTCGTGCGCAAGCTGTTCCTCTATTCTCATAATGTCATTCATCACGAGCACCCATTGAGAAGGGATGGAGCACAGGAAGACTTCCACATAGAAGGTATCAGCTGTCTGCCCGCAGTTAGATGTTGAAAATCATCTTCCAGAACTGCTTAATCTTACTACAATCCCACCAGATGTCTAGGTAAGTGCCTCTTGAGTGACTACACCGCCAGCACATCTGGCAGAACTAGTTGATGGTGAGAGACTGGGTTTCTATACCATCACGTAAGGATCTTGTAATTTTTTTCCTTGGGTATTCTACTCACAATTTACTGAAGTAATCTTTGCTTAAGCAGAATTTCCCAGGTTTGTGACACATCTACTTTGGAGCTTTAAGAGAGTTGTTTGATGCAATTTCTGTGCATTGTAAACAATGTGATGCTCTTCAGACTAGCATTTTCAAGCCAAGATTAAAAAGAGTCTTTTCACTCCATAGGCATCTAAACATATCAGAACCTTCATCACCTAATCCATCAAACATTCTGCAAAGTGTGCAGTTTACGAAAACTAAACAGCCATTAAAATCAGCTTTATGTCGAATTTCAGCAACCAAACACTTCTGTATGTGTATGTTGTGACATATACAAAGAAGGGTGACACATGGTAATCACAGAAAGCTGGGGTGTCATTGACAAGTGGAAAGATGATGGCACCCAATGCGGAACAACAAAGCAACGTGAACAATGCAATTTTGTAAAGAAATCTTTCATCAGAAAATATTTCTAGCAAGACAGGCCAAGCATCCATGTTTGGACATTGTCTCATTGTCTATAGTTTAGAGGTCTGTATGGGGTAAATTGCTTCTTGGCCGCAAATCTTCTGTCAGGACTACTATAGACATGTGAGGACAAGGTACTGCTGTCCTGTTCCTCTGATTGTGGAATGAAAAAGAAGCACCATCTGTGACCTCGACTCCCAAAATAAATGAAAAATCTAGAACATCTCTGCAGACTATGAAAATAAAGATTCCATCTTAGAAGCTTGAGACACTCCTTTGCCCATCCCAACTATATTATTATCATCTTTATTTTTATGGCTCTAATGTACCACACAGTAATCTACAGTATGGAGTACCCCAGACATTCATTGTTACAACTGAGACACAACTGGAGGCCTTGCCTGTTAGAATCAATGCAGTTTTTACACAATATTTTGTCTGAAGAATCTGTGGCACACCCGAAACTTTGAAAGTCGCTGCTATAGATATACTTGTTAATTTACAGAAGACCTGATCACAAACCACAAAGCCATTACCCTTACTTCTGGATACCTGAGACATTATTGGAGTATAAGAGGGGATTAAGATGTTGTTTGATTTAATTTAATTTAGGCCAGTTGATGCTGTGTTAGGATCTTTTGGCATCTTTTATAATATTAACTTTGTATCTGAGCCATGTCAGTTTGGGTCTTTTACACTCTCCTCCGGGATTTACTCTTCCTGTAGGTGGAACACACCGCAGTGTGGAGATGTTTTTTCTTTGTTTTGAGGTGGCACTTTTGGTCTATGGAACACTCTTCAATGAGGGGGCGTGCCCCTCCTAGTTATTTATATTGCACGATGCGTCCTGCTGGCCACGCCCCTGGCGATGTCTTTTGATGATGAAACGCATAGGGTGGAGCCACACCGTGTGACTTCATCGCGCTCTGGAGTGTCAGCAGCCATCTTGTTGGTTTGAAACTTATCGCAGTGTTACTGTTATGCTGATTTCAATGCTTGATATATACGTGCAATTTAAATAAATCGTTTTGAGCTATCAATTTACTACACTATGAGCTGGCAATTCTTTTCATTGTGGTGCTTTGGTCACCTGATGGGGAGTTTGCTATTTGAAGCCCTTTTTGAAGGAATATCTTGGATTGCCCTGTGAGTGTTTCCTGTACAAGATCAGTTGCAGCACCTGCTCGATATATTATACTGCTCATGATGGCTGACCTGCTGGGCGGTCAATTCTTCTGGTAAGAGGCCAATTTATTTGGGTGGAAGGTGACAGTCTCATCCTTGGATTGGAATTCTTTTTTTTCCTATGCATGGTTCTTTACCTCTGTATAAGGGAACGCCCCATGGACTTTGCTGTCACATATTTTATATACTGCCTTTTTTGTGAATGGGGAAAATATGCTTAATTTTTTTTCATATGCATTGGAGTATAATGCCTACATTCACAACCAACCTGTTTTTTTTAGGTGATGTAGTGTACACATGAACTGTAGAGTTTGCAGTTTTACCTCACCTGCCCAGTGCCTATTTGTATAATGAAAGCATTACACTTGTTTGCATTGTTTGGTAACCCAATTCCTGGTGCTATTAATTTTATGCAACAACAGTGATTCAGTACAACCTCAAACTCACGGACAGCAAACAAGCCCCAATGAATGGGGAGTTTTGAGCCCTGAAACACTTTATTTTTTTATTTACATTTTTTTGATGAATAAAATTCTTACTGGAATTGTCCACAAATGTGGCAATCCTATGCTTCCAACATTCTACTTGCTTGCATCAGGAAACCTCTTTTAAAGGATAGCTAAATACAGGAATAAAAATGTAATATACTTCAGATTACCAGTCCTTAGATGTGGTGGATGCATGCTTTTCAGGCTATGAACATTTTTAGCAAGTTCAGAAAATACAATTGTAATGAAGATAAACAAAAGCAGATATGTTTGATGTCCATCATGACTGAAAACCATGGCTACTTCCATAGATACAGTGGAGTCAGTATGCACAGCCACCCAAGGACAGGAAGTGTGTTATTCAAAGGATTATTAGATGAAAATAAAAAAAAAGTCAATTACAAATCATAATTATATTCCTAATTTTCCAAGAAACTGGTAAAACATTACAATAGCAGGATGACCCTCCCCAATGGACATCACTTTCCTAGGCGATTGACATGCATTATGCTTGCTGTGCCTCTTGGGAAATGCACATCACATATCCCAGGAAGGCATAGTACTTTGTTAAGAAATGAGGCGAGGGTGGGCTTAGCAGCATATGATCCTGAGGTCTAGAGGCTGAACCTGAAAAAGGTAGGAGGCCACCCAATGATGTCATACAAGAATATGACAGTGTGGGTGCGAGCGGGGGCGGATTTTTGGGAGGATTCTGCAGGACACTGGGCAAGTATCTGAAACATTGAGCACCTGCAGCAAGGCATGCATGGTTTTGAAAAAGAAAAATGGGATGGAGATCTACTTTATATTCACACCATGTAAATACTTCTCTGCTTTCCTCCAGCAAGCAGAGAAGAAACAAAACACAGACATTGTAGAATGCAGGCTCCAGTTATTATTATGGGCACCCTGGAGTACTGCCAAATCATTTGATATCTACAGAATGGGAACTACATTTCATGACAAATCCGTATATTTGTTTGTAAAAACAGTGTTGAATATAAGCTGTTCTGTCCTTTAAAATGCGAACTTTAAAATTAATATTACTTTACGCAGCCCACGGTGTCTCCAGCTCTCTTTCCTGGACCACTAAGATCCATAAAATGAATAAACAGGTCCTTAAAGCAGAGATAAAGTCAAAGCTTTTTTTCATCAGGGCAGCACAGTGGCTAAATGGTTAGCACTTCCCCCTGGCAGTACTAGGGTCATTGGTTCGAAACCCAGCCATGGCACCTCCTGCCTGGAGTTTGCATGTTCTCCCTGCCTGCGTGGGTTTCCTCCGGGTACTCCGATTTCCTCCCACACGCCAAAGACATGCTGGTAGGTTAATTGGATTCTGTGTAAATTGTCCCTTGTATATGAATGTGAGTTAGGGACCTTAGATTGTACGCCCCTTGAGGGTTAGGGACTGATGGGAATGTATAATATATATGTAAAGCGCTGCGTAAATTGACGGCGCTATATACGTACCTGAAATAAATAATAATAATCTTGGATAGAGTAAGCGAGTTATAACCCTTGTAAAAATTTTTTCTTTTTGCCATCTGTATGCCATTGGACAAAATGTCCTTCACTTCCTGTTGCAGCCAAAACAGGAAGTGATAGAAAATCCATGTAAAGTAAGGAAATCCATGGTTGTCATCAAGGTCACAAGAACTAGTGTTGAAATATTTCTATGTCTGACAACCCAAAATTTGGGATTTTCTTTTACTTTCACTCTCAGTGATAATGGTAAACAGGACGAGAGGGAGAGTGAATTTCCATAGCAGGGACACAGACGGCAATAAAAACCTGACAGGTGTTCTAATCCCTCTCCACTCCAATGTTTTTAGGAGAGTGTATCTCACTGTTGCATGCATAATGACTCTTTAAAAGCTGGTTGGAAGAAGCCATTATCTTGTTACAAACTGAAAATAACTGAAATAACCTTGGAGCTGTTATAGCACAGATTAGCTAACCATCAGAGAGAGGAAGGAGCACCACTCACCGACCCAGTGCATGAAAAAGTGGATGAGTGTGGTGCTCCAGCCAGACCCTCTGACATGTTTCATCCCACACATCGGGGGCTTGGTCACGGAGGTGATCTCTGTGACAAAGCCTCAGTGTGTAGGTTGAAACATGTCAGAGTCTAGCTGGAGTGCCACACTCATCCACTTTTTCATGTAATGGGTCGTGATGCTTCTACACCCCTGAATGGTGCACAGGCGCCTGCTCCCTTCACTGCAACCGGCAGGGAGATCCCTATCTCAGCTTAGAATGGCACTGCAAGTTATACTCAGATCGCAGATAACTAACACTTTAATAGTAAGGAATAGATGGAATGATTATAGAGTCAAGTGTGTATCTTTTGCAAAGCTTAAGTCATTAAAGTGGTTCTAAAAGGTTCGATTTTTTTCCTTTAAAATAACAGACTGTAAGGCTTCTATTACCCGGGATTTCCATATGTCTGTTTTTCATCTGTCCGTTTACGGATGAAAAACGGACCCCCATGTATTTCTATGGACTGACAGCTGAATGTAAAAAAAAAACAAAAGGATTGTCGGCAATTGAAAAATATATTAAAAACCGCCGTGTGGTCCCCCCTCCATCCATACCAAGCCCTTTGGATCTGGTTTTGATATTGAGGGGAACCCCCATGCCAAAATTAAGAAAAAATGGTGTGGGGTTCCCCCCAAGATCCATACCAGACCCTTATTTGAGCATGCAGCCCGGCAGGTCAGGAAAGGATGAAGGGCGAGCGACCCCGCCCCCGTGTGAAATCATCACTCGGGGCTTGCTGGGTCAATGATATCACACGGGGTGGGGGCACATACATGATGACCCCGCCTTTTATATATTTAAGAACTGTCAAACCATCGGAGCAGTCACATGGTGGGAGTCAGCGTCGGGTGCGAAGCCTTTGTTTTGTTTTGTTTTTTTTACTTTTGCAGGTGGCGACAGCGGGCAATCTGATTGATGTTGGATCTACTTCGGGGGACATTCTTTTATTTTCTTTTAATAAAGGACATGTCAAAGAATGTCTCCAGTATTTTTTCACAATACACTTTTTTTTGTGAATGGGTAGCGGTATCATGTACCCCATACTCATTCACATGAGGGGGGGGGGGCAGAATCTGGGGGCCTCCTTGTTAAAATGGGCTTGCAGATTCTGATAAGCCCCCCACCCGCAGACCCCCACAACCACAGCTCAGGGTTGTGGGGAAGAAACCTTTGTCCCCATCAACATTGGGACAAGGTGCTTGGGGGGGGGGGGAGCACCTCCCCATGTTGAGGGCATGTGGCCTGGTACAGTTCAGGAGTGTGGGTGCTTTATTTTTACATTCAGCTGTTAGTGGGGAACCCCGCTGACAGCTGATGACAAAAAACGGATATAAACTCATCTTTTTTTAATTTGAAAAAACATGACTGACCGGAAAAAAAACAGAACGCCCGTGTGAAAAGACCCTAAATGGCTTTGCACCGAGCAGCCCTGACCCTTCTCTTCTTGGTTTCCCAACAGCACTTCTAGTCCCTCCCCCTTACCAAATGCACGTAGGGCAAACTGCTTGCTCTAGAGGCACTGGTGTGTGCTTTCTGTCAAGCTAGCTTTGTATGTATATGGGATGCACAGAGCATGGTTCAGTAACTACCTTCTCACTGGCTGTGATTGACAGCAGTGGGAGCCAATGGCTGCTGTGTCTCAGCCAATGAGGAGAGAGAGACTCGGGAGAGCCACTGCTCTCATACACGTTACTGGATTGAGATCAGGCTAACGTAAGTATTGGGGGGGCTGTGAGAGATGCACACTGAAGGTTTTTTACCTTCATGCATAGAATGCATGAAGGTAAAAAAATGCACTCTTTACAACTGCTTTAAATAGAACTTGGGCTAAAAATATGGGAGCTGCCATTATTGTATTATTTTTTTGTTGTGCCATCCTTACCTTTCTTGTAATATACAAAAATAGCATAAATGCTATAGAGAACATTGAGGGTAGATATGAATTACAAAAACACTTACAATAAAAAATAATGTGCTAACGTTATGATCCCATCACAGAAACTCATATTGTTAGCATTAAAATGAGACAATGTTGTCTATAGCACATAAACCGTAGACGGCATGTGTTTCAGCCAGGATTATATGAATCAAAACCAGCCCTTTATAGTTCCTGTAATATAAGTGATCACAGTCTCATCTCAGCAAGGCTAGAACAGCCGTATTAGAACATCAAATGTAAGAAGAGACACACTATCCCTGAGTTCTGTGGACTCAGCAGCTTTCCAGCAAAAATGGTAAGATGATAGTTTAGTTCTCTCCTCAATGAACAACATCTATCCTTGTAGCATGTAACCAGTTGTGCAAATGTAACAATCAAATGCATTGTACTTTTGTTAGCAAGGTGTGTTAGGCTGCCATTAAAAATTAATGGCACTGCGGTGTGCATGCAAAAGAGATGTGTGTTTTGTGTGTGTGGTCCCACACAGCACAAATATGAACCGAATCTTAACCTCCCTAGCGGTCTGATTATGTCCATATTTCTGTGCTCAAAGCAGTACATTTTTTTGCATGGAAATATGTTGTTTTTATTGTAGGCCTGTAATTTTTAGGAATAATTCACTGAAATCTGTCCGAGCAAGAGTCTAGTAAACATTCCGGGCATAAAATTTGAAAAACGAAATCATAAATTATAATAAAAAAATCATAAAAAATAATACAATAATAATACATTTAATTCAATAATATAATCAAACCAAAAACACTGAAATTTGAAATATAGCGCCAAGTTCGCACATCACTGAGCTCAGTCGCAAAATCGTTTTCAGTGTCTGATGACGAATTTCCCCACGAATCATTATCACTCAATTCTGCAAGTGGTTCTGATTTACTATCGCTGTTCTCTAGCTGGTCTAAAACAGATTTTGACCTACAGGGACGCTTTTTGGACGCCATGGACATTTCTCAGTTTCCAGGCAGAAAGATCAGTAAAAATGCAGGCAGGGCACAGGACAAAGCACTAGGGTCAAAATGTATGTGAAATGGTTTGATACAGTAATGTTTTACTATGTGAGTAAATGTCACTTTTTACAATTTTTAAATTTCCCATCGGTTCCGGCCCCCGTACGTCCTGACGTCGCAGGGATTAGAACCCGAAAGACGGATGCCAGCATTGGCCAGAGGAGATGGCCGAGGACACTGCAGGGGGGACATCGCGGGAGCGAAGGACAAGGTAAGTGATCAAAGGAATCCCAGAACAACGCTGCAGGGTATTCTCGAGTGTAGCTCGGGGTTACAGCTTTTGGCACTGATAATTAACCCCGAGCTACACTCAGGAATACCGCCAGAGAGGTTAAAGCTGACCATACACAAGTAGAATTTCTACCCAAATTTTTGTTGTAAGAGCAACTTACTAATTATTAGTAAGGTCAAATTGACATTCATTGTGAGAATTTTTGTAGGAATGTAGCAAACCTTTGTTACAAATCTATTAGTGTATGGCCAGCTTAAAGCGGTAATAAACCCAAAATCAAAAAATGTAATATATTGCAGCTTACCAGTTATTAGATGTAGTGGCTGTGTTAGTTTTATATTGGCTTTTTTCCCCGCTGTTTTCACCTGGTTATCTGGCCAGCAACATACCTCCTGTATTAGAGTGCCCCCACTCTGGATGAAGGAGCACAGGGGCACCTTTGGACAGCAGCATTGTCAGTCTTGGGGGAGAGGAGTGTTAGATGTATTAGAAGAGTTAGATATACTAACAAACTGAAGACAAACTCCAGCTTACACTGCACTTACAGCAATTTTTTTTTCTTTTGGGATAAAGGTTTTACATAAATAAAATCAGATCAATGTAAACACCAGTCAGTGGTAAATGGTTTGTCTCAACCCTGTACTACACTTGCAGGAGAGCTTGCTCTGTTAAAAACGTCATACTTACTGGTCAGATCAACAGGTGAAAATAAGGGAAGGAAAGCCTAAAAAAGAAAACTAATACAGCCATCACATCTAAGAATTGGTAAGCTGCAATATAATTGTTTCTTTTGGGTTTAATACTGCTTTAACAGAGCATCTACTTAGTTTTAACATTTGTATTACTGGTTACAAGCTACAAGGATACTGTGCTAAAGTAGTTGTTGATTTTGTATACCAATAAATTTAAAGTGGAGCTCCACCCAACAGGGGAAGTTTTGCTTTAAGGACTGGTCCCCCGTTAAGGATTGGCACCTTTGGGGAGCTGGGGAGGGGGGTGGGTACCCAAAATTGACAGGTACCTGCTCCCACTGCGATCAGAAGTGTAAGTTGTCCTCCTCCCCTCCCTCCCCGTAGTCTTCTGGGACACGTGACAGGTCCCAGAAGACTACGGGACCATTCAGAAAGCACAGTGCTGCTCACACATGCACAGTGAAGCCATAAGCTGTCACAGATGGGTGCCCACACTAAAGATGCCGGTGCTGGGAACACAGGGCAGCTGGTGAACCAGGCTGCGGGAGGGCCACCGCGGGATCGAGGGACAGGTAAAGTGTCCCTTTTTGAAAAGTCAGCAGCTAGTTTTTGTAGCTGCTGACTTTTATATTTTTTTTTATTTTTACTGGAACTCTGCTTTAAACAGACGCTCATGGTCTATTTATCCTTTTTTATGTTGAACAGAGCACCTGTTTGATTGGTGCATTTGCACAGCTGGTTACATGCCACAAGGATACTATGTTACGGCAGTATGTCATTGCTGAAATGACCAAACTACATTGTATTTTATCTTACTTGCTGCAAAGTTTATTTATCCTGATCAATTATATTATTATTATTCTGTTCACAGCCCTCTTCAGATCACCCCACAGATTTTTGATCAGATTCGGGTCTGGGCTCTGGCTGGGCCATTCCAAAACTTTAATCTTCTTCTGGTGAAGCCATTCCTTTGTTGATTTGGATGTATGCTTTGGGCCGTTATGCTGAAAGATGAAGTTCCTCTTCATGGTCAGCTTTCTAGCAGAAGCCTGAAGTTTTTGTGCCAATATTGACTGGTATTTGGAACTGTTCATAATTCCCTCTACCTTGACTAAGGCCCCAGTTCCAGCTGAAGAAAAACAGCCCCAAAGCATGATGCTGCCACCGCCATGCTTCACTGTGGGTACGGTGTTCTTTTGGTGATTATGACTAAAACGTTCACCATTGGATTCATCAGACCATAACACATTTTCCCACATGCTTTTGGAAGATTCAGATGTATTTTTGAAAAATTTAGCCATGCTTGGATATTTTTTTTCGTAAGAAAAGGCTTCCGTCTTGCCACTCTACCCCATAGCCCAGACATATGAAAAATACAGGAGATTGTTGTCATATCTGCCACACAGCCAGTGCTTGCCAGATACTCCTGCAGCTCCTTTAATGTTGCTGTAGGCCTCTTGGCAGCCTCCCAGACCAGTTTTCTTCTCGTCTTTTCATTAATTTTGGAGGGACGTCCAGTTCTTGGTAATGTCACTGTTGCGCCATATTTTCTCCACTTGATGATGACGGTCTTCACTGTGTTCCATGGTATATCTAAAGCCTTGGAGATTCTATTGTACCCTATTGTACCCTTCTCCTGACTGATACCTTTTAACAATGAGATCCCTCTGATGCTTTGGAAGCTCTCTGCGGACCATGGTTTTTGCTGTAGGATGTGACTAAGAAAATGTCAGAAAAGACCTACTAGAACAGCTGAACGTTATTTGGGGTTAATCAGAGGCACTTTAAATGATGGCAGGTGTGTACTGACTCCTATTTAACATGATTTTGAATATGCTTAATTCTGAACACAGTTACCTCTTTAGTTATAAGAGGGTGTGCACACTTATGAAACCACATTATTTTAGTTTTTTATGTTTACTTCCGCACCCCCTAAAATATTTCAGTTTGTTTTTCAATTGAGTTTATAGGTCACAATAAAAGGTGGAAAAAGTTCTGAAATTATTTATCTTTGTCTAATTTTTTTACATCACAGAAACAGGACATTTTAAAAGGGGTGTGTAGATTTTTTATATACATTGTATATGAAGCTATACACAATCATATACATTTTTTAAAAGATTGGCAATAACCGGGGATCCAACCTATTGGACACTATACAGCCTTGCATGCATCTTTTTAGCTGCATTATACATGTATTTTCCAACTATAACCATTTCTCAGCTGTGCTACAGACTGCCCAGCATTATAATTATCACACAGAGCATTTGTGAAATATTCCCACCTTGGTTAATATTAGGGCAAGTACATAGGGATTTGAGTGATAGCTGGATTAGCGATTAATTTACTGGTCGCTACCTATTTATACTTTTTGATTTATGGTCATACTCTGACTTCAATTTTAAAGGGGGCAGACAACGTTGTCTGGGGTCAGGTGGCGGATGTGGTTGTTTGAATTAATTAAAATAATTATCTATTCAATTTTGTATCCAATAAACGTGATAATTCTATGAATGATCACTGCTGGGTATACTGCATTGGTGCATAAAGTAACCACTTTTTTGGTGGACATCTTGTCCAAAAAAAATGTTTTTAATTTCTTGACAGAATTGTTTGGTTACATTGACAGCATTCATATAATGTAGGCGGATACCCTTTAACTCGATGATTTGCCCCAGAATGCCTGCAGCTACTGAGGTCAGTAAGGGTTTGTAACCGCGCTATAGCTGAAGGTTGTGTAATCCTGGGACAATGTCCATGGATGTCATTCCAGAACACGCTCCCCTGTGTGCCCCCGGCGATCGCACAGGGCACTGATCATCAGTGCCGATCATCAGTGCCATCAGTGCCGATCCCTTCACTGACAATTGCCGGTTCTCGGCAGTACTTTCCTCACGCTGTGACAGCCGATAACTGGCAACTGTATTTACCTGGTGATCTGCTGTGTCCTACAGACACAGCTGATCACGTGATATGGTAAACGGCCAATCAAGGTGGCTGTTTACCACGTGACCAGCTGTGTCCAATGACACAGCAGATCACCAGGTAAATACAGTTGCCAGTTATCGGCTGTCACAGCGTGAGGAAAGTACTGCCGAGAACCGGCAATTGTCAGTGAAGGGATCGGCACTGATGATCAGTGCCCTGATGATCAGTGCCACCAACCTGTGCCCAGCAGTGCCTCACATCAATGCCACCCATCAGTGCAGCATCATCAGTGCCACCTATAAATGCCGACTATCAGTGCCCATCAGTGATGCCTATCAGTGTCCATCAGTGCTGCCTATCAGTGTCCATCAGTGCTGCCTATCAGTGTCCATCAGTGCTGCCTATCAATGCCCATCAGTGCTGCCTATCAATGCCCATCAGTGCTGCCTATCAATGCCCATCAGTGCTGCCTATCAATGCCCATCAGTGCTGCCTATTAGTGCAGCCTCATCTACGCCAATCAGTGAGGGAGAAAAATTACCTGTTTGCAAAATTTTATAATAAAAACAAAAGAAAAACATTTTTTTTTTCAAATGTTTTGCTCTTTTGTTTATAGCGCAAAGAATAAAAACACCCAGTGGCAAGTAAATACCACCAAAAGAAAGATCTATTTGTGTGAAAAAAATGATAAAAATGTAATATAGGTACAATGTTGCATGACCGCGCAATTGTCAAAGTGCGACAGCACTGAAAGCTGAAAATTGGCCTGCGCAGGAAGGTGGTATAAGTGTCCAGTAGGCAAGTGGTTAAAGATGATTTATGGTTTGTTAGGAATATACAAATACCAGACTGTTTAAAGCCTTGGCACAGGTTTTATTTTAACAAGCAGCTTTAGAGCAAAGCCACCCCAATACTTTAACAAATGCCAGTGGAAACCCATACAAAAGACATTATGAAAGCTGCATAACTATGAGTACGATTCAGACACATTATCATAAAGTAATCATCACTCTAAAAATAAAATTCAATAGGTTTTATTAGGCAAATAACTGAACATTGTGTGCATTTCTACATTAATTCTTCCACTAGCTCTGCAAAATAAAATGTACATCTAAGGCATCCATTTACAGGTTTGCAGCAGCTAGAGAACATGGTGTTCCATTGTAGTGCTTGTAGAGCAGTGGCACACTTATGTACAAAGAAATTCATACAGTACACATCTAAAAGAGTTTACAGTATTCAAAAAACCAGAAAGGGCCAGACCTAATACAATTCATTAAATAGAGGTGTTAAATTATTTTTTAAATTGCACAAAAGTGAACTGATAATAATTGCATGCCATAAACACAGGATTTAAGACCATAACCACACATAAAAACGGCATTTTTTTTTTAAAGGCTGTTATAAGTCTGCATGAATAATTTACTGATCTATCACAATATGTTGCAACTTTTTCAATTTCAAAACTGTACTGTTTATTATAAAAATGCAGTTTTGGAGCTCCAGTCTACTGAATGAGCCCTGTGTCTGACTCCCAGGTTCTGCCTGGGAGAGGCCATCCTGGAGCATAAGGGCTCGTTCACACTTGGCTGTTTTACCAACGCTTGCCAAACGCCCCTATAGCGTTTGCAGAGCGTTTTTTAATGCTCCGCAAACGCTGCATGCGCGGTTTAGCGGCGGTTGCCAAGCGTTACAAATGCCTATAATGCAGTTTGAATGGTGTTACCGCTCCGCAAATGCCCCGCAACCGCACCGCAAACGCCGGCCGGGCGGCACCATAGACTAGAAAAGGAGGCTTCAACGCCTCCTGACTCGACCAGAGGCGTCCGTTTTGCCGCGACGCAATGCAAAAGCTCCCGTTAAAACAGCACCATGTGCTGTAATGTGCAGAATTGGCAGAGGCGTTTGGGAAGCGGTAAAAATGCTTTCCAAACGCCTCTCTGCCGCCTGCACACAACACTAGTGTGAACGTAGCCTAAATCTGCTTCAGGCAGTTTCCTTATTTCTCAGTTTAGTCCTGTTTTGCTTTCTTTTTGCCAATATAAGATTCCACCAAAAAGTCTACATCTTGGTAGCAGCTCAGATGTAATCTCAGGTAAGTGTTGAAGGCCCCCAAAACAAAATGGAAAGGCATTTTTTGCCCACCTGAAAGTGGTATTTTACTTACAAATGGAATCTGGAGAGCCAAGTCATTCTTTGGCTTCAACACAGGAGGCTGTATCTGCAGTCATGTTTGCTGCCTCCTCTCGGTTTATATTCTCCCCCACAGTGGAGTGTTCTCACTCTTATTGCATTACAAAACAAACTAAATGTGTAAGGTGTGAACCTTCCCTAATGCCCCCAGGATGAATATAGGCCTGTGAACCTCTCAGAATCCTTGGGTGAGTTACCTGCAGCGTCTACTGAAAACTGAAATATTGATTTTCACTGACCCAGTGGTTTAAACATGAAAACACACCTTTATAATGTGCAGTTATTAGCAAAATTTAGGACTATTTTTTTATCTACAGTAAATGGAATTATTGTGCAAAAATGTATCTGCACAACATTTCCTGAATAAATACAGCCATTTATATTTACCCAAAAAGATAATACAAAAGTATGCACCCTATTTTACCAATGTAAGATTAATTTATGTAATTGTGACAAACAGGCCTACTCAATCTAGTGCAAAAGGCAATCATCTGGTGTAACTCACAGATTCCGAATTTCAGAATTTTTATTTAAGCCTAATAGACTATTTTCTATAAACTGAACAGTAAATCTTTAGGGAATTTGTTATAATATTGTATATTACAGTACTACTACTTGTGGTATGTGTGGTGGTATGCCAGTTAAAACTGAACTGTAAAACCAACAAGTGAAGTAATGTTGGTAAGAACACATAAAAAGGGTATAGCAACGTATGATGCAAATATATATTACATATGCTACTAGCAATGGAGAAGACAATGATAGGTTTGGAAAGTAGCATTTTAAACTTTCATGTGGAGTGTCGAATACTTCATATTCTCCTTACTGCTCATGCATGGTTTTTTTAATCAAGATATGCAACATACTTGAGAACTGCTTGGAATAGTAAAGTTGTGTACTGTAGTGATAGTAGAGTTCATGTTGGTTTGGAAACACTAATTGGTAACATTTGTCATAGAATTCTTCTATCATACCGAAAAATGTATAGTGCATGTTACCTTTTTAGAAAAACAGCACTTTGATTAAATACATTGAAACTGTACAATCTGATTTGTGGCTGCTGCAGTTGATCAATAATTGTGAGATATTAAATATTATAAATGAGAGATATTAAAATGAACAGGTTGAAGACCTACCTGCTCACTGTGACCTTTTATCTGGTCCTTGGATGGTTGCACATATACTATTCAGAATATCCCATGCATTGACAATCCCTGAACAGTAGATGAGTAGATGTTTATGCTGTACAGACAGCAGTGTAGTGTTGCACTGAATTAGCCGAGACTAGTACCCACAAAATGGCATATCACTCCAGATGATAGCAATGGTCTCCATAGGTCAAGCACTGTTAAGCCAGCCATAGAAGGAGCGAATTCCTTTCCTGCAACCTATGAGCCACCTGAAGAACTCATTGATTATTGCTAGCGGCTATAATAGCCGCTAGCCAAAATTGCATGTAAGATCCGGCAGGCTGGTTGTAGCCAAGCTGATCGATCGATTAACTTGGGTACATTCAGCCTGTCCATTCATAGGTCAAAGATCAGCAGGAACTGGCCGATATTCGAACCATCGATGGCTGGCTTTAATCGAGTCCCAGAGATGAAGAGATTGCTGTAGAATAGCCCTGGAATTGAACTGGTCTCATACCTTTATAACAACGCAACATAATTTTACAAGTCTAACGATCATTTGTCTCAGGAGCTTGCACAACGATATGATACAAGGAAGGGGGGCTGGAAGGAAGATGCTTAGTGCCAGTACACACACAATATCTGTGTCTAATCTTGAAGTTCCATGGCTGCAAAGAAGAGACAAAGCATGATTATGCATGTGAAGTGTCTAGCTTTCATCTAAATTCATCAATAAACTAAGAGCTATTTATTTAAGTTTAAACAGGCTGGCCAAGACTCTTTCTGAACAATCCACCCAACATTTCTATTGGTCTAAGCAACACTCCATTATAGGTACAGCATAAAACTGTTAACACCTTACGAAACTTGCTGGCACTAAGCAGAATCGGGTGTCAAGGCTGTCACATTGTTTCCATGTAACAGCTGGATGTAGAAAGTAAAGCAATACCACTTTAACAAAAGCCTGCTCATGCTAGAGCCTGCTATGTTTGCAATGTGTTTCAGTGGTTAGACACAGCAGGAACAGAAGTGTCTCCTTAAATAGACTGGATGCAAAGCTATGTACTTGCATATAAGCCTTGGGCAAAACCAAACAAAAATTAGGAGGAACAATCCTGCACGACCGCATACTCCCTCGCAGTGTTTTTAACATGCTTGAGGGAATGACTGATCTAGATATGTTCTGTCTAGACAGAGACAAAGTCATACTGTTCAGTCAGTTCCAATAGGTATATTCTGGCTCAATTCCTACTCCACTGACACTTAAAATGATCAATTAGAAGAGATGTGACAGCATAATAGGGTGGCTGTCAGAGTGTTTATAGCAGATTTGCTAGCAATACAGCTAACTGGCCACTGTGGAGTCCACAGGTCATGGTGCTTGGTTTAAAGCCGCTTCTTGATGAGTTTTTCCAGTTTTCGGATCCGTGACGACTCCTGCTCAGGCGTCGGAGTCTGCAGAGCGACAGTACTGTTTTCAGAACCAGAAGGAGGTGTTGGGAGTCGCTGTCGAAACAGCTCAAGCATTGCACTCTGTTCACTTCTTTTCAGGCCCTAAAAAAGGAACAAAAAAAAAAATGTCATGAAACAAATGTAAAAAACAGAACAGCATGTAACATGTATTAAACTGTTTTACATGTTTTAGTATGTCAGAAATTATAACCCACAAAATATTAACAGTGAAACCATCTGTAGTTTGTAAGTATAATTCAATAGTTTTCAGGATGTTCAATAATGTACCTGCACATAGACCTTACCTAAGCAAAATGTCTCACTAATAAAACAAGCTCCTTTTGTTGCAGAAATGACTTTAGAGGCTTGCAGAATTGCTTTGAGAGGTGTTAAAGTGATTCTAAAGCTTCGGAATTAAAAACAAAAAGTAAATTGCTATGGGGGCATTAGTGTGTGCTCACTCCTGAGCCCCGCTCTATGTGTCCATAAGACACATAGCTGCAGCTTGCCCGCCCCTCATTTGCTCACTGGCTGTGATTGACAGCAGTGGGAGCCAATGGCTCCCGCTGCTGTATCTCAGCCAACGAAGAGAGAGAGACCAGGGACAGCTGAGGCTCCCGTGCACATCGCTGGATTGTGAGGCAGCTCAGATGAGTATAAGGGGGGCTGTGGGGACAGCTGCACACAAGGTTTTTTACCTTCATGCACAGAATGCTTTTACAACCGCTTTAAAGTATATGTAAAGCTTATCTGTTCCATTTAGGTCTGATAACTGAAACATTGAGGGCCCACTCAGACTTCAATGTATTCAATGTGTTGATATGCATTATGGCATGCATTAATGTGTTTTGTGTTAAGGCAGTCTATTCATTAAGAAATGGGATGCCAATGCACCACAACCAATTAAAAAAAAAAAAAAAAGTGCATACCGCCCCATTCTTTTTTTTTTAAACACAGTGTACCACAAAACATGGTAAATACTTTCTGGTTTGCTGTGCTCTACTGTACAACATATTGGGGTGCCATTCACAATGAACTGTGCTGGGCACATTTAAAAGCATAGGTTGTCATAACGCACAAATGTGCATGGGCCCTGTCAGAAATTAAGTAGTCCTCCCAGTTCTGATCTTACACTACAGAACAATTACTTGGGGAATCACCAATTTAAACTGAATACACCTGGATGGTTCTCCACCACACAATATTTGTGAAAGTCACATTCTCTGCTCCTTAAAGACTTGATCTTACACTGATCAAGGTTCAGCTTGTTCAGGGGGTATCAGCTGAATTCCAATCAGTGTGTGGCCGTCCCCACTTGATAGAAGTTGATCGTCTGATCAACTTCTGTTGAAACTTTTTGATTAGCAGCTGCAGCTCAGTTTATTCTGACAGCTGCGGGTGCCACTGTCAGAATAAAATGGCTCAGTGTGAGGGAGGGGATTCCTCCATCCATCTCATTTGTGTTGATGGAGGAATCTGTTAAGCTAGCCATAGATAGATCAAAATTTGACTGGTTCATCAGCTGTGCCTGTTTGACAGAAGTCAATTGAATGGTCTTTGTTGGGGAATTTTTCTGGATGATCCGGCTGCGGCCATTGGTAAAATGTATTCTGACAGTGGAGAGTCCTACTGTAAGAATACATTGTCCCATCCGGGAGGATTCCTCTCCTCAGCCCACTGGCTGATCGCAAAAAAAACAAAAAACAAGTAATCTTTTTATTTTTCATTCAGTTGGTCACCTTTTATCTTGCAATTTCACTTTATAAAGAAACATGTAGTGTCAATCCACAAGAGATTGAAAGATTTTTTTTTCCTGTACTTGCAAGTCAATAAAGGAGTACAATTTGGGGAAATGTGCATGTATTGCAGAGATATACTGCATTTGTCTTTTTTGTGCCATGACATACACCGATTTAAAAGTTTTAGCCAGGAGAACATCAGTAGTTTAGCACTTTTATTTAGATTTTCAGTACTATTGCAGAGAGTAGCTCTGTCCTTGCTGTTGCAGACAATTATGTAACATTTTGGCACCAAGACTAAATATAATATTGCACTACAACACTGATCTGGACATTGGAACATGCAGAAATTTACCAGTTTGACATATTTGTTCTTAGTGTGTCAGCACTAAATAAAACCATTATACATATAAAGTAAATACATTTTGCTCAGCTGACCATCAATAAACACATGAGTGAACAAAGCAGTCAAACAACAAGACAGACTAAGCAGACAGATGGATATATATACTTTTATATTGCTTTGTAGTTTGCTAAACTAAAGCAAACATTTTACTATTTTACTGTATATGTATAAAATAGAAAATGTTGCAATCAAAGGCTTGCTTCCTTTTCTAGCGTACATAATTTCCTAAAGATCTTCATTGCAAAGGCTTCTGATTAAATGTATAATATACAGGATGCTTTATTAAAGCAAGCTGTACTTCATGCACACATGTAGAAAGCGATCAATGTATGCACTCTGGATGGCCTCCTACATGTTTAACGTAATTCTACATTTGACTTTGAAGCTCAGTGCTGACCAGTAGAAAATGCAGACTATATAAAGTAATCTAGCAATTGAGAGAAACTAGCAGAGAAGCGAGCAGATGTTCTAAAAAACAGGTTTCCTATAACAGTGCTCCGAGCCCATCAGGAAAACATCTGAAAGCAGATTTCCAGTAATTACTTGCAGTTTATGGAGGACATTCTTTCCTGTGTTCATTTCCATCATGGCACTGATCATGAACATGAGCACTATTAGTCTATTTTGCTTTAATAACGGCAGAAGCAGTTGCATTAGTGTTAAATGATTATCAGCAGTTCTCATCTGCATGTCCAAAAGCTGGACATACCGCTAGCTCTAAAGTAGCAGATTATTAGATTATCAAATTTTGAAAAACATGAGAATTGTGTAAAGTACTTATTAGACATAATAGTGTATCTTCCAAAAATGCACTGCTAATGTACGGATACATGCTAATAGCTACCAGGGGCATTCAGCAGTGTGCCATTTACTTTAAAATCTGGGGTGCAGTATTCGAGAAACAAGAACCCTAATTTCTCTTGGTAGCTGTGTAATCCTCTCTTTCCTGTCCTCCTCACCTCACTATTGGCCAATGAGGATGCCTCCGGAATGTGGCTATGCTATCGCCCCACAGTTTTCTAAAGCCACAATGGTTACATAAACCTGGCTGTCATGTAAATTCAAAAGTTTTAAAACTTTCTAAAAATGGCAGTCTGCATATTTCACAGGTGAAATTTCAAATAAGGATGATGATTTTTTTAGGGTATATGCTATGGACAAACACTGCAGTAAATGGAAAGGAAATTGTGACTAAGCAAGGGACAGACTTAAAGCGGAGGTCCAGTGGGAATTAGAAAAAAAAATAAAAGTCAGCAGCTACAAAAATCGTAGCTGCTGACTTTTAAAAAAAAATGGACACTCACCTTTCCCTCAATCCCGCGGTGTCCTCACAATGGCCAGGTTGACGGACCGTCCTGTCACCTCGATGCCGGCATCTTCAGTGTGGGCACCCAGCTGTGACAGCTTGCAGCTTCACAGCCGGGTGCCCACTGCGCATACGTGAACAACGCTGTGGTTTGTGAATGTTCCTGATCATGTGATCACTGATTGGCCAATTAGTGATCACATGCAGAGTAGTAAGCAAGATGTCACTTCTGACATCATTGCTTACTACGTGTGAAATCTGTGAATGATGACGGATGTCACATGGTACAAAAAATCAAGCCTATTCACAACAGCCTTGTACCATGTGACAAGCTGTGACCAATCACAGCTCACACAGTATTTCTCAATGGCTGCAAGAATGCAGCCAGAGAGAATGAGAAATTGTTGCTTTTACAGCCTTTATGGGTGTAAAAGCAATCAGTGTAAAAAAAAAATCTATCACCCCCTCACAAGTAATACAGTGTCACCACGGTGACACTGTACTGCTAGGGTGACCATATGTTAAAAAAAAAAAAAACCAAATAATATAAAAAAAATAAAAATGTAAAACATTTTTTTAAAAATTATAATTTTTGGTTATGAACTAATTTGGGATATTTTTTTTTACTAAAAAGATAACTGAATAAATTTTGATTTATGATTAAATATTATTTATTTGCAAAATTTTATAAGAAAAACAAACTTTTTGGACTTTTTCATTTATATAGCAATAAAATAAAAATCCCAGCGGTGAATAAATACCACCAAAATAAAGCTTTATCTGTCTCAAAAAATGCTAAAAAATTCATATGGGTACAGTGTTGCATGACCGCGCAATTGTCATTCAAAGTGTGATAGCGCTAAAAGCTGAAAATTGGCCTGGACAGGAAGGGGGTAAAAGTGTCCAGACTTGAAGTGGTTGATTGAAGCTGAAGATAAAAGCCGATTGACCACCATACACAGATGCACCAGATTTAGTAAATCTCCCCAAAGAGTGGTCACACCAAATATTGCTTTGATATGATCTTCTGTTCATTTACTTTTCATTTTGTTAATTGCTAAAAATAAACTATTAAAACATCTAATTGTGAATGCATTCTCCACTTCCAGCATTTTTTCACACCTGCCTAAAACTTTTGCACAGTAGTGTGTGTGTATATATATATATATATATATATATATATATATATATATATATATATATATATATACACATACACACACACACACACTACATTGCCAAAAGTATTGGAACACCTGCCTTTACACGCACATGAACATTAAATGGCCTCCCAGTCTTAGTCCGTAGGGTTCAATATTGAGTTGACCCACCCTTTGCTGCTATAACAGCTTCAACTCCTCTGGGAAGGCTGTCCACAAGGTTTAGGAGTGTGTCTATGGGAATGTTTGACCATTCTTCCAGAAGCACATTTGTGAGGTCAGGCACTGATGTCGAACAAGAAGGCCTGGCTCACAGTCTCCACTCTAATTCATCCCAAAGGTGTTCTATTGGGTTGAGGTCAGGACTCTGGGCAGGCCAGTCAAGTTACCCCACCCCAAACTCACTCATCCATGTCTTTATGGACCTTGCTTTGTGCACTGGTGCACAGTCATGTTGGAACAGGAAGGGTCCATCCCCAAACTGTTCCCACAAAGGTGGGAGCATGAAATTGTCCAAAATGTCTTTGTATGCTGATGCCTTAAGAGTTCCCTTCACTGGAACTAAGGGGCCAAGCCCAACCCCTGAGAAACAACCCCACACCATAATCCCCCCTCCACCAAACTTTACACTTGACACAATGCAGTCAGGCAAATACTGTTCTCCTGGCAACCACAAAACCCAGACATGTCCACTGGATTGCCAGACAGAGAAGTGTGATTTGTCATTCCAGAGAACACATCACTGCTCTAGAATCCAGTGGCAGCATGCTTTACACCACTGCATCCAATGCTTTGCATTGCACTTGGTGATGTAAGGCTTGGATGCAGCTGTTCTCCATGGAAACCCATTCCATGCAGCTCTCTACACACTGTTGTTGTGCTAATCTGAAGGCCACATGAAGTTTGGAGGTCTTTAGGTATAGACTCTGCAGACAGTTGGTGACGTCTGCGCACTGTGCGCTTCAGCATGCGATGACCCCGCTCTGTCATTGTACGTGTCCTACCACTTCGTAGCTGAGTTGCTGTTGTTCCCAGATGCTTCCACTTTGTTATAATACCACTAACAGTTGACTGTGGAATATTTAGTAGTAAATACATTTCACGGTAGCAAGGAAATTTCACGGATGGACTTATTGCACAGACGACAACCTATCACAGTACCACGCTTCAATTCACTGAGCTCCTGAGAGCAACCGATTCTTTCACAAATGTCTGTAGAAGCAGTCTGCATTCCTAGGTGCTTGATTTTATACACCTGTGACCATGGAGGTGATTGGAACACCTGAATCCAATGATTTGGAGAGGTGTCCCCATTGGCTGTGGGACTCACAAGCTGAGAGACTGCTAATAAAATCAATGGATAAATCTATAGGTTTTTTAACAGAGCGTGGATACTGATATCCATTCTCCATTATAAATAAAAGACAAAACAAGAAAACATTGTGCTGCTAAGAAGGGGCATTAAAGTAATCATACTGGTTTTTCCTGCATGGGCAAAGAATAGGTTTTCTTTAAACATCACGGTAGGAATGTTGTCTTTATCTATAGTGAATTTAATGATTTACCCTGGAAATGATTGTCTTTGAGCCTACGCAAGTATAGTAACAAGATCGCACTTTCATAACATGCCAATAATGGTGCAGATCACAGCTGCTAACTGTAAGGTTATTTTACGAACAGTGACAGAAATATATTTTAAGAAGACAAGCAGAACCATAAATCTAATATAAACCTATTTTCCAGTCATGTCTAACAGGATGATTTCTCCAAAGGAAATTCTAATTCTTTAGAAATATTTTACTGGAAATCCAAGAGCAGTGTAGGAGCTTTTTCACTTACTAGTCATATATACAGTACAAATAGAGTATTTATACATCAAAGGGTTTTGTTTTTTGGTTTGTTTTTTATTGCTGGGTTCCCACTGGGGAGATTAAGGCTGGCCATACATTATACAATTATCTGCAGATTTTCTGCCCAATTTCCTTTAGATTTACCTTCAACTATGTAGTGCAAGGGCCTGCCTAATTGGATACAACTGAAAGTGTTGTTTAGGTTTGTCCTCCTATTATATGGTTTTTGGTAAATCTAAACCAAAAATCTGCAGATAATTGTATAATGTATGGCCAGCCTAACAATCCCTATTTGTCCTGGTGGCCAGTGTCCCCAAAACTAAAATAATGGGAAATTAAACTTTTACAGTTGTCATCAGAAGTGAAGGCAAATCTTTCAAATGTGATACCTGTACCAATGCCAACTGTCTGAGAGGGAATTCCCCTGACTTTGTAGAGATGTCCTCTCAATTCCACCTTTGGGACAGGAATGAAGTGACATCTCTCGAGCTGGGCACACATAGCAAAAAATAAACTGATGACACAAATCACAACAGTCCCCCACATTACCACAAGTATTAAAAAGCAATTATTGAATAAAATGATTTCAATGCATTCTTGGTTTAAATTAAGCGATATTTTTAAAGGTTAGAATCATTGACAATATTGACATTAATGTAGACATTAACGGAGACCCCTTTTTAAAACTTTTTATTATTTGTTAATTTTTATTATATAGTGATTCACTAGCCTCAAAGTGGCAAATAGATAAAGATAACTATTTAAAAAAAACGTTCCCTATTCCCTTCTCCTACCTAGCCTACATAACCTGTATAAAAAAGATCTATGTACTTACCTATTTTTAATCCTCTCTGGTCCAGTCATGTGATCTTGCAGCTCTGGCTCCATGGGGTCAGTGAGCGGCTGCTTTTGCAAGAGAGGAGGGATCACTAACAATGGACGGTAATGGGAGCCTATGGGCGATGTCATGGCTCTGGGAATTCAAAGCTGTTGTCAAGCACTGATTCTAGTACAGCACAGGGGAACATGTAGCCTTTCCTTGTTATATATAATACAGCTTAGGGTATGAGGATGGTTTTGGAACAAAATTAAAGCAGCAAGACTGGGATCTTATAGCACCAATTTCTCTGTAAGACTGTCATTGAGATGCTGCTATGCAGGATGGTGTCCAGTATACGATTATTCATACGTGGCTTTGAAATTACCCCTAGAATTCCAGGATGACAGTTAACCCATCTTCTGTGGTCCTACTATTTAATACCTTCTTTGGTTCCTCCTAAATATGGTGTCCTTGGATGCTTTATACTGTTCTGCTCCAATTAAGAAAGCTTTTTGTATACGTCTACTTTCGATGTAACATAATTTTTCTAATTGAACCACTATTGTAGAGCAATGGTTGTCAACCTATGAACTAAAGGATGCCTCAAATAAGGCCCCTGACATCCCCAAATTGTTGCATAATGTTCAATATATGTAATGCTTGAGAAGAATGTCAGAAACTGCATAACTAATAGAGAAAATGAAGATCAGAGAGTGTGGACATGCTACATTTTTGGCTGGGGATATGCTCCAGAGGACCATACGAAATCGAGAATGTTTGATGAGCCTAGTAGAGATCAATGCTATTACCTCAATCAGTGTTCCCAGTACAAACTTCTGAGGTCTGAGGGTCACACCGCGTACCGAAGGGCTGTATGTGGCCCTCGAGCTGCAGGTTGGGAAGCAGGGCTGTAAACACTCATTTTGGTGCCAAGATAGTGCCATTTTTGTTACTGGAATAAACATCTGTTAGATTTTGTTTGTTCAGCAACTTTAAACAAATTCTGCAAGGTACATATAAAGCACTGTATTATACGCAATACTCAGAGACAACAAAATATTAAAGCCCAACTCTAACCAAATGAGTTAGAACCTCAAAGTTTTAAAGGGATACTATATATATATTTTTTTTGTTCTTTACCCACCTTCCGCCCGCCCTATAGTACAATGACGGGCGCAAGGTGATTCTCTCGTTCTGATAGGACGTCATATGACGTTCTACCATTCTCACTGCGCATGCGCGGCTCAGGGAGCGTGCAGTGCGGCGATCGCCGGTACGCTGTGTCCCTCGGACACAGCGGATCACGGAAAGAGCCGAAGATCACAGAAAGAGCCGAAGATGTCGGCTCGGTCATGTGATCAGCCGTGTCCAATCACAGCTGATCACATGTAAACACGGAAATGCCGGTTATCAGCATTTCTCTCCTCTTGAGCTGTCACACTGACAGCTCGAGAGGAGAGGAGAGCCGGTAATCGACTTTCCGCGGAGGGGACATGTACACTGATCAGCACGTGCCAGTGCCCATCAGTGCCACGTGCCAGTGCCCATCAGTGCCACATCAATGCCACATATCAGTACATACGAGTGCACATCAATGCCACATATCAGTGCCCATCTGAGCTGCCTTTCAATGTCACCCATCAGTGCCACCTATCAATGCCAATCAGTGCAGCCTATCAGTGCCCATCACTGCAGCCTCATTAGCGCACATCAGTGAAGGAGAAAAATCACTTATTTACAAAATTGTATAACAAAAACTAAGAAAAAACTTTTTTTTTTCAAAATTTTCAGTGGTTTTTGGTTTAAGAAAAAATAAAAATCCCAGAGGTGATTAAATACCAACAAAAGAAAGCTCTATCTGTCTCAAAAAAATGATAAAAATGTCATGGGTACAGTGTTGCATGACCGCGCAATTGTCAAAGTGTGACAGCGCTGAAAGCTGGAAATTGGCCTGGGCAGGAAGGGGGTATAAGTGCCCTGTAGGCTAGTGATTAAAATAACAAAACATATCATACATTTCTGCTCTGTTCAAAGCTTTTGCAAAAAGCAAGCACAATCCTCCTCTTCTCGGGTCCCCCCCCCCAGTGCTCAAGGCTCCTACCACCATGGAGTGCAAGGGGCTTGCTGTGGGGGTACCCATGCATGCTTGATCCACAGCTGGCCCTATGAGTCCATAGGACCCACAGAGCAAGACTTGTCTTGTCTCCGTCCCCACTTCACTGGCAGTGACTGACAACAGCAGCAGCCAATGACTCCTGCTGCTGTATCTAAGTCAGTGAGGAGAGAGAGAGAAGAAAGCCTCGGTTCTTGTGCACATTGGTGGATTGAGATCAGTTTGAGGTAAGAATAAGGGGGTTGGGGAGGAAGCTGCATGCAGGTTTTTTGCCTTCATGCATAATATGCATGAAGGTAAAAAACCTTCATGCATTTTATGCATGAAGGCAAAAAACCTGCAGATTTAGCATAACGTTTATGTCCAGTGACAGCAACACTTTTATTTAATACACTGGGGAGGGGTACAACATCTGTCTGGTTTTTATTGCTCTGTCTTCCTGACGTGACAACCCCAACATTTAATTTCTTGTTCTAATGTCACTAGGCCAGGATGCGAGGGGAAACTGCCCCACTAAGACAAAAATAAAACCTGGACAACAGTTCTGACAAAGTGTAACAAAAAAATTACAAAACATTTTGGCTGTTGTAACTATTTTTAGGCAGTACATACCCTGCAAAGAAAATAATTCTGCATAAATCATATTTCTGCATTCTTATTAGTATAGGATTTGTGGTGGCAATACTACCCAAACCACGTATCTATCCTGTATGTATAGACTCCAGAATTAAGATTAATACATTTATACAACAGGATGTAAGGATGTTTTCAGTAGCAAGTACAAGCCAAGTCAGTGCCAGGGATCCTGTCTTGTTATTCTCAGAGGAAAATGATGTGTTATGAAATGGTATACGGTTCTCTGATACATGACATGAAGAAGCTCTGCTTCCAAACTATGTAATTCTACCTTGTGTTCTCCTTACCTTCATTTCCAGTATCTTTTGGAATGTTTCCGTGTTGCAATCAGCAAGCAGTTTGATATAATTATCCACAAACACAACAGAGGGTTCATGTGGCGCCATCACAACCTGAAGAACCAGGAAAGAAACAGGGATATGGTTACATGTGTTCATGTACATGTGTTTGCATTCCAACTATCAAATACAAGACAGGATGAGATTAACCAAGGCATTAACACCGATTATCACATTTGTGAAGTACTCCGATGTGACTCTTCGTTTCAATGCTGTTCTCAGGACTCCATGTCATGAAGCCTGTGTTTATAGTCAGTGTGGAACAATGTTAAAGCACACTGAACTTTCAAATGCATACACATTACATCACATTTTATGTTACAATTACAGGTGAAGTGTCCACTCCACTCTTGTAAACTCTATAGAAACTTAACTAGTGGGAAATATTCTTAAGAATTCAAGCTGCCTAGAAATGCAGCTGTTCATTTACCCACTGCTTTGTATATGTTTCTCACCGTAGTACCCCAGACACTTCAGAATCACTTTCTTTGCTGTTACTAGAATCACTGGACCCAATCCCTTAGCACAGCACTAAAACAGTTACATATGCAAATGTGCAGCATTCAACCTTTTAGAGACCAGGGCCTAGTAAATTCTTCCAAAACCTTCAATGCCTCCAACAGCAAAAAAAAAAAAAAAAAAATACATTCACTCAAGAAAGGGGGCTCTGCAGAAGACTTGGTGGTCCTGTAGTGGACTAGCTTGCTGGGGGACATTGTAGGACACTGCTAGATGTTGGGGGCACTATAGAGGGCTGGAAGCTCTGCAGCAGGGTGGTAGGCACTGAGGGATTTTAAAGGATCTGGAGCTGACTAGAGGCCCTAAAAAAGGGAGGCCACAGCCCAGTGGTTGAGAAACACTACTCTACAAGGTTCCCAGTAATGGGGGGATGGGGGATGGAACATTCTTTACCCTAATCTCGTGTACTCTTGACTGGCCTCTTATTCTCTGAAAAAAGGCTGCATAGAAAGTACTGTATGTCCACTTCTGCTGCTGACATTTTTTACATCAGCAGTTTTAAACTGGGAAATGGAAATCTGCTTCATATTGGTTGGGAACCTTTATGATGCAGCACTGCCTGTAATAAACTGATTATTTCGGGTGCATTCTGCAGCCACAATTTCATTCTGCAGCTTAAGATCTAAGCTTGGAGCCACTGGAACCTGAAGTAATCCTAACCTAAGGTATACATAAAAGTTGAAAAATATCCACAATTATTCCTTTACTCCAGAGAAAAGGAAAAGGAAGCCTTCACTATGCATATGCTAGATCCAAACAGGGGTCAAGTCAGAAACAAGGGATGTAGTATGTTCTTGCAATATGAGATCCGGCAAGATGGACTGTCCTGTTAGTCTCTGTCAATTCCATTTTCCTTCACACTAAGGCTTTATTCACACAGGTACATATTTATTCACCTGGGGGTACAGATGGTCTGTGTAGGATTTTCAAATGCAACCCTGAATGTACATTCATGCAGGACCAATGCACGACTTAGAATGCAGCCCTTCTGTTAACCCTTTGAGGACCAAGGGACGTATTTGTCCCATGTTTGTAATTCCCTGTATCATCTGATTAAGAACTTAAAACTCTTCTTTTTTTTTTTGGTTTGAGTCAAAATATTAGTTCTTATCAACAAACAACAAATGGATTTAGCTTTTTGCCAATTATTTCATGAAATGGCTTAGTTACAGCAACTGAAGTGTACGAACTTTAAAAACAAAAAAAATTTATTCTTTTGGTGTTCCAAAACCTTACGGTCCTCAAAGGGTTAAAGGAAGCTGAAAAATAACGGATCTACTGGCAGGAGCAACAGGTAATATAACTATGTTATGCAGAGTCTCAGAAAAACAAAGATTGCTGTGGTAATGATATTGAGAGACTGCTATCAATGTCATTTCTAATTTTGCCCATAGCTCCACTTCAAAGCTGACCTCCAGGATAAGCACATATTAAACACAAGGGGCATCTATATTCTTCCTTGAATCTTGGTGTATTTCATCCAGATCTGTTTAGTGAAACTTTGCCTCTATGCAGAAGCTACCTGTAAAAAAAGACCAGTGCCAGTTACTCTCTCTCCTTGTGAAGATCACAGGTCTTCCACCCACCCTGGTCTTGCACCCACTCCCACCCTGTAGTCTTCTACGGACAGAATGTAGTGCATGGACCTGATGGGGGCCCTCCCACAGTTCTGCTCTCTGCACAGGCTATGTACATCATAGTGATGATGTCACTAATGCTTTTACATAGTAAAAAACTAGGTTTGCAAAGGTGTTTGGTTGTGAAAAAATGTACTTCTATCCTTACAGGCTATTGAAGAATATATTTATATACACATCTTGTGCCTGGGTTATACTTTAGAAATACTGTAATATAGTATAATATTTTAGTACTCTGTGTAGGGGGTGACTTTATCTTCTATGATCAGTATGGCACTTTAACTGTGGCTGTCTGGATGATCAGAATGCTTATAACCAACTTTTCTTCTGGGCTTACAGCCCAACCTAAACTTGGAATGTACAGTGGAGTGGCTGCCAGCAGACTGAAAACTTCCAAAAACCCAAAGTGCATTCCACTTCCCCAGGGATATCTTGTGGTCTCTGGAAGGACACAAAAACACTACACAGCAATTCCTGTGCCCTCACAATATGCTTAATATGAACTACAGTAACATACCAAACACTTTATAAGTAAAAACAGAATTTTACTGATTGGAAACAAATATTGTACTGACCAGCACATTATAACCACAGCATGAGTTATTGTAAGCATTTTATCAGCCAGGTTACATGGATGGAATGGTAACTTCTCTGGTTGTTGTAATGCAATTAGTACATTTGGTCTAAGACATGGCTCTATTTTTTATTTTTATTTTTTTACTAGGAAAAACATATATGTACGGTATATATACACTAAGAGCCAGTAAATTGTAACATACACATAACAAAGGTATCAGTGCTTAATCCTGCCAGCCAGAAAACGGTTCATACAAAAAGAGGAATACGTTGCATATCAAGTCACTGAAATGCAGCCTCTTTTTGTCTGTGCTTGGTACACAACATGAGAAGTCTGGTTGTCATGTGTCAAATGCACGTAAAGCAGAGTAAATCCAGGTAAAGCTTGATTTACGTTTACTCATCACTATATTGGTACTCCCACAGATTTGCACAAAGACCACACACTGTAGCAAAGTGCTTTAGATTGGTCCTAAATACAGTATATATATTCAAAAGTCTGCCCCAAAACTTGTGCTTTATTTAAAACATTGGAAACAGGTTGAAATTGTGCCCCTTTTTTGTCTGGCAGGGTAGGAAATTGGGAATTTATATTCTGGGAATGGTTCCTCCTGCATGTACAGCCTTAGGTACGAACAAGCTACATATTTTTGTATTTTCTCAATAAGAAACAATCTAATAGTATACTGTATTTCTAAAGTGTGGAAGAGCAGGCCACCCACAAAAAAAGCAACAAACACAGCTCCTCATACATATACTGCATGGACTGAAACAAACACCCAATGCAAGGCAAGTAAGGCAATCCTGATAAAAGTCCTAAAGGAAATGTCATGATAAATCTATGGGGGTTGCCATTACTGATCTTCTTCCTTTACTGTCATAGTGATCTTCTGGTTTTGGTGCTTCTAAATCACTGATCTGCATATCAGTTCACTTGCTACATATTTGTTCAGGGTCACTGAATCAAAATACTAAAGCTAGAGGAGGACAAATGAACACTCTCAGACAGAAATTAGTTTTCCATGTATCAATCAGCTTATGAGCCAGGCAACGAAAAAAAAAAAATGGTAGTCTATACATTATTAATATTACAGGTACGGATATAGCATCGTCAATTTACACAGCGCCTGCAAACTGCAGGCAGGTAGTGCGGTGGTTGGGATTTGAACAGACAACCCTTTCACTCAGTACAGGTTTCCTAAAGTACACGGTACTTCCCTTTTGGCATAAAGGCATTATACTTACTCTAATGGCTCTTTCTTCAATACAAGATAATAGATGCCCAACAAGAAAGGTTCCCTTAAAGTGTGAAATTCTCACTAAAACAAATGCTACCTGCACATCTACCTTTGGTTGGTTGAAATGTTTATATATCATACCATAACAACTAGTAAATATAAAATGGCAAGCTTGTATAATTGTGAAAACTATGTGAAATATTTTCTAGCAAATATTAAAACAGCACAAAATAACAAAAAACACACATTTTCTTTTTAAACGACACATTTATAATGCACCAAGTCTGCAAAATGTTTTCTAAATGCCATTTCCTGAATAAGCTAGGTAAGTAGTTTGTTAATGTCCCTTTACTAACAGGAAGATGCATTCCTTCTGTCCATGTCAGCAGTCACGGTCACGCTTACAAGTAATGGGGAATGTCACAGAAGAGGTATGACCAATTCTGAAAACAGGCAATCGCTTTGGATACCTTATAGGTTTGATTTCTCCTACAGAAGACCCCCTACATCACCACCAATCACATATAGCCCCAGGCTATAATTTAACAGCATACTTATACATTTAAAACATATTTCAGATAACAAACATAGCTTAGTGCCATGTCCATTTTGGTAGCAAGCAAAGAAAATTCTTCACAGATACAAAACAAAAACAACTGCTAAAACAGTGCAAGTTATTTTGGTACTACCCAGTGGTGTACTACACACTAATTACTAACAATGATCATGTTTTGACAAGGAACAAGAGCCACATACAAAAAGTAAAAATGAAAAACAACCCTCAAAACAGGTCCTACAATTTATCAAAATTAAGGCTTTCAAGCAGCAGGCTGATTGATCAGAGACATGGCACTGAGCTTTATTTACATGCTTACACTCCCCTCCGTACATTTAATAGTTTTTTATTTTTTAAGCTGTTGATTCTTGCTCTATAAGCCCCAGAGACACTGCAAGTGGAGTCACCACTGGATCCATGGGGAAATGGCAATCAGTTACAAGGGGTGGGGGAGCATTGTTCAAATTAATCAAAGGCTTCCTGCAATGGGAAGGCTGCACACTCTACAATATGAGCTGTTAAATGCTCCTATGGACCTCGTCAACAGTTCATTAGGCAATTTGGCCCAAACAAAGTGCAGATCAGAGTAAACCTGCTTGTTACATAGACAGGATATGCTCCGTGCTTTGCAGTGATACACAATCTTACTACCCCTTCACGCAATGCAACTCTAAGAGTTTGCCAACTCAGTGGAAACAATACATCCTCTGGGAGGTCCATATCCTCTAACAAGTCATTGAAAAGAGCAATCACATTGAGCCAATGGGAGCTCTCTCTATTGGCTAATAAACCTCTATATTAAATATTTTTAAAACAGTAAAATCTGTAAAAATCATACTAAAATAATAAAAAAGGTGATTTCTCTAAAAATGTATATATAGTAAATAAGAAAATGGGATGACAAAGCAAAACAGAAGATGGAAAATTAAACATACCCCTGCACATACATATATAGGGTAGCTTTCTAAGTATTACAAAATGTATTTGAAAAAACTGTTCTTTCTATAAATGTCCAAACATTTAATGATGAATGATGTCCCCTTCTTCCTTATTGTAACTAAAGCTCTGGATTCTGTTTTTTCTTCCACTGCAATATAGTTGTCAAAGTGTTGTCCCACGGACAGTATATTAAACTGGTCTGAACCATCAGACAGTCATAAAACTGTCTTGGATTGTGTTTATTTTTTCTAAACTTGGCAATGGTAGGATACGCTACTTAATTTTCTATGGTAATTTTAACATATAAACCATGAAACAAAAAGGTTTTTAAGAAGTTCTGAACTGCAGAGTCAGCTCCAAAAAGCAATCTTTTTAAACTTTTTTTCCCACCTCCCCAAACCATTGCATCCATTTATCAAAGCAGGGGAGGACTAAATGTTCCACTGCAAGGTTTTCAGGAAAGTGTCACTGATTTTAGGAGCCAGGAAGATATTTTAAGTCTGGTTTACATGGGTTTCAGTCTGTACATGTAAACCCAATCACTTACATCTTATATAAGCTTTAACACATTAAAATAATTTTAGAATGAATTCTACACTGAATATTAATTTTATATCTGTGGCTTCCAATAAAAATAATACTTGGTGATCTTGACAGGAAGGTCATTGTTCAAGCATTTACTGATATAGGGTGACAATACTTTGTCTCTGTCTCTCAATTTTACTCTGCTTTGTTACTGGTACATGGGCTTCCAATGGAGGTTACAAATTTAGGTTTCAACACATATTACACAAGTATGGTCTACTGTTGTTGCCCTCAGGAAACCCACCCTGAGAAATGACATACACCCAGGGCCGGATTTAGACCTTGGGGGCTTAGGGCACTTCAAGTTCAGAGGCCTCTCAAAATACAAATTAAATTATATGACAAATAAAGTGAACTGAAATTAATGATTTATGAGCATTATGGCAAGTCCCCTCTCTTTTTGCTGAGTGAATGGCACTGACAGGTGTACAGGAGGTAGTATGAAAAGGTTCACAGGCAGAAAGGTTCGGGAAATGGAAAATCACTTGTGAAAAATCTGGTCGAAGGATTCAGGACATGGGAAAAAACTTCATTGGTTAGGAGTTGACTTCACTAACACACTTGGTGCAAGACACGTAAGGAAGGAAAGTCCTCTACTCTGCCGATTTTGTCAAACACTCTGCTATGTCATTCTGGACGAAATCTGATTCAGAGCCATGCCTGTCCCGAATTTAACCAATCTCATAATTTCGGGTAAAACGTGTTAACAAAGTTTTATCCTATTAGAGATGTGTCAGATTCGCCCCTTGACCAATCTGAGTCAAGCAGGGGAGTAAGCTTCTCTCTCGTGTTTCACACTGAGATAAACGGATGCTGGTAATTAAAGTATAATTAAAGGCAAAATTTTTTAAGTTCTGGATAGCGTACAGAGGGATCAGAACTCCTGACAGTTTTTTATTTCTGTCTGTGCCTCCATTAAGGAGATTCACCCTCAATATTTGTCTTGTTTACAGTTATCATTGAAAGTGAAAGAAAATCCTAAATTTTGGATTATCCCCAGAAAAGTAATAGAGGGGAAATCTTCCTATGGGGACACTAGTTCTGGTGACCTGGGGTTCCCCAAGGAATTCCCTTAATTTTCAGGGATTTCTTTTCACTTTCTGTTTTGCTATAGCACAGGAAGCGAAGGGAAATCTCTGACACAGGACACAGATGGCAAAAAAACATCTGACAGTGATTCTAACACTCCCTCGCTCTATCCGAAATTAAAAGTTTTGCCTATATTTCTTCTTTAACTTCACTCCCACTCAATGGGGTCGGGGCTGTTGTCTGGTACTTTAACATTTTTCGAACTTTTCCCTTGTCCCACTCACTTGTCTCTCGAAAACAAGGCAATACATTCCACGAAACAGTCATGTTAAAACAAACATCTCCATTAGTAAAATAATGTGAGAAGTTAAAATGTAAAACAGCTCCCAGAAGTCCTTATTGTGACGATCGCGGCGTCCGACCCCAGCCCTTCTCACCAAACTCGTGACTGAAGGACTAGCCAATCTAAAACCGCGCTGTCACAATGCCACGCCCAACTGCACCCTGCCCAAAGATTTTACAGCTAATGGACCACAATCTGTGTACCTGCAGCCTGGCAGCTATTGTTACTGGCTCAGGTTAATTACGCAATTAACCCTTCACACTGCCACCACCGCCTTTTTGTACAGAGTAGGAGAAAGCTCGCCAATATTAGCAATAACACTATGATGTTTGAATAATCGTTTGTATACACAATGTCACCGCAGACGGATGTATGCAGACGTTTAAAACACACAGTAATGCTCTTCAGAGACAGGGGTTCTTAGTTTGCATTAAAGAACTTTAAAAGCAGTTCAAAACTTTTCAGATAATAGGATTTATTACAAAAAAGGTCAAAAGGGTGCAATAACAATATTTACAGAAAAAGATATTGCCAATATATACATATATATATATATGTATATATACACACATACATACATACATACATACATACAAAGAGCAATAACACAGCAAAGAGATAACAGAAAAGTTTAGAGAGGTAGAGTACTTGCCAAAAGTCCTGGGTTAAGCAGATCAAGTTTCCTGAGCCAAAAAGGTGCCTTATCTCCCAAAGTTGGTTCCGATGTTAAAAGCGAGGATTCTTCAACTTCAACACGACCTACTCAACTTAACTCTCTGCTCCAAGCATAACAGCCTTTTTAGGAACTCAGCAGGGTGTCTCCTTGAAGCATAGAACCAATCCCCTCATTTGGGGAGAGAGTTGCAGGTGGAGACCCAAGCTAGAACCAAAATCCCTCCCAATTTATATCATGATCCATAACTTACCCTTGGTGCATGTAGCAGCCTTGCCACTAGTAGATTAATATGCAGAAGCATCTGCTGAATGTCTAGATATTAAATATGACATACCTGCTTGGGACGGTTAAGGAGATATTATTTTCTGCTTTCCTGTAGATTTCAGCTAGGGGGTGTAATATATCAGCCGACTTGTATTAAAGTGACCAATCTGAATATATGCCTGGTTTCCTTGTAAGTCTTCCATATCTCCAGATATAAAATTACATGGAAAAGGGGATCTCTAAATTTGAGTCTGTTTTACAGCTAGCTGGAATGTCTTTGAAGCTCAGATTGAGAAGCTAACAGACACCCGGGCACCAGTTAGTGTAGGATTTATAACCATGCAGCTCCCCCACTGTGCCTGTGATCTCTGGCATCATACAGACCACATTCCTGAGGGAATGGGGAAATTGGAGGGAAGCTGATTTGGGAGCAGAAATGATACAAGATGGAGGATCCTTAGCAAGATGGATGACCGTGTCCATCTCTGTATGCACAATTGCTACACTCATCTCTTACTTTGCCTCTGAAATCAAGCTTAACTGTTCTGTATGCTGAGACACACATGCACTGTAATTTTTTTTTAATAAAACTAATTTTATAATTATTAAATTTTTTTAATAAAGGAAGTCTGGGGCCCCCTCTGGCAGGCAGGGGGCAATTGCCCCTTTTGCCCCCTTATAAATTCAGCACTGCATATACAGTTGTGGCCAAAATTATTCAACCCCCAATGCTGTAAAGGGGTTTAGGGACTATAGTGTACATTTGGAATTGTATTCAGAATCAAATCCTACAAGGACGTTGTAACTACCCAAATGCAACTAAAATGACATCAATTGTTTATGTAATACAGTAGTAAATGGTTCTTATGTGGTTTCTTCATTGCCACAATTATTCAACCCCTTAAAGACTACCACTCTGAAGAACAGAGGTTCATACAGGTGCTTTCCATCAGGTATTGAAAACACCTGTGGATGTCACCGAGCAGCAATCAAGCATAATAAGCACCAATTAGGCAGCTTTAAAATGACTGTGATACTCAGCTCCTTCTAGACATTTACTGGTGTGGTTACAAACATGGTGAAGGCAAGAGAATGGTCCAGGAAGACAAGAGAAGAGGTGATTTCTCTTCACAGGAAGGGCAATGGCTATAAGAAGATTGCAAAGATGTTAAACATACCAAGAGACACCTTAGGAAGCATCATTCGCAAATTCAAGGCAAAGGGCACTGTTGAAACGCTACCTGGTCGTGGCAGAAAGAAGATGCTGACTTCGACTGCTGTGCGCTACCTGAAGCGTAGAGTGGAGAGAAGTCCCCGTGTGACTGCTGAGGAACTGAGAAAAGATTTGTCAGATGTGGGTACAGAAGTTTCAGCCCAGACAATAAGACGCACACTGCGTAATGAAGGCCTCCGTGCCAGAACTCCCAGGCGTACCCCCTTGCTGTCTCCAAAGAATAAGAAGAGTCGACTGCAGTATGCCAAAAGCCATGTGGACAAACCACAAAAGTTGTGGGATAGTGTTCTGTGGACTGATGAAACAAAATTAGAACTGTTTGGGCCCATGGATCAACGCTATGTTTGGAGGAGGAAGAACAAGGCCTATGATGAAAAGAACACCTTGCCTACTGTGAAGCATGGTGGAGGGTCAATCATGCTTTGGGGCTGTTTTGCTTCTGCAGGTACAGGGAAGCTTCAGCGTGTGCAAGGTACCATGAATTCTCTTCAGTACCAGGAGATATTGGATGGAAACGTGATGCAGTCCGTCACACACCTGAGGCTTGGGAGACGTTGGACCTTTCAACAGGACAATGATCCCAAGCATACCTCCAAGTCCACTAGAGCATGGTTGCAGAGGAAAGGCTGGAACATTTTGGAGTGGCCATCGCAGTCACCAGACTTAAATCCGATTGAGAACCTCTGGTGGGACTTAAAGAAAGCAGTTGCAGTGCGCAAGCCTAAGAATGTGACTGAACTGGAGGCCTTTGCCCATGAAGAATGGGCGAAGATACCCGTAGATCGCTGCAAGACACTTGTGTCAAGCTATGCTTCACGTTTAAAAGCTGTTATAACTGTAAAAGGATGCTGTACTAAGTACTAAGATTGAATGTCACTTGGGGGTTGAATAAAACTGATAATGCTGTGAGCACAGAAAAGACATTTGTGGTTATTTCATTATAACTGTTATGTTATATTTGTCTGACCTACAAGTGCCTCTTTAATGTAAATGTAAGCAAGATGACTGAATGATCAAAAGCAATGTCAAACTGGCCAAAACACTCAATTTCAGTGGGGGTTGAATAATTTTGGCCACAACTGTAGCTATTGCTTGAGTGCATGTAGACAAGAAGAGGCTGCAGGCTCTCAAGTAATGCAGATGCCAACAACAGCTTGTTTAAAGAAATTGTATCAGAGATGTTTTCATTAAAAAAAACTGCAACAAGTATAAGGTACAGCAGCCAGAGACCCTTCTGGTATGGCAGATTCTCAGAGAAAGGGTCAAAGCTTGCCACTACCTTTTGCCCCCACAAATTCCTAATGGTCCATCACTATTATAGGCTACCTCACCGGCCAACAGTAATATGCAGGAGGCAGGATGGCGCAGCGACCTTCATCATTATCAGGAGGTGCTGAGGCTTTGTCTGTTAGAATAGCCTGGCTGTGAAGGATGGAGGCACATTGGTCAGATACTTGACTCCAATTGCATTTCCTCCAACAGTTATTTACAATTTTGCACGTACGAGTGGATTAAATGACAGCAAAGTGAAACGTCTCACAAGCACAAAAGACCTATAAAATGTTTAAACAAAGTTTTAGTCCACATTTCTTTGCAGAAATTTTAGCACAACCTTTAGATTTAAAGTAAAATGTTGTCCATTTTACAGTGAAATAATGCTGACTGATAGCTCACCTTTAGGATCATCTCAGCCCGGGTCATGCCTTTCACTACAATCTTTGTGTAACTGGCTGGAGCTTTCCTTATTACTTGAGAACCAATGGATGGCAGTTCCAGTAGAACAGTTTTCAAGGAATGAGTATCAAGTAGAAGCTGTAAACAAGACAGATAAACATTAGGCATTAGATTGCAGATAGATAATTTATATACTGGTTGGCAATACTACAAGTAGTTACCATTGGACCAATAGTAGTGGTGAAACCCTGCCAACACTACAACATAGTTACAATGTAATCTGACAATTGCTGACTTTTTTCTCTGTTAAATAGTTTTTACAAACAATTACAATGTACTCTTATATTACTGTTACAACACAGTATAGTCTTATAGATTTGATCTATAAAAATAAAAAAACACAAAACAAGATATTATCCTAAGTCAGTCTCAGTCCAGGAATCCCTTGAGAAGGTCCAGTGGGAACTGACAGGAAGAATATGGAAGTTTTTGGCACTTAAAGTAATTATAAAGCTTATTTTTAATCAAAATAATAAGGATATTATACTTACCTGCTCTATCCAATGATGCACAGAGAAGCCTGGATCCTCTCCCTCTCGGGCCCCCTGCCTGTGCACTTGGCTCTTCCTCTTCTTGGTGCACCATAATAGGAAGCTGCTTCCTATGGGTGCACACCTGCAGGCTCACTCCCGAGCCAGGATGTGTGCATCTACATACACAAAGTGTGGATTGGCCCTGCCCCCGACGTCCGCCTTACAAGATTCCATTGACAGCAGGAGTCAGTGTCTTCTGCTGCTCTAAGTCCTGTAAGGGAAATGGAGAGTGCAGCATTGCTGCACTTTGGGCACAGCCCTGGGTAGAGTTAGGATTTTAATCCAGGGAATGGACCTAATGCAGGGAATGAATTGAGGTAAAAGAATGTCCTGCCTTTAGAACCACTTTAAAGTATTTTTTTACTCTCTTCTTCTCATATTTTTTCCTTTCATTGACTTTGAGAAATAGAAAGAAAACAGCACAGCTGCGAAGAACAAGCCATTCCCAAAACTGCGTGACCATTCAAGGAGTTCAGAAAGGTAGGTCACCAAGAGACCTTTGGCCACTATATAGGAGTTACAAGCCTCAGTGGGACTGGAGAGACTATGCATACAACAACTATCAATTAGCATTTTGAGAGTGTGTCAAAAAGAAAGCCACTGTTAACTAAAACACATAAAGTTTGTCAGAAGCTACATGGGGGACTTTAAAATCAGTTCAACAGGTGCATCCTAATAAATCAGAATATCAAAAAAATTATTTATTTCAGTAATTAAATTCAAAAAGTGAAACTCATGTTATATAGATTCATTACACAAATATATTTACACATACATTTCAAGCATTTCTTTCTTTTAATTTTGATGATTATGGCTTAAGGCTAGTGAAACCCCAAAATTCAGTAACTCAGAAAATTAGATTACATATGACTAATAAAAAAATAATTTTTAATACAGAAATGTTGGCTTACTGAAAAGTACATCCATGTACAGTATAGTATGCACTCAATACTTTGGGGCTCCTTTTGCATGAATTACTGCATCAATGTGCCGTGGCATGGCGGTGATCAGTCTGTGGTACTGCTAAAGTGCTATAGAAACCCAGCTTGCTTTGATAGGGGCCTTCAGCTCATCTGCATTGTTAAGTCTGGTGTCTCTCATCTTCCTCTTGACAATACCCCACAATTCTCTATGGGGTTTAGGTCCGGCGAGTTTGCTGGCCAACCAAGCACAGTGATACCATGATCATTTACCCAGGTATTGGTACTTTTGGCAGTGTGGGCAGCTGCCAAGTCCTGCTGGAAAATGAAATCAGCATCTCCATAAAGCTGGTCAGCAGAGAGAAGCATGAAGTGCTCTAGAATTTACTGGTAGAGGGCTGCGCGGACTTTGGACTTGATAAAACAAAATGACCCAAATCATCACTGACTGTGGAAACGTCACACTGGACCTCATGCAACTTGGATTCTGTGCATCTCCACTCTTAATTTCCTTGATTTCCAAATGAAATGCAAAATGTACTTTCATCCGAAAATAGGACTTTGGACCACTGAGCAACAGTCCAGTCCTTTTTCTCATGAGCCTAGGTAAGACACTTCTGATGCTGTCTCTGGTTCAAGAGTGGCTTGTCAGTTGTAGCCCATGTCCCGCATACATCTGTGTGTGGTGGCTCTTGAAGCACTAACACCAGCCGTAGTCCACTCCTTGTGAATCTCCCCCAAATGTTTTGTCTTTTTATCACAATCCTCCCAAGGCTGCGGTTATCCCTGTTGCCCGTGCACCTTTTTCTACCACACTTTTTCCTTCCACTCAACTGTCCATTAATATGCTTGAATACTGCACTCTGAACAGTTAACTTCTTTAGCAATGACCTTTTGTGACTTACCCTTATTGTGGAGGGTGTAAATAACTGTCTTCTGGACAACTGTCAAGTCAGCAGTCTTCCCCATGATTGTGTAACCTACTGGACTAGACCATTTAAAGGCTCAGGAATCCCTTAGAGGTGTTTTGAGTTAATTAGCTGATGACACCATGAGTCTACAATATTGAACTTTTTCACAATATTCTAATTTTCTGAGATACTGAATTTTGGGTTTTCCCTAGCTCTAAGCCATAATCATCAAAATTAAAAGAAATACATGTTTGAAATATATCACTCTGTGTGTAATGAATCTATATAATATATGAGTTTCACTTTTTGAATTGAATTACTGAAATAAATTACCTTTGTGATCATATTCTAATTTATTGAGATGCACCTGTATGTCCTGAGGAGACTGAAATGTAGCTAGCAAACCCACATAGTACAATGCACTGTTGCTGATATAATGTAAGCTATTATGATAACACATGAAGTAAATGTATCAATCTTATTTTGCAATTTCAAGAGAAACCAAACCTAGTAAAGAATCAAACAAAAGCAAATAATCTGAGCTTTCCAAACAATAATTGATCTGCGTCAAGTGGCAATACAGAATATCTAACAGAAATAACAAAATATTGATTTGAAAAGAACAGAATACAAATCTCCAGCTCCTCTCTGAGTTCTACTATTCAGCCACCATAGGGTCCAAAATTTTTACATTGAAGTAACAGAAAGGCTCATCACCACCCAGGTGAATAGTAATTAGGTGGGAACATCACTGTTCAGTTCACCAATATAAGTGAACTCTACTCAAACAAAAGCACCCACAGATCAAACACATTGTTTTCCCATTTATTTAAAGAAATCACTGTTACAGTTATGAGTTGCAGTGAACCACAACTTAAATACTAAAGCAGTGGTTCTCAAACTATAGCCCATAGGCAGGATGTGGGCCACTACTCACCTGTTACTGCCCCCCTTGCCCTGTATGCAGAACAGAAGTGGGTGTCAGGTGCTGGAACGCAGGAAATAATTTAGCTGGCACTGTGGAGTGGAATGATCTCCTGCAGAGTTCTAGCTATGAAGCTATCAGGCCAGTAGAGAAATATTGTGAGAGACAGAGTATATACAGAGTTAGGTGACCATAGAAGAGCAATGCTGTTGAGTTCCTAATTTTACTGACACAAAGTATGGGGAACTATTTCTCCTATTGACCCCAATTGATGGGGCACACTTTCCCTCCGCTGAAACCAAGGGTGAAGCACAATTCCTCCCACTGACACTGAGAATGGGGCACCATTTTTCCCACAGAGATCAAGGATGGAAAATTATTCCTTCCACTGACACCAAGAATGGGATGCTATTCCTTCCACCAACACCGGGGATGAGTCACTATTTCTTCCATTGACACCAACAATGGGACATTTTTTACTTCCACTGACACCAGGGCATTTTTACTTCAAGTGACCACTAGTCACAGTCTGAGACTCTAACAGTCTGAATGACAATGAACTGGCAGGGCCGGTGCTTCCACTAGGTAAACTAGGGCACATTGCCACCTAGGGGCACCTGGGTGCAGCACAGAGCAGCACTCTCTGTGTGGGACGCCGCCATGTCATGAATTATCCTCCAGCTGTGAGGGGTGGAAGAAAGGACAGAGGAAGATGCCAGGTGTCTGGGGCCAGTGTAGTAGCTGAGCTGCTGCTCCTTCCAGTGTTCTTCTCAGACTCAATTCCTTATTGCAAGCCAGCTGGCAGCTGCTCATCACTGTGGTGTTCCAGCCCTGCGGAGGCAGAGCTGCGCCTGCGAAGGTAGGTAATGTCTGACTTTGATGTCTCTTGTGAGTGTGACCCGGCCGGACATCTATCACATGTGCAATGTGTTGGTGTGATATGACATCACGATCCTACAACCTGCTCTTCCACTGTGTTAGTGTTGCTGGTGTGGTGTTGTGTCAGATCTGTCACTGTGTGGGATCGCTCAGCTCAGCTACCTGTTGTCACAGCGTTTAATCCCCCCCCCCCCCCCTTGCCTGGGGAATTCCAGCCTGGGATCTGTCAAGAGTGTGGATCCATCATCCTCCACTCACTGCAACTGTCACCCTGCCACTGCCAGGCAGAGATGCAGTCTGTCCGTGACACTGATTTTGTCTTTAATATAGGTGCTGGTGGCATGTTATGGCACTTATTTTTGCAAATTAAAAGAAATTTAGCAGTTTCATGTTTTTCTGATTTTATATTTTCTACAGTTTTTAAAAAATTGTATTTATTTACTTGGGGGGGGGGGCGCAAGTAGCTGGTCTTGCCTAGGGCGCATAATAGCTTAGCACTGGCCCTGTGAAATGGCCCTTCATTTAAAACAGTTGTAGATCTCTGTAATAGATGAAGCAAACACTTCCTATAACTAAAAGCTTACTAAGTAAACCTCACAGCACAGCCTATAAGTAAAGAGGAACAATTTTTCTGCTGGATTACCTAGAATTCTTACATCTAAGGTTCTTTGTTAAAAGGAAAACCATATTTCTACTCTTAGGAAGAGGCTAAAAAAAAGGTTTAAAACTATGGCCTGATAAAGAGTTCTGCGCAGAAAACAATGGCAAAAGTACTGTAAACACAATACCTATTTAAAAGATTTAGGAAATCTTAATAAATAACAAACAGGGTTCTTTGCTTCAAAAGCTTACATTGTAATTATTTCTTATCAGTTATTAAAAGTCATTACTTCAGCAATTCTGTAACTTTTTTTTACCACTCAAAATGAAATATTAAGGAGAGCTCAGTTCCATTAAACTATTAAAAAAAAAAAAAACTTCACAGAAAATGCACATTAAATGGATTTACAGATTTCACCAACACAGACATCCTTTATCAACCTGATATATTGTTTGTAAGGCAAATTCGTACAGTGAAGGTCATAGAGTTTTCTGACTAGGTTCATGTTTTTGGTTTTTTTTTATATTTTACTTGAATTTCTGATAAATGTTATAAAGCGTTTGTGTTTGCTTGGCTCAGTTATGAAGTATGAAAATTAAGTATAAATAGAACTGCCGGTCAGGAAGCATGGATTAAAATACATGGTGTGTTCCAAACCTCCTGAATGACATGTATTTGGCTGCTTCTGCAAGAAACCAACAGATGAATAGACTGAGTTTAGGAAGGCAAAATGATTGATGGCAAATAGAGATGGTAATGTGGTTTTGCTTATACAGACTGATTTCTAATACACTGAATACTTCCTAATGCACTCTAAAGTAAACAGTTAGGACAATAAAGTTCATTATTAAATTGGTTTATTTTATTCACTTGAACATATGCTTTTCTCTAGTATATAATCATCTTTATATATATGTATAATATATTTACAAGTTGAATTAAATTGGAGATGCTGAAATAGCAGCAAAAGCAGCATCAGAAAATATTTGTTAACCAGGGACAACTTTGACATAAGGACTCCAACCATATTTTATGATAAGCCTTCCGAAGTTCACTTGTATCTTTTGCAGGTTATAAACCTGAAACACGAAATAAATTATAAAAAAGACTTTTCCTCTCTAAGGGTACTTATGTTTTATGCTACATTAAAGGGCTAGATTAGTAATAAAAAAAATGGTGGCTGTGACTCAAAGAACACACACGTCAGCCATAACATTAAAGTGGCCCTTCACCCTCCTTGTGAAGTTCTCCCGTCTCGACCCCTCCTCCAAAACTCTACACAGATAGGGAAGTGTATTTTTTTTCTTTACCTTTTTTTTCTTAATAAAAGTGTGGCCCAGCCCCTTCACATACATCATTCGCCTAGACGCCGTGTACAGCATTTGCTGGGCCACTTGGAATATGCACGTCACATATCCTAGGAGGCCTTGAATCTTCCATTCAGCTAGTGGGGGGAGCTAGTGGCACATCATTGTGAGGCCCTGCTGGATGAACCCGGAAGAGCTGGCGGGCCTCTCAATGACGTCACAAGTAAAATGGCAGAGGGGGACAGAGCGGTGTCCATCCAAATCACGCCCAGGCTCACGCTGACTCTTCTAGGATTCCAGGATCGCTGCAGGTGGATTTAGAATGGAGTGTTTAAAAAATTAGAAGTGGGTATTGTATGTTATTTGCCATTTCGCAAGCACACAGTTTTGAAGCTAGAGCTATTTGATACTTATAAATTCAACACAGTCTCATTATTTATATTTTATGCAAACTTTAAAGGTTATATTATTAACAAAATGTAGTTGGTTTGTACACAGTTTTCATTTCACTGCGACTTTGAGCTTTGAACTATTTATGCACGAGAAGTGTGGATATTTACGCGTCCTTCAAAACATTGCTAGGCTAAGATGTTACAGCATTAAAGTGGTTCTAAAGGCTGATGGTTTTTTATCTTCATGCTTTCTATGCTTCAAGGTAAAAAACCATCAGGCTGCAGCTCCCCCCCTAATGCTTACCTGAGCCCCATCTCAATACAGCGATGTAAACAATAGCAGCAGCTCTCCCTGGAGTCTCCTCATTGGCTCCTGCTGCTGTCAATCAGAGCCAGTGAGGAGGGACTGAGCCATTCTGTGTGTGTCCCATAGACACAGAGGTGGCTTGGGAGCGAGTATGCATGAATACCCCCAGTGGAAGCAGCTTGCACTACGGGCACTCTGCAAGGGGGAGGGGCCAGAAGCACTGGAGGGGGAACCGAGAAGAAGAGGATTGGGGCTGCTCTGTGAAAAATCATTGCATAGAGCAGGTAAGTATGGCGTGTGTTATTTTAAAGAAAAACATTTAAAATCACTTTCATATGCACAGCTCATCTTTTGTTTTTTTGTTTTTTTTTCAACAGATAGAATTTTATTACACATAGTGCAATGTTACACATGTAGCACAGAAAAGAAGCAAATCAAACATTACTGGACAGTCACGTCACTTCAATAGTAATACTTCAGTAAGGTTATAAGAGATCACCATAACCAAGAGATCAAAAGTGAGAGGGAAACAGGGAGAAGGAAAGGGTAGTAGGGAAATAAAAAAGGAAGGATAGAGAATAGAAATGGGGGGAAAGTAGAGGGGAGGGAGGAGAGGAAATAGGAGAACTAGGAAGAGGGAGAAGGAAATAAAGGAAAGGGATGGAAGGGGGGGGCAAGGAAAGGAACATTGCGAGACAGGGAAAAGGGATGAGCAGGGGAGGAAAAAGGAAGCAAGATAAGAGGAAAAATCCATGTACCAGTTAGTCAAAGGTAAAGATCCTAGCATCCATCCAAGTTGACCATATTTTCCCAAATTTTTGAAGACATTTATGGCCCATATACATTAGCAGGTAGAGCGGAAGGACTGCATTGATCATAGACCTCCAAGCTGACACTGTCGGAGGGTCTGCCAACCTCCACTTAGAGAGGATTATCTTCCTAGCATAGTAGGTAGCATACAATAAAACAGCTTCTGGTGAGAAGTAGCATGGAGATTATCAGTTATGCCCAACAACAGTAGTAAAGGATCTAGAGTAATAGGAACAGCATTGACCCTATTGATGTCCGCAACCACTGCCATCCAAAAGCTCTGAATATGAGTACAGGACCAGACCACATGTAGGAAATTACCAATCTCCGCATGACATCTAGGACAATTAGCTTGACCATTACGGTAAATGATTGACAGTCTCTGAGGAGTGTAATACACTCTATGAAGGAACTTGAGTTGAACTAAGCGATCTCTGACAAATCATTTGGGGAAGATGTTGCTGGAGCCGTTCCTCCCACTCCTCACTAGTCAGTGCAGGTAGGTCACAATGCCACATATTATATAAGCTGGCGGATTTCGCATTATCTCCAGCTGTAAGTCTAAGATATATAGAAGAAAATGGTCTATGTATATTTTGGGCAGTTAAAAGTCTCTCCACTGAATGAGAGCCCAATGGGATTAGGAAACTGCGCCCATACCGCATGTCGGAGCATAAGAATAACCAGGAGGGTAGGTGGAATTGACTTTTCAACTCATCAAAAAGGTGAGTAGATGGCCTTCAGGCATGATATTGCACAGGATCCTGATGCCATATCTAGCCCAGACCTGACGGTCCGGCACAGGCTGCAAATGAGCCAAGTTCGGGTTTCCCCAAAGGGGAGTGTGTGGAGAAATAGTACCTGGTGCACCCATAGCCATCGTGACCTGCCTCCAGACCAGAACAGTGGCTTTCATGGGAGAGGTGATATTGGGACTGGACAAAGGCCCTCTATACACTAGATTACTAAGCTCAGAATATGACCCCAACAAAGCTGCCTCCAAGTTAACTGCCGGGTTTGATTTAATTTGAGCAAACCACCACCACACTGTTACCAACACCGAGGTCCAGTAATACTTTTTAAAGCAGGGCAGAGCCAACCCCCCACCAGACAAGGGAAGTTGAAAGGTAGTCTTAGCTACTCTTGGAGTGGATCCTGTCCCTATAATTGATGTAACAGTCTGTTCTAACTTAAAAAAAAAAAAAAGAGCATTAGGAATAGGCACCGGTGTGTGGCGAAATATATACAGAAATCTGGGGAGATAAGTCATCTTGATAAGATTCACTCTACCAACCAGAGTGAAAGGCAGTGATTTCCAAACCCAACATTTTTGTATAAGCTGATGTAGGACTGGTTAAAGGTTATCAGCTAGGTATGTGGCTGAGTCGCTTTGAACCTTAATACCTAGGTATTTAACTTGGGACCACCAGGCAAGCAGGTCCGGTAGGGTCAGAGGGGGTGCTGAGGGAGTTAAAGGAAACAGTACAGATTTATCCCAATGCACTATGACCCCTGAGTAGGTACTAAAAGTATTTATAATATCTAAAGCCGGAGCCAACAATCGGTGGGCATCCTGCAAATACAGGGGAATCTCCTCTGCATAAAGGGTAAAGGGACACTTTTTACATCAGAGGTTCAACCAGTATGCCCTGGACCTGTGAATAGGCTCTCAGGAGCAATGCCATGGGCTCAATAACCATGGCAAAGAGGCCTAGGGAGAGGGGGCACCACTGTCTCATATCTCAGCGGAGTGGGAAAGAGTCAGAAAAAAAATTATTGGTCCGAACTCTGGCGGTAGGGGCAGAATAAAGGAGCGAACCCATGAGATGAAAGTTGGGCCAATCTCAAATTTACGCATAAGCAGCCATAAATAGTCCCACTCCACTTTTCGACTTCCAGAGAGGCCACGACCCCCGGGGCCCCAGATTTTGCAGCATGAGCGATAATAGTAAATAACTTCCTTAAATTTATGTCAGCCTCCTTACCAGGCATAAGGCCTGTTTGATCCCTATGAACCAGGGAAAGGATTACTTTATTAAGTTGGGTAGCTAGGACCTTAGCAAAAATGTTTGCATCCACATTCAGCAGCGATATGGGCCGGTAAGAAGAGCAGAGTTCTGGATCCTTACCAGACTTCGGCACCACTACTATAATGGCTCTCACCATAGACTCTGGGATGGCAATGTTATCCAAAGCAGTCATAAAAACTCCATGGAGTTTTGCCACCAGAGGGTCGCTATAGGTTTTAAAGAATTCAGGGGTAACCTTATTATTACATGGCGATACCACAAATGGAGATTTCATAAGCGATACATGCCGACCACGAGAGTGGAAGGCATGTGGGTCTGGTGAGTGCATACCCAAAAGGGAAGGCAGTTTCATGAGCATGTGGTAATTGTGGTTTAAAAACATGGAAAGACCACATGATTTGCAGGTGTGAAAGTGTGCTGCCACTGCTTGATTAGACTGACCAAACTACAAAGGATTGTGACCCAGAATAAGAAAACAATTCCTGCAAAAGTGACTGCAGAGCCCAATCTCAGTCCCGTGAAGACTGAGATTGAGCTCCGCAGTTACTTTTGCAGCAGTTGTTTTCTTATTCCGGGTCATAATCCTGTGCAATGTCCTTTTATCTCTTTCGGTCAATTAACCATGTGCTTATGCTTATAACATTTTCCCGGAAACCTTTGATACTGTACCTCGCAAGACATGGAAAATAAACTGTCAACTTCAGTCACAGAGGCACCAGCTAAGTGAGTACAAACAATCTGCCCTCCTTAAAGCTCAGTAAGCTCTGATTCTGCATTACTAGCAGTGCACGCAGTGAATGACGAAAGTGAGGCTTCCTACCGGTTAGCTAGGTGTCTCATCACACAGCGGAAGCAAAAGAATGTTACATCACTTCCGCTTTTACATCCAAACTCCTCGAGCGCTTAGTCTATAATTGCCTAAGCTCCCTCCTCAACGACAACAACCTGCTTGATCCCTTACAGTCTGGCTTCCATCCGCTACAAACCGCCCTACTCAAACTCACCAACGACCTGCTAACCGCCAAAGCTAATGGCCACTACTCAGTCCTCCTACTCCTCGACCTCTCCGCGGCCTTCGACACAGTTGACCACCCCCTCCTCCTTAAAAAACTATACTCCCTTGGCATCAGAGACTCCGCTCTCTCCTGGCTCTCCTCCTATCTATTTCAGCGCTCCTTCAGTGTTACCTATAACGCTGCCACCTCCCCCTCTCTGTTGGAGTCCCCCAAGGCTCTGTCCTCAGGCCCCTTCTCTTCTCCATTTACACCTCCTCCCTTGGCCAACTGATACACTCCCACGGCTTCAACTACCATCTCTACGCCGATGACATGCAAATCTACCTCTACCCCTCGCCTCACCCCTTCAGTCTCCGCCCAAATCACCTGCCTACTGAACGACATATCAGACTGGATGTCACTCCACTTCCTCAAATTAAACCTTTCCAAAACAGAGCTCCTAGTTTTCCCCCCAGCCCGTGCCCCCCCCTAACCTCTTGATCACAACCAATAACGCCATCAGTCCCACCCCGCAAGCCAAAGTTCTAGGTGTCACTTTAGACTCCAACCTATCATTCCAGCCCCATGTCCAATCACTGGCAAATTCATGCAGGCTCCACCTCCGCAAATACGTTCGTTCCTAACTCTAGACACTACTAAACAACTCATTCACTCCCTTATTATCTCACGACTCGACTACTGCAACTCCCTCCTCACCGGCTTACCTTATCACAGACTCTCCCCGCTTCAGTCTATCCTGAACTCAGCGGCCAGACTCATCCACCTTACCAACCGCTCCGTATCCGCCACCCCCTCTGTCATTCCCTCCACTGGCTTCCGATTGCCCAACGCATAAAATTCAAACTACTAACATTGACGTACAAAACTATTCATAATACTGCCCCAAACTACCTCACTGACCTGATATCCAAATACCACCCAACACGTATTTTTCACTCCTCACAAGACTTCCTACTCTCCAGTTCCCTGGTCTCCTCCTCCCATTCCCGACTCCAGGACTTCTCCAGGTCTTCCCCCATCCTCTGGAACTCACTACCCCAATCCATCAGACTGTAATCTACCCTCCTCACCTTTAGGCACACCCTGAAAACCCATCTCTTCAGGGAAGCCTACCCCACCCTCGCCTAACAGCCGATCTCCTCCACTCCTCCTACCACTCCATCCCCCACAGCCATTTCCTCCTGTACCACTATCCCCTCCCTCCTAGATTGTAAGCTCCAAGGAGCAGGGCCCTCGAACCCCTCGTGTATTGTATTGTTACTGTACTGTCTCATGTACTGTCCCCCACTATAATGTACAGCGCTGAGCAAACTTTTTGGCGCTATATAAATACTGTATAATAATAATAATGTAGATTAGGCATCCGAAAACTGTGTGGGCAAATACAGGGCGGTTTTGTTGTTGTAAAATTTGCAAGTTAACAGTGGCAGTCTTTAGAAAGGAAAACACCCAACTTCCTCACCCACAGCCAGGAGTGACCACACTCCCAGAACATGGCTATAAACTTAGGAATGCATCTCCAAGACCTATAGTACACAAATTTTACAGTAGGATTATAAAACCTACTTATGGTAGCCAGAGCAGCCATAAGAAATTTTGGGGGCCCTTATACAGCTTTAGGCAACCCCTCCCTAAGCCTGACCACCAACATTCCCCAGAGCCTGCCCACTGGCTTTCCCACCTGAAGTCTCCTTCAGTGCATCTACTTTTATTTTAGCTCTCTTAAAACGTAATATAGCCTCCATCCCACGTAATATATCCTCCATCCCATGTTTTCCTCCTCCTCCAGTCCTATGTCCTCCTCCTCCATCTCATGTCCTCCATCTCATGTCCTCCTCCTCCAGTCCCATCTTCTTCATTCCCAACCCCCATCCCATGTCGTCCAATCCCATCACCTCTATCACGTTCTCTTCTTCCAGTCTCATCTCCCCCGTCCCACGTCCTCCTCTCTCAGTCTCATCTTAGCCATCACATGCACGCTTCCTCCCGGGCCTTCCCCATCACATGTCCTCCATTCCATGTCATCATCCTCCAGTCTTATCTCCCCGCTATGTCGCCCTCTCTCGAAGTGTCCTCCTCCCTCTGTAGTTCTTCTATCCCTAATGTGCCCTCAGTACAGCCCTGATCCAGGTGATATACTTCAGTGTACGGTTCCTTCTTGGTCCCGGGGCTCACCTCGCTCTCTCCAGACATTCATCTCTGATCAATAACACTTCCAAACTCAAGCTTCTTGCTGCAAATCTCTCACCCCGCTGGAACCTATTGTCCTGACTTATCAAAGGGGGCAGGTCCAGATGACACACTACGTGCCCACGAATGGACAGACAGCTACGGGGGTGGAAAATTATGGGGGGAGGGGGAGATGTCCTAGAGAGTCAGGAGAGAGACAGAACGGTGGGAACTATGCGTGCAGCGTGGGCTCAAGGGGCAGCTGCTTTGAGCCCCACAACGAATGGGCTTGCCCCTTTTGCCCCATGTTAAAGACGACCCCATACATATGTCCCCCCTTTATGGCAGCCCTGATGCTGGCCATAGATGGATTGAAATTGGTCTGGATCAGCAGGAACAGTCTAATTTTGATCCATCTATTGACAGGCTGGTTGTGCTGAAGTCGATTTATCAACGGACTTCAGTAAATCCAGCCTGTCGGGTTTTTTGCCTGATCACTGCCAGCAGCTACAGCCTCCAGCATTGAATGCCAGTAGAACATTATAGACCTGCGGGAGGGATTCCCCCATCAACACTGACTGTGTTGATGGGAGAATCAAGCAATATGGTTGAAGGAAAGAAAATTGCATAATATATAGTCTGCCTTAGTCTGCACCTGTCAATTGCTAAATCTTTAATCAACTAATTTAATGTCTTCACAGAATACCTTGAACAGAATACTGCAGCCTTCTAGTAGTCAGTCATTTTAATATCATCAGGTCTATTAGCAGTAAATCTCTACAAAGTGTTTCCGGAGTTTAGAGAATCACACCAAATCCAGAGATTTGGAACCAGCCCATCATACATGTGTTAAGAGAATTATAATTTTTAAAACACTACAGTCCTCAGGATAATTGTCTTTAAGGGTTACCTGGCATGCAATAAAATGTCCTACAAAAAGACTAAGTGATATCATAAAGTCATTTAGGCCTAATCTATACCGATAGCGTGTGTTACTTGACCTGTAAAAGGACCCTCAAATTCCCAATTTCAAAATCTACATACAGTTCATAAAATCAGATATGATAAAGCTATGCTAATAATTATTATACATTGTATATCCGAACGTGGAAGAAGATACTGAATGGTTCAAGGTTAAACACAGCTAGGCTATCATACAGGAGGTGGAGTGGAATATTTTCACCTCCTGTGTGACCTAACTTTTTGAAGTATACAATTTTTAGGCTTACGAAAGATCAAATGCATGCTGCATAATAATATGTGAGTTACCAGATCATAACGTGGTATTTAGACTGTATAGAGTGGCACCTGCACAATCAAACATTTTGGCTTTCCCTTGGCTTATCTTCAGGCCTTCTCATTGGTTAGGTAATTTGTGTCAACATCCTCTTTAAGCAACAGAAAAGGTGACAGAATTAGCAGTCTGGAACTCTCCTTTACCATCAAACAAAGAACATCAGCCAAGAGTCTTCTTTATTATGAGCACAAACACTTTGGTAACCCCACTGCCTTATATTTAAATCACAAAGGAAGGACATCTTTAAAGAAGTAATATATTTCAGTGATCAATTCAAATAATTTATTAGGCCTGCTTACCTGTTCAGCTCCCACCATACTGATAGGTTTACATTTAAAAAGGTGGTTGATGAATTTTGGTATGAAAGAGCTGAAAGAAAAGGAGAATCATATTGAAAAAAAAAAATAAAGGGTAAAACAAGATAATAATGCACCAAATGTGTAGACAGCTAAAAATGTAATATTAACATCTAAAAGAAGAAGAAAGCTCATGTCAAACTTTGCAAATAAATACCACATTAACATCTGCAGAATATTTACAGTTACAGAAGTTACAGATGAGAACCATACAAGTAAGGCTTTGAAAGTTTTGATGGGTGTCAATGACATCTAAGCTGAATAAACACTATAAAAAAAGTGTATCTGTAAATTTTAGTCCATTAGCTGATACAGCTACGTATAAAGTAAACAGAATAATTTCATTCTTTTAGAAGTGAATGTTGCATTTTTCTTCTGTATATAAACATATTTTAAGACAAATCTTTACTGCTGAACAGATAGATATAACACCAGCTTGTAATCTAGTTATTCCTACAGTTAGTATCTGACTCTGTACTTATTTTAGCTTTCTTTAGAGGCTAACTTCACCTTTTCAAGCAGAATGTCACTTTTCACAATAAATAGAAGCCTTATCTAATGTATTTTCTGCACAGGTCATCACAATGTGCTTATCTCTTACTTACCTAGTCTATGGCAGCCTTCAATCTGCACCCTCTCTTTTCAAAATTCCAAAAGATGCATTCTGAGCCCTGACTTCCTGTAGCATCATGTGACCATCCAGGAAACTTAATATCCCATCATGTGTACCTTACTACATCAAAGAATAGGTTGCGTTTTACCTCTCTGGACCACGTCTCCCTCATTTTTGGTTTTAGAAAGCGCTGCAACTTTGGACTGACCTAAGGTAGTGAACAGGTAGGCAGGCACAATCTCCAGGAGGAGGGGGGCAAGAGCACATTGTATTTTAATGAGGTCAGCTGCTGAAGAACTTACTTCACTCTACTAATGGCTCTGTCATCCTGTAAGACAGTTACCAGGAAGTCATTGAGGAATTTTTATAGAAGAAAGCAGTGGCTTGAGGTGAGGCCTGCTCCAGATCATTGGTATAGCCTTTTCTTTTCTGTTGTAGAGGTAAATTAATGATACACTATATTGTCAAAATTATTGGGACGCCTGCCTTTACACGCACATGAATTTGAATGTCATCCCAGTCTTAGTCCGTAGGGTTCAATATTGAGTTGGCCCACCGTTTGCAGCTATAACAGCTTCAAACTCAGCATAGGCAGCACAGTGGCTAAAAGGTTAGCACTTCTGTCTGGCAGTACTAGGGTCGTTGCTTTGAATCCCAACCATGGCACCACATGCCTGGAGTTTGCATGTTCTCCCTGTGCCTGCGTGGGTTTCCTCCGGGTGCTCTGGTTCCCTCCCACACTCCAAAGACATGCTGGTAGGTTAATTGGATTCTGTCTAAATTGGCCCTAGTATGTGTATGTATGAATGTAAGTTAGGGACCTTAGATTGTACGCCCCTTGAGAGTTAGGGACTGTGAATGTACAATATAGATGTAAAGTGCTGTGTAAATTGACAGCGCTATATAAGTACCTGTAACAAAATAAATAAAACTCTTCTGAGAAGGCTGGCCATGAGGTTTAGGAGTGCGTCTATGGGAATGTTTGACCATTCTTCCAGACAAGCATTTTTGAGGTCAGGCACTGATGTTGGACGAGAAGGCCTGGCTCACAGTCTACACTCTAATTGATCCCAAAGGTGTTCTATTGGGTTGAAGTCAGGACTCTGTGCAGGCCAGTCAAGTTCCTCTACCCCAAACTTGCTCCATGTCTTTATGGACCTTGCTTTGTGCACTGGTGCATTGTCATGTTGGAACAAAAAGGGGCCATTCCCACAAAGTTGGGACCAAGAAATTGTCCAAAATGTCTTGGTATGCTGACGCCATAAGAGTTGGAACTAAGCAATGGAACTAAGGGGCCAAGCCCAACCCCTGCAAAACAATCCCACACCATAATCTCCTCTCCACCAAACTTTACACTTGGAACAATGCAGTCAGGCAAGTATTGTTCTCCTTGCAACTTACAAAGCCAGATGTGTCCATTGAATTGCAAGACAGAGAAGCATGATTCATCACTCCATAAAACACATCTCCACTGCTCTAAAGTGCAGTGGCAGCATGCTTTACACCACCGCATCTGATGCTTTCCATTGCACTTGGTGATGTAAGGCTTTGATAAAGCTGCTTGGTAGTGGAAAGCCATTCCATGAAGCTCTATATGCACTGTTGTTGTGCTAATCTGAAGGCCACATGAAATTTGGAGGTCTTTAGCTACTGACTCTGCAGACAGTTGGCGACTATTGCGCACTTCAGCATGTGCTGACCCCGCTCTGTCATTTTATGTGGCTTACCACTTCATGGCAGAGTTGCTGTTGTTCCCAGTTGCTTCTACTTTGTCATAATACCATTAACAGTTGACCGTGCAATATTTAGTAATTTTTTATTTTTTGTTTAAAAAAAAAAGTTATAATCCTATACCCACAGTTGATCCAGAGGAAGGCAAAAAAAAAAAAAAAAACTCCCCCAGCAAAGCATGATCCAATTTGCTCCTGCAGGGAAAAAAAATCCTTCCTGATCCCCTGAGAGGCAATTAGATATTCCCTAGATAAACTTTACCTATAAATGTTAGTATCCAGTTATATTCTGTGTGTCCAAGAAAGAATCCAGGCATTTTTTAACCACTTGTCTACTGGGCACTTATACCCCCTTCCTGCCCAGGCCAATTTTCAGCTTCCACCGCTGTTGCACTTTGAATGACAATTGTGTGGTCATGCAACACTGTACCCATATGAATTTTGTATAATTTTTTTCAGACAAATAGAGCTTTCTTTTGGTGGTATTTAATCGCTGCTGTGTGTTTTATTTTTTGCGCTATAAACAAAAACAGAGCAAAAAATTTTGAAAAAAAAAAAAAGTTTTTCTTTGTATCTATGATAAAATTTTGCAAACAGGTAATTTTGCTCCTTCACTTATGTGCGTTGCTGAGGCTGCACTGATAGGCGGCACTGGTGGATGGCATTGCTGAGTGGCACAGGTGGGTGGCACTGATCATCAATGCCCTGATGATCAGTGCCGATTCCTTTGCTGACAATTGCTGGTTCTCGGCAGTACTTTCCTCATGCTGTGACAGCGCGAGGAAAGTGCAGCCGATAACCGGCAACTGTATTTACCTGGTGATCGCTGTGTCATTGGACACAGCTGATCACGTGGTAAAAGGGCGCCATGATTGGCCGTTTACCGTAGCCCGTGATCAGCTGTGTCCGTAGGACACAGCGATCACCGTTGGCGCCGGGTGCGTGCACTGGAATGATGTCCATGGACATCGTCAAGGATTACACAACCACGCTGTAGCCGTCCTTCGGCTACAGCGCGGTTGCGAACCGGTTAAAGCAATCCACGGAGCTGGCCAGAACCAACTTTTGAGGGAGTCTATTCCACATTTTCAAAGCTCTTACTGTGAATAAACCTTTCTGTGTTTGGAGATTACATTTCTTTTCCTCCAGATGTAAAGAGTGCCCCCTTGTCCTCTGATGACCTCAGGGTGAATAGCTCTACACTGAGTTCACTATTTGAACCACTGATTTATACATGTTGATCATATCCCCCCTTAATCTCCTCTTCTCAAGAGAGAATAAATTCAGTTCCTCTAATCTTTCCTCAAAGCTGAGCTCCTCCATGTCTCTTATGAGTTTGGTTGCCCTTCTCTGTACTTTCTCCAATTCCCCAATGTTCTTTTTGTGAATTGGTGCCCAAAACTGAACTGCATATTCCAGATCAGGTATTACTAATGATTTGTAAAGGAGTAAAATTATAGCTCTCTCTCTGCAGTCTACAGTATGCCTCTTTTAATACAAGAGAGGATTTTGCTCGTGTTAGAAACCGCAGCTTGGCATTGCATGCCATTATTAAGCTTGTGATCTACCAGAACTCCCAGATCCTTTTCGACCATTGATTCCCCCAGTTGTACCCCCCCTAGTATGTATGATGCATGCATATTCTTAGTCCCCAAGTGCATCACCTTACACTTATCAACATTAAACCTCATTTGCCACATAGTTGCCCAAATAAACAGTGCATTGAGGTCGGCTTGTCAGTTGAAGACATCCTGTAAGGACGTTACTCCACTGCACAGCTTGGTATCATCTGCAAAGCCTGAAATGGTAGTTTTAATCCCAGACCCTATATAGTTTATAAATATATCAAAAAGTAAGGGTCCCAACACTGAACCTTGGGGTACACCACTTACAATCCTAGACCATTCACACTATGAATCATTAACCACTACTCTTTGAATACCATCTTTTAGCCAGTTTTCTATCCATTTACATACAGATTTTTCCAAGCCCGTAGACTTTACCTTACACATTAGCCGTGTGTGGGGAATTGTGTTAAAAGCTTTTGCAAAATCCAAGTATACCACGTCCACCGCCACCCCTCTGTCCAAGGTTTTGCTCATCTCCTCAAAAAAAGAAATCAGATTTGTTTGATAACTTCTGTCTTTCATGAATCTGTCTTTCTGTTGCTTAATATATTTTTTCCAGCAACAACTCATCTACGTTGTCTTTTATTAAACTCTCCAGTATCTTCCCAACTATAGAAGGTAAACTAACAGGTCTATAATTACTTGGTAAAGATTTTGACCCCTTTTTAAATATTGGCACCACATTGGCCTTACGCCAATCCAGTGGTACTATGCCAGTCATTAACCATTAGCCGCCCGGCCTATAGCCGTTTGGCGGCCGCAAAAATGCTGTAGATTTCCGGGGTATACGAATACGGTATTTGGCGTATTCCCGCACATGCGCAGTTCGCACGGTTGCAGAGCCGCGCAGCGGCGCAACCTGTCACCGGCCGTGTACCTCGGACACGGCCGATGACAGATCTGAGTACCGGCCCCCGTTGCCGGTACCATGTGACCTGCTGTGACCAATCACAGCAGGTCACATGACAGTTGTATAGAATGGATGGCTTCATTCATGCCATCCATTGTATACTAGTGCCTAGCTGTGAATGGTCAAACAGGTCACATGCACATGTCATGTGATTAGCTGTGGCCAAATCACAGCTAAGCACAAAAAAAAAAAAAACCCTGAATGAATCCATGTTATTCAGGTAAATGCTTGCTTATAGCAAAGTAATTCTTTGCTATAAGCAAATTGTGTAAAAAAAAAAATACTGATCACTTCCCCAAAGTAGTACAATGTTACTATGGTAACATTGTACTACTTTGGTCATAGTAAAATATGAAAAAAAATCTTTAAAAAAAAAATAAAAAAAATGTAATAAAAAATTAAAAATAATAAAAAAAAAAAAAATATATATATATATATATTTTTTTTTTCATACTATCACCAGTCAGTGTCCCTGTTCACCGCTATGCCAGTTATATGATGATGCTGTACTGCACTGGTAACAGTATGTAAAAAAAAAAATAGTGAAAATTTTTTTTAAATTTTTTAATTTTCCCGAAAAATTATGACAAAAAAAATACAACTTCAAAAAACTCGCCATTCCTCTTATGAAGTACGTCGGACTGTCTACTCTGCAAAAAGGGGTCATTTGGGGATATCTGTACTATTCTGACTTTCTTGGACCTCAAGAAATTAGATTGGCTGTCAGTACTTCAGGATTGATCAATTTTCAGATCTATACCATAGTTTGTGAACTCTATAACTTTCCTACAAACTAAATAATACATCCTAATTTGAGTTATTTTCACCAAAGACATGTAGCAGAATACATCTTGGCCTAAATTTATGAAGAACAATTATTTATTTGTAAACTTTTATAACAGAAACAAAGAAAAACGTGTTTTTTTTTCAAAATTTTTGGTCTTTTTTTGTTAATTTAGCAAAAAATAAAAACCCCAGCAGTGATTAAATACCACCAAAAGAAAGCTCTAGTTGTGTGAAGAAAATGATAAAATTTTAGTTTGGGTACAATGTTGTATGATTACGCAATTGTCATTCAAATTGTGAGAGCGCTGAAACGTGAAAACTGGCCTGGCCAGGAAGGTGTAAAATTGCCCGGTATTGAAATGGTTAACCGCTTGCCGCCCTGCCACTGTGTATATACGTGTGCAGGGTGGCAGTGGAGCGCAAAACCACGTTTAAAAATGGGTTCCGCGCTCCCGACACTTTCGCCGGCAGGGGGCGCGCGCGCGCGCTCCCGCCGACCCGCGGGTGACACTATTTGATCCAGGAGGGATCAATCATTAGATTTCAGCCAGTGATTTCTGGCTGAAATCACATGATCGGTCCCTGTCCTATCCTGTCCTGTGTTGACATACACAGGGCAGGATATGATGTCATTCTTCTCTGCCTGGACACATTCCGTTCCAGACAGAGAAGAAGACATCCAAAAAGTGAGTACACAAGCACTACACTACAGTTAGAACACTCTAGGACACATTTAACCCCCTGATCGCCCCCCCCCCCCTCCAGTTAACACTTCACTGCCCTGTCACCAGTGTTACTGATCAGTGAAGCAATTTTTACTGATCAGTGTCGCTGGCGACTTCCGATAGAGTTAGCGCCCCTCCCAGATAGCGCCAGATTGCCCGCCAGTACACCAGTAATCCCGTTTAACCCCTTGATCGCCCCCCCCCTCCAGTTAACCCCTTCACTGCCCTGTCACCCAGTGTCACTGATCAGTGAACCAATTTTTACTGATCACTGTATCAGTGTCGCTGGCGACTTCCGATAGAGTTAGCGCCCCTCCCAGATAGCGCCAGTTTGCCCGCCAGTACACCAGTAATCCCGTTTAACCCCTTGATTGCCCCCCCCCTCCAGTTAACCCCTTCACTGCCCTGTCACCCAGTGTCACTGATCAGTGAACCAATTTTTTACAGATCACTGTATCAGTGTCGCTGGCGACTTCCGATAGAGTTAGCGCCCCTCCCAGATAGCGCCAGATTGCCTGCCAGTACACCAGTAATCCCGTTTAACCCCTTGATAGCCCCCCCCCCCTCCAGTTAAACCCTTCACTGCCTGTCACCCAGTGTCACTGATCAGTGAACCAATTTTTACTGATCACTGTATCAGTGTCGCTGGCGACTTCCGATAGAGTTAGCGCCCCTCCCAGATAGCGCCAGTTTGCCCGCCAGTACACCAGTAATCCCGTTTAATCCCTTGATCGCCCCCCCCCCCTCCAGTTAACCCCTTCACTGCCCTGTCACCCAGTGTCACTGATCAGTGAACCAATTTTTACTGATCACTGTATCAGTGTCGCTGGCGACTTCCGATAGTGTTAGCGCCCCTCCCAGATAGGGCCAGTTTGCCCGCCAGTACACCAGTAATCCCATTTAACCCCTTAATCTCCCCCCCCCCCAGTTAACCCATTCACTGCCCTGTCACCAGTGTCACTGATCAGTGAACCGATTTTTACTGATCACTGTATCAGTGTCGCTGGCGACTTCCGATAGAGTTAGCGCCCCTCCCAGATAGCGCCAGATTGCCCGCCAGTACACCAGTAATCCCGTTTAACCCCTTGATCACCCCCCCTCCAGTTAACCCCTTCACTGCCCTGTCACCAGTGTCAGTGATCAGTGAACCAATTTTTACTGATCACTGTATCAGTGTCGCTGGCGACTTCCGATAGTGTTAGCGCCCCTCCCAGATAGCGCCAGTTTGCCCGCTAGTGCACCAGAAATCCCATTTAACCCCTTGATCGCCCCCCCCCAGTTAACCCCTTCACTGCCCTGTCACCAGTGTCATTGATTACAGTGAACAGATTTTTACTGATCACTGTATTAGTGTCACTGGTGACTTCCGATAGTGTTAGCGCCCCTCCTAGATAGCGCCAGTTTGCCCGCTAATGCACGGGATTTTTTTTACCAAAAACATGTAGCAGAATACATTTTGGCTTAAATTTATGACTAACTTTGAGTTTACGATATATTTTTTAAAGATGAAAGTAGAAAATATTGTTTTTTTTCAAAATTTTTGTGTTTTTTTTGTTTATAGCGCAAAAAATAAAAAGCGCACAGGTGATCAAATACCACCAAAAGAAAGCTCTATTTGTGTGAAAAAAAGGACGTAATTTTCGTTTGGGTGCAGCATTGCATGACCGCGCAATTATCATTTGAGTTAGTGCAGCGCTGTATAGCAAAAAAAGGCATAAATTACAGTATCTATACGATAGTTTGTAGACGCTATAACTTTCACACAAAGCAATCAATATACACTTATTGGGATTTTTTTTACCAAAAACATGTAGCAGAATACATTTTGGCTTAAATTTATGACTAACTTTGAGTTTACGATATATTTTCTATAGCTGAAAGTAGAAAATATTGTTTTTTTTCAAAATTTTTGTGGTTTTTTTGTTTATAGCGCAAAAAATAAAAAGCGCACAGGTGATCAAATACCACCAAAAGAAAGCTCTATTTGTGTGAAAAAAAGGACGTAAATTTCGTTTCGGTACAGCATTGCATGACCGTGCAATTATCATTTGAATTAGTGCAGCGCTGTATAGCAAAAAAAGGCATAAATTACAGCATCTATACGATAGTTTGTAGACGCTATAACTTTCACACAAAGCAATCAATATACACTTATTGGGATTTTTTTTACCAAAAACATGTAGCAGAATACATTTTGGCTTAAATTTATGACTAACTTTGAGTTTACGATATATTTTTTATAGCTGAAAGTAGAAAATATTGTTTTTTTTCAAAATTTTCGTGGTTTTTTTGTTTATAGCGCAAAAAATAAAAAGCGCACAGGTGATCAAATACCACCAAAAGAAAGCTCTATTTGTGTGAAAAAAAGGACGTAAATTTTGTTTGGGTATAGCATTGCATGACCACGCAATTATCATTTGAATTAGTGCAGCGCCAAACAGCAAAAAAAGGCCTGGTCATTAAGGGGGGTAAATCCTCTGGGGCTCAAGTGGTTAAAGAGTCCCTAAAAATTAGAAACAATGGCTTTGACATGACAGAGCTCAATTCTTTAAGGACCCGTGTGGGTGTATGACATCCGGTCCCGGTGCTTTATTCACCTTTATCCTGTCTAAATATTTTTGGATTATATCAATTGTGAGCCAATGTGGATCATCCGGAGATGTGTCAATACCATGCCCATTATGGACAAGAGCTCCCCAATGCTCCTTTGTATACGAAGAACTGAAGAAGGTATTAAATACATTTGCCTTCTCTTTATTCCCAGTAACCCACTCTAGATTATTTTTAAAGGGCCTACATGCTCGGACTGGACCTTTTTACTATTAATAAATTTGAAGATTTTTTTGGAGGTTGGTCCTGCTATATTTTGCAAACTGTCATTCGTTTTCAATTTTTGTGGCCTTTATTTCCTTTTCAGAGAATATCACCATAGAGGTCCTTCCCTTCAACTTGCAGCCTAGTTCTTTAAATTGATTCTTAAGGAGCCTCCACCTTCCATGTATTCTGTCATTGGTTCCAACATGGACCAAGACAGCTGGGTCATGCCCAGCCCCTTCCAGTAATTTATCAACCCGGTCCACCACATGCCGAACCCTGGCACCAGAGAGACAGCAAACCATTTGGTTGAGGCGATCCTGGCAACATATTATTCTACCAGTCTTCTCATTATAGAATCTCCTACTACCACCAGCTGTCTAGGCCTTCCTGCACTACCCTCACCACCCCTCCCAGATGGTCTGCCCTCCCGGCTGTAAGGGATAGCTCATGAGAAGTAATAAAAGCAAGCAGTTATTTGGACAGTTGAAAATCCTACTAAAATTGTATCTTGGGGTACAGGTCTCTAATGGATTTATTAATAAGTATACAAAAGTAGCCAATCTCCTCCCTTCACAATCAACATTCATATACAATTAAAAAGAAAAATAGTCCCTTAAAATTTCCCTCATCATTCGTTCAGCAATGCAATGTCCCTGGAAACATCAATACTGCACTCCACCCCCTGCATCTCCCAACCATATACCTCAACATTGATGGCAAATTCCATCTTCCGAATACACCACACACTTCTCTATAACTTCAGCAAGTAACCTCCTCCATACCCCAACATACACTAAAAGGTCCCTGCATTTACCTTCGCTATACCGCAACATAGATTGCAAACTTGAATCTGTTATACTCAAAAATATACTTTAAGCTCCTTCCTGCCCTCAATCTCCTCCTCCTTTAACCCAACATAGGTCACAAGCTCCTAGCATCTGTGATATTCCTTTACCTTAAGAAAGATTGTGATCTCCTTTCGTATCCTGCACACCCACACTCCAACACAGCTTTCAAGCCTAGTTTAGCTGATGGACCCCCACACCTGTACAACTCAAAATAAACCGGAAGCTTTACCTGCCTCATGCTTACCCTTCCCTTACACCTTAACTTCTTCAACCTCCTGCATCTTTCTCCCTTATACGTCACCGTCTACACAGGCATATCCTCCCCTATAGTCCAAGTGCAAGTTTATGCAAACTGGACAAATGTTAGGCATTATGTAAACTTAAGTAATATATTAAAGTATCCCTGGTAAACTAGCAACCTTTTAGCATTGCCGTTTCTCCATTCAGAAAAAAGGTTGGCATCTCAACTGACAGAAATATGGATTTGCAACATGAAAAAAATAACATTTATCACCACTTCAAATCCATGAAATTAAAAGTGTTCTAGAGTAAGTGCCGAGGATTAGAAACTCCTTCGGGAACATGCAGGTGGAACAAGTCTTATTAATACCTCCGACATCTTGGGTCTGGTGTTCTCTTTGCTACTGGCATAAGTGGCATGTCATTGTGCTAAGATCACAAGAGCTTTCCAAGAACCTCAGAAAAATGGTAATGGATGCCTATCCGCCACAGAATTTAAAAAGATTGTCAAACCATTTGAAATAAATTAATCCACTGTAAAGAAAATAAAAAATGGAAAAAGGGAAAATAATAGTGTTGTAATTTATAAAAGACTGCTCATAATTCCAAGACTATCCAGTCCAGCAAATAAAGCCCAAGAGATTATTTGATGCAAAATAAATTCTCCAAAAATCCCAAAATGAAGTTGCAGGATCTGCAGTTAACTAAACCACAGGTGATGTCGACGTGCATGCAAATCAAAAAAATGGTTGTGCAAAAACCAGCACTGGAGGGAGATATGCCAGAAAAAAGCCTATGCTTTCCAAAAGAACATTACAGCAAGACTACAGTTTTCTACTTAACATATAAAGGCAAGACCTTCTTAAACAATGTGCTATGAACTAATAAATCACAGACAGAAGAGTAAAAGTAGACATGTTTGGGGTAAACCGAAGATAGCATTTCAGGAGAAGAACCTCATACCAATTGTGAAACATAGTGGTGGGGATATTAAGGTTTGAAGCCGATTTGCTGCTTCTGGTTCTGTGCAGCTTGCAGTCAACTATGAATTCTGCATCATATCCAAGTGTGCTTGATAAGAATATGAGGCCATCTTCCAAAAATTATGGTTGAATGGGAAACAATGTTTTAACATGATCATCAGAAGCAAACTAGCAAATCAATCAAGGAATGGAGGAAAAAAGAAAACGTGGCGAGTTATTACTAGCCTAGTCAAAGTCCTGATTTTAATCCCACTGAAATGTTCTGGGAAGATTTAAAATGGGCAGGTCCTTCAAGGAAACCTACAAACATCTTGCAAGTTAAGGAACTTTGCATGGAGGAGTTGCTGAAGACAGAGATTAGTAGGCAGCTATGCAAACTCTGCTTTTGAGAACAAAGTTGTATGTAAATTAATCCACAATAAACCATTACATGTATTGATATTTTTGTTGAATAAAATCATGTTATATGTGAATTTTCCTTGAGTTATTTATTACAGGTACTTGTATAGCTCCATAAATGTATACATACTATATTGCCAAATGTATTGGGCCAGCCCTCCAAATCATTGGATTCAGGTGTTCCAATCACCTCTGTGGCCACAGGTGTATCAAATCAAGCACTTAGGCATGCAGACTGCTTCTACAAACATTTGTGAAAGAATGGGTTGCTTTCAGGAGCTCAGTGAATGCAAGCGTGGTACTGTAATAGGTTGCCACCTGTAGAATAAGTCCATCTGTGAAATTTCCTTGCTACTAAATATTCCACGGTCAACTGTTAGTGGTATTATAACAAAGTGGAAGCAACTGGGAACAACAGCAACTCAGCCATGAAGTGATAGGCCACGTAAAAGGAAAGAGCGGGGTCAGCGCAAGCTGAAGCGCACTGTGCGCAGAAGTCGCCAACTATCTGCAGAGCCAATAGCTAAAGATCTTCAAACTTTGTGCGGTCTTCAGATTAGCACAACAGTTCATAGAGAGCTTCGTGGAATGGGTTTCCATGGCCGAGCAGCTGCATCCAAACCTTATATCACAAAGTGCAATGAAAGTGTCAGATGACGCAGTATAAAGCACGCCGCCACTGGACTCTAGAGCAGTGGAGACGTGTTCTCTAGAGTGACAAATCACGCTTCTCTGTCTGGCAATCCAAAGGACATCTGGGTTTGGTGGTTGCCAGGAGAACACTACTTGCCTGATTGCAATGTGCTAAGTGTAAATTTTGGTGGAGGGGGGATTATGGTATGGGGTTGTTCTTCAGGGGTTGGGCTCGGTCCATTAATTCCAGTGAAGGGAGCTCTTAAGGTGTCAGCATACCAAGACATTTTGGACAATTTCATGCTCCCAACTTTGTGCAAACAGTTTGGGGATGGCCCCTTCCTGTTCCAACATGACTGCGCATCAGTGCACAAAGCAAGGTCCATAAAGACATGGATGAGTGCGTTTCGGGTGGAGGAACTTGACTGGCCTGCAAAGAGTCTTGACCTCAACCCGAAAGAACACCTTTGGAATGAATTAGAGCAGAAACTGCAAGCCAGGCCTTCTCGTTCAACATCAGTGCTTGACCTCACAAATGCGGTTCTGGAAGAATGGTCAAACATTCCCATAGACACACCTCTAAACCTTGTGGACAGCCTTCCCAGAAGAGTTGAAGCTGTTATAACTGCAAAGGGTGGGCCAACTCAATATTGAACCCTATGGACTAAGACTGGGATGCCAATAAAGTTCATGTGCGTGTAAAGGCTGGCACTCCGATACTTTTGGCAATATAATGTATATATTTATCGTTCAGATCAGTCCCTGCTCTCAAGATGCTCATTCAAGTATATCACCTCTAAGTGCTAATGTCTACCTGTTCATATATGTTTATAAAAGTCACCAATTTCCATGGGGTGTACTTCTTTTTTCACAGCACTGTATATGTTAAAGTGAGCCTATGCTCAAATCAGGCATTCTTGTATATTAAGTATTAATATTTACCGTATTTTTCGCTCCATAAGACGCACTTTCCCCCCCCCCAAAAAGGGGGGAAAATATCAGTGCGTCTTATGGAGCGAATATGGAGGGGCTGGTCTGGTATTTCCGCCTGTCACGTACCTGATTAGAGACTGAAATGACGAGGTCGGCCTCACTTGTGTCACTAGCCCTGACCCCACTGGAAGTGGAACAGGGGGTGTCTAGGGACCAGGGGGACAAGAGCGCCAGCAGATGTTGTTTGCAGCTCTTGCAGTTGGAGACTATGGAAGACTGGTGAACCTCCGATTCAGGCACAGTAGTAATATGCAGAGCTGGTATGGTGGGTCGCCAGGTGTGCACCAGAGCAAGGTAGGAAGCAGGGATGGGAGACAGGAGCAATGTCATAGGAATAGCCGGGGTCATCAACGGGCGGAAAGCAAGGTACCAAATCATAAACAAGCTAAAGTCAGGAGCAGAACCGAAGTCAGGAACCAGTATCAAGCAGGAGAGTAATCAGAGTCAGATCAGGAACAAGCAGAGTCAGCAACAAGGAAATCACACAGGAACGTGCAGGAAACAGGGAACAGCTGAAGACCAGTCAGCACAGGCAGAGGCACCTCTTAAATAGTCTGTCTGGCGCCAATCTTCACCGTGCATGTTCGTGCATTTCTGTGCACATGCGCACGTCTATTCACCAGCCGTCTCACGGAAATTCCCTTACACCGCCTCCGACACCTTGTCAGAATACCAGACCGGCTGCTCAGCTCTCCTCTGCAGCAGGACCTTATCTGTTCCTCGGTCCAGCGCTGTGCAGTCTTCCCGCGCTGGCATTTTTAGTTTGGACAGCCGGGTGCCCACTGCAACCTGTCGTGTCCCAGAAGACGTTGTGCCATTCACAAAGCGCGGCGCTTCTCGCGCATGCGCAGTGGACACCCGGCTATCACAGCCGGGTGCCCACACTAAAGGGAGGACAACTCAAATTCAATTACCGACTCCCCCTCCCTCCCCAAAGGTCCACAGTCTCTGGTCATCTCCTGTACTGTCTGCAGTCTCTTGGTCATCCCCTGAACTGTCTGCAGTCTCTTGGTCATCCCCTGAACTGTCTGCAGTCTCTTGGTCATCTGTACTGTCTGCAGTCTCTGGTCACCCCCTGTACTGTGTCCGCAGTCTCTGGTCATCCCCTGTACTGTGTCCGCAGTCTCTGGTCATCCCCTGTACTGTGTCCGCAGTCTCTGGTCATCCCCTGTACTGTGTCCGCAGTCTCTGGTCATCCCCTGTACTGTGTCCGCAGTCTCTGGTCATCCCCTGTACTGTGTCCGCAGTCTCTGGTCATCCCCTGTACTGTGTCCGCAGTCTCTGGTCATCCCCTGTACTGTGTCCGCAGTCTCTGGTCATCCCCTGTACTGTGTCCGCAGTCTCTGGTCATCCCCTGTACTGTGTCCGCAGTCTCTGGTCATCCCCTGTACTGTGTCCGCAGTCTCTGGTCATCCCCTGTACTGTGTCCGCAGTCTCTGGTCATCCCCTGTACGGTGTCCGCAGTCTCTGGTCATCTCCTGTACGGTGTCCGCAGTCCATTGGTTCAGAATACTTTTTTTCTTGTTTTTCTCATATACTGTCCGCAGTCTCTGGTCATCTCCTGTACTGTGTCCGCAGTCTCTGGTCATCCCCTGTACTGTGTCCGCAGTCTCTGGTCATCCCCTGTACTGTGTCCGCAGTCTCTGGTCATCTCCTGTACTGTGTCCGCAGTCTCTGGTCATCTCCTGTACTGTGTCCGCAGTCTCTGGTCATCTCCTGTACTGTGTCCGCAGTCTCTGGTCATCTCCTGTACTGTGTCCGCAGTCTCTGATCATCTCCTGTACTGTGTCCGCAGTCTCTGGTCATCTCCTGTACTGTGTCCGCAGTCTCTGGTCATCTCCTGTACTGTGTCCGCAGTCTCTGGTCATCTCCTGTACTGTGTCCGCAGTCTCTGGTCCTCTCCTGTACTGTGTCCGCAGTCTCTGGTCATCTCCTGTACTGTGTCCGCAGTCTCTGGTCATCTCCTGTACTGTGTCCGCAGTCTCTGGTCATCTCCTGTACTGTGTCCGCAGTCTCTGGTCATCTCTTGTACTGTGTCCACAGTCTCCTGTACTGTGTCCGCAGTCTCTGGTCATCTCCTGTACTGTGTCTGCAGTCCATTGGTTCAGAATATTTTTTTTCTTGTTTTTCTCATATAAAAACTTAGGCGCGTCTTATGGAGCGAAAAATACGGTAAGTATTAAAAAGCATTTTCATCTATTTATCTATAGGAATTGTGGATAAATTCATCTTTAAAAATGACAACAAATGCACGGAAATCACACCTCCTTTCCCTTTACTTTATAGCCCAACTTCAGAGTCTCTGTTGTGATATTTGAGAATGAATTACTTCACAGCTCCTGCAGCTAGAAAGGTAATCGAGGGCTTGTTTTAGGCTTATTATAAGAGAAGGGGTTTACAAAAAATGATACTCACTAGATGGATTCAGCATCTTTCCCCTGTTGCCTCTGCACTCAGAACTGAGCGATCAAACACTGCTGATCGCTCAGTTCTCCCCTCTGCTCTGAGCAGAGAGTGGTGTCTGTCAGCCCCTGACTCACTGCCCTGCCCCTCCAGCGCTCATGTCGAGCTGGGGAGGGAGCGGCTGGCTCAGTCTCCCAGCGGCACAGCTTAGAGGATGAGCCAGCTGCTGGACTATGTACTGGGTGGATCCCAACTGTAAAGTCGGGGTCTTTCCCAAGCTTAGACTGGCTGAGTGACGGTTGAAAATGGCTCACAGGAGTGCAAAATGAACCGCACTGCTGTAATCCATGAGAGACGTACAGACAAAAAAGTTTTGGCTATACTTCTCCTTTAAGACCCACCATGACATTAAAAATAAGGGGTTAAAAGGGCTACTAAGTGACTTTTAATAGTTCTGTTTTTGAAGTAACTTTTCCTGGACAGTAATGTAACCCACTTCAAACTGCATCTAAAGTAGACTGCCAGGAAACTAAAGTTGTAACAACATATATAAACATAATAACGGAGAGAAACAAAAATCTTTCATTTCTATCATAACAGCCTCCAAAAGAGTAACCATCTACATATATTTAAAATACCAAAGGTCTTTTTTTGGCATTACACTTGAACCACTTATGTTATTCATTGATGCTGTGTATGAAAGCAATTCATGGGAACACTGAAGTCTACATGCCTACACTCTATGTTTACTAAAGATTTTCTTCTACTGTAATAAAATCCTACAGACCACAGAGAAATCACTTCAAGTGAATTTGCTAGAGGGCAAAATAAAATTACTTGGTTGTTTAGTCCATGAAACCCACAAAAGTGTAAAAACGTATTGAAAACAACAAGATTTGGAGCAAGCACAATTCTTCCTTTGAGCAGACTGTTAATAGAATTATTTTCACGTATATTTTTAAGAGCATGTGAGTGATTTTCATTAGATGTTTGCAGATTCTACTGGTATCAGTGTCAAGTGGCATATGGTCTGCAAATTTTAAATTAACTATAGACAAGCACATTGATACCAACAATATCTCAATATGACCTATAAACCATTCAACCACACACTTGCACACAGGGCACTTTCCTTTCCCTTGAAGTGTTACTAAACCCACAACAGTAAAATCAGTCTGTATATGCAGTAAAGCTTGCTTGTTATACTCACTGTGAAACCTAAGGGGTTAAGCCTCTGCACTGTGTAAAAAGGATGTTTGATCCTGTCTTCTCTGATCCTCCCCTCCTTCTAATGTCCCCCATCTATCTGCTGATAAAACAGAACCTTGGGGGCAAGCTGCACATGCTCAGATTGGTGTGATTTTTTTTTTTTCTTGGAAGAGTGCATGTGATCAGCACAGGGCCAATCAGTGCAGTCCTGACAGAGGGTCAGGAGTTATGCAGCCTCAAATGACAATTGAGGGAGAATGAAAACTCCTCTTACAATCTTTAACCAGTGCTCCACTCGACACTGATAGAAGTATTAAGACTGCTCTGATTCTGATGAGAAAAGAGAGGTATTTAGCAGTTTATATTTACTAAAATTTTTGCCTTTCCATGTTCTGTGTACTGTGCACACCAGATATAGTGAATGCGGGGTCCTGGGTTTAGTAACACTTTAAGTGTACTTACAGTTGTGCGCAAAAGTTTGCATACTCTGGCAGAAATAGTGAAATTTTGGCATTGATATTGCAAATATGACTGATCATGCCAAATGTCTTTTATTTAAGGATAGTGATAATATCACATACTTGTTTGGCTCCTTTTAAATCATAATGAAACAGAAATTACCCAAATGCCCTGATCAAAAGTTTACATACCCTGGAATGTTTGGCCTTGGTACAGACTTACAAGGTGACACACACAGGTTAAAATGGCAATTAAGGGTTAATTTCCCACATCTGTGACTTTTTAAATTGCAATTAGTGTCTGTGTATAAATAGTCAATGAGTTTGTGAGCTCTCACATGGATGCACTGAGCAGGCTAGATACTGAGCAATGAGGAGCACAAAAGAATTGCCAAAAGACCCGTGTAACAAGGTAATTGAACTTTATAAAGCTGGAATAGGATATTACAAATATAGCCAAAGCCTTGAATATGCCAATCAGTACTGTTCAATCACTTATTAAGAATTGGAAAATTCAGGGATCTCTTGATACAAAGCCAAGGTCAGGTAGACCAAGAAAGATTGCAGCCACAACTGTAAGGAATTGTTCAGGCTACAAAGAAAAACCCACAGGTAACCTCAGTAGAAATAGTCTGCTCTGGAAAAAGATGATGTGCCTGTTTCAAGGAGCACAATACGATACTTGAACAAAAATGAGCTGCACAGTGAAGTTCCCAGAAAGAAGCCTTTACTGCGCCAATGCCACAAAAAAGCCCAGTTACAATATGCCCAAATACACCTCGACATGCCTCACTAGGATTTTTGTGGCATTGCCGAAGCTGTCTATTGCAAATCACTTCAATGCACAAAAACGTGCTGCACTTCCGGTTTCAGTGGGCTCTATGCAGTTATGTATTCATTAATAAAGGATTAAGTGTTTTTTATGAAATGCAAGCAGTAAAAATACCTGAATTGAGCCGGCTATCATGCTCCTAACAGAAAGGGATAATCAGCACAAGAAGCCAGTCATTTGTGCTGCAGTGTTTATGTGCTAAAAAGGAACATAATGATAGAAGGAGAGATCAGAGTGATAACAAGATAAGCTCATTGGTGTCTTTCTTCTCCTTTAACTGTCCAGTCTCATGGTGGGGGAGACCCACGACTTGTGTTTTATAACTGCAACAAGGAAACTTTCTGCTAGACAGCTGCTGCGCAACAGAACTGTATAAATCTCAGGAATCAATAGAAATGTAAACCTATGGTCAGATAATGAGCTCCATAGGAGCCATTCCTGCCAAGAGAACACACGACAGGCTGGCTGCAACTAAGTTGTATAACAAACAAATTAGGTACAATCAGCCTGCCCATAGATGGTTCGAATTTTGGATGGTCCCTGCTGAACCGGCCATCTATGGCTGGCTTTAGGAACTGTCTATATTCTCTCCTAGCAGCCAATAAGCTTTTACCTTTAGTTTTGATAGGACTGGAAAAAAAACAGGCTGTGTAGGTGGCACAGTTCTTCAGCCAGATACTTTATACATGAGAGCTAATCATATGAATGAATGACTCCTGTGTCTTTAACCACTTGCCTACAGGGCACTTATACCCCCTTCCTGCCCAAGCCAGGTTTCAGCTTTCAGTGCTGTAGCACTTTGAATGACAATTGCGCAGTCATGCAACACTGTACCCATATGAAATTTTTATTTTTTTTTTTTATTTTTTTTTTTTAGACAGAGCTTTCTTTTGCTGATATTTAATCACCTCTGGGTTTTTTATTTATATTTGTTCTAAAGTTTTGTAAATAAGTGATTTTTCTCCTTCACTGATGTGCGCTAATAAGGCTGCACTGATGGGCACTGATAGGCTACACTGATGGGCACTGATAGGTGGCACTGATGAAGAGGCACTGGTAGGTGGCACTGATGGGCATTGACTGGCATCACTGATGGGCACTGAAAGGCAGCACTCACATATGGCACTGATAGGCGGCACTGACTGGCACTGTTAAGAGGCACTGATAGGCAGCACTCACGAGCACTGATAGGCAGCACTGATGCGCACTGACAGGCAGCACTGACTGGCACTGATAGGTGGCACTGACTGGCATTGATAGGTGGCACTGAAAGGCAGCTCAGATGGGCACTGATATGTGGCATTGATGTGCACTGGTAGGCACTGATATGTGGCATTGATGAGGCACTGATGGGCACTGGCAGGTGGCATTGATGGACACTGACAGCTGGCATTGATGGACACTGACAGGGGGCACTGATCATCAGGGCACACTGATCATCAGTGCCCTGATGATCAATGTACATGTCCTCTCTGTGGAATGCCGATTACCGGCTCTCCTCTTCTCTTGAGCTGTTAGCGTGACAGCTCGTGAGGAGAGAAATGCCGATAACCGGCATTTCCCTATTTACATGCAATCAGCTGTGATTGGACACAGCTGATTACATGACCGAACCGACATCTTCGGCTCTTTCCGTTGATCGGTGATCCGCTGTGTCCGAGGGACACAGTGCATCACTGATCGTCGTGCTCCTGGAGCCGCGCACGCGTTTAGAGTGGGAGGACGTCATATGACGTCCTCCCAGAATGAAAGAACCGCCTTGCGCCCGTCATTACCGTATATGGCAGGCGGGAGGCGGTTAAAGGACAAGTTCACCTTTCAGAGCATGTTACATATTACACCAATAGTTTGGGTGTAATGTGTAATATGCCCCCACTGCAAGGCTTGTCTACAGAAGCCTGATATTGCACCCCTGATCCACTGATCACAGATGCAATGCTTTGCAGTCTCCTGAGGGAAAAAATAATAAATGCACATTTTTTTTTCTTTCAAAAATATGTACATTTATATTTTTTCCCAAAGGTGAACATGACCTTTAAAACACGAGGCATTATGGGATCTCATGCAGTGACCTCCTATACCAGTGATGGCGAACCTTTTTGAGCCCGAGTGCCCAAACTGCAACCCAAAACCAACTTATTTCTTTCAAAGTGCCAACACTGCAATGAAACCTGAATATCGAGCTTTTGGTTTAGAAAAAACAACTCGTACAGTAGTGCAAACTAATTAACAGTACAGGGATGACCAGAGACTGGGGACACAGCACAGGGATGACCAGAGACTGGGGACACAGCACAGGAGATGACCAGAGACTGGGGACACAGCACAGGGATGACCAGAGACTGGGGACACAGCACAGGAGATGACCAGAGACTGGGGACACAGCACAGGAGATGACCAGAGACTGGGGACACAGCACAGGAGATGACCAGAGACTGGGGACACAGCACAGGAGATGACCAGAGACTGGGGACACAGCACAGGAGATGACCAGAGACTGGGGACACAGCACAGGAGATGACCAGAGACTGGGGACACAGCACAGGAGATGACCAGAGACTGGGGACACAGCACAGGAGATGACCAGAGACTGGGGACACAGCACAGGAGATGACCAGAGACTGGGGACACAGCACAGGAGATGACCAGAGACTGGGGACACAGCACAGGAGATGACCAGAGACTGGGGACACAGCACAGGAGATGACCAGAGACTGGGGACACAGCACAGGAGATGACCAGAGACTGGGGACACAGCACAGGAGATGACCAGAGACTGGGGACACAGCACAGGAGATGACCAGAGACTGGGGACACAGCACAGGAGATGACCAGAGACTGGGGACACAGCACAGGAGATGACCAGAGACTGGGGACACAGCACAGGAGATGACCAGAGACTGGGGACACAGCACAGGAGATGACCAGAGACTGGGGACACAGCACAGGAGATGACCAGAGACTGGGGACACAGCACAGGAGATGACCAGAGACTGGGGACACAGCACAGGAGATGACCAGAGACTGGGGACACAGCACAGGAGATGACCAGAGACTGGGGACACAGCACAGGAGATGACCAGAGACTGGGGACACAGCACAGGAGATGACCAGAGACTGGGGACACAGCACAGGAGATGACCAGAGACTGGGGACACAGCACAGGAGATGACCAGAGACTGGGGACACAGCACAGGAGATGACCAGAGACTGGGGACACAGCACAGGAGATGACCAGAGACTGGGGACACAGCACAGGAGATGACCAGAGACTGGGGACACAGCACAGGAGATGACCAGAGACTGGGGACACAGCACAGGAGATGACCAGAGACTGGGGACACAGCACAGGAGATGACCAGAGACTGGGGACACAGCACAGGAGATGACCAGAGACTGGGGACACAGCACAGGAGATGACCAGAGACTGGGGACACAGCACAGGAGATGACCAGAGACTGGGGACACAGCACAGGAGATGACCAGAGACTGGGGACACAGCACAGGAGATGACCAGAGACTGGGGACACAGCACAGGAGATGACCAGAGACTGGGGACACAGCACAGGAGATGACCAGAGACTGGGGACACAGCACAGGAGATGACCAGAGACTGGGGACACAGCACAGGAGATGACCAGAGACTGGGGACACAGCACAGGAGATGACCAGAGACTGGGGACACAGCACAGGAGATGACCAGAGACTGGGGACACAGCACAGGAGATGACCAGAGACTGGGGACACAGCACAGGAGATGACCAGAGACTGGGGACACAGCACAGGAGATGACCAGAGACTGGGGACACAGCACAGGAGATGACCAGAGACTGGGGACACAGCACAGGAGATGACCAGAGACTGGGGACACAGCACAGGAGATGACCAGAGACTGGGGACACAGCACAGGAGATGACCAGAGACTGGGGACACAGCACAGGAGATGACCAGAGACTGGGGACACAGCACAGGAGATGACCAGAGACTGGGGACACAGCACAGGAGATGACCAGAGACTGGGGACACAGCACAGGAGATGACCAGAGACTGGGGACACAGCACAGGAGATGACCAGAGACTGGGGACACAGCACAGGAGATGACCAGAGACTGGGGACACAGCACAGGAGATGACCAGAGACTGGGGACACAGCACAGGAGATGACCAGAGACTGGGGACACAGCACAGGAGATGACCAGAGACTGGGGACACAGCACAGGAGATGACCAGAGACTGGGGACACAGCACAGGAGATGACCAGAGACTGGGGACACAGCACAGGAGATGACCAGAGACTGGGGACACAGCACAGGAGATGACCAGAGACTGGGGACACAGCACAGGAGATGACCAGAGACTGGGGACACAGCACAGGAGATGACCAGAGACTGGGGACACAGCACAGGAGATGACCAGAGACTGGGGACACAGCACAGGAGATGACCAGAGACTGGGGACACAGCACAGGAGATGACCAGAGACTGGGGACACAGCACAGGAGATGACCAGAGACTGGGGACACAGCACAGGAGATGACCAGAGACTGGGGACACAGCACAGGAGATGACCAGAGACTGGGGACACAGCACAGGAGATGACCAGAGACTGGGGAAACAGCACAGGAGATGACCAGAGACTGGGGACACAGCACAGGAGATGACCAGAGACTGGGGACACAGCACAGGGATGACCAGAGACTGGGGACACAGCACAGGGATGACCAGAGACTGGGGACACAGCACAGGGATGACCAGAGACTGGGGACACAGCACAGGGATGACCAGAGACTGGGGACACAGCACAGGGATGACCAGAGACTGGGGACACAGCACAGGGATGACTGCTGACCTTTGGGGAGGGAGGGGGAGCGGGTACCTGAATTTGACAGGTACCCGCTCTTACTTCCGCAGAGTTTTTTTTTTTATCTTACCTGTTCCTCGATCCAGCCGCGCGCTGTCTTCCCGGCTTCTGTAGTGTGGGCGCTCGTCGGACAGCCGGATGCCCAGTGCGCATGCGCGAGAAGCGCTGCGCTTTGTGATTGGTCCGGCGGCTTCTGGGATCTGTCATGTGTCCCAGGTACCGCCTTACCATTCACAAGGAGCACTGCTTCTTGTGCATGCGCACTTGGGACCCGGCTGTCACGCACACTACAGCCGGGAAGACAGCGCGCCGCTGGATTCTCCTGGCGTGCCCACAGATAAGGCTCGGCGTGCCGGCTGTGGCACGCGTGCCACGGGTTCGCCACCACTGTCCTATACAATGTCATATTTTCAAATAAATGACAAATCCATAGGCTATAATAAACTATTAAAGAATATTTGCCATTTCTGTAAATGACAAAAAAAAAAATAGATTATGAAAGAAAGGATTATGTAAATTATAGGATTTCCTTTAGGTGAAAGTGTAGATACTTACTTAGCAAACTTGATACAGAACTGTGTAAAGTACTTTCTGGTAGATGCCAGGTTATCTCGAATAATGGGAACATTCTGCTTGATGTGTAGAATGATCGATGTAACATATGGGCTTTGATCCCCAACATGTTCCACATTCTGCCACTGCATCTATAAATGGATAGCAAAAACAGATTAACAGTAAATTGAGTGTAAGAGCCAACAACTAAAGGATGTAGTTAAACATGAAAACCGGACAAAGCATTAGCATCAGTAGTGGGAAACCCCCTAAATGACTTGCCATGAAAATAGTTCACTAAAGCAAATTATTCTTGTCAACACATTTCTGTAATGGTTTTAATCATAAACAACAAAAAACAAACCAACAGATGAGTAGGGCTTGTAGGGATAAGAAGTGATAAGAAAGGGAAAAAGGCAATAAAAAGGTTAAAGAAATCCTATTAAGAACATTAAAAAATGCCAGTTCAGAAAGTCAGGAAGTATAATTTCCCCAACATGGCCCCACTTCTCCTTGCAAGTCTGTCCTTAAGAAAAAAAAGAAAAGAAAAAGTTCTGTCCTAAGTGTCTAGGAATGCCACAGTGCTAATTCTGTTATATAATACTTTCTACAATTTACTAATTACGCTAATATACCGTGAGCCGTAGGTACAGTCATTTTCAGTGTGGAGTTCCCAGAGAGCTGAAAATTATTCTTTGGACTTCTCTAGAGTAAAATTGTTGACAAAGGCTGCTCTAAGTTTGTCAGGATTGCTGATACCACATTCAATATGGTGGTACCCAGCAGCAGTCTCAGGGTTTTTGGATCTGTACATAAGAGAGGCTTTTTACAGATAAATTCCATGACTAAAATATGTTGAATGCACATATGACCTCTTGGGGAAATTGTTTTGGAAATAAATGGTCTGGTTACAGGGACTTGTTAAAGTGTGTGTCCAGCTAAAACTTTTCTTTTGTGTTTTAAAAGGTTTAGACTGCTATCTGTGGCTCCATTAGAATGGGTTTCATTCACTTTCTGCCACCCTGACAAAGGTTCTACTACCAGACAGGAAGTCAGCTGAAATCTGCTACATATTGAGCAATATAAGGCTGATAAGGGTTCTAACCTTCCCCCTACTTTAATTTAAAAAAAAAAAAAAAAAGAAATCTATTCGGGCTGTGTTACTGTTGCAGATGTACCCTGACTTCCAGAGCAGTGTCACCAGCACAGGAACAGAAATTTCTCCTTAATAGCCCTGAATAGCAGTAAAAACTATTTTTCCAAATCTAGCAAAAACTTTAAATCAGTCCTGACTAATCTATTATAATACATACTGAGGTCAATGTGTTTCTCAGATTTGTTACTGAGTTAATGGTAGTTTAGCAAAGATGAAAAAGAGAAGAAGATGCAAATTAAATACCAACAGGAGGTCTCAAGAAGGAACAGCAGAATTATAAGATGTTCAAAAGGCACAATGTCATAACAAAAGCTCCCATTTCTGAACTATTCTTTTGAGAATGCTAGTTCCATGGCTGTTCAAATAACACTACATTATGAAAAAACAGAGTGCAGGGATGTTGGATTCCTATCACCCGGGACATGTAGCTTCTTTCTACCTTTAGTCCTGTTGCGGGCAAGCAGCGAGCTCAGCTGTCAGGTGAAGCAATCGGCGGCAGCGCTGCCGCCGATTGCTTCACACAGTACCAGCCTCTCTCTGCCCACCGGAAGGGAGCGGACTTGTCTGCTCTTCTCCCTTCCCTCTAGCAGGCTCTGCTTGCCCATCTACGGGCCCGGCTCGCCGCCCGCTAGAGGGAAGGGAGAAGAGCAGACAAGTCCGCTCCCTTCTCCTCCTTGTGCTGACCCGGAAGTTACGTTATGATGTCACTTCCAGGTCCCCGCTGAGAGATTGTAATGCAATCCCAGGGAAAGAATGTAATATGGCTCGATGTGCACCACATTACATTCCGTGGAGCAGAGGGGAGACATCCAGAGTCTTTTAACACCTTGGATGTCTCAAAGAGAACTTGTTATACATTTTTTTTTTTATTGTAAACATGAAAAGTTACACCCAAGCACATATCATCCCCCCCCAACAAAATATTGAGGCCCCCACATGTACAAATGTAAATGCACACACTGGGGCGCCAACGCATGCAACCGTCGATTGCAACATATCGCCGTGCACGCCAGAATGAGAGCAATAATTCTAGCACCAGATCTCCTCCGTAGCACTAAACTGGTGACCTATAAGGAGCTTTAAAAATGTCGACCTATAGAAAATATAGGGTACTGAAGTTCATCGCCATTTCACGAGCGTGCACAAATTTAAGGTTTGACAAGTTGGATATCTACTTACTCGCTGCAACCTCATCTTTTATATTTTACAAAAAAATAAGGCAATTTATTGCTTTTTTGTGCCCTAAAATTAACTTACTTTTTTATTTTATTTTTTACTGAAATTTTGTGGTAATATCATGCGACATAAAAAATTGGAACTACCACTATTTTATTCTCTAGGGTCTCTGCTTTCAGAAAATATATCATGTTAGGGGTTTTATGAAATCTTCAGGCCTAAAATGATTTTTTTAAATGTGTGCAAAAAACACAAAAACGCCTCTGGCAGCGAAAGGGATAAAGTATAAGCCCTGACCCACCCTTTCCTGATCAGTAAGCCAATCGGTGCTCATTACACTGCAAGGTCTCTCCCCTCCCTGCTAGTCCCCAGGTGTGGTGCTGAAGAGAGGCAGGGAGGGGAGGAGGAGATAAACAGCGCAATGTTAAAAATATTACACGTTTAAGTCGCCATAAAGCCTCTTTTGTGTTTAAAAGCCCCAGACATTCCTAAAATCACCTCCGATTTAAATACGGTTTTGGTTACTTTTTTTTTTTTATCTGGACAAGTAGATTGTCATGAGGGACAAGTAGATTGGGGCCCCGATTTAGTCCCTGGACAAGTAGTTTTCTTAAAAATTTCCACACCCCTGAGAGTGCATCCTGTCTAACCAAAGAGACAAAGGTGCATTCATTCCTATTTTATGTGTAAAAATAACAAAACTAAATTAAAATGCTCAAATAGTCACTTACTTACAATAGGTGATGAAGCAAGATAACATTAACAGTAAATAATTTCAGGCCTCTGCAGCACAAAGGGATTATTTACAGTGTCAGTAATTACAATACCATAATTTATGTCACTTTCCTTTCCAATTTTCTTAATACCAAAATGTTTTGGTTTCTTTTTTACTGAACAAAGTGGTTGGAAAATAGCAGTAGCGAAGATCCAGTTTATCTTCATTTTCTACTGCTTACAGAAGAAGCAGCATGAAAATCCATTAAGGGAAAGCAGAACTTTTCTGTGGCTGTTTTGTGTGTGTCAGAATACATTCTCTCATCAGACCTCAAACGATCTCCCCCCTTGTGTTTTGCTTGGGTGCATTCCAGATAGTTTTCAAATGGATAGAACTAACATGTATAGCAAGAAGTTAGCAACTACGTTTGCTACCTGCTGATTGCAATTTGTCTACAAATGTAGCTTCCTGCCTTAGCAGAGACTATCAAATAGGGTGATTTTATGCAAAGGGTGGAAAGGGCAGTTGCAGAGAGGCCAACTATGGCACTTCTGTGACCTTACTTATCCTTTCCAAATATACCATTAATAAAGTAAGGTGATAGGCAGATAAAAGAAAGGAGTGATCAGGCTATGAGTGGAGTAGGAGACACAAGATCCTGTTTCCACACTCTTTATTTTGTTCCTTCCTTTCATGAGCTTTAAAACTGGCAAGAAGGAGAATAGGGTTCATGTTCACTGCAGCTGACAAACTCACATTCAGGAGCTTTTCTGTGTTTTTCTTCAGCAGCCCCTGAACTCTCCCTAATGTTTTCCTATGTGTCGGCCTTTTGGCTAAGATCAAGTGTAGTATCTGTTCTTATCAGTGTCCAGTGGGGGTGCTCCCGGCCATTCTAGCTTTGCGGGGATGGCTGTTGTATAGTACCCTCACTGGTATGATGGGGGTCTGGAAGGCTAGTACCGGGGGGACAGAAAGCGTGGCGCCCACGAGTAGAAGCTGGGGCCCGTGAGTAATTCCCCCGAGAAGACCGGAAGGATCCAGTACCTCCTGATTTGGACGGATCTACCTTGTCTGGCCAGGGGTCGGGAAGGCAGAAAGTCCGCAAACCAAGTGCCCCCTGAGTAGACGCCCTCAGGGGTGCCCTTAGTAACACCTGGGTGTGGGACCCCACTGTGTGAAGATGGCACATGGTCACTGCGTTTACACTCTTTTTGCACAGCGCCCTTCGGACCAGGCCTTTTGGCTAGGATCAGGGCAATTTTTGCTACAGGCCTCAGGGCCTGGTCGGTGCACTATTTGGCACGGCCACTTTTTTATTTTCTACTTATTTATTTAATTTATTTACACTCCCACATTTTGTCACTTTTTCTTACTTTTGTGTGTGTTTTCCACGGATGGAGGGTGTGGGTCCTCGGGCCAGCCCTGAAGTCTAGGGGGAGGATGTGTGGCCTTTTGTTTCCTTCCTCCCCTGATCCCTAGGGGGTTTTCTCTTCGGGAGAGCCCCCTGACCAAGTACTGGGTGTTTGGCTTCGGCTGGACACAAGGAACGGTGGTCCACCAGGCCTTTTGGCCAGGAGGACCAAATGGGAACCTTGTCCCTGTCAGGAGCTTCGTGCCTCGGGGGATCAGGGTAGTAGTCCATCCCCTTTGGGGGAAGGGCAAAGCACACCCCTAAGTGCACTTTTTCGTGTGGTGTTCGCACTTGCACTTTTTTTGTGATCACTTACGGGTTTTTCGTTCTAGTTTGCACGTTTGCGGACTTAAAAAAAAAAAATGTTTTCCTATGTGTCCATGTACACATCGTCGCTTACAATCGTTTACAGGCAGTTGAGCTTACAGTCGTTTTTTTGAATGCACCAAACTTGCGTTCAGGAGTAGATTTTATCAGCGTTTCAAACGCCAGTAAACGCGGCTAACCATGTTTATAAGCGTTTGCGTTTAGAAGCGTTTTTTAACTGTTCCTTATCCAGATGCGGTCTCGAGCCTTTTTTCATCTTCAGAAATGCATGCAAAGTGTTTTCCATGTATTGAAATGGATCTAGTACACCAGCGCAGTCAGTTCCAGGTTTTGCGAAGGAAAAAATGGTAGAACGCGCAGCATTATGCTCATGATGGGATCCATAGTGAATACAACCAGAAAAGACAGGTCATCTAAACACATACTGCTCTCTCTGCTTCTGCTCTCTCTATTTATGCACTCCCTAAGATCATATCATTGTAATTACGCACACCTGTTTATGCAGAAAGATAACAGAAGCAGCTTGCAGTCTGAGTGTAGTATACTAATGTATTCATTGTGGTGAAAAGACAAATGGCAACTCACAATGTGTCAGTTAAAATCAGGCTCATCATACAGTATAGTAAGAGCTTCCAGTGGACAGTCTCATAACAATAGGGAACCTCAGACCAGCATAGAAACACTGGGTGGCTGGATACAACTGCAGGACCAAGAGAGGGGCGCCAAACTTAAGTGCAGCATTAAATGTACTGAGAAACACTAGAAACATTTGAGTACTGTCCATGATAATTTATGGACCTTGAAGAAGAGGGCATACCCCGAAAACTTGTTCTGAAAAACAGTATGTTAGTGCAAATAAAAAAGTATCATGAAAAGTACTCAATTGTTTCTGTCACAAGTGCACTAATATGGCTATCACCTCAAGTGAGAAACACTAGTAAATTCACAACTCCGATGAAAAGAAAAAAAATGTCACTTTTCATATGTAATCCATAAGCAAGGCCACCCCAGCCTCTTTCTCAAGCTGATCTTTGCTTCAGAAAGAAGCTTTGGCAGCCTTGAAATGCATAGCTCTACCCCCTGATGTGCCAATGATGTCACTTCCGGCCTGCTCTACATTCCACAAAAGCCCTCCGCCATCTTGTTGGTTACCACTTCCTCATCTAAGCTGATGTCTGGACTTTCCATATTGCAAATTTATCAAGAGGCTCCCCATTCCAGATTCACGAGCTGAATGCTCACGGATTACATACAATAAGTGCAATTTCTTCATCTCATGTGATTTGCCAATTTACTAGTGTTATGCAGTACAAATAATGCTGCACTTAGTTTTGACCCCCCGTGGTGTGTTCTGATCCTGTAGTCCTGCAGGTGTATCCATCCATGCACCCAGTGTTTCTATCCTGGTCTGAGGTTCCCTGTTGTTGTGAGACTGTCCACCGGAAGCTCTTATGAGCGTGATTTTAAATGGCAACGTGAGTTGTTGTCTTTTCACCACAATAAATACATTAATATACTACATTCAGATTGCTCCCTGCTGTTCTTATCTGTTTGCCTAGAAATACTTCAGTCTCTTCAGAGGTGCTGCATCTGGTGCATTAAGATCAATGGAATGTTATACTGGACGCTCTAACTGGACTCTATGAACCTGTTCTGCATAGATATTAAAAAAAAAAAGAGAGAAATCCTCTGCAAGGTAATGTCATAATGTGCTAGCATGCATTGCACACTGGAACATTATGAAGGACTTGCCTTAAAATGAAACCCCCCAGCAGTGTACTGTCAGCGCTGCAAAGGCTTCCATCTTCACCCAGTCTTCCTTCTGGGTTCTCGAGCTCCGGCCGTCTGACTGGCTGAGCTGTGATGACGTCACTCCCATGCATGCACATGGGAGTCCCAAGCCACGGCACAGTAGTCTTAAGGAATAGCACAGGTATGCGGTTCCTTCAGATCACATGCGCCGGCTCTTAAAAAGAACGAATATCTCTGAAACGGTGCACATTTAGGAGATATTAATTTCACCTACAGGTAAGCTTTATTATAAGCTTACCTGCAGGTAAAAGTATACAAAAAGAGTTAACTACCACTCTATTGTACACACGACACTTATTGCTCCATATACCCCATTACTGTTTATACAGAAAAACAGCTTTATAATGGTGTGTTTCTCAGGAAAGGGAAGTAGCACTATGCAGAATGACAGGCTATCCAGTCCCAGTGAACTACAAACTCAAAAATGTGCCTGCAAGGTATCATGGGAGATATCTATGAAACTCAAATTAAAATTAATTACACACCTACAATGTGTTCTCGATAATATAAGCACATGTTGCCTCGAGTCACTCTAGGAACAGCACTGCCAATTAAAGTGGTTCTAAAGGCAAACATTTTTTTTTACCTCAATGCGCTCTTTGCATTACGGTAAACCTTCCAACCCCTGTTCCATAACCCCCCAAAAACACTTACAGAACCCTCTCGATATGGTGCTGTCCCATGTGCAGCAGCGATGCTTCTCTCTTCCTACATTCTCAAGAGTCTCTGAGTGAAGCAGGAGCCATAGACTCCTGCTGCTGTCAGCCAAATCCGGTGAGTCTACTGACGCACACAAACCAGCTTGCAAATGCAAAAACACAAGTTCCCCCTTCAGCGGCCACTTGCTGAAGGGGTACTCAGAGAAAAGAAGGAGCCAAGAGTGCCAGTGGGGAACTCCAGAAGAGGAGGTAAGGGACCGGTCTGTGCAATACCACTGCATAGAGAAGGTAAGTGTAACAGGTTTATTATTTTAAAGTGTTACTAAACCCAGACCCTGCATTTACTAAATCTGGTCTCCCACAGTACACACAACATGGAAGTGCAAATATTTTTGTAAATTTAAACTGCTTAATACCTTTTCTCATCAGCAGTATATAGAAGTACTGTGTACAGCTGAGCAATGATTAAAGCTTGTAGGAGGAGTTTTCATTCTCCTCTGACTGTCCTATGAGGCTGCATAGCCCCTGACCCTCTGTGTGGACAGTGCTGATTGGCCCTGTGCTGATCACATGCACTCACCCAAAGAAAAAAAAAAACCTCTCTAGCAATACACACTAAACTGAGCATGTGCAGAGTGACTCCTAGAGCTCTGTACTATCAGATAGATTGGGGACAGTAGAAGGAGAGGATCAGAGAGGAGAGGATCAAACAGCCTTTTTTGCACAATGTGGAGGAATAACCCCTTAGGTTCCACAGTGAGTATAACAAGCATGCTTTACTGCATATACAGACTGATTTTACTGTTGTGAATCTAATAACACTTTAATGTCAGCACAAAGTCCTGGGTGTGACCAAAACTAGAAAAAAGGGGAATCTCCCAGTGAGCACAGAAACCCACTTTCCTAAATATATAGGCTTTAAAGAACTCAGGCTTTTTCACTTCAAAATATAACTAAGCTTACGGAACCTAGGTAACAAGGGCAAATGAGCCATAATTGTACATACCTTGCTCATTGCAGTAAGTGCTGGATCACAAGCAGAATCTAAATCTTGCACAAGAAGCTGAATACTATTTGAAATTACACTGGAAAAGAAACATTTTATTATTTCACTAAAAAAAAAGTTACATTCTAAAAATTTAAATAAATAAATAAAACATATCTTGTTAGTTTCCACATCATGGTACACATGTTTAACTCCTGTACCCCTTGTTCAAATGATGCTCGTCAGGATACCTCATTTACATACAGTTGGGTCCATATATATCTGGACACAGGCACAATTTTTGTTTTTTTTTTCAGGTATTTACCAAAACATATTTAAGCTGTAGTTAGATAATGGATATGGGCTGGAAGTGCACACTCACAGGTTTAATATGAGGGTATGTACATCCAAATTGGAGGTAGGAATTACAGCTCTTAAGAGTAGCCATCCCCCCCCCCTTTTTCAAGGGACCAAATGTAATTGGACATATGAATATAATCATAAATCAAATGTTCATTTTTAATATTTTGTTGAGAATCCTTTACTGGCAATGACTGCCTGAAGTCTGGAGCCCATGGACATTACCAAAGACTGGGTTTCCTCCTTTCTGATGCTTTGCCAGGCTCTAACTGCAGCTGTCTTCAGTTCTTTGTTTGCCAGTCTTTCTGCCTTTCTTTTTGCCTTCAGCAAGTGAAATGCATGCTCAATTGGGTTGAGACCAGGTTATTTGACTCGGCCATTGCAGAATATTCCACTGCTTTTCCTTCAAAGCTCCTTTTGCAGTGTGTTTTGGATCATTGTCCATCTGTATTGTGAAGCGCCATCCAAGCAACTTTGCTGCATTTGGCTGAATCTGGGCTGACAGTCTATCTTTAAACACTGCAGAATTAATCCGGCTGCTTCTGTCTTCTGTCTCATCATCAATAACCCAGTGCCACTGGAAGCCATACATGCCCATGCCATCACACTGCCTCCACCTTTACAGATGACGATGTGTGCTTTGGATCATGAGCTTTTTCAAGCCTCCTCCACATTTTTTTCTTCCCGTCATTCTGGTACAGATTAATCTTAGTTTCATCTGTCCAAAGAATGCTTTTCCTGAACTGGTCTGGCTTTTTTAGAAGTTTTTTTGGCAAAGTCTAATCTGGCTTTTCTATTCTTCAGGCTTATGAATGGTTTGCACCTTGTGGTGAAACTTCTGTATTTGCTCTTCTGAAGTTTTCTCTTGATTGTAGACTGACAATGATACGCCCACCTCCTGGAGAGTGTGCTTCACTTGTGAATGGGTATTTCTTTACCATAGAGAGGATTCTGCAATCATCCGCCACTGTTGTCTTCCATGGACGTCCACGCCTTTTTATATTGTTGAGCTTAACCAGTGAGTTCTTCTTTCCTCAGAATGGGCCAAACTGTTGATTTGGCCACTCCTAATGTTGTTGCTATCTCTCTGATGGATTTGTTTCATTTTTGAAGCCTTACAATGGCCTGTTTCACTTCCATGGACAGCTTCTTTGAACGCATGATGTAGGTTCAAAGTAATAGATTCCAAATGCAAATACCACACTTCGAATCAACTCCAGACCTTTTACCTGCTTAATTGATGAAGAAATAATGAAGGAATAGCCCACACCTGGCCATGAAACAGCTTTTGATTCAATTGTCCAATTACTTTTGGTCCCTTGAAAAAGGGGGGATGGCTACTCTTAAGAGCTGTAATTCCTAAACCCTTCCTCCAATTTGGATGTACATACCCTCAAATTAAACCTGAGAGTGTGCACTTTCAGCCCATATCCATTATATAACTATAGCTTGAATATGTTTTGGTAAATACCTGAAAGATCTAAAATTGTGCCTGTGTCCAAATACATATGGACCTAACTGTATCTTTCATGATCAACGTACGGCACATAAATCACAAAGGCTAAAAAAATAATGATCCCACATTGCTGGATGTCATATGAACCATCAGTACCTTCACTATTCATTAAACATGACACGAGAAGAGGAGTCCATCAAAACTAGTTTCTAAACACACAAAATATGACACGTAGATGGAACAGGAAAATGCAAAGCTGGTGTTGGTTATGTTGGGGGGGGACGGGGGGGAATTTACCAGTCCTGCATAACGTACACATATTTAGCCTCATAATAGAATTTGAAATAAAAACAATGGATATTTACATTGTACCCTAAATGACACATTCAGCAATGCTTTTGTGCAGATGGCAATAATCAGCTTATCATTTAAGTCCATTCAAGAAATAAACAGTGATTTAGGGCTGTAGATGTTTTCCTATTATAGTGATATGTGAAGAATAATTTTGATATATTTGTAAATTTCTAGAGAGTAAAATATGCAGGACAAACATATTTTGGGGTCTATAGTTGCAAGATCTCTGCACATCCGGCCTGCTGTTCCGGTCCTGGGTGATGGTGTGCGTTTCCCACACTCTTTAGCAGCCATCTTGGATCATTTTGGATTGTATCCCCATATTTTACATAGACTGTGAACATGCACTCCCCTCCTTTGCAGTGGTGCAATGAAGGCTGAAAAACAATATGCATGCACACATGGAATTTTATGACCCTGGGGAGGTGTGAACCATCCCTATGGTGGTGAAGGACTCGGGGTATTCATGCCATAGTTAGTTCTTTATAAATAGTTGCGCTTTGGGTGTCCTAAAGATTTTGGCACTTTCACATGGGTGGTTAGATTTCAGCTTTTAGCTGCGGTTAGAGGAACCTAATTACTGCAGCTAAATGCAGACTATGCATCCCTATGGCTCCATTCACACACTGCATTTAGCAACATTTTCATAACATACGGTTTTATGCGTTTAAAAAAAATAAAGTTGACAGCATCCAGGAGTGATGTACTGCAGCCATCTGTACATAAACACAGTTAATCGCAGTACAAAGAAAAATAAGTAAACAGTTGCTATTGAAAAGGCACGTATTTACTACCGCAGCTAAATTCAGCCGAATGTAAATGCATGTAATCGCAGATAAACACAATGTACAAAGCACAAATGGTCTCTGTGCAAGGAGTGTTGGAATTTTAAAAAAACCCCAAAAACATGCATTTACAAGCAGCAGAACAACTGCCTGTGTGAATGAAGGCTTATGCTCTGAGGAAGGGGGTGTGGTCCTCAAAACGCATAAGCCAGCTAGGATCCTGGCGGTGTCCTCCCCTGAGTCCTGGAGTACACTGTGAGAGGAGCAACCGTGACGTTATGTCTTGCTTGATATGCTGTTTTAATCACTTGGTTTGTGAGTATGTCTAGTTGTGGATTATTAATAAATGATGTATGGGATAATGCACTAGGGTGGTGCACCCTCTTTTGTGTGTATTTTCAAACTATACGATTCTGGGGCTTTCCCAGTCCTGAGAGGGCAGCAAGGTTTGATGTGTCCCTGCTCCATGTTGAAAATAATATAAACATGAAGAACGGTCATCAGACTGATCATCTCCTGTACTATGTCCGCAGTCTCTGACCAACTCCCGAGGAAGGGGTGGGGCAAATTTATATAGTGGGGTGCCCGATTTTAGTCTTGCCTAGGGCAGCACAAAACCAATATATACCACTGGCTGTGCATACTGGCACATTTTGGCTAAAATCTTTTGGGGGGACAAATTTTGATCAGCAGTTTACTTACAAATTAACTGTGTATATCTTATGCATACTGAACAGTATAACACCCATAATATAAGATGATAGGATGTAGGCAGTTATTTCAGCTGCTGCCTATTTCTGCTCAACGTCCTTATTTTTGCATTTTATGTTATAAGCCCCACCTTTCTCAAATTTTGTTTACCACACCTACATTTCACAGCAGCCTACGTTTTCAATTTCTTCTCACTCTACAAACTATTCTCCTAAGCAGAAATCATTGTCTGAGATTGCAATTAAGTGAAATGGATGTATGTGCTAAGTATATAGGAATGCAAGGTGGGGTGTGCTGAGTATAGTGGTGTGTATGGTAGGTTGTCCTGTTGCTACATTGTGCTGTAGGTGACTCCAGATTGACTTATGTGCACTAAACTACTCTGCACATGCCACACTGTTCCTTTCTGAATTCTTTGTGTTATATTTTCTTAATAGACAGCAGCAACTTGTACTACTGTCAAATTCCAAACTCTATGTATGGTCTGTGAAATTGTATGTACACAGACACATCCATTTTTATGTACATACAGTATATAGGATGTGTTTCCTGCCAGTACTGGACTGCCATCTCTTTGTTGACCAGGAAACAGCATGCAAACGAATGTGCTTTGTGTAGGACAACTATAAAATTAATCACTGGTGGTCACACAGTGATTTCCAATATTTTAACGGCCTCAGTAAAATATAACTAACAAACAGAATCTGTGCAAGCTTACGTGCTGAAAGTATCCATCTCCGCTGTCAGGTTGATCCTTTCTGTCAATGTCACGTCAACTTTTTCTTTTAGCTTCTCTTCCAACTATTAAAGGGGAAGTATAATGGTTTTAAAGCAAATAATATGTAAATATTTAAAAAGTTTACATGTTTATGATATTTTATATCACGTTTGATAATCTTCTATAGAATTTTATATGAAATCTTCATTATATATTTGAATAAAAAATGGTGCATCCACAACAGCCAGTTTAGGAAGCTTGCTGGTCTTTCTAGTAAAGAAAGACCAGTATTGCCAGTAAACTTTGAGGAACTTTGGGGGTGGTATTAGCCACCACCCGTCCGGCCGTTGTATATAAAAAAGCCGGACAGTGGCAGTGCAGGGTCGAGTGGCTGTTTATAATCGGCCTCCCTGCCCCCTGCTTGTGCGCGCTCCCTTGGAGCGTGCAGCACCACAATCCGGTGCCCGCGGTGTCCTCCGGAAACAGTGGCACACCGATCGTCGTACAGGACCTCTGTGTGAGGTCCCGATCATGTGATCACTGATTGGCCAATCAGTGATCACATGCAGAGTAGTAAGCAAGATGTCACTTCTCACATCATTATTTACTACGTGCGAAATCTGTGAATGATCACAGAGGTCACATGGTACAAGGCTATTCACAGCAGCCTTGTACCATGTGACAAGCTGTGACCAATCACAGCCCACACAGTAGTTCTCAATGGCTGCAAGAATGCAGCCAGAGAGAAGGAGAAATGATTGCTTTTACAGCCTTTATGGGTGTAAAAGCAATCAGTGTACAAAAAAAAAAATCTTCATCACCCCCCATAAGTAAGACAGTGTTACCATGGGGACACTGTACTGCTGGGGTGACAGTATGTAAAAAAATAAAATAAAAAAAATATAAAAACATTTAAAAAAATTTTTTTTGAAAATGTTTAAAAATTATAATTTTTTTAACTAAAAAGATAACGGAATAAATTTTGGCCAAGATGTATAATGAAATATTATTTATTTGCAAACTTTTATAAGAAAAACACTTTTTTTCAAAATTTTTTCATTTACATAGCAAAAAACATAAAAATCCCAGTGGTGAATAAATACCACCAAAATAAAGCTTTATCTGTCTCAAAAAAATGCTAAAATATTCATATGGGTACAGTGGTGCATGACTGCGCAATTGTCATTCAAAGTGTGATAGCACTGAAAGCTGAAAATTGGCCTGGACAGGAAGGGGGTAAAAGTGTCCGGACATGAAGTGGTTAATAAATTAGTAAGGATGAGTGCAGCAGACAGCTACAATAAATACAAAGATGAATGTATCTTTATCTTTACTCTTTTACCTGCCAAAGGATGCTAGCCATACACAAGTAGAATTTATTTGAAAATTTTAATTATCAGAGTGTGTGTTTGATTTTCTAATGGTTAGTGCGATCAAATCAACAATCATTTAAACTGATGTGACAAGAAAATATAAAAGAGACAGAACGAAAAATTGTATTCAATTCGTTCCAAAATGGAATGTTTAAAGCAAACAAAATCTTGAAGTACTTTCAAATGACATTCATCAAGCGCCTACCAAACACTGAAATATCAATTTTGTGTGAAATAACACTTTATCAGCAGCCTGAAATATTCTGTTCTAACTGAAGCCAGCTATAGATTCGAATTTTAGCTGGTCCTTGATGAACCAGCCAAGATTCAAACCTATTGGCTATAGCTTCCAGCAGTGACCATTGTGTTCTGCTGACAGGGACGTTGATGAGGAAGAGAGCTATATTCTTTTCCTGCAATCCGTGGTTGCAGGATAAAAATCTTCATCATCTGTGGCTTTGCCTTAGATTTTTCAACAATTGTATTTTTAGCGAATTAAAAATACATTTCTTTCTTAGAAATACAGAGTATATGTAGAAAGAAAACACTTTAAAAAGCAATTCACTACCCTTGGGAGCAATGCAAAGTGAAAAAAATGTTCTCAAGAAGGTGAACGACTAAACTGGCTTTATAACAAGTCAATCAAAGTCTGCTACTCACTTGCTGTGTTGTAGCCAGGCAGTACTCTGCTGTACTCAGTATACTGCATATCAGGCAAAGCTCTTCGGTGGTGAATTTGGCAACTTCTGAGCCTTCTTTTTCCTTCAGAAGACTGGTGATAGTAAGGCCTGTGCTGCTGCTACTGGTTCTGCACAAATACACATAAATAAAATATATAAATAATACTACATATATAAATCAAACACAGTACCTAAAAACCGAAAAAAGAAACCCACAAAGCTATACAGCAAAAATATAGGCAAAAGGTGAAACCAAATAGTGAGCTAGTAATGCATTCCAGCACACTGCAGAATGTTCACTCAATTTATCTTAATCAGAGTTCTTGGTAATACACTGGAGCCAAGGCAAACACAGACCTCCTCACGGGTCAGAAGGAGGGCACTTCCTAGAGCATGTGCTATGTAATGTCCAACACCACCAATCACATCCAAACTTTCAAGGCAGAACTGAATCTGACTGGTGGCTGTGAAAACACCTTGGACAGCAAGAAAGGTGTTCAGGCATCACAAGCAGACACCTGATTACTCATTTATTCTAGGATAGATTGATGCATAACAGGATTGTTTCGGTGGAAAGATACAAGCTCTCCACAGGAATGAATGAGATATGTATGCATTCACCCAGTTCAAAAGTGGCTTTGTGGCGTCGTTCATGCTATTCCACTGGGTCAGGGACAGGTGAGGTGGCAGGAGGTACCAGAGGCAAGCTACAAAACAAGTGTAATTATACAATATATGTATTTATACTTTAAAGCAGTTTCCATTCTCTCCAGACCTTCTGCATCAACCAGACCATTTCATATTAAGATAAAGTTAACTTAATACTTACAACCCTATCATTGTTGTATTGTATTTTAATGTATAAAGTTTTTTTCGTGCCACTTTAAAGCTGTACTTTATAAGGTAAAAATAACACAAAGTTTAATATCGCAGAGCAACCAATAGGATATAAACTTTCATCAATCTCAATATACTAAACTACTGAGAGCTAAAATCTCAATACCAACCAATCCATGTCGCTGCTTTTTGAATTAAACGGGTAGAAGCCATTTACCTAACTTTACATTGAAACATTGACAAAAACTACCAAAAGCACATAACCAAAAGGAGAAAAGTGAACCTTCCACTTTCCTGACGTACATACTTGGTCAGGTCAGTAAAAAATAAAGTATTGAAGTCAGAGGGGCATAAAGTATTGAAGTCAGAGGGGCATAAAGTATTGAAGTCAGAGGGGCATAAAGTATTGAAGTCAGAGGGGCATAAAGTATTGAAGCCAGAGGGGCATAAAGTATTTTTTTTTTTAATTTAAATATTTAATTTTTCATATTATTACAAAAATTCCATAAGAAGAGACACAATACATATAAATATTCATTACATTTCTACTTTGCCCCTTCTAATACCTCTTTTCTTTCCCTCCCCTCCCAACCTATTTCTACCCTCCTTCCCTCTCCCTCCCCTCTGCAAGTTCTCCAATCTCTCAAGGCCCAATAACTTTAAGTGACTTCCTAGTTTAAAGTTTTCTATATTTCTCTTTCAATACTGATTTTTCCCATTTTTCCCATCTCGTATAGTATATTCCCAACCTATCTTCCTGCATATAGTAGGATTTTTCCATTCTACTAATCTGATTTACTCTATTGATCCAGTCTTCCTCCTTCGGGGCCTCTGTTTTCTGCCAGAACTTGGGTATCAACCCTTTTGCAGCATTTAAATAGTACCATACGCCTGAATCTTTATATTTATTTACTGTTGTCTGAACATTATGTAGGAGACACATCGTTGGGTCTAACCCTATGTCATTTCCAGTTATTATTTCTATTAATTTAACTATTGTCTTCCAGAAAGCCTGAATTTTCGGACAATGCCACCATATGTGAAACACCGTGCCCATCTCCCCACATCCTCTCCAACACATTTTTGAACTCTCCCCACTCATCTTGTGCTCAATGCTCGGTGTGATATGCCATCGTGTCAAACACTTATAATTAATCTCAACATCTCTCATACTAACATTCTCGTGTATCAATCTAAATATCTTGTTCTGTTGATCTTCGTCTAACACCACCTCCATATCTCTTTCCCATTTCGTTATAAAAATTAACTTTGTGTCTGTGTCTAATTCTGTGAGTATTCTATAAATTTTACCAATTCCATGTTTCCCATCTCTACGTGATTCTAACAGCCTTTCAAACATATTCCACTCCTTTTTTAATCTCAGGGGTTTTGGTAGCTTTCCAATAAAACATTTTAACTGGTGATATTTCCACTCATCTATTCCAGTAAAAATGTCTCCCTTCTTCTCTTTTAATTCTTTAAATGGTCTCAATTCCCCCTCTACCAGTACATCTCTCAGTTGGATATCTTCCCTTTTAAACCATCTCCCTGATATCTCATCCTTTCCTGGGGGGAAATACTCAGTATTTGCAAGAGGCATTAATATAGAGTTGAATTCCCATTTCATATTTTTGCGTAAATTATCCCATACCCTTAAAACATTTAAAGTGTAAATACTTGTGCTTTCTTTAATTCTTCTAGAATGTGCTGGGACCCATATCATCTTACTCAAACTAATCCCACTCAGTTCATTTTCAATTTTTACCCAACCCTTCCCCTTATGGTTAAATGTCCAGTCGTAGATTCTTGCTAAGATTACTGCTTTATAGTATCTCTTGACATCAGGTAGTCCCATTCCCCCTTTCTCTTTAGTCCTACTCAATGTTTCGTATGATATTCTTGGTTTTTTATTCCTCCAAATGTATCTTGTTAACATTTTTTTTATTATCTTAAAAAAAGCCTCTGGGAGTTTGATTGGAACCAATTGGAATTTATACAGTATTTTAGGTATGATTACCATTTTAACTAGGTTTATACGTCCTATCCATGATGGGTTTCTTCCTTCTAATATTTTTAATTCTTCCTTGATCTCATTTATCAAAGAAGTATAGTTTAATCTATACAGTTGTTTATATGAGATAGCAAGTTTTATTCCTAGGTATTTTAAATCTTTTTCTCTCCATATAAAGGGGAATTCTTTTTGAAGCTTTTCCTTTTCACTCTTTGATATGTTGATGTTCAGGATCTCTGTTTTTGTTGGATTCATTTTTAAATTTGATAGTTCACCATATTCCTTTAGGATCATCATTATGTTTGGTAATGTTATTCGGGGGTTGCCTACATAAAACAATAGGTCATCCGCAAAGGCCGCTACTTTGTGTTCTATATTTTCTATCTGGATTCCCTTTACAGCTCCGCTATTCCTTATCATTGACAACAGGGGTTCCAATGACAAAACATACAACAGGGGGGACAGTGGGCAGCCCTGTCTTGTTCCATTGGACATCCCAATGGATTCCGACCTCTCCCCATTTACCGTAATAATTGCGGTGGGCTCCCTATATAATTTAACTATCCACTCCCCCATTCTCTCTCCAATCCCCAATACTTCTAAGTTGTCCATCATGAAGCCCCAATCCATTCTATCAAACGCCTTTTCGGCATCAATCGACAATAGTACCACCGGGGCTTTCCCTTTTCTACTTTTCTGAATAAGCATCAAAGTTCTCAACCCGTTATCTCTACCCTCTCTCCCTGGGACAAAGCCCACCTGATCTCCATGAATCCATTCAGGCATTAGATCTTTCAGCCTGTTTGCTAGAACCTTTGCATACAACTTAGTATCGGTGTTCAATAATGAAATTGGTCTATAGCTGAAACACTGAGAAGGATCTTTTCCCTCCTTGTGAATAAGTACAACATGGGCCTGAAGAGATTCTCTTCTCCCCTCCATCCCCCCTCCCAGATCGTTCATATACTTCTTCAGCTTAGGTAACAATATTTCACTATATTTTTTATAGTACTTTACTGTATACCCATCCGGTCCTGGACTTTTTCCACCCCCTGTACTTCTTAATGCTACTTTTATTTCATCCTGGGAAATTTCCGCATCCAAGGAGTTCAATTGTACTTCACTTAACTTTGGTAATCCTGCGTTTTTTAAATATATCATCCTTTTTTTGTTGATATCCTCTCCATTTTCTTTTGGAGAGCCTTGGGGGCTAATATTATACAACTTTCTATAGTACTCCGTGAACACTTTAATAATCTCTTTAGTTGAGTGAACCAACTCCCCCTTAGGATTTTTTATCTTTTCTATATAATTTCTATTTTTCTTTTTATTCAGAGCTCTCATTAAGTATTTTCCTGGTCTGTCTCCCCATCTATATCTTTCACTTAATACTTTATTATATACTCTTCTCTTCTCCTCATCCATCAATCTCTCTAACTCATCTTTTTTATCCATTAACTTCTATCTTGTTTCTCTTATTACTTTCTTCTTTTGTATCTGCTCCAACTCCAGAATTTCTTTTAAGAGCCCACTAACCCTCTCTCTTCTTTCTCTTTTCTTCCTTGCTCCCATCGCAATCAGGATTCCTCTTACATATACCTTGTGGCTTTCCCATACTGTGGCTGTCGATACTTCCTCTGTCTCATTCTCCTTGAAATACACCTTGATCTCTTCCCCAATCTTCTGAGCTATATCCTCATCCAAGAGAAGGGCCTCATTTAACCTCCATCCTAGGCCTCCCGTCCACCGTCTTCCCCATCCCATTTTCATTATGACAGGGGCATGATCCGAGAATTTACTCATCTCTATTTCTATTTTAACCAATAGTTCTATGAGTTGATGATCTATTAAAATATAATCCAGTCTCGAGTATATCTCATGTGCATTAGAGAAGAAGGTATAGTCTGTCTTTCATATGCATTATTCTCCAAGTGTCCACCAGTTGGTACTCGTGGATCGCTTTTTTCAAAGCTCTCAGAGACCTACCACCTGCTCTCTGCACAGGGGAGGTTGTATCCTTTTGTGGGTCCATACAAAGATTTAAATCTCCTGCTACTATCAAACGCCCTTTTTTGAAGTCTATCAATTTTTTCAACAGACCCTTCAAATAGATCTCCGGCTTTTTGTTGGGGCAGTATATATTGGCCAACGTACACTCGATTCCCTGTAATTTACCTCTCAAAAACAGGAATCTCCCCTCCGGATTGGTCCTTCTATCCTCCAGCTCAAATCTCATATTCTTTGCCAACCCTATTGCCACCCCTTTTGCTCTTTTAATTGGAGAGTCAGCGTAATACCATGTTGGATAATATTTAGATTTTAATTTCACATTTGACTCTGTCTCAAAATGTGTTTCCTGTAAAAATACCACTGACGTTGCCCTATGATGTAACTCTTTAAACAGCTTAAATCTTTTCCCAGGACAGTTCAACCCATTCACATTATATGTTATAAACTGTATTTCTTCCATCCTTCTTAATTCTGTCTATCTCTCCTCTAGTACACCTCCTCCTATTAGGCCCTACTATCTTGCAGCTTATTAACCCAACCTCCCCTCCCCACACTCCCTCCCACCAAACCCCCCACCCCTCTCACCCTCTCTTCTTTTTCCCCTACCCATTTTTAGGCATATAAACTGCCTACAAATCATTTGTGGATCTATTTCCACCATTGATTTAAAACTTAGGGCGTACGCTCCGCCTATGTACGGCTCACCTCTCCTCCGACCCCCCCGATCCCCTCTCTCTATCATCTAGACTCAGCAAGAATCTTTAATCTTTACTTCCCTCCCTTAACCGGAGCCTCCAAGAGGGCCTCAACATCCGGAAGGGAAAGACCAGGGGCGAGAGAGGAAAGAAAGAGGGAAAAAAAAAACAAAACAAAAAACAAAACAAAACATATATTCTACTTAATTCTCCCTCCTTTCCCTCCCCAACCCTGGGGCCTCCCTCCCCCTCCCCCCGACATGCTGCCAGTCCTCTTTTCTTGTATCATCTGTATTTCCTTTATCTTCTTTTTCTTCCCACCCAGCTATCTCCATTCTTTGCAAGTCCAGTCTATCACAAAAATCCCTTAGTTCCTCCGGAAATCTCAAGTACGCTGTGACCCCATGTTTCCAACCAATTAGAGATGCTGAGGTACCCCATCTATACTGCACATTCTGTTTTCTCATTTGCTCCAACAGGGGTCTCAGGGATCTCCTTCTCCATAGGGTCTCTGCTGTTAAGTCTGCATAAATTTGGATAGTCAAATCTCCATATTTAATTAATGATCTTCCCTTGGTCTTCTTCCAAATCTCATCTTTGACCCCAAATTTTTGGAACTGGACAATTATGTCTCTCGGTCTTTCCTTCTCAGTAGCCTGTTTGAACTTTCCTATTCTAAACACTCAGTCTAACTTGATCCCATCTGTTTCAGGTCTGTCTCTTATGGAGTTTAGGATTTTTTTAACTAGTTCATATAGTATTTCCCCTTTTGCAGTCTCTGGGATTCCTCGTACTCTAAGGTTACACCTTCTTTCTTTATTATCTTGAACTTCCATCCTATATATCATTTTTTTCTGGGTGTTTTCTAATTGGCTTATTTTTTTCCTTAGATTATCTATATTCTGGGCCTGGGTTTTAACTTTCTCCTCTGTTTCTTCCATTCTTGATAGCAGATGCCCTAAATCATTTTGAATAGCTGTCATTTCATGTTTTATCGTTTTTTCCAAATTTTTAAACATTTCTATCATCTCCTTATTTGGTACTTGTAGTTCACCATCAGATTCTTTTTTTTCCCCAAGCCATCCACTATTTGTTGGCTACAGCTGCTATTCATGCCCAGTGATAATCTAGGACTAGTGTCCATTTCCCCTTTTGCGTTTGCGCCTTGGGCCCTTTCTGGCGTAGTATTTCCATATGATGTAAATTTCTTTATTGTTCCTGTTTGAGACCCTTTGAGCCCTGCACTCTTGGGACCTTTGTTCTTCATATCCTCTGTATATCTTGATAGACTTGCTATTTTTCCTATATCCTTTACTCTCCTAGGACACCTGGGCCTCCTCTCTTCTAACCCCTGGGAATCCTCCCCTCCTTCACCCCTTGGTCGCCTATGTCACTCAGGGGTCCACAGCACAATAAGCCCCCAGCAGCTTTCACTCACCCTTCCCTTCTCAGGATGGTGACTCCAGGCTTGTGTGGAGGACCTTCACTGCTCCTCAGTCCTGGGGGGGGATTCCTCTGGGTTTCCGATACTGTATTTCTTTCTTTCCTTTTCTCTCTCCTTTCCCTCTCCTTAGGATTCGTCTCGGGGAAGCAGGATGGATCTCCTGATATTCATGGGTCTCCCTGACCCAGGATCGGACAGCCGGCCAGGGGGTACAGGCAGCTATGAGCCGGCAGCACCCTGTCACATCAGGACGCAGACTGGCTTACTCTTTCCCTCAGGGATCCTCTGCAGCTGGCCACTTGCTCCTACAGCATCACTTCTCCTCTCAGCCGCACGGATCTCCACTCATGTAGCGCCGGGGGAACCGTCGTGTCACTGCAGCCTCAGACCAGCTCCCTTCTCCGGCTCTCCGGGTTCAACTCCCCAGCCCTACAGACTCCGTTAGATCAGCTCCCAATGAGGGTTACTGGGTGGGTCAGGGAGCGGGACCTAGCAAGAAGCTAGTGCCACTCGCTCCCCACAGCCACCATATTCACAGTCCTCCCTCTTTCCTTCGAGCAGGTATAGGGCTTGGTCTGGCGTCTCCCCTCTCCTGTCAGGGAACCGGCCGGCGTCTCTGCTTCCCAGTGCTCCTTTGCGGCGAGCAGCGTGCTCACGCCGCACTGCTCCGTTTCCCCGGCAACCCGACAGCTGCACTCGGATCCCCGCAACGTGTTCACCTCCCGGAGCTCTGTGCCCGCTCTCCTCTCCCTTTACTGCGCCAGCTTCTCCCCCTTTGGAGACCTCCTCGATCAGGTAGGGCTCCGCACTTCACACCATGAGGGTTCTCGGGATGGTCAGCTCGGAGGTTATCGGAGAGCACTCATATTGTGCTCTCCGTCGCAGCCATGTTTAGGCTCCGCCCCCCTCCAATCTGAGGGGCATAAAGTACTGAAGTCAGAGGGGCATAAAGTATTGAAGCCAGAGGGGCAGGACGTATTTGTGAGTATGATCAGCATGTGACCTGAGAGAACAATCACCAAACTTGAACTTGGTCAAGTGAAGGTTTCCCTGAGGTCATCCTCGTCTGAGTTCCTACATCAACCAAGCAGACAACAACCCACACCAGAGCTGCAGTGGGCAGGCGCTAGGGGAGTGAGACCTAATTGGGCACTCACCATTTGAGAGCTTTTGCACAGACGGCATACAACACAAATCTTATTTTTGCTTCGATTAGGGTATTGAAACACCCTTCCCAGAATTCTGGCATACCATCCTGAGCCCCCTTTGAATTAATTAGGAATAGATTTTTTTTTCGATTTTTGAGTCTGACTAAGGGCTTTAACAGTCTCTATATATATTTGGCCCAAACACTGTCAAGAATACTAAGGATATGTTGCCCTACAGAACACATCCAAGATTTAATGAAAAAAAAATGCAGATCTGTAGACCAGGATAGACAAGTGCAAGGCATTTATTCACATTCATGTATCAACCTACAGGTCTCTACAGTGCATGCAGCAGCTTTGTGCTCGTCAGAGAACAGTCCCATAGAAATACATAGGGAAATTCCCAACTCACAAGGAGCTTTCAGAGCAAGCTGCAGGTGGAAAATGGTAAGAATGTGACTTTGAATCTGTTAATTTATGAACTGTAGAATCTTTGGAAGGTTGTCAAGATTATAAACATAGTGTATATAGCATAAGCCATGGATGGTAGAGAAATTGAACAGTTAAAAAAAGCCCTTATAGCCAGCAATAATATATCAGTGGATGTCATTTTGCGCCAAGACACCAAGAAGCCTGTTTGGCAGATAGTTTACATTTTAGTAAGGCGATCCCATCTATTCATTTCCTCAAACTTGTAAACAAGTGAACCTTATTTTTTAGAGAAGAAAGTATCTTTCCTTCTTTGTGTCCAGCACATATTTGTTTTGGAAGCAGCTGCCGTTATTAAAAGACTTAAGGAAAGCATAGCCCAGGTATGCCTTTCTCAGTCCTCAAGAAGGAAAATTAGTTTCAGGAGTTTCTCAGCAGAATGGAATCCAACGGTGTCTTGTTGCAGGCAGAAAAGAAATATATACCTTTCCAAGCAGCACAATAATCCTCCCATCCCCTCCTCCCTTACAAGAATAAAGATTTATTGGGCTGCAGGGCTACTACTAGTACTACTACCACCACTACTACATTTAGCAACAGACACCATGTATGCACATGAAAACAGCAAATCATCTGTAGGAAACCCAGCTGCCAAGATGACTTCCTTACTGTGCTGGACACATGTGGGGAATTTACAAGCCAGCTGAGCAATAAGACATTAACAAGGTGGCACACAGCTAAGCTGATGCTAGTCAAGAAATTTATACACCACTGCTAATGTACTGCTTGGTTTCCACTCAGACCCCTCCATGTAGAAGTTCCTAGTCTGAAATCAACCGGCTGTTGCGATAATTGCTTAAGCAGGCACCAGCCTGGATAGGCAAGATGACAGATTTTTATATATAGAAGGCTGTATTCACCAAAAAGTGAACCCCTGCTGCTTCCATCTCCCACTGTACCTTTTTTTTTTTTGCTGTTGATCAACATGGAGTCAGCAAATGAAACATGGTATTGTCAAAGTTGTGTGATTTAATTTGCCATAACTACAATTGCTATAGTTGTGTACTGTATTCTTTATTTTAAACAATCTTCCTTGTGCCTTCTTGGGACCCATGAGTAAAACCAAAGGTCCTTTTCTCCTACAGGTCTAGGATTTCCTAAACCTGAGCATTCACTAGTAGAATTTCGATGGACATTTTTCGTTGCAAGAAAGTTTGTTAATTTTTCTAATCATTATTGCTGTCAAACTGACATTTGTTTTTGGCCGCATTGAAAAGATAATTAGAAGGAGCAGGATGGAATTTTTTTCTAAAATGTCCAGATTTCTAACAGTTCATTTAGTCCAAAATCAAATGTTAAAAGCAAACTGGCTTTTAAGCTATTTTGAGCTCAAATTTGAATGTACTGAGAATTTTCCAAGAATATTCTTATAAGGTTTTGTATGAATTTTCTTAATTCATTAAAGCGGACCTTCACCCTAAATGTCATGTTGTGCTGTCCAATTCTTTCCGCTACTATAAATGGATATTCTTTTTTTTATGAAGTACTTTATTTGTGCTGCAAAGCAGCACTTCTGTGCCTCTCCTTGCCCCTGCATACACTTGGGGTTTCCCATGGACGCACAAAGACTGAGAAGAGAATTAGAAGTGCAATACCTTCCCTGTCTTTGCGTATGCGCAGACATGTTGACAGGATCTTCCTGGACCCAAATGTCTGTGCTTGCGCCAAAATGGTGGTGCTTGGAGATGGGGGGGTTGAGCCCAGGAGGCAGACTAAGGTTTCGCTTCAAGGCATGTGTACTGAAAATAAACTTTACGTTGAATACAAAAAATCCTCTTTTCTTGCTCGCCCCTTGACAGACACAGGAAGTCTTTAACCTTCAGGATGTCCAGAAGCAAGTCCAACTGAGGAGTGGGCAACACAGCAAACAATCACTATCAGGCCCCCTCCCCAAAACAACAACTGAAAACTAGGGACTATTTGCAGCTCAGACAGCTGTCTGAAGAGTCCCATGTGGAACCCAGTGCCTGAAGATCAATTCCAGAACAGCTGTGCAATGTTCAATCCAGCAGCGTCAAGGCAAGGTACTGTAAAACTCAGGCTGAGAATGACCATGCTGGCTAGCAGCAATCAAAGAATTATAACTAGAGTACAAAGGTAAAGAGTCTTGTTCGCAGAAAACATTACAGAGAAAAAAAAGTAATCTTTAACCCCCCAAAAAAGTATATACAATAGGAGACACGAGAACTCAGAACTGAAAAAGTAATAAAATAAAATGTTGTCTTTAATATATAAATAATTTTAAACATGGTAAGTCACACACAAAGACAGAAAATGTATTGGAGCCTCAGCTGTATTAGCAAAAATGAATATATATACATACATACATATATATACACACACATATGTATACTTATACACACACACACAGTCATGGCCAAAAATATTGGCACCCATGCATTTCTGTCAGATAATGCTCCACTTCGCCCAGAAAATTGTTGCAATTACAAATGTTTAGGCATCAGCATACCAAGACATTTTGGACAATTTCATGCTCCCAACTTTGTGGGAACAGTTTAGGGATGGCCCCTTCCTGTTTCATGTTCCTGTACATGACTGCACACCAGTGCACAAAGCAAGGTCCATAAAGACATGGATGAGTGAGTTTGGGGTGGAGGAACTTGACTGGCCTGCACCAGAGTCCTGACCTCAACCCGATAGAACACCTTTGGGATGAAATAGAGCAGAGACTGTAAGCCAGGCCTTCTCGTCTGACATCAGTGCCTGACCTCACAAATGCGCTTCGGGAAGGCTGGTTAAACATTCCCATAGACACACTTCTAAACCATTTGGCCAGCCTTCCCAGAAGAGTTGAAGCTGTTATAGCTGCAAAGGGTGAGCCAACTCAATATTGAACCCTACGGACTAAGACTAGGATGCTATTAAAGTTTGTGTGCGTGTAAAGGTAGGCATCCCAATACTTTTAGTAATATAGTGTGTGTGTATATATATATATTTTTTTTTTTTTTTGCTTTTTTGTATATAGTGCAAAAAATAAAACACCCAGTGGCGATTAAATACCAACAAAAGAAAGCTCTATTTGTGTGAAAAAAAATGATAAAAATGTCACATGGGTACAATATTGCATGACCGCGCAATTGTCATTCAAAGTGTGACAGCGCTGAAAGCTGAAAATTGGCCTGGGCAGGAAGAGGGTATAAGTGCCCTGTAAGCAAGTGGTTAAAATCGTACTTTTCAAAAGGGTTGTACTCATTTATGCTGAGCACAACAAGTTCTGGACAGGAAGGACTTGGTGATTAGGCCAGCGGATAAAAGGGGGGGGGGGGGGGGGGGGAGAGGAGTAGTTTGGGACAAAACATTTTTTTTATAAAAGAGGTAAACAAGATTCTCGATTATAAAGACACCTATATCCGGAAAGGGAGAAGCACACGCATATATATACATATACATATATATACACACACACACACACATATTTACATACATACATATACACACACACATACACACTTGATTTTGAGCAGCCCTGCAGTTCTGTCATGGGGCGATGGAGAATTTGTTAAGGAAGAGGTTTGTGACGTGAGCAGTAAGCGTATCTCTGTGAAGACATGCGTGTGCACGAAACGCATCAGTAGGGGGCCATATGTGCCGATGTCACATCGCCACAATGTTTTTATTCCACGTGGATCTTATCTATTGTCTGAATCGATTACTTTATTAAACTACTACACAATGTACTTTACTGTGGGCTCAGCATGGTGAGCAATTTCCTCATAGGGCTTACTACAAGCTAACACTCCTATCCATTGGTGAAAGAGGTCTGCGGAGGTCCTGTTTGGGCTGGAAGTTCCTGTTTTTGAGCTCCATATTCTTTATGTTCTGGTAAGTGCATAAGGGTGGAGGAGTTGCACTGAAGATCACCTACATTTGTTTGGATGCAAGACAATTGTGAAATATTTATAACGAAGAATATCTGATTTAATATTGGATTTAGTACACACTGATTGGGGTTATTTTTACCAAAGCAATGTACAAGTTTTGGCCCAAATTTATGAAGAAAAATTACTTATTTGCAAAATTTTATAACAGAAACGAAGAAAAATGCATTTTTCCTCCCCCAAATTGTCAGTCTATTTTAATTTATTGTTTCAAAAAATAAAAGACTGAGTGCTGATTAAATACCACCAAAATAAAGCTCTATTTGTGTGAAAAAAGACAAAATTTTCATTTGGGTACAGTGTTGCATGACTATCATTCAAAGTGTAAGAGCGCCGAATGCTGAAAATTGGTCTGGGTAGGAAGGGGGTAAAAGTGCCCTGTATAGAGGTAGTTAAACTTTACACATTATCTAAATTAAGCAACACACTTTTTTTTAAGTTTTTATTTGATCAATCTAAACCATAAATCGGCCAACTAATTGATTATGAATATATTCATTTGTGGCAGCCCAAGTTCAAAATGGATCAGGTGAACAACTAGGTTTAAAAAAAAACAGTCCTCTGAAACCTATTTTAATGCAACCTATGACATGCTGTATAGTTCTATGCCAAACATTATATGAAAGATGACCCTGGGCCAATAAAAAAAAAATATCCTTTACTGTGAGGATTTATTTCCATCAATGTAACAAAATAAATTTTCCAATGACAGTGAAATTACCTGAAACATATCTTTACACTGACTTGAGATATTCAACATGAAAGTGGATATAATGCTTGTAGTGGATGTGTTATCCAGTGAGATGATAGACAGAAAAAATGGAGGGGGGGGGAACTTTGGGGTACGAAAAATGGTCATATTTGCAGTTAAAACTGCCAGTTACTTATTAAAGCTCAAATCTTTACAGGATTTTATTCTCAGAACTAAAATAGAGAATATTACACTAAATTATTACTAGTAAAGATAGAACAGCAAAGATAGACACTTACTTGGGGAGATTACCAGAAAGAATTTTCAGGGCATATTCCCGCAGGTACTTCTGGAATATAGTGGTAAGGGCAATCATTGGCTCTCCTGTGCTCAGCTGGGAACATTGCACCATACACTTTTTGTAGTACACAAACAAGTCTGCACAGCTTGGTAACACAGCTCCAGCATCCTCTGAAGTAGACTTTGGTGGACCTTGGGCCTTGAAATCCCCAGCAAACCGGTCAATTAACTCACCGAGATTCCTAGAGTAAAAGCAATTGCCACAATTTAGCTGACAGGAAACATTATACAACCAATATAAAATGCAAACTTGATTATTGTGTCAAGATATGTTTTAACTAAGAAAAACAGAAAAGTTAACACTGATGCTTTAAGCTGAACTTTACCTAAAGAAAGATGAATAAGGTAATATATTTACATTATGCCTTGCTCCCATTAGCCAGTGTTCTCCTCCGCTGTATGGCATCCTGGGCTGTGGAAGGGCCTCAGCAACCATACATATAATGCAGGACTGCTGGCCTGCTTTGTATGGGATGTAAGAAAGCTGTGCCCAACCATGTATATCCCCTTATTCCTCATCTTCTCTGAAAAATGAGCAGTTAACTAAGGCAGTCATTTTAAAAAATGGCAGTGTTTTTAAAAGCAATAGCCGGCATTTTTCTTCACTATAACTCAGAGAATGAATGGTCGCTTTCCACAGAGCGAAAAAAAATAAAGGGGCGGGGTCACTCAGTGACATTAGCCAGTGACCCTGCCGCTAAGTTTCCTTTAGCTCTGGAGAAAGGGACAGCTCATTCTCTGAGCTATAGTGAAGACAAAAAAGCCTGGTAATTACATTTAAAAACCAGCACTGACATATAGTGACAGTCAGTGAGGGAGCCTCTCTGTATACACTGCTCCCTTAAATGTATACACTTCTCCTCTCCTGCCCCCTCCTTGCACACACTGCCCCCCATCCTCTCCCCCTACAAAGACAACTATTGCTCCCCTATGTGATAACAATAAAATCATAAGTTAAAAAAAAATACATTAAAGTAGTAAAAGATATAAAAAAAATATGGGCCTCTCCACCCCCACATATGCAGACATTTCAGTTTCGGTTCGGTTTTCGGCCACATGCATTCTGAATTTTTGATATCGGTACCAGAATTTTCATTTCGGTGCACCACTAATTTTGAGCTTTACAGGAATTTCTTAGGGATGGTGACAACACTGTCAAAATTTAAAGTGGTTGTAAATCCTGAAGGTTTTTACCTTCATGAATGCAGCTTCCCCAATACTTGTCCAAGCTCGATCCCACGATATGCACATGAGTGGCTGCTGTCCTAGCTCTCTTCCTCCTTAACAGCTCGAAGACAGCAGCGGCAGACATGACAGAGCGGGGCTTGATAGCAAGCACAACCTGCCCCCAGAACAAGCGGCTTGCTCTGGGGCACATGGTAGGGGGTGGAGCCAGAAGCTCCAGAGGGGACCCAAGAAGAAGAGGATCGGAGTTGATCTGTGCAAAACCACTGCACTTAGCAGGTAAGTGTAATATGTTTATTATTTAAAAGCACTTTAAACTACATAGTGGGTTTTTGCAGGCTAAGGGTGTCATGCAAATAGGGATTATTATGTAGCAATAGGGACCAATCAAGTGCAGTGTAGTGTTGACAAGAAACATGCTAACAGAAGGAGGGTGGACAGTAATGAGCTGATCATCTGCTGCTGCTCCTTCACTATCTATTCGCCCCCTGTCTGGGAGTGTTGTTTTTATTGTACTGTTATTAAAGGTGAACTCCAGGCAAACAGCTAAATATGCTGAACACCAAGCAAACAGCTAAATACAAAATTAAAAAAAACATAAAAGGGAGTGGTTTTACCTGCCAGTATACTTGCATTTCTGTCCACCTGGCTTTACACAGCTCTGGCATACTCAACTGCCTGATCTTGGTAGGCAAAAAACTGTGCTGCAGCTCCGTAACGCTTACAGATACTCCTATACTGGACAGTAAGAGGAAAAGCAGCACACCAGTGAGAGCTGTCACTCTGATCTTTCCTCCTATCAACATGCTTATAGCACTTCAGCACACTTGATTGGCTATTTATGCTGCTTCTTCCTACCAAACCTAACTCAGGCCATTGCACTGCACGCAATTAAATCAAATGCTTTAACTTCAATAGAGAAAAGTTATGTAACCGAATTGGCACTCTTTGGCTAGCTGCTAAAGTAAGGTAACTCTCAGGAATAGACAAAAATACTAATCCTTTGGCGGGAAAAATAGTATATATACACACACAATTCCATATGTACACTGCTCAAGAAAATTATAGGAACACTTTTTATTCAGAGTATAGCATCAAGTCAATTAAACTCCTGGGATATTGATCTGGTCAGTTAAGTAGCAGAGGGGGTTGTTAATCAGTTTCAGCTGCTTTGGTGTTAATGAAATTAACAACAGGTGCACTAGATGGGCAACAATGAGACGACCCCAAAACAGGAATGGTTTTACAGGTGGAGGCCACTGACATTTTCTCTACTCATCTTTTCTGACTATTTTTCACTAGTTTTGCATTTGACTAGGATCAGTGTCACTAATGGTAGCATGAGGCGATACCTGGACCCTACAGAGGTTGCACAGGCAGTCCAACTCCTCCAGGATGGCACATAACTACGTGCCATTGCCAGAAGGTTTGTTGTCTCCCAGCACAGTCTTAAGAGCACAGAGGAGATTCCAGGAGACGGGCAGTTACTCTACGATTGCTGGAGGAACAAGATGAGCACTGCCAGAGCCCTACAAAATGACCTCCAGCAGGCCAATGGTGTGAATGTCTCTAACCAAACAATCAGAAACAGACTTCATGAGGGTGGCCTGAGGGCCCGACGTCCTCTAGTGGGCCCTGTGCACACTGCCCGGCACCATAGAGCTCAACTGTTATTTGCCATTGAACACCAGAATTGGCAGGTCCTCCACTGGCACTCTGTGCTTTTCACAGATGAGAGCAGGTTCACCCTGAGCACATGTGACAGACATGAAAGGGTCTGGAGAAGCCATGGAGAACATTATGCTGCCTGTATCATCATTCAGCATGACTATTTTGATGGTGGGTCAGTGATGGTCTGGGGAGGCATATCCATGGAGGGACGCACAGACCTCGGCAGGCTAGACAATGGCACACTGACTGCCATTAGGTATTAGGATGAAATCCTTGGACCCATTGTCAGACCCTACGTTGTTGCAGTGTGTCCTGGGTTCCTTCTGGTACAAGACAATGCCCGGCCTCATGTGGTGAGAGTATGCAGGCAGTTTCTGGAGGATGAAGGAATTGATACCATTGAATGGCCCCCACGCTCGCCTGACGTAAATCCAATAGAACACCTCTGGGATATAATGCTTTGGACCAGCCGAAGCCACCAGATTGCACCTCAGGCTGTCCAGGAGCTTAGTGATGCTGTGCTCCAGAGAAGAAATATCCCAGGAGACCATCCATTGTCTCAGTAGGAGCATGCCCCGACGTTGTCAGGCATGCACACAAGCACATGGGGACCATACAAACTACTGAGTAACATTTTGAGTTGCAATGAAATTTCAGCAAAATGGACTAGCCTGCTGCATAATTTTTATTCACTTTGGTTTTTGGGGTGTCTTTGAATTCAGTCCTCTGTCGGTTGATAATTTTCATTTCCATCAAACGATGGGGCATCCTTATGTTCGTAACACATTACCCAGTCCATATAAGTAGATATCTAGCAAGATATTTTTTTCCCATTGAGATCTGATGTGTTTTCAAAGTGTTTCTTTAATTGTTTTGAGCAGTGTAATTAGCTATTTGCCTACAGTTGAACTTTAAGGCTATATTAATTATCACATTGCCATTGATATTCATTGCAAGACTTGCAAACAGGCAAAGTAAATGACTGATCTGAAACCACTGAACAATGATCCTTTTTATGGGCATAGCTGTAGCAAATATGCTGATCATAATGTAAAATAATAATAAAAAAAAAAATCTAAGATAGTTTTTACCAGCTGTACATACTGAAGACTGCTAATATTATCAATAATTTCTTATGTTTTTAAACCTTTTTTTTTTCTTTTTAAATAAAAAGGTGGAACTAGTTCTTTGTCCCAATAGGAATAAAAGAGCTGGAAATGAAACTTATAAATGATCACTTTGATTTTCTTGTTAAAACTTAATGGACTACCATGCTGCCATGAAAAAAAAAAAAAAAAGACTCAATAATAATGGGGCCAGCCATTTTCCACATCGCAGAGCAAACATGAACTTAATGCATTAATTTTCCATAGACGTCAAAAAACAACTTTGTGTGGAAAAGAATCAATCTTCCCATCTGTGATTAAATAAAAACATGCCTAGTTTTACACTTTCTATTCAAAGCTCCTGAATTGTGATGAAAATTTTTGGCTGCTGCCTATCACATATCTCAAATTAGAGAAGGAAAAAACAATATAATTTTTATAGTCATCATAAAAAAATCTTCTTTGAGTCCATTGAGGAACACTGGAGCTCTTTAACCTTTGGGCGATACTACAGGAGGATTGGACACTGGCAAAAAAAGAAAATGTTGGCCAGTACAAAAAAAAAAAAAACTCATCCCCTCTACCACACCTCAGTTTTGCAGCAAAGCAGTGCTGAGAGCTTGATCATAAATACAGAGGAGTTTGCGCCTCATTAGACACCAAGAAAAGGATTTTTAGAAGAGTACAATAATCCTGTTTTCTTTCTCTTTCATTGAGGGACATCGGAAGTTTTTATTCTTCAGGATGTCCAAAAGCGAGAAACAACCTGAGGGAAACAGAAGCTGGCACCAGATGGGGCAGAAAGTCCACTTGGCAGAACTTAGAGAATGCTTGAATGGAAGACCAAGGGACAGCCTTGCAAATCAGGAGAACAATTTTTCAATTACAAAAAGCCCAAAAAGCGCACATGGGTCTAGAAGATTGTGCCTCAACAGAAAAGGGTGGAACTTGCACAGCTCAAACCACAAAAAAACAATAGAGGGAATATTCCTTGTGGTGAACTGGAGCTAGGCAGAAGAGAAAACAATGTTCTATTTGATTAGTGGCTTCTAAAGGGAAGAGAGAACCAGATTTCGGTTCCCAGAGTCACTGAAGAACAGATGAGGGTGCTACATGAGACATGTACAAGGGTATCAAAGAGTGGGAGGCCAACATTCTCTGAAACAGGACAGAAAGAAGAAACTGGTCCAGACACACAGAAACTCCTGGGGTGAAAGCCCCGAGACTCACACCAAATTAAGTATGTTTTCCAAATCTGTTGATAGACCTTGCCGGAAGAAAAATGTCTAGCCTTGAGTAAGAATCACAGAATTAGAGATACCCTAGTCTCTCAGAACCTGGGATTAAGCAGCTATGCCGGTAAAGTCAGCTACCATAAGACAGGATGGTAAACCAGTTGATAGGGCGCAAAAATCCTGAAAATCTGGCAGTGCCCACAGAGCACCTGCCAGGAATCTTACCAGATTGGCACACCACATCTTCCTGGGCAAGTCTGAAGCAGTCAGAATCACCAGAAAGCCCCCTCGACCCTATCCCCTCAACTCCTACGACCTCCCTCTCACTCCATCCTACGCTCCCTCACCCACATCTTCAATCTCTCCCTCTCCTCCGGCACTTTCCCCTCCCCTCTGAAACATGCACACATCACCCCCATACTTAAAAAGCCCTCCCTGGACTTCAATGACCCGAACAACCTCAGACCCATCTCCCTGCTCCCATTTACATCTAAACGCCTCGAGCGCCTAGTCTACACCCACCTATGCTCTCACCTCAACGACAACAACCTCCTCGATCCCCTACAGTCCGGCTTCCGTCCCCTACACTGCACTGAAACTGCCTTACTCAAACTCTCCAATGACCTGCTAACCGCCAAAGCTAATGGCCACTATTCAGTGCTCCTACTCCTTGACCTCTCTGCGGCCTTCGACACAGTCGACCACCCCCTCCTCCTCAAAAGACTACACTCCCTCGGCCTCAGAGATTCTGCTCTCTCCTGGCTCTCATCCTACCTGTCACAACGCTCTTTCAGCGTTACCTATAATGCTACCACCTCCCTCTCACTCCCCCTCTCTGTTGGGGTCCCTCAAGGCTCTGTCCTTGGGCCCCTTCTCTTCTCCATCTACACCTCCTCCCTTGGCCAACTCATACATTCTCACGGCTTCAACTACCACTTCTATGTCGACACACAAATCTATCTCTCAACCCCCCACCTCACCCCCTCGGTCTCCGCCCGAATCACACACCTGCTGAGCGACATATCAGACTGGATGTCGCTCCACTTCCTTAAACTGAACCTCTCCAAAACCGAGTTTCTTGTCTTCCCCCCAGCCCGGACACCACCCCCCATTGACTTCTCTATCACATCGAACAACGCTACCATCAAACCTGCCCCGCAGGCCAGAGTACTTGGTGTCATTCTGGACTCCAACCTATCCTTCCAGCCCCAAGTCCAATCTTTAACAAACTTGTGCAGACTCCACCTCCGCAACATCGCCAAAGTCCGCACGTTCCTAACTCCAGAAACCACTAAACAGCTCATCCACTCCCTCATCATATCACGACTCGACTACTGCAACTCCCTCCTCACTGGCCTGCCTCGCTGCTGGCTATCCCCGCTTCAGTCGATCCTGAATACAGCTGCCAGACTCATTCACCTTTCCAACCGCTCCGTCTCCGCCACCCACCTCTGCCAATCCCTCCACTGGCTTCCGATTGCGCAACGGATCAAATTCAAAATCCTAATGCTGACGTACAAAGCTGTCCACCATACTGCTCTGAACTACATCACTGACCTAATATCCAAGTACCGCCCAGCACGCACACTCCGCTCCTCACAAGACCTCCTTCTCTCTAGTTCCCTGGTCTCCTCCTCCCATGCCCGCCTCCAGAACTTCTCCAGGGTGTCACCCATCCTCTGGAACTCCCTGCCCCAACCCATCAGATTATCACCTACTCTTCTCTCCTTTAGGCGCACCCTGAAAACCCATCTCTTCAGGGAAGCCTACCCCACCCCCTGCTAACTTGCTGACCTCCTCCACTCTTCCTACCACTCCATCCCCCACAGCTATCTCCTCCTGTGCCACCATCCCCTCCCTCCTAGATTGTAAGCTCGAAAGAGCAGGGCCCTCAATCCCCTCATGTTTTGCATTGTATTGGTATTGTTCTGTCACATGTCACATGTTCTGTCCCCCTTTATGATGTACAGCGCTGAGCGAACTATTGGCGCTTTATAAATACTGTATAATAATAATAATAATAATAATAAATCTCAATCCTGCAAAGCAGATGAGGAAGAAGTTTGAAGAGAGGAAAGGTAAAAATCAATGTCTACTAATTCCCAGAGCCACAAGAGTATTCACTGTTTCTGATGAACTCAGAAGCCACTAGAGCCATGAGTAAATCGTATAATATAGAATCTACAGGAAAGGATGCAGGAATGAGCTTGTGGCCTCGGCAATCAAGAGTCTGCAAATAACTGTGTTATTTAGGCCATAAAGTCTTGTATGAACATGGTAAAGAACCACACTGGACAGAGCTAAAAGAGGACTCCAAGGATGGAACAGACTTTAAAAGCAATGTGCAATGTGACTTCAGGCTGCAGACATTGGTACCCTCAGAAGCTATGCTGCAAGTAGCCTGGGAGCCATCAACAAAAAGTGCAGCGGGGTAACTGGTTTAGCGGGACATTCCCCCCTCCTCTCTCCCGCATGTCTAGATTCAAATGCATAGTGGTAAGGCAAGGTATAGGCTGAACATAAGAGGCCATGCCCCAGATCCTCTTTGCAAGCATAAGCAATAGCAAGGGATGCCTGCTCAAAGCTGTATGTTGAAAAACGCTCCATCCAGTAGATGTCAGTGCTCAGTCACACAGCATAAACTCCTTGTGACAAAAACTGGCAGGAACAGTGAATAGGAGCACTCAATGACCTATGTAAATTAGGTAGTTCCTGGTGTTTGGAATGACAGTCTCACTCACCAAATGAGTCTTCGGAGTCATCACAAGTACTGAGACAATGCCAGAAGCTCCGCAGCTAACTAGTCTGGAAAGCACCCCAGGAGGAAACCAGTGCCAGAAGGTCACTTCCAGACTATCCCCACAATATCCAGTCTAGAGTGGGGTCTGAATGCGGTATTCAAAAAGCAGGTCTGAGGATGATCGCGCCAGATGGGCGATGTCAAAGAAACAAAGCTCCAGAAGCATCATAGAGAAAAGTCTTTATTGGACAAAAAAAAATTAAAAACAGAAACAAAAGTGCTACCGAAAATAATTTAGTCTTTAACACAGCAGAGCTGAAGAATAGATGTCTATCTTCTTAGAACACTAAAAAAAACTAAGCCATGCTGGTTTTAGAAATGATTATCCTGGGCTGGCCTATAGGTTTATCATTTGCCAGTATCCATTAGTTCTGTTAGAGGCAGAATTACCCATAAGATTAAAGATTTCCTGTGACCCTCAGTACCTCAGACAAGAAAGCAAAACTCCTGTGCAAATTATTTGCAGACTTTATTCAAAGATTATTTTCAACTAAAAGGAAACTGCTCAGGCTGTGGGTTGGTACCCATTTCAGTTTCTTAATAGAATAATGGAAACTATGTACTGTAGAAAAACACTGAACGTGAAATACAACTTTGACCACTGAGTGAACCCACCTGTTTATTGAAAATAGATGTTCCCAGTAGCACATCTAATAGTCCAAAACTACAACTCCTTTGTCTTATGAATGAGGAATTCAGTTTACTGAGAAAACATAAAAGTCATTAAAAAAAACAATGTTTTGGATCCCTCTCTTGAAAAAGGGGAGCATTGGTCTTTTCTATGACTATTATCTTTTACCAATAAATCAATGTCCTTACATAAGGATGGTGTGAGAAGAAGCAGAAAAATGCAGAGAGAATATGCAAAGCCATGCATGCTGGCCATACACATTAAACATCTGACCATTCCACAAAGTGATATTTTGACAGTGTGATCAAATTGTGCTGTCTATCAAAATTTTCACTACCTTTTTGATCCCTTTGCAACTACTTTTTGTGTAATCAAATTGAAGATGAAAGAAGTTTGAAAATTCAAATAATTTCCATGCCAAGCAAATGGTGTATAGAAAAATAGTGTAGAGATTATTTACTTTTTCCAACAAACGTTTGAAACTAAAAGTGAATGTGCTGATACAGGCAAATGTATCGCTTGCATTGCATCAGACTACAATTTCTAACATCTGATCAATTAAAATGAAAAACTCTTATTCACATTAAAAACTGGTTATGGCAGTATAAGCTAGAGCAATTAATCTGAAAGAAGTTCATATTAATTCAATTTAACTATACAGATTGCTTTTCGCTGTAATATTTAAAGTGGCTGTAAACCCTTACCTATACTGAGTGAAGGTATTGGCCTCAGGTGATACGCAGAGAAACAAATCCTCCTACATAAGTTGTACATGTTTATCTGCAGCCATTTATCCTGTACATTCTTGTAAAATTCAAAGCTGAAAAGGATTTTTCACTGGCTCACAAAGCAGGGGGCTGCAGTCACACACTGTACAAGAGCTCTGAGAGCTAATTGGAGAGAAAGGATAGACACACCTTTCATAGAGAAGTGGATCATGCCGATAACAGATGAACCAGACAGCAGAGACAAATGACACTTAGTGCTCTCCCTGTGAAGACTGAGATTGAGCTCTGCAGTCACTTCTGCAGTAGTTATTTTCTTATTCAAAGTCATAATCCTGTGCAATGTTCTTCTGTCTCATTCGGTCAGCTGACCATGTTGACCGCACTTATGTTTATAAGACGATGTTTTCCTGGAAACCATATATGCCATCATAACCGTTGATACTGTACCTCGCGATGCGGAAAATAAATCGGCAACTTCAGTCACAGAGGAACCAGCTAAGCGGGCACCAACAATCGCTCTCTTTAAAGCTCAGTAAGCTCTTGCACAACTCCGTGTTACTAGCAGCGCACGCAGTGAATGACAAATGTGAGGCTTCCCACCTGTTAGCTAGGTGTCTCATCACACAGCGGAAGCAAAAGAATGTTACATCACTTCCACTTTCAACGCAAATCATGTCATCACTTTCACACTTGCAATTCATGTAGCGTATTCATTTTTCTGTCTGACCCCTGTAGCTTTGTTCAGATTTAATGTCTGAGGTTTACAACCACTTTAACGAGTCCCATAAGAGACTTGAGCACATGCTCCATGAAACACAAATACTTGATTGTGTGCTTATAAATTAACTGATAAGATGGTGTCTGTAGTAACAGGTGGTCAAAACATACGCAATAAATGAAAAGTGAGAAGTGATTTTAAAGTAACTGATGCTGATATAAAATTCAGAATTGCAACTGCTTTATGGAGACATCTGAAAATAAAAAAAAAGTTTGAAAAAGAAATTGACTACTGTGCCTGTAGTAAGTAGTGTTACCATTTCAACTGAAAACAACCCAATATAGATATACAGTACTAAAATAAAAAAGTCAGTAACAGGTTAACTTTCTGAGAAACTGTATACTTTCTCTTCTCAAAACCTATCTCAAATTCCTTTCAGGTTTAGGGTGCCTGCAAGGGAAACACTTAAATGGAAAACATTTCTGACCAAGTGGAAAAAAGGAAAAATAAAATTGAATTTCAATATAAAGTCGGGACAGGGTGTGTCTGGGTTACTGAGATCTGGGATTACACTGGTTATAGAGGTATAAAAACAGACCCTCACTGATTCTGGCTGCACCAAAGGAATAAAGTAATGGACCAATACAGGCGGAGACTTCAGTAGCACATAATACTGTATACTTAGTAGTCACTTTAGTATATGCTCCTGTATGTTAAAGCAAATCCTGTTGTAGCAACTCTACTCTATACAAGCATTCAGATATGCTCAAGAGGATAATTTATCAGCCAGGCAGAAGATGAAGAAGAAACATGATCTAAATAACCTTTAAAGCTGAATTGTTGTTGCTAGACATAGTGATTATCCAGTGTTCAGGATAATTGGAATTTTTACACATTAGGCCCCTTTCACACAGGCATTCCGTTTTCATCAGTTCAGTCCAAAAAAAAAAAAAACAGATCAGTTTACATCCTGTTTTCATTCGTTTACATCAGTTTTTTCATCCATTTTTCATCCGTTCGTTTTTTTTGTTTTACGGAAGAAAAATAGGGGTTTCTTCCGTTCAAAAAAACGAATGTTAACTGATATGGACATTACTAGATGTAAATGGATGATCATCCGTAAACATCAACTAGTCCATAGAAATACATGGGTGTCCGTTTTTCATCCGTAAACAGACAGATGAAAAACAGACATACAGAACGCCCATGTGAAAGAGGCCTTACAGTTGCTAGAGCTTACTGAGATGTCATCTGACTGGGGCTGTCAACACACCTCAGCATACAATAAAAAAAAAAAAAAAAAGTATTTTTGCTCTTACTGTAAATTTATTTTTTTGGAGTTCATTAACCACTTAAGCCCCAGAAGTTTTTGCCCCCTTTATAATCAGGCCATTTTTTTGCTATACGTCACTGTGCTACTTTAACCATTTCAATACCGTGCAATTTTACACCTTCCTGCCCAGGCCATTTTTCACGTTTCAGCGCTCTCACACTTTGAATGACAATTGCGCAGTCATACAACACTGTACCCAAACTAAAATTTTATCATTTTCTTCACACAACTAGAGCTTTCTTTTGGTGGTATTTAATCACCGCTGGGGTTTTTATTTTTTGCTAAATTAACAAAAAAAGGCCAAAAATGTTGAAAAAAATACACATTTTTCTTTGTTTCCGTTATAAAAATTTACAAATAAATAATTGTTCTTCATAAATTTAGGCCGAGATGTATTCTGCTACATGTCTTTGGTGAAAATAACCCAAATTAGGATGTATTATTTAGTTTGTAGGAAAGTTATAGAGTTCACAAACTATGGTATAGATCTGATTATTGATCAATCCTGAAGTACTGACGGCCAATCTAATTTCTTGAGGTCTAAGAATGTCAGAATAGTACAGATATCCCCCAAATGACCCCTTTTTGCAGAGTAGACAGTCCGACGTACTTCATAAGAGGCATGGCGAGTTTTTTGAAGTTGTATTTTTTTTGTCATAATTTTTCGGAAAATGAAAAAATTTAAAAAATTATTTTCACTATTTTTTTTTTTACATACTGTCACCAGTGCAGTACAGCGTCATCATATAACTGGCATGGCGGTGAACAGGGACACTGACTGGTGACAGTATGAAAAAAAAAAAATATTTTTTATTTTTAATTTTTTTTTATTTTTTTATTATTTTTAATTTTTTATTACTTTTTTTTAACATTTTTTTTTCAGATTTTACTATGACCAAAGTAGTACAATGTTACCATAGTAACATTGTTCTACTTTGGGGAATTGATCAGTATTTTGTTTTTTTTTTACACAATTTGCTTATAGCAAAGAAATACTTTGCTATAAGCAAGCATTTACCTGAATGAAATGGATTCAGCTTTTTTTTTTTTGTGCTTAGCTGTGATTTGGTCACAGCTAATCACATGACATGTGCATGTGATTAGCTGTGACCATTCACAGCTAGGCACTAGTATACAATGGATGGCATCATGAATGAAGCCATCCATTGTATACAACTGTCATGTGACCTGCTGTGATTGGTCACAGCAGGTCACATGGTACCTGCAACGGAGCCGGTACTCGGATCTGTCATCGGCCGTGTCCGAGGTACACGCCCGGTGACAGATCAAGCCGCTGCGCCGCTCTGCATTAGCGCAAACGGCGCATGTGCGGGAGCACGCCAAATGGCGTGCACCCGGAGTGGAGAAGCAACTTTCAAGCCGCCAAACGGCCATTGGCCGGGCGGCAAATGGTTAAATGGTAACTGTGCGGTCATGCAACGCTGTACCCAAAACGAAATTCATATAAATTTTTTTTTACACAAAGAGAGCTTTCTTTTTACTTTCTAATATAAAACATACTCAATAAAGAATGGGGAAAAAAAAAAAAATAAAAAAAAAAAAAAAAAAAAAAAAAAAAAAAAAAAAACACACTTCTTCATACATTTTAGCCAAAATGTATTCTGCTATGTCTTTGAAAAAAAAATCCCAATAAGTGTTAAATAATTGCTTTGCGTGAAAGTTATAGCAACTACAAACTATGGTACATATACTGGAATATTTATTTTTTATACTACTAATGGGGTAATCATCGATTTATAATGGGATTGTAATAATGTGGTGGACAATCGGGCACTGACGCTGTTGGGAACTGACTATCTGCCACTGACAATACCAGTGACACTATTATGGTGATCAGTGATAATACCATACACGGTCACTGTACTAATCAAACTGGCTGGGAAGGGGTTAACATCTAGGGCGATCAAGAGGTTAAATGTGTGCCTACCAATGTGTAATGTGTGTATTATGTGCTACTTTCACTAAGATATCTCTTGGTTTTGTTGTGTAAAGCAGGTGTGAGAAGCAATGAGATCAATCTCTCTGATCGATCTAGGACTGTTTCACATTTGGAAAGCCCCACCAAATATGCAAAAAGAGCCATGTATTTGGCAACCTCAGAAGCACTTGAGTGAGTCAGAATTGCACAAAAAAATCCTAAAAGGGACTAAATACCATTGAAGTAGAATCTTATAGGCATGTTGGAGTCATTTCAAATCCACTTCTACTTATCACAGAATAGTAAATGATCAATCTAGATCCCCGGATTGAATTTCCTTGGGAAATATCCGATCGAAGACGCTTTTATCACATGTAAAGATATGCTGTAGTGCTATATCATGATATGTTTTACGGGGTTTCTGATCCACGTGTTACCCCACTGTCTGATCTTGCACGTAACATATACTAAGCTATATTATTTTTCCGGCTCGGCTAATACTCGGGGAGGTGACCCAGTTTACCTTTTCATTGCCTATTTACGCCACTGTCACTCAACCCATTCCCCCCCCCCCACATTTTTTTTTTTCCTGGTTTTTCTCCTACCTATCATCTCAGCCTACATCGCTTTTTCTTGCTGTTCTTCTTTCTGACCTCTATCCTTTTCCACACCTGGTATACCACCTTATCAGTCATTCTTCACCAACCAAATAGTGCATTCACCCTCACACAGATAGGACTCACTTCATCTATACTATACACTTAAACTATAAACATGTAAACCATGACTTTAGCAACTTCTAATACCTTCCAGGCTCTAATCTTCATATCACCTCATCATTATGCATTGCTGATACTCAAGACAAGACGACATACACATTCAGTGTTGTACCTACTTTCCTCTAAGTATCCAATGGTTTGAATTGTAAGCTTGATGCATTGTTCTACACCACATTGCTTTGTATTATGGTTTACACTAAATCCCGTCTGCGAAACGGAAAGTAATATTTCATGTCTGTGTTCTGACTGTGCTTTATAGCTGTGTATGCTCTACATGCTATCTGGTCTATTCTTATATGAATAAAATATTTTTGGAAAAAAAAGAAGTAGAATCTTATAGTTTGCCTCCACAGCCAGCACTTACAGTAAGTGGAGCTCTTGGTAGAACTGGTCAACATTCGAGTCTATTCATCCTCCATCGTAGCACCCCCCAGATCATTATACCATTTAGCAGTGTCAAAATGAAGGGTGTGTGTAGCTGATGTAGACGAGAGGGAGTATACCAAGGTAATAACACCTAGGCCCCCTGATTTATTCAAGAAGGCTCCCTCAAAGTCTGTGGATAAGGAGAGATTTGTTTTTTTTCATAAGTTTGTTGCTGTAAGAAGTGTTTCATTTTCAAGAATCGGAAAATGTCACTGGGGTCAGGTGTGTATTTGTCCTTAAGAGTTCATGCTCAAGTCCGTCAAAAAGTGAGAAGTATATGACACATTGGAACAAATTGTTCAAGGTTTGTGGAGAAGCCAAGCCTGAATGAAATTTGGAATTAGCCAATACTGAGAGCAGAGTATGTGATGAGGTCAGATTACGAGTATATTTTTAGACTGTCCCAAAGCCTTAAGCCAGCCATAGACGGAGCGATTTTTTTCCTTCCAACCACAGGTTGCAAGAAAGTAAAATCACTTGATTCCCCCATCAACACCGTCAGTGTTGATGGGGGAATTCTTCTGGCGGAAAACACAGTGATTACTGCTAGCAACTATAATAGCCACTGGCAATAAATGCATGTAAAATCCGACAGGCTGGTTGTACCCAATTTGATTGGTACATTCAGCCTGCTCCATAGATGGTTCAAATCTTGGCCAGTTCAACAAGGACCGAAATTCAAACCGTCTGGCCAGCTTTAGAGTGTGCATGGTAATAAGGCATGTAGGGGGGCTCTTTTTATATGAGACAGCCACATAAGATTCCTTATTGAGACAAGGCCACAAGAATATGCTTTTAAAGAGACCCACAAGGGAACTCCTGTGGGCGATTGCTATTGCACCAGTTGCATAAGTTTAGCTACTTGATAATATATACTTTGATTAAAAGATTTATTGAACAGTTTTAACTTGAAATGTCACTTGGAAAACAATGAAATTGGTGGGTTTAGTTCTTCTTTAATGTGCATTGCAATAACAGCAGTAAAATGCAATTTGCAGTAGTCTGGCTGCAACCTAAGGTTCCTTTATTGAATTCATGCAAAGAATTCAGGCTGCACGGAAGGCAAATACAAATAGGATATTCACCAACACACTAACAAGTTAATTTGCCACCAATAATAACATACTCAAATATAAAAGTAAATGAGTATGCCCAGGTGATTGGTTGGTGTTACCTTAAAATCATAGTGTACCGGTATGGAATTGGCTTTATAAATAATATCTTTGTGTGAAATGCATTTTGGCTTTTTATTTCATGACCAGCTGGAAACCTTTGATTAGCTTTAAGTGTGTGTGCTAGAACCTGGCATTCCTTTGAGTTGGTCATGATCGCCTTTGAACAGGTGAGTAAGCTTGGCAGGCATTGATCCAGCACTGGGGCCCAGCACACGGTGGCCTGCTCCCTGTGCAGCAAAGCTTTGATATGATGGTTTAAAGTACATTTATTTTAAAAAGCATCTCCTAGATTTCTCTAGGTTAGGAAAGATAGTTGTGATGTGTAAACATGATTGTCATCAAATCTTAACTGCACCTTTTCATCATATTACTGCCGAGCTCACTCTCGGTCTTCACAAGACTGAGATTGAGCTCTGCAGTCACTTTTGCAGCATTTCTTTTCTTATTCCGGGTCACAGTCCTGCGCAATGTCCTTCTGTATATTTCGGTCAGCTGACCATGTCGACTGCGCTTATGCTTATCAGACAACGTTTTCCTGGAAACTGTTTATGCCGTCATAACCTTTGATACTGTACCTCACGAGACACAGCAAATAAATTGTCAACTTCAGTCACAAAGGCACCAGTTAAGTGGGCACCAACAATTTACCCTCTTTGAAGCTCAGTAAGCTATGACATGCCTCCGCATTACTAGCAGCACACTCCCTGAATGACAAAAGTATGGCTTGCCACCTGTTAGCTAGGTGTCTAATTACACAGTGGAAGCAAAAAAATGTTGATGTTATATCACTTTCGATTTTAACACAAAATATCTTGTTACTCTCACACCTGCAAATCATGTAGTGTTTCAATATTTTTTGTCTAACCCATTATATATATATATATACACACATATATATATATATATATATATATATATATACACACACACACACACGCATCTCAATAAAGTAAAATATCAAAAAGCTAATTTATTTCAGTAATTCAATTCAAAAAGTGAAACGCATACACTATATAGATTGATTACACAAGTGATATATTTCAAGCATTACTTTTAATTTTGATGATTATGGCTTACAGCTAGTGAAAACCCAAAATTCAGTATCTCAAAAAAATTTAATATTGTGACACAGGTCAATATTGTAGAATTATGGTGTCACACTCTAATCAGCTAATTAACTCAAAACATCTGTAAAGGTTTCCTGAGCCTTTAAATAATCTCTCAGTATGGTTCAGTAGATTACACAATCATGGGGAAGACTGCTGACTTAACAGTTGTCCAGAAGCCTGGTCATTGACACCCTCCACAAGGGTGACCTGCTGCTGGTCCAGTCCTACTGCTGGTAGCCTGTCAAACTCGAGGAGAGACTGGCAGAAGCTCCTTAATGTGATCGGTGGATCTTCTGTCTTACTTTGATGTGTGGAATTTAAGTGGGTAAAAATGCCCTAAAATTGACATCTTTGAAAAGCTCAATTTGAAGATATGTATATACAAACACACCAGATATATATCTACCTATAAATTCTAAATAGAAAAGAGTGAAATAAATAACCATGTAAATAAAGGAAGTAAGACCACTCACTTGTCTTGTGACTCGATGTACACATATAGATGGGGCTCAAAACACTTAGAAATTATGCCATGGAAGGGATTCTCTGGTACTTTCGGCTTCTTTGGCTGCAAAGAATACATAGTAGCTTGAAACAAAAGGTTCAGTCACCGAATCTTCATAATTATATTTCTTTAGTGCATTGACTGTAATTCTTTAGGCATTCCCCTGACCTGCTTATGAGCAGTTTGGATTCAACACTGAAAAAGTGATCTTAATATTTAGAGCTTTAAAATATTTCCTTTAAACTGTGCACATCATAGAAGGCATATCTGTACTTTCTGTTCATGAACATGCTTTAACAGCCTACTCAAAAAGGCTATCTAATGAGCCATTTAAAAAAAAAAATTTGGTGCTAAAAACAAAGAGCTTGGCATGGATTGTGAAAGGGGGTTTCTTTATTTTTAATGCCAGCTTCTCTTCTTTTACATTCTGCTGCAGAGGGGAAATGCTGACAATAGAGGAGTCATAACTGTTAAGGAAGCGGAGGGTGCTGGCTCCTTAACAACCATCAATTCACTGGTTGTTAAGGACTCCAGCAGCTGCCAGCGTTAAAATACCGCACATTTTCACTACTAAAATACCACATCACTCCAAGAAATAGCAGATGTGATATTTTATTGCTTTTTTTGTGAAATGATAAAACTTTTTTTTTAAAAACGCTACGAGCAATTTTACAGTTGATCCTAAAGAGGTAGACACTGTTTCATGATTTGAGACCAGTATCCTTTGTTAATTGTGAGCCTGACAAAAAAGACTGCATTGCTGGAAATACTTCTGGTTTGCTGGCCTATCCACTAATTATATATATATATATATATATATATATATATATATATATATATCTATATATACACATACACACACATATATACAGTATATAAAAATAAACAAACACTGTATGTGGGTGGAGCTGCTTTTTATTTTTGCTGTCCTTCAGATCAATGTATCTGTCACATTATGTTTGCTCATTGACAATGACTGTGATTGTCTCTCTGTCTGTGTTACTATATTTGCCAGGACCCACCAATATGTTGGTCATCATGATGAGTGTCTAGTTTGAAAGAATGCAAGAAAACTGATCATAACAAGCGACTGTTTTACATATGCCAATTTCAGAAAGAGCAGTGAAGCTGGTATATTTCAACATTTTGAAGCATAGCCTACTCAAACCTAAACAATGAACTAATCCACAGAACTCACCTTATCAAGGTCACCATCTCTTTCGAGAGCTGACTCATCTCCTATGTTGTCATCATCTAGGAAGGGATTGGTAGAAACTGGAGCTTGGGGCTCTGGCTTTTTCTTAAAACAGAAAAGAAAAAAAATATATGTTTAATCTTTTGACCTGTCCAAAAGTTTATATCAAGCTAATGGATTAAATATGCAATGTTTATGAATAGGGCAGAAATTATAAACACACAAGAACACAAGAATCTAGTATCTTGTTGTGCTACATTGTGGTATTTCCGTTTTTACTCTTCTGGGTTTGAACGCAACTTCATAATAAACCCAGCTCTAAATAAACACTTAATACACATGCTAGATAAGGTTTTAGTGCATATACCCTTGGTCCCAAACCTGACAGTCTTACTGTGTGGCCCTTGGGGCTTTTGCAGATAAGAGTCAGTTTTCATGGTTACCAAAAGTGTGCGTAAGGGAAATAAAATTATTTTTTAAAAATAAAGTGCCCCTGTCCCCCTGTTCTTGCGTGCAAAGGCAAAAACACAAGTCGGTCCCGCACGCATGCATGCAAACACCAATAATCCGATACATGTGAGATACGCCGCAAATGTCAGATCATGGGCAGTAATTCTAGCACCAGACCTCCTCTGTAAATCTAGAGTGGTAATCTGTAATGGCTTTTAAAGCATCGCCTATGGATAGTAAAATGTATGTCTTTTTCCTGTCCCGTTCATCTCTTTTCTGTATTCTTTTTTTCCTCTGGTCTTTTATAATGTACAGTGGCTTGAAAAAGTATTCATACCCATTGAAATTTTCCACATTTTGTCATGTTACTACCAAAAACGTAATTGTATTTTTATTGGGATTGTATTCAAGGCACTGTATCTTAATAATGAAAATATCAAATTTTAAGAGGGCTGCAGAGAGCACAAATGTGAAAACATTAATTTGTAAAATCGGCTGTACTAGCAGTGATCACTAGCAGACTCATGTATTGTGTCTCCAATCTATGTCTGTCTACTGAAGCATGTTCCTATGTCTCCAAGAAGTCCATATCAAGTGAGTCAACTACCACTGGTACATATAGGAGGTGACTTACTAAATCTGGTGCAGCTATGCATAGTAACCAATCAGCTTCCAGGTTTTATTGTCAAAGCTTAACTGAACAAGCTGAAGTTAGAAGCTGAATGGTTACTATGCACAGCTGCACCAGACTCTGAGTGCTCCAGTTTTAGTAAATATCCCATAGTATATTATATGCTCTCTTAGGAAAAAGTTTGTTTGTAATCTTTGTAAATTTGTGTTTTTACACTTCTGTATCATGCTGGCTTCAGATAAGCGTTCACTGTCCTACTTTGCGCTTGCTTGGGCACGGACAAAATGTCCTTGTATGCACTGTGAACTTCTAATCTGCTCTCTCCTATCATATTTAATTTTGATTGTAGTTTTTGGAAAAAAAAATTTGCTAGGGAGGCAGGATTATACAGCTGTTGTTTCTCATTTAGGAGAAGTATTGTGTGAAACCCACGCCACTCTGCAAGTCAACTTTTACTGATGCTTTAGTACAGTTTTCAGCATTAAATATTTTACAAAAGTGTTATTAACCAACAGAAACTATTTAAAGTACATTAATAGCGATAAAATAAAATAACTGAATATATATATAATTTAATATAATGATTCAAGAACCAAATAAGTTTAAAAGAAGAGTGCCACCGTGCAAGCTGGTTAAGCAATATTGGAGAGCTCAAGTGACTGGTTGTTGCCTTTTGCTTTATGGTATGATTCCCAGCCCCTTATGCTAAATTAACATAGCACCCCTCTCCACTACATACTTACCTCTTGCATGGCAGTAGCAGACTCCTATGCTATTTACATCCTGGATGCAGGAATCTTGTCTGGCACTGGGCAAATCTGTGCAAATTCCTCCATGAACAGATATATCTCCATAGTAGAGATGAATTCATGTTCATATAGGGTGGATACACAGGAATGGCTGGGGGGGCAATGAAGATTTCTGCACATAGGATGTGAACACCACAAGAGGCCAACGCTGTTACTCAGACATGTGGATGAACTGGGGTGGGGAGTCTAGGATATATTAGTTTAGGGAGCCATGGAGATTTTAAAAAGAGAAGATGTAGTTGTCCCTTAACGTCAAGTTGTATGTACATTAACATATCTGTGGTGAACACTGGAATTAAAGGAAACCTGTGCTGAGATCATGCTCGTTGCCAAATTGTGATACTGACCATACACAGATTTATTTCATAAGCCTGCACAAAATAAATCTAACAGATTCCTCCATCCACACTACCAACGCAGATGGATGAATCTTCCCTGCCAGGACTACTCTATTCTGACAGACCAATTAGATGCAAGTGCTGTTCTTCCAGCAATTTTCAGACAGGCACTTTTGACAAAAATAAATTGAACAATCGAACTTGTTGAGTGGAGCAGTTCCGGCAGGGTTATTGACTGCCAGCAGGAATTGGCCAAAATTCGAGCAGTATTCAGCCAGCTTTACAAGCTTTACAAAGTTTAGTACTTTCTGAACCACTGACTTGCATCAAATATACAGCCAATGAAGTCAGAATTCCTGACGTGTATATTTGTTCTGGGTTGGTGACTGGAAAATATTAAAGCTGGACTCCATGCAGATATTAAAAAAACATCAAATAACTTAGTTATGTGCTTTATAAACATAACTGAATTCATTTTTTATGCAACTAGTCTAAATAACCGAATCTCACTTTATTTAAGTGTCCTTGTACAGCAGAACTCAGAATGAAAGAGGGATAGATAGTACATAGGGCTAATCAAGTGTCCTGATTTTACATATGATGTCAAGGAACATGATGAGAGTAAAGAGAATATCTCAACAGCCTGTTGCTGCTCCTTCATAGTCAAATCACAGGCTGGGAACAGAGAGGTAACCCTGATTGTGTTGAACAGCTATAGAGTAACCTCAGGTCATCAGGCTGGCTTTGCCGTTTGGCACAGGTGAGTAAATCTCAGGACTGGATGGATGGAAATAAACCACCATTGGTAAGTGAGACAGCTCATATACAGGTATTTATTGGTTTGCCTTGAATGTATTTTATGCCACTGAATCAGTGCAACAGTCAGGCAACTAACATTTTAGAAGAAAAGGTCAGCAGCGGCAATCTTCATATTTTCTATGCACAGGTTTGCTTTAAACAATAATTATCATTTGGTAAAACATTTGTGTAAACAATGTTTTACCTAATAGAAAAAGAGAATAGAATTTCACAAATATAGTGTGTGTGTGTGTGTGTCTGCTTCTCTGATTAATGCTGTCCTTGCCTGACCTGTCCGGTTAGGTGTACAGCCACTTCTTCGTAGGTTTGCAGTTGTGCCATAATCTTTCCATTTTCAGTTGATGGATTGAACAGTGCTCCGTGAGATGTTCAAAGCTTGGGATTTTTTTTTTTCATAACCTAACCCTGCTTTACACTTCTCCATAACTTTATCACCTGACCTGTCTGGTGTGTTCCTTGGCCTTCATGATGCTGTTTATTCACTGAAGCAGGTCATACATGGGTCGAATTCTGAAAGTATTTTCTTTTGAAAATCGTTTAAGAATTTTTGCTCTAATTTCACACCATTAGTGGTCCACAGCAACAGCCAATTTTCGAGCGACCAGGCATGTTGGAATTTTTTTTAAAATGAACAAATTTCTAATCAATGATGGGAGACTTATGTAAGAAATGTAATTGAAAAAGAAATTAGCATGAGCTTTGACCTGGATAGAAAATAAAATTCTTGGCCATGAAAATTCTTTTCTGTAGCAACATAAGGTCAAATTAAAGGCTTGATTCGTGGAAGTTTGAAATCAATGATGGTACCATCGGATTAAAAAAAACGCACAAAATTTCCGATATTCTAAAGAAAATTCGTATGGAATTCAACCTATGTATGTCCTGCATTATGTTCTCTAACAAACCTCTGAGGGCTTCACAGAACAGTTGTATTTATACTGAGATTAAATTACACGCAGGTGGACTCTATTTACTACTTAGGTGACTTTTGAAGGCAATTGGTTTCACTAGATTTTAAGTCTGCCATACATGGGTCAAATTCCAAGAGAATTTTGTTTCGAAAATATTTTCTAAGAATTTTCGCACCATTAATGGGTCTCAGAAACGGACGATTTTCATGTGACCATCGACCTGGAAAGAAAAGAAAATTCTTGGCCAAGAAAAAAATATACGGGGCTGAATACACATGCACGCCACACTTTTCAGGTTTTTATTTGTAAAATTTTTCAAAAACCATTTATCATTTCCCTTCCACTTCATAATTAAGTACCACTTTGTGTTGGTCTATCACATAAAACCTCAATAAAATACATTTATGGTCGTAACATGACTAAATGTGGAAAATGTCAAGGGGTATGAATACTTTTTCAAGGGTGTGTGTGATTAAAAAATAATAGACCTGGAACTCAACCACACACCGTATAACATATAAATTAAGGAGAACCTGGTGACATTTTGGCTAAATATGACTGAATAGGCCCTGTTATTAAATAGGCGTCTCAATAATAAAAATTAAAAGTCTGCCTTTTTTCTAGAGGAATTGTGTTGGCTGTGTTTTGACCCTTTCTAATGTCCTTGGATGAACCAGCATGCTCTGCACAAAGATAATGAAAAGCACACGTGAATATATTGCATTCTGTAAATTAGAAGCGCATTTGTAAGCTGAATAAAATATAGCAATGATAATATGTAAACTGATGTCTTGCCAAAGACATTAAGTCAATGTAGTAATGGGTTACTTGTGTACTAGTTTATTAAAGAAGCCAGCTTGTTAGAACAAAATCAAGATTGGGAACACAGAAACAAAGGTGCTCCACAATCCCATTTAGATATTGAACACTCTGTCCCATGCACTAAGGCTACTTTACCCAGAAATCTGCAAGGTGCATCCTCTGAAGCTACTAGAAAGGGACAACTCTACTTTCAAAACATCGGTACCTTTGCAGGCACTTTGACTTGCGTCAACACTAGCTCATAGAATAAGATCCTATTAAAGCAGCCGAACGGATATTCACCACTATTATTCTGAAATTGAACAATTATATATGGAATTACAATGGCCAGCCTTACATAGTATTTCAGCTGATGCAAAGGTATCATAGTAAGTCAAAATGAAGAAGGATTTCAGATTACTTTATATTAAATAGTTAAATATCTTGTATAATTGCATTGTATTCATGCGGGCAAAATTTAACTCTTACCCCTGCCAACTGGAGTTAAAGTGGAACTTTAGTCAGAAAATTAAGTCCTGCCAAATCACTTCAGGCTGGCCCCTTTTGCAGGTATAACTATGTAAAACATTAAAAATAAATGCTTATACTGTTTAAAATCCGGTAATACACTGTCTCACTCTGCTCGGCACATGCTCAGTTGCTCTCTATTTTTTGGCACTGTGTGAAAAATCAGCGCCACTAGAGACCGATCTGCTGACAGCATAAAGATTTACTGCTGCTCAGGGGCTCTGGTTTTCAGCAAAATGGCAGCCTCCCACAAGAAGAAACAGGAGAAATGTTGGAGGCAGTTTACAGCACAGACTCATTTTGGTAGCATAATTATTAATGTGGAATGTATGTTCCTTGAAAAAGGACATTTTTTAATTGCTGTTATAGGTTGTTGTGAGAAAAGTTCCACTTTAGGGCACGGCATATATAATATTTTAGCCGTTATTTTAAAAGTGGCATTATCAACATCTTCAATCGAGTATTTTAAAATGCTTACTTGTGCCCCTGAACTTGCTAGCAAAATTTGGCTAGTCAGTTTTCTCCCATGTCAAAGCAGTCTCCTCTTCTAGAAATGTATTCGGTACCATCTGTACTTGTCCAATTACTCCACCTCTCCCCTCACTTACCTACATCACTTTTTACCTAGTCAAATAATAAAATAAAATCCCAGAACCAGCTCTAATGTTTAAACATAAAATAAAAATAAAAAGAGAAGCTGCCCACACATACTCATATAAATGTGCTCAAAGCCATAAACAATGACAGTGCCGCGCTTTCCTGTAAATACACACCAAATTGACCTCAAATTCTCAGCCAAAAATAAATATATATATATACACACACACAAACACCAAAATATGACAAATAAGAAGTCACATTTGTTTGATAAGTCCTTTTCAATCTTTCTTCTTAAAATCACCTTATGGCTACTTCTATAACTCCATGTCTTCTTTATATTAACATGTGCACCTCCACCACCAACACATGAGATGTGCCCTCACATACTGCAACATCTATCTTTTTCCATTCTTCAAGAATGACCTCTTTAAGAGCCTGGATGCTGGATGGAGAGTGATGCTCAACTTGCCTCTTCAGAATACCCCATGGGTGTTCGACTGGGTTCAGATCAGAGACATACTTGGCTACTGAATCACTTTCACCCAGTTCTTCTTCAAAAATGCAACAGTGGCCTTAGATGTGTGTTTTGAAACATTGTCATGTTGGAAAAGTGCATGATGACCAAGGGCACGGAGTGATGGTAGCAGCTTCTCTTTCAATAAAGAGCAGAACATCCGTGAATTCATGATACCATCAATGAAATGCAGCTCCATTTCAGACACTGCCACCACCCTGTTTCACTGCAGGCACCATGCATTTTTCTTTGTACTCCTCTACCGTTTTGAAGCCATCAGTTCCAAAAACATTTATCTTGGTCTCATTACTCCACAGTGCATTAGTCTTCTTTTTCAGCATGAGCCATGGAAAATTCTAGATGGGCTTTTTTGTGCAAGAGCTTTAGGAGAGGCTTCCTTTGTGGACGTCACCATGCATGCTATTCTTCTGCAGTGTATGCCGTATTGTGTCACGGGAAACCATCACCCCAGTTTGGCTTTCTACTTCTTTAGCTAACTGCAGTGAACTTGCATGGTGATTTTCTTCAACCATTCTCATCAGAAGACACCCCTGTCAAGGTGTTAACTTATGTGGATGGACTGGACATCTCTGTGAGATGGTTGCAGTTCCATCTTTGATAAATTTTTGTATCACTTTTGCTACAGTATTCTGACTGATAAGTAAAGCTTTGTGATCTTCGTGTAGCCTTTACGTATCTTGTGTAAAGTAATTATTTTCTTTCTCAGGCCTTGTGACATTTCTCTTCCACGTGGTGCCATTGCTGACAGAATGAAATGGGAAGGGGTTTTCTTTGTTACGTAACGACCTTTTATAATCAACTGACTGCTGGACACCTGTTTAGTGAATAATTAGACTCACCTGTAGTTGAATTCTTGTTAATTAGGATTTTGTTGTCTAAAATCTAGCTTTGCTCCTAAGAATTTCATTGGGGTGCATTCATTTTTGCAACACCGTCTAGAATGAATTTGTGAGGAATTTTTTTTTTTTTGTGTGGGCAATGAACAAACCTTGTTTGCAATCAATGGCCCACATGTATTTTGTGTGTGTGTGCGTGTCTATATCAGGGGTGGCCAACCTGCGGCTCTCCAGCTGCTGCAGGACTACAAGTTCCATCATGCCTCTGCAAGTCAGTAACTTCCCATCTTTGCAATGCCTCATGGGAAATGTAGTTCCACAACAGCTGGAGAGCCACAGGTTAGCCACCCCTGGTCTATATAGTTATATATTTTTTAGTGTCGTTGTTTATACTTTTTATCTAGCACTGTAGCTGGAGGAGGAGAGAAGAGGAATACTATAGAGCCGGATGTGCTGGGACTGCTGAGATCGCATCCATTATGGTGGTGTCCAACAGAGGTTTTGGATGTTTATACAAGGGAGGCTTTTACAGATAAATAACATGTATAAAATTATATTAAATAACCTCTGGTAAGATGGCTGTTGAAATGAATGGTGTGGCAAGATGGTCTTTTTAAAAGCCTTGACCATACAGGAACTCTTATCAGATAGTGAGATAGCACAAGTCTTAGGCCTCATGCACACAGCTGCGGTTTTCAGGCATTTTTTTCTACAGCCAGTAAACTCCCCAGCATGTTATCCTATGTGTCCATGTACAGATAGGCTTTTAGCAGCATTTTGTTTGGCATGGGCGGTTTCAGACTGGAAAACCCCATCCCCCCCAGGACTACCACATTTGAAGATGAGTTTTTTAAGCTGTAAAAACACTAACGCTGTTAAATGTAGTAAACCACGGTAAAAACATGGCTAGGTGTGTTTTTGTGCCTCAAGCATTTTTTTCTAAGCAATGGACACTGGCAATTTTTCATTATACAGTAAATTCCTACATTTCCCAGTGTGCTTTGCTGTTCTTGCTGTTATTGTCCGATCTGTGCTGTGTGATTCCACGCAGAAAATTTTTTCATCTGAGTGTAGCTCATGTATGTAGTTAGCATGGCCAAATGCATATTTGTGCTCTATGAATACGAAACATGAAACATTTTTCCTCTGCGTGTAGCTCATGTATGCAGTTATCATGGCCAACGGCTCCCCGCATATGAAACATGAAAACATTTTCCTCTGCGTGTAGCTTACGTGTGCAGTTAGCATGGCCAACTGCAAATCTGTGCTCCACGCAGAGGAAACCGCTCTCAAAATGGTGACTAAACAACTGCACAATGACTATTCAGGGATGCATTGTGAGAAAGTGGGAGTTAAAAATACAGAATGGTGTTTTTTTTGCTAAAAAAAAAAGTCTAACGTGGGCATCGGCAGTCAGAATCAGAAGAGTCATCCATCCACACTGCTCAGATGGAGGAACCTGTTAAAATTTCTTTCGTTCAGGTTCCATGCTGAATGAAAGAAAGTCAATGTACATATTGCAAGCTTTGGTAGCAGATTAGAATCAGGTTCAATGGGGGGGGAAAGAAGAGAGTTTTTTTTTTTTCTTTTATTAGTAAAGTATTTTCAAGCACCTTGGTGTCTGCTGGTGACCATACACCTTAGAAACTGCATGTAGATGTTACAATCTAGTTGTACAATCTGCTTTAAAAAGCCCATAAATTAGTCTTTTTTTTTTTTATTCAACCAGTGCATTGAACAAAAAAAAGTCTTGATTCCCTGATACCCCAAATGACTCAATTCCTCCACCCATACACTCAAATCCTCCTCGTTGAGCTTTTGTATCCTGACAGAGGGGAGAGTTCCCCGCCATCAAAATACACTAATCTGCGCTCCCGTCTATAGCCTAGCTATATTTTACTATGTTTAACAGCATTAGAGTATTTTTACAGCTAAAAAACTCATCTTCAAACGCAGTAGTCTTTTTTTTTTCCAGCCTGAAACCGCCCCTCTCAAAAAATGCTGCTATAGTCGAAAGATTGACTTTTGAACAACCAAGCCTGTTCATGCATGGATTGAAATGTATCCGGTCCCTACTAAAAATGTACTTCTAAATTGTATTGTGTATGACCATGTTTAAATAAGGCTTTTACTTTTAAGAATCACTGTAAGTTCACTGTTGCAATGTATACCAACCTTAAGGTCTGTCACTTACTGCAGTGACTGCAAGGAAATTTTTCTTGCAGACCACACATTATGCATCAGTCACCCCATGACCTCCCAAAATCAACCAACTAGAAGTAGAATTTGCACCACCAGGGAGACTTGGGTAGTATATAAAAAGCCTCCAGCAAAAGAAATAAAAGAAACAGATAAGAAAAGGAACATTCCAAAGAGCCTGAGCTAAAGGTGGTTTTATCTTATCTGTGCTCTGGGATCATATATTTTGTTCATACACCTTAGAAGAGACATAACCAATTTCCTACATACTCATGTCAATCCAATCAGAACATACAGTAGTAACAATCACATCATAAGAGTTGTTGATCCAGAACTTTGATGTTCCTGTGTTTACACATGTAGGTTTGTCTGATCTGCAGAAAATCAGGCAGTTTAAGAATCCAGAAATGTGATTTGTGATTAATAAATTGTGTAATTCTTTGCAGCTTGGATACATCTGTGCATATGCTTAGGAGAAATAAATACATTTGCAATGCCAGATTTACTCATCACCTACAGTGGCGATGTTCTGCTTTCATCTCAAACACCGCTTTATTGATGCTTTTCAAAACAGATGAAATGACAGACAATTCCCAGTATCCAGAAAGCTGCAGTAACGCAAAACTACCAAACCCATATAGTATATTACTGGCAATACGCACTCATGCAACTTTTGACTGCTAAATCATCATCTTACCACAACAGTGTCAGTCAAGGTACAGCCAGAGAACTTTTTTGCTAGGAGACCCTCAAAGTTAGTGGTTCTCTGAATAGCAAAGAGCAGAAGCTTCACCTCAATTTCCTTTGCTCTTGTCCTCATGATTTTTGCAAGATCATTTCTGCAGAAAATAGCAACATGTATCAACTAAAAAAAATGAATACTATAAAACTACATTAATTGTTCCACCACTATACTGAAGCAGTACTTAAACAAATGACACAGCAAAGTGAGGGAGAAAGAGGCAGAACACCAGAAACAGGGTCATTATATAGACACAACAGGGTTGTTTATAGACACTATCCAATGCAGAGGGGAGCTGGAAAAGCAATACCCCCCTGTACATGTTAGGAGTTCTCAGTAGAAAAAATGGCAATATGAGAATCAAAGATTTTAAAAATGGCTGTTTCTGGAGTTAACCTTTAAACCAGGCATTCCTACATGGCAGACTGAGTCGATGTTCCTTCCAGATCGCTGCTGTACCAGAGGTGCAGAGGGCTGTGTAATATGAAGGTGTACCACAGGTGTAGGGGGCTGTGCAATATGAATGTGTACCACAGGTGCAGGGGGCTGTGTAATGTGAAGGGGCGCCAGAGGTACAGGGGGACTGTGTAATGTGAAGGGGTGGCAGAGGTGCAGGGGGGCTGTGTAAGGTGAAGGGGTGCCAGAGGTGCAGGGGGCTGTGTACTATGAAGGGGTACAAGAGGTGCAGGGGGACTGTGTAATGTGAAGGGGTACCAGAGGTGCAGGGGGCTGTGTAATATGAAGGGGTGCCAGAGGTGCAGGGGGTTGTGCAATATGAAGGGGTGCCAGAGGTGCAGGGGGTTGTGCAATATGAAGGGGTGCCAGAGGTGCAGGGGGTTGTGTAATATGAAGGGGTGCCAGAGGTGCAGGGGGCTGTGTAATGTGAAGGGGTGCCAGAGGTGCAGGGGGCTGTGTAATGTAAAGGGGTGCCAGAGGTGCAGGGGGTTGTGTAATGTAAAGGGGTGCCAGAGGTGCAGGGGGCTGTGTAATATGAAGGGGTGCCAGAGGTGCAGGGGGCTGTGTAATATGAAGGGGTGCCAGAGGTACAGGGGGCTGTGTAATATGAAGGGGTACCACAGTTGAAGGTGGCTGTGTAATGTGAAGGGAGGCCAGAGGTGCAGGGGGCTGTGTAAGGTGAAGTGGTGCCAGAGGTGCAGGGAGCTGTGTAATATAAAGGGGTGCCAGAGGTGCAGGGGGCTGTGTAATATGAAGGAGTGCCACAGTTGAAGGTGGCTGTGTAATGTGAAGGGAGGTCAGAGGTGCAGGGCACTGTTTAATGTGAAAGGGTGCAAGAGGTGCAGGGGGTTGAGATGTGAAAGGGGGGCAGAGGTCACTGCTCTGGGGAGGTGCTGTGAAGGGGGCAGAGGATACCACTGTGAAGGCAGATTCAGAAGACTATTGTGAAAGGGAAACAGTGATGTGAAGAGGGGATTGTTATATGCAGAGGGGCTGAGGAAACTGATGTAAGATAGGTATTGTGAAATAAAAGGCTGGGATAAAATTTCACTGATCGGACTTTCATGAATTTTAATTCAGTACCCCTGCTTTAAACCTTCTTGTGTTCTCTATTGCTTACTGAACAATGAATCATCACTGTGACCATGCTGATCTACTGTCCAATAAGGAAGCTGGAAGGTTAAACCAGGAAATAAGGATGTTATCTGCCTGGTTGTACTATGTGGTGGGAGGTTGGGACAAGGTTGGCAAATACACAATTTAAAAAAAATTGAAAACAATCATTGAAAATTCAGGATTACGATAAAATATATCATTTGTATTGCTTAATAATGGTGTACAAGGAAAAAGTGTAATAAAACATCCGTTGATTCTGCCATATATTCAGTGCTATCCTGCGTACTCTGCAGTCATATAAAACAGTGTTACCAGCCCTGCCCCAGACCACCTCTCTGAAACTACTACAGAACAAATAAATTCTTTAAAAATCATACAATGTGATTTCCTGATTTTTTAAAAAAAATTCTGTCTCTCAGAGTGGGAATGCACCTACAATGTGAATTTCAGACCCCTCCATGATTTCTAAGTGGGAGAACTTGCAAAATCGCAGGGTGTTCAAATACTTCTGTTCCTCACTGTATATTTAATCAATACTATAAACATAGTTTTTCATGGTATGAAGTGACATTAGACTTTGACAACACAGTGGAAAAAAGGTATATTCATCATGTACTGAACTTTATGAAACCAATGATAAAACCAACATGGGGACAGAATGTAGTAGTAAGTTTAATGTGGTTTTAAACCGTGCAGGTAAATGAAATGTAAAGTTTCTTTTCTGACATATGAGCAGACTAAAAAAAAAGCTATGGGCCATTCCAAACAAAACTGACCCCAGTGACTTTTCCACATGCATTTCAGGCTTGTTCTTTTATTGTTAGGACTGGGCAAGAAACATGATTGTGGAAAGGTGAGGAGTTCAGGGTACTACTCATAAGGGGTTTAAGCCAGCATGTGTAGTAGAAGAACAAAGCTTTGGCAGCAGATGCAGTTCTCATTAGAGAGAGAACAATGACAGGTATAAAGGGTATTATAAAAGCTCTGGTACTATGGATACTTTTCATCTCCAGGGGATTTCTTTTTTTTCCTGGAGTCTACTCAGGACAGAACGAACCGCTAAACTATTGAATCAAGTACTTGGGCAGCTCAAAGTCTTACATTTTGTACAAATTTCACTGAAAGCTCTCATTACGGCATAAAGAAAATGAATGTTGCCCTTAAATAATGAGCAAGGATTGTATTGCTTCATCCAAGGTAAAAGCCCTAAAGACAGATTTTATTTCTGTAAAGGTGAACTCTAGGTTCAACTGTTGGCACCTAGGAAAATAAATTATGCAGAAAGGCACTGTGCACCAAAAGGAAGTCGGCACGTTGGATTGTTATGCCATTATGCAGCTGCAAATTAGGTTTATAATTAAGTACAGAGGTCTGGATCATTAGAGAAAGTCAGGTATATTATAGTATACTTCTTACATGAGGTCATAGACTATGAACTGGAGCAATGACCACTATTGATGATTAAGATTGGAACAGCAGTAAATGCACAGATCTGAGGTGAGGGGCATAGGGGAATGCAATTACTACTATACTTCTCTTTCCCTAGTCATTATTTTGTGAAGTTCTTCCTCAGCATCCAAAAATACTGACACTGCCAAGTAATGACAAACGTCTACTGCTTATGACAATACTGTACATAAAATTGAGATCAAAACAGATCACATATTTCAGAAATGCTGATGGGTGTAGCTTCACTGTGCATGTTCTCTCTCTCTCTGCTTGCATGGGTTTCTCCAGGTACTCGTTACCTCTCACGCTCCAAAGACGTGCTGGTAAGATAATTAGCTCCTGTCTAAATTGGCCCTAGTATGTGTATGTACTGTAAGAGATATGGACCTTGAGAATAGGGACCGATGTGAATATACAATATGTAAAGTTCTGTGTAAAATGTCAGTGATATTTAAATATCTGTAATAGATAGATTGTAGCACTTCATGCATGTCTGCATGTTGGAAGAAGTCCATGAACTGGAACACCCAGGTAGCAACGCGCAGCATCTTCATACACAAGGGCCAGTGTATGTTCAATACATCACTTTAAAGTGGTAGTAAACAATTATTTTTAACTTGTAGATAAAATGAATATCTCCTAAACGTGCACCGTTTAAGAGACATTTGCTGTTTTTTTTTAGAGCCATTCCTTCAGAGTACTGTGCCGTGGTCCGGGACTTCTGCACGCATGCGTGGGAGTGATGTCATCGCGGCTCGGCCAGTCAGACAGCCAGAACTCACGAACCTGGAAGGAAGACAGGGTGGAATTGGCCAGCGTGCCACTGGAGGGCTTCGTTTTAAGGTAAGTCCTTCATAATGTGCTAGAATGTGATGCATACTAGCATATTATGACATTTTCTTGCAGGGGATTTTTATATTCTTTTTTTTTTTCTACCTGTGGTTTACTATGGCTTTAAGTCAAAATACCTCCCAGCTTTTTGTGCACTTGACCTGCTGAGAAATGCATGCATTTAAAAACCCCATGTGATTACCTATTTATTTTGCAGCATACACTAAGTGACTTAACTTGCAAAACCTGGGTCAAGAGAACAGGTTTCTTCCTTTTCTAAAGGAAGAAATGGTTTTATTTTTGATATGGCATGTTTTTATTTTTCACAAAGCAATTAAGGGTTTTGGCTGAAGGGCAAAGCAACTTGCTTTCAGAAGCATGCTACTTGCATTAAAGATCAGTTTAAGCAATTTCTGAGACCATTTATAGTTGATCTTCAAGTGCATTTGTCTTGCTGTTGACATCCTTCTAGCTTGCGGTTGACCCCCTACCAGCATCAACTTGCTGCAAACCGCTTGTGCAACTTAAATGCACTGGGAGAAAAATAATCTAGTAAATCCTGAACACGTGAAAGAAAATCCAAAATTTTACCTGGTTATATGGCAAAACTCAACAGCAATGCGCTCTGTCATGCACCAGTCCACAGGAAACATGCGGCCATACTTCTCTTCATAATCCACAAGCTGACGTTTAATCCAAGCATAGCGCCTGTCAATTTTGTCAAGCCACGCCACCTGCCACACAAAAAGGACAAACACCTAAATAACATATATGCAGGAATATGGAAGATAAATACCAACTGAACATTTAAAGTACATGTAAAACCAAAACTTTATTTTTACCATCAGTGTCCCATTCAGGAGTTTTCCCTGTGCTTCCTGTTCTGTAAAGATAACTGGAACAAGTGTCCCAAATTTTAAGATTTCCCCTCTATTCATATGCTCTGGTTAAAGCAAAAAAAAAAATACTGTATTTTCCTTTACTTTTTGTCCCAACGATAATGGTCACCGGGAAAGAGTCAAAGGGTGAATCTCCCTAATGGGGATATAAACCACAATAAATACCCTTCCTTGTTCGAAAAAAAAAAAAGTTTACACTTTAGACACATTTTAAAGTAGATGTAAACTTCATTTTTTTTAAATCTGTTGACAGGAAGGGTTTTTATGACAGAAGAGACCATATTGGTCTCTTCTGCCATAATTGCATCCTCCTGTCAGCTGTCATGTACACTGAGCTGCGCATATATGGCCCCGTCAGGAGCGTATTTACCACAAGACAAACAAGGCATTTGCCTAGGGCAACATTTTTCAGGGGCAGCACCGCCACCTGGAAGAAGGGACATACGCGGCATGAGCAGCAGGTGGGATCCAAGAGAGGCTGCGGGCTGCTGGATGGTGAATGCAGAGCCTGACTCTCGTTCCCAGGGATGTCCGGAGCTGCGAAAGTGATTGTCTTTCTCTCCCGGGGGGGGTGGTTTGCTAGTATATGGGGCGTGGTGATAGTGGAAGCCTCTCTGGGGGGGGGGGGGGCAGGGGTTTTGTTTGTCAATGTCAGGCTCTCTCTGCGGGGAAGGGGGGGGATTTTTGTGCTGCCTATGACAGCACAAAACCTAAATATGCCATTGGACCCTGATCTATACTGCAGCGATGTGACTCTTGTGCACATGCGCGGAAGTGACGTCATCGTGGCCTGGCCTACCAAATGGCCGAAGGCACAAAACCTGGAAGGAAGACCCAGAGAAGATGGAAGCACTGGAACGATTCCAACGCCACGCTGGAGTGCACTGTTTGACAGGTAAGTCTGCCAAATGCTTTGCATACTAGCACATTATGGCATAACCCACCTTGGGGCCCCTAAAGAAAATTCTATAGCGGAGTTAACTACCGCTTTAACGATTATTCTAGGATTCAGAGCGTTAAATCAGATGATAAAATATTTAATATATAGTGTAGGGATCTATATTGAAAACAGTTTGGATTATTTATATGTGTAGTACTACATTGATGTTGGTGCATTTTGTTGATCTGACAGAGCTAATCTGTGGATCATTTACTTCCGCTAATAAATTCTGATGCACATTCAAGCATGGTATGCATGTCCAGTTTTTTTTTTTTTTTCTTTGTTCAACTAGCAGGTTGAAGAAAAAGAAAAAACTGACAGATCACTGCATCAATACAATGATGTGTGATGCAGGGATCTCTCCCACTGGGCTATTGTATTATGACAGGGGGGGGCCTTACCCCAGAATACACAAATCAAAGCTTGCACCCATTGGCTGCAAGTGCCGATCGAATGATGGTTTTCCAAAAAGACTGTTCAACAGAAGTCGGTCATTAGACTGGCTTCTGTTGAACACACAGCAGTACACCTGTACCAAAAGTTGACCTGTTACCTTTAAACCGTATGTGTGTACCAGGCTTTAATCCTCAATCAACGTTCACATTCAGTCAATGTTCACTTGATTAAAAAAAGAAAGTCTCTCAGCGCTCTTACCTTAGTACATGAACAACAGTCAATTGAATATAAAAAGTACTTATTCCCTATTTCTATTGGTGGAATCTCCAGAGTTGATAATATAACAAAGTCCTGGCTCAGGATGGTTGGTGCAAGTATTCAGCAGCCTTAATAATGGTTCATGTGGAATGGCATATAGAAGACAACAGAGTAGCCAAAGTGCAGGAATTATGAAAAATAATGTGTCCTTTATTAACTGCTTTCACGCCGCTCTATAGCAGAAATATTGCTACAGGGCGGTACGGGTGCACAAAATCATGTATATATTCGTAATTGTGCTGCTACAGGCAGGGGCGCGCATGTCACCATTCTCAGCCTCAGCTATCAATCACTGGGTCCCGGCCGGTGATTGCCGAGTATCTTCGACAGGGAAGAGACCTGAGTATAAACAAACACAGATCTCTCCCCTGTCAGCTCCTCCACACTGCTTTGTATGGCTCTGCATAGCAGAGCCATACAAAGCAGTGTGCTTACAGTGTAAAGCACTCACACAGCGCACATTTAACTCTTGGATCGCCCCACGTTAACCCCTTCATGCCCAGTGCCATTAGTACAGTGTCGCTGCTTACCATCCTTACATGGTGAGTCCAGTTTCCTATGGATAACAGCTGTAGCCGGTCTGTAGTTTGGACTCATTCTCATGCACACACTGTCATTTCCCTCTATGTCTTAGCAGCACTTCTCTTACTTAAATGAAAATTTGGATATTTGTTTAATAAATGACACATTGTTTTTACTAATTCCTGCGCTTTGGCTACCTTGTCTTCTAATGTGCATTTCAAAGCAGCTCTCAGGGAAGGCTTTGGGAATTTTTTCCTGTGAAGCACTGCACATACAAAAAAATTAGCACTGCCCAGCACTTTGTGACACTTCAATAAAGTTCACAGAAAATCAGCATTACTGTTGTTCCACTGCACACTAGACCAGCACAACATTCTAACTCTGCTGCTGTGAATGGGCACTTTCACACTGCTGCAAAGCGATTTAGTCACAGTGCGAGTGCAGCATAGTGTATCTGCGGTTTACATGCAGGTTATCCACACTTTTCTATAGACGTCTATTAGATTGAGCGTTTTTTTTTGTTTTTTTTAAAGGGCATCAAAAATCCAGTGTGCTGCATCTTTGGTCCACTTTCAGAAAATGCACCAAAATTGCCAGATCTAATGGCGGTTTATGGGAAAGCGAGGGTAACTTGCACGAAAACAGTGGGTACACTGAGATGCACTCAAGCTATAGCCAAAATTCAGTGCAGCAGTGTGAAAGCTCCCCCTTAATGTAAAATTTTGTAGCAGGGTTTAAAGTATCAAGTGTACATAAGACTGTATTAACTGCAAAGTGTTACGGCGCCAAAGACCACTTGCTGTTACACAGCTCTACAACAATAATTCTTAGTACATAGAAAAAGTAACAATGGACTGCTGTTACAAAGTTAGGAAACTGTTCTTTGCCTTAATTAAGAGAACTAAGATAATTAAAGGATGCAGCACCTGCATCGCCAAAAAAAAAAGGAAGGATTACCTATAGAAAAAAACTGTGCTAATGTGCTTCTTGCTTACTTACAAATGCAAATAATGTAATTTTTGTTTGGGGGGGGGGGGGGGAGATGGTAGAGCGATAGCGGTTCTTTAAGGGCTCATTCACACAGAAAGTAAAATGCTGTGTTTAGATGCACACTGCGCCCAATTTTGTATGCATCTAAATGCAGCACTATAGTAATCAATGAGCCCATACACATGTCTGCACCTACCTGAAAAAAGAAGTGCTGCATTTAGTAGAAAGAAGTAAAACACCTCTGTGTCCAGGACAACACAGATCTGCATATTTTATGCGTGAATGCACACATACAGTAGATCTAAAAAGTCTAAAACCCGTCAAAATATCAGGTTTCTGTGATGTAAAAAAAGAAGACAAAGATAAATCTTTTCAGAACTTTTTTTTGAAGTACCTTTTGATTTTATTCTAGCACTCAGTCTTTTGAGGTATGAGTCTATCAGCATGGCACATCTTGACTTGGCAATATTTGCTGACTCTTCCTTGCAAACACACTCCAAATCTGTCAGATTGTGAAGTTATCTCCTGTGCACAGCCCTCTTCAGATCACCCCACAGATTTTCAATTGGATTCAGGTCTGGGCTCTGGCTGGGCCATTCCAAGACTTTAATCTTCTTCTGGTGAAGCCATTCCTTTGTTGATTTGGATGTATGCTTTGGGTCGTTGTAATGCTGAAAAATGAAGTTCCTCTTCATGTTCAGCTTTCTAGCAGAAGCCTGAAGGTTTTGTGCCAATATTGACTGGTATTTGGAACTGCTCATAATTGTCTCTACCTTGACTAATGCAGGCCATAGACGGTTTATCGGCCGATTTTTCGTCCGAAAAACGAAACATCGTTCGTTCTGTAAACCTATGTTGACACCAATGATTGTGAAAATCAGCCATTTTTCACGAATTGTCCAGCATGACCAATAAACGAAATGAGGAGGAACCGCGAAAATCGGACGATGCCATTGCCCCACTAACAGTGTGAAAATCGGCCGATTATTCTTTCAGACGAAAAATCAGCTGATAAACGAACCGTCTTATGGCCTGCATAAGGCTCCAGTTCCAGCTGAAGAAAAACAGCCCCAAAGCATGATGCTGCCACCACCATGCTTCACTGTGGGTATGGTGTTCTTTTGGTGATGTGCAGTGTTGTTTTTGCGTCAAACATATCTTTTAGAATTATGGCCAAAAGGTTCAACCTTGGTTCCATCAGACCAGAACACATTTTCCCACATGCTTTTGGGAGACTTCAGATGTGTTTTTGCAAAATTTAGCCATGCTTGGATGTTTTTCTTTGTAAAAAAAAGGCTTCCGTCTTGCCACTCTACCCCATAGCCCAGATATATGAAGAATACAGGAGATTGTTGTCACATGTATCACACAGCCAGTACTTGCCAGATATTCCTGCAGCTCCTTTAATGTTGCTGTAGGCCTCTTGGCAGCCTCCCAGACCAGTTTTTTTCTCGTCTTTTCATCAATTTTGGAGAGACATCCAGTTCTTGGTAATGGTCACTGTTGCGCCATATTTTCTACACTTGATGATAACTGTGTTCCATGGTATATCTAATGCCTTGGAAATTCTTTTGTTTCCTGACTGATACCTTTTAACAATGAGATCCCTCTGATGCTTTGGAAGCTCTCTGTGGACCATGGCTTTTGCTGTAGGATGCGACTAAGAAAATGTCAGAAAAGACCTACTAGAGCAGCTGAACTTTATTTGGGGTTAATCAAAAGCACTTTAAATGATGGGCAGGTGTGTACTGACTCCTATTTAACATGATTTTGAATGTGACTGCTTAATTCTAAACACAGCTACATCCCCAGTTATAAAAGGGTGTGCAAACTTATGCAACCATATTATTTTAGTTTTTTATGTTTACTCCCCCACCCCCCTAAAAGATTTCAGTTTGTCTTTCAATTGAGTTGTACAGTTTATAGGTCACATTAAAGGTGGAATAAGTTCTGAAATGATTTATCTTTGTCTCATTTTTTTTTTTTACATCACAGCAACCTGACAACCTGAGGGGTGTGTAGACTTTTTATATCCAGTTTACATGCCTAAATGTATAGGCTTGTAAATGTGTAGCTATTAATTTGAATGTAAGAAGATTTGTACACTTCTAAATACTGTATGCATCTAAATACAAGTACTTTAGATGTGTTTTCTGCAGGATTTTCTGCCAGCAAGAACCTTTTCATGCAGAGAATACACAAATGCCCATGTGAATGAACCCTGAAACTGCACAGCAGGCACACACCTAATACACTGATGAAATCCATATTAAGTGAGCTATTTTGTCTACCAATGGATTCCTATTTGCATCCATCCAAAGATTTACATGGCTCTACCACATAACAAAGACATGCCTGACAGGAGTTCTGTGTTTTTTCTGTGGTAGTACATTAACACTTAGGGGTCTGCTACATACCTCACACATCCTAATACTGGATATTGAACAGAGAAACAATAGACTGGTGGGCTCATGTCTGTGCTATCTCTTTCTATCCACATACTTTTACAATGCAAATGACTGGCTCCATCTGCTGCTTCTCCATAATTCTGTCTGAGCTCTCCTGTACAGGCATTGCAATGGTCTAATACCAAGCAAACTGAAGTAGCCATACTAAATTATTCTTACATCTTGGTTCTCTTGAAAAAGCACCAAGTACTCAGAAAGATGCTGCCTGATGAATTTCTTGATGATCTCTTGTTTAATCCGGACATCCAGGACATTAGCTACCAAGCAAGCATCACGCAGGACATTGCTGGGTCCTCCAGGTCTCTGGTAAAAAAAAAAAATCATAAGTGACTATTAGAATTGGCTTCTTTCCAGCAAGCTATAAAAGTACATTCAGTGATACCGTGAATTCCAGAACACCGTTAACAAAAAGCACAGTTGTGCCAAATCATTGTTCAGGTTTATTAAATGGAATATATTTATTAAAAACAAAAATACATTCAAGCCGTCGGAGCCCATGAACCCGGAAGAGTGACCGAGTGAAGATGGAAGTCCTGTCAGCGGTGACAGTGTGCTGCTGAAGGGCATTCGTTTTAAGGTAAGTTTCACATAATGTGCTAGTATGAGATGCATACTAGAACACTATGACATTGCCTTGCAGGAGAAAACTTTTTTTTTTTTGGAGAGTTTACTACCGCATTAAAGTCAGTGCCAGTTTCCTCCCTAAGCCTTCGGTCAGTGACACTAAACAATATCCTTATTATCTGAAATTGTTTAATCCAGTGTATTTTCTGCCTCCGTGAGCTTTCGTACATCTCCTTTTCCCTCTCACTTCCATTTGTTTGGAACAGACAGTGCACGCTAGTTGTCACTGCTCTATACGCACAAATCCCATAACCCACAGTTCCTAGACCATCTTGACTGTGAACAAGAGAGGGAGGCTAAATTCCTAATACAATGGGAGAATGAGCACAGCCACCCTCTAACAGCAGCAGTTCAAAGCAGCAAAAAAAAAAAGAATTTGGAGGAGGATGAGAGCAAAAGAAGGTACTTTTTTGACTCAATACATACTTGTATGCATGCAGTCTGTGCCCCCGCTAGGGAGATTCACCCTCTCTATTTGTCCTGTTTACCATTATCATTAAGTATCTAAAGTAGAAGAAAATGCCAAATCTCTCTCTTACTCTACCCAAAATGCAATTTAAAAAACGTATTGCCTTATTACACTTTGTGATTACACACTTGAGTTTAGTGACATTTGAGATTATTTCTGACCAAAATCTGTGGGACTGTGGTATAAACATTGCGAGGTATGGTGTGAATTGTACATTGCTAAACACCAGCATAACAGAAACATAAATAGGAGGAAAAAAAGGATAAGTAATCTACCTTTGTACCCTGAGATGGAAATGCCTCCTCAAAATCAGCTAGAATCTGCTGTCCAAGTTCAGTCTGAGCAGCTTTAACTCTACAAAAGACCAAAAATGCAAATTACACATTATACATAGTATATAATATTGACCATGATGTGCACAGCTATACCTTTTAAAAGTCACAAATATAATGTCTGACAAGTTAGGAACACAATTGCATTATGCAACCAACCATATATACAAGTAAACAAAACGTACAACTGGGATCAATGACAAGAATTTTTAAGTCACTTTTTGATGTCACTCACATTTTTACTGTTTTCTTTTTTTTTTCTTTTTTTACTGTTTGCTTTTCTTTTTTGTTTTTGTAATAAAAAGGTAGACATCTGCATATTAGTCACTAGAGGCAGGGAAAATAACTCTGTCTAGTTGCTTAAAGTGTTACTAAACCTAGGACCCCACATTCACTGTATCTGACCTCCCACAGTACACAGAACTGCAATTATTTTAGTAAATATAAACTGCTAAATACCTCTTCTCATCAACAATATTGCAATCTTGTGACTTCTATCAGTGTCCAGCTGAGCACTGGGTTATCGTGTAGGAGAAGTTTTCATTCTGCTCTGACTGTCCTATAAGGCTGCATAACCCCTGTCCCTTTGTCTGCACAGTGCTGATTTACGGTGTGCTGATCACATGTGCCCTCCCAAAGAAAAAAAAAAATGTCTATAGCAATACAGGTGAAACTTCAAAAATTAGAATATCGTGCAGAAGTTCATTTATTTCAGTAATGCAGCTTAAAAGGTGAAACTAATATATGAGATAGACTCATTACATGCAAAGGAAGATAGTTCAAGCCATGATTTGTCATAATTGTGATGATTATGGCTTACAGCTCATGAAAACCCCAAATCCACAATCTCAGAAAATTAGAATATTACATGCAATCAATAAAACAAGGATTGTACATACAGTGGGGATCGAAAGTTTGGGCACCCCAGCTAAAAATTTGTATTAATGTGCATAAAGAAGCCAAGGAAAGATGGAAAAATCTCCAAAAGGCATCAAATTACAGATTAGACATTCTTATAAAATGTCAACAAAAGTTAGATTTTATTTCCATCATTTACACTTTCAAAATAACAGAAAACAAAAAAATGGCGTCTGCAAAAGTTTGGGCACCCTGCAGAGTTAATATCTTGTACTGCCCCCTTTGGCAAGTATCACAGCTTGTAAACGCTTTTTGTAGCCAGCCAAGAGTCTTTCAATTCTTGTTTGAGGTATCTTTGCCCATTCTTCCTTACAAAAGTCTTCCAGTTCTTTGAGATTTCTGGGCTGTCTGTCACGCACTGCTCTTTTAAGGTCTATCCATAGATTTTCAATTATGTTGAGGTCAGGAGATTGTGAAGGCAATGGCAAAACCTTCAGTTTTCGCCTCTTGATGTAATCCCCCGTGGATTTCGAGGTGTGTTTAGGATCATTATCCATTTGTAGAAGCCATCCTCTCTTTAACTTCAGCTTTTTCACAGATGGCATCAAGTTACCATCCACAATTTGCTGAAATTTTATTGAATCCATTTTTCCTTCTACTCGTGAGATGTTCCCTGTGCCACTGGCTGCAACACAACCCCAAAGCATGATTGATCCAACCCCATGCTTAACAGTTGGACAGAGGTTCTTTTCATTAAATTCTGTGCCCCTTCTTCTCCAAATGTACCTTTGCTCATTCCGGCCAAAAAGTTCAATTTTAACCTCATCGGTCCACAGAACTTGTTTCCAAAATGCATCTGGCTTGTCTATATGTTCATTTGCAAAGTTCAAACGATGATTTTTGTGGTGAGGACGTAGAAGAATTTTTCTTCTGATGACTCTTCCATGAAGACCATATTTGTACAAGTATCTCTTTATAGTGGAATAGTGTACCACAACTCCAGTGTCTGCCAGATCTTTCTGGAGGGATCATGCTGTCAAAAGTGGGTTTTAAATTGTTTTTCTCACAATCCTGCGAGCTGTTCTGTCTGATATTTTTCATGGTCTTCCAGATCTTGCTTTAACTTCCACTATTCCTGATAACTGCCATTTCTTAATTACATTCCGAACAGAGGATATTGACATCTGAAAACGCTTTGCTATCATCTTATAGCCTTCTACAGCTTTGTGAGCGTCAACTATTTTCAGTTTCAGTTTTCTAGACAACTGCTTAGAAGAACCCATGGTGCTGATTGTTGGGGCAAGGTCAGATGAGTCTGGGCATTTAAAACCTTTCAGATTGACATAACCTGGTCTTCCCGGACGATGATTGAGAACAATCCATGACACTGGCAGGTCTCAGCTTTGCAAAGGGGGCAGTGCATGCTATAAATTCTGCAGGGTGCCCAAACTTTTGCAGATGCCATTTTTTTGTTTTCTGTTATTTTGAAAGTGTAAATGATGGAAATAAAATCTAATTTTTGTTGACATATTATAAGAATGTCTAAACTGTAATTTGATGCCTTTTGGAGATTTTTCCATCTTTCCTTGGCTTCTTTATGCACATTAATACAAATTTTTAGCTGGGGTGCCCAAACTTTCGATCCCCACTATAGAACAATATCGGACCTCTGAAAAGTATAAGCATGCATATGTACTCAGTACTTGGTTTGGACCCCTTTTGCAGCAATTACTGCCTCAATGCGGCGTGGCATGGAAGCTATCAGCCTGTGGCACTGCTGAGGTGTAATGGAAGACCAGGATGTTTCAATAGCAGCCTTCAGCTCTTCTGCATTGTCCGGTCTCATGTCTCATCTTTCTCTTGGCAATGCACCATAGATTCTCTATGGGGTTCAGGTCAGGCGAGTTTGCTGGCCAATCAAGCACAGTAATCCCACGGTCATTGAACCAGGTTTTGGTGCTTTTGTCAGTGTGGGCAGGTGCCAAGTCCTGCTGGAAAATGAAGTCAGCATCCCCATAAAGCTTGTCTGCAGAAGGAAGCATGAAGTGTTCCAAAATCTCCTGCAAGACGGCTGCGTTGACCCTGGACTTAATGAAGCACAGTGGACCAACACCAGCAGATGACATGGCTCCCCAAATCAACACAGACTGTGGAAACTTCACACTGGACTTCAAGCATCTTGCAGTGTGTGCCTCTCCATTCTTCCTCCATACTCTGGGTCCTTGGTTTCCAAATGAGATGCAAAAGTTGCTCTCATCAGAAAAGAGGACTTTGGACCACTGAGCAACAGACCAGGTCTTTTTTTCTTTAGCCCAGGTAAGACGCTTCTGACGTTGTTTGTTGCTCAGGAGCAGCTTGACAAGAAGAATACGACATTTGAAGCCCATGTCCAGGATCCATCTGTGTGTGGTGGCTTTTGGTGCACTGACTCCAGCCTCAGTCCACTCCTTGTGAAAGTCCCTAACACTTTTGAATGGCCTTTTCCTGACAATCCTCTCCAGGCTGCGGTCATCCCTGCTGCTTGTGCACCTTTTTCTTCCACACGTTTCCCTTCCACATAATTTTCTATTAATGTGCTTTGATACAGCACTTTGGGAACATCCAACTTCTTTTGCAATTACCTTTTGAGGCTTTCCCTCCTTATGGAGGGTGTCAATCATGATTTTCTGCACAGCTGTCAGGTCAGCAGTCTTTCCCATGATTGGGATTCCTACTGAACCAGACTGAGAGACCATTTAAAGGCTCAGGAACCCTTTGCAGGTGTTATGGCGTAATTAGCGGATTAGAGTGGGACACTTTGAGCCTAGAATATTGCACCTTTTCACAATATTCTAATTTTCGGAGATTGTGGATTTGGGGTTTTCATGAGCTGTGAGCCATAATCATCACAATTATGACAAATCACAGCTTGAACTATCTTGCTTTGCATGTAATGAGTCTCTCTCATATATTAGTTTCACCTTTTAAGTTACATTACTGAAATAAATGAACTTTTGCACGATATTCTAATTTTTTGAGTTTCACCTGTACACACTAAACTTAGCATTTGCAGAGTGACTCCTAGAGCTCTGTACTATCAGCAGATGGATTGAGAACAGTAGAAGGATCAGAGAAGACCGGATCAAACAGCCTTTTTACACAACCTGGAGGATTAAACCCTTAGGTTCCAAAGTGAGTATAGCAAGTATGCTTTACTGCATATACAGACTGATTTGGGTTTAGTAACACTTTAAAGCTAAACTCCAGTCAGATATAAAAGACACTTGTTATTAGCCAGTACATCAGAACTCAGCCTGGAAGAACAAAACGAGACAGTAAAGTGTGTTGCAGTGCTCCTGTATAAACAAGGATCATGCAAAAAGCCGGAGAGAGCAGAGTGACAGAGAAATGAGCTCATCACTCTGCAGCTTCCCTTTCACTTTACAGTCACACACTGGGAGATGCACAAGACCAGCAGTATAAGTCTCATCTCTCGCAAGACGTGGCTTCATGATGTCACTGTTGTGTAACCCTCTGATCTTGATGGATGGAAATACAAGTTCTTGGCTAGTAAAACAGTGTCTTTATAAGCATTTAATTTGCCTATTTAGTAGTTCAGCTTTAAAGTGAGTGTAAATCCTCACCTTGTAAAACAACACATTCAGTTTAAAATAGGCAAAACATTTGTGCATAGATAAAAAAAAAAACATTATAAATACCTTTTTCCCCTTTTTATAAGTGATCACATACCCTCTGTTGTCAGTTGCATAAGAGCTAGGGGTGGAGAAAAAGCAGTACACTGATTTTCCCAGTGAAAGGCTGTGCAGGGGGGAAAGGTGTCAGGACACGTCTGATTATTTGAGGATAGCAAACTGAGTTCTCAGCACAGCTATAGAACTGACCATGCTGTGCTCTTATGCCTAGTGTGGTCAATTTTAATAGGAAAGCAAAGGGTTTGGCAGGAACACCAGGGATTTCACACAAATATAGCAATACAGAGAGAACATGATTTTTTTTTTCACGTACATGGCACATATCAGGAATATGAAATGGTGGATTTACATATTCTTTAACAGACGTTGAGATAAAATATCAGCCTTGCAGGGAGTACATGGTTCTCAATTAGTAAGCGGACTCCTAGACTTGCATTGTGAGAAAGAACAGTAAAGTACAATCACTGTGCAGAAATGTAATGAGCAAATAAGGTTGCTTCTGTACATATATTATATATAAACATGCACACACACATAAACATACATATACACTAATATAATTATATTAGTATATTAATAAAATAATAAGAGCATATACAACAGGCTGACCTTTATATGCAAGCCAAACATCATTGAAAAGACTAAGTGATTCCTATAAAAATGATCACTGTCCTCATTACCTCATCCAAAGTTGCTAAGCATAAAAAAAACTTTGAGACTAACTGAATTAACATAATCAACCATTCTGCTTTATAAACTGGAGGAATCCCTGAGCCTCCACCCTGCCAATCAATTTGCCAGAGCAACAAATTTGTCTGTGTAGGGAATTAATATAAGCACAAATACAGATTTCCTTCAGAAGTACTTATACAGTAATTACAAATAGTTTGGTACATTTCTTAGACTGACTGCAGATTGTTTTAATTTAATTGTCCACAGAAAAGGGAAAAAGCTTTACACTGCATGTGCATGAAGTTATGCCAGGTTCCTTTGGCACATTGTTCAAGTGAACTTGGGCAAGTCTCTCAAAGCCGAGTACGTGGTGACAGATCTGCCAGTGTATGGTCACAATATGTGCAAATGGGGCATCTGTCAACAGGAGATGAATCATGCTCTTGTAGCTTAGCGCACAAACTAATATGGTTTACATCAGTGTCCGCTTTATGAACAAATCTTCAAAAGAATAACAGGTAGAGAGAATAGGCCAGATCTTAGATTTTCTGCTATGCTGAATTATATTAGCTGTTGGAAAGGACTTTGGTAACATTTGCAACAACAAACGTATGTGTCATGACAGTGGTACTCAAATGTACAGTGGAAATTCAACCAAACACTAAGTGGTTGATTTACTAAGACTGGAGAGTGCAAAATCTGGTGTAGATCCTAATAGAAACCAATCAGCTTCCAGGTTTTTTTGACAAAGCCTAATTGAACAAGCTGGAGTTAGAAGCTTATCGGCTACCATGCAATAAATCAACCCTTAACTGTACTTAACCCCTTGGCGCCAGCCCCTTCCGGCCCTTTAAGGGTTTCAGAAGCCGGGAGGCGGGGCGGGTTTTAGGGTCATGTGATCGCCGTGATTCGCTGTCACTGCGGTTACATGATCGGGAAAGGTCCCAATCGCAAGAGGAGATCAGGACCTTTCTGTGAGTACCGGACATGTGTGCTGGGAGTGCGTAGGGTGCGCGCTCTCTGCACATATGTTTTTCTTAATTGCACGCAAGTGTGCGGCCGCTCGGCGTCAAAGCCCTGATGCCGGGAGGCCACACATTTGGTTGCGGCCGGCACCAAGAGGTTAAATATATTCCCACTCCCTTTCTAAGCCTATTATATCTACTCTGTAAAGGAAAGCTCTGTATACTTCTCTATGCTGAGGGTGCTCCTGTCCGGTCACATGAGTGGGTCCCAGTGCTGGCTGCAGTGAAGAGGAGAGATCGCCGACAATGGCTGCAGAGCCTGGAAGCCAGCCGATGGGACCCAATTATGTGATCGGACCAGAGCGCCATCAGAATAGGTAAGAATACAGAGCTTCCCTTTCAAAGGGTAGATAGAATACCTATACCTAGAATAGAGGGCAGAAGTATAGTTAATCTGGCCATAGATGGATTGAATCTTGGCCAGTTCAGCAGGGACCAGCAAAGATTTGATCTATGGACAGGCTGATTGTACCGAAGTCAATGATCAAGTTGGTTGCAACCAGCCTGTCGGATTTTTAGCTTGCAATTACTGCTAGCGGTTACATATGCTAGTAGTAATCATTGTGTTCTGCCGGTCGAGATGGCTCCCTTCTGGTAGAACACAATCGCGCTGCAAGAGGCATTCCCCCAACAGTGATCACGTTGATAGGGAAATTGAGTGATTGTCTTTCCTTTCACCTATGGTGGAAGGAAAGAAAATCAATGTATCTATGACTTGACTTAGTATTTGATTGAACTTCCAATTTAAGTTTAAGCGTATTCTTATTGCCCATACTCCTAATGACAAGACTTAACTAAATGAAATTCGCATACATCAAAATAAAATAAATGAACTGAAAAATGTTCCTTTTATAACAGGACTGAAAGTTCTGAAGTGAAACTAAACCCACCGATATAGTGGTTTACTGAAAGAAAGCTTTACTTGGAAATGTTATTATTAAACCGAAAAGCAAACTATTATATTGCAGCTTACAATTTTCAGATCTAGTGATCATGCCAGTAAGTCTGTTTATCAAAAGAACAAGCTCTCCAGTAGAATGCATCAGTTACAGAGATGAGAGAAACCATTTAACACTGACAGGGGTACTTACAATGATGAGCTTTTATTTATGCAAAACTTTGTAACGGTTTATAAAAGTATAAGTCGGAGTTTGGCTTCAACTTGTTAGTGTATTTAAATCTGCTAGTAAATCTAACACTCCCATCCCCCAAGACTGACAATGCTGCTGCCCAAAGGAGCCCCCTGTGCTCATTCATGCAGAGGGTGGGCACTGTGATACAGGTGGTGTGTTACTGGCCAAATCACCTGGGAAAAGCCTAAAAAAAAAAAAAAAGATAAAATGATTCTAATATCACATTTTTTGTTCGGGGTTTATAGCTTTAAATCTTTAACTCTCTTATGCCAGTAGGACTCTGCAAACGGGCTTTGATGCTTGGGGGTGGTAGGAGGAGCTCCCTATAGTGTGGCACCCTGATTGGCTCCACAGCGTGGACATCATCAAGAGCCCATTCATGACAGCTCAGTCACAGTTCTGGGATCACAAATGGAGCACACTCCAGAACAAAACAGAGACACATACGTGGCTGGGCTTTAAGTCCCACATGCCTTGCCACTGCATTTAGCTGTCGTAAAGGGGTTAATCATACATAACAATGTTGTTTTCTGCAGTGTTTTCATTTATATTCTAATAGAGCTTGCATGGTATATACTAAAATAGAGGCATGCCTCTGGTGATAACGGTCGCAGTTGTCACTTTGCTTATGTAAGCTCTCAACCAATCTATCACGCCCTCAAATGGCTGATGGCATAGCAACTAAATAACTAAACAGAAGTAAGGATGGCACGGTCCTCAGCAGACAGGAGACTTTAGTTCCACTTTAATGCAAAGATAAGAATCTTTATTTTTAGACATGTTCCTGTAATTTTCAAATCTTAAAATAACTGTCACTTTCTGGTTTTTACACTGCTATATTAGCTTTGAGAATGGAGTTTTGTCTCCTCATTTTATAAGGTTCCCCTTTAGAGAAAGTGTTTACATGCATTTTTTTTGCATCACTCTTGAAAAGTCCTTTCTGTCCAGGTATAAGTGATTCCAGACACCTTGGTGGTTTTGTTGATGTAGATCCAAGACAGAATTGTACAACCATGTTATGAATTGCTCTGCCTTTGCTTTGATCCTCGATTCTTATCAAGTGCCAAAGCTATTTTTCATCCTTGTTCCATGAACAAAAAAAAAAAGACACTAGAGAGGGATTGTTCCAACAAGCTGACCTTACCTTTTTTTAGGCATTTATATTTATTTTAAGCCATTAGGTTTTGTTTGCTCTGAACCATTGATCCCACTCTAAAAGGTTAGGACAAAACAAGCAATACTTAGATGAAAAAAATACGGTAAGAACATATGACCACATCTGACTTTGTTATAAAGACTTGCATGTCAGATTCACATGGTATCCATCATTCACTGATAGTTTATTTGCCTCGTTCATAAAGTATATTAATTTCCATTGTTCGCTGACTAGGTCAAAACTTAGAAAAAGAGATTTACTAGGATATGTTTTTGTTTTAAATGCTGGTTTCTGTCTTAACCTCCCTAGTGATCTGATTATGTCCATATTTCTGTGCTCAAAGCGGTAAAGTTTTTTGCATGGAAATGTGTCATTTTTTTTATTGTAGGCCTGTAATTTTTAGGAATAACTCACTGAAATCTGTCCGAACAAGAGTCTAGTAAACATACCGGGTATGATAAAACTTGAAACACAAAATCATAAATTATAATTTATTAATCAGAAAAAATATTATTTTAATAATAAATTTAATTCAATAATATAATCAAACCAAAAACACTGAAATTTGAAATATAGCGCCAAGTTTGCACATCACTGAGCTCAGCTGCAGAATCGTTTTCAGTGTCTGATGACAAATTTCCCCACAAATCATCACTCAATTCTGCAAGTGGTTCTGATTTATTATCACTGTATTCTAGCTGGTCTAAAACCGATTTTGACATGAAGGGACGCTTTTTGGATGCCAAGTACTTTTCTAAGTTTCCAGGTAGAAAGAACAGTAAAAATGCAGGCAGGGCACAGGACAAAGCAGTAGGGACAAAATGTATGTGAAATGGTTTGATACAGTAATGTTTTACTATGTGATTTTAGTGTATTAGAAAATGTCAGTTTTTAAAATTTCCCACTGGTTCCGGCCCCCGTACGTCCCAATGCTCGCAGGGACCGAAACCCGGAAGACGGATGCCAGCATCAGCCGGAGGACATTGCCGGGGACACTGCAGGGGGGGACATCGCAGGAACGCAGGACAAGGTAAGTGCTGCATGGAATCCCTGAGCAACGCTGCATGGTATTCCCAAGTGTAGCTCGGGGTTACCGCTTTTGGTACTGAAACTTTACCCCGATCTACACTCGGGAATACCGCCAGGGAGGTTAAAGTGGTTGTGACACTCAAGCATGAAATATGAACAAAGCATAACCCTCTATACTTGACTCTATCCACAGCACTAAGTGTCAGCTCTCTCTGCTATTTCGTTCCTCTGCTATCTACATGAGTCACTTCTGACAATTTTTTCTGACACCAAGAGAAAGATGGTAACAGGGTAGGGAGCTCCTGCACACAGCCTGTGATTGACAGCCTCTTCTCTGCTCCTGTGTGTTGTGTGAGGGGGGTGTGTCCTTTCCCTCCAATCAGCTGTCAGAACTCTCTCCACTATGTTCTGCAGAGTGCAATTTCAGCTCTTCGCCTACTGTTTTCTGAACACTCAGGCAAGGTTTATAAATTCTTGAATCTGAACAGAAGTACAGAAGAAAAGACTGCAGATATAGAGGTACAACTTATGTAGGAGGATTTCTTTCTTTTCTGTGTATCACCTGAGGCCAGTCACTTAACTGGGCATATGCAAGGGTTTACAACCACTTTAAAGTTTTATTGTATTGTAGTATTCACAGGAATCATGCTAAATTTGAAATGTACTGTATATGGCTAGCTTTAGTATCACAGCCTGTGGAAGCCCTACACAGTGCTGTCCTCTCCCAGCTGTTACAGATATTTAAACTTAGCCAGAACTGGTCTCAATATGCACTCCCAAAAAGTCTTTGTAACTGAGAATTTTGTTAAAAAAGGCTAATAAAGTGTCCCGAAGAGCCATATGCATTGCAATGGCCTTTAGGCAATCACATTTTCATGCAGTGTCAGAATAACTGATGGATTTAATAAGGAACATTTTAAAAAGCTTTTTCATAAAGGAGTAGATCATTTTTTGCTTTACAAGAAGTGAAGAGTAATCTAATGTTTTACAGTTACCAATTCACCAACCTTTATGAAATTTTTAGATAAAATTAACCCAAAGTTGTCTGGGGAGAAGTCTGAAACACAGCTATTAATCGATGAATTAGCCAACAAATGTGCCAATTTGGCATCCAGTGTTGCGATCAAGAAATGGCTTGTGTTTTTTTCTTTGGTTCACATTTCCCCACATTTTCAAATAGCAGTACAGCTTAGAAAACCACAAACACTTTTTGCTTAGCCTACCAGAAATTTAAGACCAGGACTGGCAACGTGCAGCTTAAAAAGGGGCTGAGACAGCTGATCTTTTTTGACTTGTGGTACAGTTGTTATATCTCAGTTAAAATATTTTCCAGGTCATTTTAAATGTCCATTTAACCTTTTAAGGCTCCAAAAAGAGTGCCAAAGTAATGAGGTATAGTTCAGTTAAAGAAATAAAAGTATTTTCTATCTAGCAGGGCTAAGTGGAGCACAGGCAATATCTGTTGTTCCTGTACCAATACTTTGGTATCTAGTCATGTTATACACAGAAATAGGGACTTTTATGTCCTAATTGTGCCTGTGCATTTTACACGTGTTTTAGCTTCAACATGTAAAAAAAAAAATCAAAAATTTTTGCTGCACGCTTTCATCAAGACACACATTCTATAGAGTTTGATAATAATGTGTCTGAAAACCTCTCTCTTTAGGAAAGCCTATCCTGCCCTCAGCTAATAATGGAATCTTCTACTCTTCCTACCAGTCCATCCCCCACAGTTAATACCTTTTGTACCACTAGCCTCTCCCTTTTAGATTGTAAGCTCCAAGGAGCAGGGCCCTCCTAACCCTCTTGTATTGAACTGTATTGTTGCTGTATTGTCTCCTGTTATATTGTAAAGCACTGAGAAAACTGTTGGCGCTATATACATCCTGTATAATAATAATGCGCCTAAAACACAATGCATCAAAAACACATTACAAGGGTCCTTAAAGTTGCTCTTCCAAGACTAAATTCTGTTTACACTGTCAGTAATTATAGGAGGTAAATTAGAATAACCAGATAATTTTTATGCTGGGCAGAGATGTAGTTTTAGGTGTAGTGACAACATGAATTCTTATGACAAAGAAGGTCTCATAAGAAAGTAAAGATCACAATGCAGACAGAATATACAGTTCCTTTTATTCTGTGCGATTTGTCCCACACCTAGGACCACTTCTACCACTGCACTTGTGAACTAGCATACTGGAAATCAAGCACCTGTTACCACCTTCATGTGTTTCTATGTCAAATATCATATCAAATCATATATCATAGCTTAAAATGTAAGCCTACAGAGTTAACAAATTACAGTCATTATTTTGTTAGCAGTCTACTATATAGCATGTGTATTTTATTTGTCACATACATGATCTGAATGGACAGTTCTTCTCTAGTACTGCTGCATTTCTGATGTACTTCTAGGTATGACTGAGTTTAAAGAAACCTATGCTAAAAGAAATGTATAGGTTTCCATTGCACCTTAAAGCAAACCTGTTGCTCAAAAACATTTGTTAAAAACATCTCCCAGCCAAAAAAGAAGAATCCTAATACTGACAGAGGGTGGCAAGTGTTGGATTCTTGCATCACCCGAGGTGCGTTATGGTACCAACCAGAAGGAAGAACGGAACACATCCAACAGGGGACCAGCCATCCAACACACCCAAGGCTTATAGCCAACAAAGCTCTTAAAGACAGTAAATAAAGTTTAAATGTTCTGCCTGCCAGAGAGGTAAGTATTGAAGCTTAAACAAAAATCAAATAGATGCATTTTATCTTTCTGCACACGAGTGAATGTAAGTTTTATTATTGTAAATAGTAGCCAGACTGCTTCCCAGCACCAAACCAAAAGTCAAGAAACAGGCAGCAGGTTGCAGAGTTGGAATGATGCACTCTTGTCAGAGCAGTGGTCTCTCTACTGCGTTCCCACACGTACCCTGTGGAGTCACAGCTAGGGCTCTCCAATTAGCAGGAAGCATAAAGCTAGATATAAATGGAGTAAATTCCGTCCGGTCCCTGAAAAGTCCCCCAACTAAGGGGAGCATGTAGGGCTACTGCTCTGACAAGAGTACACTGGTCAGATTTTGCAGCCTGCTGTCTGTACTTTGGCTTTTAGCCTGGAACTGGGAAGCAATGTGACTACTAAATACAGTTAGAAACCTACACTGTGAAATATATTTATCAGATCTTTTCCCCAAGGGACAGAGATGCCATAAAAAGGCTTCCACACTTTTTAAGTCAATGACCAATGTTGTATGCCAATGAGGCGTATTGACTTCACTTGCTGCATAATATTTTTGGGTCAGCTGCTCAGAAAGCATTGAAGCTAACAAACACTTAGGGCTTGACAAATCTGCTTTGAATCTAGGAGCCAGCTAAAAAATAAAAAGTTAGGAGCCAGTTTTTGTTTTTTAACTCACAAAGAAAGGTTTACTTTCAATGACAAAACCCCCTCTCCTATGTAGCCCTGATGTGTATCTGTACAGATGCATTATACAGGTTTACACACAGTTATACCTCTCAGCCTTTGCCTATTAACCTTCTTAGGATCTCTAAAATCGGAATAAGTGAGGTACTGCACATGCTAGGACTTGCAGTTCTATCACATTCTGCAATGGAGGTACAGCACATGCTAGGACTTGTAGTTCTATCACATTCTGCATTGGAGGTACAGCACATACTGGGACATTTAGTCCTCTAGCAGCCCCTGCCCCCAAGTTTACACAAACCCAGGATGTGTCCCTGTACCATTAGCAGCACAAAGGTGTGTATTGCCTCTTCAAAGATGATAAGGCACCCCTCCAGCCCCTTCCCTGCCCCCTGGGCCCCACCATTGGCACCCATGTGGAAGTGAGTGCCAGGCCCTGTCACCCCCACCCCAGCCAGTCCCTGCTTGGCAGACTGTTTTTCCTTTATTTTTGACCACGAAGGTGTGGAAAAAAAAAAACTGTAAGTACAATAATGTACAATATATATGTAAACCGCTGCATAAATTGGCAGTACTACATAAAGTACCTGTAATAAATAAAATTAAAAATTGCATACCAAGATATTCTACTGTATTTTATTTGTTGATTTTGGAATTGTTAACCTAAGAAATAAATCTGACATGGTATAGCGACTATGATTTTAAATATCACTCAGAAAACTTGCTAAGAAATGTCCCTCTTATTAACTGAAATTGAAGCTTAAACATACTATAGAAGCTTGCATTACCTCCTTGACATAAAATATAGACATAGCATGTGAAGTTTCAGCACCATCATGCTAAGACTTAGGCCTAATAGGATTGCACCTGTGATTGCAGCTAGATTATGAAGTGTTAAATATATGCTACATTAACTGAAGTGCATTCATAAACAGGATAATAACCACTTTTAGCTGTCAGTGAGGGAAATGAGAAGCAACAGCCCAAAGGTCTATTTATTCTGGCTTTAACAAGCTGCATTTCCTAATTCTGAATGCTGGAGATGTAAGCAATGTGCAGGGTGTGCCTTTCATTTCCGTGCAAATCATGATTCTTATCACAACCAGATGGAGCGGTTATCAAAACATAAACATCAGGAAAGAGGCATCACAAAGACACAACTAAAAATATCAGAGTTAAACAATCCATCATGGTCTCCATTGGCATTTAAAATAAGATGCCATCTGAATTCCCATCAATCCTCCATTGATCAGTGCTTGCTCTACTGTGCTGCGTCTCCAAATGTTTCCACAGATTACGTGGAGATGTGGGCGCATAATGGAAATGTTCTATAAATGGACAATGAAAAACAACCTTGTTCGACCAAAATGAAATCTAACAAAGCATACTTTTTTAGAGAAATTAAACAGATGTAAACTAAAGAGCTTACATGCAAACTAAGTCTAATGCAAAAGCATTACTATATGCAGCGATTGTCATCACGCTGGAGGAAGCCGCGATGTACTCAAAACAACATTTAAAAGTGATCTCTTTACTGAAAAATTCTTATAGATCCCAGCATAACAACGTGTGTCTTTATCCTAACAGTGCATGTTTGCATGATGATCCCATCTTATGCTGGAATGATAGACCATGGACTAAATCAGGGGTCTCCAAACTTTTTAAACATAGGGCCAGTTTTCTGTCCATCAGACTTTCAGAGGGTCGGACTGTAGCCATTGGGAGTAGAAATTGTCCCAGCATCAGTGGGAGTAAACAACGCATTTTGGTGTGTGTGGGGGGGAGGGGGGGAATAGCGTACCTTCATTGGTGTAAGTGGGAAGAATAATGCCAATTGTTGGTGTCAGAGGGAGGAATAGTGCCCAGTTGTGTCAGTGGGAAAAATAGTGCCCCATCACTGGTGTCAGTTTGAGGAATAGTGTCCTATTGTTGGTGTCAATGGGGGGAAATAGTGCCCCATCGTTAGTGTTAGTGGCAGGAATAGTGCCCCATCACTGGTGTCAGTTTGAGGAATAGTGTCCTATTGTTGATGTCAGTGGGGGGAAATAGTGCCCCATTAATGGTGCCAGTGGGAGGAAACAGTGCTCCATCAATGGTGTCAGTGGGAGGACTAGTGTCTCATTGTTGACCTCAGTAGCAATAATTATGCCCCATTGTTAGTGGGAGGCAAGAAATAGTGTCTTGTATCAGTGAAAGGAAAAGTGCCCTGAGGGCCAGATAAAGGCAAGCAAAGGGCCACATCTGGCCCCCGGGCCACAGTCTGGCAACCACTGGACTAAATCTTCTAATATGGCCAGTGGGCTTCAAGAAAACTCTGTGAGATGTGACCAATAATCATATAGTCCTTTGGAAATCACAGGTATTACAATTGAGTAAATTAACTTTTAAATGTTTATATCATCTAAATATATTTCAAGTACCAGGTCAAATCACCAGGTGTTTATAGAGTATAAAAGCCTGTCTCCTACTAGCGTGAAGGACCCTTTAAAGCAATTGTCTCTCTGGAGAAGTCTGACACGCCTCCTACTGCCTCAAAAGCAGGAGTTCTCCAAAAAACAGAGAACATTGTATTTGCTGATCACACAGCTATAGGTCTTAACTCCGCTAGGGGAGTGTCAGTCCTCTCCAGAGAGACCACTGTTTCCACACAGAAAAATGGTTTTGTACCTGCTGATAGTTGACTAGCTTTTTACTCATTCTGTGGAAGCATTTTAACCACTTGTCTACTGGCACTTTTACCCCTTTCCTGCCCAGGCCTTCTGCTTTCACTGCTGTTGTACTTCAAATGACAATTGTGCAGTCATGCAATACTGCACCCATGTGAAATTTTTATCTTTTTTTTTCACACAAATAGAGCTTTTTTTGGTGGTATTGAATCACCACTGGCGGTTTTATTTTTTGCTCAACCAAGGAAAAAAAGACCGAAATTTTTTGGGGAAAAAATAGTTTCTTTGTTATATAAAATTATATTATCATAAAATTTTGCAGATCATTTTTTTTCTTCACTGATGTGCGTTGATGAGGCTGCACTGAAGGGCACTGAATGGCTGGACTGTTAGGTGGCACTGACTGGCAGCACAGATGGAAAATTATTGGCAGCACTGATTGACCCAGATTGGCACTGATAGGCAGCACTAAAGGGCTATTTGGGGCTTTCCTGCATGAGGAAAGTACTATCCTTAACCAGCAAGTGTTTGAATTGTGATAAGCTGTGATTGGACACAGCTGATCATGTGATAAAGGGTGCACTGATAGGCTGCACTGATGAGGTGGCACTGACAGGCTACACTGAAGGGCACTGAATGGCGGGACTGTTAGGTGGCACTGACTGGCAGCACAGATGGAAAATTATTGGCAGCACTGATTGACCCAGATTGGCACTGATAGGCAGCACTGAAGGGCTTTTTGGGGCTTTCCTGCATGAGGAAAGTACTGTCCATAACCAGCAAGTGTTTGAATTGTGATAAGCTGTGATTGGACACAGCTGATCATGTGATAAAGGGCCGCTTTGATTGTCCCTTTACCGTGACATGTGATCAGTTGTGTCCGAAGGACAAAGAGATCACAGAGAGCAACAGGTGTGTGCCGCAGCAGGCACATTCTGGGAGGACATATGAAGCCCTCCCAGAACTGGACACCAAGCTGTAGCCATCATTCGGCTACAGCGCAGTCAGTAAGTGGTTAAAGAAAACAAACTGTAGATTTTAAAAACCTTTTGTTCTGATGCACCTGAAATATATTTAGCCGATTAAAAGTTTAGTTGGGCTTTATTGTTTACAACTGTTTACAATTGCCTTGAGCATCCTTCATTCAAACAATGACACATCTATCTCTGTGTGTTACCTGGATTAAGTAGATACTTACTTAAAAAGAAAAAAAAAAAAATTTGAGTGAGACACCAAACCCTTTCTCACCTTTCTGATAGCTGGCGAATCTGAGGAATACCCATATACTTCTGAAAGTGCTCCAAGACGTTCACTACCCCTTGTAGGAGGTTGGCAACTTCCCCATACTGCCTTTTTCTTGTCATTGCTCTGTAAAACATTACAATAGGGTTTACCTTGCTTTTTAATAATGAATTAAAGTGTTTTGCTTCCAAAAACACAAACATTGCCGAAAGACAGGATAAGGTATAAACTAAATATTAGCATAACAAAATAAGAAAAATAAGTACAGCAGAATGCAGCACATTAGGACTAGAACAGGGCAAGAGTAACAAAGGTTCATAGACTCAGTCTTGTGGCCCATGGTTTCTATGAATTCTCGAAAACTGAGTATTTACCTAAGAGCCAACAATTTTGTGCATGAAATGGGGTTTTAACAGCTCAACAGCATCTGGAGGATTATATGCAAGGTTCAGATTTCAAAATTTAGTAATCATATACCTAGCAGCCAATATGATATGGATGACAAGTATGCAAGAATGAATTGGGAAGTTCTCTATGCCTAGGTTTAGAATTGCTAAGGCTGGTGACTGAGGGACTATGATACTGGTGACCTCAGAAATCATTTGGAATTTGCACCTAGAAGAGGTTGATGTGGTAACATTTCCACAAAATATGCATCAATGTTCCTATGGAGCCACAAACTCTCCAGCATAAAGGGGGCTACGAGGGATACAATTTAGCTATTCTAAAAGGGGTTAAGTAATCTTTTGTATCAGTTACCAATGCTTGATAAAGCTGACCACCTTATATACTGAATTGAATGTCAAGGTCCATTGTGAGTCGGTAAAGGAGGCAGAAAGACCTAGCTCCCATTGCTGAAACACAGTAGTCTTGGTGAAGCACATATTATTGTGAAGAGTGTTAAAATAAAGAAGTGCCTCTCTGAGTTGATGCAACTGATGTGTAGTATTGCCAAGCTTTGGTGGGAATGAATACGGTTTCAAATGAGAATGACCTTAAGAAGTATCTGATATGTATATATTGTTATTATATTATTAAACAGGATTTACATAGTACCAAAAGAAATGAAATCAGACATTACAGTTACAATACAATTTGGTACAAGAGGAAACAGAGGGCCTTGCTCGTTAGAGCTTACAATCTAAAAGGGAGGGTTAAGTTATATAAAAGGTAAATATATATTTGAATACCCAATGGATGACAAGACAAATTCTCTTGCAAGTTCCCTAAAGCTTTTGGGAGTGCCTCTTGAGTATAGATCCATGAATGTGGAGAAATTTTTGAATTGCCAAGATTTAGTGGAGAAACAAGGTATGAGTACATCCAGGACACTAAGTGAGATAAAGATGGGACTAACCCAGGAGTAAATCCCAGAGGCTGAATGTAGGGATCTCCATGCAATAAGGGACAATAAAAAGGTAAGAGCTTTAGGGTCAGAGGTCGCCAACAAAAGACTTTACTTTTAAAACCTAGGTAGCAATACTGCAGTGTGTGCATATACGAAATTCTAAAGATTTCTGTTTTCCTTAATAAAGTAGAGAATGGAACAAGAGTCTACAGGAAACTACAGTTCTATTTTAATAGGATATTTTATGACAGGAAAAGAAAAGGAAAAATCTAACAAAAGAAAAAAAAAGTTTTGGCTAGAGTCACACTTTAAAAAAATATAGCTCTGTTTTCCCTTTACCATGACTTCAGCAATGCTGATATTAACTTTTCAGTGCAGTTAACACCATTCAAATGGTTTGCTTTTTTTACTCCGTAAAAATAATGTGTTGACACCATGAGGGAAAATTGAAGGTCTTAAGTACTGAAATGTTCCCCTTTGAGGAAAAAGCATTATTGGTACATGAGATTGCAGGATTCGAAATTACACATTTCACTTGTGGTACGTATCAATGTTGCTTTCTGCATCAGGCCAATCACGGAGATTTATACATTCTATGGCACACAAGGTAGACCAAAGCAAGAGCAGTGAAACCGATTAAAGCAACTGTTGCTAGAATAAAAATGTAAAAATCCATGACCCCAACTAACACCTTCACTGGTACCATCAATTATCCATATTTCACTACTCTGTCCTTTGGTAAAAAAAAATAAAATAAAATAAAAGCTGGGACCAGGCATATTACACTCCTGGAAGTGTCAGATTTTGAACAATTTCCAGGTATCAGTATCACCAGATTGGTGAGAGATAGGTATTAAAGCATAAGTTCACCTTTGGAACATGTTACATGCTCCACCCATTTTTAGGGTGGAACATGTAACATGTTCCCATAGCCGCAGCCACGCCCGCCCCCCCCCCCCCCCTTTGACAGATAGTATGGGGAAACTTCTCCCTGTACTATCTGTCAGATTTGAAAACAGCGCAGCCATGCAGGGCTCCGCCCACACGGCCACATCACTCTTTCACAGAATTCTGTCCCGGCAGCCTTAGCAGCAGTGGGCTTTTAGTTTTCAATGAACTACCATGGCGCTGTGGAGCACTGTGGTAGTTCATTGAAGCTTCTGGTCAGAACATCTGCTTGCTCGTACATCCCGTACGGCAAGCGGATATTCCAACAGGTCTGCAGGAGACCTGCATGGCATCAGCGATCTACTGATTGCTGGTGCAATGCTTCACAGGCTCCTTTGGACAAAATAAATGCACATTTTTTTACCTGCAAAAAATGTGCATTTATTATTTCTGTCCAAAAGGTGAACTTATCTTTTAAAGTGTGTTTTGGATAACGTAGAATGATCTCAAAAGGTTTTAGTGCTGTCTGTGTGTCTGCTAGGTAAATTTACTCTGTCTGGCCTGGTGACCTCTTGCACTAGGAATATATGTGAGAAAATGTAAAATTCTGAGTTGCCAACAAATCAGGAATAGAGGGGACATTTTTCAATGGGGACACCTGTTCCAGTGACAACTGTAAGAGGAGATTTTCCCTAATTTGGAAAGATTTGTTCTCACTTCCTTTTGCGTTTATAGGACAGGAAGCGAAGGGTTTTCCCTTAACAGTCATGGCCAAAATAAACATGAGAATGAACATGAGAATGCCTAAACATTTGGTGCATTGTCTGACAAAATGTAGGGGCAGGGGCGGACTGACCATTTGGAAACTCGGGCACTGCTCGAGGGCCCGGGGTCAGTAGGGGGCCCCATGAGATGCCCCTGGTACCTTTTTCATGGGCTTTTTTGAGTTTGGGCAAGGACACGGGCCCCATGATCCCCTATTGCCCGAGGGCCCCATGAGTTGTCAGTCCGCCCCTGTGTAGGGGTGCCAATATTTTTGGCCATGACTGTAGGCGGAAAAAAACTGACAGAAGTTTTAACCAATCCCTACATTATCCAAAATGGGAAAACATTTTTAACTTTAGATATACGCAAACTTTTGCATGAGGTATGGTTTCAGAGTTTCTGTTGCAATATATCTGATAAATCACTAAACTGTCAAGTTGCAGAGACTGCAGTGATGGAACAAACAAGTCAGAAGTGTAATTTTTAGTTTTTCTGTCACATGCAAATGCTACATTTTCGTTTATAAACTATAAGATTACAGCTTGAGTCACAAATTCCTCCTCACACTGCTTAAAAGTAACGCAGTGATAATACACCTGCCCCAGACCACTTCATAGTTGTGCATGTATTTTAAAGTGTTACTAAACCCATGACCCTGCATTCACTATATCTGGTCTCCCACAGTGTACGGAAATGTAATTATTTTAGTAAATATACACTGCTAAATACCTTTTTTTATCAGCAGTTTGAGCAGTCTTGTGACTTCTATCAGTGTCCAGTAGAGCACTGGTTAAAGCTAGTAGGAGTTTTCATTCTCTCCTGTTTGTCCTATGAGGCTGGAGGACCCCTGACCCTCTGTGTGGAAAGCACTGACTGGCCTTGTGCGGATTACATGCACTTTCTCACAAAAATAGAAAAAACTCTGGCAATACACACCAAACTGAGCATGTCCAGCTCTGTTCTATCAGCAGATGGATTGGGGACTGTGGAAGGAGGAGAGGATCAGAGAAGAAATTATCAAACATCCTCTTTACACAATGCAGAGGATTAACCCTTTCGATTCCGCAGTGATTATAACAAGTATGCTTTACTGCATATACAGACTGATTTACTGTTGTAGGTTTAGTAACACTTTTAGAGAAACTCCATCAACTGCAGTGGTACATGTCACAGATTTTTGCATTTGAATGCTCAGTATTGCAGGCACAAATCTTTTGTGAGAGGCAGCCTGATCTGAAAAAGGAATGCAGCTAATTTTGTTGCTAAATGTGTTATATAAACTGCTGGACAGCTAGTATGTTTAGGCCCAAGAGCATAGGTCTCTGGCTTTTTGGGTGTGGGCAGAGGGTATAGGTGCACTGTCCAGTCCCACTGCATGCAGTCTGTCAAACTCTATGAGACGGTGACACCTGCTGCATCTGGATAGTGCACGGAGTGGTGCAGTTACACCCAGGGACGAACGCCGGGAGCACAAATTGTCTGTTCGTGGTATTCATCTCTAGGTGCATGCTACAGTAATGTAAATACCATTCAGTGCACCATCCAGCCAAAGCAGCTGTCAGCCTTAAAGCCAAGCATGTTACGCCAACCTATATTGAAGATTTCACCTCCTCGGTATGTCAGAGCATATATAAAAAGTAGTGACCAGGAAACATAATAAGGGAGTTTATATTTTGTTAATTAATCCTCACAATCTGCTGTAAAAATGTATTCTTCTAAAAAGTCAAAGAACATTTTTATTAAATGGAAACAAATGCCTTGAATCCCTAAATACATGTATATTTTCAAATATTTAGCTTCCAAAATGAAAATCAATGTATGAAAAGTTCCTATATGCTTGAATGTTTAAATCTTCTGCAAGTGTGTACAATGTATATATTATGGTGGTCATACACAGCCCTATAAAGCAAACAATGTGATAGTTAAAAAGACCTGCTTGCAACAGTGAGATCATATAGGAGTTCACTAAAACTTAATAAATGTGCAATGGAAATGATGATTATTGCAAATCTTTCTTAACATACTGAGATATATGTCCGGCATTGTAACAAGGACTGAAGAAGATCTTGGCATCATTAAAATTCAGCTGTCTCTCTGATCTAGGTAAGAGGTCAGGACATCCATGGTCCCCTTTAAAATGCAAAAAAATACTTTGCAGAGATCCATGACTGACCATACGCAGATGAATGTGAATGTACTTTTTTTTTTTTTTTTTTTTATAAACGTGGCACCTTGTTCTTTTTTTTTTTTTGCTGCCAATGCTGAAGACGTGAAATTGCACACTTAACTCCACCAATTATTGATGATGTCATGAGAAGTGACAGACTTACTCCAGAGAGTCTACTCCTCCAGCCAGCATGTGTAGATGGTTTAGGGTTGTAATGGATGTGGTCAGATGGCGCTTGGCATGGTCCAGCTGTTTAATATCCCGTGTGATTTCTTTCACCTTGATAAAGTCATATAAGGCAGGTTAGTGATGGAATGTTTCAGGCAAAGGATTTGAAAATCAATTTTTGTTTCAATATGTCTAAGCAATCGCTAATCATGGCATGCTGTAAAAAAACAGTGATAATACTCTGGGGAAATATACACGTTCTTTAGGGGACATGACACATACTACATTCCAAACTGCACCTCCACTTTACATAATTGCTTCCATGCATATAAGCCTTGCCAGGCCATTAGATTTGCAATAGGAAATACAGTCATGGCAGTTCTTTTATGCTCCATAAAGCCAAGAATCCTATTTAAAAACAAGCATACTTAACAAAAATGACTTTTCAGACAATTAAAGGACTCAAACCCTCTCTTTTGGGCTTGAGATGTTCATGGTTTATTAGAAGTATTTGTATTCTAAATGCTATGTACAAAAGACTGTAGATAAACAATGTCCAATTAATTTCTGGTATGTATAGATGTTTTAGACAGATTCTTTTATCATTCAGGGACTCTAGAAGTGCACTTCCTAGGTCTGCCAACTTGTTGCAGCCACCACAGGAAGGAAAGTAGCACATGCTCTTAGGCATAGTTCCCCTTTACCGAAAAAATGCCTATGTAAAAAGGGATGACTTTAGATAAAAACAAGCTGTGCAGTTTTGGCTAAAATTGAATGAAGGTGTTGGTTAAGTTGGAGGCCATTTATGTCCCTTATGAAGCCTGGCTGGAAAACTCATAATTTGTTGCTAAGAGACTCCAACATTTCTGTCCACCATCACAGCAGCAAGCTCTTTCTCTGATTCAAACTCGCTCACACACGCTTTCCCTCCTCTGATGCAGTAGCTTTGAGCTCAGTGTTTTGCTTTGTCTTGCATTGCCATGTGTTTTATTTGTGCATTAATGTCTGTTTTTAATGTGTTTTTGAATTTAAAATGGATAGGATTAACAGCCACTGACCATGACTTGTTATTACGTGATGCCAATGACATCTAAGGGGCTTATAATACTATAAAAACATACAAACAGCCACATTGAATTTTTGAAAATACACTGCACTACAGTGCTGAGATGGGAACAGCCACTACTTTATTATTAAGAAGATGGACACATGCATTTTTGCACATTACAACATATGGGGTAAATGGGTCGTAAACGTGGAGTAAATAACCCTTTAGTGTAGCTGTTTGTTTACAAAAACATTAAATACATGTTAAATGCTACCAATAATATTAACTGTTATTTTTAATGAAGTATTACTTTAAGAGAATATTACATTAAAATAATTATTACATATGTATATTACATATATTATTAAAGTAAATCTAAACCAAGAAAAAAATATGTTATACATTGGATATAAAAAGTCTACACAGTCCTGTTAAAATTTCAGGTTTCTGTGATGTAAACAAATGAGACAAAGATAAATCATTTCCGAACTTCTTCCACCTTTAATGTGACCTATAAACTGTACAACTCAGTTGAACAACAAACTGAAATCTTTTAGGTGGAGGGAAGTAAAAATAAAAAACTACAATAATATGGTTGCATAAGTGTGCACACCCTTAAACTAATACTTTGTTGAAGCACCTTTTGATTTGATTACAGCACTCTTTTTGGGTATCAGCATGGCACATCTTGCCTTGGCACTATTTACCCACTCTGCCTTGCAAAAAACACTTCTGTGCACAGCCCTCTTCAGATCACTCCACAGATTGGATTCAGGTCTCAGCTCTGGCTGGGCCATTCTAAAATTTTAATCTTCTTCTGGTGAAGCCATTCCTTCGTTGATTTGGATGAATGCTTTAGGTCGTTGTCATGCTGAAAGATGAAGTTCCTCTTCATGTTCAGCTTTCTAGCAGAAGCCTGAAGGTTTTGTGCCAATATTGACTGGTATTTTGAACTGTTCATAATTCCCTCTACCTTGACTAAGGTCCTAGTTCCAGCTGAAGAAAAACAGCCCCAAAGCATGATGCTGCCACCACCATGCTTCACTGTGGGTATGGTGTTCTTTTGGTGATGTGCAGTGTTGTTTTTGCGTCAAATATATCTTTTGAAATTATGGCCAAAAAGTTCAACCTTGGTTTCATCAGACTAGAACACATTTTCCCACATGCTTTTGGGAGACTTCAGATGTGTTTTTGCAAAATTTAGCTGGGCTTGGATGTTTTTCTTCGTAAGAAAAGGCTTCCGTCTTGCCATTCTACCCCACAGCCCAGACATATGAAGAATACGGGAGATTGTTGTCACATGTACCACACAGCCAGTACTCCCAGACCAGTTTTCTTATCTTTTCATCAGTTTTGGAGGGACGTCAAGTTCTTGGTAATGTCACTGTTGCGCCATATTTTCTCCACTTGATGACTGACTTCACTGTGTTCCATGGTATATCTAATGCCTTGGAAATGCTTTTGTACCCTTCTGCTGACTGATACCTTTTAACAATGCGATCTCTCTGATGCTTTGGAAGCTCTCTGCGGACCATGGCTTTTGCTGTAGGACGCAATTAAGAAAATGTCAGGAAAGACCTATTAGAACACCTGAACTTTATTTGGGGTTAATCAGAGGCACTTTAAATGATGGCAGGTGTGTACTGACTCCTATTTAACATGATTTTGAATGTGATTGCTTAATTTTGAACACAGCTACATTCCCAGTTATAACAGGGTGTGCACACTTCTGCAACCACATTATTTTAGTTTCTTTATGTTTACTTCCCCCCCTCCCTTAAAGATTTCAGTTTGTTTTTCAATTGAGTTGTACAGTTTATAGGTCACATTAAAAGGTGGAAAAAGTTCTGAAATTATTTATCTTTGTCTCATTTGTTTACAGAAACTTGACATTTTAACAGTAGTGTGTAGACGTTTGTATATCCACTGTATATCACAGCCTTCTAGTTCTTAGTGGTAGCTGCAATTGTTAACTTTTTCAAGTATTTGATGCTGACCACATGCCTGTTGATCCTGTCAAAAATCTATAGTCACTTTTTGCGGACTAAACTGCAATAGCAAACAATGTTATCAGCCTTCCCAGCTATCTTCTGTGAACTACGGGACACCATCTCTCTATGAAATGGAGATAAGGATAGGGGGAGATGTTTGTTGATAACACTTCTCCTCCATAGGTACAGTACGAGTACAGTTGAGTGTCACCCTAGGACAAAATGTGTGATTCTGGCAGGATCACCATGTGAAAATAAAGAAGAAAAGCCTAACAAACAAAAAAAATGCAGCCACCACATCTGTTAATCTGCAATATATTGACAGAGTGAGTGTTTGCATTGAGAACCAATCAGCAGAAGCTATGTATACTAGTATATACTTTATGTAAGCAAACCTATAGCAGGGAGAGTGCTCAGGGACAAATTTACCTGTGAGGTTATGCTTAAAGCAAAACTAAAGGTTCGTTTTTTGGGTTTTTTTTAATAAAATAACAAACATGTTATACTTACCTGCACTGTGTAGTGGTTTTGCACAGAGCAGCCTGGGTCCTCCTCTTCTCGGGTCCCCTACCGGTGCTCTTGGCTCCTCCTTTCTGACGGGTGCCTCGACAGCAAGCAGCTTGCTATGGGGGCATCCGAGCAGGCATTTTCCCTAGATGCTGCTCTGTCTCCCCATTCTCACACAGAGCTACAACTTGGCCCTGCCCCTTATCTCTCATTGGCTGACTGGCTGTGATTGACAGCAGTGGGAGCCAATGAGCCAGAGACCTGGGACAGCCGAGGCTGTCATGAACAGGTGAGTACTGAGGGGGCTGGGGGCACTGCTGCACACAGAAGGTTTTTTACCTTCATGCACGGAACGCATGAAGGTAAAAACCTTGAGCCTTTACAACCATTTTAACCATAATGCTTTCACTATTTATATAATAAACAACATAGGAAGACGTAAAGCTTTAGCGTAAGTTGGTGTCACACTGAATATTTGGACAGACTTTTAACTTCAAGGCTGTATTTTGCTGTTTGGCATGTTTTAAGCAGACCAAATACAGTACATTAGATGACAGTCAAATGTAAGGTAATAAAGCAATTGCCTAAAGATCTTAGTTTTGAGAAAAATTTGCCAACTAAAAAAACGAACTTACATTCTTCCAAGATTATTGCAGTTATAACTTACAAATGATCATTTGTATCTCACATAGATGGCCTTTTATTGTGGCCACACAACTGCCATCAGAATTTGTCAAAACCATTATAGGCCATTCGACAACAAACCTTTATAGGTACCTTAGCCTGTAGTTATTTGTTCAGGATGCTGGACATGGGAACAATGCCAAATCTGAAGACCTTCTGAACAAAATTCACTTTACAGTGATGCCTAGACACATCAGAACTAGAAACATTATTATTGCCTTGGAGGCCATAGCGCAATGCTAAGTTTAATTACCATTTGCTCAGACTTCTCAGCTTTGTCTTTGATGTCTTTGATCTTGCCAAAGAGTTGCTGTATGGCTTTCTGAGCCTCTTCCAAGGCCTGGGAGAAGGAAAGAACAAGGAAGACCAGCCATCCATCAATGCAATGTAAAGATGACAGTATTTATTATTTAACATGCAAATTCTGAGCAATGCATTCGTTCTATTCTGAATACACTTAAATCATGTTACTCATATCAATGTAAATAAATGCTGTGTGTATATAACATTTCACATAAACACTGCAGATATACAATATTGTTCGATACTAAACACTTTAATCTACAATGTATAATAAACAATTTAAAAAGCTGTACAGTGTGTCTTGCCAAATAATTTCCTTGACTCTGTTAAATACCATCTATATAAATACGTGCAATTTTGGCTTCTCATGTTCAAACAAACAAAATAATATTTCAAAGGATGAGCACTTTGTATTTTAATTAGGAAATTTTATGTCTTTATGTTCTGTTAAACATACATTTAACATGCTAACAAAACCATAGTTGCATAATGTTTAACAGGAGATTAAAACCTTAAAAGTGAGCTGCGGCAAAAAGTTAGCCTCATAATGAACAGAAAAAGACAAACATACATTTTTTTTTATTCTGCCTCTATACCATTTACAGAAATCATTAACCACTTCCTGCCCAGCCCATGTAGATAAACAGCGGGATGGGAGCGTGGCCGATGCAGGTGGATGTTTCGAAACATCCCCCCGCATCCACTGCCTGTGCGCGCTCCCTGGGAGCACGCAGCACCGATGCTGTTGCCCACTGTGTCCTCCACACACAGCAGAACACAGATCGCTGTACAGGACCTCTGTGTGAGGTCCCGATTCATGTGATTACTGATTGGCCAATCAGTGATCACATGAATAGTAGTAAACAAGATGTCACTTCCTGACATCATTGCTTACTACATGTGAAATCTGTGAATGATCACAGAGGTCACATGGTACAAGGCTATTTACAACAGCCTTGTACCATGTGACAAGTTGTGACCAATCACAGCTCACACAGTATTTCTCAATGGCTGCAAGAATGCAGCCAGAGAGGATATATGATTGCTTTTACAGCCTTTATGAGTGTAAAAGCAATCAGTGTAAAAAAAAGAAAAAAAAAATCATCATCCCCACAAGTAGTACAGTGTCACTATGTACAGTGTACTGCTGGGGTGACAGTATGTTAAAAAAATATATATATAAAAAAAAAAATGTAAAAAACAAATTTTGAAAATTATAATTTTTGGTTATAAACTAATTTGGGCTATTTTTTTTTTACTAAAAAGATAGATGAATACATTTTGACCAAGATGAAGAAAGATTATTTGCAAAATTGTATAAGAAAACCACTTTTAAAAAAAATGTTTTGACTTTTTCATTTTTATAGCAAAAAAAAAACCCAGTGGTGAATATATACCACCAAAATAAAGTTATCTGTCTCAAAATAAAGCTAAAAATTTTATATGGGTACAGCGTTGCACGACAGTGCAATTGTCAAAGTTTGATAGAACTGAAAGCTGAAAATTGGCCTGGACTGGAAGGGGGTGAAAGTGTCCAGTCCGGAAGTGGTTAAAGCTGAATTCCAAGAAGTTATAAGAGACAAACTAATGCAGCTCTGCAAGCATTAATACGTTATTTACTGTAATTAGTGCAAACATTTGAATTTGAATTGGTATTACCCTCCAAAAATTCCATGAACAGCAGCTTTCAAACTAGGAGCCAATCAGGGGTGCTGCAAACATGCTGACATGAGAAGAGAGCAGAGGGATGGTATGTCAGATTGCTATACAGAGAATGCTGCTCTCAGAGCTGTGGTCTTTAGCTGCAGCCTCACTTCCAGCATGGGGGTTTTCTGCTAAGGCAGATTTGAGATGAAATCAACAGTAAGCTATTCATAACTTAATATTTTGAGGTAGCCTAATTTTAATGGTCTTTTCTTTCTTTTTTTTTTTTTTTTTTAACTACAACTGAGCTTAAACTGTAAGCAGCAACATCAACCTAGCTGTACTGTATAAGGGGCTATGTAAAACTTAGGAATGGCTGGACAGAATATAAAACCTTTGGCAGGTAAAAGTGATCTCATATATGTCATGCTTTTGAATATTTATATGTTTGCAAATTTATTAGTCCAGCGCTTGAGTACTCATGCGTCTCACTTAGTTCAAAATACATTCCAATCAAAAAGTTCACCACTCTCTTGAAATTCTGCAAGACTCCAAACGGCAGGATAGTAACCCCCCAAAAAAAAAAAAAAAAAAAAACAGAAAACAATATAGTACAGTATTGTAAATACTTTAAATTGTACTCAAAGTGAATGGTGCAGCTGCCATCTTAAGCGAGGTATTATATGTTCATAAAAAGAATCTGTTTCAATAAATAGGTTTTATGAGGATTGTTGTACTATAGATTTCTCTGCTGTTTCTGCATGGTAGAGCTGATGCATTGGTTTAATAAAGGTTTGGAGACCGTGATGTGAAGAAAGCATTATAAAGAAAAGCCTTTGAACATAATGTACGTGTCTGGTAAAGTGCATGTAGGGACTCCTGGTTGTATATTAGTGTTGGATGCACTTTTCACAGGATTATAAAAGGGATGCACGCTAAATGTGAGTGGTTTATTAACAAACAAACAAATATATATATATATATATACACACACACACATTTTTTTTTTTCTTTTGGCAACATATTCTTCTGTCTTATGGTGGGAGCTGAGAAAGATTTTAAAGACCACATCGATTTGACTATGCACTTATAACAAGTTTTCATTCGGTAAGGTGCATGATGTGATCATATGAGACACATTGCATGTGGTGGAATCACAGTGGTTTAAAGGGACAGGAACATTGTGTACCCACTTAAATGTGAGTAGCAGTTTCATAGATAGAGTGATTTTTGTTAAGGTATAACACTTAAGTTCATTTATTTTTTCTGGGTGCTCTTGAAACTTGCGTTGGGAGGAAGGAGGGGTATTTTTGACAGCGGGTTTGATGAGTGAAGGTTGAAGAAATCTATTTTTGGTAACGGAGAGTAAATATATATATACCGCACAAGTGATGAGTAAAATGTTAGCACCATTTACTGGATTTTGAGCACAATTTTGGAGTATTGCACAATTGCTTATTATTTAAATAGCGAATTGTACTACACAATATATTTTTCGTTTTTTCCAAGGGTTATTATTATCTTACCATTTGGAGTCTAATGGAATTTCAAGAGAGTGGAGGACTTTGTGATCTAAACATATTTTGAACTGACTGAGCGACACCTGAGTATTCAAGCTTTGGTCTAATACATTTGCATATTTCAACTGTGTTGGGGCAGAGGGTTTCCAGTTGCTGGGACTGTTGGAGAAGAACCACTCTAGTGCAATGATCTATTAGACTCATATTTATATATTTGCTTGGAGGTTATCATTAAGAAAGGATTCTGGATGCCTATCTCGGGAGATTTTTTTAGCATCCTTTTACCTTTAAAGGGTTGGCAGGCCCTTCTACAACTGTAAAATTTCTTTCAAAGTTTGAATTTGAGTGGTATTGTTTCATTCCAAATTCCATTGCACAGAGCAAGTAAGTATATAATGTTTTTTATTTAAAAAATATATATCTTTGCTTTGCAATCACTTTAAGATATCTCACTAAAGCCTGCCATACAAAGATCGAAATTCAAAGGTTCAGGAGGGACTGGCAAAATTTCAATGTGTGGCCACTGCAGTTAAACAGAAGTGGATCTAACTTCTGTTCAATTGTCCTGTCGGAAGAAAGCTGCTCAATCAGCACATGCAGCCAATGGCTGCAGCACTGATATGTGTATTCTGATAGCAGGGGGAGTCTCCCCAATGTCAGAATAGAATAGCATGGATGGGAAGATTCCAGCACCACCACCAATCACCTTAAATGTGTGGATGGGGTAATCTGGCCAGTTTTTTTTTGTTCAGCTACCTGGCTAAATGAAAGAAAGTGGATCAAGTATGGCTAGCTTTAGAACTATAGAGTTGCCAAAGGTCAAAAGTACCCAATATCACAGATTAGAGAACTTCTATATGACTCAATTTTCAAATTTTTGACCTTCAACAAAATCTTAATTGGCAGCTACTGACCATAGACCTGTTCTAAAAATTCACAGAAGACCATATTAACAAACTTGCAGGGAATATAAAATATACAATATTGGAAGGGCTGATACAGTTACATTTCCTCAAGGAATCTCTGCTCCAAGCTCCCTCCATTGCTATTCATATGGCCAAAAACCTAAGTCTTTAGCCACATGATCAGGAGCAGGATAAGCAAACATTTTAGCCTTACTTCTATTACAGATAGCCAACACTAGTATTACTAATTCAAGGCATTCCACAGTATATTAGCTACAGGTACAGAGATATTAGTTTTATTTAAAATCATTCTGAGAGCTAATGCACAAATATGGCACAACATACCGTCATACATTTTCACTATTTCTGGGACCCTATACCAAATAAAACATTATAAACCGTGTACTAAGCCCAGTTTTACGGGAAGACCTTTGCCAGTCTAAGCCAATCATCAGCGCCATCCATCTCTTTAGCACATAACTCCAAGAGCTTGCCCAAACCTGTTTCATTAACTTGCAGGCTCATGTAATACAGGAGAGATTTCAATAATAATACTAGCCAGCTATTTTGTTCCAGCAAGGCAGATAGTGATTTTCACTAGATTATTTTGGCAGATACTGGTGCAAATGTCAGCACAGGAGCCTATTAAATTACCCATTTGTTTTCTATAGATTTCTTGGAGCATTTGCCAGTTGAATTATGCAGACTGTACAGCTAAGCCATCTATAAAGACTGCAGGGATCAGTGGACCCACTAAGAGACATCTGTTTTGTTCTTTTGTACTTGGCCATACGAAAAATCTCTATATGCATAGCTGAGGCTAATGCAGTAAATCATAATGCTGCATAGAAAAGTCCACACTCCTGTCTTTATCCCTCATGACAAGTGTCCTTTCTAAAAGACTATATATCATAATCCTCCTACAGCAGCATGAAAAGAAACATAGTTTTTTCAATGATTTTGTAGATATTGTGTACAGTGCATTCATTATTCAGACTCCTTCAATGTTTTCTAATGTTGTTATGTTGCAGCCCGACACTACAGTTGTTTAAAATATTTTTTTTCCCATTAATCTACACTCAGTACCCCATAATGACAAAGTGAAAAGAGATCTTTAGAAATTGTTATTACAGGTACTTCTATAGCAATGTTTGCAAATGTAAGAAAAATGCAAAAACTGAAATATCACCTTGGTATAAGCATTCACACTCTTTTGCAGCAACACCTGAAATATTGCTCAGGTGCCTCCCATTTCTCTTGATGATTTCTGAGATGTTTCCACACCTTAGCTGGAGTCCAGCGGTGGTAAACTAAACTCCACTTGGAGTTTGCAAAAAATCAGTTTTCCACGCTTTCATAAAGCCCATCGGTGGGAGGGCTGTAGTGATTGCTGGCCTTCTGAAACGTTGCCCCATCTCCACACTGGGTCTCTGGAGCTCAGTCAGAGTGACCATCAGGTTCCTGGTCACCTCTCTTACAAAGGCCCTTCTGTCCCCTGATTGCTCAGTTTGGCCGGGCAACCAGCTCTTGGAAGAGTCCTGGTTGTGCCAAACTTCTATGGAGGCCACTGTGCTCTTGGGAACCTTCAGTGCAGGAGAAAGTTTTCGTAGCCTTCCCCAGATCTGTGCTTTGCAACAATCCTGTCTGTGTTCTGCGGGCAGTTCCTTTGGCCTCATGGTGTTGGCTCTTATACAGCATGCATTGTCAGCTATGAGGCTTTTTATAGAGAAGTGTGCCTCTCCAAATCATGTCCAGTCAGTTTAATTTACCACAGGTGGACTCCAATCAAGGTGCAGAAACATTTCAGCAACAATCAAGAGAAATCAGTATCAGACTCGAACATAAAAAATTTTTAAAAAAGTGAAGGGAGTCTGAATACTTTGTGAATGCACTGTGTATGTACGCAATCAGCTTCAAGTAAATAATCTTATGGCTCCATAGATACTAGCATTTATTTAAGCTCCTAGAAGCTATTAGTATTTTTTTTCTGCTCCTATAAGCTAAATAGTGTTACCCTATGTGTCAAGCACACTTATTTCGGCTATTAACGTTTTTGGAGCAGAAAAAAAATATTTTTTTTGGAGAGTTTGTCTAGCAGAAAAAATGCGAACGCTCCAATATTCTACTAAAATGCTCCTAAGTGCTTTTTTCTAGCTTTTTCCGGTGTCTGCTGCTACATGGTAGCTGCCTACTACATCACTACCAACACAGTGGCATACTAGCCCAGAAGTGTCAGATAACCGTGGTACCTGTAGTTCTGCAAGAGGAAAAAAAAGGACTGGGAGTGTTCGCTTTCTGGGTATATTATTTCTATCTCCCTTCTTTTTTTTCTAGTGATAGGGTTGCTTTAATGCTAAACAAAAGTGCACCAATTTTTAAATATTTTTTTTATTGAGTGAAAATTTTGTTTGTATTGGGTCTGATTGGACCCTCCATTCACACCTATGGACTGGCAGGTGTACATGGACTTGTGTGCATTTGCACTTGCCTACCTCCAAAAAAAAAAAAAAAAGTCTGTTTGCACCCAGCCGCCCAAAGAGCAGAGTGGACTGTCTGATGATCATAATTATAATATATTTTTCTGAAAAATCAGTTCAATTTATTTATTTGCAAGCTCTAAAAAGACTAAGTTAGAAAAAAAAATGTTGTTCAGTTATACCATACACTACAGCCCGACCAAAACTCAACCAAAAATGTTCAGCCTCTCCAGTCAATTTTTCCTTGATTTGACCTTTATCCACCTACTTCCCACCGTTATGAGAAATAACGAACGGGCGGGAGCTCTCTTGTTCTGGTTTATATGAAGTCCTCCCGCTATAGCCACGCATGCATGCCTCGGGGGGTGCACGGTGCAGCAATCGGTGGTGCGCTGTATCCCTAGGTGTGCTGTGTCCCTAGGATACAGCGGATGGCGGTACAGAGCCGATGACGAAGGCTCTTTACCATGTGATGAGCTGTGTCTAATCAGAGCTGATCACATGTAAACATGAAATGCTGGTTATCGGCAGTCCTCTCCTCACGCTGACATGGTGTGAAGAGAGAAGAGCCGATAAGCAGCAATCCTCAGAGGGGACATCTACACAGTGCTCTGATTAACAGCGCAGCCCCATCACTGCTGCCTTTCAGTGCCCATCAGAAATGCCTCTCAGTGCCCATTAGTGAAGCCTGTCAATGCCCATCAGTGCCACCTCATCAGTGCAGTCTATTAATACCCATGAGTGCCGCCCATCAGTGCCACCTATCATTGCCCATAAGTGATGCCTGTGTGCCCATCAGTGATGCCTGTCAGTGCCTCCTCATCAGTGCCACCTATCAGTGCCTTCTAATCAGTACAGCCTCATCAGCTCACATCAGTGAAGGAAAAAGATTACTTGTTTACAAAATTTTATGACACAAACTAAGAAACTTTTTTTCCCTGAAATTTTCAGTCTTTTTGCATTTGTTTAGCAAAAAATAAAAAACCCAGTAGTGATTAAATATCACCAAAAGAAATTTCTATATATCTCAAAAAATGATTAAAAAAACATTTTTTTCTTTCAATATATTTTTATTTTCATATCAATAAAAATACAATACAAACACCTCCCATGATACACCGGAGGAAAAGAGGAAAAAATTGCTATATTTCTATTAATAAGGACATATAGGCACATTCCACTGTGACCAACATAAAAAAGGGCACAGCAATAATATTCTGACAGTACAGAATGGCCGTTCACGGAATATGTCAAGAATGAACTCAACAACAATCATAATTAAAGAAAATATAAAATGAGAAAAAGAAAAAGGAAATAGAAAAGTGGGAACAGGACCAGAGAGAGAAGGAAAAGAGGGAGAAAGAAAGAAAAAAAAAAAGGGGGAGGAAAAAGTGAAAGTAGTTGCGCCCCCTCACCGCCCAGACAAATGGAAGGTCTCAAATCACTGAGAACTTGACAGGTATCTAAACCATGGGTCCCATACTCTTTCAAAAAGAACCATCTTATCTTGAAGAATCGCCGTCAGGTGTTCATTCATCATAATCCATGGCAGCTTGGTCTTCAGAAGGTGGAATGGAATAACCGGAGACTTCCAAGACTGTGCAATAGAAATTCAGGCTGCCATAAAAATCAATGTTAATAACCGACGCATATGTTTCGGCGCCCCCTCCACTGGTTTACCAAGGAGGGCCTACTAAGGGCTTTTCCTAAGGTTTATCTGGGTGAGAGAATAGATCAAGTTATATGTACGTATCCAAAAACGCCGGACCTTTGGGCACAACCACCAAATATGGAGCACTATCCCAGCCTGGCCGCAGGCATGAAAGCAAAGGGGTGAGGCATCCGCAACATAGGACGCCACCCACACAGGTACCTTCTCAGGAGGACCTTATAATTTGCTTCTGTCAGCGAAGTATTGATGATCGACTGAGAAGCCAACTCAGCAAGTCTACTCCACGCAACCTCATCCATCTGCTCACCCAGATCCTGCTCCCATCTATCCATATAAGGCAGTTTAGAAGAATCGGAGTGTAATAAATCATAAATGTGAGATATAAATCCTTTCTGCTTATCATAATGCTTACATAAACATTCCATAGGTGTGAAAGTGGTCAGATCTCCTGTACGCCTCAGTGTGAGCTATTTGATTATAGCGGTACATTTCTGTAGATGGGAGCTAGTATTGAGCCTTTAAATAGTATTTTGTCAAAACCCCTCTATAATCACATAGGTCCGCAATGAGGAACAGTCCCTTATTTGTCCACCAAGCAAAAGTAAGTTGACCAAGGCCTGGGACAAAATGGGGGGTTACCCAGCAGTGCCGCCAGGGGTGAGTGTGGGGATTTGAAATAATGTTGGACAGCCAGTCTATCCCAAAAGCCAAGGGAAAATGACAATGTTGGACAAAGTATGGTTGGTCTGTCCCGTGCCCTCAACCACATCAAATGGCTGACCAGTTTCGCCGACAGGGAGCTAGACTCTGGTAATCCCAAACTGCCCTTAGCCTTGTGAGTGTATAATGTGCACCTGTTTACTCTAGGCCATTTATTACCCCACACAAACTTTAATAGTTTCCTTTGAAAGAGAGTCAAATCATGCCTGTTTATCGCTATAGGCAAGGCTCTAAATAGGTGCAACACTTTAGGTAGGATGTTCATTTTAACTGAATGTAGCCTCCCAAACCACGAGGGGGGACTGGAAGCCCATCTATCCATGTCCCCCAACAATTTCTTTAACAAGGGGTATAGTTTCTCCAATACAATGTCTCGAGAGAAGAAGTCAGCTGAATACCCAAATAAGGCAGAGTCTTTTTGCCATTTAAAAGGTAAGGTCTGTTGTAAGTTACTGACAGTGCGGTCATCTATCCGAGATAAAGGAAAATGAGCGTAGGTCTGCAAACAAGTTATTGGTGGACTTGATAGGTGACGTAAGTAACATCAGAAGGTCATCCGCAAATAAAGCGCATTTATGTATCCCTTCCCCACATCAAATGCCCTGGATATCGGGGTTATTTTAAAGAAAAAAAATTATAAAAATTGTTTGGGTACAGTGTTGCATGACCGCACAATAGTCAAAGTGCAACAGCAATGAAAGCTGAAAATCTGCCTGGGCAGGAAGGGGTTAAAAGTGCCCAGCAGGCAAGTGGTTAAAAGCGATCACTGCTTTCACAATGAGTGCCTTCAGTGTTGCTCAAAGAGCAATACAGTAGAATACTATTTATATTCTATGAACAGTATACGTGTCCTCATTACTTCATCCCATGCTCACTTTCAAGACTTGTCCACAGTCTCTACCATCCACTGGAACTCCTTACTCCAATCTGACCAGCTATCTCTTATTCTATCCACCTTCAGGCGATGCCTGCATACCATCTCTTCAGAGAGGTCTATCTAGCCTCTAACCAACAAACTGAACTCTCAGCTTATTCCCTGCAGTTATGACTGTATCAACTGACCCTGCCATTTAGATTGTTAGCTCTAATGAGCAGGACCCTCCGATTCCTCTTGCTTTGAATCCCTTTATATCTGTGCTGTCTGCCTCCATTTTGTAAAGTGCTGCACAAACTGTTAGCACTATACAAATCTTATATAATAGTAATAATAATATTCTGTTTCACAGAGCAAAAAATGTCCCATACACTAGAGGGATGCACCCTAAAGGACTAACTAATGGAGTTGGGAAGTTTCACTCAATAAATTGAGTAAATAAATTTACTTATACTTATCTAGTCATGTAAAAAAACAAATTCCTGCTTTTTTTCATCTGAACATAATTCAAAATGAACCCAGCTACAATTTACTGAATAAGGATTCTCCACTCCTTTAGTAAATGAGCCTTATACTGTGATTTTCACTAGCAGATGATTTTATCTAAAGAAACACACATATACAGTATATATCAAATTAAGTTTCCATAGGTCAAACTGATATAGATTTGCTAAAATGACAGTTACAAGTAATACCTTATTAAATCTACCAAGCAAGATGTCAAAGAGCTATTGCTTTCACAGTCGTCAATAAAGTGATCTTGCTTTGGATATTTAAACAGTCCCATGGAATGCTGACAGCTGCTGCCATCTGGCATTGGCATTTAACAGCCTTACGAGGTTAAGGACCTCCTTGAAAGTAAGGCTTAGACAATTCGGAACTACATCTCCTTTGAAGAGTTTTTCAATATGCAGCCTCCTGCTGAATATGCTGTGCAGATTCCACATTTTCCACATTTAAAAGGCGGTATTTCAGTCATCATTTAAATAACCTATCATTATAAAATAGTGTTATCCAGAGGAAAAACTATTTTAAACTTGCAGGGAGACAGAACCCACCTTGGCTAATTAGATAAGGTTACTAAACCTGTTTTAATTGAGAAGAATAACTTAAACCCACTTTGTGTTCATATACCTGTCAAATGTTATGTATGTACATAGAAGTAATAACCCACCAGGGCAATGTATTGGAAGACCACCACAGTTGCTGTAAAATTCCCTTTAGTACTGTTGAGAAAACAGACTAACCTCCAGAGACTTGTTGATTTGTTTCATTGATGTTTTACAACGGAACATTTTAAACTAGCAGCTGAACTCCCAAAATGAGACACAAATAAGCCCTCCCTCAAATAAATGCTAGAGTGCAGAATATAAAATAAACATAATGCATAGAAAAACTTTTTTTTAGTCTAGGCCAGAAAAAAAAAAAAAAAAAAAAAGGAGGGGAGGGAAAAATCTTCCAATGGGGACATCAGGTTTTGGGACAACTGTCTAAGAGGGGAGCTTCCCCTGCTTTGTAGAAATTTCTTCTCACTTCCTGTTGCATCTCCAAGACAAAAAGAGAAGGTAAATTTTTGAGATGGAGCACATTAATGGTAAAAACCTGACAGGGATTTTAATTCTTCTCTACTGTATCCAAAAATAAAATAAACACTTTGGACTACACATACGCTTCAATAAATGGCCTTAAGCTATACAACTGCAAGACGAGGTAGACTCTGGATTGTTGGATTGATTGGCATTCTGAATTGTTGATATGGCTTACAGGGCTATGCTCCTAGAACAATTTATTGAACAAGTCAGACCATGTGTTAATCAAGGTGAAACAGAAGATCTGTTACAAATGCTAGTTAGGAAAAACTAAGGTGTTCTGTGTACCTGTATGATAAAAGAAAACAGTAGGCCAACTCTACAGTATTCAGCTAGGAAATCAGAAAGGCCATCAGCTGCAGCTGAAGGTTAAAAAGTTAATTTTAAATGAAAGGATAAATTCACCTTTAGAAGAAATAATAAATGCACACATTTTTTGCAGAATTTTTTTTACTTTTTCCTGCAAGGAACCTAGAAGGCATTGCAGCAGTGATCATTGGTGGTGGACACTGCTGTCCATTTACAACTGGCTATCTCCAATCAGTTTCACCTAAATAGAAGAGGACGGACTCCTCGGACCCAGAGGTAGGCCGGTGTAAATGGACAAGTCCATTTACATCCACCTGCTCATGGGGATGAATGGACCACCTTCCGATCAGATCCGCCTGAAAAATTCACAGGAGGACCTGATTGGAACACCTGTCTAAAAGGGACCTTAGACTTTATTAAACAGAAAAGAACAAAGTACAAGGGTTAGGAAAGTATTGACTCAAACACAATTTAGAATGGGCTAGGAGGGGTGGAGCCTGAACATGGCGGCACGGGAGAGTGTGCTGTAAGCACTCCTCGATAGCCTCCCCCGAATATCCTCCCTAGGTGTCTCTCTTAGAGAGACCAGCTGCACCGGAGGGTGAGCGGAGACTCACCCGGTGGAAGAGGGAAGCCTTGGTGGTGAGCCTGGAGCCTGGCAAGATCCCGGAGAGTGACGATCGGGGGGTTCCCTGGGAATCCTCACGGCGGCTGCAGAGGAGGAGCAGGAGCAGGGTTGCCAGGGAGACGGACGGAGCGGCGCAGCGGTGAAGACACGTGGGCAGCCGCGAAGGAGCCCTGGGAGCTTCAGGAGAAGGAGAGGAGAGACTGCCTGTCAGCTTCACGCTCCAGCACTTGGCGTCTGGGTGAGCTGGTGAATTGGTGGAGGTGGGGGGAATGCAGCCACACTACCTCCAAACTACACCACCCCCAACTTCAAATCCCCTCAAATCCTCCAACTGATATATCGGCATCGTATACATCATATACATATATATAAAGAGACCCATAGGAATCCCCCTAAGAGAGCACGGCTACAGGAGAGGACTACATTGAGGAAGACACTCCAACGTGGAGGGTGAGTGATAACTGTGATATCTGTGGGGTTTTTTGCAACTCTTTATGCATTATCTATAAACTGGACTTATGCTCTTGAACCTGATTTATATTGGATCTCCTTGTGCCTCTAAAAAAGACATTTTATCAAACATTGAGTCTGAAATAAGGATATAGGGGATTCCTAGGGAGGGTCTGAAGACCTGGAGGAGTGAAAGAGGAGTTCCGAAAATAAAAGTAAAGCATTAAAAATCAACATGAAAGGAAAAAATACTAAAGGGAGTGGGTCTAAGAGCTCCCAATCTAGTATGATTAAAAAGTATGTATCACAGGGAAATTTGACTCCAGAAAGAACGTTGGGGGTAAGTGAAAAAAGTGAATTGGAAATAAGTCTGGATAACAGCCCGAGACTATCCCTGGGACCGGTATATAATAGTCAACAATTAAAGGAAGGGACTGAATCAAGAGAATTTGAAAGAGAACTGCAAATACCTAATAAAAAGGAAATGGTGGAGATGTTCAAAAATCTGGAAAAATCAATAAAGCAAGAGATGGGGACAATTCGGGAGGAATTGCGGCAAATGTTAACTAGGGTGGAGGAAATAGAGGAAAAGGTTCAAATTCATTCCCAAGTTGTCCCAAAATTAGAGAAATGGATAAAAGAAGATAGAAAAGAACAGAAAAGATTGCTTTTTATGATGGAAGAACAAGAAAACAGAGAAAGGAGAAATAATCTTAGAGTAAGAGGAGTCCCAGAGTTGGCAAAGGAGGAAGATTTAAAAGAACTAATCGACAAAATTTTGAGTTCCATAATGGAGAAACCAGACGTGGAGACGTTTAAATTGGATGGAGTCTATAGGATAGGAAAATATCAACAAGAAAAAAGATTAGAAAAACCAAGAGATATAATTGTTAAATTCCATGATTTTGTAGATAAAGAAGAGATATGGAAAAAGATCAAAGGAAGAACAAGTATTGCATATGGTGGAAAAGATATTCAAATTTTTGCAGATCTAACAGCAGAGACTCTGAGAAGAAAGAGATCACTGAAACCCCTATTAGAATTGATGAAAAAGCATAATGTGAAATATAGATGGGGTCGTGCAGTGAGTTTAATCGGTTGGAGAGATGGAATCACAGCAATATTAAGATTCCCAGAAGATATGGAAGACTTTTGTGATAAACTTGGTCTGCAGAGAATAGTGATACCGGGTTGGGAAGTGGAGGAGGGAGAGTTATGTACTTTTGGGGAAAGAAAGTGGCAGCTGGTCAGAAGAGGAAACAGAGTTAATAGATAAGTAGACACCGGGGAGGAGGGGGGGAAGGTGAGCGGTCATGGGTGGAGCCGAACCCCTAGGGAGGGATCAGTGGAGGATCATGATCCAAAGGCAAAGGAGGCCTGGGGGGGGAGTGAGGGGAGGGGGATGGAGGGGGAGGGGGGTGGAGGGGAGGGAGAGAATTGGGGTGGGAGTGGGGATAGAGGTTTTTAAAACTGACATCTTGTATGAAAGGAGAGGTATGGGGAAGGGGAAGAGGAAAGGAAAGGGTAAAATAGGAAGAAGACAAATAAAATATGGAGGAAATACGCTTTGTAACCCATAATGTAAATGGATTAAATTGCCCAGGTAAAAGATTTAGACTATATAGAGAACTACAACATAGAGAGGCCTCAGTTGTTTTTTTGCAGGAAACACATCTAGAGTTAAAAAAAAATATCAAGTTAAACTCTAGACAACACCCGACATGGTATTACGCAGATTCCCCAGTTAAGAGAGCTAAAGGTGTAGCTATAGGATTTGCAAAAAATATTAGATTTGAACTGGAAGATAGAAAGACGGACCCGGAGGGGAGGTTTCTGTTCTTGAAAGGTAAACTACAGGACATAGAATGTACGCTTGTAAACATATATTGCCTAATAAGAAGCCAGAGATGTTTTTGAAAGGGGTTATGAGAAGATTGATGGACTTTGGAAAGGGATATCTAATAGTGGCGGGAGACTTTAACATATGTATGGATCCACAAATAGATACAACATCTAGAGTACAGAGAGGGGAAAATAGGTCCATGGGATTATTGAAAACGGTGATGAAAGAGTGCCAATTGGTGGATAGCTGGAGAATTGTTAATATGAGAGATAGAGATTACACCTTTTTCTCTAGTGTACATAAGACATACTCTAGATTGGATTATATTTTGGTGGACCATCGACTTGTTGAGGATCTGGTTAAAGTAAAAATAGAAGCAATGACTTTCTCGGACCATGCACCTGTAGTATTGGAATTAAGATGGGGAGGGAAGGTGTCAGGAGGCCTATCATGGAGGTTGAATGAGACACTCCTCATGGATCCAGATACTGACCGGAAGATCAGGGAGGAAATAGAGAGGTTCTTTGAGGAAAATGAAACAGGGGATGTATCACTAGCTACAGTGTGGGAGGCACACAAAGCATATGTAAGAGGAATCCTTATTGCGATTGGGGCGAAGAAAAAAAGGGAAAGACGAGAGAAGATCAGTGGGCTTTTGAAGGAAATAGCTGAGATGGAACTCCTACATAAAAATAACATAAGGAAAGAGATAGAGCAAAGAGTGATAAAAAAGAGGGAAGAATTAGAGAAGGTAATGGAGGAAGAAAAAATGAGAACTTTTAATAAGATCATTGGTGAAAGATATAGATGGGAAGATAGATCAGGAAAATATCTGATGAGAGCCCTGAGGAGAAAGAAGAATAGGAACTATATAGATAAAATAAAAAACTCCAAGGGAGAGTTAGTCCATTCAACCAAAGACATTGCAAAGGTATTTAAAGATTACTATAGTAAATTATATAATATTGCCCCCAAGGATGATATAAATAAAGATAAAATGATAAATATTGAAAAAAGAAGGGATTATTTAAGAAATGCAGGATTACCAAAATTAAGTGAAGAACTATTAAACTCCTTAGAATCTGAAATCACACAGGAAGAACTAAAAGTAGCATTGAAAAGCTTTAAGACGGGAAAAAGCCCAGGTCCAGACGGGTATACCGTGAGATATTATAAAAAATATGGTGATTTACTGATACCCAAGTTAAAGAGATATATGGAGGCGTTGGGGGGAGAGATGGAGATAAGACAGGAATCCCTTCTGGCACAGGTGGTCTTAATATATAAGGAAGGTAAAGACATCACACATTGTTCAAGTTATAGACCGATATCGCTATTGAACGTAGACACGAAGTTGTATGCAAAAGTATTGGCGAATAGGTTAAGAGATCTGATGCCAGATTGGATACATGGAGATCAGGTGGGCTTTGTTAGAGGAAGGGAGGGTCGGGATAATGGGTTGAGATCCCTGATGCCTATACAGAAAAGTAAAACGGAAAAAAACCCAGTAGTGTTGCTCTCGATAGATGCGGAGAAGGCGTTCGACAGGGTTAACTGGAGCTTTATGTTAGACACACTGGAGATCCTGGGATTGGGTAGTAGGATGAGAAAGTGGATTGGAAAGTTGTATGGAGGACCGGCCGCGACGGTAATGGTAAACGGAGAGAGATCAGAGACCTTTTCTATGTCAAACGGAACCAGACAGGGATGCCCACTTTCCCCACTGTTGTTTGTTTTATCATTGGAACCCCTGTTATCAACAATTAGGAAAAATATAGATATAAGGGGAATAAATGTTGGAAAGACAGAACATAAGATAGCCGCTTACGCGGATGATTTATTATTCTATGTTGGAAACCCTAGGATAACACTTCCTAACCTAATGAAAACACTGAAGGAATATGGGGAAATGTCAAATCTAAAAATCAACCCGAGCAAAACTGAGATATTAAATATAAATCTTCCAAAGAGTGAAAAAGAAAATATACAGAGAGAGTTTCCCTTTATATGGAAAGATAGAGAAATAAAGTACCTGGGTGTGAAACTTACTCCCTTACAGAAAAATCTTTATAAAGCTAAATATATCCCAATGTTAAACGAAATCAGAGAGGAATTGAGGAAAATGGGTAGTGTAAATCCTTCCTGGCTGGGACGTATCAACCTGATAAAAATGGTAATTTTCCCGAAGATACTGTATAAATTTCAGATGATTCCCATTAATCTTCCAGAGGTGTATTTTAGGACAATTAAGCGAATGGTAATTAAATATATATGGAAAAATAAAAAACCTAGGATATCATATGAAGTGCTAAGCAGAAGTAAAGAAAAGGGGGGGTTGGGAGTACCGGACTTTAAAAGATACCACAGGGTAGTCATTTTAGCAAGAATTTTTGACTGGACACATAATTCAAAAAGCAAACATTGGGTCACAATAGAAAATACACTTAGTAGAAAGGATCTGGGTAGGAGTGTATGGGTGCCACCACAGTTTAGAGAATTAGAGGAGAGCACGAGTATATACACGAGGATTGTAATAAGGGAGTGGGATAAAATGCACAAACAGAGGAAATGGGATTTTAATTCACTATTAATGTCACTAAGGAATTCAGAGTTTTTCCCCCCAGGTAAAGAGGAAATTTCAGGCAGATGGATTATGAAGGAAGACGCTCAGCTGAGAGATGTAATGGAGGGGGTAAACTTAAGAACACTGGAGGATCTGAAAAGGGAAGAGGGAAGGATTTTCACTAGGATAGATATATGGAGATATAATCAACTGAAACAATTTGTGGAGAAATTGACGAAGCCCCTTAGAACTAGGAAAGAGTGGAATGAATTTGAGAAATACTTAGAAGACCGAGGGGATGGGAAACACAGCACTGCTAAAGCATATAAAGCTCTCACGGATTTAGATAGTAAGCTTAAATTAAAATATATAGAAAAATGGGAAAAGGATTTAGGAGTGGAGTGGGAAGAGCACACACAGAGGAAAATACATAGAATGGTACACGAAAATATTAGCATGCGTGAGGTGGAAATGAATTTTAAATGTTTGACAAGGTGGTATGTTACACCGGTGATAGAGCACAAGATGAGTGAGGAGAAGCAACCTTGGTGTTGGCGAGGGTGTGGAGGGTTGGGCACGATGTATCACATATGGTGGGAATGTTCAAAAATACAAGTATATTGGGAAAAAATTAGAAATCAAATCACAATTATCACTGGAATAGAGGTAGGACTGGACCCTGAAACCTGTCTTTTTCATAATTCAATATTACCTGGAAATAAATATAAAGAACTGGGTATAATGTGCTACTTAAATGCAGCAAAAAGTCTGATTCCTAGGTTTTGGCGTAAAGTTGAGGCACCGAGGGAAGAGGACTGGATGAATAGAGTGGACCAGATTGCTAGAATGGAAAAACTTTATTATATGCAGGAAGATAGGATGGTGACATATCATATGAAATGGGAGAAATGAGAGGAGTTCAAAGTAAAGGTAAAGGAAGGTACTGAGTAAGTAAGCATAAAGAAAAGGGAAAGAGAGGATAAGAAGAAAGGAAGGGGAAAGAGGAAAGGCCAAGGAAAAGGAGAAAATATAGCAATTGGCCTGTCTTTCTTTCTTCTTCTTTTCCAAGCCTCGGTATCCAGAGGATGTGAGATACAAGTCGATCAGATAGATGTCAGGGGTATATTGAAGCGGGGTGGGAGGTGGGAGGGTTGAAAGGAAGGGAGTCATGGGGAGAAAATGATATGAAATTAGTGTTTTATGAGCTTTTTGTAATGTTATATTTTACATTATGGAAATGTGTATCGTTTTACTTGAAAAATAAATAAATATTTAAATAATAAAAAAAAAAAAAAAAAGGAAAGTATTGACTTTTGGATTGGCTAAAGAAAAAGGGGTATTGGTACAGCATGAGCTATAGATGAAAGAATGTGACACTAAATTTTGTGTTGGCTATGGATATTTTATTGTACTGTTTAAAAGAGCCAAGAAAAATGGTAGCAATAAATATTTAAGACAGCGTACATAGAAGTCAAAAATTAGGGACATACAAACATGCAAACAGTGAAAAACAAACCTACCCAATATCCACATATAGAGAAATTGTACAAAACACAATGTTCTGCAAGCAATTTTCATGTCTACCTTAGACCGCTTTAGAATTGAGACTTGTTTATTTTTAAATACAAATGTGAGTGTTGCAACCAGTCAACTGGGGAAAGTAAAATATATCCTCTGAATTCATAGCGCTGACAGAGAAAAATAACCAAACCTTTAGAATTAAGCTCCTTGAAGACGAGTTTCAGGATTCTGGCAGCAAATGTATGTGTGCATTACCATAAAATAAAAATACCCCGAATAAAATGGAGTTAGTGAACGCAAAATAAACATGCACATTATCTGAATGAAATGGCGAGTCTGCTTCCTAGATTCTAATAAAGCTGGAAAAAGTTATATGGCTTGACTAGAATTCATGCCAGTATTTCAGTGGTTATATGGCCATTCCACCGCTCTACAGTCACACATGAGAAATTAGCAGGGAAATACAGTCTTAAGCAGTTTAAACAAACATGGGTTTAAGAACCATTTTTCATTGCAGCTTATATAGTTACACTTTAAACAGATGACTGCAAAAAGATGTAGCCACATCATTGTACAGTGATTTAACTCTACATAATAACCACAAAAAAAATAATATAACAAAAAATATAATACATACAATATATTGTAAAAATACTAAACAGACTGATCATAATTATTAAAAATGATCTAAAACACACAGAACATGCTTAAAAAAAAACAAAGGAAACAGTTTGCTGTGGGAAACGAACAGCTGCTAGCTATGGCACTGGCATCACTATGATCAGAAAAAACACTATGGGGTTGATTTAATAAAACTGCACCAGATATTGCACTTGTCAGTTTTAGTAAATTAACCCCTATGCTTTCCTCTAGTGTTTGGCTCAGCTTCTTAGCACGAAGTCCAAGTATCCACTGGCCTGCACAGTAGGTACCCATACATACTACAACTGACCATACAAGGGCTTTTGGAAAAAATGTGACTTTTTGTTTGAATTTCTAAAAGAAAGGAGAAAGGAGAGAATATCTGGGAAATAAGACATTCTCCTTGTAAGTTTAACTTTTTGGTGTCTCCCTGGCAGCAGAATTTGTTCTGTCCCCTCTGCTGATTTTCTTTTTTCACTCTCTAATCTGTGTTCCCTTCACACAGTCTGTATCATTCCTGTTTTCTTCCCCACTCCAGCAAAACTAAATCTTAAGGCTGGTAACTGATCAGCTTCTAGATGCTCTGAATTTAGGCACAGCGCCGATAATAGAGAGTAACTGCGCATGTGCAGAGTGGAGTGAGACAGCATGTCACTGGATTTTAAACAGTATAGGCACTTTTTAATGTTTTACATAGCTAAAACTGCAAAAGGGTCCAGCCTGAAGTCATCTAGCAGGACTTAATTACTTAATTTCCACTTGCCAACCACGCTATAGCTGAATAACGGCTACAGCGTATTCCTCCAGTTCTGGGAAGGCGTCTATTGACGTCCTCCCTGAAGCACACCTGCTGTGGCACGCACCCGGTGCTCTCTGTGACCGCTGTGTCCTTTGGATCAGCTGTGTCCAATCATAGCTGATCACAATGTAAACACACTTGCTGGTTTTCAGCAGTACTTGCCTCATGCTGTTACAGGTTATCGGCACTACTTGCCTCATGCTGTAAGTGTGAAAGGAGAGATCTACACTGATAATAATGATTACTGCAACCCCAACAGTGCCTATCTGCCCTGCTTATTAATGCCAAAAAATTTCCGTAAGTGCTGCCAGTCAGTGTCCATCAGTGCTGCCTATTAATGCCCTTCAATGCTGCCTATTAGTGCCCTTCAGTGCCGCCACATCAGTGCACAATAGTGAGGGAGAAAAATTACCAGTTTGCAAAATTATATCAAGAAAAATGTTTTTTTTTTTTTTCAACATTTTGGTCTTTTTTAGTTTGTTTAGCAAGTGCGGTGATTAAATATCACCAAAAGAAAGCTATATTTGTTTGAAAAAAAATGGTAGCAATTTAGGTTGAATACAGCATTGCTTTGAATTGTCATTCAAAGTGTAACATCACTGAAAGCTGAAAATTGGCCTGGGCAGGAAGGGGTAAAAGTGCCGGTAGGCAAGACGTTAACCCAACAAGTTGAGGCTATAAGCTGGTTAATTATTATATAGAGTTGTTCAGTCTGCTCCAATTATCACATTATACCTGTACAAAAAGATCATTAGCAACAATAGAAGGTTTACTTTTATACTATTTAAAGCTACTATACTGGTATGCAGCCCTTAAGTCTGCTTTCTTGAGTCTGTATGCAAAACTAAAAGATATCGGGGCAATGGTTTACATCAAGGGCTTTCCTCTGAATAAATAAGAGAATAAATAATTTCTGAATAAATAAGAGAATAAATAATTTCTGATCAGAATTGTGCCTAAAGCTGGGCATACATATAGATTTTCTTCATTCAGCCTAAGGGTTGAATTAAAAAAAATTCAATGGTTCCACCATCCAAGTTAAGTAACACGGATGAATGAATCTCCCACTGCAACTGCTGTCAACTGATAATGCATCTGATTGGATGAAGCCACTGTGTGTCAATTTTACGCCAAGCTCTTTGGATTTTTCATTACCTATCAAGCAGGTAGGTACAGACAAAGCCATTCATGGAGCAATTTGTTTTCAGGGACAGATTGAAATTGACTCCATTTATGGCCAGCTTCTGTGATTAACCTGGAGGGTGGCATGAAGGTGGCATTGGTGTTATATAGAGCAAATAAGGAACTTATCTGGCCATTGATCATATTCCTATGCTTTGTCAAAGCTCAGCACTACACAATAATGGGTACAAAATCTATACTTTTTTATTTTATTATTTTGAACATGATATGGCACCTGACAGGAAGCTGAAATGTTGTTGGTGTTAGGCCTGTTTTACATGGGGCATATTACAGTGTATACCAATGCGAGGGCTCCGGGGATGTAGAGACTTCTGTGCAGGCAGACCCACTGATGTCAATTGAAATGCAGACACCGCACAGACATAGATGCTGCTCTCAATTCGATATCTGTAAGGGTGCACAGCCCTGAATGCACACTGTCTGAAAGGCATTAGCAGTTCATCATTGAAGATTTCACCACCTAAGTTTACCTAGCAATAATCCATTTCAAAATATTAGCAGTGTAAGAATGAAGATTTAAAAACGGTTAATGGTTTAATTGTGCAGCAGTTTAAAGAAAACATGCCAATGTACACAAGAGTCTACTCCTATAAATACACAACTATTCTGCAGAACAGTCCAGGAGGAACTGTCCAATCACTGGGTATTTTAAGCAATGTTTTATGGGGGGGGGGGGGGGGGGAAACACATCTGTCCAACTTATTAACTTTGCAATGTTTTCTCCAGCTAGGGAAGTACACATCTTCAGGAAGCAGCTGCAGAAAGTGCCAAGTACATTCTCTTTTTTATATATTACAAGATATAAGGCAAGCGCAGAATGTTTGAAACTGCTAGCATAAATTGGGCAGAGGTAACAAGCCCCACAAGACTAGATACAAATAAAAGTGCAGCGCTAAATATTAAATCTCCAATTCAATCATAAAGTGCTTAAGTGAATATAATGAGCAGACAATATCAATGTGATATGAACTTGATATAATACATATATACCTCACCAAATCTTACAAAACAAATGGTAAAGGAAATGTCCATGACACTACAAGTCTCAGCAATACTGGTGTGATAGACATAAATTGTCCGTGGCACTACAAATAACAGCAATACCGAGGTGATATAAATATAAGTGCTCATCATCTGGTGAAGGAATCCGTGGTACTAAAAGGTGCAGAAACCAATAAAAGAATTCTCCTAGGGGTGCCTCGGCTCAGGACTCCGGTGTGTTCTGAGAAGTCGCTGTGTTCTGTGCTGGGCTCTGCAGGGCTCCCAGTAGTATTACAGAGGCGGACAATGTAAAGCCACTCGAAGGAGTGAAAATCTTGAACTTGACAAGGGTACTTGCTGGGCCCTTTACTACAATGATTCTTGGAGATCTTAGAGCAGAAGTCATAAAAGTTGAAAAACCAGGTTTATTTTTAATCCTGTGTTGGATCACAATTAATCCTGTGCTGGATCCACCCAGCCTTACGTGCTGACGTCACGCCGCCACGGCTGGAGCTCGGCGGCGGCCATCTTGGTATGATTTTTACACAATCATGAATGATTGTATTCACGTGGATTGCTTTTAAACTTTTAATAAATACTACACTATATGCCATATTTTCGGCTCCTGTGGTGAGCTTCTTCCCCCTAGGAGGATCCTTTTATTGGTTTCTGTAAGCCAATAGGGCATAGGGCTTTCTGAGATCCCTCAAAAGGATCAGCACAAACACTACTACACCAGTGGCATTCTGGTAACTGCACATCCATAAGAGGTGGTGCATTCCCAATTTGGTGGTGGATTCCCACATGAGCACCTTTTGAATATCCCACTTGGTATTGCTGCACCTTGTACTACCACGGATTCCTTCACCAGATGATGAGCACTTTATTTATATCACCTCGGTATTGCTGTGATTTGTAGTACCATGGATTTATGTCTATCACACAAGTATTGCTGAGACTTGTAGTGTCAAGGACATTTCATTTACCATTTGTTTTATAAGATTTGGTGAGGTATATACAATTGCAAGAAAAAGTATGTGAACCCTTATGATTACGTGGAGTTTAGCATGAATTGGGCATGAAATGTGCTCTGAAAGTCATCTAAGTCACAACAATAGAAGAACACAGTCTGCTGAACATAATACTACACAAACATTAGCTGTTGCCATGGTTTAATTGCACATAACATGTAAACATTCACAGTGCAGGGAGGAAAAAGTATGTGAGGCCCTAGCTTAATGACTTCTTCCAGAGCTAATTGGAGCCAGGAGTGAGCCAATCTTGACTCCTATCAGTGTGTTGATATTGGATGTGTTGCTGACAGCTGTCCTGCCCTTAAAAAACACACACCTGTTTTGGGTTTACTGGTTTCAAGAAGCACTGTCTGATGTGAACCATGCCTCGCAGAAAAGAGCTCTCAGAAGACCTACGATCAAGAATTGTTGACTTGCATGAAGCTGGAAAGGGTTACAAAAGTATCTCCAAAAGTCTTGATGTTCATGTTTCCACGGTAAGACAGACTGTCTACAAATGGAGAAAGTTTAGCACTGTTGCTACTCTCCCTAGGCGTTGTCGTCCTGTAAAAATGACTGCAAGAGCACAGCGCAGAATGCTGCATGAGGTAAAGAAGAATCCCAGAGTGTCAGCTAAAGACCTACAGAAATCTCTGGCACATGCTAACATTTTTGTTGACACATCTACAATAAGGAAAACATTAAACAAGAATGGAGTACATGGGAGGACACCATGGAGGAAGCCATTGCTGTCCAAAAAGAATATTGCAGCACATTTGAAGTTTGCAAAAGAGCACCTGAATGTTCCACAGCACTACTGGCAAAATATACTGAGGACAGATGAAACCAAGATTGAGTTGTTTGGGAACAACACACAACACTATGTGTGGAGAAAAAAAGGCACAGCACACCAACATCAAAACCTTATCCCCACTGTAAAACATGGCGGAGGGAGCATCATGGTTTGGGGCTGCTTTGCTGCCTCAGGGCCTGGACGGATTGTTGTCATTGATGGGAAAATGAATTCCAGAGTTTATCAAGACATTTTGCAGGAAAACGTACGACCATCTGTCCGCCAACTGAAGCTCCGCAGAGGATGGGTGATGCAACATACAATAACTTGAATTTAAATGATTCAAATTTAAAATTAAATACTATATTATAAACAAACCTGTTAAACAAAAAAAAAATCAAAACTCCAAAAATGGAAACATTGTATTATGTCCCCTAAATATTAAACTAAAGTTTGCTACACATACATTTTAGGTATATGCAAAACCTCATCTTGTAAAACAACACATTCAGTTTAAAATAGAAAGACAAAACATTTGTGCATAAATATGAAAAATAGTGGTGCATCGAAATGAAAATTCTGGTGCCGAAACCAAAAATTCTGGATGCACTTGGCCAAAAACCGAAATGGAGTTTTAAAAAATGTATATATTTTTCAAACGCAATTTTTTGGGAAAAAAATACACTTTAATAAAAAAAAAAAAAAAAAAAAAGCACACACAATATATACCCCCATTTTATTTGTAACGTACAAAAGATTATGTTATGCCGAGTAAATAGATACCCATCATGTCATGCTTTAAAATTGTGCACGCTCGTGGAACGGCGCGAAACTACAGTACTTAAATATCTCCATGGGTGATGCTTTAAAAATTTCTACAGGTTAGCAGTTTAAAGTTACAGAGGAAGTCTAGTGCTAGAATTATTGCTCTTGCTCTGACAATCACGTCGATACCTCACATGTGTGGTTTGAACACAGTCTGTGGGAGTGGCCTAAGTATGCATTCACCACTGCGCATGAGCACGGGGGGACGGGGGCACTTAAATTTTTCAATCCCTTGTGATAGAAATAAGCAGTGACAGGTCCTCTTTATGGAGAAATATAGGGTCAATAAGACCCCACATCTCTCCTCTACAATGTAAAAAATTAGATAAAAAAAAAGCATTGATCTAGTGCTTAAAAAAAAAAAAAACAGCCTTGTAATGATGTAATGATGACGCTCTGGTCCTCCAAGGGCATAGAGATGAGTGGAGGTCATCTTTCCTTTGCTGATCTCTATCTCTATGCCCAGCGCCGGGATCGTTGGACTCAAGTTTTTTTACTCATATAATCATTAAAGCGGATCTCCACCCAAAAGGGGATGTTCCGCTTTAACGACTCGTCCCCCGCTCCCCGATAAGAATTGGCACCTTTGTGTAGTAGGGGGGGTACCTGCTCCCAATTCGACTTCAACCACCTAGGTGATCAGAAGTTGAAGTTCTCCCTTCCTCCCAGTTTTCTCGGTCATGTGACAGGTCCCTGAAGACTGCGGTATCATTCACAATGTGCAGAACAGCTCTTGCATGCGTAGTGGGCACCCAGCTGTGAAGCAGCAAGCTGTCAAGGCTGGGTAAACCACACATAAGATAACAGCTCAAAGGACAGAGGATGGTCGGTAAATCTGGCTGGGGTGAGGACACCGCTGGATCGATACAGGTGAGTGGCTATTTTTTAAGAGTCAGCAGCTACAGTTTTTTTTGTAGCTGCTGACTTAATTTTGTTTCACAGGAGACTGGAGCTTTAAATCATTTTGTCCATGTGCAAGAGACCTTGAACTAACAGTGCTATCTTTATTGTGCTTAGTTTTGCAGTGGTGAGGCCAGACACAGAACATGGCTACAATAACCACATGGACAACAGATAAATTAAAGTGTAAATCAAAAATTGCAGCACATCTTTGCAACGTTTTAACCCTTCAATCTGCTTAGTGTCACATTATATACAGCATATAAAATGCCTTACATGTTAAAATGCACATGCCTGAGCTTTACTTAAAACCCCAAAACAGCAAATATTTTCTGCAGGCTGAGAACATGAAGAATAAAAAGAATGTAGCGTCACATTTTTATGTTGCATGATATTTGCGCAGCTGCTTTTTAAATCTAGATTTTCAATTTATGGCTTTAGGGCTGGTTCACACCAGATGCAGTCCAGTGCATTTTTAATCTGCATCAAAAACGCATGTCCGGTGTTTTCCATGTATTCTGATGACCCTAGTTCAAAGCAATGCATTTAGTTCCAGTGCAGTCAACAAAAGTAAAACCTGCTGCTGTAAACACATAAAAAATGCACCGAAACGCATGTAAATGTACCAAAAGTGCACCGGAGTGCAGTGTCTTGGATTTTTCAAGCCACAAAATGGAAAAAGGGGAGAAAAATGCACTGGAAGACATGTAAAATGCATCAAAACTGTGTGTAAAAGCATATGCAAAAATGCATCTGGAACACAGAAATTGTGCTGTGAACCAGTCCTTATAGTAGGTTGGCTTCCTCTTGTTCATCTTCTGGGTTTTGCTCCCCTATCTGTGATATTAGACAACAAGGATTCAAGCATATAAGGAATATTTCTAACTGCAATAGGCTTGCTTAATGAATAGAGTTAATTACCATCTAGTGAGTATAACCACAGCGTGGAGAAGGAAGGTTAAGAAAGAAGCATCGATTGGAAGTGGTGTGATGTTTGAAGAAGAGCACTTGGAGCACATTCAAGAGTTTTTTTTTGACAGGGTGGAGTGGGAATAGCCACATGATGGATGAACTGTGGATAACTGAATATCTATCTATCTATCTATATATATATATATATATATATATATATATATATATATATATATATATATATATATATATATATATATATATATATATATATATATATATATATATAAAAGCATCTCTATAGATGAATTTGATTTTTAAAGATTATATACCTTACATAATGATGTATTTATATTGCTGTCAGGTAAGGATAAGTACTGTACATGGAACAGATAACAAAAGGCTTCCAACCCAATATTTGACAGACTAAACGTTAGAAAAGAAGAGATGTTCATTGTTAGGTTTGCATACACTATATGTCTCTATTTATAAATTTCACAAGTTTCACCTAAGATTTTTCCAAATGGATTCAATTCTGAAACATATATGAATCTTGGGTGAAAACTGTGTGAAAAAGTTTCTAAACAGACCACTAGGTGCCTTGCTCTAGACATTAGCAAAATCTCAGCCCTCCCCAACTTCAAATTGTTAGAAGACAATATTTAGATATGCAAGCACTGATGTTCTCCTTTAATTTAACAGGGATATACACCTAAATAAGCTAATTTGTAACAGATGGAGTATCTTTGATCTAGTTGACCACAGGAAACAGAACTGAAAATGTCTAAACAAAATATTTAACCTGGCATGGCCAAGAAAAATAAAGAACAAAGAAAGGCAAGGTTCTTGGGAAATCACATTTCCGGTGTATGTGAAAGAACTACAGTACAGAAGCTTTTAAGGAAACTTGTTACACCCTGTAAAGGAATTTTCACACCCAGCCCCTGCAATTTCCATGTTGGAAAAGAGGTCGTTATCAGGGTCTCTTATGGCAGCTAGATCCCAACATTTAGGCTTTGATTAATGACTTGACAAAAATATACCAATATCACCACTGCAAAATATACACACTGTATACTGGCTGACAATAGAAGGTAGTGACTTGTGCAGTCACAGACTCAATTGACCTTGGGCATATCTGTCTTCCGGCAGCTTATTAAAAATGCATGCTTAGGATCACAGTATGCAGGTTTATACTATGGAGAACTGCTACTAGACACTCCCAAGCACATAACAAAAGTGATTATTCCAACGGGAAAAGGGTGTACGAAACCATCTTTAGACAGGGGTTAATTGCCTGATCTGGCTGTCTAGTTGCTTTAATGTTGAATGAGCCACTATAGGTGGGTGAAAATGTCAAGCAAGAGATAGATTTCTTACATCTTACATCCTTTGAAGGACTGATGCCTTATTATACTACACTGCATTCCAATTTGGAGGACTTCTATCTGCTTATTATGTCACTTCACTGATTACAGTGTCTGTATATGTGCAGCTGAATGCATTGCTGTGGCCCATCTATCATTGCTGTGGCCTACCTATTGCTGCAGACCTGATATAGGTCCTCCACTCAGTCATATCATCATTATATCTGACTTTGTCAATCATCACAACCTTCGCATGCAACCCTCTCACCTCCATTATCCACCACAGAGGGCGTTATGAGGAAGTTGTACCATTGATTATCTCCTTGGTAGGAGACCCACGCCTTCACTTTACTCACTTCAAGCCACACAGCTTGTACCCTTGATTAGTGACCTGCTACATGCTTCATCATATCCCCTGAGTCACTGTCAGAGGTCCCTTGTTTATGTGTACATTTATGGAAAAGCCATTGGCATTTGATCTTATTATGCACATTTATATGTGTATTTATGCGTTTATTTATCATTATTACTGATTTTCATTTATTATTCACATTCTTTATGTTTGGTCTTTTCCATTCATTCTTTCCTCTTGCATTTTATTTGTCTCAGGTCTCACTTTATCACCTTGGTATAGGACTTTCTGCATGCCTAGCGATGTCTAGGATCACTTCGTCAGTTTTTCTTCATTTTTTTCTTTGGTGGTGGTGAGGTTTTTTCATTTGTATTTTATTGGTTTTTGATATGCTGGTTTTACTACATACAATAAATTATGCCTTTTATCATTAGCGTTTACAAGCTGCAGTCTGTCCCCATTCTGACCCCCTTTACTTGTGGGTTCTCCACCCATCTAGTTACCTCTTTTCCTTTCCCATACTATTAGGGTCTCACGGACACCACATACAGAATTCTATTTGAGTCAGCATCGTTCAGTCATATGTCATTTTGTTGTTACCATATTCATATATTTTGACCTAGCACTGTGGATATCCTGTTGCATTCCTATTTTTCCTTCTGTTTACAAAATAAAAGTACACCACCTTGAAAAAGTATTCATACCCCTTGAAATTTTCCACATTTTGTCATGTTACAACCAAAAAACATAAATGTATTTTATTGGGATTTTGTGATAGACCAGTGGTTCTCAACCTTCCTAATGCCGTGACCCTTTATTACAGTTCCTCATGTTGTGGTGACCCCCAACCATAAAATTATTTACCCAGTAATTATAATTCATGAGTGTCGTTTTACCTCCAATACTGCTGCTTTCAACACAGTAGCTGCTTTTAACAGAGTAGCTGCTTTCAACACAGCAGCTGCTTTCTACACAGTAGCTGCTCTTTACACATCAGAAATATGTGTTTTCTGATGGTCTTAGGGGACCCCTGTGAAAGGGTCGTTCGACCCCCAAAGGGGTCGCGACCCACAGGTTGAGAACCACTGTGATAGACCAACACAAAGTGGCACATAATTGTGAAGTGGAAGGAAAATGATAAATGGTTTTAAAATTTTACAAATAAAATATGTGAAAAGTGTGGTGTGCATTTGTATTCAACCCCCGAGTCAATACTTTGTAGAGTCACCTTTTGCTGCAATTACAGCTGCAAGTCTTTTTGGGTATGTCCCTATTGGCTTTGCATTTCTAGAGAGTGACATTTTTGCCCATTCTTCTTTACAAAATAGCTCAAGCTCTGTCAGATTGGATGGAGAGCGTCTGTGAACAGCAATTTTCAAGTGCCACAGATTCTCAATTGGATTTAGGTCTGGACTTTGACTGAGCCATTCTAACACATAAATATGCTTTGATCTAAACCATTCCATTGTAGCTCTGGCTGTATGTTTAGGGTCATTGTCCTGCTGAAAGGTGAATCTAGGCCTCAGTCTCAAGTCTTTTGCAGACTCTAACAGGTTTTCTTCTAAGACTGTCCTGTATTTGGTTCCATCCATCTTCCCATCCATAGCTTCCTTGTCCCTGCTAAAGAAAAGCTTCCCCACAACATGATGCTGCCACCACCATCTTTCACAGTGGGGATGGTGTGTTCAGGGTGATGTGCAGTGTTAGTTTTCCACCACACATAGCGTTTTGCTTTTAGGCCAAAAAGTTCAATTTTGGTCTCATCTGATGCTAACCCTGCTTTAAACTTCTCCACAACGTTATCCCTGCCCTGTCTGGTGTGTTCCTTGGCCTTGCTGATGCGGTTTGTTCATGAATGGTCTCTAACAAACTTCTGAGGACTTCACAGAACAGCTGTATTTATACTGAGATTAAATTACACATAGATGGACTCTATTTACTAATTAGGTGACTTCTGAAGGCAATTGGTTCCACTACATTGTAGTTAGGGGTATCAGAGTAAAAGGGGCTGAACACAAATGCACGCCACACTTTTCAGTTATTTTTGTAAAAAAAAATGTTGAAAACCATTTATCATTCTCCTTTCACTTCACAATTATGTGCCACTTTGTGTTGGTCTATCACATAAAATCACAACATTTACATTTTTGGTTGTAACATGACAAAAGTATTAAAATTTCAAGGGGTATGAATATTTTTCAAGGCACTGTAGTTCTACTATTCATCTATTTTGCTGGTTGAAAAAAAAAAAAAAAAACTTGGCATGGAAACATTAGTATATACCTGTCTGCCATCTTGTCCGACATTCGTCTGGCCTCGCACCACACCTCGGATACTGTCATCTAAACGCCTGGGGGGAAAAAAAAAGTATTACAATGACACACAGAAATTGCGCAAATAATCTACCAATATGAGAATCTAGCATGGTACTGAAAGTCACTTTTTCTATATAGCTATGACTGTAACAGAAGAGTTTTCTGTGGACTAGTATTATCAGCACTGCCCAGTTTTACCTTGACCAACGACTGAGACCCATCTACTCTCACATCAACACAGCACATGGGGGTTGATTTACTAAAGGCAAATAGTCTGTGCACTGCAAGTGTAGTTGCTTTAGATCTGAGGGGAAGCTCTGCTGATTTCTATCATCCAATTCTGTGTATTTTTTTTTCCTTGAATGTGATTGAGTATTCTTTGCAAAGTAAAGTTTTACCTCATTTACTAAGCTCTTGAGCAACTTCACTTGCAGTTCACAGTATATTTGCCTTTAGTAAATCAACCCCATTGACTTATCAGAGTGTACTCAAGATAAGGCCTGGGAGGACCAATTACTCATTGAGACAACACAGGCAATGAGCACTAGACACAGAGCAGCTCTTTATTTTTGAAAAGTTCATTGTATATATTATAACAAAATGTTCCCAATGGTATATTTAGCAGACCAAAAGGGAGCAGATAGGAGAAGTTCACTGTTATGGTAGAATATTTATGGAACCCACAAATCAAGGAAATATGAAAAGGTGCCTCTGGAGACTTGATTTTAGAGGGGCAGGCTCCAGGGCTGTCATCCAGATTCTAGATTTACTACCTGATAAATCTCTGACCTGAAATAAGAATACAGGGTGGGGTTTCTTAATATTAAGACTTCACTAGCTGAACGTGTGTTCCAAATATATGAAAAATCAGGTAAAGAGGCCAGGATCAGGAAGACATCCCTGGTGTTTGCACCAAGTCAGCAGTAGCTCGTTCCATATTTTCATTCTCATTGGCTCACTTTAATGTCTTAGGCTTTATGCATACTAAGCGTCAAAAACGGTGCTTTTAAGGACGTTTGACGTTTTGGATTTTTCTTTTTCTCTAAACACACCTTCATGTTAGGCTATGTATCAAGGCACACCAATGAAATGAATGAACGCCAAAACGCTTGATGTGTTTGAATTCATCTAAATACACCTAGACGTGTTTGAAAAATACAGCTTTAGGCGTGTTTTTAAAATGGCTACTCTCATGCCTTGAGAACAGCATTCACAAGGGCTGAGCAATGCCCAGTGTGCATGAGGCCTTACGGTTTCATATTTACACAGGGAAAGAGATTAAGTAAGGTTCACAAGCCAGGCTGCTCTCCCACAAACATCTGTCTGAAGAAATGGGATCCTTTCCATAAATCTAGACTTGAATAAACATCAATGGCTGTCATTGCCATGTAGGGAGTCATTTTGAAACCATAGTAAGTGTGTTAAAATATTTTACAGTAGAATATCATTTAATGCAGATTAAAGAGGAACTGCATTTTGCAAAAAACTTTTGAGCAGACAGGCAATTTATTGCAGGAGAGACATACAATGTCTCTTTTGCAATAAAATACAACTACCTGCCTGCTCACAGTCTGCGGTAGGTAAACTGAGCAGCGCATGCGCAGTTCAGCCTACTTTGCCAGCAATGACCCTTGCACAGGGGTTACCGCGTCCCACACCGGCCAATGAAGACGTCCTAATATCAGCACCAGAGAAGGACCCCCTAGCAGGCTTTGAACAGCTGAGAGAAAGTAAATATAGTTACTTTAGTCCTGCCGTAAGTAGACTGAGTGATAGAATGTCTGTTAATATTGAGATATCCATGCTCAGAAAGCAATATGCATATAAAAGATATATAAAAGACACACAAACAAGGTCATTCCAGCAGTATAAATTAATTTGGATTTACTACAAAATGATATGGACGCAGCTAAAACTAGAAAAACTAAACATAACAGTTTATGAGCCTATAATTCGTAAATATAAGATACTGAATGATGTGGTCTAGCAAGCAATGTTGAATTTCAGCAGAATTTGAAAAAAAGCTGACATTAATAAATAAAAAAAGGTAACATTTTAATGAGAAGCAGACATGTCATGCAGATAAAGTGAAACATTCTTACATACCTTATTTTCAAACGGATTTTGCTTACAACATCATCAATGTTTGATAAGGACTGTAAGAAAAGAGAAAGAAAAGTTATAGTTGATTTCAAATTATTGATGTTAATCCGATCAACAGTTTATTAGTCATTAATTCCCATTCATATATTTCCACTGAAGTACAGTTAGGTCCATATGTATTTGGACACAATTTTAGATTTTTCAGGTATTTACCAAAACATATTCAAGCTATAGTTATATAATATATATATATATGAGCTGAAAGTGCACACTCTCAGGTTTAATTTGAGGGTATATACATCCAAATTGGAGGGAGGGTTTAGGAAATACAGCTCTTAAAATTAGGCATCCCCCTTTTTCAAGGGACCAACAGTAATTGGACAATTGAAACAAAAGTGGTTTCATGGCCAGGTGTGGGCTACTCCTTCGTTATTTCTTCATCAATTAAGCAGGTAAAAGGCCTGGAGTTGATTCTAAGTGTGGTATTTGCATTTGGAATCTTTTGGATTTGCATTTGGAATCTACTGCTGTGAACCTACATCATGTGTTCAAAGGAACTGTCCATGCAAGTGAAACAGGCCATTGTAAAGTTTCAAAAACGAAAGAAATCCATCAGAGAGATAACAGCAACATTAGGAGTGGCCAAATCAACAGTTTGGTACATTCTGAGGAAAGAAGAACGCACTGGTAGCTCAGCAACATAAAAAGGCATGGATGTCCATGAAAGACAACAGTGGTGGATGATTGCAGGATCCTCTCTATGGTAAAGAAAAACCCATTCACAACATCCAGACAAGTGAAGGACACTCTCCAGGAGGTGGGAGTATCATTGTCAAAGTCTACAATCAAGAGAAAACTTCATGAGAGCAAATACAGAGGGTTCACCACAAGGTGTAAACCATTCATAAGCCTGAAGAATAGAAAAGCCAGATTAGACTTAACGAAAAAACCTCTAAAAAAAGCCAGACCAGTTCTGGAAAATAATTCTTTGGACAGCTGAAACTAAGATTAATCTGTACCAGAATGATGGGAAGAAAAATGTGTGGAGAAGGCTTGGAACAGCTCATGATCCAAAGCACACAACGTCATCTTTAAAACATGGTGGAAGCAGTGTGCTTGCATGGGCATTCATTGCTTCCAGTGGCACCGGGTCATTGGTGTTTATTGATGATGTGACAGACAACAGAAGCAACCGGATAAATTCTGCAGTGTTTAGAGATATACTGTCAGCCCAGATTCAGCCAAATGCAGCAAAGTTGATTGGACAGAGCTTCACAGTACACATGGACAATGATCCAAAACACACTGGAAAAGCAACCCAGGATCTTTTGAAGGAAAAGAAGTGGAATATTCTGCAATGACCGAGTCAATCACCTGATCTCAACCCAATTGAGCATGCATTTCACTTGCTGAAGGCAAAACTAAAGGCAAAAAAACCCAGAAACAAAGAACAACTGAAGACAGCTGCAGTTAGAGCCTGGCAAAGCATCAGAAAGGAGGAAACCCAGTCTTTGGTAATGTCCATGGGTTCCAGACTTCAGGCAGTCATTGCCAGTAAAGGATTCTCAACAAAATATTAAAAATGAACATTTTATTTATGATTATATTCATTTGTCCAATTACATTTGAGCCCCTGAAAATGGAGGGACTGTGCATAAAAATGGTTGCAGTTCCTAAAATTTGTACTTGATATTTATGTTCAACCCCTGGAATTAAAGATGAAAGTCTGCACTTCAAATTCATTTAGATTGTTTCATTTTCATTTATTCTGGTGGCATACAGAGCCAAAAGTATGAAAATTGTGCCTGTGTCCAAATACATATGGACCTAACTCTATATGTAAATCCTCACCTTGTAAAACAATCCATACAGTTTAAAATAGAAATGAAAGGTAAAGCATGTGTGTATAGATTAAAAGAAAATATTATAAATACCCTTTTTTCCCTTTTTTATGAGTGATTACATAGAGGTGAGGTTGGAGAAACAGCAGCACACTTATCTTCCCAGTGAATGGCTATGCAGGGGGGGCAAGTCAGCCCATGCCTGAGCACTGGAGGAGAGCAGGCTGAGTTCCCAGCACAGCTAGAGAACTGACCACGCTGTGCCCTCCTGCTTAGTATGGTAAGTTTTTTAGGAAAGCAGGACTGGCAAAAACACCAGGGATTTTACACAAAAGGAAGCAATACAAAGAGAACAGACATTATCATACAAGTACATGGTACAGCAGGCACATATCAGTAGTATGAAATGTTGGGTTTAGATACAGTATTCTTGAACTGTGGCCACTTTGTGAATAACCTTGTAAGTATGGCCACAGCTGGCCCAACTTTTGGGAAGAGATTACCAGATATTATCAAAATGATCATAATTGAATACACAACATAAACGTTCTTTGAATATTTAAAAAACCTAGTAAAATCTTCCCAAAGTCTATGGCCAGAGTAATCTCAAACAACAGATATGCATAAAGACAACTATAGGCAGAGCCAACAGCTGTTGAGGGCCACCAGATGAAAAAAAGAAATCATGATTTTCAAACCAAAAAATGTCCAAAGGATACCATTACTGTCCAAAAATAATCAATAAACATGTACTACTTAATGGTCCTGTAATCTATTTTTAAATGAAATTCTCCCTGTGTTTTTCAGCCTCCTTATAACATCCTCTGTAAGCTATCAAACCTCTACTTTTCTCCCTCACGTCCATTTGTATGGAACAAGCAGTGCACATTTGTTGTGGTCATGTGCACTGCTCTTTGCACACTACAAACTCCATAGTCCATCTTGGCTATGCTCCTGCAGACAGTAAGACCATGGAAAACAAACCTAGTCATCCTCTAACAGGAAATCGCATCATAGCAGCACAAAAAAGGAATTTGAAAGAGGGTGAGAGCAAAAGAAGGTACTTTTTTTGAGTTAAAGCAGAGCTCAAACCAAAAGGGGAAGTTCAGCTTTAAGTCTTTGTCCCCCGCTCCCCATTAAGGATTGTCACCTCTGGGGAGCGGGTGTACCCGAATTTGACAGGTACCCAGTGTTGTATTTAGGTTTTGTGCTGCCCTAGGCAACACAAAAATTGGTACCCCCCCTGCAGAAAGAGCCTGACATTGACCAACAGCACCCCTGCCCTCCACCCAAGCCTTCCACTACCACTGCCCCCCCACACACCAGCCAGTATAACCCATAGCGAGAGAGAAATAAATTCACCTTCACAGCTCCGGACATCCCCAGGCACGAGAGTTGGGCTGTGCATACACAGTCATGAAACTCGCAGCATCTCTCGGAACCCACCAGGTCCCCATGCCACGTGTGTCCCTTCTTCCATCCATTCTTCTGAGGGGCAGTGCTGCCCCCCTGAAAAATGCCGTCCTAGGCAAATGCCTTGTTTGCCTTGTGGTAAATACACCCCTGCAGGTACCCGCTCCCACTTCTGCTGCGATTGCCTAGGCAATAAGAAGCGGAAGTTGTCCTTCCCTCCTCCCTCCCTGCAGTCTTCTGGGACACATGACAGGTCCCAGAAGACTACAGGGCCATTCACAAAGTGCAGCGCTTCTCGCGCATGCGCAGTGGGAACCCGGCTGGAGAGAGAAGACGGGGAGAGAAGACGACCAGTGAAACCAGTGGTGAGGACACCGCTGGACCGAGGGACAGGTATTTTAAGAGTCAGCAGCTACAGTTTTTGTAGATGCTGACTTTTTTTTTGTTTTTCCAGGTGCAACTCCGCTTTAATAAATAAATAAAGCTATTTTTTTTTAAAACCAGAGGTTAGTGTCACATTACATTTTGGATAGAGCGTAGATGGGTTAATCTACTATCAGCTTACTATTGCTGTTTGCGTCTCTGTTCGGAAGCTTTTTGTCATGGTGAACATTGTCACAGAACTGAAAGCAATGGAAATTCCCAAATTTTGAACGGTTCCCAGAACATGAATAGAGCAGAAATTTTCCAATGAACATGCTTGTTCCAGTGATAAATGTCTAAGAGGATTGTCCTCATTTTTGGATAGATTTTGTCCTTACATCCTGTTATGGGGAAGCTATAGAGCCTATGCTATCACCAAAAATAATTATTTTCCCCTCCCATTGTTAAAACCAATCATCATTATAGCTTACTGAATTGGACCAATTACAATGTAATGGTTTAACCTAGAGAAAAATGGTGACAGGGGAGGGACCTCCAACAGAGTGACAGCCTCAGCTCTGTTCCTGTGAGCTGTGTGAAGGTAGGTGCGTCTCTTCCCTTTAATCAGCTCTCAGAGCTCTCCTCACTGAGCTCTGCAGTGTGTAATTTCAGTTCTCCACACCCTTTTCTTCTGAACTCTCAGGCATGGTTTATAAATTCAGCACTTAGAACAGCTGTAGAGAAGAGAAGACTGCAGATAAACAGGTAAAACGTATGTAGGATGATTTGTTTCATCTCTGTGTATCAACTGAAGCCAGTCACTTCACTGGGTATATGTAAGGGTTTACAATCACTTTAAGGGACAGTTCACACCAGGAATCGAGCAGGAATTCTTGCATTCCTCTGTGATTTCAGCGTAGTGTGTTTTCAGCCCATTCATTTGAATTTGCTGAAAGCACACTGCACCGCACCAAAAGCAGTGCATGCACTACTTTAAAAAGTGCACTGCAATTGAATCTCATGATACTTTTATACGATGTGATCCAGAGCAGGCAAACACACAGAGTTTGTGACACTATTAGCATTGCATTGACACCTGCTGAAGATCATAAGGACAGTGCGTTTTAAATGTGGTGCGAGAAACATAAAAGGAAGGCAGGTTTTCCACACTGCGTTCTGGTGTGAACGGGCCCTAATAGTTGGTATCAATTAAAAAAAGTTCCTAACTCAAGCTACTTATTACAAGCAAATAACAAATACACATGTATTTATCAAGTCAAGGAAAGCTTGACAGGGATTTTTAAGAGAGCAGTAGACAATGGAAGTTTGTGTTTAGATGTTCCATAAGGTCTACTATCTTTCAAATAATGTAATAGAAATGTTTTGTTCAAATAAAAATGATTTAAAGCACAATTCTTCCAAGGGTAAAAGTTGCCACAGCTCACAAAGCAACTGATTACAGTAACCGATGTCAGCTAAGAACTCTTTATATCAGTTTTACAAATCCACATTAGGACTGGCTGCCATTGGCTACATATTTTCATTCCCTTTTTTTAATATTTTTGTAGGGAAACCCAAATTATTCATTCCTGCTTAATATTTGAAAACAGTGGGTGAGCTGGGATGCAATGGTGTACTTGAATTGCTCAGCAAAAGCAGCATGAACGCTGAACTAAAAAGTAAATAGTGACCCCTAGTGGATGTAACTAGACCATTCCAAAAGTGTGCAGATAAGCCAAACAATCTTGAAAGCAATGTGCTTTTCTTACTTTTTCAAAGATCCTTCCTTTATGAAAGAATAGAAAAATGCACAATTGACTTTGTTATTGTGTATTATGAACAACTGTCAGCTAACTTTTTCAATAAAAAAAAAAGTAAAGAAGCAAACTGTTCTGTGCCAAGTACACTTCCTATTGCAACCAATATTTATTTATTTCAGATACTTGTATAGCGCCATCAATTTACGCAGTGCTTTACATATATATTGTACATTCACATCAGTCCCTAACCCTCAAGGGGTGTACAATCTAAGGTGCATAAAAGTGGCCACCCGCCCAAGTCTATAACTGGCTTATGAAGCAAGGACACAAACAGGCATCACATAGTGAAAAAAAGGGGGAGAGAACAATGTTCTTGGACAACTTGCCAGCCAGCTTGCTAACAACCAAATTAACCTGTCTAACAGTATGCGTTTATAACAGGGGTTTAGTTAGCACACATTTGCAAATACATACGTAAGCCACAGAGCCACGACACGGCACCCTGATCATCTGTGGTCCTAACTCTAAAATTTATGAGTCCCCATAGTAGAGGCACATGCATTTAATGGATAGATCAAGGGCATCTAAGGTCCCTAACATTCATACATACACATACTAGGGACAATTTAGACAGGAACCAATTAACCTACCAGCATGTCTTTGGAATGTGGGAGGAAACCGGAGTACCCGGAGGAAAGCCACGCAGGCACAGGGAGAACATGCAAACTGTAGGCAGGTGATGCCGGGGTTGGTATTCGAAACAACGACCCTAGTACTGCCAGGTGGAGGTGCTAACCATTTAGCCACTGTGCTGCCCATAAGAATTTATTTTGTGCTGTAAGAACTTAAAACAGAATTCTAGGTTTTTGCATAGTTCAATGGATCCAGCTTGGACCATGAGTGAGGTTGGCGGCTGTTCCTCGTCTACACTGCAGTTGATGCTGGGTCCAATCATGTGCGCGGACCACAACTGCCTGAACAAAGGTAAGTATAGACATCTTTCCTTTACAGGCCATATAGAACAGGCTTAAAACCCCTGTCATTTTACCTTTGTCTCATTAAGGAGATTTCCCTTCAATTTCATCTTTCCAATGTGAAAGATATCCCCTCCTAAAGAGTTGTTATAGGAACAACTGTCCCTGAAGATTTCCCCTTTATTTCTGTTCTGGAGACAACTGAAAATTTTAGATGAATTGAAGAAAGTGAATCTTCCTAACGAGGACATAGACCGTAATAAAAACTTGACAAATTCTCTCCTCTTACCTTCAAAATCTAAAAAAATGATATGCGGGTTCGCACCAGATGCTTTCCAGCGTTTTTAAACCGCACCCAGAACACATGCACAGTGTTTACCATGTATTCACAATGACCCTAGTTCATACCAATGCAGTCGGTTCCAGTTCAACAAAAGTACAACCCACTGCATTTTTTTCACCCAAAACACATCAAAATGTGTGTAAAGGCATGTAAGCGCATCGTAATGTACATTGTGCTGACTAGAAATAAAATATGTTCAAGCGTCAAAATAAAAAAAGAGGGGGGAAAAATGCATAAAAGATGCGTGTGAACACATATGCAAAAATGGATCTGGAATGCAGAAATTGTGAGAACAAGCCCTAAGTTCTACTACAGGAATAGACCAAAATGGGTTTATGTGGACACAATGCAAGAAAAGAGCATCACTTTTCATAGCTTTGCAGCTCCAGACATGCTATTTCCAGGCATTTACCAAACCACAGTCACCCCAAATTGTGGTTTTCCTCAAATAAACCTACTCATTGCCTAATAAATACTGTGTCATTTCAATACAGCAAACATATCACACCGGAATCTGTAAGAGCTCGTTTATATGCAGATATTGCTACCGCCCCTATGAAGAGAGATTTGCTGTGGAATGCTTTTCGGAGGGTTTTTGAGAGGCAGTGAGAGGCCAATATGTCTCCTCACTGCTTGTTTTAAGCCTCTAAATGCACTTAAATGTGTCACCTTCGGCAGCGGTACCACCTGCCAAATGTGACATGCCATTTAATTTTTGCTGCAGCTGTGAAGCAAAGCATTGCTGCTGTGACATGTGTACAGACCCAAGTGACTGCATGCCCTAGTTTAGGTGGGCAGTCAGGGAGTGTCAGTAAAACCATTGCTCATCTAACTGCTTTTACAGCCATGTGTGTGAATGAGCCCTGCAAACAAGGGCATGAAGCTACTCGGGGCTGTAAACATGCTGTAGCTGTAATGCTTTGGTTTGTGGCCACTGCAACAATTAAATGGCGTGTCACATTTGGCCTTTATATGGCGTGCCTTTTGCTTGCCTTTATACCCCCCAATGACACCAAAGGGGCACCATTCCTTCCACGGACACCAACATTGGGGAATCATTCCACTCACAAACAACGATAGGGCAATTTTCCTTTCACTGACACCAGTGATGGGACACTATTCCTTCCACTGATATAAACAGTTAGGCACTATTCCTCCCACTGATACCAACGATGGGGCACTATTCCTCCCACTGATACCAACGATGGGGCACTATTCCTCCCACTGATACCAACGATGGGGCACCATTCCTCCCACTGATACCAACGATGGGGCACCATTCCTCCCACTGATACCAACGATGGGGCACCATTCCTCCCACTGATACCAACGATGGGGCACCATTCCTCCCACTGATACCAACGATGGGGCACCATTCCTCCCACTGATACCAACGATGGGGCACCATTCTTCCCACTGATACCAACGACGGGGCACTATTCTTCCCACTGATACCAACGACGGGGCACTATTCCTCCCACTGATACCAATGATGGGGAGCTATTCCTCCCACTGATACCAACGACGGGGCACTATTCCTCCCACTGATACCAACGACGGGGCACTATTCCTCCCACTGATACCAACGACGGGGCACTATTCCTCCCACTGATACCAACGACGGGGCACTATTCCTCCCACTGATACCAACGACGGGGCACTATTCCTCCCACTGATACCAACGATGGGGCACCATTCCTCCCACGGATACCAATGATGGGGCACCATTCCTCCCACGGATACCAACGATGGGGCACCATTCCTCCTACTGACACCAATGATGGGGCACCATTCCTCCCACTAACACTCACACCAATGATGGGGCACTATTCCTCCCACTGATACCAACGATGGGGCTTCCATTATACCTAGCTGCAAAGTGTGTCGAGGGACCTCGCAAGAGACAAACTGTTGTATATTTATTGTAGGAGTATGTTGAATAATCCTAAATAATTAAAAATGTCACCATCCCTACAGACAAATACAACCAATCAATCCAAAACTATAGTTACCTTCAAATTAAAGGTTATTAGACAACACATACAGATCTTCTGTTAGATTGTTAAAAAAAAAAATCATTGTATATTTCATTACCAAAAGTATTAAAAAAATTTGCCAGAAAGGTTAAAAAACATGTTATACCCTAAAACAAAGAAAATGAGGAGCCACATCTCTTATATATGCAACTACATTGGACTCACAAATAGAAAGTCTCTCCGATACATATTTATCCAGAACAATACAGACTTAAAGTCCTTGGTATACATTACACATCATTACCTTGTCTGTGAAATCCATCAGAAAGAAATAGATTTTCCACCTGATGAATATAGGTGATATGTGTCTCTGGGATCAACGTATGCTTCTTCATACACAGTGACCCACAAATGTGGTTGTAAAGGTTTAAGGTTTTTTACCTTTATGCACAAAGGTAAAAAACCTCTGTGCAGCATCTCCCCCAGCCCCCCACAATACTTACCGAAGCCCTCTCTCGAACCAGCGATGTGTACTGGAGTCTCAGCTATCTCGCGACTCCCTCTCCCCATTGGCTGAGACAGCAGCAGGAGCCATTGGCTCCCACTGCTGTCAATCACAGCAAGTGAGCCAGTGAGAAGAGAGGGGGAAGGGGCCAAGTCGCAGATCCTTGTGTGAATGGACACACGGAGGAGCAGGTGCCCCCATAACAAGCTGCTTGCTGTGGAGGCACCCAACAGGAGAGATGGGCCAGGAGCGCCGGTGGGGGAGCCGAGAAGGAGGATCTGGGCTGCAAAACCACTGCACATAGCAGATTAGTATGCCATTTTTTTTTCTTAAAATGTAAGCCTTTAGAATCAATTTAAGTACTAAAAAAAAATCATACATCTCTCTCATCCCCTCCTTGTATACTCCCCACGGATCCATGCAGCTTTCCAAGGGAACAAGGCGTGGAGGGAGAACAACCACCCACCAGGCGTGCGGCCCATAGAGGCCCATAGGGCACAGAGAGGGTTACAGGTTTACAATGATAAAATATACAATGATTTATTTTAACATTCTAGCAAAAGATCTGAACATGTCATGTAATAACCTTTAAAATGTCACTAAAGCTTTTTTTTTTTATTATTATGACTACAGTAATATGGGTTATAACCCTTGTCAGTTTTTTTTTTTTTGTTACATCTTTGTCCTATCGGGGAAATTTCCCTTCACTTCCTGTCCCAATGCCAAAACAGGAAGAAGAGGGGAAGATTTCCCTTCTATTATGGTTTTGGTGCCCACCCAAAATCTGTGATTTTCTTTTACTTTCACTTTCGATGATAACAGTAAACAGGACAAATAGAGCGTGAATCTCCCTAATGGGGGCACAGACAGCAGTAAAAACTGACAGGTGTTCTAATCCCTCTCCACTATATCCAAAACAAAAAAAAAAGGATTTGCCTTTAGGTAAAGTTTTAATCAAATATGTCCTTATAATCTTTGTTAGATTGATTGGTTCTATTTGTCTTTTGGGACCTCACAGAGTTTACAAAGCAACATGGTAATGCTTCTTAAAAGGCAGATCTTAGCGCTTTTCACCTCAGCATCATATAGAGAAATTAGAGTCTAATGTTGGAGAAATCATTCCATTCACTCCTAATTCTGTACACAGTAGCCTTCTTTTAGCCACAGATAAAAGTGGGGGAAAAAAAAGTTATGGCTCCATCTGCTGGCTGATTAGAAGACTGCATAATGCTAGTAGAGAATATTTCATATTAACCACTTGCCCTCCTGAAGCTTTACCCCCCTTCCTGACCAGGCCATTTTTTTCATTACAGCGCTGCATTACTTTAACTGACGATTGCGTGGTCATGCAACACTGCACCCAAATTAAATTTGCGTCCTTTTTTCCCACAAATTGAGCTTTCTTTCGGTGGTATTTGATTGCCTGTGCGTTTTTTTATTTTTTGCGCTATAAAAAAAAAAAAAAGACAATTTTGAGAAAACAAAACAATATCTTTGACTTTTTGCTATTAAACATGTCCAGTAAAAAAAATTGAAAAATCAAATTTCGTCAAATTAACACTAAAATGTATTCTGCTACATGTCTTTGCTGCAAAAATATCCCAATCCCGCATTTGTATGTTTATCTTTGGCATTATCTGGAGGATCTGAGGTTGTTTCCTCTTCCATGCTGGCTGCTCCCACCTGTATTTAGCTAGTTGTCACCCAGCGCTCATGTACCTTTTACTATCTACAATAGTGTAAATGAATTGGTTTACGTGAAAGTTATAGCATTTACAAATGGCGGTATAGATACTGGAATTTTTTCTTTTTTTTTTACTAGTAATGGCAGCGATCAGCGACTTAGAGCGGGACAGCGGCCGGCATTCTGACACTGGGGGGACTGACTTGGTGTCAGAGCCGGTTTTGAATTTTTTTCTCATAGGTTTACACAAACTTATTATACAAAACCCTAAAACATTATATATTTTCTGAAAGCAGACACCCCAGAGAATAAAATAGTGGTAGTTCCAATTTTATATGTCAGCAGAGATTACCACACAGGTCTAGGAAACGCAAAATTTCAGTAACAAACACGCTAAAGAGAATTTTACGGCAAACAAACACAACAAATTAGCCACATTTTTGGTAGAATATAAAAGACAAGGTAATGCCGAGTAAATAGATGCCAACCATGTCAAACCTTAAATTTGTGTGCCTATAAAATGGTGACAAATTTCAGTATCCTATATTTTTTATAGGCAACACTTCAAAGGCCCCTACAGGTCAGCAGTTTAGTGTCAGAAGGTCTTGTGCTAGAATTATTGTTCCCACTCCAGCGCGTGCAGCAATATGTAACGTGTATTGCAATCGATGTTTTCATGCGTAGGCACCCCGACATCTGCATTTACATTTATACGTGCATATACATTATATTGAAAAAATATAGGGCTGCCTGCCTTTACACGCACATCAACTGTAATGGCATCCCAGTCTTACTCCGTAGGGTTCAATATTGAGTTGGCCCACCCTTTACAGCTATAACAGCTTCAACTCTTCTGGGAAGGCTGTCCACAAGGTTTAGGAGTGTGTCTATGGGAATGTTTGACCATTCTTCCAGAACCGCATTTGTGAGGTCAGGCACTGATGTCGGACGAGAAGGCCTGGCTCGCAGTCTCAGCTCTAATTCATCCCAAAGGTGTTCTATTGGGTTGAGGTCAGGACTCTGTGCAGGCCAGTCAAGTTCCTCCACCCCAAACTCGCTCATCCATGTCTTTATGGACCTTGCTTTGTGCACTGGTGCGCAGTCATGTTGGAACAGGAAGGGCCATCACTAAACTGTTCCCACAAAGTTGGGAGCATGAAATTGTCCAAAATGTCTTGGTATGCTGATGCATTAAGAGTTCCCTTTACTGGAACTAAGGGGCCAAGCCAAACCCCTGAAAAACAACCCCACACCATAATCCCCCCTCCACCAAACTTTACATATGGCAGAATGCAGTCAAGTAAGTCCTGTTAGCCTGGCAACCGCCAAACCCAGACACGTCCATCGGATTGCCAGACAGAGAAACGTGATTTGTCACGCCAGAGAACACGTCTCCCCTCTCTAGAGTCCAGTAGCGGCGTGCTTTACACCACTGCATCTGGAGCTTTGCATTGCACTTGGTGATGTAAGGCTTTGATGCAGATGCTTGCCCATGGAAACCCATTAAATGAAGATCTCTATGCACTGTTGTTGTGCTAATCAGAAGGCCACATGAATTTTGGAAGTTTTCAGCTATTGACTCTGCAGACAGTTGGTGACTTCTGCACATTGTGTACTTCAGCATGCGCTGACCCAGCTTTGTCATTTTACATGGCCTAGCACTTCATGACCGAGTTGCTACTGTTCCCAGTTGCTTCCACTTTGTTATAATACCACTAACAGTTGACCGTGGAATATTTAGTAGCAAGGAAATTTCATGGATGGACTTATTGCACAGGTGGCAACCTATCACGGTACCACGCTTGAATTCACTGAGTTCCTGAGGGTGACCCATTCTTCCACAAATGTTTGTAGAAGCAGTCTGCATGCCTAGGTGCTTGATTTTATACACCTGTGGCCATGGAGGTGATTGGAACATCTGAATTCAATGATTTTGAGGGGTGTCCCAAAACTTTTGGGAATAGAGTATATGCGGGGCCTCAAATTTTTTTTATGTGGGAGGAGGTTATGTGCTTGGGTCTAACAGTATTTTTGAAATAAAAATTTTTTTTTTACTTAACTTTTTTTTCATCTCATAGGGGACACAAAGTTTTAAAAGACCCTGCATGTCTCCTCTGGGCTCCACTGGATGTATTGCAATGCATATCGCATCCAGCCAGAATAGAAGTGACAGCGGTGACCCAGAAGTAACGTCATACACACCGGCTTCTGGGTCACAGCGAGAAGAGGAGGAGAGCTCTCCACTCTCCCTCCACCCACCAGCACCCGCCATGTTGCTCCAACGGGCCCACAGATGGGCAAGCGGAGCCCCCATACATGGCGGAAGCAAGTTCGCATGGGGAGGGTGACTGTTACCAGGGGGCTGTGAAAGCAATTAGGCAGCAGTGCATCCACCTGACAGGCTGGAGTCTGCCTGCCAGTTTTATACACAATCCCAATCCCAGTGGCCGCAGCCACCAGATTGTGTACAACCCCCCCCCCCCCCCCCAGACCTGGCAACGAAAGGGTTACAGGCTAAGTTCACCTTTAGAGACATGTTACACCTATATTTACGCTTTAATATCTAACATTCCTAAACGATCGCTTCTCACCACCCAGAAACCCCACGTGACAGAATGCCAGAGGTTCTTCTTACACCCCCCCCCCCCCCCATGCTGTCACATTTAAAGATTTTGAAAAAATACTTTTATTGCTCAGTTATTTAACTTAATATTTATTCTTGTAAAGCCAGGTATACTTATGCCCCTAAGGAAGAGTGATACTCAAAATGCCTCAGGCAGCCTTTACATCAAGACTGTTACACTGGAACCTATAAGAGTTGCATATGGAGCTCTGTTCCTCTAATCCTCTAATACAGGCATGTACAAAGTCCGGCCCGCGGGCCAATTGCAGCCCGTGTTTCGCTTTAATATTGCCCCACAGGTAATTTGGCAATATCTAAAAAGGAGAAAAGTGCCTCTAAGTGCAATATGTGGTACATTTATTGTGGAACATAATGAGAAACACATGATGATAGAAAACGAAAGGCTTAGGCATATGTGGTGAAAGGATATGGTGGCATCCTCGATATATAAGCCATAGTAAGCGCTGGAGACTCTGGATGTTCACAGGTAGCCGGCCGGCATGTGTGAGATCCAAAGATGGCGTCCAGAGTCCACCGTGGAGTGCAACGTCGCCATAAGCGTAATGACATAGGGATGTCCAGCTTGCAATGCGACGTGTTTCGGAGCATGCGTGAGGCCGATGAAAGGCAAAGGTGCACTCCCTTCTCAATTCTCAAGCATTGAAGGAAATCAGTGATGAGTAATTTCACATTTTTTTTTTTTAGGGGGAGAAACAAGTACAGATTTCAAATATGACATGACCAGTATCAGTCGCTCCTTTATCCATTCATTTTTTTTTTGCCGCAAAATGGTCGGCCCTCACGCATGTTCACTTCATCAAATCTGGCCCTCTTTGAAAAAAGTTTGGACACCCCTGCTCTAAGATCTAAGTCTACAATATATACTTTGAGATATTGTTTTATGTTCTGGAATAAAGATGCAATAAACTGTTTCATATACTAATTTTGGTGTTTGAATTACATCTTGTGACGTGAAAGCCCCACACACCCATGACACAGTTAAAACATTAAGACTGCGCACCCTGGGTACTCCAACATGGGCTTAAATATAATGTAGAAATAAAGTAATACTAAGTTTCAAGGCAAAAATGTCCAATGGCCACTAACACCTTCAAGCTTATCAGAATTGTGTTTTGTGGGCTTTTCAGCAAGAGGGCTAGGTTCACACTACCCCGCATGCTGCAGGCTGGTTGTGGGAAGACCAAATTGACCATGCAGGTTCTGTGCAGATGCTTTTTGGAAAAAGTGCATGCACTTTTTCCATGCATGAAACATGGGCACAGCAGCTTATTCAAATGGGCGGGGGTGTGCCCGCCTTAAACCCGAAAGAAAGCTGCGACGTACAGGTATGTTACTGTGCCTGTACGGCAAGCTGTTAAGGTGGTCATATAAATCCTGTATGATAAAAATAAGTGGGTACTGACATCCCTGTTCTTGTCCTGTGCATTAAATATTAAAGCTGAAGCGCTTATCCACCCACCAGACGTATGACCATTATCACTTACCTGTTCAGTTGGAAACAGAGTGTTAATATATTCAACAGCATTAAAGTCTGCACAATCCAAATGGTCCTGACCTTGGAAAACCTGTAAATGAGGAACACAAACACCTCTTAAGTTTTAGTTAAAGCTGATCATCGGGATCCTGCCTACTTTACTAGATCCCACTCCCCATGCTCAACAGAAGAACTGTAAAACTTTTGCAATCAATGCCTTACTTTCTAATAAATCTTGACATTATTCCCTATGATGTCTTCCTGTGTGGATAACGGGCATGGGGGGGGGAAATATAAATGTAAGCCACTTGTCATGCCTGATGGGGAACAAAGCACTACATTTCCCATGAGCCAATGGGAAATGCATGGTGTGTCTGTGTCTTGGGGAAATTCCTTCCTTACATGTACTTTCAGGTTATACTCCCTAGCTGCCAGTCAATGGATGTGCACTGGTCACAACCAGGTTCTGTACTGGTTGTACCTGCCAACAGAAGGAAGCATGACATTATCCAGCTTCCTTCTCCCTCTGCAGACCGCAAGGCATCTCTTCGTAAGAAGACAGAGGTACCTGGTTGCTAAAATGAGAAATGAGGGGCTTGCTTGGGGATAAAAAAATAAATAAGTGGATGAAACTTTTACAATAGGAAGGCAATCAACTTTATAACAGTACTGGAATCCTCCTGGCATGACTTTAGCCTTAAATGTTATAAATGCTCAGCATTTACATAAACTGTCCCATACAGACAAAGACACTGTGCCATTTGTAAAGATATTGTTTAATGCAAATTCCATCACATTTAACCTGACCAAAATACTCCCAATGTTTACATTTCTACATACTGATGTATTTCCAGGACATGACCTAAAACAAAATGGCAGCGGAGACTCCTTTAAATACAACTAAATATAATCTCTTCAGCTGTCCTCAAAGAGCCTCGGTAGACAGTTTGCTGTAGCCTATTGTTTTAAGGTGTTTGGCTGCTCATTTTGCACATGCATTGACATACATTCTTAATATTGCTGCATTTTTATGCTAGCCAATAAAAAAATTATTTAGGCTTGTTACCAGGGAAAGAAAACGCATCCTACATGCCTTTTTATGCATTACCATTGTGTTCTATGGGCCTCAAAAAGCATGAAAGTGAACAGAAAAACAGACCTGAGCTAATTTTAAAAACACACTGCAGCACAGGGGACAGATGTGAACGAGTTCTTGAGCTTGTTCACATTAGCAGTTGTGAAGCAGTAAAACCCAGCAGTTGAGCAGCTCTTTTACTGCCCCCAACTGCTACCCTCTTTAGCTGCAGAGGCAGTGACCAGGGGGTACACATGCCATGGTTGCGATGCTTTGCTTTCCAGCAGAAATTATACCCGTCACCTTCAACCTTGTTCAAACTAACGTTGCTCTTTTACACACAAATAGAGCTTTCTTTTGGTGGTATTTAATCACCACTTTGTTTTTTTAATTTTTGTTGTATAAACTGAGAAAAAAAAAAGTTTAGAAAAAAAAAAAACACCACATTTTTCTTAGTTTCTCTTACAAAAATTTGCAAAAAAGTACTCTTTTAAATCTCAAACATTTAGGCCAAAATTTAACTTGCTTCCATTCTTGATAAAAATAACCCAACTCAGTGTATTCTATTTAGTTTGTGTGAAAGTTACAACGTCTACAAGCTATGGGATATATATATTTGAAAATTGGTTAATCCTGATGTACTGACGGCTGATCTCATTTCGTGAGGCCCTAAAATGCCAGGACAGTACAAAACCCCCCAAACAATCTCTTTTTATAAAGTAGCCAGTCCAAGGTATTTAGTAAGAAGCATAGCAAGTTTTTTGAAGTTGTAATTTTTTGTCACAATTTTTGGGAAAATAAAGAAATTAAATAAAATTAGTTTTTTTTCACAATTTTTTTTTTTTTTTACCAGTGCAGTACAGCATTATTATATGACTGGTGTGGCAGTGATTGGGGATACTTTCATCAGAGCAGTTCAGTGTCATAGTGACCATGTTCTACTCTAGGGGGTGATCAGGGATTTTGTTTTTTTACACTGTTATTGCTAATAACAGTGAAGTTTACTTTTATAAGCAATAGACTTTTTTACCTGTCATGAATGTGCTAACATTCACGACAGCTTAGTTACTGTTGACATGCTGTGATTGGCTACAGCTAATCACATGGTACAGGTAGCCAGCTACCATGCGATAGCTGTGAGCCAATTACTGCTTCATAATACTAAGCAAGTAGTCATGAATGGAAACCATTGACTGTTTTGTTTGCATTGTAATCATATGATCACTGTGAGCAATCACAGGATACCACACGACACAGCAGTCAAGGGATCGAGGCCCACTAGTGCACATGTGCCAGGTGATGTACCAGTACATTGAACAGCCTGGCTGTGAATCCTGTCTGCAGTTAAACTACTGTGGGCGGGCAGCAAGTGGTATAAGCACACCTGCTATTAAAGAAATATACAGGTGAAACTCGAAAAATTTGAATATTGTGAAAAAGGTCATTTATTTCAGTAATGCAACTTAAAAGGTGAAAATAATATATGAGATAGACTCATTACATGCAAAGCAAGATAGTTCAAGCCGTGATTTGTCATAATTGTGATGATTATGGCTTACAGCTCATGAAAACCCCAAATCCACAATCTCAGAAAATTAGAATATTACATGCAATCAATAAAACAAGGATTGTACATAAAACAATAACAGACCTCTGAAAAGTAGAAGCATGCATATGTACTCAGTACTTGGTTTGGGCCCCTTTTGCTGCAATTACAGCCTCAATGCGACGTGGCATGGAAGCTATCAGCCTGTGGCACTGCTGAGGTGTTATGGAAGACCAGGATGCTTCAATAGCGGCCTTCAGCTCTTCTGCATTGTTCGGTCTCATGTCTCTCATCTTTCTTTTGGCAATGCCCCATAGATTCTCTATGGGGTTCAGGTCAGGTGAGTTTGCTGGCCAATCAAGCACAGTAATCCCACGGTCATTGAACCAGGTTTTGGTGCTTTTGGCAGTGTTGGCAGGTGCCAAGTCCTGCTGGAAAATGAAGTCAGCATCCCCATATAGCTCATCTATGGAAGGAAGCATGAAGTGCTCCAAAATCTCCTGGTAGACGGCTGCGTTGACCCTGGACTTAGCAGATGACATGGCTCCCCAAATCAACACAGACTGTGGAAACTTCACACTGGACTTCAAGCATCTTGCAGTGTGTGCCTCTCCATTCTTCCTCCATACTCTGGGTCCTTGGTTTCCAAATGAGATGCAAAAGTTGCTCTCATCAGAAAAGAGGACTTTGGACCACTGAGCAACAGACCAGGTCTGTTTTTCTTTAGCCCAGGTAAGATGATTCTGACGTTGTTTGTTCAGGAGCGGCTTGACAAGGAGGAGTTGTTTGTTCAGGAGCGACTTTACAAGAGGAATACGACATTTGAAGCCCATGTCCAGGATCCGTCTGTATGTGGTGGCTCTTGATGCACTGACTCCAGCCTCAGTCCACTCCTTGTGAAAGTCCCCAACACTTTTGAATGGCCTTTTCCTGACATTCCTCTCCAGGCTGCGGTCATCCCTGCTGCTTGTGCACCTTTTTCTTCCACACTTTTCCCTTCCACATAACTTTCTATTAATGTGCTTTGATACAGCACTTTGGGAACATCCAACTTCTTTTGCAATTACCTTTTGAGGCTTTCCCTCCTTATGGAGGGTGTCAATGATGGTTTTCTGCACAATTGTCAGGTGAGCAGTCTTTCCAATGATTGTGCTTCCTACTGAACCATACTGAGAGACCATTTTAAACTCTTTGCAGGTGTTATAGCTTAATTAGCTGATTAGAGTGGGACACTTTGAGCCTAGAATATTGCACCTTTTCACAATATTCTAATTTTCTGAGATTGTGGATTTGGGGTTTTCATGAGCTGTAAGCCATAATCATCACAATTATGACAAATCACGGCTTGAACTATCTTGCTTTGCATGTAATGAGTCTGTCTCATATATTAGTTTCACCTTTTAAGTTGCATTACTGAAATAAATGAACTTTTGCACCATATTCTAATTTTTCGAGTTTCACCTGTATGTGCTGTCATTGTTGGCACCTTTCAGAAAATACTAGCTGCCTGGCTGGGCCTGGTTTCAATTCTCATACGTCACTAAATACCTTGGACTGGCTACTTTCCAAAAAGAGTTCGAGCTTGGAAGCTATGGGATAGCACTGATCACTGTATTAGTGTCACTGGGGATGTCAGTGACAGTCAGTCGTCCCCCCCCCCCCATGTCAGAATACGTGCCACAGTCCTGCAGTCCCACTATACGTTGCCGATTGCTGCCGTTACTAGTTTAAAAATATAAAAATTCCAGTATATATATATAGCCATTTGTAGACGCTATAGCTTTCACGTAAAGCAATTAATTTACATATATTGAGGTTTGTTTTAGTAAAGACATGGAGCAGAATACATGTTGGCCTAAATTTATGACGAAATTAGATTTTTTTTTAAAATTTTTACTGGACATGCTTAATCACTTCCCGTCCGACCCATGTATAAAAACGGCTGGACGGGAGCAGTGCAGGGGCGGGTTGTTTGTTCATAAACGGCGCCAGTCATTTTAGCCTGTGATCCTCCGGACACAGCGGAACAGATCGCTGTATGGGACCTCTGTGTGAGGTTCCGATCATGTGATCACTGATTGGCCAAGCAGTGATCACATGAATATTAATAAGCAAGATGTCACTTGTGACATCATTGCTTACTACCTGTGAAATCTGTGAATGATCACAGAGGTCACATGGTACAAGGCTATTCACAACAGCCTTGTACCATGTGAGAAGCTGTGACCAATCACAGCTCTCAAGAATGAAGCCAGAGAGAAGGAGAAATTACTGTTTTTACAGCCTTTATGGGTGAAAAAGCAATCAGTTTAAAAAAAAAATAAAATCATCACCCCCCCACATGTAGTACAGTGTCACTATGGTGACACGGTACTGCTAGGGTGACAGTATGTTAAAAAATAAATATAAAAAAATAAAAATTTTAAAAAAAGTTTGGTTGTAAACTAATTTGGCTAATTTTTTTACTAAAAAGATAGCTGAATACATTTTGGCCAAGATTTATGAAGAACGATTATTTGCAAAATTCTATAAGAAAAACATTTTCAAAATGTTTAGACTTTTTCATTTATTTAGCAAAAAAATAAGAATCCCAGTGGTGAATAAATACCACCAAAATAAAGTTTTATCTGTCTCAAAAAAATGCTAAAAAATTCATATGGGTACAGTGTTGCATGACTGTGCAATTGTCAAAGTGTGACAATGCTAAAAGCTGAAAATTGGCCTGGACAGGAATGGGGTAGAAGTGGTTAATAGCAAAAAATCAAAAATATTGTTTTTCCTCAAAACTGTTGGTCTTTCTTTGTTTATAGTGAAAAAATAAAAACCACAGGAGGTGATCAAATTCCATGGAAAGAAAGCTCTATTTGTGGGGGAAAAAAAGGACATTAATTGCATTTGGGTGCAGTGTTGCATGACTGCGCAATTGTCATTTAAAGTAACACAGAGCCGTATCGCAAAAAATGGCCTGGTCAGGAAATCCTCTGGAGGGCAAGGGGTTAAGTGAGCCAGCTGAAGGTAGAAGCTGATTGGTTGCAGTACACAGCTGCCCCAGTCTTATTAATGCCCCCTACGTCTAGTCTGTGACAGGGGCTCCAACATTCCAGCAATGTACATGGCGGAGGGGGTTGGTAATCAGTGTACAGAGGATCCCCCAGGGACAATGTCCGCCCTCACCTGCTCTATGGCTTGCTGCACCTCTGGGGCCAGATGAAGCACAGCCTCCAGCTCCTCCACCACTTCCAACTCCTCTTCCTCCATCCTGCTCAGCTGCTTCCCCTACTCTCACAGCTCGAACCACTTCCGGGAGCGCGGAGCACCCTGGGAGGAAGCGTCCTACCCCCTCAGTTATCAGGTGCCATCTTTGATTTGGGTTTGCCATTCCCTCCTCCGAAACTGACCATGTTAAAACTTCCGTTTGTAACTGGCAGCGTGTGAGCTGATTAGAGGGAACTTCCTTCTGTCATATATGTTCAATCAGTGCCGGGCATGGAGGAAGACTACTTTTCTATTCCATTCAAGAAACGCTTTTTGGCTTTTACGGTTTCCTCAGAAGGCGTTCGGTCAGTCAATCAATGTTCACATTTCTATGTAACGTAAAAAGTCCCCGAGACCTAATCATTATCCCGCATATCCTGTGATACCCTGGGCGTCAGCCTGGCCTCTGCCTATCAGCGCCATCTATTGGTTTGAGGTGGTTCTTCGCGACCTCGCTATTTAGTCTGCTAGAGCTGTGTAGTCAAATCACTCAAACAACAGGTGGCGCTATAACACTTTGTAGAAATGATTATAGATACACTGTTCAAAAGAATGAAAGGAACACTGAAAACACATCAGATCTCAATGGGAAAATCTCATGCTGGATATTTATACTGATATGGACTGGGTAATGTGTTAGGAATGTAAAGATGCCCCATCGTTTGATAGAAATGAAAATTATCAACCTATAGAGGACTGAATTCAAAGACACCCCAAAAATCAAAGTGAAAAAAATGAAACAAACAATACAGATCTCTCCCGTCAGCTCCTGAAACACACAGAAAAACAGCACACAGGTAACCCTTTGATTGCCCCCAGATGTTAACCCCTTCCTGCCCAGTGTCATTAGTACAGTGTCAGTGCTTTTTATTAGCACTGATGACTATATCAGTGTCACTGGGGATGTCAGTGACACCAAGTGGATGTCAGTTTCCCCCAGTGTCAGAATGCCCGCCGCAGTTCCTGTTAGTTGCTGATCACCGCCATTAGCAGTAAAAAAAAAATCCAGTATATATACTGCCATTTGTAAATGCTAAAAGTTGCAGATCGCTGCCAATACTAGTATAAAAAAACAAACAAAAAAAAACCAGTATATATACCACCATTTGTAGACGCTATAACATTCATGTAAACCAATTAATTTACACATATTGGGATTTTTTGGAGCACATGTCGCAGAATACATTTTGGCCTAAATTTATGAAAAAATTGGATTTTTTAAAAAATTTTACTAGATAGATTTAATAGCAAACAGTCAAAAATATTGTTTTGTTTTTCAAAATTGTCAGTCTTTTTTTGTTTATAGCGCAAAAACTAAAAAACGCACAGGCAATCAAATACCACCAAAAGAAAGCTCTATTTGTGGGGGAAAAAAGGATGTAAATTTCATTTGGGTGCAGCGTTGTATGACCGCGCAATTGGAGGGCAAGTGGTTAAGAGATAGTAGGAGGACTTGAAGTAGGAAGTTTGTGTGATTAATACAGATGAACACCTGTTAACCACTTGCCCTCCAGAGGATTTACCCCTCTTCCTGACCAGGCCATTTTTTTTTACTGGATATATTTAACCACTTCCCATCCGACCACTGTATATAAACGGCTGGACGGGCAGTGCAGGAGAGGGTTGCTGTTCAAAAAGAGCGCCCACCATTTTGGATTGTGCGCGTTTCCTGGGAGTGCGTGGCACCGCAATCCGATGCCCGCTGTGTCCTCTGGACACAGTGGAACACCGTTTACTGTACGGGACCTCTGTGTGAGGTCCCGATCATGTGATCACTGATTGGCCAAGCAGTGATCACATGAATAGGTGTAAGCAAGATGTCACTTCTGACATCATTGATTACTATGTGTGAAATCTGTGAATAATGAGATCACATGGTACAAGTCTATTCACAACAGCCTTGTACCATGTGATAAGCTGTGAGCAATCACAGCTCACACAGTATTTCTCAATGGCTGCAAGAATGCAGCCAGAGAGGAGAAATTATTGCTTTTACAGCCTTTATGGGTGTAAAAGCAATCAGTGTAAAAAAAAATCTTCATCACCCCCCCCCTTCCTTTCCCCCTAAGTAGTACAAAGTACTGCTAGGGTGACAGAATGTAAAAAAAAACAAAAAAACACAATAATATGTAAAAATAAAATAAAAATGTAAAAAAAATGTTTAGAAAAATTTTAATTTTTGGTTATAAACTAATTTGGGTTGTTTTTACTAAAAAGATAACTGAATAAATTATGGTCAAGATGAATGAAGAAAGATTATTTATTTGCAAAATTATTTAAGAAAAACACTTTTTTCAAAATTTTTGGACTTTTTCATTTATATAGCAAAAAAAATAAAACTCCCAGTGGTGAATAAATACCACCAAAATAAAGTTTCATCTGTCTAAAAAAAATGCTAAAAAATTCAGATGGGTACAGTGTTGCATGACCGTGCAATTGTTATTCAAGTTTGAAAGCAATGAAAGCTGAAAATTGGCCTGGACAGGAAGGGGGTGAAAGTGTTCAGGCTTGAAGTGGTTAATAGGAAAAAGTAAAACATTTTTTTTTTTTAAATTGTTGGTCTTTTTTTGTTTATAGCACAAAAAAATAAAAACCGCAGAGGAGATCAAATGCCACCGAAAGAAAGCTAAATTTCTGTGGGGGTAGGGGAATGTAAATTTAATTTATGTACATCGTTGCATGACCGTGCAATTGTAAAAAGTAACGCAGTGCAATATCACAAATAGTCCCTGGTCAGGGAGAAGCGTAAATCCTCTGTAGAGTAAGGCTACGTTCACATATGTGTGGGTGGTGCCGCTGCGGATCTGCATGAAAATTCTGCTGCACCACCCACACAGAGAAATGTGGACCTGCGGGTGGGTGCCATTAGTTCTGCCTGTACTGGAAAACGCAACCGTACTGGGAACCGAGGTTCCTGTGCATGCTGTGTTTACAGAAGTGCAGGAACTTCTCAGCGTGTCCCGGGAGTTCATTCAAATGAATGTGCTCTTGAGCCCACGCAAAACGCGGTCTGCGCGGCCGCATATATGTAACCCTAGGTTCACATCTGTGTGGGTGGTGCCACTGGGCATCTACACGGAAATCCGTGCAGCTGCACAGAGAAAGCGGACCCGTGGGCGGGTGCTATTAGTTCTAATGGCACGCTGCCCGCAATGGAAAAACGCAACTGTACTGGGAACTAAGGTTCCCATATGGGATGCAGGTACTTCCTCCCTGCGTGTCACAGGCACGTGCACACACTCTAATGAATGACGCTTTCGTGCTCATTCATAGATAACCAGGAATTACAGATTAATTTCTATTATGCAGTTATATATAATAAGCATACTCATTATTTCAAGTATACAAAACTGATATTGATGATTTTGCAACAATGCCCAGCTTTCATTTACCGAAGATAAAAGCCAATCACTCAGCACGTGGTCGCTCCCTCCTACATCTCCGAAGAGAAGAGGAACGGTCATCAACAGTTAGTGGCACTACACAAAGCAACGCCTCTAACTCACTTCGCACTCAGAAACAACCACCTTAGCTCCTCATCGTGATTGGTGAGTTTGTACACTTTAGAGCACATTCCAACAGTCAAGAACTATAGAAATGATCCCTGAAAGTATAGTCTTAACCTGTCTCTGCTTCAGCGACACTCCCAGACATTGCATGATCCTTTACCAGCTTAGGGAGAGTGAGAATATACTTATTATTTTCCTTTAAAAAAATATTATTCAAATTAAATAATCATAACATGTGTGTTCCAATATGATCAAAGGTGAAAATAATATCATTTTAAATAAATAAGTGTATCACTTTACTACAAACGATCCTCATTTGCATGTCTGAAACCAGCAAGCCAATCACACAATCGTGTGCTCACTGTTGCCACCTAGCGTCTGAATTACAGAATTAAAGAGTCCTAAACTCTACACTGGAAGAGAAGTTTCTTTCAACAGCATGGAGGAATGAGATAAAACGTGGCTATAAGGGGTCATGTACACTGCAGCTGCTAAACTGATGTTCAGGAGCTGTTAAGCATTTTTTTCAGCAGCCCCTAAACCAGGGGCGGACTGACCATTTGGAAACTCGGGCACTGCCCGAGGACCCAGGGTCAGTAGGGGGCCCCATGAGATGCCCCTGGTACCTTTTTCATAGGCTTTTTTGAGTTTGGGCAAGGACACAGGGGCCCCATGATCCCCTATTGCCCAGGGGCCCCATGAGTTGTCAGTCTGCCCCTGCCCTGAACTCTTCCTTTATGTTTTCCTATGTGTCCATGTACACATAGTCGTTTACAGTAGTTTACAGGCAGTTCAGTTTACAGTAGTTTTCTTGAAAGCACCAAAATTGCGTTCAGGAGTAGATTTTCAAATGCTTGTAAACGCAGTTAACTGCGTTTACAAGCGTTTGCATTTAGATGCGTTTTTTGACAGGTCCATATCCTGACAGGTCCAGAGCCTTTTTTCTTCATCCAAAATGCATGCAAAGTGTTTTCCATGTATTCAAATGAACCTAGTACACCAGCGCAGTCAGTTCCAGGTTTCGCTAGAAGGAAAAAATGGTAGAACGTGCTGCATTATGCTCATGATGGGATCCGTAGTGAATACAACCAGAAAAGACAGGTCATGTCTACACATACTCCTAGATTGTAAGCTCTAAGCAGGGCCCTTTGTTTCTTCTTGTACAAAATTGTTTTGTAACTGTAATGTCTACCTTCATTTTGTAAAGCGCCAGGCAAACTGTTGGCGCTATATAAATCCGGTATAATAATACTGCTCTCTCTGCTTCTGCTCTCTCTATTTCTCTCAAAATGTCTGAAATAGTTAATTGTTTACTATTTTCAGTGCATTCTGTGCATTTGGGAAGGTCTCCTGAGGTTATCTTTTAAAAACGCTCCTAAACGCAAACACACATAAACGCGGTATGCAAACGCAGCTAAACATGTTTTTTAACCTATGTTTTCTAGCAGTCAGTTTCCAGTGGTCAGAAGAGTATTCCAAACGCCCTCTGTACATGAGCCCTAAGCCTGTCCAGGTGAACACAAGAGCAGCATGGCTCTCACGAATGATGCAGATTTAAAGGCTAAGTTCACCTTTATACAAAAAATAATAAATGCACATTTTTTTGCAGGTAAAAAAAATGAGCATTTATTATGTTTTGTTACAGGAGCCTGGGGCTAGGGATCAGCAGATTGCTGGTACCATGCAGGACTCCTGCAGACCTGTCTTTTTTTTTTTTCTATTTAAGTCCTGCAGTGTAGTGATACACACTTGAAAACTTAACACCCAGTGCATAAAAAAAATGCACTTACAAAAGTCAAAACTCAAAAAAGTGCACAGGGTGTACACACGGTCCTCCTCCGAAGAGCAAGAACCATTATAATAAACACAAATACTCCTGCTCTTGGGGGGTGAACTCAATATGGTTATGGATCCACTCTGGAGATCCTGGATGGTGCACGTCATGCTGCCTCAAAGGACTGGGGGAGTCCAAACACTGGACACAGAGTGGCTCTGAGGAAGAGGCAAGTCCTTGAAACGAGTTAACCTGTTGGAGGTCCAGTATTCCTATGGGGAAAGCCCTGCCATGTGGACTGGACAGTGCCGTTCTTTATGATGAGTTTTTATACATTTGTCCTTTGTAAGTATATTACCTATTATTTTTATCAATAAATGTTATTTAAGGTAATGCACTAGACCAGTGCGCCCTCTGTTTGTTTTCTTTGTAGAAAGCACCCTTACCCTGATCCCCCAGGGAGCACTGAAGTACTCACTGGACCACCCAGGCCAAAAGCAGGCAGACCCCTTTCTTCAGGAGGCCTGCCGAAACAGGTCAATGCCAAGTACTAGGTAGCAGTGCCGGGACAAAGTCATCCAGTGCCCAGGGCAAAGATAGCAAACTGCGTCTCCGCAAATCAAATTATTGTGGCCATGGCATCCTTACACCCCCAGCTGCTGCCTCTGCAGCCTAAAGGAGAGCAATAGGGGTGATACAAAAACGAATCTCTGCAGCATGTTTTTATGCCCCCCCCATTACAAGTGTAAACAAGCCAGAGTCTGCACGGGTGCATTGGGCAAGGTCACCATTGCGTCTCTTGACCCTACACCAGTGGTCTAAAATGGGGTGTGGTAAAAATATTATTATTATTATTACTACGAGTTTATATAGCGCCAAAGGGTTTGCTCAGCGCTGTACAATAGGGGGGACAATACATGGCACAGTACAACAACAACAAACAACGTACGAGGGTTTAGAGGGCCCTACTCTTACGAGCTTACAATCTAGGATGTCTCAGCTATGGGGTTTTACTGCCCCCCAAACCACAAATGTAAATGAGGCCTTACTGTCCTGAGCCCTTTATAGGGCTGCTTTCACACTGCGGTTTACCCCCACTGCAAATGCAGAGCAGTGCACCTGCAGGTTGGCTGTGCTTTGCCCTAAATTTCTATTATATGTTGCAGGTGTGGTGCACTTTATGAAAGTTCACCAAAACTCACATTCAGTTTGAGGTGGAGAGCCACTTAGGAGGACTCCGAAGGCCACAGGTTGGGCACCCCCTGATCTAAGGTCTCTAGTTCACATTCATACATACACATACTAGGGCCAATTTAGAGAGATTCTAATTAACCAACCAGCATGTCTTTGGAGTGTGGGAGGAAACTGGAGTACCTGGAGGAAACCCATGCAGGGAGAACATGCAAACTCCAGGCAGGTAGTGCTGTGGCTGGGATTTGACCCTAGTGCTGCCAAGCAGAAGTGCCAAGTACGTAGCCACTGTGCTGCCCATTGTGTCTCTGTAAGATGGACAACAGTTATAACATAGTATGAGGCAGAAGGAAGCTCAGACAAGGAGGACCTATGTTCCAGTCTCCCTGCAGCTGAGTACTAGCGTGTTATAGCTGTGACCATCCAGGGGAGTTCAGAACCCTCTAGCAGTGAATATTCCCTTCCAAGGAGGAAAGGAGAGGCACCAAGAACTAAATTCCAATGTTGTAATGTAGGAACGAACATATGAGTAAATCTCAAAGGTAATATCTTCACTCTGGGCAAGTTTACACCATGAATCACACAGAACCGCACTGTGCAATTCATATGCTATCCAGGCGCAGTGCAATTTCAGCCCATTTATTTGAGTGGGTTGAAATCACGCTCGACCACACCAAAAGTGCTGCATGTACTACTTTAGAAAAACACACAGCAACCGGATTGCACAGTACTACTGTACCATGTGAGCCAGTGCAGGCAAATGCAATCAGGGCAGCACAGTGGATAAATGGTTAGCACTTCTGCCTGGCAGTACTCAGGTCATTGGTTTGAATCCCAACCATGGCACCACCTGCCTGGAGTTTGCATGTTCTCCCTATGCTTGGGTGGGTTTCCTCCAGGTACTCCGGTTTCCTCCTACACTCCAAAGATATGCTGGTAGGTTAATTGAATCCTGTCTAAATTTGCTGAATGTAAGTTAGGGACTTTAGATTACATGCCCCTTGAGGGTTAGGGACTGATCTGAATGTACAATATATATGAAATGCGCTTTGTAAATTGATGGTGCTATATAAGTACCTGAAATAAATAAATTGGGGTGCCATTACATGAACACTGACACCTGCTGCAGATGCATTTTGTGCATGGCTTCCCACACCACATTCTGGAGTAGATAGGTCCTCTGCACAACAGTGATGTATTTACCAGAGATTCAGCCTGACTAGTCTTACTCAATAACTGGGCATTCGGAGATTGGTTCACACCAGAGGCTGTGTCAGGGCTCTCAATCACAATAGGAGCAACAGCTAAACACATTATACCAAGGTTGGGAAAGCAACAGAATGCAGAGCCCAGTGCTCAAAAGACACAATCCAGGCAGGCCAGTCCAGCGGTGCCTGGGTATGGCCTCCAAAGTTGTTGATGAGGACCTAAGGGTCTAGTAGGGATTTGGGGGGACCCCACGCCGCTTTTATTTTCTTCTTAATTTTGGCATGGGTTTCCCCCTTAAAATCCATACCAGGCCCAAAGGGCCAGATAGGGATTGGGAGGGGACCCCCACACATTTTTTTTATTATTATTGGCATTCTTTTTTTTACATTATTTTACATTCATGCATCCAAGTCGCACCCATCCAAAGTTGTATAAAAGTGGCATCAAAGTCAATACTTTGGCAAAAAAAAGTAGGCTCACCCTGGGGCGGACTGACAACTCATGGGGCCCCGGGCAATAGGGCATCATAGGGCCCCTGTGTCCCTGCCCAAACTCAAAAAAGCCTATGAAAAAGGTACCAGGGGCATCTCATGGGGCCCCCTACTGACCCCGGGCCCTTGGGCAGTGACGAGTTTCCAAATGGTCAGTCCGCCCCTGGGCTCACCTGAACTAGTGTTTCTATTGGAAGATTTCCCCAATATTCCTGCTCTGGGAACAACCCAAAATGTAAGGGAGTTTTAAGTTAGGCATATGCTGACTGAAGTTGTTACAACTGATTATACTTATTCAAACACCCTCAGCTTGTAGCAGTTAATAGACAGTGCACTTAAACACAAGGAAGTTACACTAATTATTATTATTATACAGGATTTATAAAGTGCCAACAGTTTGCTCAGCGCTTTACAATATAACGGGAGACAATACAGCAACAATACAGTTCAATACAAGAGTTATAGGAGCTCCTTGGAGTTTACAATCTAGAACATGAAGAACGTAATAGGTATATAAATGTTGTGGTTCTCAAGTGGTTTATCGGGGTTATGGCTAAGGAAATCATCCATAATCCAGGTACTTTTTTTTTCAGTGGACAGCCGGCTTTCACATGGAAGTGGTCCTAGCAGCTCTTGAGCTGCTGAATTGCTTTCTATAGCAGTGGGAGGGGACACCCCCCTCCTGCAGCTCACTGGTGTTTCTCAGGCTTACCGTTAACCGGGAACCAGTCCGAGAATGATCTGATAGAGCGGCCTCCTCAAGATGGTGGCGATGAAAGACTCTATGACTTTTGATTGCCTCTATCATGATGGAGATCCAAGCGATGGTCGTCAACGGAAGTAAACACATTTAAGTTTTTTTAAAGCATAAAATCCCCCCAATTTTATTTTTTTTATGCTTTAAAGGTAAAGAAGAGGTTTGGGGTCTTTTAGGGGACCTGTCATGCATATTCCTATTACAAGAGATGTTTACATTCCTTGTAATAGGGTTAAAAGTGATAACAAAAATTAAAGGGACAGTGTAAAAATAAAAAAAAAATAAGAGCAAAAATGTTGTAAAGCGCCCCCCGCATCCTACCATGCTCATGTGCAGAAGCAAATTAATACATAAATTGCGCACGCATAAGTAAATGGTGTTCGTAGCACACATGTGAGGTATCGTTGCAATCATTAGAGCAAGAGAAATAATTCTAGTGTTATACCTCCTCTGTAACTTTAACCACTTCCTGTCCGGACACTTTTACCCCCTTCCTGTCCAGGGCAATTTTCAGCTTTCAGCGCTATCACACTTTGAATGACAATTGCGCGGTCATGCAATACTGTACCCATATGAATTTTTTACCATTTTTTTGAGACAGATAAAGCTTTATTTTGGTGGTATTTATTCACCGCTGGGATTTTTATTTTTTTTACTATGTAAATGAAAAAGTCCAAAAATTTTGAAAAAAAGTGTTTTTTTTTATAAAATTTTGCAAATAAATAATATTTCATCCTAAATCTTGGCCAAAATTTATTCCGTTATTTTTTTAGTAAAAAAAAAAATCCAAATTAGTTTATAACCAAACATTATAATTTTTAAACATTTTTTTTTACATTTTTATTTTATTTTTTTTTATATTATTTTTTATTTTTATTTTTTATTTTTACATACTGTCACCCTAGCAGTACAGTGTCACCATGGTGACACTGTACTACTTGTGGGGGGTGATGAAGATTTTTTTTTTTTTTTTACACTGATTGCTTTTACACCCATATAGGATGTAAAAGCAATCATTTCTCTTTCTCTCTGTCTGCATTCTTGCAGTCATTGAGAAATACTGAGTGAGCTGTGATTGGTCACAGCTTGTCACATGGTACAAGGCTGTTGTGAATAGCCTTGTACCATGTGACCTCTGTGATCATTCACAGATTTCACACGTAGTAAGCAATGATGTCACAAGTGACATCTTGCTCACTACTTTGCATGTGATCACTGATTCGCCAATCAGTGATCACATGACCGGGACCTCGTACAGAGGTCCTGTCCGACGATCGGTGTTTCACTGTGTCCGGAGGACACAGCGGACACCGGATCGCGGTGGTGCGCGCTCCTAGGGAGCGCGCACAGCTAGAAAAGGCGGGTGCCGTTTAGGAACGGCAACCCGACCTTGGACTGCCACCGCCCTGCCGTTTATAAACAGCAGGCGGACGGCAAGAGGTTAAACAGGTAACCTGTAAAAAAATTTAAAGCATCGCCTATGGACATTTTTAAATACTGTAGTTTGCCACTATCCACAAGCGTGCGCAATTTTAAAGCAAGACATGTTAGGTAGCTATTTTCTCACCGTACCATCCACTTTCAGATTTTACAAAAAATTGGGGTATATATTGTTTTGTATATTTTTAATTCACTAATTAAAAAAATAGTGTTTGAAAAACTGCTGCGCAAGTACCATGAGACATAAAAAATTGCAACAATCGCCATTTTGTTCTCTAGGGTCTTTGCTAAAAAAAAAATATAATATTTGGGGGTTATAAGTAATTTTTTAGCAAAAAATACAGATTTAAACTTGTAAACATCATAGAAAATGCTTGGTCTTCTGCAGTTTTGTAAAAAGAAAAAAAAAATTCAAGCATTTTACAATTAGTGTAAAACCTGAATCTTGAGTCTTGATATCAATCTCCTCTAATCCTGCCACAGTAGGACTCAGACAGAGAAAGGGAATTCCGCCGCTAGGAGTCAACTAGGTTGCAGTGCCCATGTGATGATGACAGGACACAAGAGTTGATAGATGACATCATTAGTATAGAGATGCTACTCCTTCATTGTTCTATTAGCAGGCTGATAGTTTGTTCTTGACCAAGCTTTGCCGTTTCTGTAGTGGAGTTTGATTAATAGTGCATGCTGTCTGGAATGGGTATAAGTATCACAGAACCAGTTAAAAACAAACAAAAAAATCTTTGGATTGGAAAATTCAGTTCATATATAAGTATTTCAAGAGTGTATTTGGCTCTCTTGCCTGATATCTGACTTTTTCCCAGGTAAAGGAAAACTTTATCATTGTTTAGTCAGAGTAGATTTTCAGTTTGTTCTACCAGAAAGCAGAATTCTGTCTGAATCTCTAATCTCAAGTAAGCCTACCAGTCTACTGGTGGTAGGATGACCTGCTGCCATGGATATCTATTCAATATATTCAATTATTTAAGTATCTATTTAAGTATTTAGAGTATCTACCCCAGAAAGCAGTCCTCAGCACAATCCAATACAGTTAAGAGCTGCAACTGGAATGTAAGGGATTTCTGGACAAATACTAGAAGTTTTAACATGAGAACCTCTAAATGCCTATGTAGCCAGGTGCTTGGCTAGAGACAAAGAGTGATTTCAAATACTGTGCAGCAGTGCTCTCTGTACTTCCAATGGACTTCAGCTGAATGGGCTACCAGTAACCTGCCTCCATCCACCAGGGGGAGTTGACAAGCAGAAGGAGTTTAAGAGACTTGATGGTTGGCAGCACTGAATCAAGGGAGATGAAGTCTGGGAAACTTTATTATGGCAATTAATGGATTATTGGACTACAATTCCTAATGCGAGATGGGTATAAACTAAGCTGTATTTTTATAGCCCGAATACCAAGGGATTTCCTCTTTGCTGCAAGAAGACTGAGATGTGCACATTCCTGCTTCTGTGTACACACCAACCTTCCATAAGCCTGGCCATGTGCTGAGGTCCGTAGTTGCTCCAGAAGTCAGCTGGCATCTGAACAGCAGGAACCCTGTGGCTGTATCATTGGGACTGGTGAGAGGATACTGCTGCCATTAACTTACTGCTGCTAAAAGAGACTGAGCACATAGGGAATGGCCATCTAATTAGCATCATTATTTACTACATGCAGACTGGGAGTGTACTCATGTGTACCACCGTAAACACTGAGCCCCAACACTAGCCGGCTGAAGAACTAGGGCTAAAGACTGTCCACACAGATAGCTCCTTCGCAAGAACTTTGCCCATTTTCCATAGTAAGAGGTACTGTAGCTCTTTACAGAGTCTTGAATTTCATTGTTGCCATTCATATAAAGCGCACTCTAAAGTGGATATAGCCTACTGTTTACAGAAAAGTTGATTATGATATCATTGCTTTTAGTCCTCATGCACACTGGACGTTTTTACAGCTGCTGTTTTTGGCTTTTGGCCAGAGAAGTTTTTTAGCTGTGAAAATGCTCTAATGCTGTAAAATGCGGCAAACTGGCATTTTTAGGCTTTTTTTGAGCAAAAGGTTTAATTTTTTTGTGTAACAAAAAGGCAAACACAGAAAAAAGCTGAAAAATGCAGCTAAACACTAATGCAAAAATGTTAAAAGACACTGAAAAACCCGCATTTACACAGCTAACACTATCAGCATTATTAAAACGCCCAGTGTGCATGGAGCCTTACTGTTTTCTATTGTTATTACTTATTGCTGATTCTGGGGTTACCAGGTTTACTCTAATATGATTGCATAGAACTCTATTCTATGATGCTGTAGCTACTGAACTGTCTAGTGAACTGTTTTGTCCTAATCTTTTACATACTCATTTATGTGCATACGATGTGTTATCAAAAAGTTTTTAGACTAGTTTTGTAACACGCCAACAGATGGCAGCACAAGGCTACATTCCCAGTCATGGGGAGCACCGACCTTCATAAGTCAGTGTGCCCAAAGACATCGTTCTGTGTACATTGGGTGCTGTGCAACTGGTGCTATTATGACCAGGTGCATTCCCACGTCAGCTATTTCATCATGGACAGCAAGTTAGAACAAACAGCAAACGTGAAATTCTGCATGAAACCCATACACCCAGGTTTTGTCACCAATAATGATCTTTAACATGAAGGATGGGTCATCCACAGCTGATGGAGTTCTTGACAGACTGGGACACAGTGTTCTTTGTGCTCCTGGGTCAGAAGCCTAGGGATGAACTTGGCAGCAACATGGCACATGCTTAAATCACATGTGAGGATTGCCTGGACTGTTACATATGACACACTGACAATGACAGCAATGTTGTGGATTGTTCTCCGAAGATAATCATGCACAAGTTGCCGAATGGTTTTGACATTTTCAGGGGTTGAGCTCATTGATACTGAACCACAGTTATGTGCAGGGTATCTACATGTGTGCTCCCAGTAGCAGTGCAGTATCCATTTTCTAAACCTAGTGGGGTTGAGGATGTTCTCAGAGTCAAGGCAGAACAGGCAACCCAAGCATCTCCTGTAGGTGTAGCACTAAACCAGTTATTTATTTATGTTTTACACATTCAGTTAACAGATAGCCAGACTTTAATTATAATTCCAGTTAAAAGTGTGGCGATGGCCAGAGCTAGAGTGAGTCCACGCAGAACAATCACATCCCTCATTTGTACTGGGTCTTTGGAAGCATATTGTTCTTGTAAGGGCAGCTGTTTTGTTTCAGTCTGTTGAATGGAGACCTCTGATAATACGATTATTTCTGATGTGTTCTTTGCTGCTGTAAACATGAAAGACCACAGTTATTATGTGTTAGAATTGATTTAGGAAGAATAGTTTCTTGTTATATGAGAATGCTGTTTTAGACTTCCAAACAGCAATCTTTTGGATTTGGTCTTCCAATAATTATCCAGTGTTTGGGGTAAAACAACTCCCATGGGGTGACACAAGTTAGTGAATGTCAAATATCTTCCATGGCCACAGACAAAAAATTCAAATGATGATTTTAGACTTCAGTTATCCCAATAATTTGCTGGACTTTTCATATTCAGCCATAACTGTGGCTGTGACAAAATATATAATGGTAATTTTTCATAAAAAAAAAAAAGATTTTAGACCATATTTGTCAATATCTGGCCTGTGCATTACCTTTCCTGTCTGGTCATTATTTGCTCAGATACTAAGCAATATACAGATTTAAATTAGAGCTCTAATTTATTAATTTTATGTGTTTAAATTGACACATACTTCCAAAACTTGCTAACAGCATTTTAAAAAGACATCAGAATTGTTATTTCATTTCTGTAATACAGAAACATACCTGAAGGAATTCTCTCATTACATGGCATTCCTGCTCGTCCTTGAGCCTAAAAAACAAAACGTACAGAGTTTAATTAGATATATTAATTGCTAAATACATTAACATGTTTATATTGCCAAAACGTTTTAATTTAGTTTCAGATAGAGTAAGGACCCTCTTTATTTGTCCTGGTGACCACTGTTACTAATGTAAATGCAGCATTTACAGTCATCAGAACACTGGGTGAGGGGAAGTGACATCCATTCTGGTAACAGATGAACAGTTCTCCTTCACTCCTGTTAAAGTGACAACTGTAACATGTCAGCTTTACCCTCACTTTTAGTTCTAGTGACATTGGTCAGTGACAGTGGTCAGAAAGTATGGGTGTATCTCCCCAGTGGAAAAAAACACAGCAATAAAATCTGGAAGATGTTCTAACCCCCCTCCAGTCTACCCAAAACTAATAAAAACATTTTGTTTGAGTCACCACTTTAAAGCTGACTTCCAGGAATTCAGACACTTTGATAAATGTGCTGGCATACTATGAGTTAAGTCCATAGAGATGCATACCATCCCATCTGACAGTTTTATGGAGCGCCAGAAGGATAGCTATCCACTATAGTTCTGGAGCTCTGACTCCTGACCTGGTCTCAGCTCCTTCAGCTGTAGGGTTGCATGCAACTACTGTACCAGCTCCTTCCCTTTGCTGCCTATTTACAGAAGTCTTTGTATTATGTGAATTCAGGGGCGGACTTACCATTCAGCCATTGCCCGAGGGCCCGGGGTCAGTAGGGAGCCCAGTGAAAGGCTTACTGGGTACAATTCACTAAGCGGTATCTTACCACATCTGAGTATGCAGTAGGATACTACATAGCATTTAAAAAAAAAATGTTTGAATTCACCAAAACATGTTATTAAAATACGGCATGAGTTATTTTATCAAGTCATGCAGTATTTTAGTAGTGAAAAATATGCGTTAATGTTTCAGCTGTCAGCAGGGTTCCCCACTGACAGCTGAATGTAAAAGAAAGAATTGCCAGCAATTTAAAAAATGGTGTGGTGTCCCCCCTCCATCCATACCAAGCCCTTTGGGTCTGGTATAGATTTTGAGGGGAACCCCCACACCAAAATTAAAAAAAAAAAATGGCGTGGGAGTCCCCCCCAAAATCCATACCAGACCCTTATCTGAGCATGGTCAGGAAAGGGGGGGGATGAGCGAGCGCCCCCCCCCCTCCTGAACCATACCATGTCACAACATGGGGGATGTGCTTTGGGGGGCTCCCTCCCCAAAGCACCTTGTCCCCATGATGATGGGGACAAGGGCTTCTTCTCCACAACCCTGGCAGGTGGGTGTGGGGGTCTGCGGGTGGGGGGCTTATTGGAATCTGGAAGCTTCCTTTAGCAAAGGGTTCCCCAGATCCCGCCCCTTCCATGTTAATGAGTATGGGGTACATGGTACCGCTACCCATTCACAAAAAAAAGTGTAGTATGAAAAAAGACAGGAGACAATGCCCGCCGCCGCTACCCAAAGAAAAAAAAAAGGCTTCGTTCCCGATGCTGGCTCCCGGCCATCTGACTGTTCTGCTGGCTTGACAGTTCTTAGATATGTAAGGGGCAGTGACATCACTTGTTCACTTGTATGGCCCCGCCTCCTTGTGACATCATTGACCCAGCATGCCCCAGTTGATGACACCACAAGGGGCCGGGGCTCACACATGATGTCCCCTGGAGGCACCGCCCCTTACATATTTAAGAACGGTCAAGTCAGCGGAACAGTCAGACAGCCAGGAGCCAGCGTCAGGAGCGGAGCCTTTTTTTAATCTTTTTTCAGGTAGCAGCAAGGCGGCAGTGGGCATCGTGATTGCCGTTGGATCTACTTCGGGGGACAATCTTTTATTTATCTTCTTTTAATAAAGAACTTGTCAAAAACCGTCTCCTGTCTTTTTTCACACTACACCTTTTTTTTTAAATGGGTAGCGGCACCATGTACCCCATATTAATTCACATGGGGGGGTGGGATCTGGGGGCCTCCTTGCTAAAGGGGGATTCCAAATTCCGATAAGACCCCTGCCTGAAGACCCCCACAACCACAGGCCAGGGTTGTGGGGAAGAGGCCCTTATCCCCATCAACATGGGGACAAGGGGCTTTGGGAGGAACCCCCCAAAACACCCCCCATGTCAAGGGCATGTGACCTGGTATGGTACCGGCGGGGGGAGGCCTCACTTGTCAACCCCCTTTCCTGACCTGCCAGGCTGCATGCTTGGATAAGGGTCTCATATGGATCTTGTGGGGACCCCACACCATTTTGTTTTATTTTGGCGTGGGGGTTCCCCTCAAAACCCATACCAGACACAAAGGGCTTGGTATATATGGAAAAGGGATCCCACAACGTTGTTTTAATATTTTAAAAATAATTTTTAATGCCCCTTCTATGCAGCAGAGCTGCAATATGTAGGTGGAGTGTTGTGTGGGTGTGGCATGAGTGTAGGTGGAGACACAGGGGGCCCCAATATCTCTTATTGCCTGGGGGCCCCATGAGTTGCCAGTCCACCCCTGTGTGAATTAATTCACAAAATACAAAAGCTTCTATGAATGGACTGCAGATGGGTGGGGTGGGTAGGGATGCTGTGTGTGAGAAGACAACATCTCTCATCTCAGAGCTACAGAGTGTAGTGACAGCTATCCTCCAGGAAGTGCCATTAAACTGTCAGATGTAAAGTAAAGAGAATTAACGCATAGCGTGCCTGCACATTTATGAACCTGTCTGCATTCCGGGAGTCCAGCAATTCCCAATTATGATATTATAGAGACATCTACAATCATGGACACTTACTTCAAGGGAAACATCCTTCCAGCTTACTTTTACAAGATAGATAATGAAGAAAACAGATAGAAACACTCCACAGAGAATCATTCCAATCCAAAGACCTTTAAAGAGTAAAATGTAGCAGTAAAAATTCAATGGAAGTACAGGAGACAGTATCAAAAATCCTTCAGCCACAGAAAAGGGCAGATAAAGCCATTTTCACACTGGTGCACTGTGGTCCCATTGACTTCTATTAGACTATGCCTTTTTTTTTTTTAATTGCAAAAAAAAAAAAAAAAAAGATTGGATAAGTAGGGTTGACTATGTACATAGGATGGAGGAACTCTACCATCAGGAAGAAGATAGAACGGTGAGATTCAGAGAAAGGTAGGAGAAATTGGATAAGTTCAAAGAGGAATTTAAAGAAAGATAGGGAGGAGATAAGAATGGAAGAAAGAGAAGGGTGCCTTGACAGTGAAGAGTAAAGAAGTGGAGCAAGGAGATAAGAGGGAAAATATCAGGGAACAGAGGGGGGCAGGGGGTAGGAGTGGGTGGGCAGGGTTTTTTTTTCTCTTTTCTCTAGAGGTATAAGGGTATTGTGTACTGATGAATATTTTGGCATTTTTTTTAACAATGTAATGTGATTTAGTGAAAATTAATAAAATATTTATTAAAATAAAAAAAGACCATGCCTTTTAAGGAAAACACATCAAAGTCCTGAATTCTGCATCTTTGATGCCCTTTCAGAAAATGTATAGCCTAACAAAGGTGAATGAGTGTGCACCTAAAACCACGTGTAAAATACACATATAATCAAGCTGCACCAAAAAGACAGTGCATTCATGTGTTGGCACAATGGGAATGTCAAGGGAATTCCAAAGGCAAAGCAGAGAATTAGTAGCTGCAGCATATATGTGCAGACACCTCTGGGTGCTTTAATTTATAGCAAATATAACAGTGAGCCCAGGCCAATAAATGATTACATATGGGCTAAATGCAGTTAGCCTAGGTAACATCTGATCAATATAACATTTAACCCGGGTTCACACCGAATGCGATTTCAAAGTGGAGTAATTTGGTCCCATTTAAATCACAACTTCAAAGTAGCGCTGATATATACACAGGTGCAATTTCAGTACCATTTACCTTATAGTCTATGGAAGTTAAATTGCACTGAAGTGATGAAAAAGTAATGCAAATCGCATAGAAATACATTAGATGCAACTTCAGGTATGATTTGTAAATCGCATATGACACCTGAAGCCGCAGCGATGAAAACCAGAGCTTACTGAATTTTTTAAACAGCTGCAGCCCCTGCCTATAGAGGGCTATGTTAGATCTGTACATTGAGCAGTAGCTACAAAGCTGTCAAAGTTGATCACTTTTTGTTAAAATGATACTGAAATAGGACACCAAATGTAAAATGGGGGTTTTCAAATATCACAGAATGAAACAATTGCTTTCATAACATGTTAAAAATCCATAAATATACCTTTTATGCCCACCTTGGCTGCAAACATGAGAGCAGCACCCACTGGCAATCCAAATACATAATAGCCAATGGCAAATATGACTGCTCCAATCTTCTGTCTTCCTATTCCTCTAAGTACTCCGCTACATACACACTTTAGGCAGAAAACATTTAATTTAGTGTTAATTTGTATTATAACTATTAAACCTCCAAAAGTATCATAGCTCTTCATTTCTAGACAAATTACTTTCAGTTTGATGTATCCAAATGGTGAAAAACTCACATTTCCAGTAAAGAGATGTGAGCCTGATTGTAGCTATTTTTTTTGTTCTAAAGGTTAAGTTCCCACCACCTGAAAATCATTTTATGATTCATTTCAAAAGTTGGCCACCCAACATGATCTCTGTGCGTGCCAACCAGTCTTGCTAATGGAAAATATTTTCCCTTATTAAAAGAGAAGTGTGTGAATATAAAAAAATAAAAAAACAAATAATCATACTCACCTAGATGGCTGCAGCATCGATCAAATGCTGCAGCTGTACCCCGCCGGTTCTACACTGAGAACTGAGCAATCAAACACCTCCAATTGCTCAGTTCTTGGGTCCGCTGTGAGCACAGGGCAGTGACTGTTAATCACCAGCTCTCTGCTCTGCCCTTCCAGTGCTCACTAGAGCAACGTCATGTAGAGGGGGTAGAAACGACAGGCTCAGGCTCTCAGCAGTGCGGTGACAGGCTGAGCTAGCTGCTGGTCAGGAATCCTGGTAGATCTCGACATTATTGTCGGGATCCCTGCAGAGCCTGTACTGGCTCTGATATCAGCTGTTAGCAGATTTTAGCACGCTGTTGGCAGAATCTGGGTCACTGGAGTGCACAACTAAGTGTACTCTTGTGACCCACAAAAGAATTGTGGCCAAAAGAACTTTGGTCATACTTCTTCTTTAAGGGTATGTAAAGCCCAGCAATAAGCTTTTCTTATTTGCTTCTCTTCTAAACATACCATTAAAACAATTTTCTTATATCTGTTTGATAAATGCAAAAAAAAATTTTGATCCTGCCAGAAACATAGTGAATTTGTAAGTTTCTGTGTCCTCTGCAACATATTTGCAGCTTTGCATACACTACAGAACATCTCCACCTTATGTTGTGGATGAGGAGAGGAGGAGGTGTTCTGTCTTCTTAGCACACTTCCTGTCTTAGGTTGATATTGTTTTTCCGCCACAGGTACAGTGCAGTGAGCATTCTTAATCTAGGACAGAAGGTATATTATTTGCAGGATTACCAGGTGAAAATAAAGGGAAACAAATTCTGCCCCCCCCCCCAAACTAATACAGTCTCCACATCTACAAACTGGTAAGCAGAGCAATATATTACATTTTTGTTCTTCAGTTTAGATACAGTCAATATATTGATGAATACTGTATATCAACCCTATCCAGTATCTCAGTCAATACTTTGTCATCTTGTGACAGTTGAAAAGGCAGAACCTGGTTGGTTACTATAAGGGAGTCTAGACACAAAAAAGAAGGATATAGTCTTTTTGTGCCAGGGAATTTAGTTTGCCCATAAAAGAGAAACTATCGATTTTTTTCATAATATTTTGTAACATACACTTACTGAAAACAAACTATAGTTTCCCAATGAAGAGAATGCTGCAACTTAATCTATCTGCATCTCCAAAAAATTAATCAACACAGTGGATGGAAATCCAAAAATAATTTTAAAGACTGAGCATTGAATAAAACTGAGAACAATACAGTATATACAACCAGTACAGTACATGCTGATGCTGTTTTAAATGCCAAGAGTGGAAACATCAAATTCTGGTATGATTTACATGTATTTCTCTTTATGCACTAGTTGTTAAAGCAACTTATTTGAACCTGGCTCCTCCCCATCTTCCATAATTAGATTTAGAAGCTATATTTTTTAGTATATCTGATACTTTTAAAACCTCTAGCCTACATCAAAATGAGGTTGTATTTCTTCTAGCCTAGAACCTAGGTGAAAATGAGGTTGCACTACCAGGGCACTTGGATGGCACTTGTGTGTCAGTGGATTCTGGACAGGGCTTCAGGACCTGTTGGAGACCTATGCCACATCTGTGCACATGTGAGGAGTTGCACACATGTGCACAAGGCGAACACAGTTATGCGGTCCTTGATATCAGGGTGTCTGTGGATGTGCGAGACTCTCCATGTGTGTTCACATGCCACAGGTTTCTTCTGGATCCCAATGGCTGGGGACATCTGCACAAGAACCAGATTTTGAAAGATGCGGCACTGCGGAAGTGGGGGAGGGGGTCACATGATGGGGGAATGAAATTACTCTTTAATTAATAAAATTAAACTACTTGCAATATTTTTGGAGCATCCTCATATTACAGCATTTATTTTATAGAGGTTTTGAATTATTACACATGAATATATATATATATATATATATATATATATATGTGTGTGTGTGTGTGTGTGTGTGTTATTTCAGTTTAAAATGCCTATGTACTCACAGCAATGATTTCAAACATGTGGAACACAATGTATACAGGTATGACTTCAGAAACAAGCGTGGCTATCTCTCTGGAAGAAAATGATAAAAAGGGTAAGTAGTTTGGTATTTATTACTGTAGACCCTTATGAAGACAATTAAATATGAACAAGAGATTGAAACAAGAAACAAAAGCCCCATATAAAATAATGTGCATCAGTAAAACCAGAATATTAAGGTGGTTGTAAAGGCTCCAGTTGTTTTACCTTCATGCAATCGATGGGCTCATATAAACATGAATTATCCCTATGAATCCCCAAAGACCATATATAGATAGATAGATAGATAGATATACATTTTATTCTATTTATTCATTTATATTTACCTGAAATATTTTTTTAAAGGAATACAACTTTGATTAGTGTAAATTATCTAACATACCCATCATTAGTAAATATGTATGAGAACTCATTCTTCAAGGCCGCAAGCAGTATTGCATCCAAAATCATGAAAAAAGCTGGGAAACATAAAATACCATCTATTACTGAGCATGTGAAAGCACAAAAATGCTATGTCCTAATGACTTCATGTACTATATTTAATGTATTTTTACATAAAGTACAAACTATATATTTTAAAGTGGAACTTTACTCATAACAACTTAATAAAAAATAATGTTCTTTAGCAAGGAACATATATGCCCCATTAATAATTATGCTATCAAAATTAGTGTGTGCTGTAAATTGCCTCCAGCATTGTACCGGTGTCTTCATGCTGGAGGCTGCCATTTCACTGAAGCCAAGCACGCCTGAACTACAGTAAATCTTTAGGATGTCAGCAGATCGGCCTCTATATTTTCAGTACAATGCTGAAAAATAGAGAGCAACTGAGCATGTGAAGAGCAGGATGAGATAGTGTATTATTGGATTTTAAACAGTATAGGAAAATTAAATATAGGCACTTTCAACAAATATTTATAAATGCAAATGAAAGAAAAAATACTCTAATAAATATTTGCAAGGGGAGAATAGATTACGTACGTTGCTTTATACATGTAAATGGAATCAATTTTAAGACACACTAAAAGAGTACCACCATCTAATATACATTTGAGAAAGAGCCATGGATGCTTAGGAAGTGTAAAATTATAATTAGTAATATGACAGAGAAAATTTTAGGAATACAAGACTTAGTCTGGCCATAGACGTATTGCAGTGACTGGACAAATTTTCCCCCATGTGTGAAGACCCCCGCTTGATCAACTTCTGTTGAACAGGAATGTTGGAAAACTTTTCTCGATCAGTGGCTGTCCCTCCATCCACCTGCTGCCTGGAGTTTTTTCCCAAGTGAGTACTGGTGTCCTCTGCAGTCAGGGCTCCCCCACCACCAACAACTTCTCCTCATTGAAGGCAGGAAGGAAGGGAGGGGTGGAAGGAAGGAAGGGAGGGGTGGAAGGAAAGAAGGGTAGATGGAAGGAAGGGAGGGGTAGGTGCAAGGAAGGAAGGAGTGGATGGAAGGAAGGAAGGGAGGGGTGGATGGAAGGAAGGAAGGGGTGGATGGAAGGAAGGGGTGGATGGAAGGAAGGAAGGAAGGGTGAGTGGAAGGAAGGAAGGGGTGGATGGAAGGAAGGGAGGGGTGGGTGGAAGGAAGGAAGAAAGGTAGGAAGGAAGGAAGGGGTGAATGGAATGGAAGGGAGGGGTAGGTCGAAGGAAGGAAGGGGTTGATGGAAGGAATGAGTGGGTGGAAGGAAGGAAGGAAGCAAGGGAGGGGTGGGTGGAAGGAAGGGTGCGTAGAAGATAGGGAGGGGTGCATGGAAGGAAGGGTGGGTGGAAGGAAGGGAGGAAGGAAGGGAGGGGTGGGCGGAAGGAAGGAGTGGGTGGTGAGTGGAAGGAAGGAATGAAGGAAGGGAGGGGTGGGTGGAAGGAAGGAAGGGAGGGGTGGGTGGAAAGAAGGAAGGGGTGGGTGGAAGGAAGGAAGGGTGAGTGGAAGGAAGGAAAGAAGGGGTGGGTGGAAGGAAGGATTGGAGGGGTGGGTGGAAGGAAGGGAGGGAGGGGTGGAAGGAAGGGTGGGTGGAAAGAAAGGAGGGGTGGGTGCTCGGAAGAAAGGAAGGGAGGTGTGGGTGGAAGGAAGGAAGGGAGGGGTGGAAGGAAGGGGTGGGTGGGTGGGTGGGTGGAAGGGAGGGAGGAGTGAGTGGAAGGAAGGGAGGATTGGGTGGGTGGAAGGAAGGAAGGAACAAAGGAAGGGAGGGAGGCGTGGGTGGAAGGAAGGGAGGGGTGGGTGGAAGGAAGGAAGGAAGGAAGGAAGGAAGGGAGGGGTGGCTGGAAGGAAGGGAGGAAGGTAGGGGTGGGTGTAAAGATGGGAGGAAGGGAGGGGTGGGTGGAAAGATGGGAGGAAGGGAGGGGTGGGTGGAAGGAAGGGAGGAAGGAAGGGAGGGGTGGGCGGAAGGAAGGAAGGGAGAGGTGAGTGGAAAGAAGGTTAGGTCAGACTCACTTTGACTCATTCAGAAGCATCAGAGCTGTGACTCAATTTTCCGCCCACACCTCCTCTGAAGCTGCACGTACTGGACTGTGGACGGGCACAGGGGGAGGCAGAGCAGATCCAGCCTCTCTCCCCTCTTCTCCTTTTGGTGCGGCAGATAGAAGGAGGGGCTGGGCAATGAGAAGAACACAGCAGTGCTGGGGGGAGGGGCAAAAAGAAAACGGAGCAATCAGGTATGTTCTGTGCAGCGGTCTGGGCGGTGACAAGCAGCGATCTCCTGTATGGTTTTCAATGAAGCAGCTGGAAGCTGGTTCTCCTACTCTTCCTGCTGCGGCTTCCAGCTGCTTCATTGAAAGTCATACAGGAGATCGCTGTTTGTCACCACCCCCACCGACACCCCTCTGTTTTACTCATATATGTTTTTTTCCTGTTTTTATGCCCCAATTGTGAGTTACATATTATAACCACAGTGTGCTGCAACAATAGGATCATTCACACCTCCATAACAATGGCCACCGTTCTATTCTCCTGCGACATCCACTCTCTCTGTGTCTTCTTATTAACACGAGTGGTGCCGCATAACTATCTGACTAATTCTGATCTCCGGGAAAATGGCCACCGGTATCACGTGACCGGCAGACCTCTGATAAAATGGCGGATTGATTTTGCGCCTTGTGAGCTACTTAAATGGAGCCTGAACATGATGTTAGCAATGGGTATACCCCTGAAGACGTGTATGTACACAAAACGCGTCAGATGGAGCCTCTTGCTGACCTCACGCTGCCGAAGGACGGAGTAGTGGCCACCTTGGTATTTCTCCTTTACAATTTTATTATTGATTCCACGTGGATATTGTATATTTAATATATGTAAATAAATATTATAATATATACAATCTTCTGGCTCCTGTGGTGAGCTATTTTCTTCAGGCTAATTCAATTTCCTTCCATCCAATGCCCTAGACGAGACGGTCCATCTTAACCTCTTGGCTGCCCCCTATCTCGAGATGTGTTATGCTTGAAATGCCTGTTACCAGTTTCATCCTGGTGAGTGTACATCTATTAGAGGTGGCGGATTCTTCTGCGTTATTGATATCACACATACACCCAGCACTATATTTTACTGCACCTTATTGTTTCACGGCCATTTACGTGGATCGCGTGTAATCACGGACATTACCAGATTATCATCCGTACATTTTTGCTATAATTTTGCTTATATTGCACTTTATACCACGCATCATCACGGACATTATTACAATATTAGTATGCTTATGATGATATTTATATGTATTGAAGTTGATTCACCTGACAGTTTTGCACTCTATCCATACTGCTTTTGATGCACTTTATTGTTCCATTTTATGAAATTGATTTGTTGAGATATTTGCAATTTCATATGATGCACTTTACTGTTCCGTTTGGATACATACAGTTTATGATGCACTTTTTTGTTCCGTTCAATTTCTTGAAGCGTTTTTTCCAAAAGTTATGTGATTTTTTATGTAATGCACTTTACTGTTCCACTTGTCTCATTAGCAATTTTAGCGCTGCACTTGCTTACAAGGAAGATGTACTTGCAAGAAGTTGGTGTCTGATGGAGTGGGCTATACCTTTTGAACAGACAATGTAGCACCTTCTATGTGCCTATTGCAATCATTATCAATGTCAATTAATAGGGTGAGTGGGAACAAAGCTGGTACCTTGTCTAGTACCCCATTTTCCCTTAAAGCAGAGCACCAGGCTCCCCCCAAAAAATTAAAACACAAATTCTGTAGTTGCTGACTTTTAATATAAGGACACTTACTTGTCCTGGTTTCCAACAATGTCGCTGGCTTCTTCACACCAGTTTTCTACTACACATGCAAGAAGCGGGCTGAGCTTTGTGAATGGTCTCGCAGTCATCTGGGGCCTGTGAAGTGTCCCAGAAGGCTGCGGGGGAAGTAGGGGGGTGAACTTCCAGCTCAGATCGCATTGGCGCATCTGAGTGGAAGTGGGAAGGAGTACCTGTCAAAACCAGGTATCTGCTCCCTCCCAAAAAGTGCCAAATGTGGCAGTGGAGGGGGGCTGGTGTGGATACAAACAAGCGGAACTTCCCCTTTTGGGTGACGTTCTGCTTTAATCTATCCCAATACTTTTGCACATATAAATGATACATCTGATGAAATTGTACTTCCAAGCAGTTCACCTATCATATTTGTGCTTGCAAATAGTACTTTTGGTACAAAACTGCAGGCAGTTATTTATTCATCTTTATTACAGTTGATTTTTACAGTTACTTCTAGATTTACCTTATACAGGTAAAAAGATCTGTCATATTTGTAAAATGTACCTGTTATAACGAAAGCAATTGTCATAGACTTCTTTGCTTGTTCAATATCTCCAGCACCAAGTGCAGTGCCAACTCGAGCACTAGTAGCCATACCTATACCATATGGAATCTAGAAAATATAGATATACTGTATTACTGTTATAGTAAAGTATAACAAGTAGCCATCTTGTGGGTTTTCTCTTAAGCAGTTAATAACCTCTAAGGCTACTTTTACACTGCTCCGCTGAAAAAACTCCTCTGCTGCGCTTTGACACGTTTTTGATGTGGTGCATTGCGCTTTTGATGCGTTTGCATTGGGGTTCTCAATCACCAGGCAGTGACCCACTGCCAGGCCCTGGCCTCCCTTCTCCTGGGCCTAAAACCAACTGCAGATTAACCTGCCACAGTGCGTCCCAATTCCCATAATGCCTCTCAGCCTCCCATAGTGGGCCATAGTTCCACTCAATCTCCCATACTACCTCAGCTCCTACAGTGCTACCCAACCATCTACAGTGTCCCCTAGCCCCCTACAGTGTTCCCTAACTTGCTGCAGATCCTTCAGCCCCTCTAGTGTCCATAAACTCCAACATTGTTGCACAGTGAATCCCATCCCTCACAGTGCCCTCTAGTCTCCCACAGTGCCCTCCAGTCTTCCACAGGGCCCCTGCTAATTCCCCAGCCTCCTGGAGAGACCCTCAGCCCCCTCCAGAGACACATCCCTCACAGTTGCCCCCAGCTTCCAGAAACCTCATCCATTACAAGGACACCAAGTCTGCTGCAGATTTCTCCATCTCCCTCCACAACCGCCATACCCCACAGTGACACCTATCCACATCCACAGCCTTCCAGAACTTCAATATGTATTTTGTATCCCATACTTTTGTGTGAGTACAAACTTTTTTTTTTTCTTACTGTTGTACCATGAAAGGTTTTTAGAAGAATTTACCAGGCCCTGGTCTCAAAATGGCTGAGAATCACTGCATTAGAATATTTTCTTTTTTACTCATAAACTATATTTTAAAATGGTATTAAGCCTTTAAGCAAACATTATTATATTGCAGTTTACCAGTTCTTAGATGTGATGACCGTATTCGATTTTTTTATGCTTTCTTTCCTCTTTCCCTTTTCACCTAGTGTCCCGGCCAGTTATTTTTCAACAGAACAAGCTGTCCTGCAGATGTGTCAGTTAGAGGGCTGAGAGAACTATTTAACACCGACAGAGATGCTTACAATGTTTTATTTAACCGCTTTCCCATCGCCCTATAGCAGAAATACTGCTACAGGGTGGCAGGGGTGTGCAAAATCACGTGTATAAATATATATATATATATATATATATATATATATATATATATGTGATTTTGCATTTCCGTGTAGGGGGCGTGCGCAAGCTGCTATTCGCTGCAGGTCCCACCCTGTGATCGCCGAGTATTACTGACGGCGGAGAAAACTATATGTAAACAATACAGTTCTCTCCTCTCTCAACTCCAGCACACTGATTTGTATGGCTCTGCTATGCAGAGCCATACAAAGCAGTGTGCTTACAGTTGAAAGCACAGACACAACTTACTGTGAAACAGCACACAGTTAACCCTTTGATCGCCCCACACGTTAACCCCTTTCTGCCCAGTGCTATTAGTGCAGTGTCTGTGCTTTTTATTAGCTCTGATCACTGTAATGATGTCACTGGGTATGTCTTTGACACCAAGTCAGTTCCCCCCCAGTGTCAGAATACCTGCCGCAGTCCCGCAGTCTCGCTATAAGTCTCTGATCACTGCCATTACTAGTAAAAAAAAAATTCCAGTATCTATACTGTCATTTGTAACTTTCACGGAAACCAATTAATTTACACATATTGGGATTTTTTTTAGCAAACACACGTAGCAGAATACATTTTGGCCTATATTTATGTAGAAATTTGATTTTTAAAATTTTTTTACTGGACAAGTTTAATAGCAAAAAGTCAAAAATATTGTTTTTTTCTCAAAATTGCCGGTCTTTTTTTTTATAGTGCAAAAAATTAAAATGCACAGGCGATCAAATATCGTCGAAAGAAAACTCTATTTGTGGGGAAAAAAGGATGTACATTGCATTTGGCTGCAGCGTTGCATGACTGTGCAATTGGGAGTTAAATTAATGCAGTGCCATAACACACAAAATGGCCTGGTCAGGAAGGGGGGTAAATCCTCTGGAGGGCAAGTGGTTAAAACCTTTATCCGAAAAAGAACAAAATGGTTTGTTGTAACTGCTTAAAATTTGTTAGCTGGAGTTTGGCTTTGATTTATCTGCTATTCCATCTAACACTCCCCTCCCCCCAGCCTGACAATGGTGCTGTCCAAAGGTGCTTCTTTTGCTCTGTTATCTAGAGTGTAGCCATTCTAATACAGGAGGTTTGCTTGCAGGCTGGTGAGGGGGTGCACTGGACACCTTATCTGCCATTATGCTACATGCTGGGTGTCCAGTGGCTTCATATACCTTTAAGCAGGGGTGGGCTATCTTAGGTCCACCTGCCCTTGGTCTATCCATTAAATACATGTTCCTCTACTATGGGGGCTCTCAAAATTTGTAGAGTTAGGAACTACAGAATATTGGGGTGCCATGACGAGGCTCTGTAGCTTACGCATGTATTTGCAAATGTGTGCTAACTAAACCCCTTTTTTTTAACACATACTGTTAGACAGGTTAATTCAGTTTGTTTGCAGGCTGGTTGGCAAGTTGAGCTGGGAATTTTTCTCTTTTGTTGTTTGATATGCGTTGCCCTTCCATGTGCTCCCTGCTGTGAAGACCAGTTTTAGATTGGGGCAGCAGCCATTTTTTGTATAATACAGGAGGTGTGTTAATGGTCAGATCACCAGATGAGAATAAAGGAGAAAAAGCCCCAAAAAATAAAACTAATGCAGCCATCACATCTAATGATTGGTAATCTGCAATATATAAAATTTTTAGTTTTGGGTATAATACCACTTTAACTGTAACTTATTAAAGTACTTGGTAGAACACATTCGCTGTTAATAGCTGGCTGCATATTTATCTTAGCAATGCTCTGAAAGTAATCAGAAATAAAATTACCATATATGCAATGGTCACAACCTGATATATGACAGACTGGGCACCAAGCTCCACCACGCTTATAAGGCCTGAAAATAAGACAGTTGGAAAACACAAACAAAAAATTAAAATACGTTGGCTACAAGTGTCAGAGATCAGAGTTCATAAAAACATCTGTCAACACTGTCCCATAGCAACAAATCAGAGTAATACCTACCTTAGAAAATATAGGGGTCTGAAAGTGTAAATATGATTGGTGGCTCTAAAGCAATAACACTTTTATAAGTGACAGTTTAGATATAGGAACAGTGGTCCTAGTGTAAATGTATGCAGTAAGAGACCAGCAAGGCAATGGAAGCATAATGGCTAAGTTGATAGCTCTTCTGCCTAGCAACACTAGGGTTGTGGGTTTCAATCCCAACCATGGCACTACCTGCCTGGAGTTTGCATCTTCTGCCTGTGTGGGTTTCCTCCTATGCTCCAAAGACATAGTGGTAGGCAGGGGCAGACTGACAACTCATGGGGCCCCCGGGCAATAGGGGATCATGGGGCCCCTGTGTCCTTGCCCAAACTCAAAAAAGCCTATGAAAAAGGTAACAGGGGCATCTCATGGGGCCTCCTACTGTCCCCGGGCCCTCGGGCAGTGCCCGAGTTTCCAAATGGTCAATCCGCCCCTGGTGGTAGGTTAATTGGCCCTAGTATGTGTATGTATGAATGTGAGTTATGGGCTTTACATTGTAAGCTCCTTGAGGGCAGGGACTGATATGCATGTACAATATATATGTAAAAGCTATGCAAATTGACAATACTATATGAAGGATAAGGTGCAGGTGAAAAAAATGTGCATTTATTATTTTTGGTTGCAGGAGCCTAGAAAGCATTGCACCAGCAATCAGCAGTTCGCTGGTGCCATGCAGGTCTCCTGCAGACCTGTTAGTATATCTGCTTGCCCGTACAGAATGTACAGGCAAGCAGACATAATGACAGGAAGAATCAATGAACTACCATGATGCTCCACAGAGCCGTGGTATTTCATTGAGAACTACAAGCCGACAGCTGCTAAGGCGGCTGCAGCATTGGGAACATGTTACATGTTCTACTCTAAAAACAGGTAGAACATATAACATGGTTCAGCAGAAAGTTATATGTATAATATGTCATATGAGAACATGAGGTCCTGAAGAAGTGGTCCCGACTGCGAAACGCGTTGACAGTGTAACTTATGACATTACTCTTTTTATTAATGGTACAAAATATTCATGTTATGTATATGAGCATATGATTCATGATGAGCATCTTTTGTAAATAAACTTTCTAATATTTGACACATTTGTATTTTTGTTTATTTACCGAAAGGCCACCCTAGACCAATCATCTCTTACTGCTTCTACTTTTTAATCATTCTTTGGGTTTTTGTTGATCCCTTTCACATATATATAATCAGTACTTTTAATTTCAGCTATCCCCCTGTTTTCCGAAAGCTCAGACAAACTTTATAAATTCTGGACTTTGAAAGGCTGTACAGAGGCGAAGACTATAGTTAAACAGGTACAACTTATGTAGGAGGATTTGTCTCATCTCTGTGTATCACCTGAGGCTAGTCACTGTGTATATGTAAGGATTTGCAACCACTTTAAGAAGCCTTCCATTACTCCTATGCTTTATTTTGCTTACCTACAAGGAAGCTGCCAATTTCATAGGTCCACCACTCTATGCACACCATAAGCATGCTCGGCACTGCCAATGCTACAAAGGTGTTCCAGTCTTGCAAACACTCCAACGACCAACCTTTAAGCGTAAAAAGAAAAGCCTCAGCAGAGTTTTAGCCTTTAGCCCAGTATGAAATAGCAAGTATACCCATGCTGCTGTTTGTGAATGACATTGATGGTTTACACACACCAACATTCAATGACAATACTATCGGTCCTAAAAAAAATTATATATATATATATATATATATATATATATATATATATATATATATTACATCCCTTTTTCATTTTTTACATTTAATGGCCTGTTCACAGTATGGTGTTGCGGTAACATGTGTTAGCGTTTGCTTTTCTGCAGTGTGTTGCAACGTACGTTAAATGTGTTGGTGCAATGCAGTGCCATTCATTTGAATGGCATCCCAATGTACCTTGTCGATGAACGCACATTGTACGTGGCACTATCATGCAGTGTGCTGCCAAAAAATGGTGTATGAACTATTTTTGGGCAGCACACTGCATTGGCATTGCAAGTTAGTGCATTACACAGCAACACACTTCTGTCAAAAGGTGCATCCTGAATGGCACCGTGTCGCACCATTGCATTTAACCTACTTTGCTGTGTTGTGCAGTAAAGCAATTACAGCAACACCGTAGTGTAAACAGACCCTTACATATTTATCTTCTGAAAGCTAAGATTATTTTTTTAACGTTTTTATTTTTTTCCCCTAATTTGCATACCTTAGTGTCATACTTTATGTTACAATATTATTGATATTACATTTGATTCATAACCTGAAATACAACAAGATAGATCATACCTCCCCATGTGTGTACATGAAGTTTCTTAAGTCGAATATAAAGGAACAACAAAAGAGCCTGGGAAAACTGAGCAATAGTGTTTGCCCAAGCTGATCCCCTGTGAACAAACAAATTGAAAGTGTTGGGTAATTGTTATGCTGTATTCATTGGACATATACTCATCATAAAGTTCAAAGGGTTTTAGGCTGGGCCAGTCTTATGACAAATGAGATCACTGAATCAGCACTGATATTTTATATCTTTAGCACTTGAACTGCAAATATGAACCACACCTTCCATTTACTTGGAAGCACCAATCTCATCTGTAACTTGAAAGCAGAGCAAGAGAGCAGAGAATTTACAATAATAAAATAGAGCTTTGGCCTATTGCCTACAATTTTCTTTTGTTCCTATTATAAAGTCCAACAAATACCTGTACACCCTGCCAGTGAAAGCCACCTAATACTGCTTCCTGTGAGGGTGTAGCAACAATTCTGTACTACTCTTAAATTCAGAGCACAGTTGCAACTCCCATCGAGGCTGTTCCTACTGTGGAATGAAAAAAATGTTGCAATGACTATCTTTAGTGGTGCAGGATACCCAAAAAGAGCGAAAAAAAAAAAAAAACAGGTATACTGGTAGAAGTAGACCTTTTAAGTGCAGCCTCTTAGTAATTGCTGGCTCTGTGAAAACTGCCAGACAGACCTATGACCCAGTAACAGCAGTTACATCCCTTCCTTTATATTACAATTAAACTTTCTCTAATAATTCTGGTTCTTTGCCATTTCTAGAGCAGTCCAAGATACCTTGATTGATATGTGATGAATAATTCTCACAATGCTCAGTAGTAGCTTCTTACCCACCTTCTCTGTGACACTCTTCAGCAAGAAAATTCTTTACAAGCCCATCTACCTCCAGATATCTACTCCAACAGGAAGCTAAATTTCTTAGGCCTATAGCACCTGCCCCATGCTGAGGTAAGGCCCAAGTGGAGTGACACTCCAAACACACAGCCTCTCCACACAAAAGCCCAGGAGAGACAGAACACTCTAAAAAGGTGATCCCCAAATATTTACTATCTCCCAAATTATGCTTCTGAACAAGAATCCCAGGGACTGGTCCCGACAGTTACAAATTTATAAACCTCCTTCATGATAACCACTTGCCGCCCCCTCCTACAGTAGTTTTACTGTAGACAGGTTGCACTGCGAGGCTGGGCAACGTACTGGTACATCGCCAGCACATGCGCACTAGTTCACCCCCTGGGATGCAGCGGCACAATCCCATGATCGCTGTGTTCTATGGACACAGTTTACCGCGGCACTCGGTACACAGCTGCTATGAGCGACCAGGGAATCATGTGATTGCTATGATTAGAGATGAGCGAATTATTCAAAAATTCGATTCGGCTGATTCGCCGAATTTGCGGGAGAAATTCGATTCGATGCGAATATATTCGCTGCGAATTTAACTTATTAAAAGGGTTTCTAGGCTTCAGAGAGCCTTTATATTAGTGCAGAACACTGTACCTTTAATTTAAATGCCCTTGGAGTCTGCTGGGGAAGAGAAATAATACTGTCAGTCAGTATGACATGCAGATGAGTGCCGTCGATCTTAGAATCACCGCACACTTCACTCATTTGGGCAGTCACAGGGCACGACGAAGAAGATGAAGAAGAAGAATGAAAAGAAGAATGAAAAGAAGAAGAAGAAGAATGAAAAGAAGAAGAAGAAGAATGAAAAGAAGAAGAAGAAGAATGAAAAGAAGAATGAGAAGAATGAAAAGAAGAAGAAGAAGAATGAAAAGAAGAATGAAAAGAAGAATGAAAAGAAGAATGAAAAGAAGAAGAATAAGAATGAAAAGAAGAAGAAGAAGAATGAAAAGAAGAAGAAGAAGAATGAAAAGAAGAAGAAGAATGAAAAGAAGAATGAAAAGAAGAAGAATGAAAAGAAGAAGAAGAAGAATGAAAAGAAGAATGAAAAGAAGAAGAAGAATGAAAAGAAGAAGAAGAAGAAGAATGAAAAGAAGAAGAAGAAGAATGAAAAGAAGAATGAGAAGAAGAATGAAAAGAAGAATGAAAAGAAGAATGAAAAGAAGAAAGAAAAGAAGAAGTAGAATGAAAAGAAGAAGAAGAAGAATGAAAAGAAGAATGAAAAGAAGAAGAAGAAGAATAAAAAGAAGAAGAAGAATGAAAAGAAGAAGAATGAAAAGAAGAATGAAAAGAAGAATGAAAAGAAGAAGAAGAAGAAGAAGAAGAATGAAAAGAAGAAGAAGAAGAAGAATGAAAAGAAGAATGAAAAGAAGAAGAAGAAGAATGAAAAGAAGAAGAAGAAGAATGAAAAGAAGAAGAAGAATGAAAAGAAGAAGAAAAAGAAGAAGAAGAATGAAAAGAAGAAGAAGAATGAAAAGAAGAAGAATTCCAGTACAGCAAAAAAGTGTATCTGCAGAGAGCTCTGCTATTTCTGACAGTTCTCTGACAGTTCCTTCACATTTACAGCGGTTGAAACATTGTATCTATTTGTTTCCGAATAAAAACATCTGTATCCTAAATGGAAACAAATAGATACAATGTTTCAACCGCTGTAAATGTGAAGGAACTGTCAGAGAACTGTCAGAAATAGCGGAGCTCTCTGCAGTGACACTTTTTGCCGGCTGATCGGGGAAAATTCGATTCGTGCATCCGAAGTTTGCTAAAATTCGGATTCGGTGCGAATCGAATTTTTCCTAATATTCGAAACGAATTCCACTTCGCCAAGTTCGATTCGCTCATCTCTAGCTATGATCAATTATGGCAATCACATGATATTTATGTAAGAAAACTGTCATGAATGGGTTTCCATTTATGACAGCCTGATTACTGTTGTGATACTGTGATTGGTCCACAGCTATCATATGGTACCTAGCTACCTGTACCATGTGATTAGCTGTAGCAAATCATAGCATGGCAATAGTAACTAAGCTGTCATGAATGTTAACCCGTTCATGACATCTAAAACTATTGCTTATTACAGTGAACTTAACCATTTCAATACCGGGCAATTTTACACCTTCCTGCCCAGGCCATTTTTCAGGTTTCAGCGCTCTCACACTTTGAATGACAATTGCGCGGTCATACAACATTGTACCCAAACTAAAATTTTATCATTTTCTTCACACAACTAGAGCTTTCTTTTGGTGGTATTTAATCACCGCTGGGGTTTTTATTTTTTGCTAAATTAATAAAAAAAAGACCAAAAATTTTGAAAAAAAAACATGTTTTTCTTTGTTTCTGTTATAAAAGTTTACAAATAAATAATTGTTCTTCATAAATTTGATGTATGCTGCTACATGTCTTTGGTGAAAATAACCCAAATTAGGATGTATTTTTTAGTTTGTAGGAAAGTTATAGAGTTAACAAACTATGGTATAGATCTGAAAATTGATCAATCCTGAAGTACTGACTGCCAATCTAATTTCTTGAGGTCCAAGAATGTCAGAACAGTACAGATATCCCCCAAATGACCCCTTTTTGTAAAGTAAACAGTCCGACGTACTTCATAAGAGGAATGGCGAGTTTTCTGAAGTTGTATTTTTTTTGTCATAATTTTTCGGAAAATGAAAAGATTAAAAAAATTATTTTCACTATTTTTTTTTTTACATACTGTCACCAGTGCAGTACAGCATCATCATATAACTGGCATGGAGGTGAACAGGAACACTGACTGGTGACAGTATGAAAAAAAATATAATTTTTTTTTTTTTTTTATTATTTTTAATTTTTTATTACATTTTTTTTTAAGATTTTTTTTTCATATTTTACTATGACCAAAGTAGTACAATGTTACCATAGTAACATTGGGGAAGAAGTGATCAGTATTTTCCTTTTTTTCACACAATTTGCTTATAGCAAAGAATTACTTTGCTATAAGCAAGCATTTACCTGAATGACATCGATTCATTCAGGTTTTTTTTTTGTTTTTTTTTTGTGCTTAGCTGTGATTTGGCCACAGCTAATCACATGACATGTGCATGTGACCTGCTGTGACCATTCACAGCTAGACACTAGTATACAATGGATGGCATGAATGAAGCCATCCATTGTATACAACTGTCATGTGACCTGCTGTGATTGGTCACAGCAGGTCACATGGTACTGGCAACAGGGGCCGGTACTCAGATCTGTCATGGGCCGTGTCCGAGGTACACAGCCGGTGATAGATTGCGCCGCTGCGCGGCTCTGCAACCGCGCGAACTGCGCATGTGCCGGAGGACGCCAAATGGCGTACACCCCGGAAAGCTAATGCATTTTTGCGGCCGCCAAATGGCTACAGGCCAGGCGGCTAATGGTTAAATTTTATTTACTTTTTTAATTTTCCGAAAAATTGTAAAAAAAAAATTGCAACTTCAAAAAAACTTGCCATGCCTCTTACTAAACACCTTGGACTCTCTACTTTCCAAAAAGGGGTCATTTGGGAGGTATTTGGACCTCAAGAAATGATATAGGCCACCAGTTCATCTGGACTAATTCATCTTCAAATATATATATACCAGTTTGTAGACTCTATAACTTTAGCACAAACTAAATAATATACACTGATTTAGATTATTTTTTACCAAAGAAATGTAGTAAAATATCTTTTGGCCTACATTTATGAAGAAAGAATATTTATATGCATAATATAACAGAAAGTAATAAAAATGTGTTTTTTATTAAACATTTTTTATATTTTATTGTTATATATTAAAAATAAATTAAAAACCCAGTGGTGATCAAATACCACCAAAAGAAAGCTCTATTTGTGTGAAAGAATGATAAAAAGCTAATTTTGGTACAGTGTTGCACGACCGAGCAATTAAAATTAAAGTAACAAATTGCTGAATACCAAAAAATGCCCTGGTCATGAAGGTGGTAAAACCTTCTGGAAGGCAGGTGGATAACAGGCAGACACAAATAACCCACTGAGCTTAGGGAAGACCTACAGAGTCTAGACCAGCAATGGGCAAACTACGGCCCGGCGGACCTTTTAATCCGGCCCGCGGAGCATGATACTGTCAGGATGGCTGTCAGGATGTGTGTAGGCGGGGCAGCGTGACGAACGTGAGGGGAGCTAGGCTCCTCTCACAATCCGCCCTGAAGACCGGTGTAGCATGAAAATCTGTCTCCTATGAGGATCTGTCCCCCTCGACGTATCTGCGCATGTGCCGGAGATCGCCGATCGGCTGCTAAATCCTGAAACTGGCACATGTGCAGATACGTCGAGGGGACAGATCCTCATAGGAGACAGATTTTCATGCTACACCGGAACGGCGCGGGAACACGGTAAGTGAATTGACACAGGGGGGACTTGGGAACATAATATGGGGGATGAATTAATATGGGGAATGAGTTACTATAGGGGGGATGAATTACTATAGGGGGGATGAATTACTATGGGGGATGAATTACTATGGGGGATGAATTACTATATGGGGGATGAATTACTATGGGGGATGAATTACTATATGGGGGATGAATTACTATGGGGGATGAATTACTATATGGGGGATGAATTACTATATGGGGGATGAATTACAATATGGGGGATGAATTACTATATGGTGGATGAATTACTATGGGGGATGAATTACTATATGGGGGATGAATTACTATGGGGGATGAATTACTATGGGGGATTAATTACTATATGGGGGATGAATTACTATGGGGGATGAATTACTATATGGGGGATGAATTACTATGGGGGATGAATTACTATATGGGGGATGAATTACTATGGGGGATGAATTACTATGGGGGGGATGAATTACTATATGGGGGATGAATTACTATGGGGGATGAATTACTATATGGGGGATGAATTACTATATGGGGGATGAATTACTATGGGGGATGAATTACTATATGGGGGATGAATTACTATGGGGGATGAATTACTATATGGGGGATGAATTACTATGGGGGATTAATTACTATATGGGGGATGAATTACTATGGGGGATGAATTACTATATGGGGGATGAATTACTATAGGGGGGATGAATTACTATGGGGGATGAATTACTATGGGGGATGAATTACTATGGGGGGGATGAATTACTATATGGGGGATGAATTACTATGGGGGATTAATTACTGTATGGGGGATGAATTACTATGGGGGATGAATTACTATATGGGGGATGAATTACTATGGGGGATTAATTACTATATGGGGGATGAATTACTATGGGGGATGAATTACTATGGGGGCTGAATTACTATATGGGGGATTAATTACTATGGGGGATGAATTACTATGGGGGATGAATTACTATATGGGGGATGAATTACTATGGGGGATGAATTACTATGGGGGATGAATTACTATATGGGGGATGAATTACTATGGGGGATGAATTACTATATGAGGGATGAATTACTATGGGGGATGAATTACTATGGGGGATGAATTACTATATGGGGGATGAATTACTATGGGGGATGAATTACTATGGGGGATGAATTACTATATGGGGGATGAATTACTATATGGGGGATTAATAACTATGCTTACTATGGGGGAATATTACTATACTTACTATGGATGACACATACACATCATTCATCTACTCTTGGTCCGGCCCCCGGGTCCAATATATGAACCCATTGCGGCCCTCAAGTAAAAAAGTTTGCCCACCCCTGGTCTAGACAAAGGTAAAGCTCTGGCTGGTTACAGCCTAGTAACAAACACTCTCATTTTAAATAGGGACCTAACAGCATAAGGCAGGGTCTCTACCCATGTTTGCTTGGAACCAGAGACTCATATATTATTGAGGCCAGGGATGTCACCCCCACTTGACCAATGAAAACAGCTGACTTCTTGGTCTTGATTGCCGACCGTTTTCATTGGCTGGGCAGGGGTGACGTCACTCAGGAGTTAAGTCACATTCGGCATTGACAAATTTGTACAGTGAGCTGCATGTGCACGGCTCACTGTTCAGGGGTGGACAGGCAGTTAAGTAACCTTAATGTAGATGAGGCAAAGCATGTCTCTTCTGCATTCAAATTCCTGCCTGTTTGCATGGCAGGTCGAACCACTATTTTTTAATTATATCAAGATAAGGAGTATTGTTTATGCACTCACATAACTCCAAGTTCCAGAACAAAAAGAAAGACATAATTCACCAAGGCATTTATGATGTTTGATATAATACTGACGATGATCTGTGTCTTTACAATTCCCTGTAACAAGGAGGAATAATACCATTTATAACGATGTGGCAATTATTTTTCATCCAAATAATGTATGAGCTGTATGTCAGTTGTCAATAAAGCTACAGTCACCTTTAACAAAAACACAAAGGTGTGAATGTAGAAATGCTAACAAGTAACTGACACTTTAAAGTTCTACTATCTTGTTTTATCATTTCATATAGTGAACATGAAATGAATATCAACATGGCTGATATAGTTATAAATAGAGATGAGCGAAGTATTCAAAAATTCGATTCGGCTGATTCGGCGAATTCGAGGAATAAATTCGATTCGAGTCGAATATATTCGCTGCGAATTTAACTTATAAAAAGGGTGTTTCTAGGCTTCAGAGAGCCTTTATATTAGTGCAGAACACTGTACCTTTAATTTAAATGCCCTTGGAGTCTGCTGGGGAAGAGAAATAATACTGTCAGTCAGTATGACATGCAGATGAGTGCCGTCGATCTTAGAATCACCGCACACTTCACTCATTTGGGCAGTCACGGGGCCAAAACCAGAGTGTGGAGCTACAGTGTGGCGGTGGAGGCAGCAGCAATGGGAGGCCATACAGCACCCTATGACAAAATGGAACCCACCAGCAGTGTGAGGAGACCTGAAAGTGGCACATGGCAGAGTGTGGCGATGGAGACAGCAGCAATGGGAGGCCGTACAGGGACCCATGACACACTCTGGACCTGGCAGCAGCATGAGGAGGCGGTACAGGGGCCCATGACAGATTACGGGCCTGGCAGCAGCATGAGGAGTCGGTACGGGGGCCCATGGCAGATTACGGGCCTGGCAGCAGCAATGGGAGGCCCGTAATCTGCCAGCACCCTATGACAAAATGGAACCCACCAGCAGTGTGAGGAGACCTGAAAGTGGCACATGGCAGAGTGTGGCGATGGAGACAGCAGCAATGGGAGGCCGTACAGGGACCCATGACACACTCTGGACCTGGCAGCAGCATGAGGAGGCGGTACAGGGGCCCATGACAGATTACGGGCCTGGCAGCAGCATGAGGAGTCGGTACGGGGGCCCATGGCAGATTACGGGCCTGGCAGCAGCAATGGGAGGCCCGTAATCTGCCAGCACCCTATGACAAAATGGAACCCACCAGCCTTGTGAGGAGACCTGAAAGTGGCACATGGCAGAGTGTGGCGATGGAGACAGCAGCAATGGGAGGCCGTACAGGGACCCATGACAGATTACGGGCCTGGCAGCAGCATGAGGAGGCGGTACAGGGGCCCATGACAGATTATGGGCCTGGCAGCAGCAATGGGAGGCCCGTAATCTGCCAGCACCCTATGACAAAATGGAACCCACCAGCAGTGTGAGGAGACCTGAAAGTGGCAAATTGCAGAGTGTGGCGATGGAGACAGCAGCAATGGGAGGCCGTACAGGGACCCATGAGACACTCTGGACCTGGCAGCAGCATGAGGAGGCGGTACGGGGGCCCATGGCAGATTACGGGCCTGGCAGCAGCAATGGGAGGCCCGTAATCTGCCAGCACCCTATGACAAAATGGAACCCACCAGCAGTGTGAGGAGACCTGAAAGTGGCACATTGCAGAGTGTGGCGATGGAGACAGCAGCAATGGGAGGCCGTACAGGGACCCATGACAGATTACGGGCCTGGCAGCAGCATGAGGAGGCGGTACAGGGGCCCATGACAGATTACGGGCCTGGCAGCAGCAATGGAAGGCCCGTAATCTGCCAGCACCCTATGACAAAATGGAACCCACCAGCAGTGTGAGGAGACCTGAAAGTGGCACATGGCAGAGTGTGGCGATGGAGACAGCAGCAATGGGAGGCCGTACAGGGACCCATGACACACTCTGGACCTGGCAGCAGCATGAGGAGGCGGTACAGGGGCCCATGGCAGATTACGGGCCTGGCAGCAGCAATGGGAGGCCCGTAATCTGCCAGCACCCTATGACAAAATGGAACCCACCAGCAGTGTGAGGAGACCTGAAAGTGGCACATGGCAGAGTGTGGCGATGGAGACATGGGCCCCCTGGCCACGCTTGACTTTCTGGCCACATAGTCGACATACGGCTACGTTTACTTCCTCGGGCGGCTTGACGAAAAATTGCCACACCGCCGAGTAGGAAACTTTGCCCCCGCTACTCCTCACTGGCTGACTGCTACTTCCTCCGTGCACACCGGCACCACTACTGGCCGTGGTGGTAGGCTGCAGTGGAGCTGGTGCTCTACTCCGTGGCCGTTTGCCTCCACTGACACTGCTGCGACCCTGCTGCCTCCTGGGCAACCCACCGACTGTTTTGCTCGCTGCCAAGCTGGCACCCTCTTCTCCTGATGATGCGGAAGCAATAGCCTGATGACGACGAGGCTGCCAAGTGCGATCAGCCTCATCATCATCAATTAGGGTCTCCGCCTCACTACTAGCCCCCTCGGCTGCGTGTGGGTCAGGAGACAGACCTGTCTCTAGACCAGCTACAGAGCCACTCTCCTCGCCAGTACTTCTTCGCCTGGCTGCTGAAGAGGCGGATGTCTCCCCCCGTTCCTGACCGCCCTCTGTTAGCTCTTCCTCACTGTACAGTGGGGCTGAGCCCACAGCATGCGATACTTCGCTTGGTGAGGGAACACCAAAGGACAGGGGCAGGTAGAGGACACATGATTTCAGTGGGCTTGCTCCCGGGCCATGCCAACTAACGGTTGTGTCTGACGTACCCACCGACCGTTGGCTGTAGGTGTCAGAGGTGACCTAGGAAGAGGAAGACGACCGAGCCAACCAATCGATGACGGCAGGGTTGTCGGTGGAGACACGACCGCTGGATGACACCGGGAGCACTGGCCTCTGGCTGCGACTAGTGCTGCCTCGACCCCTTCCTCTGCTGCCACGTCTGCTCGCTCCTGAAACATTGTCTCCTCTGCCACTCCTCTGCGTGTTGTCTGACATACTCTTTAATTCAACGATTCTGTGTCCCTGAGTAACGATTCTGTGTCCCTGAGTAACAATTCTGTGTCTGTCCCTGAGTAACAATTCTGTGTCTTTCAGTAACAATTCTGTGTCCCTCAGTAACAATTCTGTGTCTGTCCCTGAGTAACAATTCTGTGTCCCTCAGTAACAATTCTGTGTCCCTCAGTAACAATTCTGTGTCTGTCCCTGAGTAACAATTCTGTGTCCCTGAGTAACAGTTCTGTGTCCCTGAGTAACAATTCTGTGTCCCTGAGTAACAGTTCTGTGTCCCTGAGTAACAATTCTGTGTCCCTGAGTAACAATTCTGTGTCCCTCAGTAACAATTCTGTGTCCCTCAGTAACAATTCTGTGTCTGTCCCTGAGTAACAATTCTGTGTCCCTGAGTAACAGTTCTGTGTCCCAGAGTAACAATTCTGTGTCCCTGAGTAACAGTTCTGTGTCCCTGAGTAACAATTCTGTGTCCCTGAGTAACAATTCTGTGTCCCTCAGTAACAATTCTGTGTCCCTCAGTAACAATTCTGTGTCCCTCAGTAACAATTCTGTGTCTGTCCCTGAGTAACAATTCTGTGTCCCTCAGTAACAATTCTGTGTCCCTCAGTAACAATTCTGTGTCCCTCAGTAACAATTCTGTGTCTGTCCCTGAGTAACAATTCTGTGTCCCTCAGTAACAATTCTGTGTCCCTCAGTAACAATTCTGTGTCTGTCCCTGAGTAACAGTTCTGTGTCCCTGAGTAACAATTCTGTGTCCCTCAGTAACAATTCTGTGTCCCTCAGTAACAATTCTGTGTCTGTCCCTGAGTAACAATTCTGTGTCCCTGAGTAACCGTTCTGTGTCCCAGAGTAACAATTCTGTGTCCCTGAGTAACAGTTCTGTGTCCCTGAGTAACAATTCTGTGTCCCTGAGTAACAATTCTGTGTCCCTCAGTAACAATTCTGTGTCCCTCAGTAACAATTCTGTGTCCCTCAGTAACAATTCTGTGTCTGTCCCTGAGTAACAATTCTGTGTCCCTCAGTAACAATTCTGTGTCCCTCAGTAACAATTCTGTGTCCCTCAGTAACAATTCTGTGTCTGTCCCTGAGTAACAATTCTGTGTCCCTCAGTAACAATTCTGTGTCCCTCAGTAACAATTCTGTGTCTGTCCCTGAGTAACAGTTCTGTGTCCCTGAGTAACAATTCTGTGTCCCTGAGTAACAATTCTGTGTCCCTCAGTAACAATTCTGTGTCCCTCAGTAACAATTCTCTGTCTGTCCCTGAGTAACAATTCTGTGTCCCTCAGTAACAATTCTGTGTCCCTCAGTAACAATTCTGTGTCCCTCAGTAACAATTCTGTGTCTGTCCCTGAGTAACAAATCTGTGTCCCTCAGTAACAATTCTGTGTCCCTCAGTAACAATTCTGTGTCCCTCAGTAACAATTCTGTGTTCCTGAGTAACAGTTCTGTGTCCCTGAGTAACAATTCTGTGTCCCTGAGTAACAATTCTGTGTCCCTCAGTAACAATTCTGTGTCCCTGAGTAACAATTCTATGTCCCTCAGTAACAATTCTGTGTCCCTCAGTAACAATTCTGTGTCCCTCAGTAACAATTCTGTGTCTGTCCCTGAGTAACAATTCTGTGTCCCTCAGTAACAATTCTGTGTCCCTCAGTAACAATTCTGTGTCCCTCAGTAACAATTCTGTGTCTGTCCCTGAGTAACAATTCTGTGTCCCTGAGTAACAGTTCTGTGTCCCTGAGTAACAATTCTGTGTCCCTGAGTAACAATTCTGTGTCCCTCAGTAACAATTCTGTGTCCCTGAGTAACAATTCTGTGTCCCTCAGTAACAGTTCTGTGTCCCTCAGTAACAATTCTGTGTCTGTCCCTGAGTAACAATTCTGTGTCCCTGAGTAACAGTTCTGTGTCCCTGAGTAACAATTCTGTGTCCCTGAGTAACAATTCTGTGTCCCTGAGTAACAATTCTGTGTCCCTCAGTAACAATTCTGTGTCCCTCAGTAACAATTCTGTGTCTGTCCCTGAGTAACAATTCTGTGTCCCTCAGTAACAATTCTGTGTCTGTCCCTGAGTAACAATTCTGTGTCCCTGAGTAACAGTTCTGTGTCCCTGAGTAACAATTCTGTGTCCCTGAGTAACAATTCTGTGTCCCTCAGTAACAATTATGTGTCCCTCAGTAACAATTCTGTGTCTGTCCCTGAGTAACAATTCTGTGTCCCTCAGTAACAATTCTGTGTCCCTCAGTAACAATTCTGTGTCTGTCCCTGAGTAACAATTCTGTGTCCCTGAGTAACAGTTCTGTGTCCCTGAGTAACAATTCTGTGTCCCTGAGTAACAGTTCTGTGTCCCTCAGTAACAATTCTGTGTCCCTCAGTAACAATTCTGTGTCCCTCAGTAACAATTCTGTGTCTGTCCCTGAGTAACAATTCTGTGTCCCTGAGTAACAATTCTGTGTCCCTGAGTAACAATTCTGTGTCCCTCAGTAACAATTCTGTGTCTGTCCCTGAGTAACAATTCTGTGTCCCTCAGTAACAATTCTGTGTCCCTCAGTAACAATTCTGTGTCCCTCAGTAACAATTCTGTGTCTGTCCCTGAGTAACAATTCTGTGTCCCTGAGTAACAGTTCTGTGTCCCTGAGTAACAGTTCTGTGTCCCTGAGTAACAATTCTGTGTCCCTGAGTAACAGTTCTGTGTCCCTCAGTAACAATTCTGTGTCCCTCAGTAACAATTCTGTGTCTGTCCCTGAGTAACAATTCTGTGTCCCTGAGTAACAGTTCTGTGTCCCTGAGTAACAATTCTGTGTCCCTGAGTAACAGTTCTGTGTCCCTGAGTAACAATTCTGTGTCCCTGAGTAACAATTCTGTGTCCCTCAGTAACAATTCTGTGTCCCTCAGTAACAATTCTGTGTCTGTCCCTGAGTAACAATTCTGTGTCCCTCAGTAACAATTCTGTGTCCCTCAGTAACAATTCTGTGTCTGTCCCTGAGTAACAATTCTGTGTCCCTCAGTAACAATTCTGTGTCCCTCAGTAACAATTCTGTGTCTGTCCCTGAGTAACAGTTCTGTGTCCCTGAGTAACAATTCTGTGTCCCTCAGTAACAATTCTGTGTCCCTGAGTAACAATTCTGTGTCCCTAAGTAACGATTCTGTGGCCCTAAAGTCTCTTTGGCCCTAACTCTGTCCCTAATACAGAGAGGTCTGTCTCTCTTGAATGACTGGAGGCTAATGGAGAATTCTAAGATGGCCGCAATTTATAGCTCGACCATTACACAGTGCTGGCTGGCTGGCTGCTGATTGGCTAATGCGATCACATGTCATGAATGAATGCATTATGGGTCAGCGCGCCTTGTCTGCGCGCCTTCCCAGAGATCCCCGCTCCGTCGCCACACATGTCGCCGCCATTTTTGGAAAATTTCGATTCGATTCCTAAAATTCGAAACGAATTCCACTTCGCCAAGTTCGATTCGCTCATCTCTAGTTATAAAGATATATAACTTGTAGTACTTGTAGTACTTGTATTGTAGTTATACGTTTTATTACTTCATATAAAACCTTTTCACGAGGTAATCAATGTGCAGAAAATGGCTAGATTTAATCAACAATGATCAATATCAGTAGTCCTCTAACAACTGCATTCATCAACTAGTCCAATAATGTTCCAGTCATTTTCATTAGGATTTTTGATTATTTGATTTGGCTGACTTTTTATACCATACAAGGGACAAATACCTTTAGTTTCAAGCAGGACCATTGCTAGATCCTGGAACCCAGGGCATAAGCCCCAGGTCTTCTACTGAGTGCCCTGGGGCTCCTTTGAGATATGGAGATGATACATGTGTTCTAAAGATTTATTTTATTGTATATTCCATCTACTTTACAATCTATCATTTTTTTGTCATCATAATGTAACATTACACTTTTCAGACTAATTCAGTTATGTTAATTTACAAAAAGTTCAAAGTAGTCATCAGGGTATCTTACCAACCCCTCAGAATTTTATTCTCTGTGCCAGAGGTACCCCTGATTTATTAGGACCCTAGAAACATGCTGTGTTCCAAAATTCCTATGTGTAGCATATTTGCGCAATTTTACCTCATCATTTGTTGTAGGAGAACTAAGAATTTATACATACCTGATTTTGCAAATATCGTGCCTGTAGATGATATAGGAATGCGGCCTAGTAAGTTAAAACAGCAACATTAAAACATGAAAACATTACATTCTGACAAAGCAAGGTAAATGTGTACAAAGACATCTATATAATTTTTGATGTATAGTGATCAGCAGATGTTGTGGCATTGCGAAGAAAATAATCCTGAAATCTTCCTAGCTTGCTAGTGTCATGTGATGTGTTATATCCGTAGTTCCTCTCCTCCTTAGTCCACGCTACAAGCACAGGTACTTGGGCCTTAAATATCAAAATGCTTAGGAGCTGAGAAACAATGAAATTAGCTCATTCTGTACAGTGTAAGGCTACTCTCATATGACATTCCAATAACTGTTATGTGATCATCAGATTTTTTAACTGATCAATTTGTAAGGAGCACTGTAAATGTGACTTGTCTACTAAATGGACAGGGGTTAGTATATGAATCTGCTTTGACATACACAGGGCTCCACAGTGGTGGGCACTCTTGCCTTGCATCTTTATGCTATGGGTTGAATTATACCTTGAATACATTCTGCATATGATTTTTTTTTTTGTAGATTAGTGTGAATTTGTGTACTCTGTAGAGCACTGTGTAATTAGTCCATTTTATATAAAAAATGGAATTGGTAACAGTAACAAATTTAGAAATAAACAGGAGGTTTGGGAGATCACAATATCTCTAAAATTATGGTGCTTCGTAGTTGCCCCTCTACCAGGATTAAAAGCAATCCTTCTCTTTCCTATAGTTTTCCCAAAGTTAATGGCATGGCAAGGATTTCCACTGTCCCTGCTGTATTTACTCACAATGGAACATCTTACCAATTCTCTACATAAGAACCCATCAATCCATGGCATAACTCTTGGCGCACCGGAATGTGTGCTTAGGCTTTAATTATTTCAACATATTTACCAATATATTTACCATATATTTCAACATATATACCAATAATTATGAAAGAACTCAAATTGTTTCACAATTTGAGTAACTTTAAAGTAAATCTCTAGAAAATGGAACTTTTAAACATCTCCCTTTCACATTCAGTAGTGTTACCCATACAATATTCTTTCCCTGTTAAATGGCATCCGGAAACACTAAAATACCTAGGGGTACAAATTCCTACAGACATTACATAGTTATCATCCTTAAATTGCACAATGATGCTTAATTTTATCAAATCTGATCTGCACAACTGGCCCACCCAGTCATTTTCATGGTTTGGTGGAAAAAATGTCCTCAAATGGACACTTTATCTGAACTGCTTTACCTTTTTAAAGCTGTTCCCATTTCTCTGCCTAAAGCATTATTACAAAAATTACAATATATAGTCAACACATTTGTTATGGCATACTAGTTGGCCTAGTTGACATTAATGTTGTAAAATGCACAGGGGCGGCAAACATTTTCTATTATAGAACAGTTTTACTTGCTTGTGTATTGGATTCGATATTGGTTTCATCAAGAAGTTCATAAATATTAGGTAATAATTGAATTTTTAACAAATATATAAAAAGTATTCCCAAATATGCACATAAAGTAAATGAAGTTTAGTTAACTTGTGTGGCTAACATTTTCTAAAACATGAGGCAAGAAAGGTAAAAGGGATAGTTACAATAATATAAGCTTTATTTTAACACACAATACAAAAATTAATGAATAGGACCTCCTAGACCTAAATTAAATTAAAATGACAATGCCCCTTCCTTGGTTGCACACATGTGAAAATTAATATTTCATGGTAACCCAACTGCTCACATGTGGTACTTGCAGCCTAACAGGGTCCAGGGGAACTGTTTTTATAATGATCCCTCTTACCTTTCTGGCCTCATATTTTTATAACAATTGAATCTTTAACTGCTCCTTGTCATCCCAAGATCCTTCTTTGGTCAGATACTTTAAAAAGGCATGAACTGAAATACTGATCTCTTTTGACAGCAGCCACTATATGTTGTTGGCTGTGATCGCTTATTTATTTATTTATGTCAGGTACTTGTATAGCGCTGTCAATTTACGTAGCGATTATAAACTTTGTACTTTTTACAATATCAAGACTCATAACTTTCCTTTTAGATGAGTTCTAATCCCAGTGCATTAGCAAAGTTAGTGTTTGGCTTTTGCACAGGCAGTTCTTTTAACTTCAACAAAACCCTAAAACCACAGGTTCATGTACAGTGCTTGCTTTTGGCTCTACGAGGCCCTATGTACTCAACATCAACCTCCACACTGTTCAATCTCTTTCATGTACCCACTATTCCTAACTCATAAAGCTCACATTAAAACTGCATTTCAACTTCAATGGGAAACAGACTGTCAAATATCAGGAAACCTATCTTCATATATGGTGGAGTAGTTCCCTGATTTCTACTTTCTGGGATAAGATATTTTAGATCTGTAATGACTTTTGCCCCACCAATACCCCTAACACTCTGCAGCTAACATAATTCCGTGCCCTTATCTGCTATGCAGTTCGTTCTTATAGCAGCTAGGTAGGTTATTCCAAAACACTGGAAATCTCAAGTCATCCCCCACTTTGGCGGAATGGGTTGAAGCCCTTATTGACATCATATGAATGGAACAGTCGGTTGCACATTACAATAATAAAACGGAATACGTTTAATATACATGGGTACCTGGTGTATACTGTGTATAAAGCATATGTCAAATTCTGAACCCTTCACAATTTACTTTCTGAATTTGATTTAAATGTGTTTGCAGTCCAGGCTGTTCCCTTTCTCCTGCTTGATACACAGGTAAATAGAAAGCATACATGGTCTAACAGGGCGAAGACAGCTAAAAATGAAATGATTTGTGCCAGGACTCAGAAGGAGCAGAAGAAAAAATAAGAATGCATGAAGACTTCTACACATCTAAAAGAGCTGAGTAAGGAGATCCCAGCAATTATGATGGTAGGTATTACCTCATTTAATCTATGGACAAGTACTTTAGCAAAGATTTTAGTATCTGAGTTATTTAGCAAAATAGGACAGTAGGATTCACAATAGAGAGATCACAGCAATAAAACAAAACATCAAACAAGCATGTTAGCTAATTTTTTCTAATAATGAGCCATGTGACGTAAACAATTTTCATTGACCATCACATACTGTGACAGTGCTGTGCCCTGCCACGGTGTAAAAATAGATTATTTTACCCAGGATTGTCATCCTGGCAGGTTGAGGGGCTCCAGGGTGCTTGTGTCATTCAGAGGAAACTGGCTTTTCAGTTCCCCCAGTGCTTTGTAAAACCTGGTTTGGGACCTGGAGCCCAGAGATTTCATAGAGAATTGGGAGGAATGAAACCTCCAATCCTGGGTCCTGGTTTTGGGAACCACCAGCACACTAATTGGGCATGTGTGTGTTGGTCTTTTAGGAGAGACCTGACTATGGTACTGGGCTTCACTCTGACAGACAGAGGAGGTTGTTGTCCAGGAGTCAGGTGGGCTTACAAAGAATAACCCACCAAAGAGCAGATGATACAACTGAATTTTCTTTGAGAATACATGCACAACACTATAGGCCCTGTTCACAATGACGTAAATTTTTAGACCTTGTTCACACTGCCATTGATGCCAAAGTAGATCCAACACAGTGGGGGTTTTACTAAAACTGGACAGTGCAAAATCAGGTGCAACTCTACAAAGAAACCAATTAGCTTTCAGGCTTTATTGCCAGAGCTTAACTGAGCGAGCTGAAGTTGGAAACTGGCTACAATGCACAGCTGCACCACATTCTAAGTGCTCCAGTTTTAGTAAATCTCCCCCAAGTGTTTACACTTCAGGCCATGGAAAGCAATAGGCAGCTGCAACCTGAATACTGCTTATAGTTCCACACCTTACTCCAACCATGGTGTTTGAAGTAAATTATGGGATTTCTCTTATTCTGCATACCATTCATTGTTCTGCCTTATACCATTTGTTCTTCTTTATATTTTTCTTTATTTCTTACTTGAGAATGCACATTAATATAAAAAAAATCAGTACGACTGTTCTTTTTGAAACAACTGGCATTGTGGACTACGACTATAAAATGCTCAAAAATTGCTTGTGTAGTGCTGTTACCATATTTTTAAACTAGACCTTAATACCAGGTACATGGCTGAGATGATGTACTCAAAAGGACAGAAAAGTTAATATAGTTAATCATTTTGGTGATAAAAAACTTACTGGAAGTGCAGGAATAAAAACCAGTACATACTCTTCTGCCATACTGCGAATATAAAAAGCAACAGTCAGATGACAAAATAATACTCTGATGTTTTCATTACCCAGAGCAGACAGAATATTTTGTTTGAAATGTGTGGTAACCACAGTAGAAAGAAGTTACTGTGTTCCAAGGATAAACAGAATATATACCACAAACATAATCGTGATAAGAGATGAAAGAGCATAAGATGCAGCTAAGAAGTGAACACCCAATATACATAAAGGATCAGATTATATTTTGATGGACTGAACCAGTTTAAATGCATGGGCCTCAGGAGTTCTTTCCAGAATTTATAGTAAAAACATGATTCACAATAATTTTTTATACCGAGCCACAGCTAGGTCTTGTCTGAAGAGCAATAGAATGTTCTCAGTATTTATGAACAGTGCCCAACAAGGAAAGCAAGCCAGCAGCAGTACAAGGATCCCACGTTGCATGACAACGCCTATTAACTTTAGATTGGTCCCTCCGAATATCTAGAATTAAAAAAAAAACATAATTTTAAATGAAATCATAATTCTTATGCTACTGTATGTGGGTCTGTTCTCAAGGATCACTAAGTGAACTTATGATCCTGATTTTATGCAGGTCTGCAACTTGTACTCATAGTTATTAGAAGGCCTGAGATATACAGTATTTTTGTATATACACTATATTGCCAAAAGTATTAGGACGCCTGCCTTTACATGAACGTGAACTTTAATGGTATCCAAGTCTTAGTCCATAGGGTTCAATATTGAGTTGGCCCACCCTTTGCAGCTATAACAGCTTCAACTCTTCTGGGAAGGATGTCCACAAGGTTTAGGAGTGTGTTTATGGGAATGTTTGACCATTCTTCCAGAAGTGCATTTGTGAGGTCAGGCACTGATGTCAGACGAGAAGGCCTGGCTCGCAGTCTCCACTCTAATTCATTGCAAAGGTGTTCTATTGGGTTGAGGTCAGGACTCTGTGCAGGCCAGTCAAGTTCCTCCACCCCAAACTCGCTCATCCATCTTTTTATGGACCTTGCTTTGTGCACTGGTGCACAGTTATGTTGGAACAGGAAGGAGCCACCCCCAAACTGTTTCCACAAAGCTGGGAGCATGAAATTGTCCAAATGGTATGCTAACGCCTTAAGAGTTCCTTTCACTGGAACTAAGGGGCCAAGCCCAACACCTGAAAAAAAATCCCACACCATAATCCCCCCTCCACCAAACTTTACACTTGGCACAATGCAGTCAGGCAAATACTGTTCTCCTGGCAACCACCAAACCCAGACACATCCATTGGATTGCCAGACAGAGAAGCGTGATTCGTTACTCAAGAGAACACATCTCCACTGCTCTAAAGTCCAGTAGCGGCGTGCTTTATACCACTGCATTTGACACTTTGCATTGTACTTGGTGATGTAAGGCTTGGATGCAGCTGCTTGGCCATGGAATCCCATTCCATGAAACTCTCTATGCACTGTTGTTGTGCTAATCTGAAGGCTACACAAAGTTTGGAGGTCTTTAGCCATTGACTCTGCAGAGAGTTGGCAACTTCTGCATACTGTGAGCTTCAATATGCATGGACCCCACTCTGACATTTTACGTGGCCTCCCACTTTGTGGCTCAGTTGCTGTTGTTCCCAGTTGCTTCCATTTTGTTATGAAATTTCATGGATGGACTTATTGCACAGGTGGCAACCTATCACAGTACCACACTTGAATTTACTGAGCTCCTGAGAGCAACCCATTCTTTCACAAATGTTTGTAGAAGCAGTCTGCATGTCTAGGTGCTTGATTTTATATACCTGTGGCCATGAAGGTAATTGGAACACCTGAATCCAGTGAATTGGAGGGGTGTCCCAATACTTTTGGCAATGTAGTGTATGTATGGATACCCTGAGCCTTATCCCTTTCTCCTGTGTTGATTGTGCTAAATAAACTCTTTAAATGTGCTAAAGTGACTGGCTTTGTTTTACCTATAAAAAGTGACAGATCCGACCCTGGGAGGTGAAATGCTAGCCCGCCAAGTTGTCTAGGGGTCCTCCTCATCTGCTCAAGGGTAAGGGGGTGCTACACTTTCAAAAGATGAAAGCTGAAGGCTGGAAGTATGTTAAATGTACCTTTTTATTTGGACAAGCCTACGAAAAAGTATTTTAGGATCTCTTCTGTCAACTTTTTATCCTATAAAATCCAGCTCTAGTTCATAATAAAGTACTTAACAGTCAGAGGATATGCTTTAAAATACATTATATATTGCTCTGCCAATGTTTTCCTAGGTATATAAAGAACATACTAGTGCTTCCTAATTAATGTCTTTGATATCTGTACTCCTTACAGTATGTGACACTTACTTGTGATATGAGTGTGTCACATGCTGAAGATAAGCCAAGCCCCACTGAAAGACCAGTGACTGAAATGACCTGTTATAAGACAATATTCATTATACAATGTATGAAGCCAGAATCATTTGTTTTATACACATTGTGCTTAATCAACAATGCAATGAAATGAGATATAAGGATGTTCAAAGTTCTGAAGCCCATAGCAACCAGTTATCCCTTCTTAAAGTGATTGTAAACCCTTAGCTTATAAAACAACCCATTTAATTTAAAATAAAAATGAAAGGCAAAACATTTGTGTACGGATATAAAAAAAATACATTATTTACACCTTTTTTTCCCATTTTAGAAGTGATCACATACTTTCTGTCCTCAGCTACATATGAGCTAGGTGAGGAAAAACAGCAGTGCATTGATCTTCCCAGTGAAAGGCTGAGCAGTGGTGCGTGTCAGGAGGACAGTACACTGAGTCTAGTATAGCTAGACAACTGACCGAGCTGTGCTCTCATGCTTAGTGTGGTCAGTTTTTAATAGGAGAGCAGAGGGGCTGACAGGAACACCAGGGATTTCACACCACTGAAGCAATACAAAGAGAATAGGATACTTTTTTTTTATATAAGTATACAGTACAGCAGGCACATATTAGGAATATGAAATGTTGGGTTTACATATTCTTTAATTGAGTTGACAACAGAAAACTGATATCTGATTGCTACGGGCCCTTTCTTGAAGTAGAATTTAAACTAACACACTATCTTAAAGTAGAACAATAAGCAAAACATTGTTTTTGTTTTGGATGGGAGGAACAGTTATAACCCCTGTCAGGTTTGTTTTCCTCATATGTGTCCCTTTGGGGAGTTTTATCTTTACTTCCTGTGTCGTAGCCAAAACAGGAAGTAAGAGAAAATTAAGGGAATTTCTTGGGGATCTCCAGGTCACCAGAACTAGTGTCCCCATTGGAAAATTTCCCCTCTATTTCTTTTCTGGGGACAACCCAACATTTGGGAGTTTTGTTTACTTTCACTTTCAATTACAAATAGAGAGGGTGAATCTAAAACCTAATAGGTGTTCTAATCCACTGTGTCCAAAGCTAAAAAAAAAAAAAAAAGGCCTTTAGCCATTTTTTAATGAATACGCGTAAAAGTTTTATTTTTTAAATTATTGAATGATTTTGTGAAAATGCAATAAGCAAACCTAACTGCAACAACCTATAGCATGCAGAATTTGAAGTAGAGCTGTACACAAAACTCTTTTGTATAGACTAGGGAAGATTTCCATTCTATGTTAGGTTTTTATAATTGTTGCTATTAGTTTTCTTGTGCTGACATTCAGGTAATTTGTGTGAAATGACGCACCAGTGCTCCAAACGCATACATGACAATTGGTTTCTATTAGCCTTTAAAAATGGCATGTGGATGCTCATTCCCAGTCCCTTCTCACCCAACAATATGTTCAGGATCTCATGCTCATTTGATCTAGGGAAGTGCTCAACTTGAAAACTCTAGAGGGCCTCGAGTGTGGTCTCTGACACTTCCAGAGGGAATAGCAGCAAATTTTCATGTGTTGGAATGTATTGCATGAAGTTAGGCTGTCCTTTTATGGGCTGCAACAAACCTCAATGCCTAAAAAGTCTGATCCTGCTGGACCTTTATAGTGCAACACACACTAAAGACAATGTGGAAGTAAAATAAGCACCATCGTTGGTGTCAGTGACAGTAATAGTAACTTCCAGCCAAGGGTCACTGGTTGCAAAATTAACCCCCAGCATTGGTGTCAGTCTGCACAATAACAACCCCCCGCATTGCTGTCAGTGGATGCAATATTAACCCCCAGTGGTCTTGTCAGTAACTGCAGTAATGACCCCTAGCATTGGTGTCAGTGACCGCAATAATAACCCCCAGCATGTGCCAGTCACCAGGATGACACCCTCAGCAATTGGTGCCAGTGACTGCAATAATCACCAACATCGACGTCAGTGACTGAAAAATAGCACCCATATTGGTGGTCAATGTTATGCTTTTGAAACCCTCCTTCATTGGTAGTCAGCAGCAATGCTGTTACCCCCCCCCCCCCCCCCCCCCCGCATTAATGGCCATTAGCAGTGTTATTTAAATATCCCCCCCATTTGTGGTCAGTGGTAGTGTCAATTAACCCCCCGACCATTATTGGTGGGCAATGGCAGTGTTAATTAACTCCTACTCTACACATTGGTAGTCCATCACAGTCTTAAGGAACCCCTTTCTCTCTGCTTTGGTGGTCAGTTGTAGTGCTGTTAACCTCTTCACCCCCCCACATACACATATTGGTTATCAATGACAGTGTTAGCTAGACCCTCCTCCCTTTATTGATAAGCAGTGACAGAACTGTTAAATCGTTTAACCCTTTCTACAGTACTTGGCAGAGAAAAAGTAAGAGACAAATTAATTACTGTATATACAGCCTAGCTGTATTACAGTAGTAAATTAATATGGTTTAACTGGACTTTAAGTTCACTAAAGGCTTGACCAGCTGAATATAATATAGTTATTTTTGTATAAAGTATGGACTGCAGCAATATTTATATTTGTGAACTTAACAAGAAGAGAAAATTGTCTATACGTAAAATACCTCACAAAACTAAAATAACTCCTACATTTTACTCCCCAATTATTAAAAATGTAGAAGTTTGGCCAAAATGACTTTTTCTAATTTGGTGCAGAATTTGGAAGGGTTAGAACCTCTGATCTGTCCTCTCCTGGGTGGACGTCATATGACTTCTTCCCAGGATCGCGCCTTGCACGTGCCCCATGAGCCACGCTGTGGTGACAGGTCAGCCTCTGCTGGTACCATGTGAATTCTGTGACCAATCACAACAGATCGCATGACAATTGTACACAATGGATGGCTTTCATTCATATCATTTAATGTGTGCTATTGTGTTGATCTTTGTAATTGGTCACAGTGTTCACATGGTACAGACAGGGCCAAGCACAGCCCATCTGTACAATGTCATTAGCTGTGGCCAATCACAGCTAATCACAATAGTGCACACTGAATGAATGGATTTGTTTCAGAAAAAATGGTTGCTTATAAAAGTGATTATCACTATAAGTGTTCATAGTGTGATCACCTCTCCAGAGTAGTATAGTGTTACTATGGTAATACTGTATTGATCTGGTCACAGTATGTAAAAAAATCATTAAAAAAATAGAAAAAGGTAATAAAAATGAAAACAATTTGAACATTTGGGGAATATTTGTACTATCCTAGCATTTTTGGCCTCAAGAAATTAGATGAGGCTATCAGTACATCAGGATTGATACATTTTCACATACTATAGTTTGCAGATGCTATAACTTTCCTACAGATTACATAATATACACTGATTAGGGTTACTTTCACTAAAGAAATGTAGTAATATACATTTTGGCCTAAATTTATGAAGAAAGATGATTTATTTGTACATTTTATAAAGAAAATGAAGAAAAATGTTTTCATTTGAAAAAAAAAGTGGTGATTAAATACCACCAAATGAAAGCTCTATTTGTGTGAAACAAATTCTAAAAATGTATTTTGGGTACAGTGTTGCATGCAGGGGCGTACTGACCATTTGGAAACTTGGGCACTGCCCGAGGGCCGGGGTCAGTAGGGGGCCCCATGAGATGCCCCTGGTACCTTTTTCATAGGCTTTTTTGAGTTTGGGCAAGGACACAGGGGCCCCATGATCCCCTGTTGCCCAGGGGCCCCATGAGTTGTCAGTCCGCCCCTGGTTGCATGACTGCGCAATTGTCAAATATGACAACAGAAAGCTGAAAATTGGCTGGGCAGGAAGGAGGTGAATGTGTCCGTACTGAGGTAGCTAATAGGCAGTCATTTAGGTGCATAAAAATGAGTGACTAGGGGAAAGATAGCTGTGAATTTACTAACCACCAGCAAAATGTAAACTTATGGATCATAAATGTTTAAGCAAAGTAAAACCTGTAAACTTACTGCATTAGCAAGTGTGACAGCATCCAGTTCCACTTTCCCCAGGTGACCACAAAACACAGAGCTGACAATGTTGATGAGAAAACATAGCATCTGAGAAATTATCTGATTGAAGTAAAAGAAGACATTTACTACAAAAGTATACTTCCTTCTGACCTGCATTTCCTCTATTCAGACAGATTTTAATCATGATCCTAAGCATACCACCTCATCAGTGAAGCATGGTGGTGGTAGTGTCATGGTGTGGGCATGTATGGCTGCCAATGGAACTGTTTCTCTTGTATTTATTGATGATGTGACTGCTGACAAAAGCAGCAGGATGAATTCTGAAGTGTTTCGGGCAATATTATCTGCTCATATTCAGCCAAATGCTTCACAACTCATTGGACGCCGCTTCACAGTGCAGATGGACAATGACCCAAAGCATACTGCAAAAGCAACCAAAGAGTTTTTTAAGGGAAAGAAGTGGAATGTTATGCAATGGCCAAGTCAATCACCTGACCTGAATCCGATTGAGCATGCATTTCACTTGCTGAAGACAAAACTGAAGGGAAAATGCCCCAAGAACAAGCAGGAACTGAAGACAGTTGCAGTAGAGGCCTGGCAGAGCATCATCAGGGATGAAACCCAGCGTCTGGTGATGTCTATGCGTTCCAGACTTCAGGCTGTAATTGACTGCAAAGGATTTGCAACCAAGTATTAAAAAGTGAAAGTTTGATTTATGATTATTATTCTGTCCCATTACTTTTGGTCCCTTAACAAGTGGGAGGCACATATGCAAACTGTTTTAATTCCTACACCGTTCACCTGATTTGGATGTAAATACCTTCAAATTAAAGCTGACAGTCTGCAGTTAAAGCACATCTTGTTCGTTTCATTTCAAATCCATTGTGGTGGTGTATAGGGCCACAAATTGTGTAGATGTCCCAATATTTATGGACCTGACTGTATATGGCCTTGTTTTGAGGTGATCCCATGATCCCAGTACCATTCTTTTCAGCAGCTGATTCCCTGCAATGAAAAAGTGATCCAAGCAGCTATACATTTTTTACAGGTGGCAGAATGGGGTCCCAGATCAAAATCTGACTGGCAGCATCAGTTGCTATAGAAAAAGGAACTGACATAGTTCCACCCCTCTGTAGATCAGAAACCAGAAGTGACAAAAATGTAATCACTTCCAATCTCAGTTTGTTTGTTTACAAGCCATTACCTGCTTGGAAAGCATCTGACCAAACCGATCTCAGTTTGGTTAGATGCATTGGAAGTAGGGTTGCACTAATACTGGTATTGTTATCAGTTCTGATACTAAGTATTTGCATGAGTATCGGTACTGGCGCAAATGCTCTGATCCCTGAAACGATAACTTCAGGCTCAGTTCTTTCAGCAGGATTCCCCTGTTGACAGCTGAAATGTCAATTATAAAAAAAAAGCCTGAAAAAAAAAGCACCAGCAATTACCGGTTGTAAAGGAGTGAGACTTTAACAACCCATGACTCAGCTGTTCATACTGATTTTTTATTTTGTTCATTTCTAGTTTATAAACTATTGATAATTAAAAAACGATTTTGTTTTTGTTGCTTTGTTCGTAATAATTTCACACTGTGGCAGCACGAGGCCATGCTACTGTCTGATTAGACAGTTTAGGCTTTAGAGGGAAGCTCAGGGCTCCCGTTTTGGAGACACCTCCCAGGGTGGGAGGCAGAAGGTGCTGGTATGCACTGACCTGTGCAGGTCAGGACAGAGAAAGGCACAAGCCTGTAAGGAAGACAGTCCATTAGGAACAGAGCAGCTGGGATGCTGTTGAAAGGACACAGAGCTGAATATTGAAGTACAGCGGTTAGTGCACGAGCCCTGGATGTGTTAAATGGCCAGGAGAACCAACACTGCTAAGCTGTGCTGCAAAGCTGCATAAAGAGCCAGGAGGCTGAATATTGTTTTCTGTTTCATATTGATGGTGAGAATCCCCTGTTTGGGAAACCTTTTTTTGTGAACTTCTGTTTGTTTTAAATAAAAGTAGACAGAAAAAAATGCTGTTTGATCCTGACTCTTCCCTTCTTCCAGTGTCCCCCTCTTGTCTCCTGATAAGACATATCATGTGGAGGCACTCTGCACATGCTCAGTTTGGTGTGTGTATTGCTAGAGAGGTTTTTGGGGTTTTTTTTGGAAAGTGCATGTGATCAGCACAGGGCCAATCAGCACTGTCCAGACAGAGGCTTTTGCATCCTTCTTGAGCAGAAAGAAAACTCTTCCTACAAGTTTTAACCAGGACTCTGCTGAACACTGATAGAAGTCCCAAGACTGCTCTAACTGGTGGTGAGAAAAGGTATTTAGCAGTTTTTTATCTGAACTAATTGCATTTCTATGTTCTGTGTACTGTGGGAGAGCAGATAGAGTGAATGCAAAAATCTAAAAATTGCTGTGGTCCATAAGGGGTGAATAGGGGTGATTGCCGACATAGTTAAGGAAAAGGGCCACTGCAGTTTCCCTGCTGTCAGCTGAAGTGTAAAAAAAACAGTTGCTGGCAGGTATCAGTAATTGGTATTGGAGATTATAAAAAAAAAGTATCAGTACTCGTACTTGCTCTAAAACAAAATGGTATCAGTGCATCCCTAATTGGAGGCCAGAAGAGAGATCTGGGATCTAAAACACCCAAGATCTCTCCATAAAGAGGACCTGTCATGGCCCTTGCTATCAAATTTAAAGTGTGACATGTTAGATTAGATATGTGACATGTGACATGTTAGTGTCTATTTACTCGGTGTAACATCATCTCTTAGATTTTACCAAAAAAAAAGTATTATATTCTGTTTGTGTGCACCAAATATCATTAAAGTGTAATTTTTCTTTAAAAATTGCATTTAAAAAAACGACGCCCAAATATCGTGCAACATAAACAACTATTTTGTTCTCAAGAGCCTCTGCTTAAAACATGAAAAATGTTTGGGGGGCTAAGTAATTTTCTAGCAAAGAAATGCTGATTTTTTACATGTACACTGCTCAAAATGATTAAAGGAACACTTTGAAAACACATCAGATCTTAATGGGGGAAACTATCATGCTGATTGTCTATAGTGATAAAGACTGAGTAATGTGTTAGGAAGGTAAGGATGCCCCCCCCAAAAAAACTGGCCCTAGTATGTATGAATGCGAGTTAGGGACTTTAGATTGCACATTCCTTGAGGGTTAGGGACTGATTTGAATGTAATATATATATATATATATATATATATATATATATATATGTGTGTGTGTAAAGCACTGTGTAAATTGATGGCGCTATATAAGTACCTGAAATAAATAATAATTTCAACCAATAAGCTGCAGACTTCATTCTCACCCTGTATCTTGGTGTTAGTTCCAAGGCTTTGAAAAATCTACTGGAGGGGTGGAGTAGATCCACAGTACTTACAAGTATCTAGCAGAGGCTACACATGCTGTCAAAATTTTTCTGAGCTTCCCTGACATACTCCAGAAGTCCAGAAGCATACACAAAAAGTACACTTGTTAGTAGTGTGTACAACTAACCCACCCCTTCCTGCTTCCCACACCTTTCCATTGGACTTTTATTTGATGGGTCACCTAACTGGCCATTTGGAGGGTACAAGAGGTCGTGGGGGGAGGCACCTCAGATTTCTAGGAAGTGGCAGTATTTGCATATTAAGCATATTATTTACTATTACAGCTGATATAATGTGTGAAAGTAAACCTGCTGGTCTAAGAATTAAAAGTAGTTGTTCCCCAGTATTTTTGTGCATTTTACCAGGCAACCAGAAAATATTTCCCTTTACAGTCATGCATCCATTTCTGAAGGACAAACATCAGCAAACAAAATGACCAAAGGGAGCTAAGGGATGCAGAGTTTTAGAAATGTTTGTTTCCTGTTGAGAGGAGAGCTGAACAAATTAGGGGCACAAGTCTGACAAGATAAATTCTTCAAAATACATCTGGAGACCAGCAAACTGCCTAGAATGCATGTGAGAAAGTGCTGATATCTGATTTTTATAAATCTATCTTTATCATTTTTGCCACCACTTCATCCCACAGCTGCAATGACCCATACACAAAATGTGGGACCTGCAGGCAAGTGCCATTAATCTTAATGGCACGGCTCCCACACTGGAAATTGGAACTACACTTTAGTGTTGTTCCCAGTGTGGGCTGTGATTTCTGAAAAGGCGTAGGGACCTTTTCCCTGCATTTTGCAAGGTACAGCAGCCCATCCAAATGAATCGGCTGTTGTGCCGCAGTCCGTAAAGTGGCCTTAGTCTTATACAGTACTTTTCTGCACAATCTTCAATCTTTTGCTATCCCTCATAGACATGGTGCATATTTTACTTTTATAAAGAATGTTCTCTAAGGGTTCAGAATGATTGAGGTTAAGAAGAGAAATTCACTCAAGGTAGATTTGTCTTCCCTAGAGCATTCAATATTTTGATTCTTGGGGCAATTCAAGCCAAGGAGAACCTGGTATCAACCAACCACAAGCATTGGTAATGCAGATGGAATTTTTGTTGCAGTGTTTCCCCCTGGCTAGACATCTTTATGTGGAGTTATTTATCATCATAATTTAAATACATAATTGATTCGCAAGAAACAATCACTTACCAGAGGTCCTGCTAATCCACATTGCTGCTTAATCTCCTCTATTGGGCTACTTGGGACAACCAGATGTATCTTTTGAAGGATAAAGCGACCACTATTTTGCAGTAGTTGGAGAATTTGCTGGGCAATTCCATTTCCTTGATTTCCTATATGGTGGCTATCATGCTCCATCTGAATACAATCGCTAGAATAAATTCCCTAAAATGTGCTGTGGCTTGAAAACATCAGATGTATTAATTAACAAAGATACATTATCTATTATAGCAGTTTGCCCTACTGCTTGTCACACAAGAAGCAGAATCTGGCATAAATGATCTTGAAATCAGGCCAGGTAGGGAACTTAGATGGACAGTGGAAATCGGCGTGTACAGATAAACAGTCATCATTAAGTCCTCATGCACACTAGACATTTTTACAGCTGCTGTTTTTGGCTTTTGCCATTTTATTCTACAGCCAGTAAACTCCCCAGCATGTTATCCTATGTGTCCATGCACACATAGGCTTTAATCAACGTTTTTTGGCAGGGACATCTTTTGGCTGGAAAAACCCCCCAGAACTAGTGGATTTCTAGAGGAGTTTTTTAGCTGTAAAAATGCTCCAATGCTGGTAAACGCGTCAAAACACAGAAAACCAGCATTTTTGGGTGTTTTTTTGAGGCAAAATGTTTTTTTTGGTGTAAAAAAAACACTTAAAAAGCAGAAAAACATGGCTAAACCCTAAAAAATTTGGTAAAACTTGCATTTTTAAAGTGACTTCATAAAGCTAATGCTACTGGCGTTTTTAAATGCCCAGTGTGCATGAGAACTTATCTATAGATTAGGAAACTGTATACCAATAGACCACTTATAAGAGAAGTTCTCCTAAATACCACTTTCAGTTGTTTGGGGAATATCTGAGCAAAACACTTTTTGGTACCAGTGTCCCATTCTTTTTAAATTTCCTTAGTCTTTATCATTAGGTTATATCATTCAAAAAGGGCTATTATTCATCTCCTTTTTCTTTGTGCAGGTACAGTGAAGGAAATAAGTATTTGATCCCCTGCTGATTTTGAATGTTTGCCCACTCACAAAGAAATGATCAGTCTAAAAATCGATTGGTAGGTGTATTTTAACACTGAGAGACAGAATAGCAACCAAAAATTCAAAAGAAATGCATGTCTAATAAATTATGCATTGATTTGCATGTTCATTCAGCAGGATTACTGGCTACCAGGTGTCTTTCATAAAGGTAACAAGCTGAGATTAGAAGCAGTCTCTTAACGGGAGTGCTGCTAATCTCATTTTGTTGCCTGTATAAAAGACACCTGTCCACAGGACAAATCAAACAATCAGATTCCAAACTCTCCACCATGGGAAAGACCAAAGAGCTGTCCAAGGATGTCAGGGACAAGCTTGTAGACCTTCACTGTATAATAACTGTCCATTTTCCATCTCCAATAAAACTTAATACACTCTGTCTACCCCACATGCATTTAGTTTCAATGCCTGTCTCTCTTATATTCCTTCATACAAGCAATTATGGTGGTAGCTAAAAAAAAGGTTTTTTGGTATCCTTGGTCCATGCTTTACAATGACAGCTTTGGAACGTTACTAAACCGTTACAGCCAGTTGGTTTTTATAAGGTTTCTGTAATGATTATCTTATCTCACGTTAATTGTTAGATCCAAGACAGCTATGCTTTCCAAATTTAAGGCTGTAGTAAATTCCAAGTTTAGAGCAACATAGTTAAGTGACTTCTTTCAAAGCTTCCTATGTCCTTTCTCAGATGCATAGATGATATTTTATATGACCTTTGTTCTTACAAATAAAAATGATCAGATTTCTAAATCAGCATGGGGTATCCAAAGAGACAACATGGCAATACCTACCAGCATTTTGGCTTGCTTTGATTGAATCCACAGATGAAGCCATACAATAAGGGATGAGTCAGCTTCAGCTTGAACTACTGTGTTCTGTAAACAACAGGTTTTTTTACAACAAAGAAGACAAAGGGAGACTTTTGAAAAGAAGCCTAAAACCTCCTTTTGCTGGCTGGATTAAATACTACACAGAACACTATATAAGATTCATGCTCAATATTTCATATCTACCTGATTTTTTTTTATTTTAGTTTTGCCCATCATAACTAAAGAAAAAAAAATAGGAAACCACTATATGTTCCCTTTTTGGCCCTGGGCATTAATAATAAAGAGTCTCCAAAGTTCACTTTCAACTGTGAACTGTATACAAAATCCTTGTGCAGGCCCTGCGCATGAGTGCCACTGAACCAGCCTTTATACAGGTAGGTTACTGTGCCTGTACCTGCTGCCCGCTCACAGTATATTTACTGTGAGCAGTCGGCAGGTGGTTTACCACTTGTCTATACTGGGCACTTATACCCCCTTCCTTACCAGGCCAATTTTCAGCTTTTAGCGCTATTGCACTTTGAATGACAAATGCGCGGTCATGCAACATTATACCTATATGAAATGTTTATCATTTTTTTCTCACAAATAGAGCTTTCTTTTGGCTGTATTTAATCACTGCTGGGGTTTTACTTTTTGCACTATAAACAAAAAAAGAGCAAAAATTTTGAAAAAAAAAGTTTCTTTGTTTCTATTAAATTTTGCAAACAGATAATTTTTCTCCTTCACTGATGTGTGTTGATGAGGCTGCACTGATAGGCAGCACTGAAGGGCACTGATAGGCGGCACTGATAGGCAGCACTAATGAGGTGGCACGGATAGGCGACACTTATAGGTGGCACTGATAGGCAGCACTGACTGGCGGCACTGCTGGGCTACACTGATGGGCACAGGTGGGCGGCACTGCTGGACACAGGTGGGCACTGATTGGCACTTGTGGGCGGAACTGGTGGGAGGCACTGCTGGGCACCGATCATCAGAGCCCTGATGATCGGTGCTGATCCCTGCTCTGACAACTGTCGGTTCTAGGCAGTATTTTCCTCACGCTCTGACAGCATGAGGAAAGTGCAGCCGAGGACCGGAAATTGCATTTCCCGGTGATCATTGTGTCATTGAACATGGCTGATCACATGGTAAAAAGCTGCTGTGATTGGCCTCTTACCACATCACGTGATCAGCTGGGTCCTTAGGACACAGCGATCATGGAGATCGCCGGGAGTGCGCCCCCGGGGGAGCGCAGGAGAGCGAGTTCTGGAAGGACTTCATATGACATCCTCCCAGAACTGGCCAGCTGCAGTGCATCTGTCATTCAGCTATCTGCGGTCGGCAACTAGTTATGTTAATATTTAGGCAAAACTTCTTTTTGTTAGTTTTGGATCTGGGAGACACAATAGGAAGTGACAATTGTCATCAAGACAGGTGTCCCTATTTCATGAGTGCAGGAAGTCTGTGGACAATTTTACACCATATGTGGCCTCACAAACCTGTGTGCACGACGCCTTACACTTTTAAGTATTTGGGGGTAGGTTTCCTCCTTCTTTTTTAAAACATCTATGCCAAGCTCAAGACTGGAATCAACAATGCCTATTATTCTTTGGGCATTTTCTCCCTAAACTTAAAAAAATTCCAGGTGCAACCAGCTGTGCATGCCAATCTATACACATCTATAAGTCACATATAAAAATTAAAGCTTTCATTGTTACCTACATTTAATGCTTTTCAACTTTCTGGTACATTAAGGCACTGGTGACGTAGCCAGGGCCTGACAGGTGCCCCCTGGGATGGTTATGTCACTGTGCTTCGTAGGGAGCTGTTGTATGCAAATTGTAAGGTCTTGCCCCAGATCTCATACAGTGTACCTGCAATGTGCTGTTGTCTAATAACTAAGAACATAGCACCAGATCTCTTATGGTGCATATGCTTAATCTCAAGATAAATTAGACCTGGCATGGTTTGCTATAGAACAAAAATACACCACACCAGATCTTGTACTGTGTATGTGTGAGGTCAGGTACAGATGTCATTGGCAGGCTAGCACAGAATACGAATGAACTAGCTGCCAATTATGCTTTTTTTTATTGGTGGCAAGGGTTTCCCATTTATTGTGGGAGGGGAGGTCAGACCACAGATTAGGCAGAAACCATAGAATAAATGAGCAAGCCACTATTAAAATGTATTGTTTTTAAAATGCTGATTGTATTCAGAGGTGTAACTAGAACCTTCAGGGCCTCTGTGCAAGAAACCATGGCCTGGTTGCGAGTGCGACCGCTGAGACCCTGGTGGTTCAGCCACTGGTGTCAGTAGTTTTTTTATTTTTGTTATTTTATTTCGTTATTATGTTTTTACCATTTTATGTTATCATTATTATTATTTTTTTTACAATATTATTTTTTTATTATGTTTTCCAGTTTTTTTGGAGCCCTGTTGGGGGTTTTGGTGAGATATCAGAGGTCTAAAACAGACCTCTGATGTTCCACCTTTGAGAGAGAGAGGAGATTGAATACACAGCCCTCAATCTCCGTAGCCTCAGCTGCACAGAATTAATGGACAGGAATATCTCTGTCCAGAGCTTCCTGTTCATTCACAAACTGAAACACAGTTTACTATGCTTCATTTATGAATAGCCAGAAGCAGTGATTGATACTGATCACAGACTCTGTCTATTCAGAAAAGGAAAGGGATAGTATGTGAAGCATAGACTCTGATCACTTTTTTTCTTTTTTTTTTAAGTCCGCAAACGTGCAAACTAGAACGAAAAAACCCGTAAGTGATCAAAAAAAGTGCAAGTGCGAACACCACACGAAAAAGTGCACTTAGGGGTGTGCTTTAGTCCTACCCCCAAAGGGGTTGGACCACTACCCTGATCCCCCGGGGCACGAAGCTCCTGACAGGGACAAGGTTCCCATTTGGTCCTCCTGGCCAAAAGGCCTGGTGGACCACCGTTCCTTATGGCCAGCCGAAGCCGGACATCCAGTACTTGGTCAGGGGGCTCTCCCAAAGAGAAAACCCCCTAGGGATCAGGGGAGGAAGGAACCAAAAGGCCACACATCCTCCCCCTAGACTTCAGGGTAGGCCCAAGGACCCACACCCTACCATCCAGTGAAAACACACGCATAAGCAAAGAAAAAGTGACAAAACGTGGGAGGTGTTAAATTAAATAAATAGAAAATAAAAAAGTGGTACCGTGCCAAATTGTGCACAGACCAGGCCCTGAGGCCTGTAGCAAAAATTGCCCTGGACTTAGCCAAAAGGCCTGGTCCTTAGGGCGCTGTGCAAAAAGAGTGTAAAAACAGTGACCTTGTGCCATCTTCACACAGTGGGGTCCCACACCCAGGTGTTACTAGTGGCACCCCTGAGGGCGTCTACTCAGGGGGCACTGAGTTTGCGGACTTTCTGCCTTCTCAGCCCCTGGCCAGACTAAGGTAGATCCGTCCAAATCAGGAGGTACTGGGTCCTTCCAGTCTTCTCGGGGGAATTACTCCCAGGGCCCCAGCTTAACTCGTGGCGCTCCCCAGTTTCTGTCCCCCCGGTACTAGCCTTGCAGACCCCCATCATACCAGTGAGGGTACTATACAACAGCCATCCGCGCAAAGCTAGAATGGCCGGGAGCACCCCCACTGTACACTGATAAGAACAGATACTACACTTGATCTTAGCCAAAAGGACTCTGATCACTATATGTCGGGTCAAGTTTGCCGCGGGTGCAGAGCAAAGCATCGCAGACAAGAAATATAAACAAACCCATCCGCTGCCTATTGCAGCTTAGGGGGAGGGACTCAACTGCGTTTTTTTTCCGCCCCCCAATCACAAGTCTAAATAAGACCTAAAACCTTCAACAAAGCTTGCTGAAAGCCCTGCAAATGCTTTGTCAAAGCTTGTTGTTCACACTGCTCTTATACAAGCTAAAGCTCATATGAAACAGGGTTAAAAGCATCAACAAAGCTTGCTGAAAGGTTAATGCTTACTGTTCACACTGTTCCTATCCAAACTGAAATCTGTGTAAAACAAACCTTACAATCTGAGTAGGACATGTTAAGTAATAAAAGTCCGTCTGGGATGCAGCCAGCAAATACACTATCCCCAGCGTTACTTACAATCAAAAGATCAAAATAAAATGCATGAAGATGGTCATACCATTGAAACGATTTGGGAAGTAAGAGAACGCAAGCATTGTTAGTCCAGTTGCCTGGGGTTACCACCAAAGCGATCTGGCCCTTGATGCAAATACCTTGGTGACACTTCATATTTTATGCTTATTCTTTCAAAACTACATGTGAGTCATTTTTTATAAAAGCATAGTGATCCTATAGGGTAGCACAGTGGCTAAATGGTTAGCACTTCTGCCTGGTAGTACTAGGGTCATTGGTTCAAATCCCAACCACAGTACCACCTGCCTGGAGTTTGCAAGTTCTCCCTGTGCCTGCATGGATTTCCATCCACACTCCAAAGACATGCTGCTAAGTTCATTGGCTCCTGTCTAAATTGGCCCTAGTATGTGTATGTATGAATGTGACTTAGGGTCCTTAGATTGTACACCCCTTGAGGGTTAGGGACTGATGTGAATGTACAATATATAAATGTAATAGTGCTGCATAAACTGATGGCACTATATAAGTACCAGCAATAAATTAATATTAAGAGACTTTTGTCCTTTTTATTATATCAACTTTTCAGCCATATTCCTGCAGATCCAGTGCCCCAGCACAGCAGTGGATGCTACCAGGAGAAACAAAGAAGACAAAGTGAAGCTACACTGTCTATGGTGGATAGAGGCACATCACAGACTCATCTGCATTCTGATATAAGGATTTCCCTGTTCTTCATATATGTATGTGTATATGTATATATATATCAGGGTGGATAAAAATCAATGTTTTTTTTTTAAAAATCTGATTTTTTTTATTTAAATTGGATTTTTTAATTTAAATCGGATTTTTTAAAATAAAATGCTTTTTGAGGAAAATATAATACCATCCAAAGGTTATTCCATCATGAAATAAAGATTAGTTTTTTAATTATGTAGAATAAGGCTGTATATGTTTAATTTTTTTGGTAAATAAATTCCATTAATCCATTCACAATGTCAGGCTCTTCCAGAGGTTTTTGTAAGATTATTGGGCAGTTTCTCTGCCTACAAGATATTATCACAGATGCTTGGTTTACTTTTGCAGTTCTCAAAACTGAATTTGACTCAGCGGAGATCACATGCCTCTTCTTCACAGCAAAAATGTTATAACATGAACAGAGTTAGAAAAAGACCTTAATCCTAACTTCTACAAACCTATGCATACAGAATCAACCCCTTCAGTGCTAAATTTCAAGAAGTTCAGTGAATAGAATAGAAACAATATTTTTCTGATTGTTTGGAGTGGAATAGATCTGCACAAGAAGAAAGTGAAACTAAGTGTGAGGAGGAAGGGGCTGACAGTCTACGTTTCTTAAAATATATATATTTTGTTCAGCCAAATTAGTTAACAAACATGGATGTTTAAGCAAATAACATATGCTGGAATGTTATTGTTTCAGCTGAATAAATCTATTTAAATTGTTATTATTAAGGTAATGACTATTTTTCTCCTTCCTAAGTACAACAGAAAAGTTGTCCAAATATGAAAGATTAACCTATTAAACTGGGGATAAAAAAACTAATATGAAAAGTTGTTATTCTAAAAATCTTCATCTACTTGCATATTAAAGTTATACCAGCAAGAATTAGTCTTTATGTAGAAAACTAGGATTTAAATCAAGCCTTACTGACTAGAGATTTAAATCGTGATTTAAATCAGTTTGATTTAAATCAAATCCACCCTGATATATATATATATATATATATATATATATATATATACACACGTGATTTTGTATTTCCGCCATTGGCAGCTTCAGCTGTTGATCTCCGGATCCCATGGACACAGCTGATCACATGACTAGGTAAAAGGCCAATCACAGCGGCCTTTTACCATTGTATTTACAGCTGTGTCCATGTAAATACAAATGCCGTTTATCGGCAGCACTTTCTTGACGCTGTCACAGCGTGAGGAAAGTACTGTTGATAACCGGGAAATGTCACAGAGGACATCTGCACTGATGATCAGGGCACTGATGATCAGTGCCGCCCAGCAATGTCGCTCTGCAGTACCACCCACTAGTGCCCAGCAGTGTTGCCCATTAGTGCCACCCATCAGTGCCCAGCAGTGCTGCCTGTCACTGGCCAGCAGTGCAGCATCATCAGTGCCTTCTCATCAATGCCCACCAGTGCCGCCTATCCATGCCACCTCATCAGTGCCACCTATCCATGCCACCTCATCAGTGCCCATCATTGCAGCATCATCAGTACCTTCTCATCAATGCCCACCAGTGCCGCCTCATCAGTGCAGCCTATCACTGCCCATCAGTGCCGCCTATCCGTGTCACCTCATCAGTGCCCATCATTGCAGCATCATCAGTGCCTCCTCATCAATGCCCACCAGTGCCGCCTCATCAGTGCAGCCTATCACTGCCCATCAGTGCCGCCTATCCGTGTCACCTCATCAGTGCCCATCATTACAGCATCATCAGTGCCTCCTCATCAATGGCCACCAGTGCCGCCTCATCAGTGCAGCCTATCACTGCCCATCAGTGCCGCCTATCTGTGTCACCTCATCAGTGCCCATCATTGCAGCATCATCAGTGCCTCCTCATCAATGCCCACCAGTGCTGCCTCGACAGTGCCACCTCATCAGTGCAACCTATCAGTGCCGCCTATTTGTGCCACCTCATCAGTCCCATCTGTCAGTGTCCATGAGTGCAGAATCACCAGTGCCTCCTCATCAATGCCCACCAGTGCCACCTCATCAGTGCTGCCTATCCATGCCACCTCATCAGTGCAGTCTATCAGTGCCCATCAGTGCTGCCTATCCATGCCACCTCATCAGTGCCCATTAGTGCTGCCTATCGCTGCTCAGCAGTGCAGCCTCGTCAATGCACGTGAGTGAAGGAGAAAAAAATACCTGTTTGCTAAATTTTTTAATAGAAACAAAGAAACACTTTTTTTTCAAATTTTTTGCTCTTTTTGTTTATAATGCAAAAAATAAAAACCCCAGTTTGCGCGTAAATACCACAAAAAGAAAGCTCTATTTGTGTGGAAAAATTTGGTAACAATTTCATATGGGTACAATGTTGCATGACCGCGCAATTGTGTGACAGCGCTGAAAGCTGAACATTGTACTGGGCAGGAAGGAGGTAAAAGTGCCTGGTAGACAAGTGGTTACAATGTGCCCATAGAGGTGGGTGAGGTATCTCCATAGCTGGCATTACATAAGGTCTGGACATGTCTGAACACTGTTCCACACACAGTGAGGGGAGGGCTCAGCCCCATTATCCTGCCCCCGGTACGGAAGTGGTTACAATGTGACCATAGAAGTGGGTGAGGTATCTCCATAGCTGGCATTACATAAAGGTCTGGTCATGTGTGAACACTTCCACACACAGTGAGGGGAGGTCTCAGCCCCATTATCCTGCCCCCGGTACGGAAGTGGTTACAATGTGACCATAGAAGTGGGTGAGGTATCTCCATAGCTGGCATTACATAAAGGTCTGGTCATGTGTGAACACTTCCACACACAGTGAGGGGAGGTCTCAGCCCCATTATCCTGCCCCCAGTAGGGAAATGGTTACAATGTGCCCATAGAGGTGGGTGAGGTATCTCCATAGCTGGCATTACATAAAGGTCTGATCATGTCTGAACACTTCCACACACAGTGAGGGGAGGGCAAACAAACCCATCCGCTGCCTATTGCAGCTTAGGGGGAGGGACTCAACTGCGTTTTTTTCCGCCCCCCAATCACAAGTCTAAATAAGACCTAAAACCTTCAACAAAGCTTGCTGAAAGCCCTGCAAATGCTTTGTCAAAGCTTGCTGTTCACACTGCTCTTATACAAGCTAAAGCTCATATGAAACAGGGTTAAAAGCATCAACAAAGCTTGCTGAAAGGTTAATGCTTACTGTTCACACTGTTCCTATCCAAACTGAAATCTGTGTAAAACAAACCTTACAATCTGAGTAGGACATGTTAAGTAATAAAAGTCCGTCTGGGATGCAGCCAGCAAATACACTATCCCCAGCGTTACTTACAATCAAAAGATCAAAATAAAATGCATGAAGATGGTCATACCATTGAAACGATTTGGGAAGTAAGAGAACGCAAGCATTGTTAGTCCAGTTGCCTGGGGTTACCACCAAAGCGATCTGGCCCTTGATGCAAATACCTTGGTGACACTTCATATTTTATGCTTATTCTTTCAAAACTACATGTGAGTCATTTTTTATAAAAGCATAGTGATCCTATAGGGTAGCACAGTGGCTAAATGGTTAGCACTTCTGCCTGGTAGTACTAGGGTCATTGGTTCAAATCCCAACCACAGTACCACCTGCCTGGAGTTTGCAAGTTCTCCCTGTGCCTGCATGGATTTCCATCCACACTCCAAAGACATGCTGCTAAGTTCATTGGCTCCTGTCTAAATTGGCCCTAGTATGTGTATGTATGAATGTGACTTAGGGTCCTTAGATTGTACACCCCTTGAGGGTTAGGGACTGATGTGAATGTACAATATATAAATGTAATAGTGCTGCATAAACTGATGGCACTATATAAGTACCAGCAATAAATTAATATTAAGAGACTTTTGTCCTTTTTATTATATCAACTTTTCAGCCATATTCCTGCAGATCCAGTGCCCCAGCACAGCAGTGGATGCTACCAGGAGAAACAAAGAAGACAAAGTGAAGCTACACTGTCTATGGTGGATAGAGGCACATCACAGACTCATCTGCATTCTGATATAAGGATTTCCCTGTTCTTCATATATGTATGTGTATATGTATATATATATCAGGGTGGATAAAAATCAATGTTTTTTTTTAAAAATCTGATTTTTTTTATTTAAATTGGATTTTTTAATTTAAATCGGATTTTTTAAAATAAAATGCTTTTTGAGGAAAATATAATACCATCCAAAGGTTATTCCATCATGAAATAAAGATTAGTTTTTTAATTATGTAGAATAAGGCTGTATATGTTTAATTTTTTTGGTAAATAAATTCCATTAATCCATTCACAATGTCAGGCTCTTCCAGAGGTTTTTGTAAGATTATTGGGCAGTTTCTCTGCCTACAAGATATTATCACAGATGCTTGGTTTACTTTTGCAGTTCTCAAAACTGAATTTGACTCAGCGGAGATCACATGCCTCTTCTTCACAGCAAAAATGTTATAACATGAACAGAGTTAGAAAAAGACCTTAATCCTAACTTCTACAAACCTATGCATACAGAATCAACCCCTTCAGTGCTAAATTTCAAGAAGTTCAGTGAATAGAATAGAAACAATATTTTTCTGATTGTTTGGAGTGGAATAGATCTGCACAAGAAGAAAGTGAAACTAAGTGTGAGGAGGAAGGGGCTGACAGTCTACGTTTCTTAAAATATATATATTTTGTTCAGCCAAATTAGTTAACAAACATGGATGTTTAAGCAAATAACATATGCTGGAATGTTATTGTTTCAGCTGAATAAATCTATTTAAATTGTTATTATTAAGGTAATGACTATTTTTCTCCTTCCTAAGTACAACAGAAAAGTTGTCCAAATATGAAAGATTAACCTATTAAACTGGGGATAAAAAAACTAATATGAAAAGTTGTTATTCTAAAAATCTTCATCTACTTGCATATTAAAGTTATACCAGCAAGAATTAGTCTTTATGTAGAAAACTAGGATTTAAATCAAGCCTTACTGACTAGAGATTTAAATCGTGATTTAAATCAGTTTGATTTAAATCAAATCCACCCTGATATATATATATATATATATATATATATATATATATATATATATACACACGTGATTTTGTATTTCCGCCATTGGCAGCTTCAGCTGTTGATCTCCGGATCCCATGGACACAGCTGATCACATGACTAGGTAAAAGGCCAATCACAGCGGCCTTTTACCATTGTATTTACAGCTGTGTCCATGTAAATACAAATGCCGTTTATCGGCAGCACTTTCTTGACGCTGTCACAGCGTGAGGAAAGTACTGTTGATAACCGGGAAATGTCACAGAGGACATCTGCACTGATGATCAGGGCACTGATGATCAGTGCCGCCCAGCAATGTCGCTCTGCAGTACCACCCACTAGTGCCCAGCAGTGTTGCCCATTAGTGCCACCCATCAGTGCCCAGCAGTGCTGCCTGTCACTGGCCAGCAGTGCAGCATCATCAGTGCCTTCTCATCAATGCCCACCAGTGCCGCCTATCCATGCCACCTCATCAGTGCCACCTATCCATGCCACCTCATCAGTGCCCATCATTGCAGCATCATCAGTACCTTCTCATCAATTCCCACCAGTGCCGCCTCATCAGTGCAGCCTATCACTGCCCATCAGTGCCGCCTATCCGTGTCACCTCATCAGTGCCCATCATTGCAGCATCATCAGTGCCTCCTCATCAATGCCCACCAGTGCCGCCTCATCAGTGCAGCCTATCACTGCCCATCAGTGCCGCCTATCTGTGTCACCTCATCAGTGCCCATCATTGCAGCATCATCAGTGCCTCCTCATCAATGCCCACCAGTGCTGCCTCGACAGTGCCACCTCATCAGTGCAACCTATCAGTGCCGCCTATTTGTGCCACCTCATCAGTCCCATCTGTCAGTGTCCATGAGTGCAGAATCACCAGTGCCTCCTCATCAATGCCCACCAGTGCCACCTCATCAGTGCTGCCTATCCATGCCACCTCATCAGTGCAGTCTATCAGTGCCCATCAGTGCTGCCTATCCATGCCACCTCATCAGTGCCCATTAGTGCTGCCTATCGCTGCCCAGCAGTGCAGCCTCGTCAATGCACGTGAGTGAAGGAGAAAAAAATACCTGTTTGCTAAATTTTTTAATAGAAACAAAGAAACACTTTTTTTTCAAATTTTTTGCTCTTTTTGTTTATAATGCAAAAAATAAAAACCCCAGTTTGCGCGTAAATACCACAAAAAGAAAGCTCTATTTGTGTGGAAAAATTTGGTAACAATTTCATATGGGTACAATGTTGCATGACCGCGCAATTGTGTGACAGCGCTGAAAGCTGAACATTGTACTGGGCAGGAAGGAGGTAAAAGTGCCTGGTAGACAAGTGGTTACAATGTGCCCATAGAGGTGGGTGAGGTATCTCCATAGCTGGCATTACATAAGGTCTGGACATGTCTGAACACTGTTCCACACACAGTGAGGGGAGGGCTCAGCCCCATTATCCTGCCCCCGGTACGGAAGTGGTTACAATGTGACCATAGAAGTGGGTGAGGTATCTCCATAGCTGGCATTACATAAAAGTCTGGTCATGTGTGAACACTTCCACACACAGTGAGGGGAGGTCTCAGCCCCATTATCCTGCCCTCGGTAGGGAAGTGGTTACAATGTGACCATAGAAGTGGGTGAGGTATCTCCATAGCTGGCATTACATAAAGGTCTGGTCATGTGTGAACACTGTTCCACACACAGTGAGGGGAGGTCTCAGCCCCATTATCCTGCCCCCAGTAGGGAAGTGGTTACAATGTGCCCATAGAGGTGGGTGAGGTATCTCCATAGCTGGCATTACATAAAGGTCTGGTCATGTGTGAACACTTCCACACACAGTGAGGGTAGGGCTCAGCCCCATTATCCTGCCCCCAGTAGGGAAGTGGTTACAATGTGACCATAGAAGTGGGTGAGGTATCTTCATAGCTGGCATTACATAAAGGTCTGGTCATGTGTGAACACTTCCACACACAGTAAGGGGAGGTCTCAGCCCCATTATCCTGCCCCCGGTACGGAAGTGGTTACAATGTGACCATAGAAGTGGGTGAGGTATCTCCATAGCTGGCATTACATAAAGGTCTGGTCATGTGTGAACACTTCCACACACAGTGAGGGGAGGTCTCAGCCCCATTATCCTGCCCCCAGTAGGGAAGTGGTTACAATGTGCCCATAGAGGTGGGTGAGGTATCTCCATAGCTGGCATTACATAAAGGTCTGATCATGTCTGAACACTTCCACACACAGTGAGGGGAGGGCTCAGCCCCATTATCCTGCCCTTAGACGTCTGACGCACGTGCTGGCTATCCGGAGTATAGAGGCTGGCATGGCAATGCCCGGGCATGAGGAAGGCTCCGTGAAGACGGGAGCGGACTGCGGTTGTGTGGGGAGGATGATCCGCCGGGCGCTGCCGCTCCACTTCTGGGCTGAAGTGAAGGAGCTGTGTGTTCTGGCCGGGCCTGTGGTGAGATTCTGTGATCTCTTCAGTAGAGGATGCTGTGTGCTGTACAGAGAGATCAATGCATATCCTATTGAAGGGGGGTTCTCATTTGTTTGCACAGATTTGTATCAGCCATAGTGCCCATTGTACATTCGGGTTTTGTAGACTCGTCTTTCTCCGTAGAAACGTCTCTCTGTCAGCTGGGAAAATGTACTGAAAGGCAGTAAGTAGATAATCCATGCTTAGCTGGCTGTAGTCGGGCATCCGCAGCACCCCAGCAGTGGTGAAACTACAAATCCCATCAGGCATTGTAAAGACAGACAGCCACAGGCATGAATCCCAGAGGGAAATGCATGATGGGATTTGTAGTTTTACCACAGCTGGCATGCTGAGGTTTCCTACCCCTGTAAAAAGAATAGTTCCAGGTTGGGATATTTCTTACATAGTTACATTGGTACAGCTTGGACCAATGTAACATATATATACCATACCTAGATGACGTAGAGCAGTGACGCCATGCTCTCCACCTTGTCTAGTCAGGTCTGGTTCACACCTATGCTTTTTTTTTCAGAAAGCTCTGCAGTCCATTTAGCATTGCTTTCTATAGGACACATTCACATCTGAGCTTTTTTCAGCCACCGCGTTTTTGTAAAGGGTCAGGGACCTTTTCAAATGCAAAACGGTGTGTTTTTGGCTCAATAGACTGCAATGGAAATGCTGCAGAAAAGCACTCAATGCGTTATTGACACGTTTTGTGTTTTTTAATCTGCCCAAAAACAAATTGTCACAAAAAAAAGAAAGCGTAAAAAAAGGGTGTGCACTGCAGAAATGGATCCAAAGCAAGGGTTAACTGTGTGCTGTTTTACTATGGGGGCTGTGTGTGTGTGTTTCATTGTAAGCTCACTGCTTTGTATGGCTCTGCTATGCAGAGCCATACAAAGCAGTGTGTAGGAGCTGACAGGGGAGAGATTTGTATTGTTTATATACAGGTGTCTCCCACATTGGAAACCCTCGGAGATCGCCAGGTGCTGGCGGGGAATCACCTGCCGGGACCCAGTGATTGACAGCCAAGGCCGCAAGTGGTGGCACGGGTAGGGCGCGTGCGCCCCCTATCTGGAACTGCAATATCACATGTATATATACGTGATTTTGTGCACCCATGCCACCCCGCAGCAGAATTTCTGCTATAGGGCAGCGCGGAAGCACGGTTAAACCTTAAAGCGGAGCTCCAGCCAAAAGGAGAAGTTCCGCTGTAAGGACTGGACTCACACTCCCTGTTAAGGATTGGCACCTTTGGGGAGCGGGTACCCAAAATTGACAGGTACCTGCTTTCACTTGCACTGCAGTAGCCTAGGAGATCAGGAGCGGAAGTTTTCCTCCTCCCCTCCTTCCCCATAGTGTTCTGAGACACGTGACAGGTCCCAGAGGACTACAGAAAGTGCAGCCTACTCGCGCATGCGCATTAAGCACCTGGCTGTGAAGCTGCAAGCTGTCACAGCCGGGTGCCCACACTGAAGATGCCGGCTCCATGAACACAGGGCGGCCAGTGAAACAGGCTGCGGGGGGGGGGGGGGGGGGGGGGGGTACTGTAGGATTTACGTTTTTTAAAAGTCAGCAGTTACAGTTTTTGTAGCTGCTGACTTTTATTTTTTTTATTTTCACTGGAACTCCGCTTTAATAAAATAGATTTAAAAGAAAAAGAAACAGTGTAATGCGCAGAGCTCAGCACATCATCACTGCACTGATCTTGGCCTCACAGCACAGCAGCAGCCAATCTCCTGTGTTCACAATGCATCAGGCCAGTCACTTAGCATTGGACCCGAAAGCAAGTGGAGATCACTGTAGTAACGGTTTCTATTTCAGTGATTTCTAATGACTAGAAAATAGAATGAATGTTCTTAAAATGAAAATTTATGGAATGAAAATCTACTGGTGTACACCCAGCTTGAGACTGCATCCAGCACAGGCTAATCCTGGAGGGATGATGCTTGACAGCAGTAGGTAAGAGGATGGATAGCACTACATTACCCCATTAGTATGTTAAGGACATAAAGGGAAAATAGAGGCTACATACACTTATAGTCAGAAAAGGAGCATTTTTAGGAATGCCAAACTACACATTTTTATCAGCAATTTTTAAATGTATTATTTATTACAGGTACTTATATAGCACTGTCAGCTTTACATATATATTGTACATTCACATCAGTCCCTGCCCTCAAGGAGCTTAAATTCTAAGGTCCCTAACATTCACATTCATACATATACTAGGGTCAGTTTAGAGAGGAGTCAATAAACCTACTAGCATGTCTTTGGAGTATAGGAAGAAATTGGAGTACCCAGAGGAAACCCACACAGGCACAGGGAGAACATGCAAACTCTAGGCAGGTAGTGCTGTGGTTGGGATTCGAACCAACGACCCTAGTGCTGCTAGTATTTTGAGTGTACAAGTGCATTTCTGAGTGTCTATGCATTTGTAGGTTGTGCTACACAATACTCATGCATTAGTTTTTAGATTAGTTTTTAGTTTTTTGGATGTACACATTTTCAAACATAATTTGTCTAAGTGTGTTATAATTACATTACAAAAAGTTGCTGACTGCAGCCTCTCCCATTTATTTTTCCAAGTGTATGCTTATCATATAAAGGTTTTATCATTTTTTATGTCTAAGTTTAGAGACTAAAGTTCACAGAGTAGTTCAGTGGTTTTTTCAAGGGAGGAGTATGACAGATGACAGATGTCATTCAAGGCACATTCCTTCTGTTGCATGCAGGGGCGGACTGACCATTTGGAAACTCGGGCACTGCCCGAGGGCCCGGGGTCAGAAGGGCCCCATGAGATGCCCCTGGTATCTTTTTCATAGGCTTTTTTGAGTTTGGGCAAGGACACAGGGGCCCCATGATCCCCTATTGCCTGGGGGCCCCATGAGTTGTCAGTCCGCCCCTGGTTGCATGATAACAATTTGATTAATTTACAGTGCCAGAGTATTTTATATTCTCTCTAGCCATGTAATCAGTCATACTGGAAATGTTAAAGTTATTTTTTTAACCTGCATTGTGCTTTATACAGTGTTCAATAAATTAACATAAACATGCATTGCTTATTAAGGTTCCTTTTTACACAGTGTGGCTCAACCCCATCCACATGCTCCCTCATTACTGGATTCAATTGACAGCAGTAGGAGCCAATGGCTCACTCTGCTATCACTGAGTCCAGTTAGAAGGGAGGGAGAGAACAGAGCCACTGCTCTTGGGCACAGCACTGGATTGAGATTGGGCTCAGGTAAGCATTTTAAGCGAATGTCAAGAGCTGGAAAATTTATTTTGGGTTGCTCTTTGATGTTAGTTTATGGTAGTAACAAGAAACACACAGCTAAATTAAAAAAATATATATTTTTTTACTATTTTGGGCCAATTTTCCTTTAATAATAAAAAAAATCAGGAGATATCCATTAGCATTTACCACCAAATGAAAGCCCAATTTGTTCTGAAAAAAAAAACGCGGTATAATTCACCTGCATATACAAAGTAGTTGTGATGATATGTACGGTTTTACTAACACATGTCAACGTTGCAAAATTGTGCTTAGGCATTTAAATTTGTTTTACCTTTAGGCGTGAAGGGGTTAACATTCAGGCATGCCTTTAGAGCTAGCTGTAAAGCAGTAAAAATCCCCAAATCAAACTTTCTTGATGACTTCTCCGCCTGGCTACCCTACTTTCTATCCTCTGAAATACCCACTATCATTCTTGGAGACTTTAACATCCCCATTAATATGAACAACCCGGCTACATCCCAACTCTTCAACTTAACCTCATCTTTTGCATTAGCACAATGGACACAGTCCTCCACTCACACTGATGGGAATACATTAGACCTTGTTTTCTCCCATTGTTGTACTCCCTACAACCTCACAAACACCCCCCTTCCTCTCTCTGATCACAATCTCATCACCTTCTCAGTGTCCTCGTCTTCAAACGCCTATCCCACCAAACAGCAAACAATTACCTGCAGAAACCTTCACAACTTGAACCCTTCTCTTTTCCACTCTGCAAATGACCGCCTCTATGACAGAATCTCTCCCCTGTCCTGCCTCGACCTGACCACTGCTGTCTACAACAGTTCACTTTCATCCACTAGACTCACTTGCTCCTCTAACAACATGAAGCATCAGTCTCCACCCATTAAAACCTTGGCAGACTGATGACACCAGAAATCTAAAACGACAGTCATGCGCTGGAGCGATTGTGGCGTAAAACCAATCTCAGCAAGCATTCATCCTACTGTATATAAATCTGCTTTCTTAACATTCAATTCCTCCCTCCATGCTGCCAAACAAGCCTACTGTGTCACTCTTTGTCCTCATGCACACGGGACGTTTTGATAACGTTGGTAACATTAGCTGTGTAAAGTCACATTAAAAACATGAGTTTTCAGCTTTTTTTAGCGTTTTTGCATTTTTGTTTTTTTTTACCAAAAAAAAAAATATTATTTTTGGTCAAAAAAAGTAAAAAAATGACAGTTTACCGCATTTTACTGTGTTTTGCCATGTTTTTCAGCATTAGAGTGTTTTTACAGCTAAAAAACTCCTCTAGAAACCCACTAGTCTGGGGTTTTTTTTCCAGTCAAAAAATGCTGTTTACAGTTTATGTGTGCATGGACACATAGGACAACATGCTGGGGGGTTACTGGCTGTAGAAAAAAACCTCATAAGCCAAAAACAGCCGCTGTAAAAATGTCAAGTGTGCATGAGGACTTGTCATCCAGTCCTTGTCGTCTCTTCTCTACTTTTAACTCTCTACTTTCTCCACCTTCACCTCCACCCAGTACTTCACTCAGGTGTACATTTATTAAGCAGAGATAATGTATCTCATTTCAGTTCTCTGCAATTCTCAGGGAAAAATCTTCTCCTCTGTCCCCGTTTATGAAGCGGAGAACATTTGTTCTCAGAAGAAGAGAGGAGAATTTTTTCCTCTGAGATCTGTGTACAAGGGGGAGGGCTGCATGTGATCTCCTGAGATAATTGTGTGATTACAGATCACCTGAGTTTAAACAGTGAAACCAAAGTTGAAAAGAAAATGCAATTACATGAATATAATGAGGACTGATCACTGGTACTTTTTAATGCACATTTTGGCACATTCTTTAACTGTGTATTTTATTGCGCATTTTTGCATAATTTTATGTGCATTTTGCTGTTTTTTTTTAACATGCTGTATTTTTTTAACACGCATTTTGACATGGATTTTTTAATTTGCATTTTGGCGCTTTTCTAAACACACTTTTAGGTGCTTTAATGCACATTTTGTACAGGTTATTTTAACATGCATTTTGCTGTGGTGTGCAATGCATATTTTGGCAATTTTCTTAGCATATATTTTGGAACTTTTCTAAAGTGCATTTTGATTTGGTTTTTATGTATATTTCGGCAGACTGTGCATCTGCTAGCCACTTTTGGTTCCATTACCAAATAATGGCACCAAAAACACGACATGCATTTTGCATGCGTTTGCAGAACACACACAAAAAAGCAGGTAAATAATAAGCCAAAATACATGTTAAAAGCACCAAAATGCACATAAAAATTTAAACTCACATTTTTTTTAGAGGGGTGCCTTCCCCTCTCCTCTAAAGCATGCACACATCACTCCCATACTTAAAAAGCCCTCGCTGGACTCCACCAACCTGAGCAACTTAAGACCCATCTCCCTGCTCCCGTTTACCTCTAAACTCTTAGAACGCTTAGTCTACAATCGCCTGAGTTCCTACCTCACTGACAACAACCTTCCTGACTCTTTACAGTCTGGCTTTCACTCACTACACTCCACTGAAACTGCCCTACTAAAACTCACTAATGATCTACTAACTGCTAAAACCAATGGCCACTACTCCGTACTCTTACTACTTGACCTCTCTGTGGCTTTTGATACTGTTGATCATCCCCTCCTCCTCAAAAAACTCCACTCTCTTGGTAGGTTCTTCTCCTACCTATTACAGCGCTCCTGCAGCTTTACCTATAACTGTGTCTCCTCCTCTCCACTTCCTCTTTCTGTAGGGGTGCCTCAAAGATCTGTCCTTGGACCCCTTCTCTTTTCCATCTACACCTCTTCCCTTGGTCACTTGATAAACTTCCATGACTTTAAGTACCATCTCTATGCTGATGACACACAAATCTATCTTTCTACTCCTCACCCCTTCAGTCTCCCCTCGCATTACTAACCTACTAAGCTACATATCGGTATGGATGTCACTCCACTTCCTCAAACTCAATCTTTATAAAACTGAGCTCATACTATTCCCTCCAGCCCGTGCCCCCTCCCCTGACTTCTCCATCAAGATCAATAATATAACCATCAGTCCCTCCCCTCACGCCAGGGTACTAGGTGTAATCCTAGACTCCCATCTGCCCTTTCAGCCCCAAATCCAATCACTGTCCAAAACTTGTAGACTTCACCTCCACAACATCTCCAAGATACTCCTGTTCTTAACCTCTGAAACTACTAAGTAACTTATTCACTCTCTTGTTATCTCTCGCCTTGACTATTGTAACTCCCTCCTCATTGGCCTACCAAATCGCAGGCTATCCCCTCTTCAGTCTATCATTAATCCTCTTCAGTCTATCATTAATGCTGCTGCCAGACTCATCCACTGTTCCATATCTGCCATCCCTCTCTGCCAATCCCTCCACTGGCTTCCCATTGCCCAACGACTAAAATTCAAAACATTAACAATAACATATAAAGCCATTTATAACTCTGCCCCAAATTACATCACCAATCTTGTCTCCAAATATCACCCAAACTATCCTCTGCTGCATCCACGACCTGTTCTCTAGCTCCCTTGTCTCCTCCTCCCATGCTCGTCTCCAGGACTTCTCCAGAGCTTCCCCCATCCTCTTGAACTCTCTACCCCAATCTATCAGACTATTGCCTACTCTGCCCACTTTTAGGTGATCTCTGAAAACCTATCTCTTCAGGGAAGCCTATCCTGCCTTCAGCAAATAACGTAATCTTCTATTCCTTCTACCAGTCCATCCCCCACAGTTATTACCTTTTGTACCACCAACCCCTCCCTCTTAGATTGTAAGCTTCAAGGAGCAGGGCCCTCCTAACCCTCTTGTATTGAACTGTATTGTTGCTGTATTGTCTCCCTTTATATTTTAAAGTGCTGAGCAAACTGTTGGTGCTATATAAATCCTGTATAATAATAAATAATAATTAACACAAAAGGCTGCATCATTATAATGAATGTTTGTTTTTAGTTCCTTTCTCAGATTATGGTATATTCCATTAGCATTGTGAGCTCAATATTCTGTGGCCATTTGGGAAAGATTGAACTTGACTCAGTAACACTTGCTGTAGCCGTAAGTATTAACTGTAAACCTAAGACAAGTTTCAGTTTAAACTAATATTTTACTATTTTAGTTTTGTGTTACTACTGGCAAGATTTATCACAGGTTGGAACCCTGTTTCTTGGGTATTCCCGCAGTGCCATATAATGTACCTAGCAGAATTCCCACTTTCATCCAGCTGCCAAAAACAGGAGTTTATCTTCAAAAGTGAACTCCAGCCATGGCTTTGGGAGGAAGTGCAGAGATATAAATTACTGCAATGAGTTCTCACCATCTGGAGAGATGACAGACCACTGGATGTACCAGGCATTCAATGGATACCCTAAAGTGTATGAATGGCCCAAACCTTTTCTACGTTTTGAATCGAAGAGTTTTAACCCAAGTTTGTTAACCATAATTGTTGCGGGGGAGGTTTCCCTTCAGGTCCAGAAGAGACAGGACCTGAGCTAGGCCTGAGCACTCCATTGCATGCATCCTCCCATCCTCCATATACTGAAGCACAGGGTATTTTGCTGTGGTAAGCACAGAAGATGGGGTAGCAGGAGAGAGCTGTAAAGGTGACTTAAGATGGGCATAGATGGTTCAGTAGGGACTGGCTGAATTTCGATCTATGTGTGGCCCTTCCTGTTCAAAAGGGAGAAAATGTTGGTTGATCAGTGGCTGCAGCCACTGATCAGTGTATATTGAAAGAAGAGAGTCTTGCCATCAGAAAACAATGCTCCAGTGGGAGGATTCCTCCATCCACCTCGACTGGAAAAAAAAAAAAAATTATGTATGCTCAGCTTAAAGTGGTATTAAAGGCTTAATTAAAAAAATAATAACAAACATATACTAACCTGCTCTCTGCAGGGTTTTGCACAGAGCAACCCTGATCCTCCTGTCCTTGGGTCCCCCACCGGTGCTCTGGGATCCTCCCCTCTGCCGAGTGCACCCATAGCAAACCACTTGCTATGGGGCGCTTGTATGTGCTCGCTCCCACGATCCGTTCTGTGTGTCCATAAGACACACAGAATGTGGCTTGGTCCTGCCCCTGCTTCCTCCCCACTGGCTGTCTCTGAGCCAATGAGGAGGTAGAGAGCCAGGACAGCAGCCGCTGTCGTGCACATTACTGGATCAAGCTCAAGTGAGTATTGGGGCTGAGAGGGGAGCTGCATACTGAAGGCTTTTTTACCTTTAGGCATAGAATGCATGATCGTAAAAGACCTTCAGGCTTCACAACCACTTTAAACTGGTTAGGGTATAGGCTTTTCACCAGAATTTGTCACTTTCCCCTGAATAGAGAAGGGGACCGGGGTTTTTAAAATGTTTGAGAATTTGTGAAGCAAAACAGGCTTACCAAATAAAGCAAAGAGCCATGTTTGTTGATACATAGCAATCAAAGAGCAGTAATCTCTCATTGTCTTGTCCCCTTTTAATTATTGAAAAATGAAATCTGTTTAGTTAGAGTGTTACTGTTTCACTTACTGAGAAAATAAGGAAATGATATATTTCTACAACCCATGTAATATACAAGAGAGCTTATCTTAATAGTATAGTACAGGACACAGGCTGAATAATCCTAAAACCTGGGTATGGGCTGGTACCTTCAGGTGATTGGATAGCCCAGGGTCTGTAAATATTCAGCCTGTGTCCTGTGCTGTAGTCCAAGATATTGAATTTATAGTTAAATCAACATTTTTTTCTCTTCTCTTTATTCAAAGGTCTTTAGCCCACAGCCCATCCTTCACTTGATTGTGCAGGAAAACAGTATTGATTGAACAACTATATTGTATGACACTTTTTGCCTATATGGCACCTGCAATAGAGCATGTAGCATCTGAGCTACACCCTTCTCTTTTAAGCAAGTATTACATTACAATTACCAGTGACTGTCCTCCATGACAGCATATAAGGACTGTATGGTGGGATTTAGATAAGTCACTCCTGTCACAATGGGTGTATGGTGTATTGAGCTGGAATGTATTGTGACCACTAGGATATTTCCTCCAGTGTATTCCCAATGAATTTGTTATTTACAACGTTCCAGAGAGCATTGTGATTGCACTGTTGTCTACTTGGCAGCTTTTTTTAAAAAAGTGGTTTGTAAATATTTTTTAGTTATCAGTGTTGAGGTCACAAAAATAGATAACAAAAAAACAAAAATAGTTAACAGTTTATTTCTCAACAGGTTATCCATGTTACAGGGATATCTGTTGGCTCAGGTTTAGCCTCTGGTTGTGATACACTCATGTCTCAGGTATGCTGAGTAATGCGAATAAAAATGTTGCTCAATATTATTCTTTTAATTGTATAAAGTGAGATGTGTTTACAGAATAAATTGCACAAGATCATTTCATTCATTTAGACTCCTTAAGGCCCCAAGCACACTGGGAGTTTTAAATACCGCTTTCAGAAGCGTCTTTTTTTTTGTGCCTCTAAATGCCACTCAATGTTAGCCTATGTTTCCATGCACACATAGACATTTATTGGCAGAAAAAACCCCACTGCCTGTGCGTTCAGGAGCAGCAGTAGAAAAAACACCTGACGAGCCTAAATGCGTGTAAACGCACTTAAGCATTGTGCGCATCAAGTGCTGAGGTGTTCATTCATTTCAATGTCCAAAATAAATTAATAATCTGGCCAGTGAAATTAATATAGACCTACGCTCTTGACGCTTTTAAAGTGATACTAAACCCAGGACCCTGCATTCACTATATCTGTTCTCCCACAGTGCACACAACATGGAAATGCAATTATTTTAGTAAATATAAACTGCTAAACACCTTTTCTCATCAGCAGTTAGAGTAGTCTTATGACTTCAGCAGTTTTCTTTCTGCTCTCGGAGGATGTGAAACACCTGACCTCTGTCTGGACAGTCCTGATTGACCCTGTGCTGATTACATGCACTCATCAATGAAAAAATAAATCCTCTCTAGCAATACACACCAAACGGAGCATGTGCATGTGACTATGGATTCAGTCTGTATCAGGTGGTGTTTTCAACAAGAGGAGGGGCAGAGAAGAAAGGATCAAACAGCCTTTTTACACAATGCAGAAGATTAACCCCTTAGGTGCCACAGCGAGTATAACAAGCATGCTTTACTGTATATATAGACTGATTTTACTGTTGTGGGTTTAGTAACACTTTAAACATGTTTAAAAGCATTTGCGAAAATGCTACTTTAGGCATGTTTTTGACACTGCTTTTCTCTTGCCATGAGAAAGCCGTTTAGAAGAGCTGGGCAAATGCCCAGTGTACATGAGGCCTAAATTGGAATTCCAGGCAAATGTAAAAATTCAACCTTTTGTCCAGTAATTTGTTAAAGACTCTGTATCCTGCTCAGAGGAATTTATGAGTGGATGTGCTAGCACTGTGAGTCAACAAGAAATTTTGCATTGTACAATGTTGCTGTGCAAATATGTTCCAGATACTGGGGACAGAATGAAATGATGTTTACAAAGGCTTACAGGAAAAAATAATGAAGAGAGAACCTCACTAGTTTTGGATGCTTATTTAACATTCAGTGTGCAGGGTGGAGGTGGATAGGGTACACAGGAAGTTGCAAAGGTTTTGTTATTTTCCCTTTTGCATCACCTTCTTCTGCCTTCCTTATCATGTCTTTAATGCACAAGAACTGAAGCACAAGTGGATATTTATTTACCTTTGGCTGTTCATGTGTAGTCACATTGGAAAAGGAGCTTGTCATTTAACAAATAGTAAATGTCAGGATTGTCTAACGATGACTTATTTTACATGTACATATTTCAACCTAAAGATGATTGGGTTTACTGCAAGATTTTCAAAATCAAATTTGAGATTTAGCTTTAATATTTTTTTTGACATTACGCTGTTAAAAGGGACCTTTGGCTCTGCTTTGTTTATAGTGCTTGTAAACTACAAATAGATGTATGCACAGCAGCAGGTCAATAACCCTGTTCCCTCCCTTTAAATAGTCAGTCTGGCTATCCATTAGTACTTTTGAATTCCCTAACCTATTATATAGGTTAATTCAATATTTTCTTTGAGTGACATGTCATTATGTGGAGATTTCCCCTTACTGCATGTTTTTTGTTAAAGACTGAAAGTAAGGTGAAATCTCTTCTATAGGGACCCTGTACTAAAACGAGTGCACAGAGAATCTGGTGTAGCTGGCCATAGAAACCAAACAGCTTTTTGGTTTCATTGTCAAAGCTTAACTGAACAAGCTGACTTTAGAAGCTGATTGGTTACTATGCACAGCTGCACCAGATTCTGTGTGCACCAATTTTAATAAATCAACCCCAAAGTGATATAACATGATAGTGATTATAACTTTTCTTCACTTTATTAAAAAAATTATTAAAAGAGTATACGTGCATTATAATAAGTTGTTTTTTTTAAAAAAAAGTAATAAATTAATCATATGATGTCGTTCGTGAACACATCTACACACGCTTATCAAACAATACAATACCCCCAGGGAATAATACAATATTTCTTAGAGAATAAGTGTTTTGTCTGTGCTGTTTCCTGTTCTGTCAGATGATAAGATCACTTGATTTTATTATAGCACTTATAACTTTTTTTGGGGTTGTGAATCACTTCTTCTCATATTCTTTTAGACCTATGGGGGGAGAAATCTGAGGCGCGTGGGGACAGTTCTGCAGAGAGGAATTCTCATTCTGATGCTGTGTTGCTTACCATGCTGGGCAATATTCATTAATACAGAGCAAGTACTGCTGCTATGCAGACAAAATCCAGATGTTGCCAGGTGAGTGGAGCTTTGTAATATGACATAGCATAATATCATATAAAAGATAACAAAATAAATATCATATAAAACATACAGGTGGCACAGTGGCTTAGTGGTTAGCACGTCTGCCTTTCAGTAAATGGGTCATGGGTTCGATTCCTGACCATGGTGCCTCTTGCATGGAGTTTGCATGTTCTCCCTGTGCCTGCGTGGGTTTCCTCTGGGTGCTCCAGTTTACTCCCACACCCCAAAGACATGCTGGTAGGTTAATTGGATCCTCTCTAAATTGGCCCTAATATGTGTATGTATGAATGTAAGTTAGGGACCTTAGATTGTACACCCCTTAAGGGTTAGGGACTGATGTGAATGTTCAATATATATATGTGTAAAGCACTGTGTAAGTTGACAGTGCTATATAAGTACCTGAAATAAATAAATACTGTAACAAAATAAAAGAGAAAGGGTTTTTTCATCAGGCATGATACAAAACTGAATATGAGAGCCACGTATTTATATGCAAAGCCACATACAAGATACAATTGCTATTTGGGAGTTTTTACAGAGTTTGGACATAAGAAATATCCTCTACATGTAATGGACTGTTTGACAACCAGATACCAGCTAGTCCATGAAGAGTCAGTTTATTAGACAAGTTATAAAATCTTTTCATTTACTGTACAGTTATAGCCAAAAATGTTGGCACCCTTGAATTTCTGTCAGATAGTGCACCACTTCGATCCAGAAAATTCTCTACTGGAATTTTGGCTCACTCTTATTTTGCCAACTGCTCCAGGTCTCTCAGATTGGAAAGGTTCCTTTTCCCAACTGCTGTTTTGAGATCTTTCCACATGTGCTCTATGGGATTGAGATCTGGACTCATTGCTGGCCAGTTCAGTATTCTCCGGTGCTTTGTCTTAAACCATTTCTGGGTGCTTTTTGATGTGTGCTTTGGGTCATTGTCCTGCTGTAACACCCATGACCTCTGATGAAAACCCAACTGACACAGGGCCCTACATTGCACCCCAGAATTCTTTGGAAATCTTCAGATTTCATAATGCAATGCACACGGTTAAGACATCCAGTGCCTGAAGCAGCAAATCAACTCCAAAACATCAGTGAACCTACACCATGTTTGACTGTAGGGACTGTATTTCTTTTCTTTAAAGGCCTTGTTACTTTTTCTGAAAACAGTAGAATGATGGGCTTTAACAAAAAGCTGTAATTTTGTTTAATCTGTCCACAGTACTTTCTCCCAAAAGGAGTTTGGCTTCCTCAGGTAAGTTTTGGCAAACTCCAATCTGGCTTTTTTATGTTTCTATGTCAGCAGTGGGGACCTCCTAGGTCTCCTACCATAGCGTCCTTTTTCATTCAGATGGCGACATATAGTGTGAGCTGACACAGTTGTACCCTGTGCCTGAAGGTCAGCTTGAATTTGTCTGGAAGTTGATCAAGGTTATTTAGTCACCATTCGAACAATCCTACGGTCAATTTCTCTCTTTCATCCAAGTCCAGGGAGATTAGCTACAGTGCCATGGGCTGTAAACTTGACAGTGTTGGGCACAGTGGTCACAGGAACATTAAGATATCTTGCGATGGACTTTTTGTTCTTAAGTCCTCAGAAAATTCTTTGCTGCTCTTTCTCTTCTCCATGCTCCATGTGGTACAGAGAGACACACAACAGAAACGTTGTGTTGATTTTTTTTTAACTGGTTGCTGATGTGATTTCTATATTGTCAGCACCTGTTAATTGATACAGGTGAGTTTATGTACAAAGTGTAGGAACATCACAAAGTTGGAATGCAATTATTTCTTTCAATTTTGATAAGGTGTCAGGCGATAAGGCGATAGTGGCGACAGTGGGCAGCCCTGCCTCGTATCCCTGGATATTGAAATAGGCGAGGAGAAAAACCCACCGGATGTAACAGAATCTGTTGGAGATGAGTATAGGACTTTAACTAGCTGCCGACCGCAGATAGCCGAATGACGGCTACACTGCGGCCGGCCAGTTCTGGGTGGACGTCATATGACGTCCTCCCAGAACGCGCTCTCCTGCGCGCCCCAGGGGGCGCACCCGGCGATCTCCGTGATCGCTGTGTCCTAAGGACACAGCTGATCACGTGATGTGGTAAAAGGCCAATCACAGCGGCCTTTTACCAACGTGATCAGCGGTGTCCAATGACACGCTGATCAGAGGGAAATGCAAGTGCCGGTTCTCGGCTGCACTTTCCTCACGCTGTCAGATCGTGAGGAAAGTACTGCCGAGAACCGGCAGTTGTCAGAGCGGGGATCGGCACCGATCATCAGGGCACTGATGATCAGTGCCCTGATGATTGGTGCCCAGCAGTGCCACCCGCAAGTTCCGCCCACCTGTGCCCAGCAGTGCGCCCACTAGCTCCGCCCACCTGTGCCCAGCAGATCACCCACCTGTGTCCAGCAGTGCACCCACCTGTGCCCAGCAGTGCACCCACCTGTGCCACTCTGCAGTGCCACCTACCTGTGCCCAGAAGTGCCACCTACCTGTGCCCAGCAGTGCCACCCACCTGTGCCCACCCACCTGTGCCCACCAGTGCCACCCACCTGTGCCCACCCACCAGTGCTGCCCACCAGTGCAGCCCAGCAGTGCTGCCAGTCAGTGTCGCCAGTCAGTGCCCAGGGGTTGTGCCAGTCAGTGCTGCCAGTCAGTGCCCAGCAGTGATGCCAGTCAGTGCCGTCTATCAGTACCCATCATCAGTGTCACCTATCAGTGCCGCCTATCAGTGCTGCATATTAGTGCCACCTATCCGTGACACCTCATTAGTGCTGTCTATCAGTGCCGCCTATCCGTGCCACCTCATTAGTACTGCCTATCAGTGCCCTTTAGTGCTGCCTATCAGTGCCCATCAGTGCTGCCTATCAGTGCCCATCAGTGCCGCCTATCAGTGCCCATCAGTGCTGCCTCATCAACGCACATCAGTGAAGGAGAAAAAATACCTGTTTGAAAAATTTTATAATAGAAACAAAGAAACTTTTTTTTTTTTTTTGTCAAATTTTTTGCACTTTTTTTATTTATAGCGCAAAAAGTAAAGGGCCCAGTGGCGATTAAATACCACCAAAAGAAAGCTCTATTTGTGAGAAAAAAATGATCAAAATTTCATATGGGTACAATCAAAGTGCGGCAGCGCTGAAAGCTGAAAATTGGCCTGGTAAATAAGGGGGTATAAGTGCCTGGTAGGCAAGTGGTTAATCCGGGCCAGGAAGTCGCCGCCAAACCCCCATGGCGTTAAAGCAAATTCCAGGTAATCCCAGTAAAGCGAATCGAACATGTCAGATTTGTCTTTTTGTTTCTCCATTTTTTTGTGTCATATCAATGCAAACAAAAGAAATAAACACGAGAATGCCTAAATATTTGTAATTGCAACAATTTTCTGGGTGATGTGGTGCATTATCTGACAGAAATGCAGGGTGTCAATATTTTTGGCCATGACTGTAGTTCCCCCTCATAAGCTGTTGCTGGTCTTGGCACGTGTCCTTCTATCTACATATTATTTATTAATTGCAGGTACTTATGTAGCGCTGTCAATTTATACAGCGCTTTACATATATATTGAACATTCACATCAGTCTCTGCCCACAAGGAGCTTAGAATGTAAGGTCCCTAACTCACATTCATACATACACATAAAAGGGCCAATTTAGACAAGAGTCAATTAACCTACCAGCATGTCTTTGAAGCATGATAAACTAGGCATTTGTCTGTATAGAAACATCAGCCAAAATATGTTATGGCAATGGGATTGAGTCTTATTGTTCTTCCTATGTGTATAGCTGACCTTTTATGTAAAAAGGTAATTGTAAAATTCATATTACATTTCTATACAGTGTGAATGACCTGGCCTGAAAAAGAAATCGAAGTGGCAATTTACTTTCCTTTCTCTCTTCAGGGCTCAGTCCAGAATTTCTGTGTGTTTACATTTCTACCTCTCTTTAACTCAAATTTCCTCAGTAGTGTAATTCTAAGGTTATATATATGCCCTGTGCTGCAGACATGCTGCCAGAGAAACATCAGCTTTATAGTTGACCGTGATTCTTTGCGGATTCATTCATTCAGGGCAGCACAGTGGCTAAGTGGTTAGCACTTCCTCCTTGCAGCCTTAGGGTCATTTGTTTCAATCCCAACCACAGCACTATGTGCCTGGATTTTGCATGTTCTACCTATGCCTGTGTGGGTTTTCCTTTGGGTAGACCGGTTTCCTTCCACACTCAAAAGACTGCTGGTAGGTTAACTGGGTCCTGTCTTAATTGGCCCTAGTATGTGTATGTATGAATGTGAACTAGGAACCTTAGATTGTATGCTCCTTGAGGGTTAGGGACTGATGTGAATGTACAATACAGTATATATAGAGCACTGCATAAATTGACGTCGCTATAGAAGTACCTTTAATAAAATAAACTCAGGGGCTGTCCTTTTCTCCTAAACATATAGGTACTAATATGAAGATTTGTATTTGTAGACAAGTGTTTGTAAGTTAAAAGATTGGTCCCAGGTATGCTAAGTTCTTTCTGAAAATGAGCATTCATTGTTAATAAGTTAGTTTAATAAAATGTATTTGATGGTGCTTCAAATGATTGTTTATTTCTATGATGTTAGAACAGATATGATTAGTTCTTAAATATTGTCGTTAGAAAGTCTCAGTCAATGAAAATGATCACTCCCAAAGTCAAAAGTGCTTGTAAACCTAATATTCTAAAATTATTTGATGAAATTAAAACAGTCATGTGGATAATGGCTACATTGCACCATCACAATTGAGCCACAATGGTAAACCTAAAAATTCCTGAAAGGTTTTGCATCAAACACAAATAATCTGCTAGAGCCCTTGTGTGGCACATAAGTCATTGGTTGATTCTATCAGAGCCTAAGCACACAGGTTCATGGTAGAGTTCCTTTTGAAGAACACTTAGAGGTTTTTCGTGTAAAAACAGCTGTTAAAGTGATTGTAAACCTTCACCTTGTAAAACAACCCATTCTGTTTAAAATAGAAATTGAAGGGAAGACAATTGTGTATAGATATAAATACTGTTTTCCCTTTTTTATAAGTGATCACATTCCTTCTGTTCTCAGCTACTTAAGAGCTAGGGGAGGTGAAACAGCAGCACACTGATCTTTTCAGTGAAAGGCTGTGCAGGGGAAAAGAAGGTTTGTCAGCACAAGTCTGATCATTGGAGAAGAGCACACTGAGTTCCCACAGAACTTAGAGAACTTACTTCGCTGTGCTCTCCAGCCTAGTGTAGTCAGTTTTTAATAGGAAAGCAGAGGAACTGGCAGGAACACCAGAGATTTCTAACAAAGGAAGCAATACGAAGAGAACAGGATATTTTTTCATACAAATACATGGTACAGCAGGCGTATATCAGGAATATGAAATGTTTGGTTTACATATTATTTAATTCTAATAGCTGCATTTTGACACAGAACAGGATGTTAGCGCCAATATTTATCTTTAGCAATAGACCCTATAATATTTCCTAAATATCTAGAAATTCAAATTATGAGTAGAACTTGGTGCAGCTACAGATCCTTGATAACTTAGGGAACAAGCGGGCATCAGATCATTTGTATTAATCCACAAAAAATCCAAAACATGTCCATTATGTAGGAAGTAATAAAGGTTAATTTGTCACCAAACCTTGTACGATAGAATGTCACTGAAGTTATTCATCTATCTGTTATCACATGATTGCAGGAATAACCTCTGTAACTTTTGACTTTGCTCTGCATGTATTCTTAGGTTCCTAGCTAAAAACATGCTAGATGTAACATGTAGTGTCACTTTTATTTTATAGGTTAAGCCAGAAATATGTGATGATTTTCATCCCTGCACTTCCTGTAAGTTTTGTATGATATTCATTGGTGTTGTAGACTGACATATACAGTATACAAATAATAGCAAACCATGTGTATTAAAGTCCAACTTTTAGTAAAGCAGGAAAGGATTAGCACCTCTGTCAGATTTTTATAGCCTTACTGAAGAAGAGTGAAGAGAAACTGGACTCTGGTGTGGGTGATTTTAGTCTGATGTGATTGTTCTTTTTGAGGCAGCTTCTAAATATACAATGGAACCTGACATGGCCATCAGTGTAATGTCTCAAGGTTTGTATAAAAAGAGGATGACAAAGTGTGGTTGACGGTTAGCATAAAATGTAGTAATCATGTAAAAAACAGCCAATGCATTTCAAGGATTATTGATGCTAGACTGGAAAGGAAGGACTGGGCAAAAAAGTATTTAGCAATCTCGGGGTTAAACTTTTTACAGCACAAAGTGTGCTCCAGAGGCTGGTTTTTGCAGACCCCATGGAATCCATAAAATACCGTTTTTATATGATTGCTGTAGCCATTATCTCAATTTTATCTGGACTGTCAACCATACTCTGGTCCTCCCTTTTTCTGCAACCCTTGAGGTTTTATTGCTGTATATACACAAGTTAAGTGGATTTCCTTTCCTTATCCATGGGGGCACATTTTTAGTACAATGAGGAGCAGTTAGTCTTTTTTTATTACAATGTTGTGCCTTCCTGGCCCAGTGACAGCTACTCTCCCTATTTCTAGTACAAGTGTCACAGGGATGAAAATATGGGGTTACAAACACAAATAACTTACTGTATCTAAAGCACAAAAAAAGCTGGGGATTAGTTGTTAAAAAGGTAACCACATTCACATGATCTCTTATGTTCTGACTCAACTACAGGACCATAAACATTATCTCCAGCGATGTATACAGCTATACGACGTGGTGTTGAATCTATCTCTTGCATCGGGTCAGACAGTTTAACTCACATGTTAAGGAAGTCAGATGAGGAAACCCATTTGAATGTTCCGTTTAATGGAGAATAACCATAGGTAGAAAAACATTAATGTTGTAAGCCTCATGGAAAGATGCATTCAGAAAGGCAGGATACAGTGGAATGACTACCAGAGAGAGGCAGGGGGGAGGGATATACACAAGTACGGTAAGAGAAAGAGCTCAGCTTAGACAGGAGAAGACAGCTTAAAGACACACAGAAATGATAAACAAGTGATGGTCACAGAGAAACAATAGTAAAGCAAATAGTGTAACACAACACTCCCCATCTGAACTCTTTAGATTTCATAACTTCAAAATATATATATTCAATAAGTCCAATTCTGATGAATGTCTTGGAACCTGTAACAAGAAACATGCCACAAGCAAACATAAACATAAGTTCAACTACAGTACATGGCAGAACACATAGTAATCCAACATGGGACATCTTCAGAGAATACTAAAGTTCCAAGTAAATAACTTATGGTTAGCAGCAATGTACTCCCCGCTGTGCAATAGCGTGGCAGAGTGGTTGCATAAGTCAGTCACCTGGCAAAATAAGTACTAATTCTGTAATTGTTTGAGCAAAAGTTTGTGTTGATCCTCCCTTGATCTCTACCTTCCGGACCTTGTCATCATCAGTGGGCATAACTTTAGTAATAAGACCCATATGCCATTCATTCTGACAAACTTCCTTGTCCTTTAGGAGAATGAGATCTCCAACCTTGAGATTAGGCTTAGATTTCCCTATACGACCACCAACTATCCGTAGCTGATTGGCGTCAACTACAGAGTTTAGATTGAAGAGCGAACTGTTTTTGGACAATTCAGGTCCATTTCTGATTCTCTCAAATTCCTCCTGATACACCTCTTGTTGCACACAATGGATAATTACCTCTGCTGCCCGTGCAATATCTGCTGCTGTGGAGCATCCAGAACAAATGTGCCAACCATGACACTCTGATGTAGTGTTCTTTGCAAAGCAACGAGCAATGTGAGTTAGGTGAGCAATAGCTGTTACAGCAGATGACCAGGTAACAAAATGCTCAAAACAGTGTGACCACAGCTTCTGTTTTGTACTCACAGAAGTGTGAAGTGAGATGTTCACAGTTCTTATTTCCTTATCATCTTCGGGACTTACTAGTCCATAGGTGTCGTCAGTAAGGAGTGAGTAAAAGTTCTCACACAAAAACCTTGGCGACGAAAGCCATAAGCTGTTCTAAAGAGCTGCTGATGAGACGGCTCTGGTCTCACAGTCAGCTGGGTTGAGTTCAGTAGGGACGTAATGCCATAGACTTGGTAGAGAGAACCTCTTTACACGCTCTACCCTGTTGCTGACGTGCATGTAAAACTCTTTTGTTTGGTTGTATATATAACCAAGTACTATCTTACTGTCTGTATAAAAGGTGAAAGAATCAATTCTAGTGTCCATAGCACTTCGAATGACTTCGGCAATTTCTACCGCTAGCACAGCCACACAAAGTTCAAATCTTGGTATGGTATGTGCTGGTTTGGGAGTGAGTTTTGCCTTGCCTAGAACAAAACTACAGTGTGATTCTCCATTGATTCCAGAGGTCTTTAAATAGGCTACTGCAGCAATAGCTTCAACTGATGCATCGGAGATAATATGAATCTCTCTATGGTCAGCAGTTAAAATGGAAGTTGGAGCATAGTAATGTGAAATCTGAAGTTTTTCTAATGACCTCAAAGAACATCTCCACGTTTCCCACTTGTGTTGTTTCTCACTAGGTAAATGAGTATCCCAGTCTATGTTCTCAGTAGATAACTGTCTTAGCAGGATCTTACCTTGAATGGTAACTGGAGCAATGAAACCCAGTGGATGATAGATCTAAGGTTTGCTACAGACAGCATTTCCTTTGTTCTGGTGAGAAGATCGATTGCTTCTTTAGCAGATGGAAAGGATTTGAGTGCGTCATCAACATAGAAGTGTCTTTCAACAAATTGGCGGGCATCAGATCCATATTCCTTTTCTTAAGCCTGAGCCGTTCTCCTTAGCCCGTAAGTTGCCACTGCAGGGGAAGGACTGTTACCGAAGACATGTACCTTCATTCGATATTCTATCCCTTCCTTGTTGATGTCTTTGTCTTTGTGCCATAGAAAACTGAGGTAGTTTCTGTTGTCTTCTTTGACAACGAAACAGTGAAACATTAGTTGAATGTCGTTCATTACTGCTATGGGTTCTTGTCTGAAGCGGATCAGGATTCCTATTAGACTGTTGTTCAAGTTGGGTCCAGTAATTAGCATGTTGTTAACCTTCATGCTGAGCGCTGGAATCAAAGACAACTCTGATTTGGTCTGGTTTTCATGGGTGATACACATCAAAGGATGGAAGGTACCAGCATTCTTCTCCCTCCTTTAGTGGGGGTGCAGGCTCTGCATGATCTCTGTCAAATATATTTTGCATAAAGTCCACAAAGTGCCCTTGCATCTCTGGTTTCCTGCTTAAGTTGCTATTTAAGGAGGAGAATCTACTGATGGCCTGCTGCAATTTGTTGGACAATCTCTCTCTTGGGAGTGCTACCCAGTTATTGGAGTCGTCTTGAAAGAACTCATTGTCCATTACTCTGATAAATTCTTTGTCTTCCATTGAAGGAGCCAGTATATCATCTTCACTGGTTGTATTAAACACTGTAGAGTCCAGGTCGTCGTCATGGGGAGAGAAAGGGCTTGTGTTACCTGAGATACTATGCTGCCATTTGCAGCTGGCTATCTTCTTTCACCCAGTAGTGATGTGGGCATGGCTTAAAGTAAGTGTTTCAGCCATTTGGCAGAATATTTGTTTTTAATGCTGACACATTGGTAGGTCTCTTCATTTTGCCTATACAGACGATGCCTATGATGACCCAACCTAGATCTGTGCGCTGGGCAAATGGGGCATCTGGGGCTCCACTGACTTGTCTGTGTACCTTGTGAACCCTTGGAATGTCTGTTCGTAACAGAAGAAGGATCTGAACATCTTTGTCAAGTGGTGGTATCTCACTTGCTATTACCTTCAGTTGAGGGTGATGGAAGGCAACAGCTGGTATAGGGATTTCTTCCCTGTTAGCAGGTATCTGGTTGCACTCAACAAGTGTAGGTAGGAGTAATTGCAGGTTACCTTTGAGAGGAGATACCATGAGTCCATGAGCCATTCTTGCAAAAACCTCTGTAGTTCAACTACAAGTACCCAAGGTGTAAGGATGAGCCTCACCCTTTGTTTCAAATATATCAAACCGTTTGGATCTTGCAAGTGATCTATTGCTCTGATCATCTAAGATCGCATACACCTTTAGAGTCTTTTCTGGTTGATCTTCGTGGTATATGTTCATCAGACATATCTTAGCACACAACTTATTACAGCAGTCTTTCCCACAAACTTCAGTGCAGGATGAAGAAATTATGGTGTAATCAGGCACTTGATCTGTAACTCTTCTCTGACCTGGGAGGAGAGTTAACAGGTTGTGCAGAGCTGGGCTCAAGTGGATGGAGGGCTTGCACATGTTGTCTGAGCCACACTGTATGCACGTGATGGACATATTACAGTCCTTAGCCAAATGTTCGGTAGAAGCACAACACTCGAAACATACCACAAATGTCTTTAAAAGCTCCTTACGCTCTTCAAGAGGCTTTTTCCTAAAGCCGATGTATTTTTGAGGGGGTGTGGCTTCTTGTGAATGGGACACACTTGGTTAGGGTTTTCAATCTTCCTACTCTGTTTATTTGCAGCCACAACTGTGGTGAGAGTGGGGAGGATGTCAGTCTTTTTTCACGGATACAGGCCCTCTATGGTTCCTATAGTTGGCCTGAAGACTGGTACTCTTAGGAAAGGATAAAAAGAGACTACTTATCGTAGGAAAAACTTGGGTCGTTCTTGGTCTCTGCAATGTTCCTGATGAATTCGCAGAAGAAAGAGAATGGAGGGAAGGAAACATTGTTCTGTTTTTGTATGATGACCCTAGTGTGGACCATTTTTCTTGCAAACCATATGGGAGCTTGGAGACGATTGGGTTTACTCCTCTGGCAGTGTCCAGGTAGTTTTGAGTCTACCTTGGCTAGCTGAAGCTCAGGGAGAAGGTCACTCAATCTCTGGAACTCCTTGTTGTCCTTACCAGATGTCTTTGGGAAAGTTTCCAGACACATGAACAGAGCATTTTCTATAGCTTCTGGACTGCCATAACTATACTCTAATCGATCCTATGCAGCTGTGAGGCCTGCTGTAGGATTGCCCATGAAAACTGATTTTAATGTCTTAACAAGTGCGACAGATAGAGGACCAAGCCATCTGATCAACAGATCCAACTCTTCAGCAGCTGTAATACCAAGACCATTGATTGCAGTTCTGAAAGCACATTTCCAACTTATGTTGTTTTCAGGTTGGTCATCAAAACTTGTAAGACCAGTTTTTGTGAGCTCTCTACGAAGTATGTACCTCACAAACTCTGCTGTCTCAGTTGTCTCCGACTTTATGCAAGATGTTGGCTGAACGGTGCTGATTGTGCTATCTTTGACATCGCTGTTATAAGACAGGAAAATATGGTGCAGCAGATGCATTCTTGCGAGTGTCTTGCTTGAAGTCGGTTGCTCCAATGGTACATTTATTTGATGCTGTACTGATGACAGGAGATTGATAACTTGCTTGCAGTTTGCTCTGATGCTCTGTGACGCATGAAGGAAGGTTAGGTAGATAGGCTGGAAAGGTGTTGGAGTGATTTTGCATGCAGGAAGTTGCTGGAACCTCTTTAACTTGATGCTGAAAAGAAGTCTCTATGTTGTCAAGAGCATTGGAGAAGATAAGAGTGTACACTGCAGTGGTTTATAACAGTCTGTAGTGCATTTGAGGGGATGTTCCATATCCGCTATGGTTAGGTTAATGATGTCTTTCTCACTTGCACCTCTGTCTGCACTGATAGCTTGTTCTAGGACCCTTAGTTCTGCAATAGCTGTATCATGTTTACACTTTTCGTTTAAGATTTCTTTGTGCACAGCCATCCAGAGCAATGTGCCCGAGCTGACAGGGAGGAGAACTGTTAGTAAACAAAACAGTCCTCCTCCCCGTCGGAGATGCTCGGTAATCACTGGGCGCCGGCGAGTAATCACCTTCCATGACCCGGTGAATAACAGCCTCAAATGGCACGCCCCCTACCCAGAAATGCAAAATCGCGTATATATACGTGATTTTATGCACCCCTGCCGCCCTGTAGCAGTGTATCTGCTATAGGGCAGCGGGAAGGTAGTTAAGCCCAATTCTGTAAAACCTAACCACTTTGTGTAAATGGATATACCCGTATGTCCTAGGGTTTCAGTGGTTCTGTAGAGTAAAAGTGATCCAAGAAGCTATACAGCCTCCAGACCACTTTTACAGGGGGGCAGAAAAGGAGGTCACCCCCACCACCTGCCACCTTTCCCTTGCTGTCCTGTTCCACTGTGCAGTCCGGAACTGATGTAGGGGGGTTTTAGTTGCCTTACTTTAGAGATGGAGGAATTTCCATTCCCCATTCATCTCTATTGTGTATGGTGTATGAAACAGGAAGCGATGAGGATTTAGTCACTTCTATTTTGGTCTGTTACTTACAAGCCGTTACATGCTTGTGAGTCTCCATGCACACTGGGCATTTTGATAACGCTGGTAACGTTAGCTGTGTAAAGTCACATTAAAAACGTGAATTTTTCATTTTTTTTTAGCGTTTTTGCATTAGCATTTAGCGGGGTTTTGTCGTGCTTAGCTGCGTTTTTCTGCGTTTGCGTTTTTTAGCACTTTGTTTACAGAAAATTTTTTTTTTGGTAAGAAAAAGTCCAAAAATGCGTTTTATCGCGTTTTGCTGCGGCTTTCAGCATTAGAGCGTTTTTACAGCTAAAAAAACTCTAGAAACCCACTATTCCTGGGTTCTTTTTCCAGCCAAAAAACATTGATTACAGTCTATGTGTGCATGGATACATACAGTTGCAAGAAAAAGTATGTGAACCCCTTGGGATTACGTGGAGTTTTGCATGAATTGGGCATAAAATGTGCTCTGAACGTCATCTAAGTCACAACAATAGAAGAACACAGTCTGCTGAACATAATACTACACAATCATTAGATGTTGCCATGGTTTAATTGCACATAACATGTAAACATTCACAGTGCAGGGAGGAAAACGTATGTGAACCTTTGGACTTAATAACTGGTTGACCCTCCTTTGGCAGCAATAACCTCAACCAAACGTTTCCTGTAGTTGCAGATCAGACCTGCACAACGATCTGGAGTAATTTTGGACCACTCCTCTTCACAAAACTGTTTCAGTGTAGCAATATTCTTGGAATGTCTGGTGTGACTCGCTCTTTTAAGGTCATGCCACTGCATTTCAATTGGGTTGAGGTTCTGTGCTGTTGCAACCATTGTTTTGTTGAATTACTTGTATGCTTTGGGTCATTGTCCTGTTGCATCACCCATCCTCTGCAGAGCTTCAGTTGGCAGACAGATGGTCGTACATTTTCCTGCAAAATGTCTTGATAAACTCTGGAATTCATTTTCCCATCAATGACAACAATCCGTCCAGGCCCCGAGGCAGCGGAGCAGCCCCAAATCATGATGCTCCCTCCGCCATGTTTTACAGTGGGGATTTGAGGTTTGTGTGCTGTGCCTTTTTTTTCTCCACACATAGTGTTGTGTGTTCTTCCCAAACAACTCAATCTTGGTTTCATCTGTCCACAGTATAATTTGCCAGTAGTGCTGTGGAACATCCAGGTGCTCTTTTGCAAACTTCAAACGTGCTGCAATATTCTTTTCGGACAGCAATGGCTTCCTCCGTGGTGTCCTCCCATGTACTCCTTTCTTGTTTAATGTTTTCCTTATTGTAGATGTGTCAACAAAAATGTTAGCATGTGCCAGAGATTTCTGTAGGTCTTTAGCTGACACTCTGGGATTCTTCTTTACCTCATGCAGCATTCTGCGCTGTGCTGTTGCAGTCATTTTTACAGGACGACCACGCCTAGGGAGAGTAGCAACAGTGCTAAACTTTCTCCATTTGTAGACATTTGTAGACAGTCTGTCTTACCATGGACACATGAACATTAAGGCTTTTGGAGATACTTTTGTAACCCTTTCCAGCTTCATGCAAGTCAACAATTCTTGATTGTAGGTCTTCTGAGAGCTCTTTTCTGCGAGGCATGGTTCACATCAGACAGTGCTTCTTGAAACCAGTAAACCCAAAACAGGTGTGTGTTTTTTAAGGGCAGGACAGCTGTCAGCAACACATCCAATATCATCACACTGATTGGAGTCAAGGTTGGCTCACTCCTGGCTCCAATTAGCTCTGGGAGAAGTCATTAAGCTAGGGCCTCACATACTTTTTCCTCCCTGCACTGTGAATGTTTACATGTTATGTGCAATTAACCACTTGAGCCCCAGAGGATTTACCCCCCTTAATGACCAGGCCTTTTTTTGCTGTTTGGCGCTGCACTAATTCAAATGATAATTGCGCGGTCATGCAATGCTGCACCCAAACGAAAATTACGTCCTTTTTTTCACACAAATAGAGCTTTCTTTTGGTGGTATTTGATCACCTGTGCGCTTTTTATTTTTTGCGCTATAAACAAAAAAACCACAAAAATTTTGAAAAAAACCAATATTTTCTACTTTCAGCTATAAAAAATATATCGTAAACTCAAAGTTAGTCATAAATTTAAGCCAAAATGTATTCTGCTACATGTTTTTGGTAAAAAAAATCCCAATAAGTGTATATTGATTGCTTTGTGTGAAAGTTATAGCGTCTACAAACTATGGTATACATACTGTAATTTATGCCTTTTTTTGCTATACAGCGCTGCACTAACTCAAATGATAATTGCGCGGTCATGCAATGCTGCACCCAAACGAAAATTACGTCCTTTTTTTCACACAAATAGAGCTTTCTTTTGGTGGTATTTGATCACCTGTGCGCTTTTTATTTTTTGCGCTATAAACAAAAAAACCACAAAAATTTTGAAAAAAAACAATATTTCTACTTTCAGCTATAAAAAATATATCGTAAACTCAAAGTTAGTCATAAATTTAAGCCAAAATGTATTCTGCTACATGTTTTTGGTAAAAAAAATCCCGTGCATTAGCGGGCAAACTGGCGCTATCTAGGAGGGGCGCTAACACTATCGGAAGTCACCAGTGACACTAATACAGTGATCAGTAAAAATCTGTTCACTGTAATCAATGACACTGGTGACAGGGCAGTGAAGGGGTTAACTGGGGGGGGGGGAGGGGGGGCGATCAAGGGGTTAAATGGGATTTCTGGTGCACTAGCGGGCAAACTGGCGCTATCTGGGAGGGGCGCTAACACTATCGGAAGTCGCCAGCGACACTGATACAGTGATCAGTAAAAATTGGTTCACTGATCAGTGACACTGGTGACAGGGCAGTGAAGGGGTTAACTGGGGGGGGCGATCAAGGGGTTAAACGGGATTACTGGTGTACTGGCGGGCAATCTGGCGCTATCTGGGAGGGGCGCTAACACTATCGGAAGTCGCCATCGACACTGATACAGTGATCAGTAAAAATCGGTTCACTTATCAGTGACACTGGTGACAGGGCAGTGAATGGGTTAACTGGGGGGGGGGGAGATTAAGGGGTTAAATGGGATTACTGGTGTACTAGCGGGCAATCTGGCGCTATCTGGGAGGGGCGCTAACACTATCGGAAGTCGCCAGGGACACTGATGCAGTGATCAGTAAAAATTGGTTCACTGATCAGTGACACTGGTGACAGGGCAGTGAAGGGGTTAACTGGGGGGGCGATCAAGGGGTTAAACGGGATTACTGGTGTACTGGCGGGCAAACTGGCGCTATCTGGGAGGGGCGCTAACACTATCAGAAGTCGCCAGCGACACTGATACAGTGATCAGTAAAAATTGGTTCACTGATCAGTGACACTGGTGACAGGGCAGTGCAGGGGTTAACTGGGGGGGGGGGGGGGCAATCAAGGGGTTAAACGGGATTACTGGTGTACTGACGGGCAATCTGGCGCTATCTGGGAGGGGCGCTAACACTATCAGAAGTCGCCAGCGACACTGATACAGTGATCAGTAAAAATTGGTTCACTGATCAGTGACACTGGTGACAGGGCAGTGCAGGGGTTAACTGGGGGGGGGGGCGATCAAGGGGTTAAACGGGATTACTGGTGTACTGCCGGGTAAACTGGCGCTATCTGGGAGGGGCGCTAACTCTATCGGAAGTCGCCAGCGACACTGATACAGTGATCAGTAAAAATTGGTTCAGTGATCAGTGACACTGGTGACAGGGCAGTGCAGGGGTTAACTGGGGGGGGGGGGCTATCAAGGGGTTAAACGGGATTACTGGTGTACTGCCGGGCAAACTGGCGCTATTTGGGAGGGGCGCTAACTCTATCGGAAGTCGCCAGCGACACTGATACAGTGATCAGTAAAAATTGGTTCACTGATCAGTGACACTGGGTGACAGGGCAGTGGAGGGTTTAACTGGAGGGGGGGGCGATCAAGGGGTTAAACGGGATTACTGGTGTACTGGCGGGCAATCTGGCGCTATCTGGGAGGGGCGCTAACTCTATCGGAAGTCGCCAGCGACACTGATACAGTGATCAGTAAAAATTGGTTCACTGATCAGTGACACTGGTGACAGGGCAGTGCAGGGGTTAACTGGGGGGGGGGGGCGATCAAGGGGTTAAACGGGATTACTGGTGTACTGGTGGGCAAACTGGCGCTATCTGGGAGGGGCGCTAACTAAATCGGAAGTCGCCAGCGACACTGATGCAGTGATCAGTAAAAATTGGTTCACTGATCAGTGACACTGGTGACAGGGCAGTGAAGGGGTTAACTGGAGGGGGGGGGAGGGGCGATCAAGGGGTTAAACAGGATTACTGGTGTACTGGCGGGCAATCTGGCGCTATCTGGGAGGGGCGCTAACTCTATCGGAAGTTGCCAGCGACACTGATCAGTAAAAATCGCTTCACTGATCAGTGACACTGGTGACAGGGCAGTGAAGGGTTAACTGGGGGGGAGGGGGGGGGGCGATCAGAGGGTTAAATGTGTCCTAGAGTGTTCTAACTGTAGTGTAGTGCTTGTGTACTCACTTTTTGGATGTCTTCTTCTCTGTCTGGAACGGAATGTGTCCTGGCAGAGAAGAATGACATCATATCCTGCCCTGTGTGTATGTCAACTCAGGACAGGATAGGACAGGGACCGATCATGTGATTTCAGCCAGAAATCACTGGCTGAAATCTAATGATTGATCCCTCCTGGATCAAATCGTGTCACCCGCGGGTTGGCGGGAGCGCGCGCGCCCCCTGCCGGCGAAAGTGTTGGGAGCGCAGAACCCGTTTTTAAATGTGGTTTTGCGCTCCACTGCCGCCCTGCACACGTATATACACGGTGACAGGGCGGCAAGCGGTTAAACCATGGCAACATCTAATGTTTGTGTAGTATTATGTTCAGCAGACTGTGTTCTTCTATTGTTGTGACTTAGATGACGTTCAGAGCACATTTTATGCCCAATTCATGCAAAACTCCACGTAATCCCAATGGGTTCACATACTTTTTCTTGCAACTGTAGGATAACATGCTGGGGGGTTTACTGGCTGTAGAAAAAAACATCAAAAGCCAAAAACAGCAGCTTTAAAAACGTCCAGTATGCATGAGGACTAAAGCATCTGATTAAAGCAATATCAGTTCGATCAGATGCTTTTGAGAGGAGAGGGGAGATCTCTCAGTAAAGAGTACTTGTCACTGCCCATGCTATTACAAGGGATGTCCCCCCCTTCCCGTGCTAAAGTAAATGCATACGTAGCTACCACAGTGATTACACCACACATGTGAGACATTGCCGGGAATGTCGGAGCGAGAGCAATAATTCTAGCACCAGACCTCCTGTGTAACTCTAAACTGGTAACCTGTAAAGGCTTTTAAAGTGTCAACTATGGAGATTTTTATGATGGATAAATATAGATGGCCCAAAGAAAAACAAATATAAATATATAATATTCACACTAAATTAAATATAATGAATAATGAAAAAAATATATATAAATATACTACCAGCTGCAAATCCACCCTATGACCATAAAGTGTGCAAATATTAAAACAAACAATTTGCGCTAGTAAATAAAAAGAAAAATATATTTGTGAAAAAAAGTTTTGAGTCCCATAGACCATATAAAGTCACATAAAGCAATTCTAAATTACTGTGGTTGATGAAAAAAATATATTTGCAAACAAAAATCCACCCAAAAAATGTAGTCAGTCCTCCACCAAATAAACTAAATAAATCAGCATAAAGCGCTTTTTGCTCTGGGAGCGATGAACAGCAGACTGATGAGACAATACTTGGCTTTAAACAGGATATCCAGGGAGCAATACTCTGCAATCGCCAATACTTGGCTTAAGAATCGATATCCAGGAAGCAATACTCTGCAGTAGCATGTGTCACTAAATAGATCCACTTCTTATAGACACCACCATATCCATAGGATGTTTAGAAACACTTGGAAAAAAGAACAAAAGCTCATGGTGCAGTACCCTTTAAAATCATCTCCTTTAATACAAACACATTGCACTTACAAGAAACGCTGCCCTGACAGACACCAGCATAAACAGCATATCCAGATCAAGTAAAACGAACCCAGCAGCCTCGCACATGCGCCGTACTGACTATTGGGAACGTAATGACATCACATCAATCAAGCCCCTCCCTACGCGTTTCATCTTTGAAGTTCTCACGGAGCGGATGGATGTGAGACGTCCCATCCTCGTTATAGGCGAGGCTGCTGGGTTCATTTTACTTGATCTGGATATGCTGTTTATGCTGGTGTCTGTCAGGTCACCGTTTCTTGTAAGTGCAATGTGTTTGTATTAAAGGAGATGATTTTAAAGGGTACTGCACCATGAGCTTTTGTTCTTTTTTCCAAGTGTTTCTAAACATCCTATGGTTATGGTGGTGTCTATAAGAAGTGGATCTATTTAGTGACACATGCTACTGCAGAGTATTGCTCCCTGGATATCGTGTTTAAAGCCAAGTATTGTCTCATCAATCTGCTGTTCATCGCTCCCAGAGCAAAAAAGCGCTTTATGCTGATTTTTATTATCAGCATATAGCTCTGGTGAGTTTATTTGGTGGAGGACTGACACAATTTTTTTGGTGGATTTTTGTTTGCAAATATATTATTTTCACCAACCACAGTAATTATGTGACTTTATATGGTCTATGGGACTCATAACTTTTTTCACAAATATATTTTTCTTTTTTTTTTACTAGCGCAAATTGTTTGTTTTAATATGGAGAGTTTTAGTTACTGTAGTTTGTCTCCATTCAAGGGGGTGGGCAAATTTTAAGTGGTACGTGTTTATTTATCGATTTACTCCATGTAACATCATATTTTATTTTACCAAAAAATTGGATATTATTGTGTGTTTGTGTGTGCTAAAATTAAATAAAGTGTACTGTTGCCTGAAAATTTTGCAAATATCATGTGACATAAAAAAAACTGCAACGGCCACTATTTTTCTTTATCTTTATTTTTTTCTCCTGGGCCATTTGCTTTTGGAAAATATATAATGTTTGGGGGTTCTATGTAATTATCCAGTAAATGCAGGTTTTTACATGTATGTGAGAAGTTTCAAATTTGGCTTGGGCAGCAAGTGGTTAAAAATTACCCCTCACAGAGGGGCTGCACCTGCACTGCAGGAATTAACTGTTTATTTAATCTAGGGGACATTTTTACATGGTCATCTACTTCCTCAGCAGATTGCACTCCCCTATACTCTGGCAGAGGACTCTCCCTCAGCATCATCCTGTCCAATGCAGGGCTATGAACCCTGCATTGGTCTTAATGATGTCAGGATCTTAGACCGCTGGACCAGATGCTGTGGGGACTGGTCTGCCAGTGCAGGTCTAAAAAAGTCCCCTAGATCTAAAAAACAATTAACCCTTGCAGTATACAAGCAGGGATAACTTTTAGGTTTCCCAAAGTGGGGATTTGAAATGTATTTTTTTTGTCTTGCCGCTGTGAGGTATTTCTAAAATTTAAATATCTATTTACAGGCAGTTTTCCTTTACCAGCTGCAGACACGATATTTACAGAACCAGGTATACTCATATAATTTACCTTGCTTTTTTCTGTGCAGCAATCATTTTATAGAAGGCAGAGTTAACTGCTAAGGATTCACTTTCCCACTCATTACCGGACACTATATTGTACAGAGGAATAGGGTATGAAGAACCTCTTTCTGAATAATAGTCACAGAGATGATCTGCAGTGTGCCTGTCTGCCATCCACTCTTTATTTTGTCCACACATCTCTAGTACTGCTCTGGGGCTTACCAACTAACCCAGAATGGCGGTGGACCCTTTGTTCACCTTCTTCTGTTCAGTCACACTAAGCCGGGTTCACACTGCATCCAACTTTGAAATCGTGCGACTTCACTTAAAGTTGCTCATTTTTAAAGATGCATGTCAGTGCAACTTCAGGTGCGACTTGGAAGACATCTGTGTAACTTTATTCACAAATGTCTATGCAAGTTGCACCTGAAATCGCAAAAAGTAGTGCAGGAACTACTTTCAAAATTGGTGCGACTCTGACTAAGTTGATGTTGCACCGATTTGAATGGTTCCATTGCCAACAATAGGGTGCGACGTGTCATGCGACTTGAAATAGTCACATAGTCTATTAGTCACATAACAAGTCGAACCAGGGCTTAAGGTGTTATTCCACCTTTGCAGCCATATAAGGATAAGACCTACTTTAAATTTGTTACATGTTCCAATTCACATAGTCTAACTTGAAAAATATATTTAAACTTGATGCTTACCTATTTCATTGCTGAAAACCTTTCTTACCTTTCTCTTTCTATGTGGGGGGCCGTGGGTTATATCTACCATAATTAAAGCTGTTTATACTGCGCTGACAGATCTTATTATCAATTGTAAACTTGATGTGCACACTGTCTCTCCTAACAAAGGGTTAAAGATCTCAAGGCTTGGATGTTACATTGTATGTTAATGCACTTTTAAACCAGTCTGTCCTTAAATCTGTCTCTAATTTCTTTAATTGCACATTTCAGGCTATAATTTTAGGTGTGCTGTGTGAATAAGAAAACCTAACAAATGTATGTTGGGAATTTGCAAAATTTGACTGCAAAGGTGGAAAGACACTTTAAAGTGATACTAAAGCTAAAAATATTTTTTACCTTAATGCATTCTTTACATTAAGATTAAAAAAAAAATTCTATTTCCCTGTCCTCCCCCTTCCGTGTGGAAGAGAGGGGAGAATAGATCCAGCACTGTGCATGGCTGCATTTTTTCTCCCCTTTCTTCCTCTTCACACAGTACTCGAGCAGTAGCAGGAACAATTGGCTCCTGCTGCTGTCAATCAAATGCAGTTAGGAGGAAGTGGGGGTGGGGCTATGTCCCTCTGTGTAAGGTTATGGAGAGTAGCTCCATAGACATACAGCTTTTGATAGCACAGACATAGTAAATGGCTTGCTATGGGGACACAAAGAGGAGGAGCCAGGAGCGCCGGCAGGGAGCCCGAGGAGAGGATTGGGGCCACTCTGTGCAATACCACTGCACAGAGCAGGTGAGTATAACATGTTTGTTATTTTAATTATTTTTTTTCTACTTTAGTAACACTTTAAGAGTCACTTAGTCCTGTAAGGTAACATGGTCTGATTGCTGATCTCACTTTTCTCCTCTGCAGTGAAGCCTAGTCATGGACTGGTCCTAGCTGGTGACTGAATAGTAAAATAACAGAAGTACATTGATGAGTTCTCTGTGTTATTAACAGGACAATGCATAGCAGTAGAACCCTTTATGGTTTACAGCATGCTTCTTCCTTTGTGCCCCTCTTCTTCCTGTTTGAATCATACTATGCAGTGGATTGCAGGCTGCTAACATAAGGACAGATTAAAGTGCTATTTTTTAATATTTAAGGATTATTAAATGTATACATATCTGGGTTTACTGTGGGTTTTTAAATATGTTGATGGTTCTAATTACTACTGTTCCAAGGTATTTACTTTGTAGTTTGCTTTTATCTTTTATTCTAGAATATAATATGGCCACAGGTTATAACTGGTTTTGCAGTAAACCTCATTAATGTTGCTGTGAATGCCATCTTTATGTATGGTTTAAAGCTTGGAGTTGAGTAAGTATTTTTTTTTTTACACAGTATTACTGTATGTTTTTTATATAAATCCACACTAATGAAGTATGTCCCATGTGTTTAGGTTGGAGTTTTGTACAACTCTAAATGGTTATCACTTCCGCCTGGCAGTACTCGGGTCGCTGGTTCAAATCCCAACCACGGCACCACCTGCCTGGAGTTTGCATTTTCTCCCTGTGCCTGCATGGGTTTCCTCCGGATACTCCGGTTTCCTCCCACGCTCCAAAGACATGCTGGTAGGTTAATTGGCTCCTGTCTAAATTGGCCCTAGTATGTGTATGTATGAATGTCAGTTAGGGACCTTAGATTGTACGCCCCTTGAGGGTTAGGGACTGATGTGAATGTACAATACATATGTAAAGCACTGCGTAAATTTATGGCGCTATAGAAGTACCTGAAATAAATAAATAAATAACTCTGACTTTCATTCATGCCAGTACACTGCAGTCCATACTACACCTCTGGTTTTGAGAGTTAAAATCTCAGCAGGAGTCACAGTGGATTGCTTACATACCAGGTTTTCCATTCAGTAAACATCTTGCATTATTTTCAATCAATGCAAGACACTGTGTTTGGAAGGAGGGAGAATATAAAGGTTATACACCCCTTCTCCAATCAAAGCACTGGATATTTAACACTGATAATGCTGCAACTTAGACACATGTGATATACTTCAGTAGTTTAAATACATTTTTACAGTGCACAGACATCTTTCTGAATTATGGGATATATATACAGGATCAGACTGCTTTCAAATCCATGATAATTTATGTCATAAAACAGTGGTCACAACTGCAAATGCATGATGACATTATACAGTGACATTTTCTAGCTCCTGGCTTTGTTTGAACTAAATACATATACAGTATCTATCAAGCTGAAAACATATTTACACTTCACTTGTTTTCTTTCAGTTTTTATTTTTATTCTTAGAGTTAATAATTCTTAGGGTTAATAGGCCCAACTAACATGCATTGCTTAAATGTGTTTTGTAACATAATTCTGTTCTTTCTTGTGTAGTTAAAATGCTTTTATTTATTTTTTTATAGAGGATCAGCTTGGGCAAACACAGTATCTCAGTTTGCAATGTCTGGTGTTCTATTTGCCTATATTATTAGGAAAAAACTGCATGTATCAACTTGGGGAGGTATGTGAGTCAGTATAAAGCTCACTCAGCTATATCTGTATAGTAAATATCCAGAAGAAGATTGTCACATTTTTGTGTACTGCATTTCATTTGTTATATTATCTTTGTTAGGTTGGTCCACAGACTGTTTACAGGAATGGGGCTTATTTATGCGCTTAGCGATCCCCAGCATGCTCATGGTGTGCATTGAGTGGTGGAGCTTTGAGATTGGAGGCTTTTTGGCAGGTGCGTTGCAACCCTACATTTTCTTAATCTCCTGCTTTCCAGTAGCCAGCAACTGAAATATGTGGCTTTGGTGCATCATATACATTGGCAGAGAATTGCATATGCTTGGAACTCTCAGCAATGCACTGTTACTGGGGACAAAGGATAATTACATTAGTGAATGTTTATCACCAATATTTTTTGTTAAGTCAGTTTTATTTGATTTTTTAAATACATTTTTAACTCATGTAGCACACTGGGAGTGTGATACACATGCCCATAAAAACGACTTCAAAGTACACAGGGCATATGTAGTACATCCAGTCCTTTTGCCATGGCAATCCCCCCCCCCCCAATCACACTTGCCAACAATCCCCAGCTCTTAGGCTCGGTTCACACTAGTCCAACTCCAAATTCTAACTTTTTTTTTAAAGTCGCTGCAATGTTTTTTTGATTGAAAAGATACTTTTATTACAGAAGCATCAAAAACAACATGATACTTGTAATCGGGGTACATCTCACCCTGTACTGCGACGCAGCGCACCACATTGCAATACAGTTCCAAGCATACAATAAATACATTCAGGAATAAATACATTCCCTCAGCGGTATGATGCCTGACATGATGTGCGTGGAGGACGAATCTCCAGACCACCACGTCATGCATAACGCCGCTTACCCCAAAAACCGTAGCATCCTAATACACAATACTTTTCCTAATGTCATAAAATCATGCAAAAACGAAAACCGAACGTTACAGTCTACAATAGGCATCGGGTGTGTGGGGGGGGGGAGGGGGAAAAAAAGGGGGAAACACAGGCCCGAAGCTTTATTGAAGGGACAAAGACACGCAAGGGGGAGTAGGGGGAAGGGGGAATCTTCAGACGTCCTCTTCCTCCTTAAAGTCCATCAAGGTATAGTCTCTGAGCAGACTGAGGATCAGTCTGCGCCAGTCCTCAATGGACATCCTCTCCCGCTGGTGGATGAGGCGCTTTCTGGCGCACCATAAAGCGTCCTTAAAACAACACAGCACCCGCCAGGCGCCGTCAATGTCCTCCAGAGAAAAAGTCCCAACAGAATAGTCCATTCAACACCCCAAAGTGAGTGATGACTGTCTGTGGTACAAAGTCCTTGAGTTCAGGTTCCAGGGCCCCCAACAGGGCCTGAGCAAATGAACACTCCCAGAAAACGTGGTGAGACGTTTCCTCATGGATGATGCAGAAGGGGCAGTGTCTGTATCTGCTCAGGTTCCTGGCATGCATAAATGTCCTGAGAGGCAACCCCCCCTGGATTGCCATCCATGCCAGGTCTTTGTGCCTGTTGGTGAGAATGTTTGAAGAAACATTCCTCCAGACCACCTTGCAGGTGTCTGAAGGCAGGCCTGGAACCGACTCCAAAATGTCGCTTCCTCTGATCAGCTTGTAGATGGTCTTTGGCTTCCACAAGTCAGGCTTGACTCCCTGCAGCCCCTGCTCCCTGATGAACTTGAAGGTATCCAAGTAGTACCAAGGAGTGTCCCAGTTGTAGGGGATGGAACTATCCCAAGTGTCCCACCCGAGGGACCTCCAGAGAGGCAACAGGAAGAAGCGAGACATTGCGTTCCCGCCAGAGTCCATAATCCGTTTGGGCAAAGTTCTGCGGATGCAGTTGCAAGCAAAGAACACCCTCAGTTGGGTGGCGATGTCGGGCACGCCCTTACCGCTCTTGAGGGGTTCCTCGAACATAACTGCCCGCTTCACTCTGTCCATCTTGGAGCCCCAGATGAAGTGAAACACCGCCCTGGTGATGGCCTTACAGGTGTTGACCCGTGGGGGCCAGGCCTGGGCGAGGTACTGCAACACAGGGAGAATCTCGCTGCGGAGTACCAGTGTCTTCCCTTCGATGGAGAGGTCTCTGAGGCTCCAAAGTCCGAATTTCTGCCGCATTTTAGCCAGTCTCTCCTCCCAAGACTTTAGGGCTGCGCCCTCGACACCAAACCACACTCCCAAAATTTTCATGAAGTCTGTCTTGAATGCAGAAGAAGGCAGGAACCACTTTCCGAAGAGCATGACTTCCGACTTCCCGCAGTTGACCTTTGCCCCCGAAGCTTGGCCGAAGTCCTCGCAGGTCTGGACGAGCAGATGGAGCGCTGGTTGGCACAGAACACCGTCACGTCGTCCATGTAGAGCGAGCACTTCACTTCCCGTCTGTCTGGTCCCGGTGCGGTGATTCCTCCGATCTCTGGATTCCGTCTGATGCATTCGGCGAAGAGCTCTATACAGCAAACAAAAAGCAGAGGTGAAAGAGGGCAGCCTTGTCTGACCCCGGAGAGGACCGGGAAGGGGTCAGTTTTCCAGCCGTTCACCTGCACGGAACTGCAAATGTCATTATACATAATATCCACATACGAACAAAACATTTCCCTGAGACCAAACTTGCGCAGGGCTCTGCACATAAACCCATGGGAGACACGGTCAAAGGCCTTTTCCTGGTCAAGACTGACCAGGGCCGCGTGCACACGGCGGTCCTTGATGTATTGGACCGTGTCCCGGACAAGCGCAAGGCTGTCCGCAATCCTGCGGCCAGGAATGCCACAAGTCTGATCCGGGTGGATGATCTGTCCGATGACAGCCTTCGGCCTGTTCGCCATGACTTTGGCAAGGATCTTGTAGTCCACGTTCAGGAGAGAGATGGGACGCCAATTTTTCAAGTCACATCTCTCCCCCTTACGCTTGTACAGGATCGTGATCATCCCCTCCCTCAGCGAAGGAGGCATCTTGCCCTCCACCACCATCTCCTCGTACAGCTCGAGCAGGTCCGGGCCCATGAGGTCCCACAGCGCTACATAGAGCTCTGCTGGGAGACCGTCGCAGCCCGGGGTCCTGCCTCGCCTAAAGGATTTAGCGGCAGAGTGCAGCTCCTCCAACGTCAAGGGGGCGTTGGTGGCCGACAAACCTGCAGGATCAATAGCGTTAGAGATACCTGACAAGAACCTGTCGGCCGCTTCCGTGTTTGTTTCTTTGGGGAAGTAGTAGTCGCTGACCACTTCCATCACGGCCTCCTTCCCCTTCTGGAGTGTTCCAGTCTTGTCGCGCAGCTCAGACAGGGGTGTGTGTCCTGAGTGGAGTTTCCTGAAAAAGAAAGAGTTACACTTCTCACCTTTCTCTAGATGCTCCACCTTGGCACGGAAGACAATGTGCCTGGATTCTTCCTCAAAGTGCTTTTTCAAGCTCTTCTTGGTGTCCTCCAGGTCTTGCCTCACGTCCCAGCCACAGTGATGAAGGTCCTGCAGGGACTGCAGCTGACGCTGCAGCCTCCTGAGTTCCCTCCTCCTGGCACACACTTGCTGGCGTCCCCTGGCCTGAAAGAAGCTGCGCAGCTTGACTTTCACGAACTCCCACCAGTCGCTTACCTTGGGAAAGAAAGACTTCTCCTCTCGCCAGGCACCGTAGGTTTCCCTGAGCTCCTCTAGCAGTTCCTCATCGTCCAGCAGGGTGCAATTCAGCTTCCAGGAGCCTGGGCCCGGGGCAAAGCCCTCTCCCAGATCACCTTGAAAGTGAATGGCCCTGTGGTAAGAGAAAAAGCAGGGAACCATGGAGAACCCGCGGTGCCTGACTGCCCTGGAGGTGAGCACAAAGTCGATCCTGGAACGCACAGATCCGTCGGGGCGGCTCCATGAGTAGTTCACGGAACCGCGCCCCACGGATCCCACTGCGTCCTGCAGGGAAACCTCTGCAATCACCTTCCGGAGCAGCTTCGAGGTGGCGTCGAGTTTTGCGTACATGCTGGAGCTGCGCCCATCCTCCTCTATCGGACAGTTAAAATCACCGCCGATTACTACTGTTCTCGTTGTGACGAGTTGCGTCCGCAGGGTTTGGAAAAGTTCCAGCCGCGCGTTCTTCTCCGGGGAGGCATACACGTTGATGAGCCTAACGGGCTCCCCTGCCCACGAACCGTCTATGACCAAAAGGCAGCCACAGACGAGCTCATGGACGGAGTCAACAGTGAAACGTCCTCCCCTGATAAGAACCGCTACCCCTGCGGACTTGCAATCGCCATCCCCCAGACCAGTAGGAGGGACCGTGGGTCCACTGGGAGGACAAATGAGTGTACCTCCTCAGAGGGGGAAGTGCGCACTCCTGAAGCATGTAGACATCACTCTGCTGTGTGGAAAGAAAGGTCAGCACGGTCTGCCTCCTAGACACATCCTTGATGCTCCTCACATTAATGGAAAAGATAGAGATCTCAGCCATCATGGGAAAGAGATGAAGGGGTTAGTCGGCAGGGGCTGTGCTTACCTCCCCTGGAGAGGGGGGGCGACCTCTGCGGCCTGGCCAGGGTCCTGGCTCAGTCCGATCTGGTTGAGGACCTCGTTGAGGACCTCATCGAAGTCGGTGGAGAGGTCTGGCCCCGACCGGGTCAGAGCCATCTCTTCTTCCACCTCTTCCTCTTCCTCCAGTGTGTCGAGGTGCTCCCCCACGGGGTCGGGACCTGCGACATCCTGGAGGACGGCAGGCCGTTTGGTGGCGGAGGAGGGGTCCTCCGCCGCCGGGCTGGCCTGCTCCTTCTTCCGCTTCCTGATCCCCGCCGCAGAGCTGCTGACGGGGGTGGCAGGGGGAAGGGGCTGGAAATCCTCCTGTGAGGACAGGTCAGGGGGGGGTGGAACCGGGCCCGAGGGGGGTGGGGCAGGGGGGCCAGGGGCGGAAGGGGCAGGAGGGCCAGGGGCGGGGGGACCAGGGTCCGGGGGGGGGGGGGGGTGGGGGGAGGGGGGTTCCTCTTACCTGGGTCCTTCTGAGGCTTCTGTGGCGCTGGTTTGGCAGCAGGGCCCTTGCTCAGGGCCCCAGCGTACGTCCTGCTTCTTTCTGGGCAGTCCCTGTAGACGTGCTCTGACCGTCCACAGAGGTTGCAGGTTTTGGACCTCGGGCAATCCTTGGTCTCGTGACCTGCAGACCGGCAGAACCTACATGAAAGCACATGGCAATCCTTACCCTCGTGCCCCGGCTGTCCGCACCTGCGGCATGACTGGGGTTGATCCAGGTAATGTAGGAGTCCTGCTGACGCTCCCAGGGAAAAGCACCGTTGCAGGTGTTGGAGATCTCCAGCGGGACGATCTCTCAGCAATCTGCAAAACACAGACCACTTACCTGTCCAGAAGCCGTTGGCGTCTAGTATCCGGACTGGGTCCTTCAACACGACGCAAAACCTTTGGAGATAGGTGGCGATGTCTCTTCCAGGGACGTGAGGGTTCCTCATGGATACCGTGATCCGCCTTTCGTCCCTTTGAATGGGAGAATTCGCAATAAACTTGCGGAAAAGGGAGTCAGGCCCAGAGGTCTTCACCGTCTCCCAGTACCTTCTGCATACCTGTAATGATACAAAAGTTACGAAGAAAATACCTTTCATGAAGGATTGCACCGACAGGGTCTCTGCCTTGCTAAATCCTTGTTCAAGGATCATCTTCTTGCCGAAGACTTCCGGGGTCATGTCCGGGACTCTGCCTTCCACTTTTTTCAGCCGCAGCACGACTGTCTGCTTCATCCAGGGCTCCAGGGGGGGAGACCGTCTGCAGGGCCGGAGCGTTCTGAGGTGGAGGCGGAGGGGGCTTCTCCCGGGGTCTTGGCAGGGGCGGCGGCGGCGGTCAGCGGCTTCTTGGTGGTCTGCTTCTTCCCCATCTTGTCGCAGAGGAGTTCTCAGGAGGGCTTCCCAGAGATCTTCAGCGGATTCCTTCTCCTTCTTCCTCGGCGGCTTCACTCTTGCTTAGCCTTTGAAAAGGCTATTGAGCGTCTACTGCCCGGAGGTAGTAACGCAGAGTGAACAAGGGGGGAAGACCACAAACTCGTTCTGTGTGGGGGCTAAGCCTCAAACCCAATAGCAGCAAGCAGGTGAAGCCGAATTTAATCGATGATCCTACCAGGAGGGTACCCCACACAGACCAAATGGCTGGGATAGATGCAAGTGGTTCTCAACATCCTAGCTGGAAGCAGGGACACCCCTAAAGGCAAGGTCGATACTACACTTGATCTTAGCCAAAAGGCCGAGAAGTCGCTGCAATGTTACCGTAGTCGTATAGATTGGATAGGGTGCCATTGAAATAAATGGGCTGCGACTTGTTTATGTGTCCAAAGTCACATGGCAAGTCGCACTAGCGTGAATGGAGCCTTAAAGTGAACTTAACCACCTCCTGACCGGCCCTTGTATATAAACAGCCGGACGGTGGCACTGCAGGGTCGGGTGGCCGTTTATAAACAGCCTCCCCACACCCTGCTTGTGCGCACTCCCCGGGAGTGCGCAGCACCGCGATCTGATGCCCGCTGTGTCCTCCGGACACATTGAAACACCGATCGTCGGACGGCACCTCTGTACGAGGTCCCGATCATGTGATCACTGATTGGCCAATCAGTGATCACATGCAAAGTAGTAAGCAAGATGTCACTTGTGACATCATTGCTTACTACATGTGAAATCTGTGAATGATCACAGAGGTCACATGGTACAAGGCTATTCACAACAGCCTTGTACCATGTGATAAGCTGTGACCAATCACAGCTCACTCAGTAGTTCTCAATGGCTGCAAGAATGCAGACAGAGAGAAAGAGAAATGATTGCTTTTACATCCTATATGGGTGTAAAAGCAATCAGTGTAAAAAAAAAAATCTTCATCACCCCCAAAAGTAGTACAGTGTCACCATGGTGACACTGTACCGCTAGGGTGACAGTATGTAAAAAAATTAAATAATATAAATAATAATAAAAAAAAAATGTTTAAAAATGATAATTTTTGGTTATAAACTAATTTGGCTTATTTTTTTTACTAAAAAGATAACTGAATAAATTTTGGCCAAGATTTATGATGAAATATTATTTATTTGCAAAATTTTATAAGAAAAACACTTTTTTTTTTCAAAATTTTTGGACATTTTCATTTACATAGCAAAAAAAATTCAAATCCCAGCGGTGAATAAATACCACCAAAATAAAGTTTTTATCTGTTTCAAAAAAATGGTAAAAAATTCATATGGGTACAGTTTTGCATGACCGCGCAATTGTCATTCAAAGTGTGATAGCGCTGAAAGATGAAAATTGCCCTGGTCAGGAAGGGGGTAAAAGTGTCCGGACTGGAAGTGGTTAAAGTGAAGCCAGACGTTGCTTTGCATATGCAGCAATTTTAGCAGTTAGTGTTGCCAAACACTGTACAGACATAAAATAGATGGATGTAAAGTAACATTGTTACTTGTGTATCTACTCCGTTTCATTCTACTGCAGATCATAGAGATGAGCTTTGATCTGCAGCAACCTGGCAAAAAAAGTTGTTTTTTTCATATGTGACTCTATTTAACGACTCTATTTAACCCCATATTATAGCGCTCAGCATAAATGAGTACACCCTTTTTTGAAAAGTAAGATTTTAATCAATATCTCAATGAGCACAAGAACAATTTCAAAAATTTTTACAAAACTTAGTTTTATAGAGCATTTGTTTAGCTCATTACATGAAAGGGAGGTTAATAATATGACTTAGATTACAAAATCTTCAGTTTTACTCAAATTAGTTGATGCAAAAATGAATACACCCCACAACAAAAACTACTCCATCTAGTATTTTGTATGACCTCCATGATTTGTAAGAACAGCACCAAGTCTTCTAGGTATGGAAAGCGCAAGTTGGTGACAACATCTATGTTTTTCCATTCTTCAAGAACAACCTCTTTTAAAGCCTGGATGCTGGATGGAGAGTGATGCTCAACTTCAGAATTCCCCATAGGTGTTTTATTTAGTTCAGATCAGGAGACATACTTGGCCACTGAATCACTTTCACCCTGTTCTTCAGAATTGCAGCAGTGGCCTTAGATGTATGATTTGGATCATTGTCATGTTGGAAAAGTTCATGACGACCAAGGGAATGATGGTAGCATCTTCTCTTTCAATATAGAGCAGTACATATGTGAATTCATGATACCATCACTTAAATGCAGCTCTCCGACACCAGCAGCACTCATGCAGTCCCACAGAAGGACACTGCCACCACCATATTTCACTGTAGGCACATTTAACTCGTTCTCATCACTCCAGAGTACCAGTAATCTTCTTCTTCAGCAAATTCTAGGCAGGTCTTTATATGCATGGGCTTTAAGTGAGGCTTTCTTCGTGGACGACACCTGATTTAGTCGAGGACCTAATCGTCCAGTGCTTATCTGTTCCTGTCCTAATTTATGATGCTGGCCAGCCTCTGGAATGTGCGCACACTGGAAGAAACTCACGCTGACACACAAGTTCAGTCTATGAATGCTTCTAGTATATTATAATGAGAAAGTGAGCTTATATATGAAGAATGATGCAAGAGTCATGTGAGAACAGCATAAGCATTATATTAGTCTTTGATTGGTCATTTCCACACGAAAACAATCTCCGTCATGGTATAGGTGTGATCTTCTTCCAGGCCTTATCTTTTTAGGAAAACATTCTTTTGTCTTCCAAATCACACGGTGGGAGGGGGTCTGTGTGTGTGAGCAGATATTTCTTAAGCAAGGATTTCTTATAGTACCACAAAGCCCAGCAGGCAGAAAATATTCACACAACATATGTATTAAAGTATAAAAGTAAATATTTATAAAACTTATAGAAATAGCGTGTATGTATATATATATATATATATATATATATATATATTCAACAGGAAACAGAATAGGCATTTTACCAAATCCATCACACACCCATGCAGTGTACTCCATATTGTGTCACAGGAAACAATCACCCTAGTTTGGCTTTCTACTTTCTCCAACCCTTCTCATCAGAATACACTCCTGTCGAGGTGTTAACTTCTGTGAATGGCCTGGACTTCTCTTTGAGATGCTTGCAGTTCCATCTTTGTTACATTTTTGTATCACTTTTGCTACAGTACTCTGATTGATAAGTAAAGCTTTGCTGATCTTGTAGCCTTCAGCTTTCTTGTGTAAAGAAATTATTTTCTTTCTCGGCCTTGTGACATTCCTCTTCCATGTGGTGCCATTGTTGGTAACATGAAATGGGAAGGGGTTTTCTTTAAGTAATGCCCTTTTATAATCAACTGTCTGCTGGACACCTGTTTAATGAATAATTAGACTCACTTGTATGTTGAATGCTTGTTAACTAGGATTTTGTTGTCTAAAATGTAGCTTTGCTCTTAAGACCTTCATTGGGGTATTAATTTTTGCAACATGGTCTTGAATGAATTTAAGAGAAATAATTTTTGGTGTGTCCCCATTTGTGGGAGTATTTTGCGGTATAGTGCTCCACAGAAGATGTTGATTCTGAGAGGAAAGTAAAGATTTTCTGATAAATCTGTTAGAATGTACTCATTTGTGCTGAGGACTGTATGTTTTAGTTTACCCCTGTTGACCCTAATTAACTCCCTCTTCTTCTTTCTCCCAACTATTATCCTGCAGATGTTTTGTTTATTTCTATTTTATTAACCACTAATATTTAATTTTTTTGCTTTTTTTTATTTTATTTTTTTATCAGTGTCACATTAAAAAAATGCAAAATTTGAAACAAAAACTCTATTTTAAAAAAATGTGTTAGGAAAGGAAATATTTGCAGAGCCATTATACATTTCCTTTACACATGCTATCACAAATAAAACAGTATCTTTTTTATGTAAAGCCAAAGTAGATGGTCAGTTTTGCTAATACACTCCAGGTGCATTAAAACAAAGGGTATGCAAAGTCTTAGGTCTTAGAGGCAGAGCAGACACAGACCTGTCATCCGATTGCTCAGCGGGGATCAGCGGAGAGATCCCACGCTGAGCAAGCTGATCCGATAAATAGGTCCACTCCATCTGAAAGGACCCTTAGAGCACAAAACATTTGCTGTGTTTTTTTTTAAACTTTATTGAACATTTATAACCAAGCATTCCAATTATGTCTATGCAGAAAAGTGTGTTGAGACATGCTGCCATACATGTTAAAACATTGTTGTGAATTTTGTAAAAATGCAGACACCCTGCATTTTAAGCTGATCAGCTGTATGGTGTGAATAGGGCACACAGAGAACAATTGTTTTTATGTGTCCTTGCGTTGAGCCTATATTGATCAATGCAGAAAAATGCACATGAATGCACATCAATGGACAAGGTGTGATTGAGCCTTTATAAAAAACACACAATTTAATAAATTTGCATTAGGAACGGTTCACAGTAGAATGCAGTGCAGGAAAGCCATGTTCCATGCGTGTTTTCCATTCAGAACACACTGACTTTATGATCTGCTAGGGGGTGCCAAAACGTTAACAGCACATAAAACATAGATTCTAAATGCGGTACATTGCGGGAACCAGATCACATGATATCACGGTACCATGTGATTTGGTGCATGCACTACTCTTTTTGCTTTTCAGTGTGATTTGCAGCTATTTCATTTGAATGGCCTGCCAAATCGTGCTGCAAGGGAATACACAGGAATGCAATGTGTGTTCCTGTGTGATTTTAAGGTGAACCAGCCTTTAACTCCTGACCCCCCTATTTAGATGCTATCAGGTAGGCCTTTGCACTACATAGTTAAAGGTAAATCTAAAGGAAATTGAACAAGAAAATTGTACAATGTATGGCCAGCTTTAAGTTCCTCTTTATTATGAATATAAAATTGGTTGCCGTAACACAATTCAGTAAACAAAAATAAACACGAAATAAAACAAATGTAGGAAAGGTATCCTTTGCAAAAACATATTTTTTTTGTATTCCTGAAATAAAATCTGATCTCCAGGAACATATGAAAAAATTCAGTGTCCCTGGATTCCAAGACTGGCTAGAGAGCTTTATTAATCTTTTGGGAAATAAAACAGTTTTCATATACATGTATATTTTGCTGAGTATTTAGCTTTTGACGTGGAGTTCAGCTTTAAAAAAGTTACAAAACTGGTCAGTTTATGGAAAAATGTTCTATATTTTCATTTTGGAAAATAAAAATATTGAAATGGAAAACTGTTACAATATACAATTATGGGGACACAGTATAAAGTAGATGCTTATTGATGCTGTGTTTTGTATATATTGCATGATCGGTTAGATGCATTCATTTTTAATGTAGTTCTTTATTTATACATATTTTTATTGCTTCAGTGTATAACAATGACTGTTGTAATGTTTTATATATTTAATCTGTAGGTCTTATAAGTGTTGTTGAACTGGGTGCACAAGCTATAATGCTGGAGCTGGCCACATCAGCTTATATGGTGAGTGTTCTTGATTGGTAAATTTAAAAAGAACCTGCTTCTAATGGTCAAGAAATTACTAATTATAGTTTTCACCTCTGTCCTCAGTACCTACTATTATCACTAAAATTGAGAAACGTATTAGATTCTTTTATCGTAAGATGTCCAGTATCATTTAATGCACTTCAAGGTTAACAGTTAGAAACAGTACCCAGAAACGGAGCACTGCAAATGTGAATGCACAAAAAGGTAATGATGAAAACCTTGACACAATTGATTACGGGAATAGAAAAGCTTGTACCCTGATTAACCCATTGACGCCGACGTAACACAAATATGCGGCCTCACGGACCTGGGCTTTTTTCCGTGGGGCCGCATATTTGCGTACCTGTCTTTGCGTTGGGAGCGCGCTCCCAGCACCGAGACCGCGGTGTCACTGAGAGCACCGGGTACCGTTCTAACGATCGGGACCCGGGACTCCCGGTCCCGGGTCACATGATCACTGTGATAGCCTCTGATTGGCTATCACAGTGATCAGTCACTGTGCAGCCCGGCCCCCTTGTTTTTTTTCTCTCTCTCTCTCTATGAATGGAGAAGAGAGATACATTGTATCTCTCGAACTCCTGTCAGAGAGAAGAAAAAAAAAGTTTGTAAAAAGATAAATAAATAAATATTAAAAAAATAAAATAAAAAATAAAAAAAAATACCTAGATCAAGGTTTGATCTAGTTCAGTGCCAGGGTTAGTGTTTAGGTCAGGGTCAAGGTCAAAGGTCAAGGTCAGGATTTAAAAAAAAATTGGTATCAGTGTCAGTTAGTGTTAATGTCAGTGTCAGTTAGTGTTAGTGTGTTTTAGGTAAAAAAAAAAAAAGACAAAAACAAAATGCGCACTATGGTTTCTGGCCTGTACTACGGGTACAAACAACAAATAACATACACATATATGGTATCGCTGCGATCGTCAAGAGCTGGAGAATTTATTTTGGGTTGCTCTTTGGTGGTAGGTTATGGTCATAACAAGAAACACATAGCTAAATAAGAAAAAAGGATTTTTTTTACTATTTTTGGCCAGTTTTCCTTTGATAATAAAAAAAAAATCAGGAGATATCCATTATTATTTACCACCAAATGAAAGACCAATTTGTCCTGAAAAAATCAAGGTATAATCTACCTGGATGTGCAAAGTAGTTGTGATGATATGTACGGTTTTGCTATCACATGTCAACGGTGCAGAATTGTGCTTAGGCCTTTAGATTTGTTTTACCCTTAGGCGTGAAGGGGTTAACATGAAGAAAGTTCATAAACCATTTTTATAAATCCTGAATTGGCATTGGAGTTGTAGGGTCTTTACAGTACATGTAAACCCAATCACTAAAATCTAAAATTTTCATCTTAAGCTTTAACACTTTTTAGTTTCAAAAGTCGTTTTTTAAATTTTCTTCATTAAAATAATGCGTGATAATCTTTGCATGAAGATGCTTGGGTGGTCACTTCTTGTTGCATGGTGACAAGGCTGTATCACTCAGTTGTGCTCTTGTTTTGGTACGCTGTCTGCCTTGCCAGAATCCATTGCACAACAAGGTTCACTATTTTCAAACATCAAGAAACTCACCCTGAGAAATTATGTGAAGCAGTTTCTGGAATGAATAAATATAGACAGGAGGTCGCTGTAAAGAGCCTGCAGGAAATCATCAGTGCTGATATTTAAAATGGACGAAAACAATATTTTATTTGAAAAACGATATTGATTTATGGTACAAAGTGATAAAAAAACTAGATGTCATTTAGTTTAGGTTTATATCTACTTTGTAGATATACTATATATCTACTTTGTATATCTACCAGTTGTCGCCCGTAGGACATCATATGATGTCCTATATGATGTCATATGATCTCCTGAGCTTTCAGTGGTTATAGTGGGATGATACCAGCCATTGATTCCCTACAGTGTAAAAGACAAGCTAGTGGCTAATAAGCCACTGGATTGCTTTTACGTCCCCTCCTACCAACCACTGATGCCTCTCTGTGACTGTCCCAAGCGATCTGGATGTCCAGGATCTAATCCAGCAATGCCACTGGGTTGTCATACTGCTGGCCGTGGACCAGATGGTCCCCCACAATCTCTATGATCCTGAGAGGCCAAAAGCGACGTGAGGACGTCGCTTTCAGTTCTGGCAGATGTAAACACTGACATTTGTTTTTCTGGAAAGCCTGAGATTAATGTTTTTGTTTTTTTTTTTAATCTTATGCTTTCCAGGTAAAGGAGAGATATGGGGTCTCATAAACCCCAGATGTCTCCATGAAGAGAACCTGTCTTGCTTTATTTCTATCACAAGGGATGTTTATATTTCTTGTGATCAGAATAAAAAATGATACAAATTTGAAGGGACAGTGTAAAAAAAAAAAAAAGCAAAAACAAAAAAACCCACTTTTTTTTTAAAGCGTCCACATCTCCCCGTTCTCGTGGGCAATGGCGAAAGCATGCATAGGTTGCGCCCGCATATTTAAATGGTGTTCACACAACACGTGAGGTATCACCGTGCACGTTCTAGCGAGAGCAGTATTTCTAGTTCTAGACTTCCTCTGTAACTCTAAACTGGTAACCTGAAATTTTTTTTAAAGCGTCACCTATGGAGATTTTTAGGAACAGTAGTTTGGTGACATTCTACGAGTGTGCGCAATTTTAAAGCGTGACATGTTAGGTATCTATTTACTTACATAATATTTTATATATTTTTTTTTTTTTTTAATCAAGCAAACTCTTTATTAAGTGGAAAAGACATGTAGTCACATCACAAATTCAGTGAAAACAATTTGACAAAAGAATATAGTGGTACACAAGTAGCAAATCCTTTGCCACAGGCAAAGGAAGGAAGACTAACATAATAACATCCAACATAATAGTTTTACAGAGAATAATCATTCCTCCTCCTCCTCCTCATCACAGGTGGAATCAAGCCACTTATCCCAAATTTTATGATATTTAGCAGGACATCCTCTATGTATATAGATAACCTTGTATGGTAAAGTACTATTTACCGCATCTACCCACTGTGAAAACGTAGGCGGCAACGCCTGCAACCACTTACCATAATCTAGCCGCAAACAGTGTCTCTTGCAGAAAAAGAGTTTGAAATTTGTCTGTTTCTGAACTAGGAAGAAGACCGAGTAGACACTGCTTAGGGCAGAGGGTAAGGGGAGAGCCCATTTTATTATGGAGGAACCGGACCACTTGAGTCCAATAACCCCAAACGAGGGGACAATACCATATTAAATGGAAAAAAGTACTGTCCGTTTCCCCACATTTAGGACAGAGTGGGCTATACTGTGGCCTGTATTTAGACAATCTGATTGGTGTTAAGTAAGTTCTATGTATGATATATAGCTGAGTGAGACGATCTGATAGTTTAGGGAAGACTGTCTTGGTCGAGGACAGTACCTCCTCCCACATGTCATCGTCCAGCTCTCCCACATCCACCTCCCAATGGGTTTTTAGTTAGTATGCCAATATTGCTGCAGAAGGGCAGAAGGTGAAAGTAGAGCATTATAGAATGTGGACGTAAGTTTCTTGGACTCCATACCCATAACCGCATCCATAAGACAGTTGGAGTTGAGTTGTAAAATGGAGTCGCCAAACTGAGCACACAGAGCGTGATGGAGCTGGAGATAACGAAAAAACATGAAGTTGGGGAGGTCATATTCCATTTTAAGGTCCTGAAATGGTTTGACACCCGCACCGGTGAACACATGGGAGACATACAAAATCCCCCTACTGATCCACAATCGAAAATCAGGGAGTGTGTGCAATTCAGGGAGGTCCGGGTTGTCCCACAGGGAAGTATGGGCCTGGATATATGGAAGCTGTAACTTATTAAAGGCCAGCAACCAAATCTTACAATGGTGATACAGCAATCCCCTCTGGCCCCCCACAATCATGGGGTCCCGCACTCCCCACAACAATAATTGGAAGGGGTGAACGACCCAAGAAAAAGCCAGGGCGCACACCAATGCGAGGTATCTATCTCTATCCCCCTTATTTAAATTAAAAAAATGACAATTGGGCTGCCAAATAATAAAGATTAATATCAGGGAGCGCAGTACCCCCCCAGATGCGTGGGATTTTTGAGAGCACACCATGACAATTTATGACGCATATTGCCCCACACAAAAGAATTAAGCATAGAGTCAGGGGACTTAAATACCTAATCTTTTATATTTTACCAAAAATTTGGGTTATATATTGTGGTTTTTTTGCCTTAAAATTCATCAACAACTTTAACTCCACCCTATAGCAGAAGTACTGCTACAAGGCAGCAGGGCTGTGTACAATCACGTGTATATATACATGATTTGGATTTCCGAGTGTGCGTGCGTGCCGTTCTACCCGCTCCACTATTGGTGGCTAGAGATGTCAATCACCAGGTCCCAGCCAGCAATTCCCCGCCACCACTCGGTGATCGTTTGGGAAAGCTGACAACACAGGTCTCTCTCCTGTCAGCATGGGCATGATGTTTTGTATCTCTCTGCACAGCAGAGAGATACAAAACAACATGTCTACCGCCATTTGTAGATGCTATAACTTTCACGTAAACCAATTAATTTACACTTATTGGGATTTTTTTTTAGCAAAGACATGTAGCAGAATACATTTTGGCCTAAATTTATGAAGATAGTAGATTTTTAAATTTTTTTAACTGGAAATGTTTAATAGCAAAAAGTCCAAAATATAGTTTTTTTTTAATCAAAATTGTCGATCTTTTTTTATAGTGCAAAAAATTAGAAACGCAGAGGTGATCAAATACCACTGAAAGAAAGCTCTATTTGTGGGAAAAAAAGCACAGAAATTTCATTTATGTACAGTGCAGCGCTGTATCGCAAACATTAGCTTTGTCAGGAAGGGGGGTAAATCCTCTGGAGGGCAAGTGGTTGAAGTGTATTTTTTCCCAAAATATTGCGTTTGAAAAATTGCTTCACAAATACCATGTGACATAAAAAAATTGCCACACACCATTTTATTCTCTGGGGCCTCTGATTATTGATATATATATATGTAATGTTTGGGGATTCTGAGTAATTTTCTAGAATAAAAATGATTTTTATATGTAGGTCTGGTAGGAAAGTTATTAAAAGAAAACAGTATCTCAGTATCTTCAAAATATCTTTCAGAAAAGGGTTTACTTTGTTCTGTTTACTGTTAGTTTTTAAGTTATTTGTGGTGGTATACTTTTAGAGTACAGCCTAATCCCTAGCATCTTTTTGTGTTGAAAATATTTTTATTGAAACATAGAAATTTGGGTACAGAAAAATAAAAAGGGGGAGGGGAATAAACAGTGAGAATAATATAAAAAACAGGAGTCATTCGTTTATTACATCACAGCTGCTCTTATACTAAAACATGAACAGTATTAATAACAATACAAATTCAAGAGGACTGAAAAAGCGAATAACTTCCAGCTATTAGTCAAGATAAGTAAATCCCCTGTATCACCATAGAGGCAAATAATACAATCATGTAATTCAAATGATAAACTACTTGAAGTAGGGTGAGAAGAAGGAATGAAAGAGAGAAGAGAGAGAAGAAAAAAAAAAACGGGGAGGAAGGGGTTAGGGATAAGGGGGGGGGGGGGGCAATTCAGGGCATAAGGACTCCTAAGTGGAAAGATCAGGGGGAAAAAATACCAAAGGTCGATAAATCTCCTTATGAGGGGGACTGCAAACTAAACCAAAATGAAAAAGTGAAGAAGGGGTAGACTGGGGAGTAACCTGTTAAAGGATGAAATCAACTCGGACCTTGTAGGTGAGGGAGTTGATTGTGGAGCTTATCCGAAGAAGAGTAGTGTAACCATATATACCATAATTTCTTATGTTTTTCCCAATTGTCTGATTCCTTAGGGTGCATTTCCTCCATCAGCTAGATATCATTAATGTTATCCACCCATAAAGTTAGCGGTGATGTGGTTGTGGTTTTCCATAACTTAGAGATAAGCTGTCTCCAGCTAATAGAAGAAATGTGAGTAGAGAAGGGATTTGATTACAATCCCACCAGATATGAAGGTATGTCCCTTTTCCACCATGACAGCGCCAGCAAATGTCGGTTGAAGAGGGGAAAATCCTTTGAAAAGATACTGGATCTCAATACCTTTTAGAGATCAATTTAAAATTTTCTCTTGAGCATAGGCAGAAACGGAAGATTTGTGGGTAAACAAAAAAGCCATTTGCAAGTCTTCAGGGGAAATAACTTGCAGATCCCTTGACCAGAGTCCAGAGTAAGTGGGTAAAACCTGGTGAGTGTGGTGTAAAATAATGTTATATTCTATGACAGTGAGTGACGGAGCACTTCGGTACTAAGGCAGAGTTTTTCAAAGTCTATCTATCTGTTTTGAGTCATGTATAGTTTTACAGTATATAGATATGCATAAAGTTGTCAACCAGTCCATTAATCCAGAGACTCTGTTGTCAGAAAGCCGAAAGGATCCTAAGGTAGAATGTAAAAAAAGAATGTGCCGTGGGCCAAGATCATCAGTCCTAAGAGCCATAACTCGAAATGCCTTTGCTCTCTGGTAAAGCCGGATTGTCAAATAAAGGAGTGAGTGGGCAAGGGTCAGTTGACATTTTAACATTAAGGAGGATGCCATATTAAATATACAGCAGGTAAAAGAGCAGCTATATGTAGGGAGTCCCCGTGCCCAGTCAAAACAAAGAAAAAAAACAATAAAATGGAAATGGCAGTAGGAAATAGGAGAGAAAGAGAAGAGAAAAAAAAATCAATATGGAAGAATGACCATAAGACCTTTTAATAACATATCGAGTTACAGCTAACTCCTGAATAGTTCATGCAACATATCTCACATCTGATGAGGGAGAAAGGTCAAAACTCAAGGTTCTATAGTACAGTACTATGCTAAGCATCAAAATCAATACCGTAAAAAACACTGAAAAACCTAAAGTGGGGAACATGGGTTGCACACAGTGCAACACGCCCCAACCGGCATATAACAAAATGATTGAGGCGATAAAGGGAGTGGAGGGGGCAACCAACCCCATCCCCTCGCATGGCCACTCCGAGAGTAGGGTATCAGTATAAGTATGCAGGAAAAACATAGGTGCATAACTATTAGTGCCAAAACAAAACACACACAAAAAAAAGATAGAAAAATGTGTAACGCAGCATCAGTTTTAAACAAAAGTTAGTCCGGCGTATGCCTCAAGAACTGGGTGCAGAAACAGTAACAGTTGGGCTGAGAACAGCAAACATTGTAAACTGAAGAAGTCTTAGGCCGGCTTCAACCCGCTGGAGATTTAGAAGTTGCAGAGCGGGCACATTTCTTCTTGGGGTGAGATTACCTGCCGGTCTTCAACAGGAGCCCAGGAGTTGCAGTCTTGAGAGGCCAATCGTGAATGGCTATTTGGGGCAATTCAAAAGTCCCAAGAAAGTTAGCAAGATCTCCCATAGTGCGAAAGATTGCAGATTTACAATCAGATGAGGCAGATAATTGAAATGGGAAGCCCCAATGGTATTTAATCCGTTTAGCCTGTAGAGCTTCAGTGAGCGGCTTCAGGGCTCTGCGCATCTCCAACGTTTGTTTGGAAAGGTCCGACAAAGCATTACCAGTGTTTCATTAAAATAAATGGAATCCTGGGAGCGGGCAGCTTGCTTGATATCTGCTTTAACTTTGTAGAAATAAATCGTGCGAATAACATCTATTTTGGAATGCTGGATTAAGATTGCGAGGACCAAGGGCCCTGTGTATGCGATCAAGTTCCATAGGGGAATCTTTTGGCTGTTATAGAAGCTGGTTAAAGATGGCTATAGTCTCTGAAGCCAGATCTTTGGTTTCCACCGTTTCAGGAAGACCGCATATATTATTGCTGCGGTTTCTGTTTTCTTGGTCATCTAGGCTATAGAAAAATTGTTGTATCTGAGTGTTGTGTTCAAGAAGTATCGCATCATGTGTATTTAGCTTTGTCAATGACTCCTTTACCGTGTACTGCACATCCTGCAATCTGTTGCCCAGATTCTTATGGTGATCCGTGATCTTCTGCTTTATAAGAGGATTTCAGCCTAGTCACATAGGCCTCAAAATTCTGGCAGTTGGGCAGTGCCCTGATGTAGGCCTCCAGGTCCCATCCCTCTTTAGATCCCTGGGATGTTGGTGAGGGGCTTCTGGACTGGACCAAACCATGTTCAGAGTCCTGAGGTGAATGTGTAATGGTGTCTGGAAGAACGGTCTGGCTCCATCTTGGAGACTGGAGAGCCCTGGTTATGTAAGCCAGATTTGGTGAAAAAGCGGACGATTTTCACCTTCTTGAGGGGGCCCGCTAGGTCGGCAACCCACACTGCAGCTTCGTTTGCCCATGTGTGTTTGAGGGGAGAGTTGCGGTGTGCACCGCGATAGAGCCGGTTGGAGTGGGAGCCACGAGTCTGTGTCCTGTTCCTCAATGTACCAGGCCATGCCCTTCTAGCATCTTGGATTGAGTAAAGCCTGCAAGACATCTTGTCCTGGGTTCTTGATCACTTGACACATTATTCCACTTATTTTTCCTCCTAACCTTATTTCTGCAAAGATGTAAGGCGAATGTTGCTACACTGCTACACCTGCTACACAGTTGTCACTTTTAAGCACAGGTATGACCATTGTCATAAGAACTCTTTGGTTCTCCTCTGTGGTATATACGACGGGTAAAATAAGTATTGAACACGTCACCATTTTTCTTGGTAAATATATTTCTAAAGGTGCTATTGACATGAACTTTTCACCACATATTGGTAACAACCCATGCAATATATACATACAAAGAAACCAAAACAAATAAATTGATAAGTTATGTGTGATAAAATAGAATGACACAGGGAAAAAGTATTATACACACTAACTGAAATTTATTTCATACTTCATACAAAATCCTTTGGGAATGACAGCTTGAAGACGTCACCTGTATGGAGAAACTAGTCACATGCATTTGTTTTGGTTTCTTTGTATGTATGGATTGTACAGGTTGTTACCGACATGGTGAAAATGTCATGTCAATAGCACCCTTAGAAATACAAATGCTCAAAAAAATTAAAGGAACACTTGTTAACAGAGTTTAGCATCAAATCAGTTAATCTCCTAGGATATTGATCTGGTCAGTTAAGTAGCAGAGGGGGTTGTTAATCAGTTTCAGCTACTTTGGTGTTAATGAATTTAACAACATGTGCACTTTTCCCTACTTATCTTTTCTGACTGTTTTCACTAGTTTTGCATTTGGCTAGGGTCAGTGTCACTACCAGTAGCATGAGCTGGACCCTACAGAGGTTGCACAGGGAGTCCAACTCCTCCAGGATGGCACATCAATATGAGCCATTGCCAGAAGGTTTGCTGTGTCTCCCAGCACAGTCTCAAGAGCATGGAGGAGATTCCAGGAGACAGGCAGTTACTTCTGGGAGAGCTGGACAGGACCATAGAAGGTCCTTAATCCATCATCAGGACCGGTATCTGCTCCTTTGAGCAAGGAGGAACAGGATAGGCACTGCCAGAGCCATACAAAATGACCTCCAGCAGGCCACTGGTGTGAATGTCTCTGACCAATCAGAAACGGACTTCATGAGGGTGGCCCGAGGGCCCGACGTCCTCTAGTGGGCCCTATGCTCACTTCCATGGCACTATAGAGCTCGATTGGCATTTGCCATTGAACACCAGAATTGGCAGGTCCGCCACTGGTGCGCTGTGCTTTTCATAGACGACAGCAGGTACACCCTGAGCACATTTGACAGATGTGAATGGGTCTGGAGAAGCAGTGGAGAAAGTTATGATGCCTGTAACATTGTTCAGTATGTCCGTTTTGGTGGTGGGTCAGTGATGGTGTGGGGAGGCATATCCACGAGGGGGGGGCACAGACCTCTACAGGCTGGACAATGGCACCCTGTCTGCCATTAAGTATTGGGATGAAATCCTTGGACTCATTGTAAGACCCTATGCTGGTGCAGATGGTCCTGGGTTTCTCCTAGTGCATGACAATGCCCGGCCTCATGTAGCGAAACCATGCAGGCAGTTCCTGGAGTATGAAGGAAATGATACCATTGAATGGCCCTCACGCTCGCCAGACCTAAATCCAATAGAACACCTCTGGGATATTATGTTTCGGTCCATCCGACACTGCCAGGTTGTACCTGAGACTGTCCAGAAGCTCAATGATGCCCTGGTCCAGATGTGGGAGGAAAAACACCAGGACACCATCTGTCGTCTCATTAAGAGTTTGCCCCGACATAGTCAGGCATGCATATAAGCACATGGGGGCCATACAAACTACTGAGTACCATTTTGAGTTTCTGCAATGAAATTTTAGCAAAATGGACTAGCCTGCCGCATAATTTTTTCACTTAGATTTTTGGGGTGTCTTTGAATTCATTCATCTGTAGGTTGATAATTTTCATTTCCATCAAACGATGAGGAATCCTTACGTTCCTAACACATTGGCCAGTCCATATCAGTATAGATATCCAGCATGATATTTTTCCCTCATGGAGATCTGATGTGTTTTCAAAGTGTCCCTTTAATTTTTTTGAGCAGTGTGTATTTAACCACCTCCCGCCCACCATATAAGGAAATGACGGGACTGCGGTGGTTCTCTCGTTCTGGGAGGACATCATATGACGTCCTCCAACTGTAACCGCATGTGCATGCTGATCTGTGGTGCGCTGTGTCCCTGGGACACAGCGGGTCACCGATCAGTGGAAAGAGCCGATGACTTCCGCTCTGTCATGTGATCAGCTGTGTCCAGTCACAGCGGATTGCATGTAAATAAGGAAATGCCGGTTATCGGCATTTCTTTCCTCACAAGCTGTCACGCTGACAGCTCGTAAGGAGAGGAGAGACGGTAATTGGCATTCCTCAGACGGGACGTCTACACTGATCATCAGGGCACTGATGATCAGTGCCCTGGTGATCAGTGTAGCCCCATCAGTGCCACCTGTCAGTGTCCATCAATGCAACTTGTCATTGCCTATCAATGTCACCTGTCAGTGCACATCAATGCCACATATCAGTGGCCATCTGAACTGCCTTTCAGTGCCAATTATCAGTGTCGTCTATCAGTGCCGCCTATGAGTAATGCCAATCAGTGCCGCCTATCCGTGTCAGTCAGTGCCGCCTATCAGTGCCATCTATGAGTACTGCCTTTCAATGCCCATCAGTGATATCTGTGAATGCCCACCAGTGATGCCTGTCAATGCCCATCAGTGTCACCTACCAGTGCCTCCTCATCAGTGCCCATCAATGCAGCCTATCAGTACAGCCTATCAATGCCCATCACTGCAGCCTCATTAGCGCAGATCAGTGAAGGAGAAAAAATATTCATTTACAAAATTTTGTAACAGAAACTAAGAAAAAAACTTTTTTTTTTTTCAAAATTTTCAGCTTTTGGTTTGTTTATCAAAACATGAAAAGCCCAGTGGTGATTAAATACCATCAAAAGAAAGCTCTATCTGTCTCAAAAAAAAATGATAAAAATTTCATATGGGTACAGTGTTGCATGACCGTGCAATTGTCATTCAAAGTGCAACAGTGCTGAAAGCTGAAAATTTGCCTGGGCAGGAATGAGGTGAAAGTGCCCAGTCGGCAAGTGATCAATTAGAAAAAATGGTGATGTGTTCAATACTTATTTTACTCACTGTATATAGCTTCATACATGTCAGGACTCTTATTCTTAGACCCGTTGATTTAAAGATGACAGCAGCAGAGGGAAGGGGAGCAGTTTGGTACAACATTGTTTGCGGAATACAGTGCTCACAGGAAGTAACTTTGTGGGTTAGTGCCTTTTTGGAATAATACAATTTATACATTAGGTGTTTTAACATATTATGGTTGATCCATTTGAAGGTTTAGCTGTACCTTTGTATAAAAACAATTGCAATGCCTTCTTGCATCACCCTCATAAGAAAAAAAAATTCAACCACTGCCACAGGGTTCAGATGCAGTGTCCCCCCCCCCCCCCCCCCCCCTACCAGGCTGAGAGAGCATTTTTGCTGTAGTGGGCTGATACAACTGTGGGATATAGACATGAATTGGAAAGCAATCCTGAATATTTGAATGTAAGACAAAATCCACTGATCTATGAAGAAGAAAGTGGTCTGTTGCTCAAAAAATTCCAACATGGTTCATAAATGGCCTAAATGTCTGCTGAACTTGTCTGCTTATAGACCCGTTATCTGGTCCCGCTAGCATAAGTCCTCTTATATCTTTGGATAGAAGAAAGAAGAGCATTAAGGAACAGTATATATATTTGTCATAAGTGTTTGAAAACTGACTTGATAAGCCTAAATAGCTTTGATAATGACCTGGGTTACTAAGAAAATATATCATCTAGAAGGATTGACATCTTTTTTTTTTTTTTTTTTTTTTTTTTTTTACAGGTAGCAGTTGGATTATCTGTGGCAGCAAATGTTAGAATAGGGAATGCATTAGGAGCTGGGAATGTGGAGCAAGCAAAAACCGCATGTAAAGTTAGCCTCATATGCATAGGTAAGATAGATGTTTACTGTTACAATAATGCACTTTATTGTTACCCCAACAAAAACTTTTATTTGTTTATAACTCTAAAGTTTATTTAAAGGACACCTGCCAGAAAAGAAATGTGTAGGCTACCATTGATGATGCCTGCTGAGAATCCTGGATGCCTGTTTGTTATGCTGATCAGCTGACTTATTTAGTTATTGATCTGGAATCAATCTGCAGATTAGGAGTTCTGACATCATTCCATGCATGCTTTTTTCAGAAAGAGAAAGCTACTTGAGCCAACAAGTGATCTTGTGAAGAACCATTCATTCTATTCAGCAATCATTGCATCTTTGTTACACCCAACAGGTCCTCACCGCCACTCATTTCACTGAGATATAACATATTCCACTTATTCTTCTGTTCGCTGATGCTGAGAAAGCATTTGACAGAAGTCAGTTTGGAAATTATTTATCCACTTTGGCACATATTGGTATGGGAAAATTGTATGCAAAAACTGGATCGCTGCCCTCTACTTAACACTGGCAACAAAGTTAACGAGACTATCTCTAACTCCCTTACTATTTTTAAGGGGATAAGGCAAGGCTGCCTTCTATCACCTTTCATCTTTATACTTGCCCTTGAACTCCCTCTACACAATATCAGGGCACATCTGGACTTCAGGGAATTACCCTGACAGCTTCCTTTTCTTTCTCATCTTCCAAGTAGTCTCTATTCTTCCAAATCAGAAATTAGGAATATAGCCACCTCTGATAGCTTACAGGACCAAATCTGAGGAAACTTTGCATTCAGTTGGTTCTCTTCCATCCTTAAACAAGTTTTTTTAACTTGAATTGAGAACCTTAGCCAAGACTATAAAAGAAGACTTGCAGTGCTGGGACAAAGAAGCATTGATATGGCTTGGACAAAACCGTGTCATGAAAATGAACATCTTACTGCACCTACTATACCTATTTCAAACATTACCCATTAATTCTACAAGTTTTCCACCAGATCTGTGAGCATGGTTTTTGGGATACGTTTTAGCAGAGAGAAAGACCAGACTCAACAGATTCCTCCTCATGCTTCTTAAAGCAAAGGGGGAAACTGAGTTCCCAGACTCAATAAAAAACCATGAGACCTGAAACCGTGCATCTATTGGGAACAGGCCCTCGCACCAGCTCCTCGTGCAGGCCTGCCCTGACTAGACAGTCCTTTACCGAATCTGCATTGGTCCCTGTCATTGGTCCCACATTAAGGGTAACTACTGTAGATCTCTTTTCCAGAAGACCTCCATTTTGTAAATCCCAACTTTGAGATTGCACCCATTCAATCAGTCAGTCTAGTCCCCAATATCAAAAACCTAACTTTTAGGCTAACTTGCTTCTCTTGACATCACAGACTGATGGATGGGGCTGAATTGTCACCTTTTGCACCAAATTAGATTTCCCAAGATGCTCCCAAACGAATGCTTACCTTCAGTCCTTAATCACTGCACGTACGTTAATTAGAAAAAACTAATTTTTTGAGTGAGTATGTCTCTTTAATGCCACTGGCTGGCTTTCTTTTATGCTACTCTGCTTTGAGATGGCGACCAGAGAGATCCACACTCTTGCTTAGTCCGAACAAGAAGTCACAGAGCATGTTATCACAGGCCCTTAAATCTTTGATTGCCAGTTAATATCAGCAAAGCAGTACAGATGCCTCAGATACAGTATGACCGACTGTGAGATAATTGACTCTACTGTTCACATATCCTATAACACTGTTCAACAAATTTTTATTTTTTGCCAGTTTTGGAAACAAAAGGATCCATTTCTTAATGAATTTCAGATTCTGAGTTCAAATATAACAATGAAATTTGTCAATTGGCTCTAGTTTTTCTGTAAACGGAAAGTTTTCTACTATAGGCGTAATGACTACATAATGCACAATATTTATATAGATAGATGTCTTTCCACAAATATAAAGCAAGTGATATTGACTACATAACAAAGCCTAAATGGCATAATATATTGCATAGGATTACCAAGAAAAATTATAGCCATAAGCTAAGTTGAATCATTTTAATACTTAGGATTCTCACTAGTTTTGTCTTCAGTTTGTGTCGGTTTTGCTTCTCTTGGCTTTTCTCTTGTATTCGAGGAAAGGGCTATCTCTTACAACTGCACGTGACTACACGCTTCAGGTTCTTCCTCACTTGACTCAACCACGAAGGATTCTGGTGCTTTAGGAATTGGTAGCCCCTCTCCATGAGGAACTGGACGTATTGCCGATGGAATATTTGGATAGTGCACAGATAACTTTTTCTTCTTATTTAGCCCTTTTACAATTGGAGGCACCATACAAAAGTAACAATTACTAACATGATCTGTTGGCTCTCTCCAAATCATTGGCACAGCGAAAGGCATAGATGCCTTTTTTCCATTCAACCATTGCTCCAGTGCCGTCCCACAAGAATTGCAGCATATATGTGGTGCCCAGCTCTTGTCCTGGTCTCCTATCTTGCAGCCAAAATACAAGTTGTAGGCTTTCTTAATCATTCCTGTTATCCTCCTTTTTTGTGAGATAAAAGTTATTTCACCGCAGATATAGCAGAAATTATCTGCTTTATTCACACAAGTTCAAGGCATTACTGAGTAGCCTATATAAGCATAAAACGAAATGTAAAGACGCTGTCGAACTACAATCAGCTACAGATACTGCAGCTTTTATGCAGTGAAGTGATGCAATTAAAGGCTAATATTGCATCATCTCAGTATACATGCAATTTTCTATTGGTCACCAGTATCAATTGCGCAATATGCAGCTGAAGTTGCATCATAATTTTGAATGGCTTACGTCATTAGATGGGTGAATATATCATGGAAACTAGAGCCAATCAACATTTTTTAGGGTCATTTTCGTTTTCAGCACCCCAAAATTATGTAAGATTAGCTAATTTTATGCCCAAAACTTTTTACCTGTTGAACAGTGTAATCAGGTAGGTTTTTAACATCTTAATACTTTCAGCTTTGGTAATTGTACCTCTCATACTTCCAATGTGAAAAGTATTTTTATTTAAAATTTATATGTAAGATAACCATGTATTTCTCATGTTGATGCTCTTTTAAATAAAACATTTACTAAAAAAGGAAACCTGTAGAGAATTTTCTGACATACCTTCCAAAAGACCAGAGAGGTTTCAAAGAGGACTTGAAAAAAAGATGGACATTTACTGTACATTGGTGGGTTGTAGGAATGAAGAAAGAGTGGATCATTAGATACACATGTCTGCCTCTGCATCACCCTGTACTCTTTTCTTTGAAGCATCCGATTATCCTGGTTATGCAACAGATTAGCGGAAAGGAATGTAGACTTAAACGTTGCAGTTAAATCTGCTGAATGTACTAAAAAAAAATCACAGATCTCCATATCATGATCTACACATTGGGGTTGATTTACTAAAGGCAAATAGACTGCAAAGTAAAATTGTACCACATTCACTAAGCTCTGGGGAAATTCCCTTGCAATGTGCAATTTCACTTGCAAAGCAAACAGTCTTTTTAACTTTAGTAAAAACTTTTTTCAGCTAAAAAAACAAAAACTTTTAGATGCAGTTAGGCAATGGACACAGACATTGTGTACTGTAAACAATCTCCACTTTTATAGTTTATACTAAGTTACCATAATTATCATTGTGCTAATCTTTATGTAACAGTATACTGAATATGCAAGGTAGGTGTCTGCTTACTTTTAAAGATTATATTACATTAGATGTTAAGAAGCTGAAAAAGCATGTTGTGCTCAGTCTGTCATTGAGTATCTCTATATATAAAATCAAAAGAACATAAAAACATTTTTGGATGCATACTCATTACAGTAAATAAAGCAGATGCCGTAGTGATTACTGTGAGAGGCCAATTCAGAATGCACAGCCTACAGGCAATCTGATCCTAGAGCAGCCCATGGTGGCTCACTTTTAACTGTAGCATATCCTTTATTTTTTGCAGTTTAGATATTCATCCCCTATACTGTATGTTAGAGTGTATCACAACCTCAGGCATAGGTAACAGGATTTGAGACCAATGACTGACCTGCATGGAGAACTGTAAAAAGAGTGTAAAAAACGCAAAAAAATACTAGTGAAAGGAGGACACAGCTCTAGAGTTTTAACCCTTGAAAATCCCAAAAGTGATATTACATTTTAGCCCCAACTTTTTTTTTTCTTTCTCCTAGTGTTTTTCTCTCTGGTGTCTGGTAGTTTGTTGGCTGGACTGAAAGATGTAATTGCTTATATTTTTACCTCTGACAGGTGGGTAGAGTAAATTTTATTTTTGCTAAATTCTTGATGCTCTTTTATCTATAGAATCAAAACCCCAAAAAACCCAAAACAAAGGCATAGTAACACAGAACAGCACAGTGGCTAAATGGTTAGCACTTCTGCCTGGAAGTACTAGGGTTGTTGGTTAGAATCCAAACCACGGCACCACCTGCCTGGAGTTTGCATGCTCTCCCTTTGCCTGCATGGGTTTCCTTCAGGTACTCCGTTTTCCTCCCACACTCCAGAGACATGCTGGTGGGTGATCCTGTCTAAATTGGCCCTAGTATGTGTATGTATGAATGTAAGTTAGGGACCTTAGATTGTATGCCCCTTGATGGTTAGGGGCTGATGTGAATGTGCAGTATTTATGTAAAGCACTGTATAAATTGACAGTGCTATATAAGTACCTGTAATAAAAAATAAATTTGAATAAACTCATGCACGGCTATGTCAAATTAAATTGTGTCTTATTTGTGCATAAAATGTATGGAGCTGCTGCAACCGGGCAGTAGTGTACTCAAAAACCTAAATTCTAATAGTGCAGTAGTGTGTTGCTCCTTTAAGAAAAAAATTACATATGATGAATTTCAAACTACAATAATATAACCAAAGTCCTAAATAACAACGCTATATAAACAATCAACAATAAAGTGCATATATATATATATATATATATATATATATATATATATATATATATATATATATATATATATATATTAGTGCCTCAATTATCTAATTATCTAAAAACACATGTGCTGTCAGACAGAGCTGGGGACATCACATCTGGTAGGACAAAAAACTGGAAGTGGTGAGAAGCAGGCTGCTGACCATTCTAATACACTGCACTTTTTTATTATATATGTGAGTGCAATGTGGACTGTAATAAATGCTTTTAATCTTCAACATGTGTTGCGCTATGAGTCTGTCCCTATTTTATGTTTGAGTGACATTGGAAGTGGAGGCATTTGGAATTGGCCTCTTAAAGGGACCTTATGAGTGAAGTGGGTGCTAACAGTCAGTTGGTGGATTATACATTCAAAGCGCACTTGACCTATGCTTTGTAGGTTTGTATTTATATATACTCACTGCTAGGAACACTTTGAAAACACATTAGATCTCAATGGGGAAAAATATGTTGGATATCTATACTGATATGGACTGGGTAATGTGTTAGGAACGTAATGATGCCCCATCATTTGATGGAAATGAAGATTATCAACCTACAGAGGACTGAATTCAAAGAATTTTTTGAAAATCAAAGTGAAAAAAATATGCAGCAGGCTAGTCCATTTTGCTGAAATCTCATTGCAACAACTCAAAATGGTACTCAGTAGTTTGTATGGCCCCCATGTTCTTGTATGCATCCCTGTGTACGTCGGGGTATGCTCCTAATGAGATGATGGATCGTGTCATGGGGTGTTTTTTCCCAGATCTGGACCAGGGCATCACTGAGCTCCTGGATAGTCTGAGATGCAACCTGGCATCGTCGGATGGACCAAAACATGATATCCCAGAGATGTTCTATTGGATTTAGGTCAGGTGAGCATGGGGGCCATTCTCTTGCCACATGAGGCCGGGCATTGTCGTGCACCAGGAGGAACCCAGGACCATCTTCAGCAGCATAGGGTCTGACAATGGGTCCAAGGATTTTCTCCCGATACCTAATGGCAATCAATTTGCCATTGTCTATCCTGTAGAGGTCTGTGCGTCCCTCCATGGATATGCCTCCCCAGACCATCAATGACACACCACCAAAACGGTCATGCTGAACAATGTTACAGGCAACATAATGTTCTCCATGGCTTCTCCACACCCTTTCATATCTGTCGCATGTGCTCAGGGTGTACCTGCTGTCATCTATGAAAAGCACAGGGCACAAGTGGCGGACCTGCCAATTCTGGTGTTCAATAGCAAATGCCAATTGAGCTCTATGGTGGCAGGCAGTGAGCACAGGGCCTGCTAGAGGATGTTGGGCCCTCGGCCACCCTCATGAAGTCTGTTTCTGATTGGTCAGAGACATTCACACCAGTGGCCTGCTGGAGGTCATTTTGTAGGGCTCTGGCAATGCTCATCCTGTTCCTCTTTGCACAAAGCAGCAGATACTGGTCCTGATGGGTTTAGAACCTTCTACGGCCCTGTTCAGCTCTCCTAGAGTAATTGCCTGTCTCCTGGAATCTCCTCTATGCTTGAGACTGTGCTGGGAGACACAGCAATTCTTCTGGCAATGGCACGTACTGAAGTGCCATCCTGGAGGAGTTTGACTGCCTGTGCAACCTCTGTAGGGTCCAGGTATCGCCTCATGCTACCAGTAGTGACACTGACCCTAGCCAAATGCAAACCTAGTGAAAAACAGACAGAAAAGATGAGTAGGGAAAAAAATGTCAGTGGCCTCCACCTGTAAAATCGCTCCTGTTTTGGGGGTCGTCTCATTGCTGCCCATCTAGTGCACCTGTTGTTAATTTCATTAACACCAAAGCAGCTGAAACTGACTAACAAACTCCTCTGCTACTTAACTGACCAGATCAATATCCCAGGCGTTTAACTGACTTGATGCTATACTCTGATTAAAAAGTGTTTCTTTAATTTTTTGAGCAGTATATATATATATATATATATATATATATTTGTATTTATTTATTTCATTTGAGGGACATTTGATCGGAAGTAGAACACAGCACACGTGTTTTATATGTTTGAGGCACTATTTATGTATATGTATGCACTTTAGCCCAGGTTTACACTGGTGCTACTTGTCATGTAATTTGACAGTTACAAATCACATGACAAGTCATACCCTATTTGTGCCTATGGAACCATTCAAATCAGTGTGACTGTGACTTTGTGGTGCCACACCAATTTGAAAAAAAGGTTCCTGCACTATTTTTTGGGATTTCCGGTGCTTCTTGCATAGACATCTGTGCATGAAGTCACACAGATGTCAGGCAAGTTACACCTGAAATCGCATTGACCTGCGACTTTGAAATTTGTGCTACTTCAAGTGATTTCAGAGTGGCATTCAGTGTGAACCAGGGCCTATTGTTGATTTGTTTCTATGGTGTTGATATTTAGGACTTTGGTTATATTTTTGTAGTTTGAAATTCATCATATGTAAATTTTTTTCTTAAGGAGCAGCACACTACTACACTTTTATTATATAACACAAAACATCTGTTTCCTTTGCTGTTTAGAGGGTTCCTGCTGCACTTGTCTTGGGCTCACCTCCCTTTTCTCAGAATATGGGTTCTCTGGCACAGCTCATCTTGTTCTTCTAAGTGCAGTGACAGAATGAGCAGCAGCAGAGGTCACAATAGGGCAGTACACGTGCTTCTGCTTGCCCTGCTCATTACAATCTGACAACTGCTATACCTCTAGCAGTGATGGTAACTTAATAGATTTGTGACATGATCAAGGTGGAGCTATCCGAGAGGAGATGGAGCCCATGGGGAAACTGGCAGGTTCTAAAGGGGGTCAAGAGGAGCCATGAGGGACTGAAAGAGACAAATGTGCAGCAAGAGTCTGAAAAGAGAAGAAGCAGATCAGGGATGCAGGAAAGGAAAAGGCTGTAGGATTAATCTGATTTGAAAACTGCATAACCCGCTTCACATGGTATCAGTCTGACCATCTCACTCCACCCCCTCACATCTCATCTCTCTACAGCCACCAGCACCCCGCTGCACTCCACAGCCACATAATACAACCCCCTCATTTACAGTTTGTTCCTCCCTGGCCAGCCCTATTTTCATCATTGCATTGCAGGCAGTCTCTTACTAATATTCTAAGGGCACATATGTGTTCCCTAAACAGCATGTCACTCACAGTGAATCTAAAAAATATTTTTGGAATCAAGGCTGCTCATATCCATTTGAGGTCTTTTATTCAGATTTGTCTCTTCAGTATAGGTTCCATCCAAAATGCATGGCTACTCTGCTCTAATTAATGTCTAATTAATGTCCTTTTCTTTTAGAGAGATTGTAACACTGGTTTCCCAACTTATGCTCATCTTTGTTCCATTTCACCTGTGTGATGCTATAGCTGTAAGTACTATAATATCTATTTTATATATATCTCAAATGTATGTAATGTAGTCCATTATTGACTCTAATGATTCACAATTGGTGTTTACTTCTAGGGCACCTGTGCTGGCATACTTCGAGGAACTGGAAAGCAAAAGATTGGTGCTATTACAAATGCTGTTGGGTATTACCTTGTTGGTTTACCCATAGGAATAGCACTGATGTTTGCAGCAAAATTTGGAGTAATAGGTATGAACAATAGACATGAAAGTACACAGTGATTAAAGCTAATTTCTGGGATAAGCAAATATTATCTAAATATGTATAAAAGGCTTGTGTATCCTTTCTTGAATCTTGGTGTACTTTGTGTATTTCTTCCAGACTTGTATAGTTAACCTGCTTGAAACTTTGCCACTGTGTTTCTATATTAAAGACCAGTCCCTGTTGCTCTTTTTTGTGCAGAGGACTGGTCTTGTATCTGCCCACCTCTTGTAGTTCTCTGCAGGCAAACTGTATGTGCAGCACAGTGATGATGTCTCTGCAACTTGTGTATGGTAATATATGATGTTTGGTACATACAAAGTGCATACAATGTGAGTTTATATCCTCTGTGGCTAAGGAATATATTTAAATGAGAATTTTTGGGGCCAGGGTTCAGCTTTAACAGCAAAAACCAGAGCAAGTACAGGCTGGGGCTGTATAATCTGATCACACAGTGTAAAACTTGACATGTAAATGTTTTCTGACAGCTGACTAGTAGCACTTATGCAGGAAATAGATGGGTCAAAAATCGGCCAATTTTTCAGCCGAAAATAAAATCGGGCGATTTTTGGATCTTTAGTGGGTTAATAGGTCGGCCGTTTTTCGGTATTTTGGCAGATTTTTTTTATCGGTAAAGTTTGAAAAAAATCAGCCGATTTTGCCGATCGGCCGATTGCCGCGGCAATGATGGGCAAATTGGCCGATCTTTTTACCGATAAAAAATCATGAGCAGTGACCTGCAAGTGGAAGACAAAAAGAAGAAAGAAGAGGAAGAAGAAGAGGATGAAGAAGAAGAATTCCAGTCTGGCAAAAAGTGTCCCTGCAGAGAGCTCCGCTATTTCTTTGACAGTTCTTTGACATTTATAACGGCTGCAACAATGTATCTATTTGTTTCCGAATAAAAAACATCTGTATCCGAAATAGATACAATGTTGCAGCCGCTATAAATGTCAAAGAACTGTCAAAGAAATAGCGGAGCTCTCTGCAGACACACTTTTTGCCGGCTGTAGACGGGATGAAAATCGGCCGTTTTTTTTTTTTTTTTCCTGGTAACGTCTGCCAATTGAACGACCGATTTTTCGTTTTTTTAAAGACAAATCGGCCAGTTTTCTCTCCATCTGTGGCCTGCATTATTCTGTAAAGAACAGAAACTTGTTAAAGAGCCAACTCTCAGTCTTCATCTTCATCTGGACCTTAAGATGTTTGACAACACCTATGTTATTGACCTACATTCACCATTTGTGACATGGTTGTGATGTATTTGTTTCACTGTGCAGTTCTTTAAGGATGGAAAATGCTGTATTCCAAATAAAGAATTTGAAAAAAAAAAGCCATGAGCAGATTGGCCATATCCATTTAAGCATATGAAGACTTAATTTTCAGTTAAATAACACACTTTACAGTTTCAAAAATTTCAGTTAATACTATTTTTTTCTTTGTGTAGGTCTGTGGATTGGACTAATCTTTCCTGTGTTTATGCAAGCTTCCTTTTTTGTGGTCTACGTTCTGCGTATGGACTGGAATAAAGCATGTCAGGAGGTATGTAGGTGTTCTTGTATCCTAATAGCTAATATAAGGACCCCCTTCTCTGCCAAATCAGCCCTGACCTGTTGAGGCATGGATGCAACTGGACCTCCAAAAGGTATGCTGTTGTATCTAACACCAAGCTGTCAGTAGCAGGTCCTTTAAGTTCTGTAAGTTGTGATGTGGGGCCTCCATAGATCTGACTTGTTTCCCATGCTTAACTGAGATCTGGAGAGTTTGGAGGCCAAGTCAACACTTAGCACTTGTTATTGTTTTCCTCAAAGCATTCTTGAACCATTTTTGTAGTGTAGCAAGGTGCAATATCCTGCTGAAAGAGACCACTGCCACCAGGGATTACCGTTTCCATGAAGGGGTGTACTTGGTCAGCAACAATGTTTAAGTTTATGTGTCAAATTGCATCCATGTAATGGCAGGACTCAAGGTTTCCCAGCAGAACATTGCCCAAAGCATCACACTGCCTCCACCGGCTTGCCTTCTTCTCGCACTGCATCCTTGTGCCATCTCTTCCCGAGGTAAGCAGTGCACCAGGCCATCCACATGATGTAAAATAAAATGTCATCAGACCAGACCTCTTTATTTTATTGCTCTGTGGTCCAGTTCTGATGCTCACATGCTCATGGTAGGCACTTTTGTTGGTGGACATGTATCAGCTTGGGCATCCTGACCAGTCTGTGGCTACGTAGCCCCATACACAACAAAATGTGATGGTCATTTTATGCTGCCTACACATCCTCTTCAGGGATAACCTGTTTACTTTCTGCCAAATATATACCACTCACTTTCAAATGCCTTTGTAATCAGATATCAATGTTATTCATTTAACCTGTTAGTGGTCCTAAAGTTATGTCTAATTTTGTATTTATTGTGCAAATGTCACAGCAGGTGTCAAGAAATGCTGTAAAGTAAGAATGCTTTCATATATACACTTATCGACCACTTTATTAGGTACACCTTCCTAGTTCTGGGTTGGACACCCTTTTGCCTTCAGAACTGCCTTAATTCTTTGTGGCATAGATTCAATAAGGCATTGGAAACATTCCTCAGAGATTTTGGTCCATATTGACATGATAGCATCACACAGTTGCTGCAGATTTGTCGGTTGCACATCTATGAACTATTGATACAAGGCAGGATGGATCCCTGCTTTCGTGTTGTTTCAGAGAAATTCTGACCCTACCATCTGAATGTTTCAGATGAAATCGAGACTCATCAGACCAGGCAATGTTTTTTCAATCTTCTGTTATCCAATTTTGGTGACCCTGTGCGAATTGTAGCGTCTGTTTCCTGTTCTTAGTTGACAGGAGTGGCACCCGGTATGGTCTTCTGCTGCTGTAGCTCATCTTCTTCAAGGTTCGATGTTTTGTGCGTTCAGAGATCGTATTCTGCATACCTTGGTTGTAACGAGTCAGTATTTGAGTTACTGATGACTTTCGGTCCAGCTCATCTGGCACCAACAACGAATCCATATTCAAAGTCACTTAAATCCCCTTTCTTCCCCATTCTGATGCTCAGATTGAATTTCAGCAATTCGTCTTCACCAAGTCTAGATGCCTAAATGCATTGAGTTGCTGCTATGTGATTGGCTGATTAGCAATTTGTGCTACCAAGCAATTGAACAGGTGTACCTAATAAAGTGGCTGGTGAGTGTATATGTATGTTTAAACACAGTCATTAACGGAAACAAACAACTGTGTATGAGGCATAAAACTGGGTGAGGAACAGCCAAATTCTACTACTAAGGTGAGATTGTGGAAGACAGTTTATGTCACAAGTCATACCCCATGGTAAGACTGAGCACAGCAACAAGACATAGAGTAGTTACACTGCATCAGCAATGTCTTTCCCATGCAAAGATTTCAAATCAGACTGGGGTTTCAAGATGTTCTATTCAAGCTCTTTTGAAGAAGCGCAAAGAAACAGGCATTGTTGGGGACTGTAGCCACAGTGTTTGGACAAGGAAAGACACATCAATAGATGAAAGACACATCATGTTTACTTCCCTTTGACATCCGAAGGTGTCCAGCAGTGCTATTAGCACAGAACTGACAGAAACCAGTGGGACCCAGGTACACCCATCTACTGTCTGGAGAAGTCTGGCTAGACGTGGCCTTCATGGAAGAATTGCAGCTAAAAAGCCACACCTCCACTGTGGAAACAAAGCTAAGTGACTCAACTATGCACAAAAACACAGGAACTGGGTTGCAAAAAATGGGAGCAGGTGCTCTGGACCGATGAGTCAAAATCTGAATATTTGGCTGTGCCAGGAGTCAGTTTGTTTGCTGAAGGGCTGGAGAGTGGTACAATATTGAATGTCTGCAGGCAACAGTACAGCATGTTGGAAATTCCTTGCAAGTTTGGGGCTGCATTTCTGCAAGTGAATTTGGAGATTCAGTCAGGATCAATGATGTCTTCAATGCTGAGAAATACAGGAAGATACTTATCCATCATGCCATACCATTAGGGAGGCGTGTGATTGGTCCTATATTTGTTCTGCAGCAGGACAATGATCCCAAACACACAGCCAATGTCATTAAGAACTATCTTCAGCATAAAGAAGAACAAGAAGTCCTGGAAGTGATGGTTTGACTCACACAGAGCCCTGATCTCAACATCATTGAGTCTGTCTGGGATTACATGAAGAAACAGAAGGCTCTGAGGCAGCCTATATCCACAGAAGATCCATGGTTAGATCTCCAAGATATTTGGGCAACCTACCTGCCAAGTTCCTTCAAAAACTAGAAGAATTGAAGAATTGATGCTGTTTTAAAGGCAGAAGGTGGTCACACTAAATATTGATTTAATTTGGATTTCTCCTCTGTTCGTTTACTTTCCTTTTAGTTAATTGACAAAAAATGATTTACTAACACTTCTATTTCTGTAAGTATTCTTAATTTAAAGCATTTTTTCACACCTGCCTAAAAATGTTGCACAGTAGTGTACATAAAAAATGGAGTGATTTTCAGTAAGATTTGGGATAACAGCAAGCACACAGGGTACGTCTCAAGTCCAGTTTATTGAACATTTGACCAGGAGTGTCAAACTCAGATTCATTGGGGGCTGCATCAGCAGTATAGTTGCCCTCAAAGGGCTGTTGTATCTGTAAGATTATGTATCTACTCTTTATCAAAGTGCAGGGTTTTTGTGTTCACTATGTATAGAGTGCTGGGTTAAGGGGTGTGCCACGTACAGAGTGCAAAGTTCAGGGGCGGGCTACATACAAAGTGCAGGGTTCAGGGGTACACTACGTGCAGAGTGCTGGGTTCAGAGATTCGCTATGCGCAGAGTGCAGGGTTTAGGGGTGCACTATGTACAGAGTGTAGGGTTTAGGGGTATACTATGTAAAGAGTGCAGAGTTTAGGAGTGCTTTATGTACAGAGTGCAATATTTTGTTTCCAACCCTACTCCTGGGTTCTGACCTTTGCACCCACCACTTTCCCTCTCCCCCCCCCCCCCCCCACCTCTGCTCAAATCTGCCGCCACACCTCCACAGCCACTTCTCCATCCACCCATTCTCCCAAAAGCTTCCTCTCCTCTCTACTAGGCAGCTCCCTGCCTGTGTATTGGGCTGTAGTAGCTGTGTAGGTGGATCTGAAGGCCCCAGTACAAGTGAACTCACATCTATCTTCTTGCAGGGAGATTCAGCTGTCTTCAGATCTGTCCCCTCTGTGCCCTGCTGTGAGTGCTGCTGTGTGTGACGCTGTGTGTGCCTGCAGGGATCCAGGAGACACTGAGAGCATAGCTGTCACTGTAAACACAGAAGGTTCCTGTGTTCACAAGTGACAGCAGGAAGAGCAGGCGAGAGCCAAAGGTGGGGTGGTGGCCGAGGGCTGCTGCATGGGCCACATGGCAAGATTTGGCCCACAAGTCTTGTGTTTGCCATCTGTGTCATAGACTATTCTTCAATACTAAAAAGTCTGTCTCCAGCAAAGTATAAATATAACTGTTACTACTTTCAGAGTGCTTTTAGGACAAGGAAATATATAAAGTGCTTTTAGGACAAGGCTCCCCTGTCAAGTAGAACAATGCTGCCAAAGCTGCCCTAGCCTGTGCCCCCACCCATAGGGTATCCATGTGATCCACTTTTCCATCAGAATTTATTTGCACCCCTGACTCCCTACAGGCTCAACCCACCTGTCCTTAATTGGATCCCTGTTCTCCCAGACACCTTTTCCTTGCTCTCTCAGCACTGTTCACCACATCTGCACAGTGACATTTGGTGCTCCCACCACAGTATTTACGTACGTTGAAAAAGAGTCAAAATTTACTGAACCCAAAAACTAATGTTTCTGAGGGTGGTCAAATATAAAGAGCTACTACAGTTGCTAGTATCGTTTTCTTTAACTACCATTTTGGCACTTGAACTCGGTGTCTGCTGTAAGTCTGCACAGGGACCAGCTGGAATTATCAGCACCTAGGCTTCCAATCTTACTACAAAGCACTCCAAAGCAGCACTCTGTAGCAAAGAGCATGTATATGTATAGTTCTGCGCTGCACTTATTTACTACAATAAAAAGCTGTGAATGGACCCTCAGAATTCCCTTTGAACTGCTTCTGACTTATTTTTGATCTCCCTTTATACTATTTTAAACTTCTTTTTCACTCCCATTGACTTGTATATGGAGTAAAGCATCAGACACAATCTCCTGTGTAGTCTTTGTGTGTAAGGAGAATCAACAGAGTTCTGTAGATAGTGGATTACCAATATTCTGTTATAATTGACCTTGATAACATGTTAATAAATCTGTGTGTCTTTTAGATTGGAGATGTACTAGCCAGGGTTCAATAAAATTACCAGTTTTTACCATGCTCCACAATCATCTTTGCCCACCTGCCACACTTAGGGGGGGGCACCCATTAATCTTTGGTTGCGCGGATTACATGGAGCTACGTTTCCTTTCATGTTTCCTACTAACTAATGTAAAGTAGCACAAGTTCGACCAGTAGTTTGACATGGCCCTTACTGTTGCCTTAATATGTTCTCTTAGAATAAGGCTGGCTATACATTATATACTCTTCTTGCACAATTTTCCTTTAGATTTACCAAAAACCATATAATATGAGTTTAAACCTAAACAACACTTTCAGTTGTATCCAATTAGGCAGGCCCTTGCACTACATAGTTGAAGGTAAATCTAAAGGAAATTGTACAGAAAATTGTACGCAAATTGTTCAATTGTGCAAAATGTATGGCCAGCCTAAGTAGGAAATGAAAATCTATCTGTCTTTTAGGCTCAGATTCGAGCAGGAGTGAAATCAAAGAATGAAGATCTTGCATCCAGCACCCCAGCAGCAGATTGTTCTGGCACCAAGTCTGATGAAGTTACAAATGGCAAGTGTACAAATATACTGTATAGAATTGTGCTTTTGAAACAGTTGATCTTATTTTGCTTTTAAGTTAAATCGGTAATGCCATGATTTATCTGAAAGAACCTGTGCTAGCCAATTTGGTTTGCTCTGAGTTACGATTTATGGAAACCAACTGTACAAATATTGACAATTTATGGAGAGGTTATTAGATATTACAATGGTATTTTCTGACTTTTTTCATGCAGGTGGCGTGCAGTCTTACAATACTGGCTATTCTGTTGTGGATCAGGATGTTCAAGGTGCTGTTATTATCATCCCAGATGGTGGGTTTAGTTTTACAGAGCATATGGTGTTACAAGAAGATTCATCCCTAGAAGCTGTGAACATAGTGGGTGAAATTCTCTCCACCAAGCAGCTAATACTGCGAAGGGGACTTGTAGTGTTTTTAGTAGTGACAGTGCTTCTAATAGGAGTCACAGTTCGACTTTTGACTGGCAATGGATAGAGTTAATGAGAATATTACCTCTACATGAATCCTATACATGGGCTCAACAGAGCAGAACCTATGTTGAACTGTCTTAAAGAGTGAAACCATTGTGATTACCAAAGGATAACTTGTATAAAAATGATTCTCAGGTTTCAAGCCCTTCCATCTTTCCATAATGAGATGGGAACAGATATCACGGACAATACTGGATCTATTTTAAAAAAAAATACCTCATACAGTATATCTTTTATTAGCTAGCACTGCTGAAACTTTTTGTCTGGAATTTATCTAACTGTAATTCGTCATCACTGTAATTTCACAAGAGCTGCAGTCAGATTTGCAGCTTAAAGTGCCAGAATGACTGTATCAAAATTATATACAGCAGATGATTTACTAAAGTTAATTATTTAAACATAGGTTGACATCACTTAGTAAATTGCTCCTTGCAGTGTGATCCTCTAGATCAGTAGTCTTCAATCTTTCCCCGGGGCCGGATTTGACCCTTTGACTGTCGTTGTCCTGCCCGGCCCTTGAGGAATTATTCCTGTCACTGACACCAACAATGGGGCATAGTTCCTGTCACTGACACCAACAATGCGGCACTGTTCCTTCCACTGACACCAACGATGGGTTGTGATTCTGGTCCCACAGGGTGGGTGCGTCACTTCCATGTATTCTTTGTAACAAGTAAGGCCTTGTTTGCACCTGTGCAATTTTTGTGTATTTTGCAGTGCATAAAAATACAGGTGTCATGAAAATACGATGTCTCCAATGAAGCCCCTCACATCCGCGCGCAAAAAAAAAAATTGTTGCAAAAATTGAGGCATTTCCCTGCATTTGCACATGAAACAATGCATGGAAAAACCACTAAAAATGTGCATTAAAGAATAGAAAACACAAGGAAAAATGCATGACAGTGGAAGTGGAGTGATATAAACCCAGCAAGTGCCTTTGAGTCAAGATCTGAAGTGGAGTTGCACATGGACTTCTAATAACTAGAACATGAACTTGTCTGATGAGTCAGTAATCACTGGTATTGTGATACCAGTGGTAGAAAATGTCACATGGTCACCACTAAACTTCATTTTAATTTTTTTTTCTGAGAAGTTTTGTTAACCTTTAATGACTGAAACCAGCATTTTAATTAAAATTGATCTTATGTTGTTCTGTATGAACGATAGCATGTGTGCTCTTTCCATATCTGATTGTCCCTAAAGGTAGAAGAATGACCTCAAGTTAATATTAATGTGTCTGTCATAGTAGAGACAAAAGTTTGTGGTTGCCTTGAATTTAAACTTGTATATACTGTTGTTAATAAGGAGAAAATGATGCTTCATTAACATTTTGCTTTGCAGTTTTCAATTCCATGTTTGATGGCGTATTCTATCAAGAACTTTGGAATGTAGGAGAACAAGGACAGAGCACAAAAACTTTAAGAGACAAAATCCATTTCTGCATATTGAAATATCCCAAATCTGGGACCCCAAATATACGTGTTCAGTTATGTGCCTTTACAGGCTCACCTTCCCAACAATGCCACTACTGCAGACAGGTGTGAATTTATAGCGGGGTTGGCAACCTGTCGATCGCAATCTACTCATAGACCACGTGCAGGTGATGGGTAGATCGCAGCCACATCCCTGCTTTGCTGACCCATGCCACTTAAGTTTCGCTTCTTCCTTCCAGCCTCCACAGCTCTCATCCTTACAGCAGAGCGTAGAGTGGGAGGCAGCACAGTTCTGGATGAAGGGCAGGAGAAGAAGCTGGCCAAGTTAATGTTTCAAGTTAACCAGCAGGTGTTTGGTTGCTGGGACACAGGGTGGTCCTAGAAACCAATCACCAGCTTGTTAATATGAAAAGCTAACCCCGACAGCTCCCACCCTGCATATGTAACTGTGATCCGCTCTCCGTTCTGCTGTACACCTGTGTAGGTAGGAGACTGTTGTGTGTGTGTGTGTGTATGTGTGTGGGGGGATGTGAAAAAGGCAGAGGACACTGCTTTGGGGGGGGGGTTAGAGGACATTACTATGAGGGGTACAGAGAAAACTACTGCAGGGAGGTGGGGTTAGAGGGACAGAGTTCATTATTGTGTGGGGAGCAGAGGGTACCACTGTGGGATGGGGTGGCAGAGATCACTACTGTGGGGAAGAGGAGGGGCAGAGGACAATACTGTGGGGGGTGATGTTAAAGGGGGGCAGAGGTCACTACAGGGGGGTTGATGTGAAAAGGGGCAGGCGTGAGACTATGCTATACGTGGCGATATTGTGATACACATTGCTGGGAGCTCTCTGGCATAAGCTTGGACTAGCTCCTGCTCAGTCTCCATGCACACAGGGTGTTTTGATAACGCTGGTAACATTAGCTGTGTAAAGTCCCATTAAAACCGTGAGTTTTTCATCTTTTCTCAGTGTTTTTGCATTAGTGTTTAGCTGCGTTTTTCCGCATTTGCGGTTTATTGGGGGGTCAAAAAAAGTCTAAAAACACCAGTTTGCAGCCTTTTACCACATTTTTCAGCATTTTACAGTGTTAGAGTGCTTCTACAGCTAAAAAAACTCCTCTAGAAACTCACTAGTCCTGTTTTTTTTTCCAGCCAAAAAATGTCCCAGCCAAAAAACGTTGATTACGGTCTATGTGTGCATGGACACATAGGATAACATGCGGGGGGGTTTACTGGCTGTAGAAAAAAACATCAAAAGCCAAAAACAGCAGCTGTAAAATCGTAAAGTGTGCATGAGGACTCAAACAATACTGGGTCTTGGGTTTGCTAAGTTCCTTTTGGCCCACTCCCCTTTTGACTAGACTACTAACATTGTCAACACTACTTGCAGTCACACAGCAAAGCAAAGAGTTGAAGCTGCAGAGGAAAAAAAGCAACAGGAGACGTAGCCAGTATGTTGTCTGGATATAAGGTCGTTGTTGATGCACATACCAAGACATTTCTTGGTATACAAATTCGCCCAGGCTTTATGCTATCATTTTGATAGATTGTTTGAAAAAATATTTTTCTGAACATAGAGAGCCCTGCTCTTAGATTTTAAAGTTTTTCTACCGGGGCTATTTATTGCTTTTTATGTGTGATTAATAAATCTTGATGCTTAATTATTAACTGATTAACCGTCTAATATATGATATAGCAGAATCCTTTAGGCTGTTTGAAATTTTGCTTACACATGGCTTTGACTTTCTACACTATGGAAATATTTTAGGTTAAAAAGAATTTGTACTTTGAGGTATAGTCATACACTAAATTATAGATTTAAATAGCTCCTGATTATGTATACACATTGATCACACAAATATTCAGTGTGACAATGCTTCCTACAACAACCATTTTTCTTGTTTTACTTTCCATTTCTGTCAACATTTGTCTAATGGTTCACAAAAATATCTCTATTCTTAGCTACAGTTCCTTAAACTACCCTCTACCCTTAAAACTACCCTTAAAAGTTCAGTTTTCGTTTTGAGGTAGTGATCGCATCTGGGGGGCGGTGCCTTGCATCTTTACATTTCTATGCACGGCAGCTCATTGGCCGTGCACAGAAAGACAGGATCACTCAGATGGTTGTTGGCAATGTGGAGAAATGCAAACATAATCGATTTTTCCACACCGCTCTGCAGTGTGGAAATGTGATTACCATTGTTTTCTGTGTGCCCTTGTGGAGAGCTGTGTTATTTTGTTGAAGACAGTTTGAACCTGCCCTAAGTGTAGCTTAAATTAAAAACAGAACAATCAGCACAAGGCACATAACTTTCAGTCAGTGGCATGTGCCCCTTGTGCTGAAGCCTTTTATCAGTTAGTTAATATCCTTCTCTGTCTCTGTCATCCAGCCCCCTTATCTTCTGGTGCAGTGGGGGTTAATACAACCAAAGGCCTGTTACAGGCTCTCATTAAGAAAGCCCGACTATGCCCACTCTATCTTCCTAGCTGCCCTCTTCTTAAGGCTAGGTTCACATCTATGCAGGTTGCGTTTGATACGTTTTTCCATGTTGCATTTTTGAACTCATGTATTTGATGTGTTTTAGATACTTTATGCATTTTGTGTTTTTTATTATTTTTTTTTGCTAGTAGGAAAGTATGACATGTAGTGTGACTTTGATGTGACTTTACACTATACAATAATACATACAGAATTGTCATACTTTGCTGTTAGAGAAAAAAAAAAGCATAAAAATCGCAACACTTATATTTTTGGTACTGGTCCATTGAAGTCCATTACATGTAAAACGCAATCTGCGGCAGGAAAACATTTCCCTTTCCAAAAAATATGTCTCAAAATGCACAGATGTGAACTATATCTATAGGAAACCATGTTAAATTGACTGTACTGCGTTTCAGCAAACTGGAAAATGCACTGAAATCTGCAGGAGTGTGAACCTGGGGTAAAAGCTGCACTACAGCTTAATTGAAATAAATTATCTATGAATGGAGGATGGGCGAAACTATCAGTTATCTGCCAGTTCACTATTCTTAGATCCTGTTTCATTAATAGAAACTGTAGTTTGGCAGGGATGACTAAAGGAACAAGACTCTGGTCTCCCTGGTTGGAATTGCAATCTTCCATACCCATCAAATGATACCCCCTTTTCTGTGACACAGTACTTAATCTTTGAGGTAAAATACTGCCATGTACGAGGGATGATGTGACAGTGACGAGTGAGACAGGAAACTTTTTACCATATTACGTTTATTGATCACAATTAAAGCAATACAGTGAACTCTGGACTTTCTTTTACAAATGTCATTCAAGGTAATTTTAAGTGTGTAAACATTAACATACAACCTCCTAGCTGTAATCATGACCTATCACTGAACTTTAACACTGCCTAATAATGAGTGGTTACTTGCTGTGTGTATTCTGCTTTATGCCTTAAAAAATATTTTCTCCTTAAAAAAATATATGTACTTTTGAGAATGAGGTGCATCATTTGGCAGCCAATTCATTAACATATCTTGTTACTAATTACATCCCGATTGGAACCTCCATTCTTCTCTATGGAGAGGTGGGTATAAACGGACATGTGCCCGTTTACACCAGCTGACATCTGATCCACCAAAAAGGGACGGATGGGGATCCAATTCCCCTTCCGTCCGTCGGATCAGGCTTGATGAAAACAGACAGGCGGTCCGTTTTTTCATCCGACTGCCCATTGAGGGGAGCGAGCAGCTCTACGTTTGCTCTGCAACAGCGGATTGGACACAGAGCTGTTATCCGCTTGCTCACCGGGGATCAGCAGAGAGATTCCTTGCTGAGCAAATGGGTCCGCTCCATGTGAAAGGACCTTTTACAGCACAATTTAGTTGTGCATTGTTGTTGGATCTTGCAGCCAGTGCTTTATTCACCAGACAAGTGAAACTGGTTGTGTATTTTGTCAACACTATTTCAATATAGAATAGGTACCCAAGGAAATGAGCTTTCTGTTAACCTTTACTGGAAATTAGGAAATATTTATATAAAGTATTTTTTTCCAATATGGAAGAACAGTATATTGCAAATGGTAAATTGCAAATGAAAATCTCATCACTCCACAAAAGAACAAATTGCCTGTATAGAAAATGACTAGTCTCCATTTGTTTTTAGCATGAGCCCAGACATAACCAGTCATATTCATGTCTATACTACATTCTTAGGTGATGAGTGTTAAGGGTATGTAAATGTGCAAAAATCATGTTTGGTGATCAGATGATTTCCTAACAAACAATGCTTTTAATAACACTGAGAGTGAAGCAAAAACATTATCCCAGTAATGTTTGTGGTTATTCAGTACATATACTGAAAAACAGGAGGCAGTTAAAAAAGTAGAAGAAAAACTGATAAAAACTTTTAATTATTTGGAATCTGTTCTTGACAGAGTAAGGGCATTATTTGCAAGTAGAAAATAAAAAACTTCTACTAGCCTAATCTTTTGCATTGAGACTGAATTCATACATTCAGAATCAACTAAATGTAGACTCTGCATGCTACCAGCGCCTCTCTGGGGGAGAACCACCAAGACCTGACAAGGTCCACTTCCTTTGGAGGAGGAACCCAGGACAGCAATGGTGAGACCCTTTTAAAATTTGATCTGTAAACCAGCAGCCATGGCTGCACCCTAGGCACCAGTGCTCCCTAGGTGGCTGCCTAGGTTGCATAGCGGTAACGCCGACCCTGGCTACACAATAACACAAAGGTGTTACAAATAAAATTCAAGCGAGATTAAATATTTTAACTGGAGTCTGGAAGGCAGATTTTGTGCTTGTGTACAAATACAGAACCATGACAGGATTTTCTTTACATATGGAAGGGTGGTATTCATATTGGCATTGATTTTCTGCAGCTATGGGAAACTTTTCCTGTGTGATGATAATATCTGCTGCGTGTGTGTGTGTGTGTATGTGTGTCTGTGTATGTGTGTAGCGCCTGTTCGCTACATGAGGTACCTGGGCAATAGAGAATGAGCATGTGGTACAGAGGGTTTGGAAGCACATCACTTGTCCCCTCTGAGAAACCCCTGTTGCAGGATTAAAGCACATAACCAAGAACACTATAACCAAGACCACAGAGAGACAATTCTGAGCAAAGTAATTGATATGCCTAGAGCACTGCTGGATGTGCTACACTGGAAGAGTTTGGAATTTAGAGGTAAAATCTCAATTTAGTGTGAGCACCTTGTCAGTGGGAACCTGCAAGTTTTGCACAAGTGAAGAATCCTGTTATTCAGGGATATTGTCTAATCATGGTGATCCTTTTGACATACCAAGTGCAAATGTTGTGCCAGGGAAAGGAGGTGGGCCATGGGCATTACAATGTGGCACGGCTGTGTGGGAGGTGGAGTTGATGTATCAGCAAGAGAAGGAGATGTGTTCTCAGTGGGAGTCCTCTTCTCTTGCCCACAGTACGCTGATATTGGAGGGAGGAGAGAGCAGATATTGAGGCCCCTTCTCCTTCAGGATAACACTGCTGTCACTCCTGTCAGTGAGGCAGCTGGGGAGCAGAGTGGCCACAGAACGTACACCCAGGGCATGCATCCCTTCTGTCTCCCCTCCCCTTGTCTATGCCCTGAATATCAGCAAATAAGGGAAAATACCTGTTACAACTTCCTCTGTACTGAACGGAAATCTTGAAACAATCTTATCAGCTTTTTCAACTATGTTATGTGGAACAACTACCCACTATTTCGAGATGAGAGGATGAGATTTGCAGTCCAAATCAGGAATGCAGCATAGAGTGACAACACTGCTTTTCCATAAGTAGAGTGCAATGAGTAGCTTTTGTCTCCCCTAAGACAGGAGTATATTATTGGCAGGCTCACCAGGGGAAACAAAATTACACCAAAGGATAAGTAAGCTAAAATATTTTTTTTTAGTTTTACATACATTTAAATAGTCCACAATAGATCTCACTAGCTGTTGATGCTGTAGATGAAATCTGGAAATATTAGCAACATGTTCAGGCAAATCTTAGGAGTTGTGCTTTGTCCTGCATGGGCAAAGCACAGGTTCACTTTAGGTCAAGCTACAGAGTCTTTTAACTGAGCAGGTTCATTACCTCTTCACAGACCTCATGCCAGTTCATACAAAAGATATAGAATATATATATATAGATGCGAGTTTGCAGCAACCTTGGACAAAGCATTCCAATCCATAGACCTTAAAGCATTTCTAAAGGTTCATTTTTTTTGTAAAGCAACGAACATATCTATACTTACCTAATATGTGCAGTGGTTTTACTCAGAGCAGCCTGGATCCTTCTCTTCTTGGGTCTCCTGCAGGTTCTCCTGGCTCCTCCTGTCTGTTGGGTGCCCCCACAGCAAGCAGCTTGCTATAGGGGCACCCATTGCTCCGTGTTTTCATTCACACATGGAGTCCCCTCTTTGCCCCACCTCCTCTCTCCTCGTGGGCTGACTGGCTTTGATTGACAGCAATGGGAGCTAATGGCTCCTGCTTGCTGTCTCAGCCAATGGGGAGACAGAGACCCGGGACAGCCGAGCCTGTCATTCACATCGCTGGATCACGGTGAAGCATAGAATGCATGAAAGTAAAAAACCTTCAGCCTTTACAACCCCTTCAAAGACAAAACATGCATTTGAAAAACATACAGCTATTAGCCCAAATGCTTTAACTGCTGTTGAACAAAATGGTGAAATACAGCATATAACCAGTGTAAAGAAAATATTTCAAATGTGATATTAGAAACCTATTTACCTTAAGAATAAATGCTGGATTATTTAGAAATCATTCAGCAAAATTACTGAAAATTATCAAATAGTTACCGTAATTTTCCTTTCCTGGAGTCTCCTCATGACAGCATACCTCAGGTCATCTCCTCCCCCTTGGACTCAAGAAGGACCACCTGCGTAGCACATTAAATAGAGTAACTGTCCCTTATCCAGTGTTCTATCTTTAGTCTCGTGACAGGGCACTGGGTGGGAAACATGCTGTCATGAGGAGACTCCAGGGAAAGAAAAATTACAGTAAGTATTTGATAACAATTTTCCGTATTCCTGGGTCTCCTCATGACAGTATACCTCGGGACGTAATTAACAGTATAAAACAAGGGAGGTAAAGACTATAAACGCAAAACTGAAATACTGCATAATCATTGTTTACTTTTTGGGAACAGGCAGAGGATAGAACAGTCTTGCCAAAATGGCAAAGAGTGGCAGATATTGCATCCTTTTTATAATGCCTAATTAACGTATTAGCAGATGAGGTGAGCTCCAGCTGGCTGCCTTGCATATAATTTCCATTGAGACCCTAGCATGGGAAGCCCAAGATGCCAATACTCCCTGTGTTGAATGAGTTCACAATTCTTGTGGTGGCGGCAGGCCTTTAGTAGAGTACTAGAAGCGTATTGTAGTCTATATCCAAGTAGTGATGACTGATTTTCTTTTCTTCAGGCCTTTTGGATAGACAAAGATATTTTTATCTATTCAGAATTCCCTGGTCTTCAGGAGGGGGGTTTTGATTAAGGTAACCATATCCAGGCTAGATAAATCTTCTGAACCCTGAGGCTCTGCTGGTAGTGAGGGTGCAACTGCTTCCCAGTTGTAATGGAAAGAGGAGGAGACTTTGGGTCTGAATTCCGGAGAAGGCCAAAGAAGGACTTTGAATTGACGCTGCAGTATGGTTCTTCAGAGGAAAGCACTCTAAGTTCGGAAGCCCTCTGAGCCGGAGTTATAGTAGTTAGGAAGACCACCTTCCAAGTGAGCTGTTCAAAGGAGCAAGATTCCTTAGGGTGGAATGGAAGATTTCGGAGAACTTCCAATACCAAACTTAAATTCCAAGAGTGAAAGAGCGCTTGTAATGGTGGTCTTAGTTTCACGGCTGCTTGGAAAAATTGCCACACCAATGTTTCTTCAACCCACTTCTTTCCAGTCAGAGCTGAGATTTGGACTTTTAAGCTGTTGCAACTGAGTCCTATATCTAGACCCAACTGAAGAGAAGGCCAAAACCTCCGCTGTTTTGTGGACCAGAGGATTGAAACCCTCTGATCAAGGAAAATAGTTTTACTTAGTCTCAGATAAGAGCCAATTGCTATTATGGCTGACATTCAGCAGATGTTCCACTGTTTCATCGTCCGTGAAGACTACAGAAACTTCCACAGGTTCCGATGGTAGCGCAATAATGATGTCAACGATGAAGTCATAGACTACCAAATGAAGGTACATGTTTTCGATAACAGTCCTTCTCCTGCAGTAGCAATTTATGGGCTGAGGAAAACCGCTCAAGAGGGTGAGAGAGAATTGGTATCTGATGAAAGACAGTTCGTCGAAAGGAGTTTCTATGTAGATGACAGACTCAAATCTCTGCCCAATGAAGAAGAAGCTATTGACCTTCTTACTAGAACCCAGCACATGCTTGCCACTGCAAACCTCAGACTTCACAAAATCAACTCTAACAGCGACAAGGTCATGATAGCCTATCCTTCTGATGACCATGCTGTCAGTGTGAAGAATTCCAACTAGGATCTGACCTGTTACACAACGCAGTCTTGGATTGCTTTGGAATGCTAAACAAGACGCATTCACATTTCAACCAGCAGTCTGTGACAAGCCCTTCACAATGCGAAGAGTATTGTCTACAGTAAACCGCTTTTATGATCCGTTAGGTTTCATTACACCTCTCACCATTCAGTGTAAGTTACTGCTGAGACAACTTATTTCTGAAAGCTCAGACTGGGATACCCCCTTACCCAAGGAGAAACAACAAAGGTGGGAATCCTGGAAATAGTCCCTAAAAGCATTAGAACAACTCCAGATAACGCGCTCTTACACCCAAGCATCCTCAAAGAATGCCACCAGAAGAGAGATTCATGTCTTCTCTACGCCTGAACACTATGTTCCCACAAGCCTCAACCCTGCTGACCGTGGCAGTCGTGCAGTACCTACTACTGCATTTTGGGACACATCATGGTTATATCCACCATGAAAGAAGGTTCTGCACACCTTTACTCCAGGCCTATAAAGGAACTAGTACTTCTTTTGCCCAAAGAGGAAGACAAGTCATCAACCTGATTTAAAGGGAGGTAAGAAGGAATGTGCATGTTGCTGCCTTCCCCTCTGAATATGGATTTCCATGTCTCAGCCTGGACTTTAGAGACCAACATCTGGAAGTATTATTCTAAATGTTTGCATTGTTCTCCTTTGTTCTTCCCTTCCCTCTTGTTTTGCAGATGTTCCTGGAAAGAATCCTCATTATTTATATTGGACATAAACTAGGGTTTATTATAATTGAAATCATAGATTTCGACGAGGAGTGTCACGTTTCACATGACTGTCATATTGACTGTCATATGCCTTTAAATGTCTTCTGTGTTTTGTCTCTACTCCTCCCTTTCCTTTGGTTTGGTTAGTGTTGCATGGATAGCCCTCCCCCTTTTCCCAGAAATGCATTGCCGCTAGCCTCATGGCATGGAGCAAGAAACAGTATGTTCTTTTGACCTATGGAATTTCATTGTTGTAAGATTCTCTCAGTTTATGGAATAAACTTCACAAGATCTACAAGATGTAATTCTCATTGAGTCTCTGACTGTGGTATCCAACTGAGGTTGAAGTTATTGCTATCTCATTACAACTGTAAGCTACAGAGATCACACTATCAATGCTTAGATTGGAGAGACAGAACAAAACCCATTCCATGAAGCTATCTACACACTGTTGTTGTGCTAATATGAAGACCACACGAAGTTTGGAGTTCTTTTAGTTATTGACTCTGCATACGCTGACCCCGCTCTGTCATTTTACGTGGCTGAGTTTCTGTTGTTCCCAGTTGCTTCCATTGTGTTATAATACCACTAACAGTTGACAATGGAATATTTAGTAGCAAGAAAATATTACTGATGGACCTATTGTACAGGTGGCAACCTATCACTGTAATTAAAGTACAACTAAAGGCAAAACTTTTTTTTTCCATTTGGGCAGAGTAGAGATGAATTACAACACCTGTCAGATTTTATTGCAGTCTGTGTTCCCAATAGGGAGATTCACCCTCTCTGTTTGTCCTTTTCAGCATTATTATTGAAAGTGAAAATCCCAAATTTTGGGTTGTTCCCAGGAAAGTAATAGAGGAAAAATCATCCAATGAGGACACTGGTTCTGATAACCTAGGGGTCATAAAGCCTATGAGAAGACCCTGACCTGGAGTTATTAGTAACCAGGATCCTAGGGTAGGCAATCAGCTGAACAATCAGACAGGAAGTAACAGTACTTGCAGTTTACTAAACAGGTGTAAAAATAGATGCAACAATACAAAACAACGTCTTTGTGACTCAAGCTTGGCAAGATGTGGCTGTATAGTATAGTTTCTTTATGACTATATAACAGCATAGAGTCAAGCTGAGAATCACTACTGCAGTAAAGCAGTTCAGAGCACAAATAACTACTTGCAATTACCCTCATAAACAGCATACTCCTTAGTAAAGTCCAGGTTAGCTCTAGTAATACAGGCAAAAAGCTGGAAAAATCCAAGGAAAAAAGGGCCACCCAACTCTGCTAGCAACTGGTTTGGGGGTTTCCCACAGCAGCTAGGTCTTCTAAAGAGTCTATATGCTAATATGCCCCTGACTGGCTACATGCAGTGTAGAGCTTCTATTCTGGTTGTAGACCACTTGCCCAGTTCTGACTGGTGTGGCCACTCTGAGTTGCTAAGGGCGGGAAGATGAGAAACTTGGGTTTCCTCAGTGTGTCCAGAAACCCAGGGAGTTGCAGGAATGGAGTTAGAGGTGCCTGTGATTGCATGGTGAGTAAATGAATATTCTGGTACACTATACTTGGCCATAAAAATTACAGTATTGTACAATACTGGTTATGTATCTCCTCAATCACCTACAATATGCACCTGGATAGACATATGAATTCCATCCTACACTTAGAAATTCTAATGTACACTTGTAGAGGGAGCTCTCAAAAAATGGCTTGGTGACTCAATCCTTGCACTTCCAGCTTTAGTTTTGAACTGACTACTTGGAGGATATAACCCTTCTAGTAAATACATGGTGTATCCTACTAACTGTTACTTCTTGTGTGATAATACTATGCATATTCAATGAAAAAATAATAACACAGATCAATGTTCTTTTTCAGTCAAAGAGTTTACTATTACAGTATACAGTGCCTTTAAAAAGTATTCATACCCCTTGAAATTTTCCGCATTTTGTCATGTTACAACCAAAAATGTAAATGTATTTTATTGGGATTTTATGTTATAGACCAACACAAAGTCGCACATAATTGTGAAGTGGAATGAAAACGATAAATGGTTTTCAACATAATATAAATGAAAAGTGTGGCGTGCGTTTTTATTCAGCCCCCTCTGATACCCCTAACTAAAATCTAGTGGAACCAATTGTCTTCAGAAGTTACCTCATTAGTAAATAGAGTCCACCTGTGTGTAATTTAATCTCAATATAAATACAGCTGTTCTGTAAAGCCCTCAGAGATTTTTCAGAGAACATTAGTGAATAAACAGCATCATGAAGGCCAAGGAACACACCAGACAGGTCAGGTATAAAGTTATGGAGAAGTTTGAAGCAGGGTTAGGTTATAAAAAAATAGCCAAAGCTTTAAACCCTGCTGCCACTCACCTCCAAGCTCCTTGAACGCTTAGTCTACGATCGCCTAAGCTCCCACCTTACTGACAATAACCTCCTTGACCCTCTACAGTCCGGCTTCCGTCCCCTACACTCCACTGAAACCGCCCTCCTCAAAATCACTAACGACCTACTCAACGCCAAAGCCAAGGGCGACTACTCTGTCCTCCTTCTCCTGGACCTCTCTGCGGCCTTCGACACAGTTGACCACCCCCTCCTTCTTAATAAACTACTCTCCCTTGGCATCGGAGATGCTGCTCTCTCTTGGTTCTCATCCTACCTATCCCGACGCTCCTTCAGTGTCACCTACAATGGTGCCACCTCCCCCTCCCTCCCCCTCTCTGTTGGGGTCCCCCAAGGCTCTGTCCTTGGACCCCTTCTCTTCTCCATCTACACCTCCTCCCTGGGCAAACTCATACAATCTCACGGCTTCAACTATCACCTCTATGCTGACGACACCCAAATCTACCTCTCCACCCCTCACCTCACCCCCACTATCTCCGCCCGCATCACTCACCTCCTAAATGACATCTCAGACTGGATGTCGCTACATTTCCTCAAGATTAACCTCTCCAAAACCGAGCTTCTCGTCTTTCCCCCTGCCCACACCCCCCCCCCATCCTATCCATCATCACCAACAACTCCACTATCACTTCCGCCCCGCAAGCCAAAGTCCTTGGCGTCATTCTTGACGCGAACCTCTCCCTCCAACCGCATGTCAAATCACTCACAAACACATGCAGGCTCCATCTTCGCAACATTGCCAAGATCCGCTCCTTCCTCACCCCAGACACCACCAAACTTCTAGTACACTCCCTCATCATCTCACGCCTTGACTACTGCAACTCCCTCCTCACTGGCCTACCCAAGTGCAGGCTCTCCCCGCTCCAGACCATCCTGAACTCAGCTGCCAGACTCATCCACCTTACCACCCGCTCCACCTCTGCCACCCCCCTCTGCCTCTCCCTCCACTGGCTCCCGATTGCCCAACGCATCAAATTTAAACTCCTTACCCTGACCTACAAAGCCGTTCACAACACTGCCCCTGACTACCTCACCAATCTGATCACCAGGTACCACCCTACCCGTACCCTTCGCTCCTCACAGGACCTCCTTCTATCCTGCTCCCTGGTCTCCTCCTCCCATGCACGACTGCAGGACTTCTCCAGGTCCTCCCCCATCCTCTGGAACTCACTGCCCCAATCCATCAGACTGTCGCCTTCTCTATTCACATTCAGGCGCTCCCTCAAAACCCATCTCTTCAGGGAAGCCTACCCCACCCTCACCTAACGGCCATCCTCCCTCATTCCTCCTACCACTTCATCCCCCCCAGCCACTTCCTACTGTACCTTTACCCCCTCCCTCCTAGATTGTAAGCTCGTAAGAGTAGGGCCCTCTTACCCCTCGTACGCTGTCTGTCTTTGTTGTACTGTGCCATGTATTGTCCCCCCCTATTGTACAGCGCTGAGCAAACCCTTTGGCGCTATATAAACTCGTAGTAATAATAATAATAATAATAAACATTTCATGGAGCACTGTTCAATCCATCATCCAAAAATGGAAAGAATATGACACAACTGCAAACCTACCAAGACATGGCCATCCACCTAAACTGACAGGCTGGGCAAGGAGAGTATTAATCACAGAAGCAGCCAAGAGCCCCATGGTAACTTTGGAGGAGCTGCAGAGATCTGCAGCTCAGGTGGGAGAATCTGTCCACATGAAGACTATTAGTCGTGCACTCCACAAATCTGGCCTTTATGGAAGAGTGGCAAGAAGAAAGCCATTGTTGAAAGAAAGCCATATGAAGTCCCATTTGCACTTTGCAAGGAGCTATGTGGGGGACACAGCAAACAGGTGGAAGAAGGTGATCTGATCAGATGAGACCAAAATTGAACTTTTTGTCCTAAAAGCAAAACACTGTGTGTGGCGGAAAACTAACACTGCACATTACCCTGAACACATTATCCCCACCCCACCATACTTTTCTTCAGCAGGGACAGGGAAACTGGTAAGAGTTGATGGAAATATGGATGGAGCCAAATACAGGGCAATCTTAGAAGAAAATCTGTTGTCTCGAGACTGTCTCAAAACTGGGGTGGAAGTTCACCTTCCAGCTGGATCACGACCCTAAACATACAGCCAGAGCTACAATGGAATGGTGTAGATAAAGGCATATTCATGTGTTAGAATGGCCCAGTCAAAGTCTAGACCTAAATCCAATTGAGACTCTGTGGCAAGACTTGATAATTGCTGTTCACAGACACTCTCCATCAAATCTGACAGAGCTTGAGCTATTTTGCATAGAAGAATAGGCAAAAATTTCACTATCTAGATGTGCAAAGCTGGTAGAGACATACCCAAAAAGACTTGCAGCTGTAATTGCAGTGAAAGGTGGTTCTACAAAGTATTCACTCAGGGGGGCTGAATACAAATGCACACCACACTTTTCAGATATTTATTTGTAAAAAAAAATGTAAAACAATTTATAATTTTCCTTCCACTTCATAATTATGTGCCACTTTGTGTTGGTCTATTACATAAAATCCCAATAGAATACATTTAGGTTTATGGTTGTAACATGACAAAATGTGGAAAATTTCAAGGGGTATGAATACTTTTTCAAGGCACTGTATGTATTTTTTTTTACAACTATCACATTTTAATAATTGAATACATTTTATTATGTTATGCTTAATATTATGGCTTGGTTAGAAGTATCTGATTGACTTGCTTCTGGTTAGACTTCTAGAGGTTTAATGACTGCAATTCATATTCTTCATTTATTGTCACATTGTTCCTTTCTGGACTTGCTATTTTTACATTTTTGTAAAACAAACTATGAAAAGTCTTAAGAACTGGTTACTTGGGTAAAGGATTATAAAGCTGTTTGGAACTGAATATAGTGAGGAAATTTGTCCATAAATCACAGCATGCTCATTTAAGTGTGTTCATCGAGGCTCATTGGCTCCTGCATTACCTATTGGTAGTAAGTAGTTTGATAGCAATTCCAATCAGAAGTATGCTAATGGATAGAAGCAATGCTAGTCCCCTCCGGACAATCAGCTGTTTAGTGGAAAGGATTTCACCTACAACATTAGTTGTTTCCATTGGTAGATCATCTTTTAACTCCAGTTGTTTTGTAAGATCCTCCCCAGGGGCCATGTTATGCATGGCAGTAGCATTAAAGCTGGAATCAGACATGGTTGTGCCCCCTGTAATACAGAAGCGTCAAACAGATATTATCATCATTATTATCCTATATAGGTATATGTTCAATGATTTCTGTAGGTAAGGCCCATGTATGTTTTTCTCTAGTGCTTATCAAGTTTAGTGAGACCTGCAGTGAAGCGGAGGGTTCAGAAAAAAGGATTGATAAATTTATGTCTGTCTTTCTTTGTCTCAAACGTGAGACCTCAGGGGTCTCCACCCAACAGCTTCCCCAAACTGCGTTGTGAAAAACAATAATGAAAAAATTGTAAAATAAAACTGTTAAAATTAAGAAATGTAAAAAAAAAAAAAAATCAAGGGCTCATTCTCAAAGGTTTCCTAGCCATACAAACACAGCCACACGTCCTAATTTGACAGGTGTACAAGAGTGGATGAGTGGTCCGGAATGCACCATGTCTGTGTTTGGGGCCGTACACCTGCACTCACGTGTCTGTCAAATTAGGACTTGCAGCTTTGTTCATACAGCTGCTGCATTCCCGTAGAGTAACGTAAGCTGCCTACACACAGCTCCAGCCACATGATGACACTGATTCACATTGTACAGGTCACAGCACCCATGTGAATGTGCCCCAAGACCTAATTTACACAGACGTTTATTTATTTACTCAATACAGTTATATCTTTTAGATTTAGCAGACATTTTGTAAGTTATGTTATGTTTCTATCTGCTAGTAATGATTTTAGTGTATTTTTAACAAAAATTTTGTTTTACATTTTTGGCGGAGGACGGCAGTCAGGTAAGCTGTACAGGGCCCCGTGATTTCTAACAGTAACCCTGGGTGCAGGCAGGCAGGTAGAAAACTTTAATGCAGAAGAGACATCATATGCCTTTTCTTTATTAAAAGCCTGTTTGCAAAAGAGGCTGACAGATGATGTCACGATTTCTGCTTCTGCCTCAGCCAGTCAGAGGCTGCTTTGTATTCATTCATAGAATAGAAATCTGGCTGTGAATGACTAAGCAGTGCTCAGCCTGACATGATTTTTTTGTGGGAGTGGGACTAAAGGTCCTTATCCCGCTGCTGGAACACAGCACTGTATATTGTATATAGCTGATGTTTCTGTTTCTTTTTACATACAGTCTATACAACCCAGCATGCACATCTGTTAGTGAAGGAAATAGTTAGTTTGGGCCAGTCACAGGAAACATGGAGTTAGGCTTTAAAGCCTACTTGAGTGCTAGGAAAAGTTTTTTAAATGATTTACCACCATCCCCCCTTAAGCTGATGAAGAATCCAGTGCTTTCTTTCTAAGGAATGAGACTTTTTTTTTACCTGCTCAGACTTTGTCCTTAAAAATAGGGACCTAGGACATGCACACTTGGTACCCAGGGCTAGCAAAGCCACTAAAGTTGAATAAAGGTACTGATAGGCATCTAAAATATATTGGCCAATCAAACCTAATATTGTCTTATTATTTACCCTTCCATTCATTTACAAAATAAGAACTGTCTTTTAATATGTATCAAATAATGCAGCAACACATTCACTCTTTTGTGTGGTCAACTTACCACTTTCCTCCAAGTCAAATGTAGATTTCAAAATATTGGTTTGTGAAATTCTGGGGTCAGGGACGTTCAATGGTTTCACTCCAGCTCTTATTCTAGCCTGCCATCATGAAATGTATAATTAGATACAATAAGTACAAAGAATAACCCATCATACAATATGTTGAAATGGGGGTTTCCATAGAAAATGGTAAATTCTGTGTTCCTTACACAGGCTGAGTAGTTTACTAACAAGAGTAATGCTGGCCACAGTTGTATTGAAATTCGACCAGTTCAGCTGGGTTTTTTTCCTTCCCTAACTGCCGGCAGCTACAGCTGCCGGCAAAGATCATTATATTCTGCCGGCTTCACTTTAAGTTTTTAGATGCACTTTAATGGTCGGCTAACAATAGGTGATTTCTCCAGTTATTGATGCTGCAGGTGAAATCTGAAAGGTAATTGCCTGAGCTACCTGCTATTGCTTGGGAATTGTCTTAACTTGCTGCTAACCCCAGCAGTTCTATGAGTCTCCAAGAAGTCCCTTCTTGGTATGGAGGTATTTTTGACTGCCCTGTCCTCCTAAAAACTAAGTGCCCTCTCAGCAGTCATTAACACTGTTGGGTGGGCATGGGGGGGTCCTTAGATGTGTAGGTTCACCTCCAACCTGTAGGCACTATGCCATTGCTACAGGTGCAGAGGAATCTTTCAGGGTCTTAGAGAAGCCAACTCTCTCTCTGACTGAATTCTGCAACCTCTAGAGATCTCAGCCTCCCATCTTGACCGGGAACCTTATAGGGTCCCCTGCATCATTTGGGTGTACCTGGATACTCACAGGCCAGGGAAAGATATTAGAGCAGGAAAAGGTTCCTAGTTAGTTGGGTCAGCACTGGGACAATGCCTGCAGTCTGGAAACATCCCGGTAACCAGATTTATATCTTGGGACTTTCACTAGCAGCATTACAGTGCCATCCCAGTGTACCACAAACCGCCACACCTCCAGCAGAAGCCATCCACTGACAACATAGGCCAGAGCCTGGTGACATTGTTTATACATAAACTGCCTTGCATTAGTGCCTTTGAGAACTGTCACTACTTATTACTGCTTTCTTATACATAACACAAGACAAATAATAGCAGCCGGATCTGTGAGTGTTCTTTCCCTGAATGGGTACTTTACACAGAAAAACATATGTAAACTGAAGCTTCGTGTTGGGTTGGAGCTTACACAGCTTTCAGGGGGCTCCATCAGATGAACATCAATATCGGGGAGCAAATGAAAGATCAATTTGTTATCTTTACCCTCTGCAACCTTTTCATTTTCCCTCAACCTTCAAAAATTAAACCAGTAAATAAAACAAACTGTGGCATGTGTTAATAATACAGCAATTAGGTTTAGGGGTATTATAACAGCTTGGCAAGCATAACACCTGAAAGAATCTAAGAGAAATTCATAATTTTTGTTACATTTATTCAAATAATTTAAAATGTTTTGAGAAAATTAGTTTATGTGAACCTTTGCTTTAGCCATGTAGGTTTGCTTAAAAGTTAATGATTCGCTTAACCACTAGCCTACTGGGCACTTATACCCCCTTCCTGCCCAGGCCAATTTCCAGCTTTCAGCGCTGTTGCACTTTGAATGACAATTGAGCGGTCATGCAACACTGTACCCATATGAAATTTTTATCATTTTTTTGTGACAGATAGAGCTTTATTTTGGTGGTATTTAATCACCTCGGGGTTTTTATTTTTTCTTAAACAAACCAAAAACTACTGAAAATTTTGAGAAAAAAATTTTTTTCTTAGTTTTTGTTATGAAATTTTGTAAATAAGTGATTTTTCTCCTTCACTGATGTGCGCTAATGAGGCTGCACTGATGGGCACTGATAGGCTGCACTGATGGACACTGATAGGTGGCACTGATGGGCATTGACAGGCATCACTGATGGGCACTGAAAGGCAGCACTGATACATGGCACTGATATATGGCACTGTCAGGCGGCACTTAATGGCACTGATAGGCTGCACTGACTGGCACTGATAGGTGGCCCTGGTTGGCATTGATAGGTGGCACTGACTGACACTGATGGATGACACTGAAAGGCAGCTCAGATGGGCACTGATATGTGGCATTGATGTGCACTGGTATGCACTGATATGTGGCATTGATGTGGCACTGATAGGCACTGGCACGTGGCACTGATCGGCACTGACAGCTGGGACTGATGGACTTTGACAGGTGGCACTGCTGGGGCTACACTGATCATCAGTGCCCTGATGATCAGTGTATATGTCCCCTCTGCGGAAAGCCGATTACCGGCTCTCCTCTCCTCTCGAGCTGTCAGTGCGACAGCTCGAGAGGAGAGAAATGCCGATAACCGGCATTTCCCTGTTTACATGTGATCAGCTGTGATTGGACACAGCTGATCACATGACTGAGCCGACATCTTCAGCTCTTTCCGTGATCGGTGATCCGCTGTGTCCGAGGGACACAGCGCACCACCAATCGCCGCGCTGTGCACTCCCTGAGCTGCGCATGCGTGGTGAGAATGGGAGGACGTCATATGACGTCCTCTCAGAACGAGAGAACCACCTTGTGCCCGTCATTGGACTATATGGTGGGCGGGAGGTGGTTAAATACATCCTCCCTAGCTAAACCTATTTGTGAGGTACTGATCAGCCAGCCGCCAGGCTACCACACAAGAGGAATGAGAGTGATTCAAATTTTCCCCATACCAGGAAGTACCAGGTATTCCTCTTCACTACCAGCTGCTGAATGAAGTTGGTAAGGGCTCAATGGAAAGTTAGGTATGTACAGATGGGGACTGGGGCAAGGATAAAGCAAAGGTTCACTTTAAGTCAAACTACAGCATCTTTTAACTGAGTAAGTTCATTACCTCTTCACAGACTTCGTGCCAGTTCATACAAAAGATATAGAGTAGAAAGGAGCAAGTTTGCAGTGACACTGCGCAAAATATTCCAATCCATAGACCTTGAAGACAGAACATGCATTTGAAAATATACAGCTATTAGCACCAAATGTTATGATAATTGCATATACATAGCTACATAGTTAATCTGGCTTAAAAAGACAAAAGTCCATGCAGTTCAACCATTAAAAAAAAAGTTAGAATCCTACACCCACAGTTGATCCACAGGAAGGCAAAAAAACCAGCAACTCATGATCCAATTTGCTCCTGCAGGGAAAAAATTCCTTCCTTATCCCCTGAAAGGCAATCGAGTATTCCCTGGATCAACTTTGAAAAAAGAAACAATTGAAGAAACCTATTAGCCAGTATGAAGAAAATAATTCAGATACAGTTATATCAGAAGACTTTCTGCCTTTAGAGTTAATGTGGAACTTTAGCCAGAAAGTTAAGTCCTGCTAGATCACATCAGGCTGACCCCTTTTCCGGAAATAGCTATGTAAAACATTAAAAATAAGGGCCTATACTGTTTAAAATCCTCTAAACACTCTGGATCCAGTCTCCCCCTACTCTGCACATGCTCAGTTGCTCTCTATTTATAGGGACTGTGCTGAATTTGTAGAGGCCGATCTGCTGACAGCCTAAAGATTTATGGTTGCTCAGGGGATCTGGGTTTCAGCAAAATGGCAGCCTCCAGTAAGAAGAAACAGGAGCAATGCTGGAGGCAATTTACAGCACACACATCTTTTAGTAACATAATTATTAATGAATAACGTATGTTTCTTTCTAAATAACATTCTTTTTTGTGGGTAAAGTTGTTATGGGTAAAGTTCCATTTTAAGCTGGGTACATGCATACAGCTAGCTTGTTGAACAAAAGAAACCTGGCGGATCCCTGCATCAAAATTGATTCATCAACAATTACAGCATTGTCAGATAGTTGTACACACAGACTGAATGTTGACCAGTTTCCGCTGAAACTGGACGATTTTTGGCCCATGTGTACGGGGCTTAAGTGTTGGACTATTTAGGAATATTTCTCTCCATTTATTAGGCCTTATGTACACATGAACTCACCTAGTAGTTAAACTCTCCTGGAAGCAGAAAAATGCTAAATGAGGCAAAAACGCGTGTAAACGTGCTACTGCGTTTACCCGCATTTAGCGCTTAAACATTTATTCACTTGATTGGCTAGAGTATTTTCCATTGACATGGATAAATGCCCAAGTGCTAAACATGGCTAACATTTAACTGTGTTTAGCCGAGCTTACACGTGTTTTTGCCGCATTTAGTGTTTTTTTGGCGAAAATGTTCCTTTCTGAATGCGATTATTCTGCATTCAGAAGTGGAATGTTTAACTGCCCCTAAACTCTGCTGCTCCTAAACTTTGGTAAAAGTGTATGTGTACATGGACACATAGACTTTTATTGAGTAGAGTTCAGGGGCTTTGGCAAAAAAACGCCAAAAGCTCCTAAACTCACATTTAGGAGCAGCAGTGTACATGGGGTCTGCACAATAACAGAATGCTATGAGGACACATTTATTTACCAGCTGCTGTAGCCAGACAGTACTGAGATTCCTATGCTTCTAGGCCCTATAGCAGTCACATAGTTTGTCATGGCTATAGTTAAGCCCTTGCCGCTGACTACTATTGCCTACTATTAGAACAGTTAAAGCAGGTCATGCTGCTGACTGGAAGGGATACCCCACCACCACTGTTTTTCCAGTGCTAATGTGATTTCTTTTAGGTTCAAGGCCCACTTTTGAAACCAGTTGTTGTGTGGACATGAAAATCAATCACTTGTGATGACTGTGAGTTCCCTTAGGGGTGATGACACAGCATACAACAAACACCTTGTTCCTCTATATCCAAAATATTCAGTATTGTCTGTCTTGTATATTGTGTCATTTGACTTCCATTTCTATACATTTTATTTTTGTTATTGTTCAAGTTTTGAGCTGCAAGAATTTCAGCAACTGATCTGAGGATCTCATTTTCCTGATCATAGGAGTGGGATCTTCATTGGTAATCAAGCACTTTTGGGTTTTTTCTGTTTCCCCCCAAACATCTTTTTAGGATTTATGTATAGCTCTCTAATTTCATAATAGAAATTCAGTTTGATTTTTGCACATCCCAAGACACAAAACAATTCCAAAAAGAAAGCAAAATCTTTGTATGGAATGAATTGTGTTGTACAACAAATACCAATAAACAGAAATGCAATTTAACAACAACGTTTTTATAGACTGTAAGCTGTAACGAGCAGGACCCTCTGATCCCTTTTGTATTGAAATATATTGTACATGTGCTGTGAATCCATTTTGGTATGTGCTGCGCAAACTGTCTGCTCTACATAAATCCTGTATATTATTCAAATTAGAAAAATGTAAACATATATTTTCCTCACTATTTTTTTATTCTTTTAAACAAATCAATTATTTGTAATAAAGAGATCTCAGAAAAATACAGGGGAGTGAATACACTAAAATTTGGCTTGCTACCAGCTGCTGATGTTAATATGATTAACGTCAAGAACCACCCCTGCAGGACCAGGCTGCTGTGGTCCCACAGGGCCCAGCACGGCATCACCACCCGACCCCCACACCACCCGTGGACACTACCCTGCAGCCTGGCGCAGCCGCTCAGCCTGAGACCCAGGCGCCCAGGTCTCCACCCGGAGTCAGCAGTGAACCCCCCGAGGCTCCCTACAGCGTCCCCTGCATCCGGTAAGCCACCTCCATCTCCATCCACCTCCATTCCCACCCCTGCATCCTGACAAGACTTCCCCATCTCCGTCCATCCTCATCTCTCCCCACCGGCTCCAAGGGACATCAACTTCGCAACTCCCACCCATCCCTCTCCTCCTCAAGCCAACCCTCATCCTTCTACCTGGGACCTCCACCTGGACCCTGAACACTGCCAAGCAAGTCTCCACAAGATCACGTGCATCCTCCCGCAAGAAACAGCCACACAACGCTTCTGATCCGACCACCCAGACACCACTCACGCCGACCCCAACCCAGCTTGACTCAAAGGACAAGAAACAGCCGCACAACGCTCCTGATTCGACCACCCAGAGACCACTCACACCGACCCCAGCCCAACTTGACCTAAGGACTAGAACATTAGCTGAAAGACATTACAACGATAAACCCCACTGCACGCTTGACAATCTCCAATCAAGCGCCCCTGGACACCATCCCTCCACACCCGATCCCCACTCCCTTAAACTCCAGCTACCGGAAGACACAGCAACGAGATACGCCACCGCATGCTGGACTATCCGCAGCCAAGCCTCCCACCGCACCTATCCGCCACCCCGTGTACCTCCCTAAATGCCTCTTCCACTCCTCCTCCTCATACTCCTCTCCTCCGTTCCCAAAATCCCTTCTCTATATCCCTCTGCTCCTCCCAAACAACTGCATATTGTGTCCTCACTGCTTCCTTCGCCCCTCTACGGCACCCACCACCTCCTAATGTTCCACCCTCCCACTGACCCGAACACCCCCACTGGTAGACTTACACGCTCCTGCACATCCCGCTCCCATGCCACCTTTCTCACCCTTCTTCTCCTCCTAACAGCGGGGGACATCTCCCCGAACCCTGGCCCTCCACCACCTTGCTCTCCCACACGGCACCCTCCCACTTCCACGTCCTACTATAACCCCCTCAACCTAATATCTGTCCCCCTGCTCCCTAAAACCACCCCTCCGTTTTTGTGTGCACTCCTGAATGCCCGATCACTGTGCAACAAGCTTACTGCCATCCACGACCTCTTTGTTTCCCGCTCCCTCAACCTCCTAGCGATCACGGAAACCTGGATCCAGGCCACTGACTCTACCTCCCCTGCTGCACTCTCCTATGGAGGTCTCATCTGGACCCACTCACCCAGACCCAACGGTCATAAAGGTGGTGGGGTTGGTCTGCTCCTGTCACCGCAGAGCACCTTCCGAGTCCTCCCAAACCCCCCCTCTCTATCCTTCTCTTCCTTCGAAGCCCACTGCATCCGACTTTTCTCCCCAACCCCCCTGAGGATTGCTGTAATCTACCGGCCTCCTGGACCCGTATCCTGCTTCCTTGATGACTTTTCCGCCTGGCTACCCTTCTTTCTCTCCTCCGAGCTACCCACCATCATCCTTGGGGATTTCAACATCCCTGTTAACACCGACAACCCGGCCACATCACAATTCCTCCACCTATGAATAGTTAATCCTCCTGCTCCGCTATTTCAGATATACTTTACGGGGCTGCTGCTGACACCCAATCCTCTCCTTTTTAGAAGGAAGAATGATAAAACAATATATATATTGTGTAGCGCTGCTAAGATTTAAAAACATAATATCCAAAAATGCATACCTTAATGTGAACCAAAATAAAATTACTTATGTAATATAACATGAATATTAGGTGATTATATCACTCAGTGATTTCTATAGTGAAATATGCATCATAATACAAGTGATTATAATATAAGTGCAAATATTACAATATTCAGTGCTTTCAATATACACACACAGTGTGTGGTGACAAATGTCCACAACAAGAAAGCAGTTTGACCAAGTGGAATTCAAAACAGCATGCACAACTTGTCAGTGCTGGTGATGGGTGAGAATCCTACAATGGCTGATGTGCCTGCTCACCTTCCCTCTGCGACCCACAGGGGCCAAAAAGCCTTTTGGATAACTCCAAGATCCTACTTGTTATCCACAATAGAAGTTACTTCACTGGCTCCAAAAGGGCTCACTCCTCCTCCTCCTACTTATCCTCCACGGACAGACACCAGTGTATATATGCTTATATACTCATATGGTTATGGACCATGTAATAAGAACACAAAAGATCCTCCATAGTGTATTACCGTAATGACATTTATTATAGGCAAAAAACCGCCAAGTGCAAACTCACATTTAGCTGGAAAAATACAGAGCATTAGTGACACTATCCATGGGCGTACTGCTGGGTCTCTGGAGTGCCAAGATGGCGCCGGACCCAGAAGTGCCGGAAATACCGGAAGTACGTCACCACGTTGCTATGTCTACGTGTTACGCCGCGCTTCACACAGCTTCGTCAGGATAGCGTGGTGGTGAGTCTGCTTCTACTTTGCAGGGAGTCCCAATGTTGATTGTTCAATTGCTTATGCAAAACATCGTGGCCATTTTGTTGAAGTCCCGATAATATGGGACACTGCGTCGCGGCCATTTTATTGTGGATCCCGTGCCTCTTTCTATTGAGTTTTGTCATGATTTTTGCCTTATATTACTACTAAAATTGAAACGCCCTGCTACCCATCATAATAACTCTACCCCAAATCTACTGTATGCCAGTGTTTGGTGGTATGATTGGGTCTAAAAACAATGATTAAAACTAATATTAAACTTTATTAAATCCTTGGATTGAATAGAATAAAAACTAAAAATTTATAAAAATGGGATAAAAAATTATAAAATAGATGGAACCCCAACTGACCAGACTGAAAAAGGGGGGGAATACATTTTGATAAAAAAACACTAATACCCGAGTGACCAGATATTTACAGTACATACATGTAAAGTGCTTACAGAATAATATAAAACCTCTAAAATCACTAATAAAACAATTAAGATCAAATTCTATGTTCAGCCCTCTGGGAACTTGAGTTTGCATAGTGTATATCCACTTAGATTCAAGTTTACTTAACGTACGGACCTTATGGCTCCCCCGCCAATGTTTTCTATACCGCTCAATTCCCCAAAATTGCAACTCCGATGGATCTTGGTTGTGGTGCATAGCAAAGTTAGGATACCCTTTGCCAATGTTGTGGACATGTTCTTTTATGCATTTCCATAATGCCCTTTTCGTGCGTCCAATATACTGGAGTCCGCATCTGCACTGTAAACAATACACCACTCCTTCGGTTCTACATGTAATGAAATCTTTGATTTCAAATTCCTCCTCAGTATTTTTGGACATAAAGGTAAGTTTTTTCTTATTATAGCCCCTAGTGGCCCTGCATGCGTAACATTTCCTACATGGAAAAAAGCCTTCTAAATCCAAAAAGGTACTCTTTTTGTCTCTAATCGGTGGGTCAACTACATTTCTTACCAGTTTATCCCTCAGCGTGGGTGCCTTCCTGTACACAAACCTGGGCTGCTGTGATATAATTTGTTTTAATATCATATCTGTAAAATTGGCCAATGCCTCCTAAAAATTTGTTCAACTTTATTATTTTGACTATTAAAATCCATGATGATAATAGGTTCATCCGTAATATTCTGTTCCTTTTCTTTATCTTTCAAAAGAGCTGATCTGTCCATATCATACACCTCCCTACTTTTCTGTTTTATTTGCTTCTCCACATATCCCTTATTTATAAACCTTTCTTCCATTATTTTTACTTGTTCTTGATAATCTTCTGCATATGTGCAGTTGCGCCTAAGACGAACAAACTGCCCCTTAAGTATATTCAAGAGCCAGGGAGGGAAATGGCAACTACCTAGGGGTATATATCCGTTTCGATCCACTGTTTTATAAAAGTTCCGTGTATATTGTGGATTCCTTGGTTAGAATTTCTAAATCTAAAAACTGAATACATTCTTTGCTTTGACCCCAAGTAAAATTAATATTTTTAATATTAGTGTTGAGTTTTTTTAGAAATTCTAACAAACCCCACTCACTGCCTTCCCATATCATAAAAACGTCATCTATATATCTCCTGTATACTTTCAGTTCTGTGGGGGGTTGTTGGTATATAGTCTCCTCCTCCCATTGTGCCATAAACGCGTAGACATAGCAACGTGGTGACGTACTTCCGGTATTTCCGGCACTTCCGGGTCTGGCGCCATCTTGGCACTCCAGAGACCCAGCAGTATGCCCATGGATAGTGTCACTAATGCTCTGTATTTTTCCAGCTAAATGTGAGTTTGCACTTGGCGGTTTTTTGCCTATAATAAATGTCATTACGGTAATACATTATGGAGGATCTTTTGTGTTCTTATTGCATGGTCCATAACCATATGAGTATATAAGCATATATACACTGGTGTCTGTCCGTGGAGGATAAGTAGGAGGAGGAGGAGTGAGCCCTTTTGGAGCCAGTGAAGTAACTTCTATTGTGGATAACAAGTAGGATCTTGGAGTTATCCAAAAGGCTTTTTGGCCCCTGTGGGTCGCAGAGGGAAGGTGAGCAGGCACATCAGCCATTGTAGGATTCTCACCCATCACCAGCACTGACAAGTTGTGCATGCTGTTTTGAATTCCACTTGGTCAAACTGCTTTCTTGTTGTGGACATTTGTCACCACACACTGTGTGTGTATATTGAAAGCACTGAATATTGTAATATTTGCACTTATATTATAATCACTTGTATTATGATGCATATTTCACTATAGAAATCACTGAGTGATATAATCACCTAATATTCATGTTATATTACATAAGTAATTTTATTTTGGTTCACATTAAGGTATGCATTTTTGGATATTATGTTTTTAAATCTTAGCAGCGCTACACACTATATATATATTAATTCCTCCACCTAACCTTCTCCTTTGCACTTGCACAGTGCATACAATCCACCACCCACTCCGACGGGAACATCCTGGACCTTGTCTTCTCCCATTTCTACGCTCCCCACAACCTCACTAACACCCCCTTTTCCTCTCTCTGACCACCACCTTATTACCTTCTCTGTTTCCTCGTCCTCTAACGCCTACCCCTCCAAGTGTCATACTACTACCAGCCGTAACCTCCGCAACCTGAACCCTGCCCCCCTCCACTCCGCAGCTGATCAACTCCATGACAGCATCCTCCCCCTGTCCTGCCCCAACCTGGCCATGACTGCCTACAACAACTCGCTGTCAGCTGCCCTTGACTCGCTAGCGCCTTTAACCACACATAACATCAGACCCCGACCGCTCCAGCCCTGGCAGACTGAACACACCAAAGCTCTGAAACGATGCAGTCGTGCGCTGGAGCGACTATGGCACAAAACCAGATCCCAACTAGCTTTCACCCGCTATAAATCTGCCTTCCACACCTACACCTCCTCCCTCCACGCTACCAAACAATCCTACTTCCTGACCCTCATCAAGACCCTCTCCTCCAATCCTCGCCGGCTCTTCTCCAACTTTAACTCCCTACTCTCTCCGCCCCCACCTCCACCCAGCACCTCACTTATTGCCCTTGAGATTGCCAATCATTTCAAAAACAAGATTGACACTATTCGCAGGGACATCGCCGCTGCTCAAACCTCCTCCCCACCCATCCCCTCTCACACAGCAACCTCATCACCCCTCTCCCTCGGCCTCACCACTGTTCTGACCTCCACCCCACCTAACATTCCTCACACTGAAGCCCCCTCCACATTCCACTCCTTCGACTTTACTACCATCGAGGAAGTCACCAAGGTCTTCTCTAATGCCCGCCTCACCACCTGCCCCCTCAACCCTATCCCCTCACAACTCCTACAACCTCCCTCCCCCTCCATCCTATGCTCCCTCACCCACATCTTTAATCTCTCCCTCTCTTCCGGCGCATTTCCCTCCCCTCTGAAGCACGCGCACATTACCCCTATACTTAAAAAGCCCTCCCTGGACCCCAATGACCCGAACAACCTTAGACCCATCTCCCTGCTGCCATTTACATCCAAACTCCTCGAGCGCTTAGTCTACAATCGCCTAAGCTCCCACCTCAACGACAACAGCCTCCTCGATCCCCTACAGTCCGGCTTCCGTCCCCTACACTCCACTGAAACTGCCTTACTCAAACTATCCATCGACCTGCTAACCGCCAAAGCTAACGGCCACTACTCAGTGCTCATACTCCTCGACCTCTCTGCGGCCTTCGACACAGTCGACCACCCCCTCCTCCTCAAAAAGCTACACTCCCTTGGCCTCAGAGACTCCGCTCTCTCCTGGCTCTCATCCTACCTATCACAACGCTCCTTCAGCGTTACCTACAACGCTACCACCTCCCCCTCACTCCCCCTCTCTTTTGGGGTCCCTCAAGGCTCTGTCTTCTGGCCCCTTCTCTTCTCCATCTACACCTCCTCCCTTGGCCAACTCATACACTCTCATGGCTTCAACTATCACCTCTATGCCGATGACACGCAAATCTATCTCTCCACCCCTCACCTTACCCCCTCAGTCTCCGCCCGAATCACAAGCCTACTGAACGACATATCAGACTGGATGTCACTCCACTTCCTTAAACTGAACCTCTCCAAAACCGAGCTCCTCGTCTTCCCCCCTGCCCGCACACCACCCCCCACTGACTTCTCCATCACGTCCAACAATGCCAACATCAGGCCCGCCCCACAAGCCAGAGTACTGGGGGTCATACTTAACTTGAATCTATCCTTCCAGCCCCAAGTCCAATCACTAACAAACTCATGCAGACTCCACCTCCACAACATGGCACAAAATCCGCACGTTCCTAACCCCGGAAACCACTAAGCAGCTCATCCACTCCCTCATCATATCACGACTTGATTACTGCAACTCCCTCCTCACTGGCCTGCCTCGCCACAAGCTATCCCCGCTTCAGTCGATCCTGAATACGGCAGCCAGACTCATCCACTTTACCAACCGCTCCGTTTCCGCCACCCCCCTCTGCCAATCTCTCCGCTGGCTTCCGATTGCCCAACGGATCAAATTCAAAACCCTAACACTGACGTACAAAGCTGTCCATTATACTACCCCAAACTACATCACCGACCTAATATCTAAATACCACCCAACACGCACTCTCCGTTCCTCACAAGACCTCCTTCTCTCTAGTTCCCTGGTCTCCTCCTCCCATGCCCGCCTCCAGGACTTCTCCAGGGCGTCACCCATCCTCTGGAACTCCCTGCCCCAACCCATCAGATAATCACCTACTCGCCTCTCCTTTAGGCACACCCTGAAAACCCACCTCTTCAGGGTAGCCTACCCCACCCCCTGCTAATTGCTGACCTCCTCCACTCTTCCTACCACTCTATCCCCCACAGCCATTTCCTCCTGTACCACTATCCCCTCCCTCCTAGATTGTAAGCTCGAAAGAGCAGGGCCCTCGAACCCCTTGTGTATCACATTGTATTGTTGTAGTACTGTCGCATGTTCTGTCTCCCATTGTAATGTACAGCGCTGAGCGAACTGTTGGCGCTTTATAAATACTGTATAATAATAATAAATTAAAATAGGACACAAAGTAATGTGTACAGTAAACTCTCATCCCTCCCATTAAACTATAATGTAGACAGAGGGTTCAATGAGCAAGTTAGAAAATGTATATTGGGTGTTATTGCACCTACCAAGATAACTGTCACTTGAAGTGCTGCAAAACCAAGATTTATTGATACTTCTATTGCCATTCGGTGATGGTAGTGCTTGACAGCAGTTCGACTATGCTTGCTATTAACAAATTATGGATACTCATAGGCCACATGGAACATCCATACTGATGCTATACATCCAATAGCTCTTAAAGTGTTAAAACAATGATTCCCCCTGCAAGTTAAGAGCAATGTAAACTTACCTTAAAACAAAACCCTCCAGCAGTGCTGTCTGTCACTGCTAACAGGGCTTCCATCTTCACCCAGTCTTTCTTCCTTTGCTTGAATGGCCAAGCCATGATAATACCACTCCTGAGCAAGAATACAGGAGCCACAACAGTGTGCATGCACAGTTGACATCACCGGCAGCAGAAGTAGTGAATATCTCCTAAACAGTGCACATTTAGGAGATATTCCTTATACCTACAAGTAAGATTTATTATAAACTTACCTGTAGGTACAAGTGAGAAAGTAGTGTTTACTACCACTTTAAGCTGGATACACACTATGAAGTTTTTTTCATTCAACCAGTGTGCTGAATGAAAAATCCTCAGATTCCTTCATCCACACAAGCAATGTGCATACAGGAATTTCCCCCACTTACCTACTGTATACTGACAGAGAGACTTTTCTCCTGTCAGAATACACTGAGCAGTTGATGATTGAATGCAGGTTTTCTAGCAGGACTAGCAGGACTAGGGACACACTTTTACTGCTTTAACTGGTTGAATTTCGATCTGTGTGTACTCAGCTTTAGGTGTTTGGGAAGCCTAAACCTATAAACAGAATGAAAGTTAACCTTAAGCATTTCTAGATGCCCTTTGCCAGTGAATCTGGAGGTGAATAGCTATTGTAATGATTGCTATTGTGTTGACATTGATAAGCCAACACCGAAGGTGTCTGGCAGCAACTTTGTCTACCTTCTATATAGCATAGCCGGGTACTCAGAAGAACTGGGAAGAGCAAGGGACTCCTTTGTGTTTTCCTGCCTACTCTCTTCTCTCCCGGCTGCTAGCTGTGCAGAGAAGCTGTGTGTGTGTGTACTCCTTTGCCCATAGTACAAATGGAGGAGGGATGAGCATGTTTTTTCCTGGGCTTTTGAGAAGAACTCTTGCTGCCAGGGACTGGAGCTGTACACACAGGGGCACCGCATGCCTTTGTGTGCCTACACCAGAGTGCAGGAGGACTGGAGCTGAAGTGACCAGCATGCTGTGTAACCAGAGTGCTGGAATCAAGCTATTGAGGATCTAGTGTTGGGACTGAGGTTTTTGAGGGCCAGATTCCTCATGAAAAAGCCAGAGCGACTGCCAACAGACAAGCGTCCAAACTAACATCTGCTGTATGCCAGAAATGTTGAGCAACTGCAGTTGTGTTTATTCCACTACTGTTTAGCAGATCAATACAACAAAAGACTGCCCATTTTCCTAATAATCCTAAAGCCAACCACTGGCTTACTGAAATGCAGATTTAAAGGGCTGGTGCAACACCATACAAATTGGGCCCCACCATTAGCCAGCTGAAATCTGCAAATTAAGCTCCAGATACTGTATAACTACCTCCCGGGGTACCCCTTTCATTGCTGTCCATTGTTTATACAGTTTACTGTTTACACTGCTCTTCATCAGTACTGTAGATACTAATTTGCTTTGCTCAGTACCAGAGTGATCTAGATTAATGGCCATATTATACCCTAGTATTCTCATCAGTTAGCATTGCATTCAAACAGACTCCTTTATTTGTTCATTGCATTCTTTGCATTGTCATTTATTTTGCTTTGTGATAATATACTTATTCCATTTACTACTAATTAGTCTGGTGCCTATTTCCTATATGCTAATACAGTTGAGGGTAGTATAATAATAACAACTGAGTTAATAGGTGTTTGCAGCTTATCACTACCAAATCAGCTGTGTCAGAGGGGCCGAAACAGTTCTCAGAGTTATGGCAAAGAACAGAGAACCTGTTATACCAAGTGGCTCCTCTGGGGGTGAGTGCTACACATACATGCTTTCAATGACCAAAACTGAGGGAGGTCAGATAATGCATGTCACAGGTTTTGATTATTCAAGTGAAATTGTCATAGATTGTAGTCTTTCTGAGAAAACTTTAAAGAATACAGTATGTAAACCCAAAATGTATTATTCCTGATATGTACCTGTTGTATCATGTACTTCTATGAAAAAGTATTCTGTTTTCTTTGTATTGCTTTTTTTGTGTGAAATGCCTGGTGTTCCTGACAGTCCCTCTGCTCTCATATTAAAAACTGATCGCACTAGGCATGAGGGAAAATGTGATCAGTTCTCTGCCTGTCCTGGAACTCCAATCAGACTTGTTTTGACACTCCCCCCCTGCACAGCCATTCACTGGGAAGATCAGTGTATTGCTGATTCTCTTTTCCTAGCGCTCTAAGATCCTTATGCAGCTGAGAACAGAGGGTATGTGACCAGTTATATAAAAGGAGAAGAAAGATATTTATATTGTTTTGTATACATACATGTTTTGCCTTTCATTTCTATTTTAAACTGAAGGGATTGTTTTACAAGGTGAGGGTTTACATATACAGTACCCAACCAAAAAGGGGAAGTTCTGCTTTAAAGATTGGTCCCCTGCTCCCCATTAAGGATTGGCACCTTTGGGGAGCGGGTATCCAAATTTGACAGGTACCCGCTCCCACTTCCGCTGTGATCGCCTAGGTGATCGGAAGCGGAAGTTGTCCTCCTACCCTCCATCCCTGAAGTCTTGTAGGACACATGACAGGTCCCAGAAGATGAAGGGGCCATTCAGGAGCACATCGCTACTCGTGCATGCGCAGTGGGCACCGCAAGCTGTCACAGCCGGGTGCCCACACTGAAGATGGAATACAGGATGGCTGATGAAATGGGCTGCGGCGGGGGCAACGCGGAATCATGGGACAGGTGAGTGGCTGTTTTTTAAAAATCAGCAGCTACAGTTTTTGTAGCTACTGACTTATTTTTTTACAGAGTGAGTGGAACTTCGCTTTAAGTAGATATAAACTCAATGATTAAAATATCATACTAGATTTAACATTAATGTGATTCCAAAGGTTGTTTTCAGCCTTTTCAAATGTGCAGGTTTCAATAAATTAATACCTGGTGATTCTGCCACAAATGTCCTTGTTCAGACACTTTCTCCTAATCAGGCCATAGACAGGTCGTTTATCGGCCAAATTTTCGTCCGCATGAAAAATCGGCCAATATTCACGCCGTTAGTGGGGCAATGCTGTTGGCAGTTTTTCGTAGATCTTCTTGTCTCTTTTTATCAGTCATGCTGGAAAATCCACGAAAAACTGACATTTTTCATAGACATTGGTGGCAGCATCTGTGACAGCAACGACCGATATTTCGTTTATCGGCCGACAATTCGGCCAATAAACGGCCCGTCTATGGCCAGCCTTAAGAGGTAACAACTTGTTTCTAGTTGTGCTCATTGTCCTTATACTTTGATAAGCAGCAGGTCACATTACAACCAATCTGTATCAGCAAAGCTAAATTCAGCTGATATTGCTGATATAACAGTTCAGTGTAGGTAGGCAGAAACATTTTAAACATATATTCCTGTCATGTACGTAGTTAGTGATCTTACCTAAAATCCCAAGTTTTACTGGAAACATCAGCGACACTCCAACCGGAAACCCGATGAGGTAAAACCCCAAAATCATTATAATAGCACCATATTTTTGCCTTCCTGTTCCTCTTAATATTCCACAGCAGGCTGACTACAATAGAATAATTAATGTTAAATGTTGTATACTTTTATCTTCAACAGGACCACTATGAAAATTATCGTGTGTGAACTGAGAAAACTGTGCAGCAACCTATCAATGAACTCATTTTATTTTGCACAGATTATTAAACAAAAAACTTTTTCCACCCAGTCACTTATACATATGTTTTCATTAATATTCACTTAAAGTAGAACTTTAGTCAGAAAATAATTCCTTGGCACCTTTTGTAGGTATAACTATGTAAAACATTAAAAATAAGTACCTATGCTGGTTAAAATCTAGCAATAAACTGTCGCACTCTGCTCTGCACATGCTCAGTTGCTCTCTATTGCTTGGCACTGTGCTGAAGAGCCACTAGAGTTCGATCTGCAAACAGCCTAAAGATTTACTGCTGCTCAGGGGCTTTGGGCTTCAGCAAAATGGCAGCTTCCAGCAAGAGGAAACAGCAGCAATGCTGGAGGCAATTTACAGCACACACTAATTTTGGTAGCATAATTATTAATGCAAAATGTACCGTATGTTCCTTGGTAAAGAACATTATTTTTTATCAAGTTGTTATGAGTAAAGTACCACTTTAATTTATACATAAATAATGAGCTAAATAATAAAATACTTACAATTGTACCTTGACACAGGTGAAATGGAGCAAATACGAGTATAACATGTGACACCAAAATAATGATATCTCTGCATTTAACAACAAAGGAAAAATAAAATCACATAGGATCATGCTACAAAACATTTACCATGACAGTAAAGTATAAAAATAATTTCTCCTGTTTTACGTAGGTTAGGACAAGTAAATAAACTATCCATTTCACTTACTAATAACTGTACCAGTGTAGATAAATTCTCCTTTCTTTACTATGTAGATGTGTTTATTATACTCATTGAAGCTGCATATTTACCAGACTGCAACTGTTTGGAAAATGAAGAATGAGCAGTTGTAAATAGAAAAAAAAATGAAACTTTAAAATAGTGGTCCTACACTTTCACTAGAATCCTAATAAAATTTGTGAATGTATTCACAAGTGTAAGTAAAGTTCAGGAGCAAAACAAGGAGAAAAAACAAAGAATCACTGTTATGACTCAAGAAAGTAGAAAGTCAGTATTCTACTGAAATACAGGTTATCTGTTCTATTACGTCTTTTGCAACATGTGTCAGGGCACTCAATATTTTGGGGTATCTTTAGGGTTAGATAAATAAATCCCCCAATCCCTACTCCCTACCCACCTAATCTACTCTAATCTAAACCTACCCACCTAAACCCTGACAGCAGGTCCATTTGTGGTGATAACATTCCCTATTCAGAAATGTTTTTGGCGCTGCCAATGCAGTAACGTTCTTAAAATTGAATGGGCTGTATGTATACCATTGCAGTAAGCCCCTATTTATGTCAAAGGGAAGTTACTGTCCAGATACAGGCAGCACGAAGAATAATTCTTAATGAAGGATACAAACTCTGTACACTTCAATCAGAGGGAGGTAAGTTGGCACTTTCCTTGGTGTGGGGGGTTAAGCTTTGTACGTTAGGGAATGAAAGCGGGGGAATTTTTATCTAAAGCTGGCTTTGTCCAGGTGTGCACTGGGGTTCTTCCTGTCAGTCCCTACATCACTATTATGTCTTATAATGATGTAATGGCAGGCACTCTATCCAACACACCTGCCAGGTAACACTGACACCATTGATTTGAGAGGCTATTCTCCCCCTGTTGTCCATAATTCCATTGCCACCAATGATTTAACCACTTGCCTACCAGGCACTTATACCCCCTTCCTTACCAGGCCAATTTTCAGCTTTCAGCGCTGCCGCACTTTGATTGACAATTGCACGGTCATGCAACATTGTACCCATATGAAATTTTGATCATTTTTTTCTCACAAATAGAGCTTTCTTTTGGTGGTATTTAATCGCCACTGGGCGCTTTACTTTTTGCGCTATAAATTAAAAAAAGTGCAAAAAATTTGAAAAAAAAAAAGTTTATTTGTATCTTTTATAAAATTTTTCAAACAGGTATTTTTTCTCCTTCACTGATTTGCGTTGATGAGGCGGCACTGATGGGCACTGATAGGCGGCACTGATGGGCAGCACTAAAGGGCACTGATAGGCAGTACTAATGAGGTGGCACGGATAGGCGGCACTGATAGACAGCACTAATTAGGGGTCACGGATAGGCGGCACTGATATGCAGCACTGATAGGCGGCACTGATAGGTGACACTGATGATGGGTACTGATAGACGGCACTGACTGGCATCACTTCTGGGCACTGACTGGCGGCACTGACTGGCACAACCCCTGGGCACTGACTGGTGGCACTGACTGGCAGCACTGCCTGGCTGCACTGGTGGGTGGCACTGGTGGGCAGCACTGGTGGGTGGGCACAGGTGGGTGGCACTGGTGGGCACAGGTGGGTGGGCACAGGTGGGTGGCACTGCTGGGCACATGTAGGTGGCACTTCTGGGCACAGGTAGGTGGCACTGCAGAGTGGCACAGGTGGGTGCACTGCTGGGCACAGGTGGGGGCACTGCTGGGCACAGGTGGGGGCACTGCTGGGAATGGGTGGGCGGGGCTAGTGGGCGCACTGCTGGGCGGAACTTGCGGGTGTCACTGCTGGGCACCGATCATCAGGGCACTGATCATCAGTGCCCTGATGATCGGTGCCGATCCCCGCTCTGACAACTGCCGGTTCTCGGCAGTACTTTCCTCACGATCTGACAGCGTGAGGAAAGTGCAGCCGAGAACCGGCACTTGCATTTCCCTGTGATCAGCGTGTCATTGGACACCGCTGATCACGTGGTAAAAGGCCGGTGGGATCGGCCTTTCACCGCATCACGTGATCAGCTGTGTCCGTAGGACACAGCGATCACGGAGATCGCCGAGTGCGCGCCCCCTGGGGCGCGCAGGAGAGCGCGTTCTGGGAGGACGTCATATGACGTCCACTCAGAACTGGCCGGCCGCGGTGAAGCCGTCATTCGGCTATGCGCGGTCGGCAAGAGGTTAAGAAGCTGTTCTTCCTAGGGCACTAAGGCAATCATACCACTGACACCAATGATCTGGGGACTATTCTCCCACTGAGGTTGTAACAGGATGCGTAATCAGTCAATTGATCAAACAGATGATAGCTTTACCTTGAACCTTACCAAACTCTTATCAAAAGAGTGTGCATGCAGTAGAGAACAATGTTAAACTGATTTGTATAAATGGAAGCCAGTGCCTATATCTATATATATATACTGTATATATATATATCTATATATCTATATCACAGGACCTTCTTCTATCTTGCTCCCTGGTCTCCTCCTCCCACGCACGACTGCAAGACTTCTCCAGGTCCTCCCCCATCCTCTGGAACTCACTACCCCAATCCATCAGACTGTCACCGTCCCTCCTCACCTTCAGGCGCTCCCTGAAAACCCACCTCTTCAGGGAAGCCTACCCCACCCTCACCTAACAGCCGCTGCCCTTCCCTCCTCCTACCACTTCATCCCCCACAGCCGCTTCCTCCGGTGCCTCTACCCCCTCCCTCCTAGATTGTAAGCTCGAAAGAGTAGGGCCCTCTAACCCCTTGTGTACTGTTTGATGTTACTGTTCTGTTTCATGTATTGTCCCCCCCATTGTACAGCGCTGAGCAAACCCTTTGGCGCTATATAAACACGATAAATAAATAAATAAATAAATAAATATATCTAAGCATAATGTTCGTTTTTGTCAATGTGTGTATTTCTATTACAGTAAACTCATATTTTTGACTGATTACTCATTTTTTAAATAAATTTTAAACATACATTTTGTAAGCCCATACTCTTTTGTATAAACTTTTTTTTTTCTTTTAACTGCTGGTACAGAAAGAATTTACTACAGTCTCACTAAGGTTGAGAGCCACTGGCTACTGTCTAGAGCAGCCTTTTTCAACCAGGATACCCAGGCTCCCTGGGGTGCCTTCAGGCTTCTTCAGGGGTGCCTTCTTCATGCTTCTTCAGGGGTGCTTTAGCAATACGCCTAAAAATTGCCCAAAACTTGTATATAAGCTAGCCTCTAACGTTGGGTGTACTATGTGTGTTGATGTTGCTGCATTATGTAAAACTTATAAAATAGTTTTTTTAAATTTTAGAATGCGGTGCCTCGAGATTGTGCAGAATTTTAAAGTGTGCCTTGACTGAAAAAAAGTTGAGAACACTGGTCTAGAGAACATGCAACATAAGGGAATTTGTGTTATCTGGACTCTCTAAGGTGTTCTAAGCTAATATGCAAGATACTGAGTTTAAGGGTCAGTTCACACCACAAAAATGCACTCCGGATGCATTCCGGATATGTTTTTGCTTACAGTTTATACCACACTCTGTTCTGATGCAGTTTTAATGCAGTTTGCTATGTTCCAGTACAGTTCTGTGCAGAAAAAAATGCAGCATGTTCTACATTTTTTTCTGCACCGGAAACTGACTAGAACTGACTGCACTGACTGCACTGGTGTGAACTATGGCCCTTGGAATACATAGAAAACTCTGTGAGTGCATTTCTGATGCAGAAAAAAAATGCACTGGACTGCATGTAGTGTTAACAAGCCCTCAAGCAAAGTGGATTGCCAGCTAAGCCCTGATGGTGCATCCCAGTAAAAGCCTTCTTTGGCCATTTATTCTCTTCTGCCTCACCATTAAAGACTTTTTTCTTTAAATTATTTTCTTTGCAAACCAAAAAAAAATGTAACTTGTCCCTAAATTCCCTACCATAATAAACTGGTCCAGATATATTTTTATCTGGGTAGCTATGATTTTTTTACTTATGCCAAAACAGGGTAGTGTTTTTAATATCAATTTTCTGTATAGAAACTTATAAAAACCCTTGTGCAAAAATGGAAGATCACTATATATTATCATGCCACAAACTGTATCAAGGAGAGAAATCATTGTTTAAATGGATTTGAAGAAGTATTTACATAATACTCACCTATCATTTGTAAACATATAACCTATGACACTTCTCAGTGCAAGTACAGTACAGCAGACCAACAGGCAACCAGATACTGAAAAACAGGAAGTACAGATTAGTCTGAAAAAAGAATTTAATGTGTGAACTGTTTGGTATATGCCCACTAATACATCAAATAACAGTAACCAAATCAGAAGTGGTACTCAAAGCCCAAGAAAATTGCACAATTGAAAACAAATGGCGATAAATGCAAGACTAATGTTTACCAATAGTGATGGGCCGAACACCCCCCCTGTTCGAATTGCGGCCAAAAATCCAAACCTACTGAAAGGTCAACCATGAACTTCAAACTGGGACAATTCACTAAGCTGTCTGAGTATGCGATAGATGCTGCACAGCTACTAACATACTGCATGAGTTATATTATTAAGTCATGCGGTATTTTAGTAGTGAAGACATTCTTTATTGTTTCAGCTGTCAGTGGGGTTCCTCACTGACAGCTGAATGTAAAAAGAATTGCTGACATTGCCCGGCAATTAAAAAGTGTTTTAAAAACGCGTGGGATCCCCCCTCCATCCATACCAAGACGTTCGGGTCTGTATGGATTTTGAGGAGAACCCCCACAGCAGAATTAAAAAAAAAATGGTGGTGGTCCCCCCCCAGAATCCATACCATATCCTTGTCCGAGCATGAAGCTCGGCAGCTCAGATAAAGGGGTGAAGGAGCAAGCGCCCCCACCTCCTGAACCATATTAGGCCACATGCCCTCAACATGGGGGGAGCTTTAAGATGGGGGGGCTCCCGTGGATTGTGGTTGTGGGGGTCTGTGAGCGGGGGGCTTATCGGAATCTGCAAGCCCCCTTTAACAAGGGGGCCCCCAGATCCCGGCACCCCTACGTGAATGAGTATGGGGTACATAGTACTGCTACCCATTCACAAAAAAAAAAGGGTAGTGTAAAAATGAGAAGAGACAACTCCTTTATTAAAGACAAAAACAAAAAATGTCCCCCGAAGTAGATCTGTCAATCACAATGCCTGCCGCCTGTGACCACCTGTGGTCAGGTGCATTGCTTTGACCACTCACAATGCACTGTCAGGGTGCAGTGCATTGTGGGGCATGGCATGGTGAACAGCCTGCCGAACGCCCTTATTATTCGTGTGTTCGCTGAGCACATGAGTGGCCCATGTTTGAGTCGAACTTATGTTCGATTGAACTTGAAGCCCAACACTATTTACCAAATGTGTTCTTGAGTGTTAACCAATCTCTGAAAGGTTTTGCCCCCTTCATGACCAGGACATTTTTGCTATTTAGAACTGTGCTATTTTAACTAGCTGCCGACCGCAGATAGCCGAATGACGGCTGCACTGCGGCCGGCCAGTTCTGAGTGGACGTCATATGACGTCCTCCCAGAACGCGCTCTCCTGCACGCCCCAGGGGGCACGCACCCGGCGATCTCCGTGATCGCTGTGTCCTACGGACACAGCTGATCACGTGATGTGGTAAAAGGCCAATCACAGCGGCCTTTTACCACGTGATCAGCGGTGTCCAATGACACGCTGATCACAGGGAAATGCAAGTGCCGGTTCTCGGCTGCACTTTCCTCACGCTGTCAGATCGTGAGGAAAGTACTGCCGAGAACCGGCAGTTGTCAGAGCGGGGATCGGCACCGATCATCAGGGCACTGATGATCAGTGTCCTGATGATCGGTGCCCAGCAGTGCCACCCGCAAATTCCGCCCAGCAGTGCGCCCACTAGCTCCGCCCACCTGTGCCCAGCAGATCACCCACCTGTGCCCAGCAGTGCACCCACCTGTGCCACTCTGCAGTGCCACCCACCTGTGCCCACCCACCAGTGCTGCCCACCAGTGCCACCCACCAGTGCTGCCAGTCAGTGCCACCAGTCAGTGCCCAGGGGTTGTGCCAGTCAGTGCCACCAGTCAGTGCCCAGCAGTGATGCCAGTCAGTGCCGTCTATCAGTACCCATCATCAGTGTCAGCTATCAGTGCCACCTATCAGTGCTGCATATTAGTGCCGCCTATCCGTGACACCTCATTAGTGCTGTCTATCAGTGCCGCCTATCCGTGCCACCTCATTAGTACTGCCTATCAGTGCCCTTTAGTGCTGCCTATCAGTGCCCATCAGTGCCGCCTATCAGTGCCCATCAGTGCTGCCTCATCAACGCACATCAGCGAAGGAGAAAAAATACCTGTTTGAAAAATTTTATAATAGAAACAAAGAAAATTTTTTTAATTTTTTGCACTTTTTTTATTTATAGCGCAAAAAGTAAAGTGCCCAGTGGCGATTAAATACCACCAAAAGAAAGCTCTATTTGTGAGAAAAAAATGATCAAAATTTCATACGGTTACAATGTTGCATGACCGTGCAATTGCCAATCAAAGTGCGGCAGCGCTGAAGGCTGAAAATTGGCCTGGTAAATAAGGGGGTATAAGTGCCTGGTAGGCAAGTGGTTAACTGGCAATTCCTCAGTCATGCAACACTACCCAAATGAAATTGATATAACTTTTTTTTTTACACAAATAGAACTTTTGGTGGTATTTGATCACCACTGAGTCTTTCATTTTTTGATATATAAATAACAAATACTGAGAATTTTGAAAAAAAACAAATTTTCCTTAGTTTCTGTTATAAAATTTTGCAAACAAATAAACTTTCTTCATAAATTTAGGACAAAATTCAGTCTGCTACATTTCTTTGGTAAAAAATAACCGCAAATCAGTGTTTATTATTTAGTCTACATTATAGAGTTTACAAACTAGAGTTAAACAATTTAAAATTGATTGATCCCAATGTACTGACTGCCTACCTCATTTCTTCAGACCCTAAAATGCCAGGACAGTACAAGTATTCCCCAAAAGACCCCTTTTTAGAATGTAGACATTCTAAGGTATTTAGTAAAAGGCATGGCAAGTTTTTGGAAGTTGTCTTTTTTTTTTTTTATACTATTTTTTGGAAAGTGAAGAAATTAAATAAAATTTATTTTTATTTCACATTTTTTTTTAACATACTGTCACAGTGCAGTACAGCATCATCATGACTGGTGTGATGGTGATCGGGGTTACTGACTGGTGATAGTATGTAAAAAAAAAGTAATGATTTCTTATTCAACTTTTTAAACATTTTTTCTTTTTTTTTACCATATTGTTATCAGTTGTCAGGGGTGATCAGGGATTTTTTTTACACTGTGACTGGTGCAGTACTAGTGCAGTACAGCATCATCATATGACTGGTTTGGTGGTGATAAGGGATACTGACCAGTGACAGTATGTAAAAAATATTAATAATAATAAAAATAGTAATAATAATAACAATAATAATTTTTGATTAATTTTTTTAAATTTATTTTTGTACAATTTTTTTTCATACTGTCATCAGGGTAGTTCAGTGTCACCATTGTGATATGGATGGAGGGGGTGTGTTAACAGCGATTTTTTTTTTTAACAATGATCCTTGTAACAGCAATAATTTGAACTGTCATGAATGGTTTTCATTTGTGACTCATTGTTTACTTTTGTGATGCTGTGACTGGCTCACAGCTCTCACATGCAGAGCGTTCTGTAATTGGCCCAGGTACCATGTGATCACTGGTGACCAATCACAGATCACACACAGTAGTAAACAATGATGTCATGAATGGATTCCATTAATTTATTTATTTCAGGTACTTATATAGCGCTGTCAATTTACGCAGCGCTTTACATATATGTATTGTACATTCACATCAGTCCCTAACCCTCAAGGGGCGTACAATCTAAGGTCCCTAACTTACATTCATACATGCACATACTAGGGCCAATTTAGACAGGATCCAATTAACCTACCAGAATGTCTTTGGAGTGTGGGAGGAAACCGGAGTACCCGGAGGAAACCCACGCAGACACAGGGAGAACATGCAAACTCCAGGCAGGTGGTGCCGTGGTTGGGATTCATGACTCTTCTTTCCTAGGTGACATGTGATCACACAGCGATAACGTGGTATCTGGCCGCTCACAGCAGCCAGATACAAAGCACCACAATCCACTGTGTCCGGTGGACACAGAGGTTGCAGATTGCACCGCTGTGTGCCCCAAGGCACAGGAGTATCACAACATACTGGTGTTTGGTATTTAGTTCTGGTGCAGAAAAATGCAGAATGCTGTACCTTTTTAAAATGCACATGAAAGCACTGCAAATGTATAAACTAGGCTCATTGGACTACATTTTTCTTGTATATATGTTTTTGCTGCATTTAAAATGCACCTGACTGCATCTGGTGTAAATAAGCCCTAAAACGGTGAGCTCTAGATAGTAATAAAATCTCTGTATGCATTCTAATTGTTTCCTATTCCTTCTAAAACTACAAATAGTTTTGGGTAAAAAAAGTTCAGGCTAAATTCACACTCCAGGTGGCATGTGAAATCGGACAGTGGTTAATATTATTTAGAATAAGGTGTACTTAAGATGTCACATTTCTAGTAGCAAGGGGGACTTTAAAAAGATATTATCAGAGGGTACAAACTGCTGCAGGTATGAAGCAATATTTGCCATGGACTCCCATACCCTACTGTCATGGTCGAATGCCAGGCTTTAAGAATGGCAAAGTTCCCACATTTTCAATTACTGTCAGAGATTGCCACAAAGCACCACCCCCACATTGGCCCATTACTATGATGGACATCATAACTGGCCAATTGGCGGTAAGAGCGGAATGAAATTTGGCCTTAACAGAAAGATAGGAGAGATGTGCAGGTGTGTGTAGGCATCTCTAGCATTTAGCTTCCTTTTTCCTAGTGAAAGAACCTCCTTATGTACTATGTTGGTCTGGTGCTATACAGCTGTGCCTTGATTATAATCAAAATGATTGGGTAGGTGGGTTGTGTTCTATGTCCTCATTTCATGTCTTTACTCTGAGTGCAAGTTTCCATATATAACAAATTATTTTCCATTTATATTCATGATGAGGTGTATGGTAGATGTTGTCTTTTTAGCATAAGTGAATTTTGGATGCAGCAAAGTTCATGATGGTGGTATACAGTGGAGCACATTTTGGGAAACATTGCACCTATGTACACATGAAAATACTAGTGCAAACACAAAAATTGAGAGTAAACATGTTGTAGAAACTAGAGAAAATGAGAACTGAGAGTCATGTTCACAGAAACCAGATACCTGTGCAGTAAAGTACAACTTTAGTAGACTTTTTGGCTTGTTCGATGTCTCCCGCTCCTAAAGCCATTCCAATTCTGATATTTGCAGTTGTGCTAAAGCCCATGGGAAGCTGTACAGGAAAATATAGTATGAATTAAAAATCTGGTCAAGACATTTCTTTGATGCTTACCCCCGCAGCAGCCACTTGGTATGATAGGTTCTCTGTGCTGCCACGACTCTGTAAACTGCTGTGTCCCCTCTGGTACACCTGGTTATATAGGTTGAAGGCTGCACACACTTGTATAACTAAAAGTGGTTCTAAAGGCTTAAGGTTTTTTTACCTTCATGCAGGGGCGGACTGACCATTTGGAAACTTGGGCACTGCCCGAGGGCCCGGGGTCAGTGGGGGGCCCCATGAGATGCCCCTGGTACCTTTTTCATAGGCTTTTTTGAGTTTGGGCAAGGACACAGGGGCCCCATGATCACCTATTGCCCGGGGGCCCCATGAGTTGTCAGTCCGCCCCTGCCTTCATGTATTCTATGCATTCATTTCTATGCATTCAGTTTGCAGCTCCCACTCCCCTCAGCCCCCCTTATCCTCACCTAAGCCTGATCCTGACTCAGTGAGGTGCACAAGAACAGAAACTCTCCTGGGTCTCTGCCTCCTCATTGTCTGAGACGCAATAGCAGGAGCCGTTGGCTCCCACTGCTGTCAATCACAGTCAGTGGGGAGGGAGGGAGGGGGGTTGGGGGGAGCATGCTATGTGCATCTCATAGACATACAAAGGCGGCTCAGGAGTGAGCACACACGAGTGCCCCCAAAGCAAGCAGCTTGCTCTGGGGGCTCTCAGCAAGAGGAGTGGCCTGGATCGCCGGCAGGGGATATGAAAAGAGGAGGTTTGAGGCTGCTCTGTGCAAAACCATTGCACAGAGCAGGTAAGTATGATCTAGTGTGGTGGTATACTAATATTTAAAGTTATTGTAAAGGTTCCAATATGGTTTTAAATAAACATATTAACAACTTAATGGCATATAAAATAAGTAAAGTATGGAAAGACAAGATAAATGCAATGCATAAACCAATAAACAAAATAAATTTGTTAGGATGCACTAGACTAATTGATCTTCACCACTTGTGTGCCCCAAAAATCACACCCTGCTTACCAGATTCTCAGACGTCAATGAAACAGAGGTCTGGCTACTCAATAAGGGATAAACCCAAATGGATGGATGGATGACGCAGACATCAGCAATCCAATGAAATGAGCTGGCTCCGGATTATACTATTAGCAAGCAAGAAGGGGAAGATCTCTCATAGTGTAGAATTTAAAATCATCTTTTTTTTTATTAAAGTAAAGAAGCTACTCACAAGTAACAAAACTCTGTTGCATCAGTAACCTGTTGGACGAAACACATTGGTCGGAGCTACAGCGGTGACGTCATCATGCCCCTCATAGCTCTGATCAGGAAAAACAGAGATTATGATGCCGGTTTATTTTATACACTTGTGAGTAGTTTCTTTACTTTCATAAAAAAATTATGATTTTAAATACAACACTATGAGAGAACTTCTCCTTCCCGCTATTTATTAATGCAATCCAGAGCCGGTTCGTTTCGCTGGATTGCTAATGTCGGCCTGATCCATCCATTTGGGTTGTGTCCCTCAATGTGTAGCCAGACCTCCATTTCTTTGAGGCCTGAGGATCTGGTAAGTAGGGTGCGATTGTTGGAGCACACAAGTGGAGAAGATTTTGTTTATCAGTGGGATCTTTTGGGCTGCTTTATTCGCACTGGATTCTCCATTTGGTTATGGAATGTAAACTCAGTACTTTTTGAATACATCTATGAACTTTTAAGACTACCTGCTACACTGCCGAGGCTACAGATCCGATGAGTGGGTTCCATACCCAGATCATCACAAGTTGCAAGTGACTGTGTCAAGTTCAATTGTCTTTCTTCTAGCTCAACACACTTTACACTATAGCATATCACACCGAGGCTCAGACTGTCCAGCTTATTCTGTATTGCATCTTACTGACTAGGGCCTTATTAACATCCTGAATTGCAGGACTTTGGCTACAGCATGTTCCCCCCTGCAGAAAGACTGATACTAGTGTCTCATTTCAAGTCTTTCACCTTCAAAGGAACTTGCTTCATCAGACTAGCTTACCATCTTTTAGGAGGGGTCAACCTCTGCTGAAGTCTGCTTCCGCCTCTAAACCCTCTGCAATCTTAGCTAAGCTTTGCCTTCATTCTTTGTGTTAAAGAGATTTTCACCTAAATCACTCAAATAAGGAAGCAACGCTTTGTAAATGATGAAGGTAGCAGGGAACGGTGACAAGGGTGAGGCTCCTTCTAGCACATTTTCTCCATCATATAACCTTCAACGGATTTATTTTTTTCCTTGAGCTACAGACAGAACAGCGACATGAACCAAAAATGTTGACATGTAGGCCTCAGCTGAGTTACTGGCACATTAGATGAACGTATGGCCATCAGCAGACTCACAGTGGGAGCATGTTCAAAGGATCAGGATGGCTGAGCAGTCTAAGGCAATGTGTTCAGTTTGTAGTCTCCACTGGAGCCATGGGTTCAAATCTGACATCTGTTTAACCTTTTCATTGCTTGCCATTAAGGATCTCTTGTTTGTCCATGCTCTATCTCTAGCAAAACAAAAATATGGTGTCCCACACTGCAAAAACAGGGCTCCATAGCTCAGGGGTTAGAGCACTGGTCTTGTAAACCAGGGGTTGCAACTTCAAATCTCTCTGGGGCCTGTCTGCAGTTCCTGGTGAATGTATCTCCCAAAGCAGCATAATAAGAATGTGTCCCAAGGAAATATAAGGTTATGAATAATTGAAGGGCTCTAGATTGCAAAATCAAAACATTAGGAAAACTTGAATTTCTAAAAATCTTTAACCGCTTGCCGCCCTGCCACTGTGTATATACGTGTGCAGGGCGGCAGTGGAGCGCAAAACCACGTTTAAAAACGGGTTCCGCGCTCCCGACACTTTCGCCGGCAGGGAGCACGCGCGCGCGCTCCCGCCGACCCGCGGGTGACACTATTTGATCCAGGAGGGATCAATCATTAGATTTCAGCCAGTGATTTCTGGCTGAAATCACATGATCGGTCCCTGTCCTATCCTGTCCTGTGTTGACATACACACAGGGCAGGATATGATGTCATTCTTCTCTGCCTGGACACATTCCGTTCCAGACAGAGAAGAAGACATCCAAAAAGTGAGTACACAAGCACTACACTACAGTTAGAACACTCTAGGACACATTTAACCCCCTGATCGCCCCCCCCCCTCCAGTTAACCCTTCACTGCCCTGTCACCAGTGTTACTGATCAGTGAAGCGATTTTTACTGATCAGTGTCGCTGGCGACTTCCGATAGAGTTAGCGCCCCTCCCAGATAGCGCCAGATTGCCCGCCAGTACACCAGTAATCCCGTTTAACCCCTTGATCTCCCCCCCCTCCAGTTAACCCCTTCACTGCCCTGTCACCCAGTGTCACTGATCAGTGAACCAATTTTTACTGATCACTGTATCAGTGTCGCTGGCGACTTCCGATAGAGTTAGCGCCCCTCCCAGATAGCGCCAGTTTGCCCGCCAGTACACCAGTAATCCCGTTTAACCCCTTGATCGCCCCCCCCTCTAGTTAACCCCTTCACTGCCCTGTCACCAGTGTCACTGATCAGTGAACCAATTTTTACAGATCACTGTATCAGTGTCGCTGGCGACTTCCGATAGAGTTAGCGCCCCTCCCAGATAGCGCCAGATTGCCCGCCAGTACACCAGTAATCCCGTTTAACCCCTTGATCTCCCCCCCCCTCCAGTTAACCCCTTCACTGCCCTGTCACCCAGTGTCACTGATCAGTGAACCAATTTTTACTGATCACTGTATCAGTGTCGCTGGCGACTTCCGATAGAGTTAGCGCCCCTCCCAGATAGCGCCAGTTTGCCCGCCAGTACACCAGTAATCCCGTTTAACCCCTTGATCGCCCCCCCCCTCTAGTTAACCCCTTCACTGCCCTGTCACCAGTGTCACTGATCAGTGAACCAATTTTTACAGATCACTGTATCAGTGTCGCTGGCGACTTCCGATAGAGTTAGCGCCCCTCCCAGATAGCGCCAGATTGCCCGCCAGTACACCAGTAATCCCGTTTAACCCCTTGATCGCCCCCCCCCTCCAGTTAAACCCTTCACTGCCTGTCACCCAGTGTCACTGATCAGTGAACCAATTTTTACTGATCACTGTATCAGTGTCGCTGGCGACTTCCGATAGAGTTAGCGCCCCTCCCAGATAGCGCCAGTTTGCCCGCCAGTACACCAGTAACCCCGTTTAACCCCTTGATCGCCCCCCCTCCAGTTAACCCCTTCACTGCCCTGTCACCCAGTGTCACTGATCAGTGAACCAATTTTTACTGATCACTGTATCAGTGTCGCTGGCGACTTCCGATAGAGTTAGCGCCCCTCCCAGATAGCGCCAGATTGCCCGCCAGTACACCAGTAATCCCGTTTAACCCCTTGATCGCCCCCCCCCCCCCCCAGTTAAACCCTTCACTGCCCTGTCACCCAGTGTCACTGATCAGTGAACCAATTTTTACTGATCACTGTATCAGTGTCGCTGGCGACTTCCGATAGAGTTAGCGCCCCTCCCAGATAGCGCCAGTTTGCCCGCCAGTACACCAGTAATCCCGTTTAACCCCTTGATCGCCCCCCCCCCCAGTTAACCCCTGCACTGCCCTGTCACCAGTGTCACTGATCAGTGAACCAATTTTTACTGATCACTGTATCAGTGTCGCTGGCGACTTCCGATAGAGTTAGCGCCCCTCCCAGATAGCGCCAGATTGCCCGCCAGTACACCAGTAATCCCGTTTAACCCCTTGATCACCCCCCCTCTAGTTAACCCCTTCACTGCCCTGTCACCAGTGTCACTGATCAGTGAACCAATTTTTACAGATCACTGTATCAGTGTCGCTGGCGACTTCCGATAGAGTTAGCGCCCCTCCCAGATAGCGCCAGATTGCCCGCCAGTACACCAGTAATCCCGTTTAACCCCTTGATCGCCCCCCCCCCCCTCCAGTTAAACCCTTTACTGCCTGTCACCCAGTGTCACTGATCAGTGAACCAATTTTTACTGATCACTGTATCAGTGTCGCTGGCGACTTCCGATAGAGTTAGCGCCCCTCCCAGATAGCGCCAGTTTGCCCGCCAGTACACCAGTAACCCCGTTTAACCCCTTGATCGCCCCCCCCCTCCAGTTAACCCCTTCACTGCCCTGTCACCCAGTGTCACTGATCAGTGAACCAATTTTTACTGATCACTGTATCAGTGTCGCTGGCGACTTCCGATAGAGTTAGCGTTCCTCCCAGATAGCGCCAGATTGCCCGCCAGTACACCAGTAATCCCGTTTAACCCCTTGATCGCCCCCCCCCCCCCCAGTTAAACCCTTCACTGCCCTGTCACCCAGTGTCACTGATCAGTGAACCAATTTTTACTGATCACTGTATCAGTGTCGCTGGCGACTTCCGATAGAGTTAGCGCCCCTCCCAGATAGCGCCAGTTTGCCCGCCAGTACACCAGTAATCCCGTTTAACCCCTTGATCGCCCCCCCCCCCAGTTAACCCCTGCACTGCCCTGTCACCAGTGTCACTGATCAGTGAACCAATTTTTACTGATCACTGTATCAGTGTCGCTGGCGACTTCCGATAGAGTTAGCGCCCCTCCCAGATAGCGCCAGATTGCCCGCCAGTACACCAGTAATCCCGTTTAACCCCTTGATCACCCCCCCTCCAGTTAACCCCTTCACTGCCCTGTCACCAGTGTCACTGATCAGTGAACCAATTTTTACTGATCACTGTATCAGTGTCGCTGGCGACTTCCGATAGAGTTAGCGCCCCTCCCAGATAGCGCCAGTTTGCCCGCCAGTACACCAGTAATCCCGTTTAATCCCTTGATCGCCCCCCCCCAGTTAACCCCTGCACTGCCCTGTCACCAGTGTCACTGATCAGTGAACCAATTTTTACTGATCACTGTATCAGTGTCGCTGGCGACTTCCGATAGATTTAGCGCCCCTCCCAGATAGCGCCAGCTTGCCCGCCAGTACACCAGTAAACCCGTTTAACCCCTTGATCGCCCCCCCAGTTAACCCCTTCACTGCCCTGTCACCAGTGTCACTGATCAGTGAACCAATTTTTACTGATCACTGTATCAGTGTCGCTGGCGACTTCCGATAGTGTTAGCGCCCCTCCCAGATAGGGCCAGTTTGCCCGCCAGTACACCAGTAATCCCGTTTAACCCCTTGATCACCCCCCCCCAGTTAACCCCTTCACTGCCCTGTCACCAGTGTCACTGATCAGTGAACCAATTTTTACTGATCACTGTATCAGTGTCGCTGGCGACTTCCGATAGTGTTAGCGCCCCTCCCAGATAGCGCCAGATTGCCCGCTAGTACACCAGTAATCCCATTTAACCCCTTAATCTCCCCCCCCCCAGTTAACCCATGCACTGCCCTGTCACCAGTGTCACTGATCAGTGAACCGATTTTTACTGATCACTGTATCAGTGTCGCTGGCGACTTCCGATAGAGTTAGCGCCCCTCCCAGATAGCGCCAGATTGCCCGCCAGTACACCAGTAATCCCGTTTAACCCCTTGATCACCCCCCCCCTCCAGTTAACCCCTTCACTGCCCTGTCACCAGTGTCACTGATCAGTGAACCAATTTTTACTGATCACTGTATCAGTGTCGCTGGCGACTTCCGATAGTGTTAGCGCCCCTCCCAGATAGCGCCAGTTTGCCCGCTAGTGCACCAGAAATCCCATTTAACCCCTTGATCGCCCCCCCCCCAGTTAACCCCTTCACTGCCCTGTCACCAGTGTCATTGATTACAGTGAACAGATTTTTACTGATCACTGTATTAGTGTCACTGGTGACTTCCGATAGTGTTAGCGCCCCTCCTAGATAGCGCCAGTTTGCCCGCTAATGCACGGGATTTTTTTTACCAAAAACATGTAGCAGAATACATTTTGGCTTAAATTTATGACTAACTTTGAGTTTACGATATATTTTTTATAGCTGAAAGTAGAAAATATTGTTTTTTTTTCAAAATTTTTGTGGTTTTTTTGTTTATAGCGCAAAAAATAAAAAGCGCACAGGTGATCAAATACCACCAAAAGAAAGCTCTATTTGTGTGAAAAAAAGGACATAATTTTCGTTTGGGTGCAGCATTGCATGACCGCGCAATTATCATTTGAGTTAGTGCAGCGCTGTATAGCAAAAAAAGGCATAAATTACAGCATCTATACCATAGTTTGTAGACGCTATAACTTTCACACAAAGCAATCAATATACACTTATTGGGATTTTTTTTACCAAAAACATGTAGCAGAATACATTTTGGCTTAAATTTATGACTAACTTTGAGTTTACGATATATTTTTTATAGCTGAAAGTAGAAAATATTGTTTTTTTTCAAAATTTTTGTGGTTTTTTTGTTTATAGCGCAAAAAATAAAAAGCGCACAGGTGAACAAATACCACCAAAAGAAAGCTCTATTTGTGTGAAAAAAGGAACGTAATTTTCGTTTGGGTGCAGCATTGCATGACCGCGCAATTATCATTTGAGTTAGTGCAGCGCTGTATAGCAAAAAAAGGCATAAATTACAGTATCTATACCATAGTTTGTAGACGCTATAACTTTCACACAAAGCAATCAATATACACTTATTGGGATTTTTTTTACCAAAAACATGTAGCAGAATACATTTTGGCTTAAATTTATGACTAACTTTGAGTTTACGATATATTTTTTATAGCTGAAAGTAGAAAATATTGTTTTTTTTCAAAATTTTTGTGGTTTTTTTGTTTATAGCGCAAAAAATAAAAAGCGCACAGGTGAACAAATACCACCAAAAGAAAGCTCTATTTGTGTGAAAAAAGGAACGTAATTTTCGTTTGGGTGCAGCATTGCATGACCGCGCAATTATCATTTGAGTTAGTGCAGCGCTGTATAGCAAAAAAAGGCATAAATTACAGTATCTATACCATAGTTTGTAGACGCTATAACTTTCACACAAAGCAATCAATATACACTTATTGGGATTTTTTTTACCAAAAACATGTAGCAGAATACATTTTGGCTTAAATTTATGACTAACTTTGAGTTTACGATATATTTTTTATAGCTGAAAGTAGAAAATATTGTTTTTTTCAAAATTTTTGTGGTTTTTTTGTTTATAGCGCAAAAAATAAAAAGCGCACAGGTGATCAAATACCACCAAAAGAAAGCTCTATTTGTGTGAAAAAAAGGACATAATTTTCGTTTGGGTGCAGCATTGCATGACCGCGCAATTATCATTTGAGTTAGTGCAGCGCTGTATAGCAAAAAAAGGCATAAATTACAGCATCTATACCATAGTTTGTAGACGCTATAACTTTCACACAAAGCAATCAATATACACTTATTGGGATTTTTTTTACCAAAAACATGTAGCAGAATACATTTTGGCTTAAATTTATGACTAACTTTGAGTTTACGATATATTTTTTATAGCTGAAAGTAGAAAATATTGTTTTTTTTCAAAATTTTTGTGGTTTTTTTGTTTATAGCGCAAAAAATAAAAAGCGCACAGGTGAACAAATACCACCAAAAGAAAGCTCTATTTGTGTGAAAAAAGGAACGTAATTTTCGTTTGGATGCAGCATTGCATGACCGCGCAATTATCATTTGAGTTAGTGCAGCGCTGTATAGCAAAAAAAGGCATAAATTACAGTATCTATACCATAGTTTGTAGACGCTATAACTTTCACACAAAGCAATCAATATACACTTATTGGGATTTTTTTTACCAAAAACATGTAGCAGAATACATTTTGGCTTAAATTTATGACTAACTTTGAGTTTACGATATATTTTTTATAGCTGAAAGTAGAAAATATTGTTTTTTTTCAAAATTTTTGTGGTTTTTTTGTTTATAGCGCAAAAAATAAAAAGCGCACAGGTGAACAAATACCACCAAAAGAAAGCTCTATTTGTGTGAAAAAAAGGACGTAATTTTCGTTTGGGTGCAGCATTGCATGACCGCGCAATTATCATTTGAGTTAGTGCAGCGCTGTATAGCAAAAAAAGGCATAAATTACAGTATCTATACCATAGTTTGTAGACGCTATAACTTTCACACAAAGCAATCAATATACACTTATTGGGATTTTTTTTACCAAAAACATGTAGCAGAATACATTTTGGCTTAAATTTATGACTAACTTTGAGTTTACGATATATTTTTTATAGCTGAAAGTAGAAAATATTGTTTTTTTTCAAAATTTTCGTGGTTTTTTTGTTTATAGCGCAAAAAATAAAAAGCGCACAGGTGATCAAATACCACCAAAAGAAAGCTCTATTTGTGTGAAAAAAAGGACGTAAATTTTGTTTGGGTATAGCATTGCATGACCGCGCAATTATCATTTGAATTAGTGCAGCGCCAAACAGCAAAAAAAGGCCTGGTCATTAAGGGGGGTAAATCCTCTGGGGCTCAAGTGGTTAATGAGGCAATATCTGCTAGAAACACTCTTTAATTCTGCGTCAAAGGAAACGTGCACTTCAAGCAATTAGCAATATCTTGTTAACTGCAAAACAGTTGCTATCTGCCTGTCCTTGTATGAAGATACTACTTTAGCACTCTTAACATCTGGCTTTCTTTTTTTCTTCCAATGTTTTGTAAATAATGAAGGTAGCAGGGAACGGTGACAAGGGTGAGGCTCCTTCTTGTGCATTTTCTCCATCATGTAACCTTTAACAGATTAATTTTTTTCCTGAGCTCCAAGCGGAACTGCGACATGAACCACAAATGTTGACATGTAGGCCTCAGCAGAGTTACCAGCATATGAGATCAAAGAATGAACATTATCAGGCTCACACTGGTAGCTTGCTCCCAGAGTCAGGATGGCCAAGTGGTCTAAAGCACTGCATTCAGGTTGCAATCTCCACTGAAGGCGTGGGTTCAAATCCCTCTTCCAACATCTGTTTAAGCATTTCATTGCTCACCATTAAGGTTGTTTGCTCATCTAGCGCTCTATCTCTAGTGAAACACAAAAGGTGTTCCGCACTGCAAACACAGGGCTCCATAACTCAGGGGTTAGAGCACTGGTCTTGTAAACCAGGGGTCGCAATTTCGAATTCTCGCTGGGGCCTGTCTGCTGTTCTTGGTGACCGCATCTCACAAAGCGGTGCAATAAGAATTTTCCCAAAAAGCTCAAAGGAAATATAAGGTTATGAATATTTGAAGGGATATTGTTCTTTATTACATTGTTGAATCTTTTAGAGTGTTTTACTCTTATTTTATGCACATTTACTGGTATTTTTGTTATGTTTGCACACTTTCTATTCTGACCTCAATATAACCAGAATATTTGCTCAACTTAAACTCTGTATGCTTATTTATGATTAAAAGCCAGGGAGCCCTCCTGGCCAAAGATTCACAGTCAAGGGCTGTACTTCCAAAGTAGGCTCAGAACAGACAGGGAATCCAAAAATACTTAGTGGCCTTCAAGAGGGTAGCACTACATGTGGGGGCTCATCTGGGATTTCACTGTCTAGAGTGTTGTGAGCCTCAGGAAGAGAACATGGAACCCTACAATGCAAACACAGACGAAGGGGTGTACCTGAATCTGAACCCTCTACTTCGTCTGATTTTGCCAGGGGAATACCTGCCACCAGATTGACTGAACTAGGGAAGTTCATAGAGACTGTGTTGAAAAGTTCTACTTCAATCATCAGTTGTAACTATCAAAGACTGGGATTCTTCTCTGGTAAGATACCCACTCCCCTTGGAGAGGATGCCTTTGACACTTCGACTGATCAAGCTATACAGGTCATAGAAGAATGAGAGGTAGCCAATGCTGTGAAGAAGCAGAGAGTAGTGGAGAATTTGTAGACTCCTGCCTCTGACACTGTACGGAATATGAAGGAGACAAGCGTGTGCGACAAGAGTGTTCACTCCCAAATGAGCAGCAGTGTGACAGGAAGGAAGGGGGCACATACAATAGATATGTTTGTATGTCTGCCATATACCTAGGTAACCTGAACCCAGAAAAGCTCCAATAAGTAGACATGCGCATTTCATTTTGCTTCGATTCGTTTTTCAGACAGATTCGGATGTGTATGACTCTCAGAATGGACATTGTAACGAATGTCAATGATTCCAAACAAAGCTATGACAAAGTTACCAAATGCATTTGCTTCATTTGTTTCATTTGGATGATGTCACACATGTGAAAATAGTTTTGGCCCATGGGGAAATGAATTCAATTGTCAAACTAGTTCAATAATTTGGATAACAAATGGATCTGAATTTCAATACATTATTGTTCAATCAGCTTTCTTTTTATGGCATTTGTTCACCACTGTTTTTTAAATGATATATTTACAAAATAAAATTACTTTCTGCTATAAAACATATCCAATAAAAAATCTAATTTCTTCATAAATGTAAGCCAAAATGTATTCTGCTACATGTCTTTGTTAAAAAAAAATCCCAATGTGGGTATAACTGGTTTGTGCGAAAGAAATAGCATCTACAAACTATGGTATATTTACTGGAATTTTGATTGATTTATTTTTCTATACTAGAATGGCGGTGATCAGCGACTTATAGTGGGACTGTGATAGGGCAATCAGACACTAATTGACACTGGGTGGGAACTGACTAACTGCCACCCACATCTCCAGTGACATTAATACAGGGATCACTGCTAATACTATACACTGTCACTGTACTAATGACACTGGCTGGGAAGGGGTTAACAAAGGGCTAACTGTGTGCCCAACATTGTGTAATGTGCACTGCTTTTACTAAGAAAAGCAGGGAGAAAAAAAACAGCACATTGCTGCTCCCTGTAGAGAGCCCTGTGTTGTTAGTAAACATAGGGCTCTCCACTTTAATTCGCTAAGCCGATCAGCAGGTCCCAGCCGCAAATCCCGTCCCGGCCGGGACCTGCTGATCTGCTTATGCTGTAGCGAATAACAGCACAGAAGGGGCTGCGTGCACTCTACTAGATCACAGAGAGGCCAGACTTCATGTGGCAGTCAGCAAGTGGATATATAAAAATCTTCTGGAAAAACTTCAAAATTTCTTGAATCTACCCAGACCAACGAATATACGAACCAAATGCCAAAGATACGAAATGAATCCCAAAAACAAATCAGTTCAACATAACGAATATGACGAAACAAAATTCTTAAATGAATGAATGCCTCTGAAATGAAGCAGAAATTTCTGCTATGCACGTGTCTATTTAACAGTCACCCCCTTCTCCTTACTTTAATTAATTCCACACATGAATGAAAGCCCTCTTGTGTCAATATATGCAAAAAATATTTTTGAGCATTTTTTTGCACTGCCTTATTCTAAACTTGATCTTTGCCACATAAGCTGATGCTTTATAACAGTGGTTCTCAACCTTTCTAATGCCGCGACCTCTTAAAACAGTTCCTCATGTTGTGGTGACCCCCAACCATAAAATTATTTTCGTTGCTACTTCATAACTGTAATTTTGCAGTGGGAGGAGTAGTGCCACGTCATTGGTGTCAGTGGGAGGAATAGTGTCCCATCACTGATGTCAATGGGAGGAATAGTACCCCATCATTGGTATCAGTGGTAGGAATAGTGCCCCATCAGTGATGTCAGTGGTAGGAATAGTGCCCCATCATTGGTGTCAGTGGGAGGAATAGTGCCCCATCATTGGTGTCAGTGGTAGGAATAGTGCCCCATCATTGGTGTCAGTGGGAGGAATAGTGCCCCATCATAGGTGTCAGTGGGAGGAATAGTGCCCCATCATTGGTGTTAGTGGGAGGAATAGTGCCCCATCATTGGTGTCAGTGGGAGGAATAGTGCCCCATCATTGGTGTCAATGGGGGGAATAGTGCCCCATCATTGGTGTCAGTGGGAGGAATAGTGCCCCATCATTGGTGTCAGTGGGGGGAATAGTGCCCCATCATTGGTGTCAGTGGGAGGAATAGTGCCCCATCATTGGTGTCAGTGGGGGGAATAGTGCCCCATCATTGGTGTCAGTGGGAGGAATAGTGTCCCATCACTGGTATCAGTGGGAGGAATAGTGCCCCAACACTGGTATCAGTGGGAGGAATAGTGCCCCAACACTGGTGTCAGTGGGAGGAATAGTGCCCCATCATTGGTATCAGTGGGGGGAATAGTGCCCCATCATTGGTATCAGTGGGAGGAATAGTGCCCCATCATTGGTGTCAGTGGGAGGAATAGTGCCCCATCATTGGTGTCAGTGGGAGGAATAGTGCCCCATCATAGGTGTCAGTGGGGGGAATAGTGCCCCATCATTGGTGTCAGTGGGAGGAATAGTGCCCCATCATTGGTGTCAGTGGGTGGAATAGTGCCCCATCATTGGTGTCAGTGGGAGGAATAGTGCCCCATCATAGGTGTCAGTGGGGGGAATAGTGCCCCATCACTGGTGTCAGTGGGAGGAATAGTGTCCCATCACTGATGTCAGTGGGAGGAAAAGTGCCCCATCATTGGTATCAGTGGGAGGAATAGTACCCCATCATTGGTATCAGTGGGAGGAATAGTGCCCCCATCATTGGTGTCAGTGGGAGGAATAGTGCCCCATCATTGGTATCAGGGGGAGCAATAGTGCCCCAACATTGGTGTCAGTGGGAGGAATAGTGCCCCATCGTTGGTATCAGTGGGAGGAATAGTGCCCCATCGTTGGTGTCAGTGGGAGGAATAGTGCCCCATGGTTGGTGTCAGTGGGGGGAGGAATAGTGCCCCATCGTTGGTGTCAGTGGGGGGAGGAATAGTGCCCCATGGTTGGTGTCAGTGGGGGGAGGAATAGTGCCCCATCGTTGGTGTCAGTGGGGGGAGGAATAGTGCCCCATCGTTGGTGTCAGTGGGGGGAGGAATAGTGCCCCATCGTTGGTGTCAGTGGGGGGAGGAATAGTTATAGAATAGGGAGGAATTGATCCCGGGGGTGTGTCCAGATGACAGGGACGACATGTCATCCCGCCCACACCTGGAGACGGATAGAGGAGCGGTGTCTCGGTTCCTAAGGCCATCGGAAATATGTGTTTTCCGATGGTCTTAGGCGACCCCTGTGAGAGTGTCGTTCAATCCCCAAAGTGGTCGCGACCCCCAGGTTGAGAACCGCTGCTTTATAAGGTTAGACAAAGAACAGTAGTTGTATACTAATAAAATGAGAAACAAATTAGGGTCCAGGCTTAAAAAAAAAAAAAACTTCAGTTCTTTTGGCAGAAATCCCCCCCCACGCACACTTAATAGAGCTAAGCGTTTAGCTTTTTTTCTGCTAGAAGACCTCTCTCAACAAAAACGCAAACCATAAGGGTTTTTAATCTGCCTCTAAACTCTGAGCTTAAAATATGCCTCTAGACATCCTAATGTATAGGACACATAGGATAACATTGAGCTGCTTGTACAGGCAAAACACACAACTCCTGTAGAAACAGTATTTTTTTAATCCCAGTGTACATGGACCTTTAGAAATGTCTGTGTAGATTTGTATCCTTTTGTTCACTGTTGTTCTCTAAATACATGGTAAATGTATATATGTTCTCCGTGCTGTAATCTTGAGTGCGATGGCAAAAGCAAAACAGTCATTTATTGCTCAAAAGTAAAACATAACAGCTTGCTCAGAGCATAAAATAAACAAAACAGTCCACACTCCTGGTACAAATCAAACTTGGCTCACCACCCAAAAACTTGTCCCTTAACAGGTTTATGTCCCCACATTGGTCCGTACATCTCCAATACACACACTGGTACACACGATCTTCCAGCTATAACAGGTAGCCGGCTAGTGACTCAATTGGGAGGGTGTGTCCATCGCTGGCTTTTCCTTTGTCAACACAGCTGGAGCCAATCAATAGGTGGGGGTGTGCTCTGGTTGCAGGGTTAACCCTATGTGACTAGGAGGATTAAGGCCCCATGTGTATGAGAGGGAAGCGGTGTAGTGCTGGAAGGCTGCCTGTCCTCACTGAGAGCCACACCCTGGACTCAACACCCTGGCAGCAGCTATCAGAGGTGGGAGCTTTCCCACAAAGTTGGGAGCATGAAATTGTCCAAAATGTCTTAGTATGCAGACACCTTAAGAGTTCCCTACACTGGAACTAAGGGTCTAAGCCCAACCCCTGAAAAACAACCCCACACCATAATCCCTCCACCACCAAACCTTACACTTGGCACAATGCAGTCAGGCAAGTACTGTTCTCCTGGCAACTGCAAAACCCAGACACGTCCATTGGATTGCCAGACAAAGAAGCATGATTCATCACTCCAGAGAACACGTCTCCACTGCTCAAGAGTCCAGTGGCGGCGTGCTTTATACCACTGCATCTTATGCATTGCATTGCAGTTGGTGATGTAAGTCTTGGATGCAGCTGCTCAGCCATAGAAACCCATTCCATGAAGGTCTCTACACACTGTTGTTGTGCTAATCTGAAGGTCACACGAAGTTTGGATGTCTTTTTCTATATTGACTCTGCAGACAAGTGGCGACTTCTGCGCACAGTATGTGCTGACCCCACTCTGTCATTTTACGTGGCCTATCACTTCTTGGCTGAGTTGCTGTTGTTCCCAGTTGCTTCCACTTTGTTATAATAACACTAACAGTTGACTATGGAATATTTAGTAGCAAGGAAATTTAATGGATGGACTTATTGCACAGGTGGCAACCTATCATCGTACCATGTTTGAATTCATTGACCTCCTGAGAATGGCCCATTCTTTCACAAATGTTTGTAGAAGCAGTCTGCATGCCTAGGTGCTTGATTTTATACACCTGTGGCCATGGAGGTGATTGGAACACCTGAATCCAATGATTTGGAGGGCTGGCCCAATACTTTTGGCAATATAGTGTATCTCCCCTCCATGGCATCCTTTACAGCACTTAAAGCTGAACTCCAGTCAAACAGTTAACTATGCTGGTGAAATACATAAATGAGAGCTGCTTCACCTGTCAAAGCATTTGTATTTGTAGCCATGTGGTTCTTAGATTTATACAGTTTTGCTGCATAATATGGCTTTCACTGGCAAAGTAAGAAACCTGAATTATCCTTGCTGGAGTTAAGTAACATTTACAGATTATGCCTCTGCTCTATCTGATGAGCTCTCTGTCACTCTGCTTTCCCCTTCTATCAGCATGCTCCCTGTTAGCACAGAAACACTGCAGAACAACTGACTGATTCCTTGTGCTGCTTCTCTTTTTCCCAGGCTGTGCTCTACTACACAGGGTATTTCACAAAGCTGATAAGTCAAATGCAGGGAATTGCACTGCTTCCAATAGAAACACAATAAACAATGTATTCATGGATAAAGAGCAGCCTTTTTCCGAATGTATAACTTGGTTATACAGTGGCAGAGCAGCTTCCCAGCGATGGATCACATACAGTACCTAGTACATGATCCACCCGCTTGGGCAGGGAGCACGTGCGTGCCTACTGGCTTGGTTGTGCTGTGATTCGTCACAGCACATGCCAATCACTAAGGCCTGGCCAATGATTAACCACTGGCATGCCATGATCGGCTCAGAGCTTCATGTAAATAATGTAAACAACACAGAGCTGTGTTCAGTGACAGGGTTCTAGTTTGTTTATTCCCTACTAATCAGGGAGTGAAAACAACAAGATCCCCAGTAAAAGCAGCACACAGTACACACATAAACATTTGTTAGGCACACTTTTAACCCCCTGATCACTGTAATAATGTCATTGGTAATGTCAGTGGCAGTTAGTCAGTTCCCCTCAGCGTCAGTTAGTGTCTGATTGCCCGCCTCACTATCGCAGTCCTGTTATTGGTTGCTGATTACTGCCATTACTAGCATAAATACAAATTCCAATATATATCATATAGTCTGTACACTCTATAACTTTCACAAATACCAATCAATATTCACTTATTGGGAGTTTTTGTTTTTTTTTAATCAAAGACATGTAGCAGAATATATGTTGACCAAAATGTATCAAGAGATCTGATTATCTGATAGAAAAAATGGCTTGCTCATAAAGGGGGTAAAACCTTCCAGAGGGCAAGTGGTTAATTAGTGTCTCTTTTTATCTTCTAAAGGTTAAGTGTCATCTTAGGTAGGCTAGTAAGTGTTAGAATGCATGAATAGTAAAGTGACCAACATACCATTGCAGCCAACATTGACAACTTCAGTATAACAGCTTGTCCTCCCAGCTGTACAACACTAATCAGCCCTAAAAAAAATAAGACAAATTTGTCAGTAGTTGGTCAACTGTTCATACATGGTTTTTGTTCAATTACTGGACCGACAACAACAGTGTGATTAAAACAATCAGAAGAACCACCAGTGGCTGATGAAAATGGAAACGTGAGTCAAAATGATGTTCCACAAAAAACTGTATAGGGTCAGTTTCTTCTGTTACAAGGCTGACAGGAGTAATGACAGTGGCATCACTATGCCTGTCAGCCCAGCACTGGTAGCAGCCAGGAGAGCTGGGAGGAGGTGCATGTTGCGCTCTCTATTCCCTCCCTCTTTGCTGCCAGTGCAGTGCTCCTGTATTACAAGCTGGTAGCAGTATTCACAGACAGGAAAGCTGCACTAGCAGGAAAGAGAGAAAGCCTAGTACTGAAAGGTCCATTAGAGGAGGAGAGAGTCGGGAGGAGGTAGAGCAGAGTTCTCTCTCCACCTCCAGCTCCTCTCTCCTGTCAGAGCAGTGCTCCTGTATACACAGCTGATGGCTTTTGAATATAGGTACACTGACAGATTGGGGATTTGCAGTTTTGTTTACCTACTCTCACCCCCATCTATCTATCTACCCTTAGCGCAGGCCTGTAGACAGGAGGGTTTGCTTAGGTGAGAAATATCCCCCCCCCAGATGAAAGATAAACAATTGCTCATGAAGACTAATGGGATTACGACATCATTTTGAGAATACCAGTATAGTGCTGCTTGATATTTATTTTAGCACATAAATTCATGGGATTGTGTTTGGTGCTAGCTGCGTTTAATTAGATACAATTGCATAGCAGCTCACAAGCTTTTTCACACAACATCATTTTGGCCTTTTCAGCATGCCTGGAGGTGCCATACATGTTTTGCAATTCCAGCAATGTCCCCGTAGTTCCATATTTTCACTATGGTTGTTTCAACTTTAAAATGTTAGGGAAAAAAACCTTAGCATGACTCCAAGTAAAGAATTCGTTCAAGAGGGATATGCCTAATATACAGAATCAAACCTTGGGATGTCAGCTAAATAAACTATATGATAATATGAGACAGCTGAACCCCTCACCCCCAGGAATAAAGAACTATGTATGCCCCTGGACAGAAGCACAGATGGAAAGTGCTGTCAATTGGAGCCGATCACCTATACCAGAGCAAGGGACAAACACATAGACAGAGAATGGCCTAAAGAGGGGCACAGATTATGGGCCCACTGTAATGGGTTTCGGCCACTGCCCTTTCCCCCCTTTTAAATGCACCGGCTAGGTTAACTGAAGGTCGGGGCTATTGCCCCTTTAATTTTATCTTACCTTTCCAGGTAAATGTTAATTGGTGCAGGGAATTGCATGTTCTTTGCAGATTTTTCTGGATTAGAGGAGCACAGTATAAAAGACACCCTGACCATGAGGTGGTCTCTTAGATTTGGTGAGCTCACAGGACAGCGAACATCCCCCCCCTCCTCTGTCGTAGGCGCTATATGTTGTTAATTAATTTGTATTTGTGCTTGAGTCCTAATGACTAAGCATCTGGTTATGTTATATTTCAATGCTTATTGACAATTCATGCAAATGTGTATTTCAATTCATGTTACAAATCAATAAAGTGCTGTGGCCAATTTTCTTGTTTTGGGGGTGGACATGTGGCCTGCAATCCCATGCAGAAACAGTCAGGACAATCAGAATACTAACAAAGTAAAGCCTAGTGCACATTGTTAGAAAATCGGACTAACAATCATTCGATTTTTTACAAATGTTCGTCCCATTTAAAATAATTAAAGAAATGAATCAAAGTAACAATAAAAATAGTAACTATTAATCAGAACCCTTTATTTGTAGTCCAAAAGATAATCTTTATGCTGGTAAACTGTATACTGCTATTCACTTATTACTAGTACAGATATTTCAGTTTATATTTATATCTCCTTAAAAAAAAAATCTTTTATTATCCTGTATATGAAAATTCTTTTGTGTTTGCGAAGATTATTTTTGTTGCCATTTTCATCCAGGTCATACTTTGTTTACGATCATACGTGGTCTTGTTCATTAGGTTTTTTTTTTTTTGTAAAGGATGAATACTGCGCTAATTAAATGAAAATCATTTGTTCTGGTAACGAACAAGAAAAACTTTCCTACATGCCCCTTCAGAAACTTTAATCTAAACAGCTGACATCGGCTACAGAAAGTAGTATTCTTACGAACAGAAAATTGAATGATTATTTCGAAAATGGATTTTTTAATCCAATTTTCTAATAATTTGTACTAGGCTTAAGGGAAAGCAAGTTTAGCAATTAATGGCAATCTGAGATGTAAAAACGAACCGCAGTCATTACCTAACAAACTGCTCTCAGTTTCACTAGTTGCCCTAACTAGGAAGCTGAACTAATCAGGGTGCACCCTGATGACCAAGTCTCTGCAGGTGGACAGGCTACAGGAATCTATAAAGGGAATGCTGCATCAAGAATCAGCAAACTGAACCTAAGAGTGGCAAGACCCTGGAAATACAGCAAACAGAGCTGAGTGAAAGTAGCCATACAATGTAGAAACCAACCTGCTAAAAAACTACCAATTTCAAAGCTCCACCATTCAACGCAAAACATCAGCATACTGGCGATAGCAAGGTTTAAGATTATATCGCACTCCTGAAGACAGTCTTTGGACCATCCTGAGAAGAGAAGATTTTCCAAAACAGTAGGATGAACATGTATATCTAAATAAGCATAACAGTTGATAGAAAATTAACAGAATAACAGCATTGCAGCATTATGCATTAGTCTCATAGGGGTTTATTTATAAAGCTGGTTCACTCGGAATCTCATGCACTGCTGCATGGAAGCCAATCAAATTACAGGTTTTATTGCTAAGGCTTAATTGAACAAGCTGAAGTTAGAAGCTGATTGGTTACCATGCACAGGTGCACGAGACTCTGAGTGAACCAGCTTTAGGAAATCTCCCCCATTGTGTCTTAAACCTTTGTTTTTCAAATGTGTAATCTTGAAGTGACACTAAACAGTTTTTTATAAAAACTATGTTTTTTTAAAAAAAAAAAAAAAAAAAAAAAAAAAATATATATATATATATATATATATTCTATTCAATTATGCCTCCTTCAAGTTTCCAAAAAACATAATTTTTTTGCTGTGATCTGCTGACATGATTCGACATCCTGCTAGAGGGTGACTATGTTCTCCATGGTCCCAGTGTATGTAGGAACATAGCCATGTTCCTCGTAGTCGTTCCCAAGATAGACAATTGTAGCACTACCCCCTTAGGAGTTGCTGCGTTTTAGGTCCATCTATAGTCCTTCACAGCCAGGCAACATGCATTTTCCACACAGTCTTGCATCCAGGAGCCAGTAACCAGTCCTTGAGCTTGTTTTTTGGATTTTATTAGGGGAATTGAACTTGGATGGGGTAAGGGATGTATGGGATACTCAAAGGGAACAGCAAATGAGGACAGTCTTCCTGGAACTATGTACAAGTCTCTAACAGCAAAAAATTATCTTCTGGAGAGCAAGCCAGCTTTTCCTAGTGTACCAACCCAGACCCTAGATAAATCCTCTCCTCATTCAGCTGTACTGGGTGAATCTTTGGGCAGGGGATCTAGTGCCTGTCACTTTAAATGTAAGACCCAGGTATAACGTTTCCCACTAGAGTGCTCCTTCCCCTTTCTGGCCCAGGGGGTGTAGATCTACTCAGTCCTCTGCCTGTGAGCTGATGGGTCGGTGGCTTCTCTCAGGCCTTCTGTTGGGCTGCTCCTTCCCTGCTGTACATAAGGTCCTTTCTCTGGGGGCCAGTGAGGTCCTGAGCTTTCCTCCTGTCCAGCTCCACTGTCTGTAGGTGAGCCCCTTCCCATCGGGGGCCCCCCTCCCAGGCTCCTGCTCTCCAACCTCTCACATCATCTTCCACCCAAACTCTTCAGCTGCTGAGCAGACTGCCACATTTGAAGGCTGCCCTGGCCCCATGCCAAGCCTCCTGCTTGGAGATTCAAGAATCAATGAAACCTATTTTTTTAATAGCAAGAGTCTCAGATCCACTGTTACCTTTGTGGCATAAGGCCCTTTCAATACCATGAAAATAAAAACCAGGTCCATGCAGTTGTTTGCCTGTCATTGATTTGAACAGGTTGCATGGGGCTGCATGGTACATATCTGCCTCCTGTGTGGGAAAAGATGGCTCTTTGCACGAGTGCATGGAACAGTACACCCATGTGAATGAGGCTTCACTATACAATTATGTAACATACCTCCCCATGTTTCCACATGTATTTTTTTACCAACTATGTATATAAAAATTGTAAGTGACATCGCCAACTGAGAGATTGTGTTCGCCAAAGCTGAACCTCTGGAAAAAAATGAGATATACAATTAAATAATTGCCATGGTGATATATACATAGTTTTTCCAGATGCATATTTTAGATCACAGGTATCCAACCTTTTGACTTTCCTGGGTCACATTGAAAGATTGGAATTGTCTTGGAACACACATAAAATACACTAACAATAAGGAGAGCTGATGAGCAGAAAATGTCAGGCAGATCACAAGTTAACAATATAACAAATGTCAATCAGCGCAACCAAAGCTAAATACCACACAAAACAATCAATGTGCAAAAATAAAACATTGCCAGCTTTACAATGAAAAAGTGACTTCACCACACTTTTAGCAAACTCTAGAATCAATATAGTGCAGTACAACCTAAAAAGGGGGGCTACAGCCACTGGACATCTAGCCACCGCTGGTGGCCATCCTGATTAACATATGGTCAGTGTTCTTTCTTATTTTGTTACTTTGTTATTATTATTTTACACCTACCCTTGATGGAATAAAGTTCTCTATACAGTATCATGCTATGGGGTGTCCCTTACTTGGCTCTCCTTGTGAGTGCCGTCATACGCAGACCCTGCTTTAAAGGTGACCCCAGATGGTGATACACTTCAAGGACCCCTGAGCACCCTTTCAGATGTGATCAGAAGGTGTAGGAACCTGACCTGACCTGGGAGCAGTTGACCTGATTGATACCTGACGAGACAGGCTATATCTCAAATACGTGTATTTACGCACTTCTGGTGAGTGTGCAATTTATTTAAATTGGATTTATCATCTGCCACCCCGGACCAGATTTCCAAGCACGAGTATTGTGATCATACTAGATCTCTTGTGGGCTGTTTTATTTGGAACATTTATTCACCATGCTCACCATTTGGTGACATCTCATTTTATGCACTTAATTTTGCACTTTATGTGGTTTATGTGATTCAATACGCATTATTTTGCACATTATGTCTTAGCGCTGCACCTTTATATTGAAATACTCTTTGGAAGGTTTTATTTGGTTGCCTTTTTAGTGTGCTGGCAGCTGTTTTCTTTGGAGGTAGTGCTCGCTTATTTTTCTTTTATCCAATCAAACAACCAATGTGCGAAAATAAAACCGATTTCCAGCTTTACAATGAAAAAGTGACTTCACCACACTTTTAACAAACTCTAGAATCAATATAGTGCAGCACAACCTAAAAACTATTATTAAATAAGTCCAATATAATTACTGAAAACCTGCTGTAAATATATAATAAAGTCCAAAATTGTTCAAACACCACCATGATTCCAAAAATGTCATGTCGTAAAAAGTGCTCTTCTTGTTTCCACCACCAGTGAAACAATGGCCACCCACCTTAAGAATATGACCCCTGTATTACCAGTCAGGTCATAAAAGAAATATATAATGAGAAAACCTGTGCTATGTGTAAACAATATCAGTTGGACTGCTGCTGCACACAAAAAGTACCCTGACCCTTTAAACTGCAAAAACCAAAAAATGACAGTGCTGTCCCAATTCTTAATACATGTGATTATACCATATGCAACATTCAAAACTTTTAATAAACACAATATTTCTGCATAACAAAAAACATAAATGTGCTCTCAATAGTGTCTGTGGATTTACATCTTTCTCTTTACTGCTACTTCTTAGCATCCCCCTAGGGGGCGGAGCCAAATGCATGGCATCATCCTGCATCCACTTTAGCTCCTAGCTAGATGCTGGCTCTATATCTCATGCTCTTTATACAAGCACTGGTCATAGCGCTTCCTTTTGTAAGTGTGTTTTTAACTTAATTGGATTAAAAAGTATTTAAATGGAAAACACTAGGTTTTGTCTTCTTGTATATGCATGTTTCCTTATGCGAATGATGGAATTCCTTTATATGTGGTGACTGAGAGAGAGGACTTGTTGTGAACACCAGAAGACTTAACCCTTGAAGGGGGCAAGCACTTTTATGACCTGACTGGTAATACTGAGGTCATATTCCCAAGGTAAGTGGCCATTAAATCAAAATTAGAAAAGCGCCACACTTTTACCTTCTGTCAATAAATAAATCACTATAGCAGCAACTCCCAACCCAAAAGAATTTTTTGGGCATAAAAGTGAAAAATATATATAAAGGAATGCTTTAAAATTAAATATCTCCACATAATAAAGTGTCCATAATAAATCTGTGAAAGTCCAAACACCATAAATAATTCAAAATTTCATCTGTGAAACTCATAACACCGTGATTCATCCACCACCAAATAAATTGGATAAACTCACCAGAGCTAAATGCTGATCAAATTATAGACCAGCACTAGCGTTTTTGCTCTGGGAGCGATGAATAAACTATATCCAAACTGTAGATATGATCTTTTCAGTGATATTCACATATCCAGGCAATTAGCACCAATCTTCCACAATGATGGACAATATCTCAATACAAGGAGCAATGCTCTGCAGCCCAAAATCTCAGGGTGAGCCTTTCCATATACCACCGTCTCTCCATAAATGTAGGAGCCACACTCAGGGATAAAGGAAAAGAAATGATGGTGCAGCACATTTAAAACAAGTATACGTTTATTAAAAAATCCAAAGCACTCACAAGTGAGGTGTCCAGACAGACACCAGCTTAAACAGCAATACCACAGCACAGTAATGGACGATCACCGCTCACCGCGGATTACCGCTGACAATAACAGGGAACGTCTTGACATCAAACATCCAGTAGGCCACGCCCAACGCGTTTCGTCACCACAACATCTTCAAGGGGCGGTACAGATGTAGACGTCAGATTGCCTCTCTAAATACCGCACGCACTCTGCATAGCAGTGACAACTCACCAATCACAGCGGCGCTGTACTAACACACCGCCACTGTAAATACATTATAGGCTCTATACTTTGAATACATGAGTGGCCATTGTATCACTGGTGGTGGAAACACAAAGAGCACTTTTTTTTTTATTTAAAATATGACACTTTTAGGATCATAGTGGTGATTGAACAATTTTGGACTTGATTTGAGAAATTACAAGCTAATGATCACTGATCTATATAATGTACCCATATGAGTAATAAAACTTCATTTTTTTGTAATATTTTTTATTATAAATGTAGCCAGGTGCTGGCTACTGCAATATGGAAACAAGAGTACATAATCAAAGAGAACCATAGACTACCAAGTTCCATCCTAATGCCCGGGGGCCCAGACTGTTGCATCACTTCCTGCCCGTACAGGAGAGGAGCTGTTCTTCCTGGACAGAGCAGAGGATCTTGGGACCTGTAGTCTTGCAGTCAAGTCTTACTGTATTTTAGAGCCCCTTCAGAACTACAAATTCCAGAATGCTGACCCAGCAAAGGATTATGGGAGAGCTTATATATTTGACTGCTTCTGGCGGGGCTTGCTTTCTCAGCCTGGGGACATTAAAAAAAGGACGGTTGGAGACTGCTGTTTTACATCAAGCTGCATTGGGACTTGGTGACCCAGCCAGTGGTAGTGACACACCGCTCGTTCATCTATGCAGCTGCACCACAGATCGTCACACTGAGTGTGCACAGCGGCTCTCCACTAACCAGTCAGTTGGTTGCCACTCTCCATTAACCAGCTAGCAACTCTCCACATACCAGTCAGTGGCCTGCTGTATTACCACTGCTCCTCCTGCACTGTTATAAAGAGCTGCTTAGCTCATCCGGAAGTGCTGGACATTACATCTGCACCAGGATTGGTGAGTGGTCAGCTGCCCACCTTTCTGTTTACCCAGTTGTATAAAGACACTTCTAGCAGACAGTGGCTTATCCAAATCAATCAGGGAAATCATTGCTTTGCCATTCACTCAGTTCTGTCTCTTCATTACTCTTCACCATTAAAAGTACCCAATGTGAAGCGGTGCTCATGCATGGGGCCTGTTGGAACGGAAATGTCCGCCTAAGGCTCCGCTGCATGGAGGGGAAAGCAGCCTCCTGGTCCCGCGACTGCTCTGGTCTCTGTGGCAACCCCCCGACACCTGTCACAATTGTCCAGGAAGCGGCCAAGCACCAGACCCAGCCACACATTAAACCTATTAAGGAGGCTCTGGCACGGGCCTCCTCCAAGATGGTGGCTGTCCCTGCTTCACATGTACAGACACAGGCACAGCCCTATGCTGCATTACAGGCTGCACAATCCAGTCCACTCTGCACATCTGATGGTGAGTCTGACTCTGACCTGGGAACCCCCCTACACTCTCCTATCTCTGACCTTTCTTCTCCTGACCTTCTCAAGTGATTTGAAAGGATGCTGCACAAAGCCCTGACACAAACCTCCGACTGCATTACTGACAAGCTGTCTAAGGAAATCCGCGAATTGGAGCAACGTACCTCTAACCTTGAACACCGGGTCGACAACCTTGATACCTTGCTCCAAACCCACTCGAACGACCTTGAACTCCTGCGCGATGAGAATGCAGCCCTGCAATCATGTCTGCGGATTTTGAAAACCAGGCCCGCCGTTCAAATCTGTGCATACGTGGCCTTCCAAAATCTATCACAGACGTTCTATCCACAGTCACAGCCCTTTTTCAAGAGTTGGCCTTGACAATACCCATAGAGTGCTGAGATGAAGAATAGAGTCCATAGAGCACTGGCCCTGCGTTGCCCGGATGGCCTGCCAAACTTCACTTCTTTTGGACTAAGGAACAGCTCCTACAGGCAGCCCGCTCTGCGGATTCCCTGACATTCCAAGGCCATACTCATCAGCTGTTCCAGGACTTATGCCCCACAACGATTACTAAACGCAGAGCCATGAAGTCCCACCTCCAGGCTCTCCATCAACATGGTATCGCCTACAGATGGAGTTTCCCATTTGCTGTTTGCTTCTTCCATTCCCGAGACTACACCTGCGAGACCCCTGAAGACCTTTTCGACACGCTGCAGAATCTCCAGCTTCATCCACCTGTGGCATTTCCAGACGGCTCTTGTCGATGGTCAGTGTCCTGCTCTCCACAAAAGCACCATTCTTCCCACTCCACCACGAGCCGGCTTAGCTCCCAGAACAGAGGACGCTTCTCCTCCCCTGCTCCAGCTCCCCAAGACTCCATGGATTGAAGCCTGCAAGAGCACTTAGATCTACCCCACTGCTCTTCAACGCACTGTGTCCACCCACCAGATGACTTCCCTCAGCCCCTTTTTCCAATTGGCTGAGGTTGTTCTTCACCCTTTAGATTGGTCGTCACGGCTCTTTTTGGGGAGTCCGCCCCAACCTCTAGTTCACTGCAGTTCAGTTTTGTTTGACTTGTTTCTATTACACTAAATGTTTATAGATGTATTTATGCATTTGCTTGAGATCCCTGGTCCCGGCTGGACACACTGCACCACCCTTTTGCAGCATTTTGACACCCCTGTTGGGCTACGTTGACAACGTGTGTTGCCGAGTCCCAAAGTTTCCTTGATATCCCGGGAGCTTAGTTTCCTGCCATATTAGCGGGAACCTACTAATATTTGTTTACATTTGGGCTGTCTTTCCCCCAATGTTTGTTACTGCGTACCCACTACTATCCCATGCAGTACCAAGTTTTTGTACTGCCTAAGCTACTCTTGATCCCTGGGTCTCTCCGCTATGCGGGGGTCTCAGGGACCACCTTCTAGGCCCTAGTTGCCCCTCACCGTTCTTCTTTCATGTCACTTACCATTTTCTCCCCCCCTCTTGCTCCCTCGTGTGACTTCTTCTTTGATTCCCTCGTCCTGCTTTATCTCTCTTTCATTTCCTCTCGAAGCCACTCTTTGTTCACCCAAATGAAGACTCACCACTTTTCACTAAACCACACTTTCCCCCCATGGGTTCCCTTAACGTCCTTACCTTGAATGTACAGGCCTTAATATCCCACAGAAGCGCAACAAAGCTTTTCGATCATTTGAGTCATACAAGGCTCATGTAATTTGCCTACAAGAGACACACTTCTTTTCCACATCCACCCCCAAATTTTTTGGCCCCCACTATCCCCCAGTCTTCACTGCTTCCGCTACTACCAAATGCAGGGGTGTCCTTATAGCCTTCCATTGCACAACCTCCTTTAAACTGCATTCTGAGATCAGAGACCCCGAAGGCCTCTATCTCCTGTTGTCAGGGGTTACTCGTGAATTCAGAAATTACTATCGTTACCTACTATGCTCCCAACCAGGGCTCACTACCGTTCCTCTCCTATCTTCTGACCATAACTGATTGTCATAAACATGGTACTCTTATTATCTGCAGAGACTCTAATTGTACCCTGTATCCCTTTCTAGACAAGTCACCTCAACCACCCCTTCTGCTGGCCCCTAAAATCTCTTTTCAAAATCTACTACATCGTTACTCTCTGGTCAATATGTGGAGAGAACTCAACCCGGTGAAACGTCAATATACCTTTTTATTCCCATCCCCACAAAACACTTTCATGTATACACCACATTTTCCTGACTTAGTTCCTCCTCTCAGCTTCTCGTTTCTGATATATTCTCCCAATACCTTGGTCTGATCATAGCGACGTCCTCACGTCACTCGCGTCTTTAGCATCCTCGACATCTGATCCTGGGTCATCAACTACAGTCATGGCCGAAATTGTTGGCACCCTTGATATTTTTCCTGAAAATCAAGTATTTCACACAAAAAAGGTATTGCATTAACACATGTTTTGCTATACACATGTTTATTCCCTTTGTATGTATTGGAACAAATATAAAACAGAGGCAGAAAAGCAAATATGACATAATGTCACACAAAACCCCAAAAATGGGCTGGACAAAAGTATTGGCACCCTTAACTTAATATTTGGTTGCACACCCTTTGGAAAACATAACTGAAATCAGTCGCTTCCTATAACCATCAATAAGCTTCTGACACCTCTCACCCGGAATTTTGGACCACTCTTCCTTTGCAAACAGCTCCAGGTCTCTCTTATTGGAAGGACACCTTTTCCCAACAGCAATTTTAAGATCTCTCCACAGGTGTTCAATGGGATTTAGATCTGGGCTCATTGCTGGCCACTTCAGAACTCTCCAGCGCTTCTTTGCCATCCATTTCTGAGTGCTTTTTGACGTATGTTTGGGGTCATTGTCCTGCTGGAAGACCCAGGATCTTGGACGCAAACCCAGCTTTCTGACACTGGGCCCTACAGTGCGACCCAAAATCCTTTGGTAATCCTCAGATTTCATGATGCCTTGCACACAGTCAAGGCACCCAGTGCCAGAGGCAGCAAAACAACCCCAAAACATCATTGAACCTCCACCATATTTTACCGTAGGTACTGTGTTTTGTTCTTTGTAGGCCTCATTCCGTTTTCGGTAAACAGTAGAATGATGTGCTTTACCGAAAAGCTCTATCTTGGTCTCATCTGTCCACAAGACGTTTTCCCAGAAGGCTTTTGGCTTACTCAAGTACATTTTGGCAAACTGTAGTCTTGCTTTTTTATGTCTCTGTGTCAGCAGTGGGGTCCTCCTGGGTCTCCTGCCATAGCGTTTCATTTCATTTAAATGTCGACGGATAGTTCGCGCTGACACTGATGCTCCCTGAGCCTGCAGGACAGCTTGAATGTCTTTGGAACATGTTTGGGGCTGCTTATCCACCATCCGGACTATTCTGCGTTGCAATCTTTCATCAATTTTCCTCATCCGTCCACGACCAGGGAGATTAGCTACAGTGCCATGGGTTGCAAACTTCTTGATAATGTTGCGCACTGTGGACAAAGGCAAATCTAGTTCTCTGGAGATGGACTTGTAACCTTGAGATTGTTGATATTTTGCCACAATTTTGGTTCTCAGGTCCTCAGACAGTTCTCGTCTCCTCTTTCTGTTGTCCATGCTTAGTGTGGCACAGACAGACACACAATGCAAAGGTTAAGTGAACGTCTCTCCTTTTTATCTGCTTTCAGGTGTGATTTCTATATTGCCCACACCTGTTACTTGCCCCAGGTGAGTTTACAGGAGCATCACATGCTTGTAACATTCTTATTTATCCGCAGTTGTGAAAGGGTGCCAATACTTTTGTCCAGCCCATTTTTGGAGGTTTGTGTGACATTATGTCGAATTTGCTTTCTTTCCTCCCTTTTTTTGTTTTGTCCCAATACACACAAAGGGAATAAACATGTGTATAGCAAAACATGTGTTAATGCAATACGTTTCGTGAGAAATACATGATTTCCTGGAGAAATATCAAGGGTGCCAACAATTTCGGCCATGACTGTATAATCTACTGTCCCATCCATCTCACAGTTTAGACATAGAGATTGCTCTTAAAGAATACCTTTCATTAAATTCTACCCCGGACATTTCCCTCCTCCTTCTTTGAAAGGTACACAAGCCTGTTCTGGGGGGGTTCTGTATCAGCAAAGCATCCTTCTTGAATAAAGAGAAACATCAACTACGCTCCCATCTTGAACAAGCTTAAAACCAATCCCACCAGGCCTTGCAGTCCGCTCCGTCACCTAGCGCCCGGAAAGCTTTGGAGCAATCACGGTTAGAACTAGATCTTTCTTATGGACCAGGCTGAACTTTCTCTTTGTAGGTCCTGACATAAATATTATACCAAAGCTAACAAGCCTGATACATTCCTAGCCCTTTCGCTTCGCAGACTTGATCAAGCTACTAATCCGATCCAATTGCACATATCCCAAGGCAATTTCACTAGTAACCCAGAACGTATCTTAGAAGTCTTCCATAAGCACCTGTCACAGCTGTATTCCCTAATGGATTCCTTTGATCTGCCCTGCACTTAAGCTCTCTTATCCCACCTTTCTTTTCTGAAACTGCCGGATCACCAACTGGAAGCTCTTGAACAACAAATCACCTCAACTGAAACCCTGAGCGCCATCAAGGCCCTGAAGCTACGTAAGCGATCGGGTCCTGATGGCTTCTCCATTTCTTACTACAAAATATTTGTCACCTTCTCTCTCCTGTCTTAACAAATGCCTTTAATGCTATCCTAACGGGCCAGTCTTTTAACACCGACACAGCGACGGCTAATATCTCTATGATCCCGAAACCCAACTCGGACGACTCACTTTGGTCAAACTTTAGACCAATCTCCCTTCTCAATATAGATATTAAACTCCTTGCGAAAATCCTCTCCACCCGTCTTAACCCGTTTATCGGCTCCCTCATTCACAATGACCAAGTAGGTTTCATACCCACCCTCCAAGCCAGAGATAATGTTAAGCGGGCGGTCCTTCTCACCCTTCTAGCCCGGTCCCGCAACATCCTCACCTGCTTCTTGTCCCTAGTAGTCAGGAAGGCTTTTGATACGGTTTCGTGGCCATACCTTGACTATATCCCACGTTGCTGGGGCTTTGGCCCCCATTTTTTTGGTCCTGGATCTTCTCCCTATATCGTGCACCTTCGGCTAGAGTCAGATACTTGGGACAAAAGTCGGCACCATTCCCAATCTTGCGTGGCACCCGCCAAGGTTGCCCACTTTCTCCCTTGCTCTTCACCCTGGCCATAGAACCTTTAGCCCTTCTGATAAGAGCTAATCTAGATTAGCTCAGGGATGATGTGCTCCTCTTCCTCACCTCCCCCTTGAGCAATCCTTCGGCTCCTTGAGGATATCAGCTCTATTTCTGGCATCCACGTCAACCCCCAGAAATCGATAGCACTCAATGTATGCCTTCCTGCCCAGGACCTGGCTCACTTACAACAGGTTCTGCCCTTTTCTTGGTCACAGCTCTCAATCCCCTTCCTAGACATTAAACAAACTTCTAGCCTATTGGACCTTTATGTGGCTAACTACTCACCTATGTTGACCCACCTTATGAATCTCATGACTAAATGGTCTTCTTTGCCATTGGCCTGGATGGGCAGGATTACTGTTGTGAAAATGTCCATTCTTCCTAAAATATTTACCGGTTTAGGGTTCTGCCCATTCCAGTACCTGTACATTATACTATACACAAATCTAGGCTCAGAGGTGGCCTTGGCCTCCCGGATGTTACTAAATATTACCAAGCAGGGCATCTTGCACAAATGCCTAAATATCATGTGACTCATGAAATTCCCCAATGGGTCATCCTTGAATTGATCGAATGTGACCCCCCTCTCAACTGCTAATCTTTTATGGCTGTGGCCATCGGATTGCCGTAAGCTCTGTAACCCCATAACATCCCACTATATCTCTCTTTGGGATAAGCTAAAATTCCACTACTCCCTTCAATCACCGCATAACCCCCTGCTTTCCTATCTTCGAAACCCAGCCTTCCCCCTGGCCTGGTCCTCCCCACGATCCTTTTGACACTGGTCCTCGGCCAACCTCCTCTATCACTTTTTGACCAATAGAGGCTTCAAATCCTTCCCTTTGCGAGTTGCACCCTTTACCAGCTTCAGAAATCTTTAGATACCTCCAGATACAATATTTTTACTCACCGTATGCTGTCCAACCCCGTTTGGCTTGTTCGATGTCCTCCTTTGAACGATCTTGTGATAGAGAGGCCTAATTTCTGATATCTACGCCGTTCTGTCTACTCCTGAGTCCTCATTATGCCCCTCTTATGTCAATAGATGGGAGACCTGGGCCATCAATTGGACCCTGCAGATTGGGACCACATCTGGTCTGCTACCAGGTCCTCTTCACAAAACGTAGTAGCCCTGAAGACAAACTATAAAGTCTTAACCCGATGGTACCTGGTTCCGGTGAGGATTGCTAAATATACCCCCAACTATCCCTCTGCATGCTTCCGGGGTTGTGCAATGGTGGGGACCTCATATATTATCCAGGCTCTTTATGAAATCAAAAACACTGGACCCAATTGTAGCCCTCTTAAATCTGCGCCCTTCCAGCATTTCTAAGCCTCAATTTAAACTTCTCTTGCAGGTCACCACAGCAGCTAAACAGATCATAGCCAAATCGTGGAAATCTCCGTCTTTGTGTATTGTAGCAGCTAGGAATAAGGTTTCATAGGCTATGATTCAAGCTAAAGTGGAAGCCAGCATCCTAGACACCATCCCTAGGTTTTTGTCAATCTGGATCCCATGGGTGGAACATTTCCTCCCACCAAACTTTGAAGATTCATTACTCCTTCCTTGAAATTTCCTAATCCACTACTTTGGCTATCCAACATGCCATGGTATACATTGATATGGTCTAGAGTCTTTCTATTCCCCTCTAGAAGTCACATGTTCTCTCCTCCCTTCTTCTATTCCTTCTTCAATATTTCTTACTTCCCCCTCTACCCTAATCGCCCCTTTCCCATCCTTACTGCCTCATATGAAACCCTTATATGATCACGGGGAGCGAAGCCCCCTATCTGTTCTATACCCGGATTCTGTCTGCCAGTATACCGTTATATCTCTTTATGTTTCTCTGTGGTTCCATGCAACGCGTTTTTATATGTATACCTCCCACTTCAATTGGACAACATTTCTGCCTGTTTTCATTTGTACCTATGTACACATATGGATTGTCCTAAACCTGTATTTCCCTGCCTGAAAAGAAATAATAAAATGTTTGAAGAAGAAAAGTACCCAATGTGCTAGCAGAACATACAATCCCCAAGCTTTGTATTGACTCTATTCCATGTCCAAAACGACTTATTGCTTATTTAAAGGGGCTCCCTTTCTTTACACAAACAACCAAAAAAGCATTCCTGTGTTCCCATTGCATTGCACCTGCAGTTACAAGGGAACCATCGGTTTTCTTAAGCCTCTCCCCTTCAACCAGTGTTGCACACTCAACAGGCATCATTGATGCACAGTGGTTATGCACAATCTGCTGACACTGACCTTCACTTTGTGTTACTATTGTTTAGTCCCTCAATTTGTGCACATTGCTATAAATAGTTTGTAAATCCCTAAGTGTTAATTTGAGCTGTCTTAGAGATATTCAGTACAACTGTGGTTATTGAAATATTGTGTTCATTGCCCTTTTTACTGTGCTGGGTATTATTGGTAACTAGTTTGGTGAACATTGTTGGACTATGTCTGACCATAGTGTCAGAAGAACTGAGGAGCTTGCAAGGTCAAAGCAGCATCAGAGGACAGGCATCATCCAGTGGCTCCTACGAGGGTAATGTTAAATAAATGTAAAAGAGAGCAACATAAACTAGCACATCAATATCGGGTTATATGGATGCAGTAGCAATTCTAAATTAGTTCCCAAGCTGCTCATCAGATGTTTTGGTTCTAATTTTGCCCTTCATGTGCTTTATCTTTGAAAATAGTTGCTAACAAATATAGGTGTTGCCTAAAACTGATGATGTGAATAAGGCTTGATTGTGAGATATTTTCCTTTGGGAAAATAAAATTATAAAAGTCTAGTAAAGAGACACTGTCAGGTTTTTCTTCAATCACATGTGTTCTTTAAGTGTAAACACATTTTTACAAAAAAATTCCAAACAAATCTACATTTTTATTTTAACCGCTTGCCGCCCTGCCACTGTATATATACGTGTGCAGGGCGGCAGTGGAGCGCAAAAGCACGTTTTAAAACGTGCTCCGCGCTCCCGACACATTCGCGGGTAGGGGGCACGCGCGTGTGCTCCCGCCGACCCGCGGGTGACACGATTCGATCCCGGATCAATCATTAGATTTCAGCCAGTGATTTCTGGCTGAAATCACATGATCGGTCCCTGTCCTATCCTGTCCTGTGTTGACATTTACACAGGGCAGGATATGATGTCATTCTTCTCTGCCTGGACACATTCCGTTCCAGACAGAGAAGAAGAAACCGTAAACGTGAGTAAAACACTACACATTTACAGTTAGAACACACCTAGGTCACATTTAACCCCCTGATCGCCCCCCCCCCCCAGTTAACCCCTTCACTGCCCTGTCACCAGTGTCACTGATCAGTGAACCGATTTTTACTGATCAGTGTCGCTGGCGACTTCCGATAGAGTTAGCGCCCCTCCCAGATAGCGCCAGTTTGCCCGCTAATACACCAGTAGTCCCGTCTAACCCCTTGATCGCCCCCCCCCCAGTTAACCCCTTCACTGCCCTGTCACCAGTGTCACTGATCAGTGAACCAATTTTTACTGATCACTGTATCAGTGTCGCTGGCGACTTCCGATAGTGTTAGCGCCCCTCCCAGATAGCGCCAGATTGCCCGCTAGTACACCAATAATCCCGTCTAACCCCTTGATCGCCCCCCTCCCCCCCCCAGTTAACCCCTTCACTGCCCTGTCACCAGTGTCATTGACTACAGTGAACAGATTTTTACTGATCACTGTATTAGTGTCACTGGTGACTTCCGATAGTGTTAGCACCCCTCCTAGATAGCGCCAGTTTGCCCGCTAATGCACGGGATTTTTTTTTACCAAAAACATGTAGCAGAATACATTTTGGCTTAAATTTATGACTAACTTTGAGTTTACGATATATTTTTTATAGCTGAAAGTAGAAAATATTGTTTTTTTTCAAAAGTTTTGTGGTTTTTTTGTTTATAGCGCAAAAAATAAAAAGCACACAGGTGATAAAATACCACCAAAAGAAAGCTCTATTTGTGTGAAAAAAAGGACGTAAATTTCGTTTGGGTACAGCATTGCATGACCGCGCAATTATCATTTGAATTAGTGCAGCGCCAAACAGCAAAAAAAGGCCTGATCATTAAGGGGGGTAAATCCTCTGGAGCTCAAGTGGTTAAGTAAGTTTACAATTTTGTGTTGGCCTGCATTCATAGCCATTGTGGATTGCATGCTGCCGATGGGCTGCAGTTTGGACACCCCAATGTTAGACAATTAATAAATAATGATAAAAGGAATAGTTATTTGTATTGTAGCATCTTGCAAAGCTAAAGCAAGATGTGCATTCAGAATTGGGGCTACATGGCCACTTGTATTCCCTTAGGCCTCTTTCACACAGGGCAGAATCCACTTGATCACAGGGGGATCTGTTCACTGATCCACCACTGAGCAGAGTGGAGTGGGCGGATGACAGGTCCATGTCTGCTCATTTCATACAAAGCGGACATACCACAGCCCACTGTGCTATATGGACAGTCGGATGTAAACAGACCAAATGTACATTTACGGATGTAAACAGACTGGCTGTCTGTTTACACCTGACTGCTCTGCGATACGATCAACCTAGACAGAGGGGAATGGTTCCCCTTTCATTTGTTTTAGTATATCAGTGGTAGGCAGGTGTAAATGGACACAAGTCCGTTTACATCCACCGCTCCATTAGAGGAGAACAGAGGGTCCAATTGGGTCCACCTGCAAAATGGACAGGCAGACCCAGTTGGACTAATCGTGTGAAAGGGGCTTTACTCGTCTCTCCACTCCATATTCCACCAGGTTCAGGTGCATCTACCCCTAGTCTGTATTTGATAATCAGTACATCCCAAACTGATTAGATGTGTATAAACTTTACTTTATTAGCCCCATAAAATACATTTTAATCCTCAGAAACCATTTAGACTCAGCTGGGTGTTGATCACCATGATTCTGCATCTACACCTATACAGTTATAGCAAACTTGTTATGAAGGAAACCTGAAAGCTGCCATTGCTGATCTCTCTTTCTGAAAATGCAAGTTGTCAGTTGTCTGGCTGTTATGCTTATTTTCTGGTTTTAGTACTTTCAGTCACTTTCCTGGATTACAGTTAAAGACTAGTGTCTCTAACGTTACTGATCTGAAAACGGACAGTGTTTAAAATACAGTATTTTAAAATATGAAAAAACAATATCTGAAATTGTGACTAGCATTCCAGTCAGGGGGAAAAGTGACAGCCACCTTATTTCTTTCATGACAGGTTTTCTTGAAGCATTGTTACTTTAGCGTAAATGGTCTATAGTTGAAGGAAGCATCTTCCTCCACTCTGATCACTGTCCCTCACTTTGTATCCTCTCTGTATACTGTTTAAAATTGAACTATTACACTATTCAGAAGGTAGAAAACTCAATCCATGCATTCCAGTGTCACTGTTCATTTGTGAAGTGACTGGGTACATTTCTTGTAAAATATTGGTTGTAGGGTGTTCTGAAAATAACAGTGAAAATTAAAACTAAATGTGGCATACTTACTCCAATCCCATCTTGAGACCATACATGAAAATAGCATTGATAACAGCATTGAAGATGTTTGCTGCTACACCAATGAAAACCTGAGGCCACAAAATACCCTAGAAAAAGAAAACATATGTTTGCATCATTCTACATGAAAATAAATGACATTTTATAAATACAGGTAAGGCTCTTATAAGGCCTTAAAGTGCTATTAATAGAATTTTCATACTAGCTGCAGTTGGTGAGACCTAAGATTGGTTGGCTATTGCTATATACTGTATATTGCCATATGTTTCCTGAAATTAGCTGCTGCACTTTTGCTTTATTGTGTTAGAAAGCTGAAATACATCTTCCTATTCATATGTGTAAAAAAGGGGGTTAGGCATTACTCCCAAAAGTCCCAGATTGGGTGGGACTGCCCTACCTCTTCAGCTAAGTCCTGCTTTGCAGTGTGTAGGATCTTTGTCCTTCAAAGGCTCTGCCCCTATACATTGAGATCAGGGTGTATTCATATGCAAATTTGTATGTACATGATCTGATTACCTTGTCTGCATATGAATGAACTAAAGTATTGGAGGTCTGAAAATTGTACTGGGGATGTGATGCAAGTTACAAAGATTTCTGTTGGTTGTGAATTTATGCTGAGAACAGTGACTGGGGGGTGTAATTTGTTCTGGGGGAGATTTGGGAAAGAAGAGGGTCTGTGCTAGAAGGGGAGGGTGTTGTGGAGAGGATTTTGGCTAGGAAAAGGATTTGTGCTAGGAGGAGTTAGTGTGGGAGGATTTGTGCTAAAAGTGGGAAATTTGTGGGTGCATTTGTGCTGGTAAGGGGAAAAGGATTTGTGGTGGGAAGGGGGATTGGGGTGATTTGTGCTAGAAGAGGGTGATTTCAGGGGGCATTTGTGCTGGTAGGGGGAAGAGAATTTGTGGTGGGAGGGAGATTGGGGGGGATTTATGCTGGAAGAGGGTTGTATATATATTTGTACTGGAAATGGAAGAGGATTTGAAGGAGTTTGTGCCAAAGGGGAAGAAGATTTGGTGGGAGGAGGGATTCAGAAGGAAAAGTGCTGGGAGGGGAGATGATTGTGGGCAGGATTTGTGCTAGAAAGGAGACGAGGATTTGTGTTGGGAGGGGTGGATTGAGGGAAGGAGGGATTTGCGTTAGAAGGGGGGATTTTGGGGGGCATTTGGGCTAGAAGGGGGAAGAGGATTTGTGGTGGGAGCAGGAATTTTGGGGGATGAGTTGTGCTGGAAGGGGGTTACATAGATTTGAGCTGGAAAGGGAAGAGGATTTGGGGGGAGATTCTGCTAAGGGGAAAGATGATTTGGTGGGAGGAGCGATTGAGGGGGGAAAGAGGATTTGTAGGGGGTTTTTACTGGGAGGGGAGATTTGTGTTGGGAAGGGCAATTTACGGAGAAGTATATGTGCTGGGGATGGGAGGATTTGTGCTAAGAGGATGTTGGGGGATTCATAGTGGAATGAGGGATTTGGAGGAAGGAATTAAACAAGAAAGGGGAAGATAATTTGTTGGTAGAAGGAATTGGGGGAATATTGGGGGGGGGGGATATTTTTGCTGGGAGAAGGGGTTGGGGGAAGGATTTGTGCTTGGAGGGGAGAGGATTCATGTTAGGAGGGGAAATTGTCTGGGGGCTTGTGCTGGTAGGAGGGATTTGGGGGAGGTGCTAGCAGAGGGAGAGGATTTCTGTTGGGATGGAGGACTGAGGTAAGCTTGCAGATTAGTGCTGAGTTTTTTTCTGGAGGAGGAAGTGATGATTTTTGCTGAGGAGGTAAAATGGAGATGAGTATTGCTTGCGGGGGGAATTCTGCACTCTCTTCACCCCTATAATATGTTACCCACTCCTGCACTCTTTTAGTTTTGTACTCCTGACCCTTACTATGCATTACCACTCCTGTCCTCTGAATTCTGTGCATTATTTAGTCCTGACCCCTGCTCTATAGGTGTTATGTACCCCTAAGCCTGGCACTAACTGTGGCACTCTGTGCATAACATACTTATGACCCTTGAACTATTTGCATTTCACACCCTGGGCCCCTGTACCCTGTGTACTAAACATGCCGGACCCCTGCATTATGTATTCCTAAACATGGCACTATCTGCAGCACTCTGTGTGCTATGTATTCCTGACCCTTGCACATTGTGCATTACACAGCCCTAACTCTTGCTCTATATTGTACATAACATATAGTATTATTTGTCTAAACAGTTGTTAGTCGCTATACATATATACATATGGTTTTACAGTATGTTTATTCACGGTATTCTCTTCAAAAATGTTTGGGTTTGCTAGTGTATCTTTAAACCACACTCATATGGTCATGTCTACTTTCCACTGGTTACACACTTTTTGCTGTTCAAGCTGCATTTTGCCTCTTTGAAAACTGTCCGGCTTTGTCAAGTTCAAAAGTTGGAGGTCAGGGTTTACACCAACTTGCTAGTTCTGGTTGTAAGGTCCCTGTTATGTTCAGTATTTGGATGGATGTATCCCACCCCTTTGCCAGACTATTTAATGGGTGGTTCAAGCTAATTAGAAGGGAGAGTATGTGAAACAGATGGAGGACATGCAGCAGGAACTGGTGCCCATATGGTACCCTTCTCCTTTGCAGGTTCCTCTGTTACAGAGTTCGTCATGACATCTATCAGGAATCAGACATCTCTGCTGGAAGAGGGTGATCCAATGGGAACAACACATAGCTTGTAACATCACAATAAACCTTTCTTGTTAGCTTTTATGGTGCAGGGTCTGTATTAGCCATGCCAGTATTTGAAATCAGGACGTGTGCAGTTTAAATCTGTTATATTTTTTAAAAAATGTAATTTGTGCTGTAACGATAATTAAGGTCATTTTCAGTAAAATAATTTACCGAACAGAAGCAGGGTACTGGACTAGACCTCAAAGAGGCAGTGAGCACAGCCTATACTTGTTGGTGTAATAGCAGCTGGGTGGGTCGGGAGTGGCGCAGGTTCCAAGGGCTCACTTGCTAAGACACCATTAAGTGTTTCTCAGACATGGCACAGGATTTGCCTATAGACCACCTGAAAAGCAAGGTCTCACAAGATGTGAAGGTAAAAGGTGTGCTCTCTATCAGGTCTATTGACCGAAGATGTTCTAGAACTCGTAAGTGAAACAGAGCTGGCAGGTTAAGATACAGTATGCTGAACCATCGCTATAAAGCTGTCATTTTTTTTGGTGCATATTTGCATGTTTTTCTCATGCTTTTCCATGACTAAAAAGACAAGAATAAAAGTGAAATAATTAAAAATAAGTGCAGATGTGTGAGCGGACGCTAAAGCAGCCAGACTATTTTTCCTAGCACAAGCTCGACAGCATACACACCTGGGTATAGCTCCAATGATAGGACCGCTTATACTATACTATAAATGAAACACTCACCACAAAGCAGTACTCTACCTTTTTTTCCTCACTGCTCAGCCAGTTATATTGTTACTTAGAAGACTTTTTTATGTTTACCTTCACCTTGTTGGGTTCATCTGGCCAGCTGCACAGGTCCAGCCTTTACTGTTCCAAAGTCCCCTCTGTACAGACAGGAAAACACCTATATGAGGGAAACCTGCCCCATTAGCAGGATTCTGGGGTTGTAGGTTGCTGGTCTCTATGGATTTCACAAGAGCCTCTTCCATCATGGTGCAACATTTGGAACATGCATCGTACTTCCATGCTTTCTATGTGCCACTTGGTGCACAACAAGGGTATTCCGCTACTGTTATACTCTACTAAGAGTTTCCTTCAGGTATGTGCTGTTATGTGCTTTACTGCTTAGAGTATGCATCACATTTGGGTTCTGTTGTTTTTTCACAGTTCCTGACTGTTTTTGCTTAACTCTGTCCATGAATTGCAGGTAAAATATTGTGGCTAGTGTCTACAGTACTGCTGATGCATGAACTAATAGCCTAAGGTGCCTGTTGATTTTTACAAAGCTAAGTCCTCTTTTACACGGGTGGACTGATTGGGTCTGCCTGTCCGTTTTTCAGGCGGACACAATTGGACTATCCATTGCCCTCTGTGGAGTGTCAGATTTAAAGCAACATGTGTCCGTTTACACCCACTTGCATCCGATCTGGACAGGTATCCGTTCCCCATCTGACTAGTAGATCAGTTGACAGTATGATCGGATGTAGATGAACAGGTGGTCTGTTTACATTTGACCACCCATAGAGGAAAGCGGGCTATGCCTACTCTGATTAAGCGAAGCAGACACAGGTCTGTCATCCATCTGCTCATTGGGAATCAGGAGACAGATCCCCTGTTGAGCAGGTGGATTCAGCCCATGTGAAAGGAGCCTAAGGCTTCTACCTATTTTTAACCTTTTAATTCATCTGCCTGGTGTGCATTAACCTTGCAGAGCTTCTGCCTATTGTTCTATCGCATCCCAGTGCTTCTCCCTTTAGTGCTTCTGCCTGGTTTGCATTAACCCTTTATTGCTTCTGCAGATTGTGCATTAACCCTTCAATGCTCTGAGGGTGAGAGTGTGGTTTGTCAATTGTGCCACTGAATTTTCTTGAATTGCCAAAACAACAAAAACATTTTGTATCTAATTTATAAATATCACCATTAGGAGAAACATCAACTGCAATATCTGTGATGTCATCTCTCCAATTCTTAAAATAACAGCTTCAGCTGCCTCACATTATGTTCTAACACTGCACGAATGAGAAACTGCAGTTCCCATAATGCAACAGGAAATGTAGTTAACGGGCATAGATGTGTTAATGTGGGCAGGTACATTTTAACATGCAAATATAGGACTGACTGAGCCTGTTCGGCTACCTGCAGATCCCCAGCTGTGTCCTACCCTTCTGCATTGTGATCTGTGACCGTCCTGGAGACTCCTGAACTTATCAGTCTATGTGTTAGATTATAGGAGGTGGAACAGACTGGGAACCTCCTGGCATTATTATTATTATACAGGATTTATATAGCGTCAACAGTTTTCTCACCATTTTACAAACAGTACAGTTACATTACAATTGAATACGGGAGGAATCAGAGGGCTCTGCTCATTAGAGCTGATGGAGAAAATACATAGACAGTTGTTAGGTGGAGGCAGGGTAGGGCATGTCAATCAAATGATGCTGCATCAGTGGGTAGTTCAGATTGGGAGTCTTAGACTCCTGGATCCACCCAATACAGCGAGTGGCGATGTAATTACCACTTCCTTGGAAAGAACTACAGTGGGGAAGAGATAAGACTGGTGGCCAGGGGGATACACAGCATAGTAGTCACTGGTCTTACATGGATGTCACAAGGAATGAAGAACTTAAAAAAATGCAAACTGGATTTTTCGCAGATGAAACAAGGGGGAAAGAAAAAACAAGAATACTGCAGTGAGGTATGAAATCACCAGTACTGAGAGGTCATACATTTTCTTCCCAGGGTACAGCTTTAACTGTATTCATTATTATGCCTACAGTCCTTCAGCTCCTCTGTGAGTCAGCAACCATAAGCTCACCTAGAAACCAGCCAAGTTCATGAAGGTGTCTAGTTTTGGGCCGATGCCCATAATTGTCATCCCAGAACACGCCCCCTGAGCACCCCCAGCGGCGCGCACCTGGTGCTGCTGGTGATCACTGTGTGGTACGGACACAGCTGATCACGTGATACGGTAAATGGGCAATCACAGCGGCCTTTTACTACGGGATCAGCTGTGTCCAATGACACAGCAGATCACTGGGTTAATACAGTTGCTGGTTATCAGCTGCACTTTCCTCGTGCTGTCACAGCGTGAGGAAAATACTGCCGATAACCAGCAATTGTCAGAGAAGTGATTGGCACTGATCATCATGACACTGATGATCAGTGTCCTGATGATCAGTGCCCAGCAGTGCTGCCCACCTGTGCCCAGCAGTGCCACCCATCAGTGTTGCCCAGCAGTGCCACCCATCAGTGCCACCCATCAGTGCCGCCTATCAGTGCCGCATCATCAGTGCCAGCTTATCAGTGCTGCCTATCAATGCCACTAATCAGTGCTCCATCAGTGCTGCCTATCCGTGCCCATCAGTGCTGCCTATCAGTGTAGCCTCATCAACGCACATCAGTGAAGGAGAAAAATTACCTGTTTGCAAAATTTTATAATAGAAACAAAGAAAAACTTTTTCTTTGCTCTTTTTTTGTTTATAGGGCAAACAATAAAACACACAGTGGCAATTAAATACCATCAAAAGAAAGCTCTATTTGTGTGAAAAAAAATGATAAAAATTTCATATGAGTACAGTGTTGCATGATCGCGCAATTGTCATTCAAAGTATGACAGCGCTGAAAGCTGAACACTGGCCCAGGCAGGAAGAGGGTATAAGTGCCCAGTAGGCAAGTGGTTAAAAGTTCCATTCTAGTGGGGGTCAATTTCTTGAGGCATCTCTGATCCAACTGACTGTGAAGCTCTCTATTTGATAATTGTCAGCTTAGTCAATCAACTACATCTGTTTAAAGTTCATCTCCTGGATTGTAAGCTACAAGGAGCAGGGCGCTCCTATCCCTCTTGTATTGAACTGTATTGTTGCTGTATTGTCTCCCATTATAATGTAAAGTGCTGAGCAAACTGTTGGTGCTATATAATTCCTGTATAATAATAATAATAATAATGATCTCTGCCTCAGAAGCAGTCAGCCAAGGAACCTTCACCAGCATCCCTTTTAAGAGAAGAGTCTCCTTTGGAGGAATCTGTGGTTTGAAGTTTTGATTTCACTTTGGTCCAGCCTTTAGTTAAGACAGCTGAGATATCATTTGGTGGAGTAGTCAATGTAGTAGCTTTTAAAATCAAGGAGATATTTATCTACAGTTAAAGAATTCCTTATTACCATAAAATAAAATTAAGAAGTAATTTTATTGAATGGGGGGAAGTGGTTCCCGTTCAAAGGGAATGAGGTGTTGCCTAGATTGAGCACCTTTGGCTTATGTCATCAAACTGGCCAGATGTGTTACCCTTTCAACAGATTCAGTATCCTTTAGAGATGACTTGGACAGAAGAATGAATATGGAAATTAAGAAGATCTATAATACCTTTTAGATAGTAATTGTGAGTCAGCCTTGGAGTGCATTTTAACAGTCAAGGCAATTTGTAACTTGGCAGGAATGGTGAAAACTGAACTTTTGACCATTAACAAAGTCTCTATCGTTCTTTGGTTCCTGGATAAAATGAAGATGACTGGTGATAAAGCCAGACTGGTGACTCCGTTGATAAGACCACTATAGATACAATATTCTGTTTCTCTAGAGCCATGTTGTACTCTGTTATGGTCAGCTCAGCTCTATGGCTCAGGTTGACACCACATTTGAGACAGTCTCCTTGGTGGTGGCTAAAGCCAATGTCATAAGCTGAGTTCTGACCTACCAATCATCAGGTCAGAAATTTTCTTCACTTTGTTGGGGTGATAACCTCAACAACCTCCTAGTCCAAGGTCAGAGCCAAAGGCATTTTGGAAACACATCCTGGGAGCTTTGACTATGCTCCAGATAGACAAGATGGCGATGTTCTATCTTTGCTGTCAAGGAGGAACACAAAGATGGTATCTCCAATTCAAGTTTAGGCCCAGTAGAACTGGTCCAACTTCATTGCTTTATACAATCAGACATGTAAGTCTCAAAGTCTTGGACAGCAAGGAATGGTCTCTAAACCAACAAGCCTTTCAGTGGATGTGCAACAAATAAATTTATCAGGATCTCAACCTGATGGTAACATGAACATTAGTTGCACTCACTTCCTGGCTCGAATGAGATTCTTGGTGGCAGAGGATGTGCTGACATTCAGTTGGGTCTGCAACTTAGCCTATATATTTCTGCCAGTCCCTGTGATCTTCAGGCTCCTCAACATTATCTGCAGACATGCAGGTATGGTAATAGCAATAATTTCCCTGTGGCCTTGCAGGCCATGGAATCCTTAATCTCATTGTCTGTCCTTGGAACCTCCTATTCTATACAATTCATTATAATATACCCAACCACACTTATGTGACACTTCAGAGTAAAATAATTCTTCATATAAAATAATTCTTCATATATAAGAATTAAATGTGTTAAATGGAAGAAAATGCCTTCAATTGAAACTAATATGATATAGAATGTAAATTCAACTTTATAGCAATTTTACCTGAATTTGCAAATATCTGATCTGCAGTTGCTGAAGAAATACTGCCTGTAATAAAAAGTAGAAGCATATAAAGTACACTTGAGCACAGACATAATGAAAAAGAAAGTAGGATGTTATTGCTGTCTGTGCCCCTGTTGTGTAAGACTTTCCCCTCACTGGTGATGGTGATCCCTGGGATCAGAAGTCAGGCAAGCACTCATGATGACAGGCGTTACCCTGACTTCTGATCTCAGGGATCAGAAGTCAGGGCAAGGACTCATGTTGACAGGCGTTGCTTTCTTGCATTTGACATCTGTTTGGAACGCATGTGAAGTACAGGTCAGAAAAATCCTATTGATGTTAATTGAGCAGTTTAGAGGGTGCATTTGACCTGCTTTATGTTGTTCTTTTGGATGCAGCATGTACTATTGAGGTGCATTTGAATTGCAGGCAAAGCAGGTTAAACGCCACCTGTTTGTGTAAAATGCATTAAAATAGCAAAAGCAGTGTGCTGCCTTGTATTACACAAGGCATTCTTTAGCATTCAGCAGTGTCTGTCCCCTTTAAGGCCAGGGACTTCCTGTTTGCTAACTTGGGAGGAAGTGACCTCATCTCTTCAGACTGAAGAAATTCTACTATGCGAGTAGATGTGGGATGCTGTTCCCTCTTCATATATGGGCTTGATTAGACCCCCAAAGTCTGTAAGTACCCCTCCTATGTACTGAGGAATGTTATGCATAGAGCCAGGAAGTTAGATATGTACTCATGTCTGTTTTATTCTGTTTGTATTCCAGTTTTACCACATTCATATTCACACTTCATGTACTATGGTCACATGTTATCAGTAAAAGATCATCGGTTATCAATCATCGACTCGTTACTGTGTGGACATCAAAGGTTATACTGCCTGTTACCCTCTGTAACCCTTTCATAACTGCAGAGAAGGCAGGACAGTAAAAAGACTTACACAGTTACTTCAGATCACATTGTGTGAAAATGCTACAGCAAGCCCCACAACACAGAAAAGACTCTTAACTGTTAATACAGCAGCACGTGTGTGTGAAATTCCCACAGCACAGCCAGTCTAGGCATAGCAAAGTGAAACTAACTCAGCTTTGTGTGCTGAACAGACAAGCAGCCATCATTAACACGCTGTGTACTCCACTCAAGCACAATGCAGAACGCAGACACAGAGAAAGATATGAAAGATATCACTAAATTAACCCTTCCTAAAATCTCGTGCGAACAGGAAGAAAATAGGCACAGTACGCTGGAAACTAGGTCACAATACAGCACGCCGAGAACTTATAACAAATCGGATCTGTTGTCAGCCAAAGCAGAAACTGCCAGATCTAAGCGTTCAAGTTCCAGGCATTCAAACGTATCAGACCTATTGTGAGTCAGTGCTGGAGCAACCAGAAGTAAAAGCATGAGCTCAAAACATTCAAACGTCACAAACTTGTCTTCAGTCAGCGCTATCGCCGCCAGGGCACAAGCCAAGGCCGAGGCCGCATGCGCCATGGCCTCCTATGCCATACGGGAAGCAGAGCTTATGAAAGACAAGGCTACTTAGATGAAGAGCAGCAGAAGAGAAGCCGAAGGGGAAGCTGAAATAAAAAAGAGACAAGCCGAAGGGGAAGCTGAAATAAAAAAGAGACAAGCCGAAGGGGAAGCTGAAATAAAAAGGAGAGAAGCAGAAACGCTTAGGAGAAAGGCAGAAGTACAAGCCTCTTTACACATACTTCAGCAACAGAAAATAGCTGCAGCAGCCATAGCTGAAGCCGAAGTTCTCGCGAGAGCTGCAGATATTCAGTTTGTAGAGAGCGATGTACTGGAAACCCCGATAATACCTCTCAGTACATTCCAACGCACCCGTGAGTACGTGCAATCACAAGCAACCCTGTACCCTGATAAACAGCCTAGTGACGCACCGAAACCATCAAGGACTTAGTTGGGAGCAGACCGCTTTGATGTTACGCATCACTACAAGACTGAACCTGAACCACCACGTGATAAGTCAACCAATCACGGGCTCAGATACCAAACCGCCAACACGCTAAGAAACCAAGTAGATGGCGATATAACCTCTCCTCATGCAAGACCAAATCTAGAGTACAATAGAGGAGAGCAACCATCTGACCAAAATAGACTTAGTCAAATACCTCAACGAACCCATCAGTCACTATCAGCCAGTAGTCCCGTGTTTGTACCCAGAACAAACGCACCTGACACAGCAAGAGTTACAGATGTGTCAAAATACCTGATGCGCCGTGAGATGGTGAGCACTGGTCTCTTGAAGTTTTGACGATCGTCCTGAAAACTACTGGGCCTGGAGGTCATCCTTCCTAAGCAGCACCCAAAACTTAGAGCTGACAGACAGAGAGAAGCTCGACCTACTCGCCAAATACCTAGGACCAGAGTCCTCAGAGCAGGCCAAAAGAATCAGGTCAGTGCATGTCCATGACACAACAGCAGGACTTGCGATGGTCTGGCAGAAAATGGAAGACTGCTATGGGTCACCTGAAGTAATTGAAAAAGCACTTTTAAAGAAAACTGAAACTTGCCCGAAAATTACAAACAAAGACAATCAGAAACTGAGTGAGCTCGGAGACCTACTCCTAGAGATAGAAGCAACAAAGACTAGTGGAACTCTGCCAGGTCTCTTATACTTAGACACAGCACATGGAGTAGAGCCCATAATCGAGAAGCTCCCTTTCAACCTGCAAGAAAGGTGGGTCTCTCAAGCATCCAGATACAATAAACACTATCGAGTTGCATTTCCACCGTTTGTCTTCCTCGCTGAATTCGTTGTAGACCAAGCTAAGACACGCAATGACCCAAGCTTCGCCTTCCTGAACAAGAGAGTTGCAAGCTCCCCAAGGACAGAGAAGCAGCTGCCAGTACACTACAAAGAATGCAGAGCAACAGTGTCTGTGCGGAAGACAGAAGTCCCGCCTGAGGCTGCAGCCAATCAGGAAGACAACACAAGCAAGGAAGTTGAGGATCCAGACAAACCGTGCCCAATACACAACAAGCCTCATCCACTAAGAAAATGTCGCAGTTTCAGAAGTAAGACATTAGAGGAGCGCAAGGCTTACCTTAAAGACAATCACATTTGTTCCAGATGCTGTGCCTCAATGCAACATCTTGCAAAAGACTGTAAGAGAGAAATACGGTGCACAGAATGCAACAATGACTGACATCTGTCAGCACTGCTCCCAGGACCACCACCATGGAGATCAGAAGTTCCAGCAACTCAAGAAGATCATGGTGGGGAGCAAAAAGAAAGTGCAACACCAGCGATAACTTCAAAGTGCACTGAGATCTGTACAGAATCAGGACTCTCTAGATCATGCTCCAAGATATGCTTAGTCAAAGTGTATCCCAACGGTGTCAGAGAAAAGGCAGTGAAGATGTATACAGTCCTAGACGAACAAAGCAACAGGTCTCTAGCAAAGACAGAGTTCTTTGACCTCTTCGGGGACAAAGGAAGTTCAACTCCATATACCTTGAAGACATGTTCTGGAGTTATAGAGACATCAGGGAGAAGAGCAAACAACTACACGATCTAGTCATTAGATGGAAAGACGCAGCTGACTCTTCCTATCCTCATAGAATGTGACATGATACCAGATGACAGGTCAGAGAATCCCACACCTGAAGTGGCACACCACTATCCTCATCTCATGTGAATAGCAGACAAGATCCCAACACTCAACCCAGATGCTGCAATCGTCCTTCTACTAGGAAGAGACATGCTGAGAGTGCACAAGGTCAGAGAACAATACAATGGGCCACACAATGCACCATTTGCTCAACGTCTTGATCTTGGATGGGTTATCGTTGGAAATGTATGTCTGGACGGACTTCACAAACCCGCAAAGGTGAATGTCTACAGAACAAATCTGCTGCAGAACGGTCGCACATCATGTCTTTGCCCATGTAACAACAGCATGCAGATTAAAGAGAAACTATCTAACCCAACACATCCCCAGAACATCCAGAGGTTCCTGGAAGATACAGCCTCAGCTGAAGATTCAGATCAGCTAGGCCACAAAGTGTTTGAGAGAACTCAAGATGATGACAAACTAGCACCATCTGTTGAAGATAACCTTTTCCTTGAGATCATGGACAGAGAAGTCTTCAAAGACAAAGCAGGCAGTTGGGTAGCCCCACTACCATTCCGTACACCACGGCATCGTCTTCCCAACAACAGAGTGCTAGCAGAGAAACGCCTTGCGCTATTGCAGCGTACTCTTGAAAGAAAGCCAGACATGAAAGAACACTTCCAAGAATTCATGCGGAAGATCTTTGACAATGATCAAGCTGAAAAGCACCAGCACTGCATGAAACACAAGAACGCTGGTACTTGCCAATATTCGGAGTGTACCATCCTCAAAAACCAGGTCAGATACGTGTAGTATTTTATTCCAGTGCAAAGCATGAAGGTATTTCCCTTAATGATGTACTTCTCAACGGACCAGACCTGAACAACACACTTCTTGGAGTCCTTATCAGATTCCGAAGAGAACTTGTTGCAGTAAGAGCAGATGTACAGCAGATGTTCTACTGTTTCCTTGTCCGTGAAGACCACAGAGACTACCTGAGGTTCCTATGGTATGAAGACAACGACCTCAACAAAGGTATCATAGAGTATAGAATGAAAGTACATGTGTTTGGGAACAGTCCCTCACCAGCTGTTGCTATCTACAACTTGAGACGAGCAGCGCAGCAAGGTGACAGACACAACCCTGAAGCCAAACAATTTGTTATGAAAAACTTTTATGTAGACGATGGACTTGCTTCCTTCTCCAGTAGTGGAGAAGCCATTAACATTTTGAAAAGCACTAGAGACTTGCTAGCAGAATCTAACATAAGACTGCACAAAGTGGCTTCCAACAACAGCAAAGTCATGGAAGCATTCCCAGCAGAAGACCGTGCAAAAGACCTCAAAGACCTAGATCTAGGTACAGATTCACCACCCCTTCAAAGAAGCTTAGGGCTTAGTTGGGACTTGAAAACTGACAGCTTCACCTTCCGAGTATCCAGGGAAGAGAAGCCTTTCACAAAGCGAGGTGTCTTGTCTACGGTCAACAGTCTTTACGATCCCTTGGGGTTCGTAACACCCATCACCATGCAAGGCAAAGCTCTTTTGAGAGAGATTACAACTGAGCTGGAACAAAGTGATTGGGACACACCTCTACCTGAAAAGAAAGAAATGCAGTGGAAGTTGTGGAAAGACTCTTTGCTGGAGCTTGAGCGACTTAGCATCCAAAGACCATACGTCTGTTTCTTTGTCTGTTACAAAACGAAGAGAGATACACGTGTTTTCAGATGCATCCACCGTGGCTATAGCAGCTGTAGCCTACCTTAGAGTCATAGACACTCAGGGACAAAGCCATGCAGGATTCATCTTGGGAAAGTCCAAACTGGCTCCAAGACCTGCGCACACAGTCCCACGCTTAGAACTTTGTGCTGCTGTCCTAGTAGCGGAGATAGCAGACTTACTCATTGCAGAACTGGACATCGAGATCCATGCAGTGAACTTCTACACAGACAGCAAGATTGTTTTAGGTTATATCCACAACGCTTCAAGAAGATTCTACACATACGTGTCAAACAGAGTAACACGTATCAGGAAGTATACAAGTCCAGAACAGTGGCATCACATCAGTACAGACAAGAACCCTGCTGACCATGGGGCTAGACTGGTACCAGCTGCTGTCCTCAAACAGACTAACTGGTTCACAGGTCCATCCTTCTTGACTGGACCAGAAACTGAAGAGACTGATCAGAAAGGAACTTTTCAGCTTGTAGAACCAGACCAAGACAAAGAGGTAAGACCTCTAGTTGCAGTTTACAAGACTCTAACCACCAGAGAAGGTCTTGGCTCATATAAGTTCGAAAGGTTTTCCAGCTGGAAGTCACTCATCCGCGCCATAGGGAAACTTATCTGCTTGGCCAGATCCTTCAGCAAAACAGCCAGTGTTGACAAGGGTAACAATGACTATCTTGAGCAAGCCAATGTCACCATTATCAGATGTGTTCAGCAGGAAGCCTTTAAGGAAGAAATTCAATGTCTTCTCAAGAAAGAAGACCTTTCTAAACACAGCCCGCTCAAAAAGTTGAACCCTGTCCTTGATGAAGATGGAGTGATGAGACTTGGAGGTCGTCTACTCGCAGCTGATACGACTATTCTAGAAAAACATCCCATTGTCATACCCAAGAATCATCACGTTGCCGTTCTTCTGACAAGACACCACCACGAGCAAGTTGCACATCAAGGTTGCCACCTCACTGAAGGAGCAGTCCGCTCAGCTGGATTGTGGATCCTAGGAGGTAAAAGACTAGTCTCCAGTGTGATTAACAAATGTGTAACTTGCAAGAAAATCAGAGGAAAACTTGAAGTCCAGAAGATGTCAGACTTACCTCCAGACAGGCTGGCTTCAGATCCTCCATTCACAAATGTGGGCCTGGACGTTTTTGGTCCTTGGAACATTTCTTCTTGCAAGACCAGAGGAGGCAGTGCAGAGAGCAAACGCTGGGCTGTTCTTTTCTCGTGTATGAGTACCAGAGCAGTTCACATTGAGGTAATTGAGTCTCTATCTACCTCAAGCTTCATCAATGCCTTGAGAAGATTTTTCTCCTTTCGAGGACCAGCAAAACAGATTCGTTCTGACTGTGGCACAAACTTTATTGGAGCCTGCAAAGAATTGAAGATCGTTGCAACAGACTCAGAGACAAGTAACTATCTTCAAAACCAAAGATGCATTTGGATCTTCAATCCTCCTCATGCCTCACATATGGGAGGAGCTTGGGAGAGGATGATTGGAGTAGCTCGCGCATTCTAGATGCAATGCTTCTAAAGATTGGATCTACTCGTCTCACACACGAAGTCTTAACCACGCTGACGGCTGAAGTCATGGCTATCATGAACGCCAGACCTTTGGTCCCAGTGTCTACTGACCCAAAGATGCCAACCGTCTTGACACCGGCAACGTTGCTGACCCAGAAGATGGAGATGGTGACAGCTCCCAACGGGGACTTTGATCTTAAAGACTTGTACACCAAGCAATGGAAACAAGTTCAAAGCCTTGCCGATATCTTCTGGAAGAGATGGAGGCAGGAGTACCTGACGACCCTCCAACCACGCAACAAATGGCAAGCCAACAAGCCCAACTTACAAGTTGGAGATGTTGTTCTACTAAAAGACTCTCAGGCCCACAGGAACGAGTGGCCAATTGGACTCATTGTGGGGACTGATGCTAGCAGTGATAGCAGAGTCAGGAAAGTAGAGGTCAGAGTAGTAAAACGGGGCACCCCTAAGGTGTACCTTAGACCCATCACGGAAGTCGTTTTACTCCTTTCAAGAGTTTAATAGTGGCATATTATTATGCCAGGTGGGGAGTGTGCTGCCTTGTATTACACAAGGCATTCTTTAGCATTCAGCAGTGTCTGTCCCCTTTAAGGCCAGGGACTTCCTGTTTGCTAACTTGGGAGGAAGTGACCTCATCTCTTCAGACTGAAGAAATTCTACTATGTGAGTAGATGTGGGATGCTGTTCCCTCTTCATATATGGGCTCGATTAGACCCCCAAAGTCTGTAAGTACCCTTCCTATGTACTGAGGAATGTTATGCATATAGCTAGGAAGTTAGATATGTACTCATGTCTGTTTTATTCTGTTTGTATTCCAGTTTTACCACATTCATTCACATTCATATTCACACTTCATGTACTATGGTCACGTTATCAGTAAAAGATCATCGGTTATCAATCATCGACTCGTTACTGTGTGGACATCAAAGGTTATACTGCCTGTTACCCTCTGTAACCCTTTCATAACTGCAGAGAAGGCAGGACAAGCAGCATTTCACAAGAGCATTAATTAACACTAGCCCTTTATTTCTCCAATAGACAGGAGAGCACCTTTTAGAGAAGGATTATAGCACCTGTTTGGTTTTTATTGTCCGTGTCTCTATCAAAGAATATTTTCCTTACTTCTAGCCTCAGAACCAGTGGTCAGCATGTCAGAATGTGAGGAGAAGTCTCTCCAATGGGGACAAACCCAGTAAAACACTTTGGTCACAATAAAGTAAAAAAGATGCAAAACATTTTCACCAGCTAAAATTGTATTTTGCATAACTGAAACAATTAATAATGTAAGAGAAGATTAAAGGAAAGTAATACTCTCCCATCAATATAGGGAAATCTCAATGAATCCCTTGATATCGCCTGTACACAGATATGTAGCCTCTCGGACATGGGTCTTTACCTGTGAGGCCACATATATGCATACCTTGCCGCACAGCACAACTCCCAGCACAGAGACCAGGCTCTCACTGAGAGTTCCAGGTCTCTTATTAACGATCAGGACCTGGGACTCCTGGTTTATACTCACCTGATCAATGTGATTGCCTCTACTGGCAACAATTAGGTAGTGCAGCACTCCAGCCTGCCTGTAATATTACTAAGAAGCAAGTAAAGGCTAAACCAGAAATCCAGTTTTCCTGTAACTTTAAATCATTTGGGCTAGCTTGGTTAAAGCAAATGCTTACCATTGTAGAAAAGTCTGGTCACTGGGAATGCTCTAATACATTGTAGTAGCTTGTGCTACATACAGTAAGTGGTGTTGTCTCCCTGCACAGGTACAAGATATCTACTCACTGCTGTCAGAAAGAGACAGAGTGATGTCATCTACTTGTCATCTAACCTGAAGGTGGCAATGTGCCATTTCTTCAGGCTGTCAGGAAACCATTGAGGACTAATTGTCCCCTGTGATTTTATTGGATACCGAAATCCTGCAAAATTTGGGTGGCCATCCACAAATAGGGGTTTCTGCATCATTACGTGTGCCTGGAAGTAAGGTAGTTACAGAGCCCCACTGGATAGGGAGAGGGTCAGAATAGTATTAGGTAGAGGTACCTGTCGAGGAACAAAAGAACAGATATCCCCTTTCAGAGTGTCTTCTCTTTCAGCTTTCTGGAATAGACTTCTCCTGACATCCAGATATCTGCAGGGACATTTGCGGATTGCTGTATGACCAATAAATATCATAATCCCCTCTAATGGAAGTGCTCCTTTGGCATTCTGAGGTCTGTAAGTGTCTGACATCATACTATTGGAAATAGTACACTCTTCTGCCTGAAGTGTATGACCTGTAATATACAGTATGTGGAGCTATTGCTGTAAATTGCCTTATCTCTGTGAATAGTCTGTTTTAACAATGCAAGCAAAGTTTAAGTATCCACAAGCTGCATATTGTCCATTATATATTTTATATTTTGTTCTGGTTTATACTTTTATTTTTGTAACAAAAATTCTAAATCCAGTAAAAAGACCCCCCCCCCCAAAAAAAAAAAAACAAAACAAAAACAAAGTGTGGTTACTCAATTCTTTCATGCACTGGTTATGCCCTGGGTACACTTGGTGTAGTCAGCAGGATATGGAAAACCTATCCTTCATGCAGGGCGGAACCTATTTTGTTACTATGGTAGCCTTGGGAGCATTTTTGGCATGAATACTAAAGTATAATGGCATGAACATCAACTGAAGAGTGTGGCCCACCTGTTTCATGTGCTTACACACTTCCCTGACCTGGAGATTAACTCTTTGAAAGACAATGCTATGAGATCAGCTACAAAATGGACCACACTAGCACTAATCATGGCTCGGTTAGAGAGCCTGTATGGTGAAGTCAATTCTGTATCTCAGTTATGCTGCAAATTCTTTTTGCGGAAGCAACAAGAAAATTATACTATGCCCTAGCTTGCAGTGGCAATTCAGGAGTCGTCGTGTGGAAAAGAAAAAGACCAACAAGGCTGTGCCACTATAGGAACTCAAGTGATATAATCAGTTTAATTAATGGATCTTAGCTTGTCCCCTTAAAAGGGCTCTGCAAGACCACATGAGGGCTAATGCAGCAGTGAAGCTTAATACTAACTTATTAAAAGTAGTAGAGTGACAGCAGGAGGAGATAGAAGCCAGACTGGTGGTCACTAAGGGAGATGGAAGGCCACTTTTGCAGCTTAGAGAATTCCTAATCCCAATCAAATGCTTCCATCTGGCAAGAAGTAGCTGTTGTTACACATTAAACATGAACTGGGACAGACCTTGTCTGGCAGTAATCCCTTCTTCAGGGACTCAAATGCAGATCAGAGGTGTTGCCACAAAGAGTCTCACAGACACATAAAAACCTTAGCACAATCATTTAAGAAAATTAAATGCTACCATTACATATGCATTTTGGCACACTGAGAATAAACAGATACAGTGCCTTGAAAAAGTATTCATACCCCTTGAAATTTTCCACATTTTGTCATGTTACATCTAAAAACGTAAATGTATTTTATTGAGATTTTATGTGATAGACCAACACAATTAACACCAATTAAGTGGCACATAATTATGAAGTGGAAGAAAAAAAAAATGTTTTTTAAATTTTTTTACATTTCATTCTACACTAGAAAATGTGAATTAATAGAAACAGGCCCTAGGCACAAGAGACAGAGTGTAGTACAAGAACAAATAACTTACAGGTAGAGCAGGTAAAAAGATCATCACATATTTTTGTGCTAACCTGAAAAAGAATGTGTATGGATTTTATTATTATAAGGATAGTTTATTCATGTACATCATACAAAGTAAGACAAAAATGATGAAACACTAACCTGGAAATATCTGGCTGTTGTTTGCACAGTAGCAATATCTGCTCTGTATTAATAAATATTGCCCAGCAGGGGAAGCAGCAAAGCATTAGAATAAGAATTCCTCTTTGCAGGATTGTCCCCACTCGCTTCATATTCTTGCTGCCGTATGTCTAAAAGAATGAGCAGATACATGCTATGAACTCAGTAAATGTTATCCTACCTATCTAATGGAAACTGTGGAAGTTGATGTAAAACTCCTGGAAAATACTGGAAATTTGTAGTTACATTTTCATAATTTTCTTTTCCTATCTTTGCCTATCCATAGCAGCATACAAATGGTAGTTTGTGCCACACCCCCATCCAACCCACATGATCAGTTGGAACTCTGTAAAAGTTTAGTTTCTTCATAGATTTAAGAATAGGAAGGGTGCACATGCTGCCATTAATAGGCATCAGGAAATGAAAATTACTAAAATGTAAGTACAATTATTCAGCTTCCTGGTGCCGTCATAACAGGATATGAATGGTTAATACCTGACTACATGGGAAGGTAATGCTTGCAAGAAAATATTTAATGAAATCAGGGTACAAAGAATTCCAGAGCTCTCTTCCATATATCATTAGAAGTAAGTCTGGCTGGATCAGCACTGTGGAGCTCAATGACAGTTGAAGAGCAAGAGCAGCTGGCCCTCTTTCAAATCATCTTAGGAGACACTTTAGCATTAGTTGCACAGTATGTAGAAACACTTCTAGTAGAATGGTCTGTCTCAGCTTGAGGAACTGATCTGCTACTAGCTCTTAAGTGCGCTTTGAATCCATTAACTATCCAGCATGCAATAGCTCAAGAAGTAGATAATTGTGCTTTCCTGGCTCCACTTGGAATAACAAACAGCCTGTTACCCTTCCTAAGGTGTTGAGTCTGAGAAAGGTAATGTTTCAAAGATTAAAACATAGAGTAGGAGGAGCTTCAAAATATCCCAGGTTAAAAAACTTCAAAAAAGTCCAATCTGTTGTGATGGTGAGTGAATAGGCGAAGACATCCAATAAACAGTGCCAACACTAAATCCTTACCAGATGGATCCGACTATCACACATAGTGTAAAATAGGTAAAACCAGCAAATGGTTTTATTAAATAAGTGTGCACTCACATTGATTAACATTAAAATCCAGCAGTGTTCCTTCTGACACCCTACTTCAATAAAATCCAACAAGGTGGTCCGATTGATTCTGATTCCAATCGAGCGTACAATACATTAATCCTGAAACCCCACAAAGATCTGAATAATGTGGCTAATTACAGACCGATATCGCTTATCAATAACGACCTAAAACTGCTAACCAAAATTTATGCCAACCATTTACTTTTCTTTTTAGATCGATACATTTACTCAGACCAAGAGGGCTTTTTCCCACACAGGTAGGCGAATGACCAAGTATGCTATGCAATAGACCTGATCTCCCTGCTTCATTCTTCTTGGGATGGAGGTGGAAGCAGACGGGATGTTATTATCGCTGGATATCTGTAAAGCATTCAACTTCCTTTCTTGGCCATACCTTTTTTGCATTTTAGCTAAATGGAATTTTGGGCCTACATTTTTAGTCTCCCTCCACTCTTTATACAGTACACCTTCAGCCTAAATGGCATTAAGAGGCCATAAATCAGACACTTTCTTGATTGCATCCAAGACCAGACAAGGCTATCTGATGTCACCCCTTCTATTCATAAGATCCATTGAGACAGTAGCCATTGCAATCCGCCATAACCCTGATATGTTGGGAGTATAGACTGGGGACCAACCCCACAAATGCGCATTGTTTGTGGACGATCTATTGCTATTCATCACCTCTCCCCATATGACTTTGCTTAATCTGTTTTCATTACTGACACGATTTGGGAATGGTCAACTGGTAAAAGTCGTAAGCCATGAACGTCAACACAGTGGACCCTGTGCTGCACAGCCTTAGATCCCAGTACTCCTTCATGTCTATGCTGACCCCTTATATGTCTATGCTCTATAAGGCTAACTATCTGGCTCTTTTACCAAATTGCTTGAGGATGTACAGATATGGACTGACGCAACTCTTTTATGTTTGGGGAGGATTGCATCTATGAAAATGACGGTCTTGCCCAAACTCTTGTATTTTTTTCGAACCCTCCCTATCTCTATTCCTTTGGAAGCACTCTGTAATTTTCAAGTGAAAATCTTTACCTTTATCTGTGGTACTAAAGGTAGTCGACTGCCACACTATATGCTCCTGGAAGGCAGAGGTTTGGGTGTTCCAGACTTTCGGAAATATATAGCAGCACAAATAACCCAACTATGCAAATTACATTCATCATATTACTGGCTGGACTCGGTATCCCTGGAAGCCCAGGCATGCTTGCCTATGCCTTTAGATCTGGTCCTCTGGCTTCCCTCAAAGCATCACAGAGCAATCTTGAGCCCAACGCTTTCTCATTCTCCTAACCTTTGGGATTCCTCCTGTAAATGGTGGCCTCTTCACTCCCCCCATATCCCTGTAGCCCTCCTTTTTAATAATCCTTTGTTTCCCCCTGACCTGCAATCTCATCAATTTAGGTGGTGGATGAGTAAGGGTCTATGAGAGTAAAGGAATACGCCCTTCCACAAACTTTGTACATTTGGAGATGCCTCTTACTGAAAGCTTCCATCTACAGCAAATCCATAGTTTCCTATGTTCACTGTAGAAGATGGGTTCCGACCTTGCCACATGTACTATGTTTGAAAATAGATGTCTGCACTTTACAGCGTGGATAGATCTCCATGTTGTACAAACTACATTGCTAAAAAAAATTAAAGGAAGACTTTTTAATCAGAGTATAGCATCAAGTCAATTAAACTCCCAGGATATTGATTGAAGTAGCAGAGGGGGTTGTTCATCAGTTTCAACTGCTTTGGTGTTAATGAAATTAACAACAGGTGCACTCGATGGGCAACAATGAGATGGCCCCAAAACAGGAATGGTTTTACAGGTGGAGGCCACTGACATTTTTTTTCCCTATTCATCTTTTCTGACTGTTTTTTACTAGTTTTGCATTTGGCCAAGGTCACGGTCACTACTGGTAGCATGAGGCGATACCTGGACCCTACAGAGGTTGCAGAGGCAGTCCAACTCCTCCAGTATAGCACATCAATACGTGACATTGCCAGAAGGTTTGCTGTGTCTCCCAACACAGTCTCAAGAGCATGGAGGAGATTCCAGGAGATAGACAGTTACTCTAGGAGAGCTGGTCAGGGCCATAGAAGGTCCTTAACCCAGCAGCAGGACCGGTATCTGCTCCTTTTTGCAAGGAGGAACAGGATGAGCACTGCCAGAGCTCTACAAAATGACCTCCAGCAGGCCACTGATGTGAATGTCTCTGACCAAACAATCAGAAACAGACTTCATGAGGGTGGCCAGAGGGCCCAACATCCTTTAATGGGCCCTGTGCTCACTGCCCGGCACCATAGAGCTTGATTGGCATTTGCCATTGAACACCAGAATTGGCAGGTCCTCCACTGGCACCCTGTGCTTTTCACAGAATAGAACAGGTTTATCCTGAGCACAGGGTGAGTGACAAACGTGAAAGGGTCTGGAGAAGCCGTGGAAAATGTTATGCTGCCTGTAACATTGTTCAGCATGACCGTTTTGGTTGTGGGTCAGAGATGGTCTGGGGAGGCATATCCATGGAGGGACGCACAGACCTCTACAGGTCTAAACATGCCTATACTTGCCTGCTGTGTGCAATGATTTTGCACAGAGCAGCCTGGATCCTCCTCTTCTTGAGTCTCCCGCAGGCTCTCCTGGCCCCTCGCTCCGCGTGTTCATTCACACACACAGGTGTGGCTTGGCCCCACCCTTCTCTCTCCTCATTGGCTCTTTGGCTGTGATTGAGAGCAGTGGGAGCCAACGGTTCCTGCTTGCTGTCTCAACCAATGAGGAGGCAGAGACCCGGGACAGCAGAGGCTGTTGTTCACATCGCTGGATCACAATGAGGCTCAGGTAAGTAATGAGGGGGTGGGCGCACTGCTGCAACAGAAGGTGTTTTACTTTCATGCATAGAATTCATGAAGGTAAAAAACCTTGAGCCTTCACAATCAGTTTAATTATTTTAGTTCTGATACAGGATTAAAGATACTAGGTTTGGAATGAACAGTGCTTTAGTTCCGAAGTTCTTCTGATTGATTTTCAATGAAGGTGGTTATTATACCTTTGGTCTATTTTTATACACTACTGTACTTTACCGGATAGATGTAGTATGTTATTTCTCCCTAGTCAGAATGTATGCCATTATCAAACTCGTCTTTCCAAATGATGGATATCTCTACCCATCTTTTTCTTGGACGCTGTGCAAATGACTCCTGAGCTATACTCACAGGTCTTTTGAATATTGTTTGTGCACTGATATTTTGGCTACCACTTTGACCTGTGATTGACCTATGTTACCGTGATATGTCTTGTTCAGAACCTTGTAATTATATCTCTTTGGAAAATTAATAAAAACTATTGAAACAGAAAATCCAGCAGTATTAAAATGCATACATCCAATTTGTGTACCTACTTTTTGCCCCACTTCTGGCGTGTGTGTGATGACAATACATCCAATAGATAGAGAATCTTCTCCTGCTGTCTGTGCCTTGTAAGATGAGACCACTTTCACCATTCACTGTTATAACCTTTCCATACCTCACTTCCAAAAGACCTGTGGGTCAAAAGACCCCATAGTCAAAACAGGAGGTGAAAGAAAATCCTTTCAAAGTGAGGGAATCCAGGTGTGTCACCAGGTTCACCAGAACTAGCGTTTCCATTGGATGATTTCCCCTCAGTGATTTGATGTCAACCCAAAATTTTGGATTTTGTTTTACTTTCACCTTCGATGATAACAGTAAACAGGACAAAAAGAGAGGGTGAATCTCCCTAACGGTGGCAGAGATAGCAATAGAATGAAAAGTGTTTTAATCCCTCACCACTCTATCCAAAACTAAAATAAAAAGATTTGCCTTTAGTTACACTTTAAGTATTGTGACATTGGAAGCGTAAACCACAAAATCAGTCACACGTTTAGTTCATCTATGCCAAGCTGGCCTCACTGCAGATGGAAGGAGGACTGTGATTGATTGTAATGTTATGCCCTCTTGCATTCTTGCCCTGTGAGCAGCAGGCATTTGTGCCAGTGCCATGGGTGGCTTTTACTGTCAGTGTATGAAAGTGGATGAGCTCAGAGGATCTATGAGGGCCCCGGGAAGTCTCTGTACCATAGTACTATGGAGAAAAGAGAAAGACGATGTATGCAGACTGGAAACAGAAGGCTCTGAAGAGAGCTGCAGGTACACTGAACGGTTATTGCAATCTATGCCATCCTCAATGCCATATTGCTAATACTTATGTCCCCATTAACTACCTTGATTTTATGCCTCCCTCTCTAGCACTTACAGTAATGTACTGAAAGGGTTTATGTCTGGGGTATATGTGCTGTCTGTGCATTAATCACTCCTAACCTCTGTACTCTGTGTGATGCACACTCCTGACTCCTGCATTCTGTGTGATACACACTCCTGCACCATATGCTTCCTCTCCACAGGCTTCTCAAGGTGGCTTGATTTTGTGGGTTCCGTTAAAAGTGAGTGTAGTCAGTAGGCTGTTGTAGGATTTCATTTTGAAAATCTGGTAACCTTAGTATAGAAGAAAGTATAAGCACAATAAGCCCAGGAACATGATGAATAGTGAGGAGTTAAACACTTACCATACTGGAGTATGTACGCCACTGTCTCAGCTGCCTCATGCACATGTGTGTGTAGCACTACCTCCTTAGGAGTTGCAGAAGATTAGGGTTACCTATAGTCCTGCACAGCCAGGCAACACACATTTCCTGCAGACCTTGCTCACAGGAGCCAGTAAACAATCCTTGAGCTTGTTTTTTGGATTTTTTTTTAAGGGATATTGGGGAACTTCAATGGGGTTAAGGGGTGTATGGGATGCCCAGGGCAACTGTAAAGGACAAATTCTTTAACAATTAGGTACAAGTCCTTTAGACAAAAATCCTCTTGTTGGAGAGCTCCAGCCTCTCCTGGTGTACATTCTCAGACCCGAGATGACATCTCCTTTGCACCCAGCTACCTGAGGGAATCCTTGGGTAAAGGGGCCCAGAATTTACTGCTTTAGAAACAGCAGTCCCAGATGGGGGCTAGTCTGGTTTCCCACCAGAATTCCTTCTCCCCTTATCTGGCCCAGGGTGTGTGGGATTACTCACTCAGTCCTCTCCTGAAAGCTTGTGGGTTGGTGGCTGCCTTCAGGCCTTACACTGGGCTGGCTCCTTCCCTGGATCCCAGGTTGTCCTCTCTCAGGGGACAATTGAGGATGAGAAATCCTCCCTTCCAGATCCTCTGCCTGTAGGTAGGCCCCTCTCCTGGACCCCGTCCCAGGCTCCCTACTCCATCTTCCACCCGAACACTCTAGCTCTAGCACACTTAAAGGCTGTGATGGCCCCATGCCAAGCCTCCTATTTAGGGATTGGCCAGGATCCCCTAAGTGTGCAGGACAGCCTCTCCTCACCCCTGACCACTACTTCTAGAATCTTCTCCAAGATTCTAGAGCAGGTGGAGCTATCAAAGAACTGACCCGAAGAGCCTCTCAGCCCTGATCTAAAATAACCCTCTGACTCAGCCCAGTCTGTTATTTAGCCTTCCTAGCTAAAAACCTGAGCTAGCTCCCCCTAGCTATCTAAGAGGTTGCTACATGTGGAACAGCTAATAGCACGATTTGCAATTGCATCATTGAGGACACAATCATAGACCTCACCAGATGAAGAAGTAGGGGCATGAATCATACAGAGCAGTGGCACATGAGAAACCAAAAATATTCCTGCGCCAATCAAAAACAATAAATCACCCTTCTAAATTGCTGCTGTGCAAAAAATGTGTAAAAACACAAACAGTAAATTATATAAATAAACAGCGCAACATAGATCTCAATTCAAACCACGATAAATCACACAATATAAGTGTCAATTATTAAATCATAAGTGTATATATCAAAAATCTGCAGAAAAAACAGACAATTAAAGTCCCTTAAGAAGATAGCTGAAGATTCCAAAAGATGTGTATAACCTTCCACCTTTCACCCGTGTACACCAACATCAAATATACTCACCAGATTTTGGTGAGTAAGAAGCCTTTAAGGATTTTAAGGGAATCATAAACCCCCTTTTTCATCAGCTCACTGATAGCCTCCACTCCAATTTTAGATCTTCTTTCAGGTCCTCACCGTATTCTCCTAGTTGGCTCCACCATACCGCCAAAGAGAAAGCTTATATAGTGTAATATTGCCACAATATTATTGTACCAAAAAAACAAATCCAGGCCACTCACATTTCAAAAGCTTATAACAGGCACATTTATTAAGCCCATGACAGCCTTAAGATAACCAGCCAGCATGATTCAGGAGTCCCATACCAATGCAGCCAGATAGAGCAGAGAGACAGCAAAATCCAGCCTAGATCCCAAAAAATGGCCGCTGGAACGCACCGCTCAGCGTGCACTCCACTCACCGGAAGTGACGTCAGATGTATGGCAAAACGACCGGAATTACGTCAACGCGTTTCGCCCCTCCCATCGGGCGTTCTCAAGACCTTTATAAACATGCCTGTTATAAGCTTTTGAAATGTGAGTGGCCTGGATTTGTTTTTTGGTACAATATTATTGTGGCAATATTACACTATATAAGCTTTCTCTTTGGCGGTATGGTGGAGCCAACTAGGAAGATACGGTGAGGACCTGAAAGAAGATCTAAAATTGGAGGGGAGGCTATCAGTGAGCTGATGAAAAAGGGGGTTTAGGATTCCCTTAAAATCCTTAAAGGCTTCTTACTCACCAAAATCTGGTGAGTGTATTTGATGTTGGTGTACACGGGTGAAAGGTGGAAGGTTATAAACATCTTTTGGAATCTTCATAAGGGACTTTAATTGTCTGTTTTTTCTGAAGATTTTTGATATATACACATGATTTAATAATGGACACTTATATTGTGTGATTTACTGTAGTTTGAATTGAGGTCTATGTTGCGCTGTTTATTTATATAATTTAGTGGCACATGAGGCAGCTGCACAGATAGCAGCCTTGTAAGAAGGGCATCCAGGGATGGTAAAATAAAACAATAGCTACCATTTACACAGCATATAGGTGTTCTGTGAGAAACAGAAGGGGAATAGAAGCATTCATAAAACATATGAAAGAAGATAAAAGGAAAGTCAGCCAATAGGCACAAGGCTTTGCTGCCATAAAGATAAAGATCCACAGAAAAAGAGGCTTGTACTCTCGTGGACACATTAAGCAGCAGGGCATTGCTCATGAGGGTGTGAAAATGAGTGGGTTTATTTGACTGACACCAAATAAATGTAAAAGGTTGGAGCTGTAACGATTCTGCAGTCTTGATGCCAAAAAGGAAATAGTGAGGGTTATTTAAACTATTATAGAGTTACATTTGATCCTGTGGATTGGATAGGAATATAGCACCAACCATCATTTCAGAAATCAGGGAAAAGGGAAAGAGGAAATGCTGGGGAGTCCACACACAGTACCTAACAATAAAAATGAGGTGCCCTCAAGATATCTGGAAGGGTGCTACCTAGTCAACTATCAAAAGAAAAAAGAAAATAGGCTGCACACCTAATGAGCTAACCTCAAATGAATTTTATTATACACCAAAAACAGTGATAAAACATCGGAGGTATGACAACCAACCCTACATACCAGAGGGGGGAGTCCGTCAAAACAGGACCAAGGGATAGAAAAATGTCCACTGGGACTAACCTACCCCCATGATAACCCTCCAAGATCCAACCCCTAACACTACCTACTCCATTGATCACTCTAACCCCCTCAAAAGGGTCTTGTTTCCCCTGAGGGGGTGGCATCCTCTGGTAAGTAGGATTGGTTGCCATACCTCCGATTGTACAAAAGAAACCAGCGCTCAAATCTTCATGCAGACTAGAAAGAACTTTGAATGCCAAACGTTGAGGTGCAGCCCTTCAAAGATCGGGAAATCTTGGTACTGGTAAACAAAAGCAAAACAGGGCGCAATCTCATTGTGCAATAACGTGGTAAACCATGAATTTATTTAAAAACATATAGATGTATACTCACAAACCAAAGAGAATAAAAAGAGAGCAGATAAATCCGTAATGTCAGTCCAATGGAATGATAGACCATTGTTGGGATAACTAACGCGTTTCGGGAGACGCACTCCCTTCTTCAGAGCTAAAATGTAAACCTGCTAATCCAACATTTATAAGCCAAAAAATGGTAAAGAGGACTCAACTACACCCCTCCCCACACATGACGGCCCAATCTGAGTAGAGCCAATCAGATCCACCTCCAGCAAAAAAGTGTGTAAAAAACCCCCCCAAAAAACCTACAAAATAATATATTAATTATAAAAGAATGAATAAATAATAAATAAATAAACTCTACTCACATGAAGTGCCAGGGTGAGCATGAATTAATAACTAATAACTAATAATGGCATGTGTCCCAATGGATAGTTATTAATTTTAGTTTAATGTTAGTTTAGCTGGGGACATATTACTGCTGTAGTTGCAAGGGGTAATATTGATCTATAGCTATACCAGTATATACGTATATACATGAATATTGTGTTTTTTGATGTTATTGTGCCAATTCTAGAAGGTTTATGTATTCAGTGCATTTAACTGCTATTTTCCAAGTTAATTTGCAGTCTATTTGCAGAGTTTTACCTGTCTTATTAAACCTGTTATAAAACTTCCCACAAGTGTACTGGTGTGCTGTGGATCCAAGATATATATGGTTCATCACTGAAGTAAGGTCAGAAGTGCCCATTAATTCTAGCGGCTCCTTCGGGGGTGAGCACTACACTGACTAGCTGTACAATGAACAGCCTGGAGGCGGAGCCATAGGACGGGAAGCTGCAAAAACTACACAAGGAATAAGAGTCCTGGCTAGGAAGTGTAATGGAGGGGTGGAAGTCATAAGAATAACTGCAAAATAATTAGATAAATAGGTAAAACAAAGTGCAGATATGTATTCATAAGATATGTAGCTGTTTGCCCAGAGTTCTGCTTTATATTTCTCACAGAACTTTTCTTATACATTACATTTTCATTGAAAATTTAGAACAAAGAGACACAAAACATATAGTTTCACATATATGAAATAAGTTTTAAACATGTAATATAATAAATGGGTTAATCATTATAGAACGATGCATGTAGCATATTCTCATTGCTACCCAAATATGTTCTTAGCAATATGTATATACGGTATGTATACAGTATATAGGATCAAAAAAGAAATGAATAAACAACATGATTAGAGAGAAGTCACTCATTATCACTCTTTCTCTTGTTTGGTGGGCTGCATATCAGATTATGGATTTTGCATATAAACAAGCAGAACATTATGTACATTCTAACAGTCTTATTTCTTAAATAATCTCATGACAAAAAGAAGAAATTAATAAAAGTGCCTGAGACAAATTTTGTCTCAACTTGAGCATTTGTATAGAGCAGCTAATTAGCTTTTAAAAAAGTTAATTTGCAAAGCTGAGAGGAAAAACAAGAGAGATAGAAGCTGACTGGCTGCTATGGGCAACTGCACCAGTTTAAGCAGAACTTGTCTCATTAGACAGTTTGGGGTTGATTTACTAAAATCTGGTACAGCTTTGCATAGAAACCAATCAGCTTTTTTTTTATCGTCAGAGCTTTATTTGATCAAGCCGAATTTAGAAACTGATTGGCTACCATACACAGCTGCACCAGATTATGCACTTTCCAGTTTTCCTAAATCAACCACTTTTTTTACATTTCCCCTCAAATGATGCACAAGAGTGTCCTTATTCAGATGTGCCTAAGGCAGCATATGGCCCTGATTGAGAGACAGCCAGAAGAAGAAATGAATAAAGAGACAGCACCAGGCAACCATGGCATTCCAAAGTGCATATCTGGCTAAAGGGTAACAGATAACAGAATAATTATTCAAAATAAGGTATAAAAAAAAATACCTGTGACATCAAAGTATCACATCCAGCACTCATTCCATAACCAAATGACACGCCAATTATATTTATAACCTGTAAAAGAGAGAGACTTGTGAACTATATGAACTTGTATGTAGAGGAGCAGTAACAAGTGATTGCACAAATATAATATATGGTTCTTACACAAACATACTATGATGTTGCATTCTTATTGCATAATAATATAATGCATGTTTATTTCACCTTCTCAGGTGTGTGGCCATGCTCCCTATATCTGGGTCCGAGTAAATCTGTGCTCACTATTAATTTATTCAAAGCCTGTAGAGTGAAAATATTCTGTATGTGTACTTGCATAAATACGGCAAATGCTCCACAGGAGTTATAAATCGACAAATAGAGATTTAATTAAAAAGAAACTTTTTCTAAAAATATGCATACCTGGGTTACTGGGCATAGAATGGATGTATCCACGTGTCTTGCGTTGTAATGTTGGGCACACGTACCCTGATTCATTTTAATACTGCACAGATTTGAGCAATGCTGCATTTTCTAAAAAGCTAAAAAATTGTGTCCCCTTTTCCAGGTTTGTTGCTACAGGTACATCCAGATATGTTGCCATGATATACATAAAGGGAAGGTGAAATAACTAAAATCTTTACTGATACTGTATATCAGTGTTATTACATACACACAAATAGGTTTGCCTAAAACCACTATGCAAAGGATTTAAGCTATGAAGTTATTAAGTGTTCTTGCATGGCAAGAACACTTACTGTTATCTCACATATATATTCTTCTTATTATAGCCAAATTTACCACCCTAACTCCTCCCACAGTTTTTACACTACATACACAGTAATATAGCGAAACGTGCAGATTTTTCCCGATTGGTGTGCTATTACTTTGTGGAACGTTTTGCCAAATGGATCACGAAATATTGGCGTTTTTGTGGTGAAATTGGTCCCATAGGAATGAATGGTGGAATGTTTAAAACTAGAGTGGGAGCTGACAAAAGCTAGAGTGGGAGCTGAAAAATCAGGACATGATTTCTAAACTGCCATCACTCCCTCATTTTCAAGCCCACCTACACAAATCTTATATCAAAACGTTCAGCTATCCCTGCTGTCACTAAACATGTCCACGGCTAAGCCATAGTCCTGATAGTTTTCACAATATGACCATTTGTTTGCAACTCACGCCGCCCATTGACATTAATTGAAACTCCACTCTAGCCACCTCAAATTTAAAGGGCAATTTCTAAACTGCGACTGTGCCTTCATTTTTAATATTTCAGAGACATACTATGCATACAAATGTAGGTCTGGGTCTTGTGATTCTCGCAATATAAAGCTCTTCACTGTAGGATTTATAATTTTTAAACTACAATCATTTGAAAATGGCAATTGCCAGTGAAGTGAGCAAGTTGGAACAGTTTGTTTTTAACCGCTCTTCTCTGCCCTTGCTGTAGAGTGAGTTGCCATAGGAACCCAGGTGTGTGAGCAGGCAGCAGAGTGGAGGCAAGAACACTTCACACAATTTCCCCAGAAATTGTAGCTTTTCTATATTCTTTAACAGAAAAAATTATGAATTGAAAAAAAAACCCTGAATACTTACAGATGAAGCAAGCGTAATAGAATCCAGTTCAATTTTTCCTAAATGGCCACAAAACATGGAACTCACAATCAACAAAAGAAATATCATCATTTGAGATAAGAACTGAAAGAAAATGAAAATGTATATTACGCTTATATTAGAATTTGCCAATCAATCACTCTTTGATCTTTATCGTATGAATACTATACAAGATGTAATGTATTACAATTTTGCTACAAAAAAGGACATGAGATTAGCCAAATCTTTAGTTGAGTAGTAGAAGCACAGGTGGTCGGTCATAATTATCTTATTTGTTGTCATTGTTTTAAATAGTGTGTCTGTTTAATGTGTGATTGAATAAGTGAACTTTTGTCAGCTGTAAGACCCCATTTACACCTCAGTGTTTGGACACTTTAAGCTCAAAGCTAGTCCCCATTGTTTTCAATACCCCCTGTTCACCTCTAAGAGTTCTGTCGCTTGTAGCTGAACTCCTGTCCCTCAAAAAATACAGGAGCTATTTTTCAGGCAGAATTGAGCATTTTTGCCCCAGAGACTTTAAAACATATGCACTGAAATGCGCTTGTTTATGTGCATTTCTTGTGCACTGTCATGAATTTTCTGCCCAAACAGTGGCTCTGTACCACTAATCAGCAGCGCACTCCACCCCTTTCTGAACACACATTTAGTGTGCAAGATGGAGAACAACACCTGTTTGAGACAGAAATCTTCATCGTCCTCGTGCGTCGCCATCCCTGTGTTCAGTATCCCAAGGACCCCCAAGGCAAGAATCATGGAAGGAGGAAAACGCTAGGAAGAAATCTCATTCCATATCCAGTCTGACTGGTTCAGCTACCACACTTCCCAGATAGAAGAAAAGAAAACATTCTCCCTGTGTATGCAGCCATTTTTGAGTTCATGTTATACTTGTTATAAAGCCCTGCTCACATGTTTGCAACATTGCAGCAGCATTTGTTGTAGACATCTGAGCCAGCCTTGTGATTTTTACCCACTATGTTCATCATGGTTTTCTTGTGCCAGCCATGTTATGTATTCTCCCACAATACTCATCTTGTTCTTTTGGTGGTTGTAGTAAATCCACCTAGAACTTTTGTGCAACACTGCAGCAGCATGCACTATATTTTCAGACGTGACTAGCTTAGAAACCATTTTCAATAGGATCCAGCATATGGCAACTTTGGTAAACTATTTTTTGCTGAGAGGTTCTTCTAGCTGCAACAAAGTCTATCTCAAATAAATTTATAGCACCAAATAAATCATAAAGATTCTAAGTTCAAAATCATTTTATTATCCAAAGCAAACAGAGCTGAAAAAGCATAATAAAAACTGTGGGAGACATAAAAAATGATGCACAATTGCCCTTGACGATTGCACCACTTGTATTGCCACGGCTTCTGACCCAATAGGCCTTTTTAAGTGTGTAATAAAGCATCTTCAAAAAGGAACCCATCATGCTGATGGACAAAAATATGTAGGACACATGCTGCCTTAACTGCAGTGATTGTACTCTGCATGTTCACATCATTTGCAGTGTGCAGAAAACGCCACTTATTAGAAAGGAGGCCAAAAGCACACTCCACTACTCTTCATGCTCTGGTGAGCCAATATTTAAAAACACTCTTCTCCATATTCAAGTCATAACTAGAATAGGGAAGTAGCAGGTGCTCACCCAGGGCAAAGGCCTCATTCCCAACAAAGACAAAGGGTAGAGCAGGACTTCTTGTTCTTGGCAGCAAAGAGTTCTCAGGCAGGCAGCGGAAAGTTTCAAAGGCTTGGATGAAATCTCAAGTGGTTTTGTTGACAGATAATAAAGTAAATAGAAGAGATAGGGATTTTCACGGTGCTCTCACCTTCTCTCAGAACAAAAACCACAAATCTTTAAAGTAAAATCGTAAAATTTTATTACAAAATTAGTTAAAATAAATGGTGTATAACAATCTCCTAAAATGGTAGGCCCAAAAAGGACTAAAATAATCGAACTCTCATATTTGTTATTAGCATTAGCACCACAACCCCCCCAGGATGCATTGACCCTCCTTGTGTAATTAATAACATAATGGTGTAATAATTACAATTAAAATAAATCACACAGTATAATGATCTGTAAGAAGGGGTGACTGTGGCTTCTTCAAGGGTGCAGTTGAAGATAGCTGCTAAAGACACAGAATAATATCATATGATATAATATGAAACCTTATACACTTACAGGTGTAATAAACGTGATAATCCATAGACATGAGTACACTCACGCATTCAAATAGAAGACCAAAAATATCAAAGGGGGAAACAAAGATTAAGTCCAAAAATTAATTCTCATAGATATGTCAGTAGGTGCGAAGGGCAGAAGATGGTGCCCCAATAGAGATGATGTTTAACCTCTTCACGCCGGCCGAACACAAATGTGTGGCCTCCTGGCGTGTGGGCCTAGAGTGGCAGCACATTTGCATTCTATTAAAAAAGAACATATGTGCTTAGAGCATGCGCCCTGTGTGCTTCCAGCACACATGTCCGGTACTCACGGAAAGGTCCCGACCTCCTTTTTCGATCGGGACCTTTCCCTATCATGTGACCACCGTGACGGTATGTCCCGGCGGGCACGTGACCCTAAACCCCGCCCTGCCTCCTGGCTTCTGAAACCCTTAAAGGGCCGGGAGGCGCCAGCGCCAATGGGTTAAGAACCCGCTATAAGTGCCCATCCTAGACCGCTTAAAGAAATACCTCAGATTGAAACTTAATTGCAGTAGGGAGAAAGATTTTATTACTCAGGCTGGATTGCTTTAGTGTCGCCTTCTACAGAGGGGTTATAGTAGGAGCATTCAATAAGGCCAAACTCGGATCACATGAATCTCTTATTTATACACACAAACAATCCCGAACTAGTCAACCTACATGTGTCATTACTCGGTTTTCCCAAAATCATACACAAATGATGAAAGTCTTACAGAAACACTGGCATCTATTAAGGGACGACCCAGTGGTTACCAAATATGTGAGAAATAGACCTCTAATAACATTCCGATGGGTCAGCCCATTGAGAGATTATCTCACACAAAGTCATTTTCAAACTGACTTGGGCTCTGTCCCCTCCAGGTATCAACGGAGGGGCATGTTTAGGTGTGGAAGATGACATTTTTGTAACTGGATACATGTGGGTAGAACCAATTCTCTGCCCAATGGGCAATCCTGGACCCCAAAACATGCCATTGATTGTCAAACGGTGGGTGGTGGTATACTACATGGTGTGCTCATGTAAAGCATTCTATGTAGGTAAAACAAAGAGGCCTTTTGTAAATGCATAAGGGATCATGTGTATCTACTACAAAATGGAAAGATGGTGTCCTCTATAAACCAGCATGTCAGCTTGTGTCATAGTTTTAATCCTGATGCATTCTGATTTTTCACTTTAGAACATGTACAGAACTCTCCAACAGAGGGAGATGTTGACAAACGTCTCCTCCAATTGGAGACAAAAGGCATTAGAGGCTACTAAGCCACCTGGCATTAATGAAAATATAAGTTTCAAACTGTTTTTGTAAATAACACCACATGTATTAATATGAGAGCCCCCTCCTTTGTCGGATTCACCTGTTAACGTTTTTGTATGTTTTTTCATATACAGTATATTCTTTTTGTCTCTCACAGATATGTCAGTTGCCAATATGTGCTATATGGCCTATATAATGGTGTTGAATATTTGGGGGCTTTTTTCTGTCCATGTGCACATGCATATTAGGATGTGTGTTTCACCCCATACATAAAGTAGTGATTATATCCGATTTAACTAGCAATTCATTAAGATTATGTTATTATATGAATATTAATGATTTATGTGGTATGCATAGCTAAGCCCCTTCCCAAATGGGACTTTGCCGTCGTTATGCTAGCTTTGGAGTGGTATCAGCTTTGTTGTATTCTGTTTTGCTTCCACAAGATGGCGAGTGTTATGTTTTGGTCCAATATGGGTATGGGGTGGACTCATGGTGGGACCGGGCAGTGATTATCTACCGCTCTCCCTTGCTGTCCCCTATGGGCTGTTGGGCGATGAACATTCGCCCACTTCCAGAAGGTTGAATGTCGGAGAAGCTGTTCGCTGCGGTCTTGCCATTACTGCGCATGCACTATTTATTGGCCGGTGTTCTGCTATCACTGGGTGTGCGCGGTTCATTGGCCATTGCCGTGCTGTCACTGGGACACATCTACACGGGCCACCCATTTGTTGGCGTTCTGACACCATGAGTGGCCGCATTAAGCGGGTGGGAAAGACATTAAGCTCCCTTATATATTCCCCATATGCATGAAATTGACACTTTTTGAATGGTGATTGAAGCGGAGCGCAATTACCTGATGGAGAGTTACACACTATGCCCTTCTCTTGTTAGACATTGCCTCTTATGGGCCCGTATGCCATAGTATTGGGCATAACTGTGTTTGTTTTCCCCTATGTTTATGCTCCCATATAGTACTATTTTATTGTATTTGATGGTGGTCCTATCGTATATCCTTTGTATTTAGGTGTTTTCATTGATGTGACAACAGTATCCTGTCTGATGGTTTGGCTCCTAGACTGCCCCATAGTGCTACAGGTATTTATTTATTAATTTGATTATGGTGGTTTTGTGATATGTTAACTATGTGTATACAGTGCCCAAGACTGGTTTGATGGCATTCTGATATTTCTTATTTTTTACAGGCATACTCTTTCTAATTATTTGGGAGCATTGTATTTCTCTTCCCGTGCATGGCCTGGGGAGCTACGGGCTGGTTCTTGAACATCCTCTCCATTGAGGTACCATCTTCTGCCCTTCGCACCTACTGACACGTCTATGAGAATGTCTTATCGAACGTTTTCCCCTTTTGATATTGAGGTCTTCTATTTAAATACGTGAATGTACTAATGTCTATGGATTATCATATTTATTACATCTGTAAGTGTATAAGGTTTCATATTATATCATATGATATTATTCTGTGTCTTTAGCAGCTATTTTCAACCATACCCTTGAACCCTTGGAGAAGCCACAGTGCAAAATGCATTGGAATTTGGCACCCCCTCCTATAGATCATTATACAGTGTGATGTGTTGTAATTGTAATTATTGCACCATTATGCTATTAATTACACAAGGAGGGTCAGTGCATCCTGGGGGGGTTTGTGGTGCTAATGCTAATGCCAAATATGAGAGTTCGATTCTTTCAGTCCTCTATGGACCTACCATTTTAGGGGATTGTTATACCCCATTTAATTTTAACTAATTTTGTAATTCAGGTTTACGATTTTACTTAAAGAGTTGTTTTTTTTGTTCTGAGAGAAGGTGTCAGCACCTTGAAAATCCCTACCCTACTTTTGACTGGCTATACAGGGATGTGTTGGCTAACTTCACCAACTGGATCTATTATTATCTTCTATTAATTGGTTGACAGATAGTTTTCCCTCTCTGTGGACAATTGTTTTGCACTGCAACTTTGCAGCTCTTTCAAACAAGTGCAAACAATGGGCAACACAAGATAAATGCTATCATTGTGCAGTATTTATTAAATAAAAACGTCCATAAATACTTAAAAATGATGTAAACTCACATTGAGTGGTGCTCTGTATCTTTGCACCAGTAGACACAGGCTATTCCCACTGTTGTTGCCGCCGCTCCACTCACTAGAGCTGGAATGCTTTCCAATGACCAGAACCAGAAGTGACGTAACAGTGTATCCAGATATGATGAACATGGTATAGCCTCTACATGATTCGCTATCACGGCATCCTCAGGAGCTTCCCGAGGATGTCGTGATGGAAAACATGTAAAGGTGTTTTAGATACAGAACAGAGAGCAGATTTAGATACAGTAACACATTGAAGCCAAACTCCAGTTCACACTGCAGTTATATAAGCAGGTACAGCAACATTTGTTTTTCTTTTGGGAAAAAGGTTTAACATAAATAAATCAAAGCTGATCATTGTAAGCACCCATTAGTGGTAAATAGTTTTTCTCAACTTTCAAACTGCTTAATCTGCAGGACAGTTTATTCTTTTAAAAAACAACAGACATATTGGCTGGATCTCCAGATGAAAATAAAAAGAAAGAAAGCCTGAACAAGAAAACCATCACATCTAAGAATTGGTAAGCTTCAATATTAATAATGTTTGCTTTTGGGTTTAATACCACTTTGAAAATCCTGCCATGCTCTCCCATGTTTTTATGTTTAGATGGTTGCTGGGGAGTAATGTTTATCATAATTTACCTTGTTTGTTCTATGTTCACAGTTCTTCACTATTATTTGTTAACTTGATTTGAACACTATCTGCCCTAAGAAAGGGATTACAAAATGTATAAACTGCCCTCCAACTTTGTATGTTATTGAGGGATAGCTCAGTCTATGGGGGAACAATGTTATAAACAAAGAACAGTGTAGCACAACCAAATCAAAAATCAAATAACACATAAATCAATAAATAAAGTGTCCGTGGATCAAATCCAACACAAATTTCATAAGTGTCTAAAATCCAATCACCAATGAGTGATGAATATCTTCTTAAAATAACACCTGTGTGTCAACCACCTCCACCAAAAGGAAGATTGGCTGCTCACCTCCAGCATCTGATCTCTGAGCTAACAGTAGGTCATAAGAGCTTTCCCGTTCAAATGCTTCTCCTCTGTTCACATAAAGTCTTTCCAAGGCTTTGTAATTTATTTAAAGCTCCTCCGTGGTTGATGGCAAGTTAAGTGGGATTTGATCAAGGAGATTTCAATCCAAGTACAGGAATTTTAGATTTTTTAGGACCTGAGAACACCTGCTGATAAACATAATAGAGGAGGAACATTCTCCATCCATAGTCATATTCAGCATGAAACATAACATGTAAGCCCACGAGACTTCCCTGTGGGCATCAGAGGTAGCCCTGGTATCAAACCAAACAAAATATAGTGGAACAAACCTGGGAGTGAATGAAGCCAAGGAGAGTACAGGCCACCCAGAAAGGGTAATCAATCGAAAACAGAAAGAAAACAAAGGCAAGAGAAGAAAAGATAGAGGATCTAGGACTGTCAGAGATACCAGTCAGCCCATACTTGCCAAACGAAGATCAGCAAAGGCATACGACCACTGCGGTTTCCAAATCTTCAGAAATTTGTCATGGGAGTTATTGAGAATACTGGATGTATGTTCATTAAGCATCAGGACCATCAAACAGTCCTTTACTCCCTGAAAGGGGACTGTAGGCTTCTTCCATGCCTAAGCAATCATCCTCTTGGCTGCCATAAACAGATAGGATGTCAATTTTTGCTGACAAGCAAGTAGACCCAGTACTGGGCAATGTAACAAGGCAAATTTTGCTTCCTTGGTGGAATGGATGGTCAAGTGGAACAGTGAATACAGAAGGCCAAACACATAAGACCAAAAGCCCACCAGTCATGGGCGTGTCCACCAGGTATGTAAGACATCCCCACCACACCCACATCAGGTACTTAAGACATCCTCACCACACCCACATCCACAAAAACAGCAGTCTTTAGAGGTTAGGTTAGTGTGGGCAGTGCAAGCAGGGACTCAGTACCACGGCAGCAACACTTTGTTGCCTCTAGGGTGGCAGTGTTGAATGAACATTTCGCGAAAAAAGACCAAGCTTTGCTCCAGTCCGCCATGTCAGTCTCAAATCCCAGGTCTCGTTCAGACTGGACCACATAGGAGAGAGAAGCATGAGATGATCAATTATTCAGAGATGCATAACGTGAGGAGATGGGACCCGGGGTGCCCGGATAAGGTGAGGTGAGTTGAAGGGAAGATATCCAGTGCTGGAGTTGGATAAATCGGAAATATTCCACCTGGGGAGCATCATGGGATTTACAGAAGGCCACCCACGTCGCAGGGGTTGAAGAAGTCAAGAAGTGGCGCACTTGTGTAAGACCACAAGAGATCCACCAGGGGAAGGCCCGGGGCTGGTCAAGGCGAAAGGGAAACAGTGGGTTAATAATAATAGGTAGCAAAGGAAGAATGGAAAGGAGACATGAGGGAGCGTGAAAAACTCGCCAAGTCCCAAAGGCGCAAGTTATGTAGCATAAGGGGGCTTAAAGCTTCCGAGGAAGCGATAAAAGTGTTTGGATTGAAGCGGAACACAGTTAGGAAGCTCCATAAGCACCCATAGGGATACATTAGAAGAAACATGGAGCCAGGTCAATGGGGAGATTTGGGCAGCCAAGTAGTGTTTGGAAATATGGGGGACCCCCAATCCCCCTTGTAACCTATGTATGAAACGGGTAGCCTTGGGGACTCTGGGGCATTTATCAGCCCAAATAAAGCATAGAATTCTACTCTGGATCAGGTGGAGGAAATGTGGAGGTACCCATTCAGGCAGGGTGCGGAAATAGTACAGGAGCTTAGGTAAAACAGTCATCTTCACTGAACTGATGCAACCTATCCAAGACAAATACGGGCACCGCCATGACTGCATAAGGGACGTCAATGAGTGGAGCAAAGGATAATAATTGGATAATAATTGGCTGAGAACAGAGAGGAATAGATGGGGGTCAGTCAAATACCCAGGTAGATGAGGTCGCCCAGCAAAATAGGAAGTAGGGTTTTAGGTGAGTAAGCAACACCTGGTCCAGAGTGACTTCCAAGGCCATAGGCTTGGCTAGATTAACCGGTATGCCCGAAATAGAATAAAATGCATCAAAAGGTGTAACGAATTAAGCAAGTGGGTTGGTCAGTGTCAGAAGGGCATCATCTGCAAACAGGGTCACTTTGAAATCATGGCCTGCATAAAGGATCCCAGTGATATTTTGGTCTGCATGAAGCGCGATTGCCAAAAGCTCCAGTGCCAAATGACATAATGCTGGGGACAGGGGGCAACCTTGTCTCATGCCTCTATAGATGGGGAAAGGTTCTGAATGGTACCCGGAGTATTAACCAACACTGTGAGTGTAGAGTATAAGGCTCTGATGCAGGTTAGCAGAGCATCTCTAAAACTCCAAGGAGAAAGTACAAATTGCAAGTATTTCCAAAATAATGAGTCAAATGCCTTATAAATATCCAAGGAGAGGAGGAAGCGAGGGATCTTCCGGTGATGTGGGAAATGAATGAGATGTACAACTTTGTGAACATTGCCACCAGCCTGCCTACCAGGCACAAAGCTAACTTGGTCTCTATGTATTAAATGATACATGTATTTGTTGATGCAAAAACTCAGGATCTTCCCCAGAATTTTCAAGTTGTTGTTAAGAAGAGAATCGTCCACAAAGCTTGAGGATCGTTTGCGTCTTCCAGCATTTTAGGAATCATTGAGATATGAGCCCTGAGGGTGTCAGAAGAAGGCATCGATCCAGTTTTCAGAGCATTAAAAAAATGAGCTAAGTGGAGTGCTAGGAGGGCAGAGAATGTCTTGTAATAAAGACCCGAAAACCCGTCAGGACCCAGGACTTTGGAAGGCTTCAAGGACTTGATAGCCCAGGGAACTTCGGCTTCTGAGATACTGGCATTTAGGGCATCCTGGGATTTGTCTGGAAGCGTAGGGAGATGTATCTCTTGAAAGAACTGTTTGGCCTGATCAAGGTTTAGCATAGAGTGAAGATAAAAATGCAGAGAAGACTGACAGGATTTGTGGAGGGTTAGAACTGAGAGCATGCGTCCAAAGTCCACTAGATGTCAGTATATGCACTCTAATCCTCCAAAAATGTCTCATGGTGTAGTAGTTTTAATTAGAGATGAGCGAATTATTCAAAAATTCGATTCGACTGATTCGGCGAATTCGTGAAAAAATTTTGATTCGAGTCGAATATATTCGCTGCTAATTTAACTTATAAAAGGGTGTTTCTAGGCTTCAGAGAGCCTTTATATTAGTGCAGAACACTGTACCTTTAATTTAAATGCCCTTGGAGTCTGCTGGGGAAGAGAAATAATACTGACAGTCAGTATGACATGCAGATGAGTGCTGTCGATCTTAGAAGCACCGCACACTTCACTCATTTGGGCAGTCACGGGGCCAAAACCAGAGTGTGGAGCCACAGTGTGGCGGTGGAGGCAGCAGCAATGGGAGGCCATACAGCACCCTATGACAAAAATGGAAACCACCAGCAGTGTGAGGAGACCTGAAAGTGGCACATGACAGAGTGTGGCGATGGAGACAGCAGCAATGGGAGGCCGTACAGGGACCCATGACACACTCTGGACCTGGCAGCAGCATGAGGAGGCGGTACAGGGGCCCATGACAGATTACGGGCCTGGCAGCAGCATGAGGAGTTGGTACGGGGGCCCATGGCAGATTACGAGCCTGGCAGCAGCAATGGGAGGCCGTACAGGGACCCATGACACACTCTGGACCTGGCAGCAGCATGAGGAGGCGGGACAGGGGCCCATGACAGATTACGGGCCTGGCAGCAGCATGAGGAGTCGGTACGGGGGCCCATGACACACTCTGGACCTGGCAGCAGCATGAGGAGGCGGTACAGGGGCGCATGACAGATTACGAGCCTGGCAGCAGCAACTTGGACAGGAGGACGTTCAGCTTCTGCACCGTCGGGTGCGTGCTCGCAAACTGTTGTCTCTTGGAAACGGATTCCAAGAAAGACTGCTGACGGAATCCGTGAAGAGGAGTAGCAGGAGAAGGAGCAACTGAACGAGCGGAATATGCCAACAAGCGACAACAGGGGCCCATGACAGATTACGGGCCTGTCAGCAGCATGAGGAGTCGGTACGGGGGCCCATGGCAGATTACGGGCCTGGCAGCAGCAATGGGAGGCCCGTAATCTGCCAGCACCCTATGACAAAAAATGGAACACACCAGCAGTGTGTGAGGAGACCTGAAAGTGGCACATGGCAGAGTGTGGCGATGGAGACAGCAGCAATGGGAGGCCATACAGGGACCCATGAGAGACTCTGGACCTGGCAGCAGCATGAGGAGGCGGTACAGGGGCCCATGGCAGATTAGGGGCCTGGCAGCAGCTATGGGAGGCCCGTAATCTGCCAGCACCCTATGACAAAAAATGGAACCCACCAGCAGTGTGAGGAGACCTGAAAGTGGCACATGGCAGAGTGTGGCGATGGAGACAGCAGCAATGGGAGGCCGTACAGGGACCCATGAGAGACTCTGGACCTGGCAGCAGCATGAGGAGGCGGTATAGGGGCCCATGGCAGATTAGGGGCCTGGCAGCAGCTATGGGAGGCCCGTAATCTGCCAGCACCCTATGACAAAAAATGGAACACACCAACAGTGTGAGGAGACCTGAAAGTGGTACATGGCAGAGTGTGGCGATGGAGACAGCAGCAATGGGAGGCCGTACAGGGACCCATGAGAGACTCTGGACTTGGCAGCAGCATGAGGAGGCGGTATAGGGGCCCATGGCAGATTAGGGGCCTGGCAGCAGCTATGGGAGGCCCGTAATCTGCCAGCACCCTATGACAAAAAATGTAACACACCAGCAGTGTGAGGAGACCTGAAAGTGGCACATGGCATGAGACACTGTGGACCTGGCAGCAGCATGAGGAGGCGGTACAGGGGCCCATGGCAGATTAGGGGCCTGGCAGCAGCTATGGGAGGCCCGTAATCTGCCAGCACCCTATGACAAAAAATGTAACACACCAGCAGTGTGAGGAGACCTGAAAGTGGCACATGGCAGAGTGTGGCGATGGAGACAGCAGCAATGGGAGGCCGTACAGGGACCCATGAGAGACTCTGGACCTGGCAGCAGCATGAGGAGGCGGTATAGGGGCCCATGGCAGATTAGGGGCCTGGCAGCAGCTATGGGAGGCCCGTAATCTGCCAGCACCCTATGACAAAAAATGGAACACACCAGCAGTGTGAGGAGACCTGAAAGTGGCACATGGCAGAGTGTGGCGAGGGAGACAACAGCAATGGGAGGCCGTACAGGGACCCATGAGAGACTCTGGACCTGGCAGCAGCATGAGGAGGCGGTATAGGGGCCCATGGCAGATTAGGGGCCTGGCAGCAGCTATGGGAGGCCCGTAATCTGCCAGCACCCTATGACAAAAAATGGAACACACCAGCAGTGTGAGGAGACCTGAAAGTGGCACGTGGCAGAGTGTGGCGATGGAGACAGCAGCAATGGGAGGCCGTACAGGGACCCATGAGAGACTCTGGACCTGGCAGCAGCATGAGGAGGCGGTATAGGGGCCCATGGCAGATTAGGGGCCTGGCAGCAGCTATGGGAGGCCCGTAATCTGCCAGCACCCTATGACAAAAAATGGAACACACCAGCAGTGTGAGGAGACCTGAAAGTGGCACATGGCAGAGTGTGGTGATGGAGACAGCAGCAATGGGAAGCCGTACAGGGACCCATGAGAGACTCTGGACCTGGCAGCAGCATGAGGAGGCGGTATAGGGGCCCATGGCAGATTAGGGGCCTGGCAGCAGCTATGGGAGGCCCGTAATCTGCCAGCACCCTATGACAAAAAATGTAACACACCAGCAGTGTGAGGAGACCTGAAAGTGGCACATGGCAGAGTGTGGCGATGGAGACAGCAGCAATGAGAGGCCGTACAGGGACCCATGAGAGACTCTGGACCTGGCAGCAGCATGAGGAGGCGGTATAGGGGCCCATGGCAGATTAGGGGCCTGGCAGCAGCTATGGGAGGCCCGTAATCTGCCAGCACCCTATGACAAAAAATGTAACACACCAGCAGTGTGAGGAGACCTGAAAGTGGCACATGGCAGAGTGTGGCGATGGAGACAGCAGCAATGGGAGGCCGTACAGGGACCCATGAGAGACTCTGGACCTGGCAGCAGCATGAGGAGGCGGTATAGGGGCCCATGGCAGATAAGGGCCTGGCAGCAGCTATGGGAGGCCCGTAATCTGCCAGCACCCTATGACAAAAAATGGAACACACCAGCAGTGTGAGGAGACCTGAAAGTGGCACATGGCATGAGACACTGTGGACCTGGCAGCAGCATGAGGAGGCGGTATAGGGGCCCATGGCAGATTAGGGGCCTGGCAGCAGCTATGGGAGGCCCGTAATCTGCCAGCACCCTATGACAAAAAATGGAACACACCAGCAGTGTGAGGAGACCTGAAAGTGGCACATGGCATGAGACACTGTGGACCTGGCAGCAGCATGAGGAGGCGGTATAGGGGCCCATGGCAGATTAGGGGCCTGGCAGCAGCTATGGGAGGCCCGTAATCTGCCAGCACCCTATGACAAAAAATGTAACACACCAGCAGTGTGAGGAGACCTGAAAGTGGCACATGGCAGAGTGTGGCGATGGAGACAGCAGCAATGAGAGGCCGTACAGGAACCCATGAGAGACTCTGGACCTGGCAGCAGCATGAGGAGGCGGTATAGGGGCCCATGGCAGATTAGGGGCCTGGCAGCAGCAATGGGAGGCCCGTAATCTGCCAGCACCCTATGACAAAAAATGTAACACACCAGCAGTGTGAGGAGACCTGAAAGTGGCACATGGCAGAGTGTGGCGATGGAGACAGCAGCAATGGGAGGCCGTACAGGGACCCATGAGAGACTCTGGACCTGGCAGCAGCATGAGGAGGCGGTATAGGGGCCCATGGCAGATTAGGGGCCTGGCAGCAGCTATGGGAGGCCCGTAATCTGCCAGCACCCTATGACAAAAAATGGAACACACCAGCAGTGTGAGGAGACCTGAAAGTGGCACATGGCAGAGTGTGGCGATGGAGTCAGCAGCAATGGGAGGCCATACAGGGACCCATGAGAGACTCTGGACCTGGCAGCAGCATGAGGAGGCGGTATAGGGGCCCATGGCAAATTAGGGGCCTGGCAGCAGCTATGGGAGGCCTGTAATCTGCCAGCACCCTATGACAAAAAATGTAACACACCAGCAGTGTGAGGAGACCTGAAAGTGGCACATGGCAGAGTGTGGCGATGGAGACAGCAGCAATGGGAGGCCGTACAGGGACCCATGAGAGACTCTGGACCTGGCAGCAGCATGAGGAGGCGGTATAGGGGCCCATGGCAGATTAGGGGCCTGGCAGCAGCTATGGGAGGCCCGTAATCTGCCAGCACCCTATGACAAAAAATGGAACACACCAGCAGTGTGAGGAGACCTGAAAGTGGCACATGGCAGAGTGTGGCGATGGAGACAACAGCAATGGGAGGCCGTACAGGGACCCATGAGAGACTCTGGACCTGGCAGCAGCATGAGGAGGCGGTATAGGGGCCCATGGCAGATTAGGGGCCTGGCAGCAGCTATGGGAGGCCCGTAATCTGCCAGCACCCTATGACAAAAAATGTAACACACCAGCAGTGTGAGGAGACCTGAAAGTGGCCCATGGCAGAGTGTGGCGATGGAGACAGCAGCAATGGGAGGCCGTACAGGGACCCATGAGAGACTCTGGACCTGGCAGCAGCATGAGGAGGCGGTATAGGGGCCCATGGCAGATTAGGGGCCTGGCAGCAGCTATGGGAGGCCTGTAATCTGCCAGCACCCTATGACAAAAAATGGAACACACCAGCAGTGTGAGGAGACCTGAAAGTGGCACATGGCAGAGTGTGGCGATGGAGACAGCAGCAATGGGAGGCCGTACAGGGACCCATGAGAGACTCTGGACCTGGCAGCAGCATGAGGAGGCGGTATAGGGGCCCATGGCAGATTAGGGGCCTGGCAGCAGCTATGGGAGGCCTGTAATCTGCCAGCACCCTATGACAAAAAATGGAACACACCAGCAGTGTGAGGAGACCTGAAAGTGGCACATGGCAGAGTGTGGCGATGGAGACAGCAGCAATGGGAGGCCGTACAGGGACCCATGAGAGACTCTGGACTTGGCAGCAGCATGAGGAGGCGGTATTGGGGCCCATGGCAGATTAGGGGCCTGGCAGCAGCTATAGGAGGCCCGTAATCTGCCAGCACCCTATGACAAAAAATGGAACACAACAGCAGTGTGAGGAGACCTGAAAGTGGCACATGGCATGAGACACTCTGGACCTGGCAGCAGCATGAGGAGGCGGTACAGGGGCCCATGGCAGATTAGGGGCCTGGCAGCAGCTATGGGAGGCCCGTAATCTGCCAGCACCCTATGACAAAAAATGGAACACACCAACAGTGTGAGGAGACCTGAAAGTGGCACATGGCAGAGTGTGGCGATAGAGACAGCAGCAATGGGAGGCCGTACAGGGACCCATGAGAGACTCTGGACCTGGCAGCAGCATGAGGAGGCGGTATAGGGGCCCATGGCAGATTAGGGGCCTGGCAGCAGCTATGGGAGGCCCGTAATCTGCCAGCACCCTATGACAAAAAATGTAACACACCAGCAGTGTGAGGAGACCTGAAAGTGGCACATGGCAGAGTGTGGCGATGGAGACAGCAGCAATGGGAGGCCGTACAGGGACCCATGAGAGACTCTGGACCTGGCAGCAGCATGAGGAGGCGGTATAGGGGCCCATGGCAGATTAGGGGCCTGGCAGCAGCTATGGGAGGCCCGTAATCTGCCAGCACCCTATGACAAAAAATGGAACACACCAGCAGTGTGAGGAGACCTGAAAGTGGCACATGGCAGAGTGTGGCGATGGAGTCAGCAGCAATGGGAGGCCGTACAGGGACCCATGAGAGACTCTGGACCTGGCAGCAGCATGAGGAGGCGGTATAGGGGCCCATGGCAGATTAGGGGCCTGGCAGCAGCTATGGGAGGCCCGTAATCTGCCAGCACCCTATGACAAAAAATGTAACACACCAGCAGTGTGAGGAGACCTGAAAGTGGCACATGGCAGAGTGTGGCGATGGAGACAGCAGCAATGGGAGGCCGTACAGGGACCCATGAGAGACTCTGGACCTGGCAGCAGCATGAGGAGGCGGTATAGGGGCCCATGGCAGATTAGGGGCCTGGCAGCAGCTATGGGAGGCCCGTAATCTGCCAGCACCCTATGACAAAAAATGGAACACACCAGCAGTGTGAGGAGACCTGAAAGTGGCACATGGCAGAGTGTGGCGATGGAGACAACAGCAATGGGAGGCCGTACAGGGACCCATGAGAGACTCTGGACCTGGCAGCAGCATGAGGAGGCGGTATAGGGGCCTATGGCAGATTAGGGGCCTGGCAGCAGCTATGGGAGGCCCGTAATCTGCCAGCACCCTATGACAAAAAATGTAACACACCAGCAGTGTGAGGAGACCTGAAAGTGGCACATGGCAGAGTGTGGCGATGGAGACAGCAGCAATGGGAGGCCGTACAGGGACCCATGAGAGACTCTGGACCTGGCAGCAGCATGAGGAGGCGGTATAGGGGCCCATGGCAGATTAGGGGCCTGGCAGCAGCTATGGGAGGCCCGTAATCTGCCAGCACCCTATGACAAAAAATGGAACACACCAGCAGTGTGAGGAGACCTGAAAGTGGCACATGGCAGAGTGTGGCGATGGAGACAGCAGCAATGGGAGGCCGTACAGGGACCCATGAGAGACTCTGGACTTGGCAGCAGCATGAGGAGGCGGTATTGGGGCCCATGGCAGATTAGGGGCCTGGCAGCAGCTATAGGAGGCCCGTAATCTGCCAGCACCCTATGACAAAAAATGGAACACAACAGCAGTGTGAGGAGACCTGAAAGTGGCACATGGCATGAGACACTGTGGACCTGGCAGCAGCATGAGGAGGCGGTACAGGGGCCCATGGCAGATTAGGGGCCTGGCAGCAGCTATGGGAGGCCCGTAATCTGCCAGCACCCTATGACAAAAAATGGAACACACCAACAGTGTGAGGAGACCTGAAAGTGGCACATGGCAGAGTGTGGCGATGGAGACAGCAGCAATGGGAGGCCGTACAGGGACCCATGAGAGACTCTGGACCTGGCAGCAGCATGAGGAGGCGGTATAGGGGCCCATGGCAGATTAGGGGCCTGGCAGCAGCTATGGGAGGCCCGTAATCTGCCAGCACCCTATGACAAAAAATGTAACACACCAGCAGTGTGAGGAGACCTGAAAGTGGCACATGGCAGAGTGTGGCGATGGAGACAGCAGCAATGGGAGGCCGTACAGGGACCCATGAGAGACTCTGGACTTGGCAGCAGCATGAGGAGGCGGTATAGGGGCCCATGGCAGATTAGGGGCCTGGCAGCAGCTATAGGAGGCCCGTAATCTGCCAGCACCCTATGACAAAAAATGGAACACAACAGCAGTGTGAGGAGACCTGAAAGTGGCACATGGCATGAGACACTGTGGACCTGGCAGCAGCATGAGGAGGCGGTACAGGGGCCCATGGCAGATTAGGGGCCTGGCAGCAGCTATGGGAGGCCCGTAATCTGCCAGCACCCTATGACAAAAAATGGAACACACCAGCAGTGTGAGGAGACCTGAAAGTGGCACATGTTTGGGGCATGATTCATGGCGGATTTAGTCAGTTGTGTCAGGAACTGGTGGTTTGAAATCCAGACTAATCCACGCCTGATTCATTTTCACAAACGTGAGTCTCTTCACACTTTGGGTGGACAGTCGTGTCCTCCGCGGAGTTACAATACCTCCTGCTGCACTAAACACGCGCTCCGATGCCACGCTACTGGCCGGGCATGACAGCCTTTCAAGGGCAAATTCAGCTAGTTGGGGCCAAAGGTCAAGTTTCGTTGCCCAGTAGTCAAGGGGATTGTCTACCTCGGTTGGCAGGGTGCTGTCCAAGTAGGCCCAAGCCTGTTGTTTGAGGTCCTGCTCCAGGTCCACCTGATGCTGCTGCTGCTGCTGCTGCTGCGGCTGGTTAGTAGTTTCCTCACTGCGCTGGTGAAGAAAGCTACTCATCATCGACTGCAGACTGAGGCAACCGCTGCTGGTGGAGCTGCCACTGCTCCTACCACCCCACCCCTCCCCTGCTGCCATGGCAGCGGAACGCGAGCGCACAGGGCCCACAGTGTCTGAGGATGGACGTTGGCGCAGAAAGGCAGAGACCAACTGACTACATAGGTGGTTTTTATAGTACGTTATTTTGGCCTCCCTCTCAGCAGGTGTGAAAAAGGCCACCATTTTTGAACGGTAGCGAGGGTCCAACAAGGTGGACAGCCAAAAGTCATCCCTCTGTCTGATGGTTATTATTCGGCTGTCGCTACGCAAGCAACCGAGCATGCTATGGGCCATTTGTGCCAAGGAATGCGAGGGACTCCCTGCCTCCATCTCCACAGCATACTGCCACGGTGCGTCTGGGTCCTCTGTCTCCTCCTCCTCCTCCTCTACCAGATGCTCCTGCTCCTCCACTCCTGTCCGCTGAGTGGAAAAACCACCCATTTCACTCAATAATTCCTGAGCACAAATGTCCTCCTCTACCTCCTTCTCTTCTTCCTGTCCTGCCCCCACAGGGGTCATGTGGCGTTGAGATCTGTGCGCCACGTCTACCGCACCCTGACCAGCCATTGTTAACAGCATTTGTTCCAGGATGTGCAACAGAGGAATGACGTCGTTCATCCCATAGTCCTGCCGACTCACGAATAGCGTGGCCTCCTCAAAGGGCCTGAGCAAGCGGCAGGTGTCACGCATGAGCTGCCAATGGCTGACATCGAAGTTACACAGGGGAGTACCTTTATCCGCTTGTAACATCAGGAAATCGGTGATGGCCTTTTGCTGTTCGTAAAGGCGGTCTAACATGTGTAGGCTTGAATTCCACCTTGTTGCAATGTCGCAGATCAGGCGATGCTGTGGAATTCCGTTTTGCCGCTGCAGCTCAAGGAGGGTGTGCTTTGCGGTGTAGGAATGGCTGAAATGCATGCAAAGTTTACGTGTCATTTTAAGGATGTCTTGCAGTGGGATTGTGTATTTTAGGAACCGCTTGACAACCAGATTGAACACGTGAGCCATGCATGGCGCATGGTACAACCTTCCTTGACGCAGAGCAGACACCATGTTCTTTCCGTTGTCGGTCAACATGGTTCCGATTTTCAGTTTGCGCGGAGACAGCCATCTGTCGATTTCTCTGTTCATTACACTGAGAAGTTCCTCCCCTGTGTGACTACGTTCGCCAAGGCATACCAGGTGCAGCACAGCGTGACACCGTTGCGCCCTGCACATGTGATATGCCAGTCGGGTAATGGGACTTGGCATGGGGGTGGCGGCTGAGGACACGGCGGAAGAAGAGGTGGTAGAGGCGGACATCTTTGCCGGACCAAGGACGTGCAAACGTGGAGGCAAAAGCGGCGTGACCTGTCCAAGTTGCTGGTGCGGCTGTGACGGCACCACGTTCACCCAGTGGGCCGTAAATGACATGTACTGTCCCTGACCGTAGTTACAGCTCCACACGTCGGCGCTGCCGTGCACTTTGGCAGAGACCGACATGCTCAAAGATTGGCCCACCATCTCTTCTACATGTGAATGCAGGGCTGGCACTGCCTTTTTGGCGAAGAAATGACGGCTTGGCACTCTCCACCACGGCGCGGCACAAGCCATCATTTCTCGGAAAGGTGCTGAGTCCACCACTTGGAAAGGGAGGGACTGCAGCACCAGCAACTTGGACAGGAGGACGTTCAGCTTTTGCACCGTCGGGTGCGTGCTCGCAAACTGTTGTCTCTTGGAAACGGATTCCAAGAAAGACTGCTGACGGAATCCGTGAAGAGGAGTAGCAGGAGAAGGAGCATCAGAACGAGCGGAAGATGCCAACGAGCGACAACTCCCCTCAGCAGAGGTGTTGGAGCCTTGACTGGCTGATAGAGGGCGATTGACGTCGGGTGACGGAGCAAGTAACGGAGCGGGTGATGGAGCGGGGGCTGGGGCAGGCAGAACCGCCGTATCTTTATCACGGTTTTCCCAGGCCACCAAATGGCGACGTTGCATATGCTGCCGCAACGCTGTAGTCCCAACATGGGCCCCCTGGCCACGCTTGACTTTCTGGCCACATAGTCGACATACGGCTACGTATACTTCCTCGGGCGGCTTGACAAAAAATTGCCACACCGCCGAGTAGGAAACTTTGCCCCCGATACTCCTCACTGGCTGACTGCTGCTTCCTCCGTGCACACCGGCACCACTACTGGCCGTGGTGGTAGGCTGCAGTGGAGCTGGTGCTGTACTCCATGGCTGTTTGCCTCCACTGACACTGCTGCGACCCTGCTGCCTCCTGGGCAACCCACCGACTGTTTTGCTCGCTGCCAAGCTGCCACCCTCTTCTCCTGATGATGCGGAAGCAATAGCCTGATGACGACGAGGCTGCCAAGTGCGATCAGCCTCATCATCATCAATTAGGGTCTCCGCCTCACTACTAGCCCCCTCGGCTGCGTGTGGGTCAGGAGACAGACCTGTCTCTAGACCGGCTACCGAGCCACTCTCCTCGCCACTACTTCTTCGCCTGGCTGCTGAAGAGGCGGATGTCTCCCCCCGTTCCTGACCGCCCTCTGTTAGCTCTTCCTCACTGTACAGTGGGGCTGAGCCCACAGCATACGATACTTCGCTTGGTGAGGGAACACCAAAGGACAGGGGCAGGTCGAGGACACGTGATTTCAGTGGGCTTGCTCCCGGGCCATGCCAACTAACGGTTGTGTCTGACGTACCCACCGACCGTTGGCTGTAGGTGTCAGAGGTGACCTGGGAAGAGGAAGACGACCGAGCCAACCAATCGATGACGGCAGGGTTGTCGGTGGAGACACGACCGCTGGATGACACCAGGAGCACTGGCCTCTGGCTGCGACTAGTGCTGCCTCGACCCCTTCCTCTGCTGCCACGTCTGCTCGCTCCTAAAACATTGCCTCCTCTGCCACTCCTATGCATGTTGTCTGACATACTCTTTAATTAAACGATTCTGTGTCCCTGAGTAACAATTCTGTGTCTGTCCCTGAGTAACAATTCTGTGTCCCTGAGTAACAATTCTGTGTCCCTCAGTAACAATTCTGTGTCCCTCCGTAACAATTCTGTGTCCCTGAGTAACAATTCTGTGTCCCTGAGTAACAATTCTGTGTCCCTCAGTAATAATTCTGTGTCTGTCCCTGAGTAACAATTCTGTGTCTGTCGCTGAGTAACAATTCTGTGTCCCTCAGTAACAATTCTGTGTCTGTCCCTAAGTAACAATTCTGTGGCCCTAAGTAACGTTTCTGTGGCCCTAAGTAACGTTTCTGTGGCCCTAAGTAACGGATCTGTGTCCCTCAGTAACAATTCTGTGTCTGTCCCTAAGTAACAATTCTGTGGCACTAAGTAACGTTTCTGTGGCCCTAAGTAAAGTTTCTGTGGCCCTAAGTAATGATTCTGTGGCCCTAAGTAACGTTTCTGTAGCCCTAAGTAACGTTTCTGTGGCCCTAAGTAACGTTTCTGTGGCCCTAAGTAACGGTTCTGTGTCCCTCAGTAACAATTCTGTATCCCTCAGTAACAATTCTGTGTCTGTCCCTGAGTAACAATTCTGTGTCCCTAAGTAACGTTTCTGTGGCCCTAAGTAACGGTTCTGTGGCCCTCAGTAACAAATCTGTGTCCCTCAGTAACAATTCTGTGTCTGTCCCTAAGTAACAATTCTGTGGCCCTAAGTAACGTTTCTGTGGCCCTAAGTAACGTTTCTGTGGCCCTAAGTAACGATTCTGTGTCCCTCAGTAACAATTCTGTGTCTGTCCCTAAGTAACAATTCTGTGTCTGTCCCTGAGTAACAATTCTGTGTCCCTAAGTAACGTTTCTGTGGCCCTAAGTAACAGTTCTGTGGCCCTCAGTAACAATTCTGTGTCCCTCAGTAACAATTCTGTGTCTGTCCCTAAGTAACAATTCTGTGGCCCTAAGTAACGTTTCTGTGGCCCTAAGTAACAGTTCTGTGGCCCTCAGTAACAATTCTGTGTCCCTCAGTAACAATTCTGTGTCTGTCCCTAAGTAACAATTCTGTGGCCCTAAGTAACGTTTCTGTGGCCCTAAGTAACGTTTCTGTGGCCCTAAGTAACGATTCTGTGTCCCTCAGTAACAATTCTGTGTCCCTCAGTAACAATTCTGTGTCTGTCCCTGAGTAACAATTCTGTGTCCCTAAGTAACGTTTCTGTGGCCCTAAGTAACAGTTCTGTGGCCCTCAGTAACAATTCTGTGTCCCTCAGTAACAATTCTGTGTCTGTCCCTAAGTAACAATTCTGTGGCCCTAAGTAACGTTTCTGTGGCCCTAAGTAACAGTTCTGTGGCCCTCAGTAACAATTCTTTGTCCCTCAGTAACAATTCTGTGTCTGTCCCTAAGTAACAATTCTGTGGCCCTAAGTAACGTTTCTGTGGCCCTAAGTAACAGTTCTGTGGCCCTCAGTAACAATTCTGTGTCCCTCAGTAACAATTCTGTGTCTGTCCCTAAGTAACAATTCTGTGGCCCTAAGTAACGTTTCTGTGGCCCTAAGTAACGTTTCTATGGCCCTAAGTAACGTTTCTGTGGCCCTAAGTAACGATTCTGTGTCCCTAAGTAACGTTTCTGTGTCCCTATGTAAAGTTTCTGTGGCCCTAAGTAACGTTTCTGTGTCCCTAAGTAACGTTTCTGTGGCCCTATGTAACGTTTCTGTGTCCCTAACTAACGTTTCTATGTCCCTAAGTAACGTTTCTGTGTCCCTAACTCTCTCCCTGAATACAGCCAGGTCTGCCTCTGTTGAATGACTGGAGGCAAATGGAGAATTCTAAAATGGCCGGCATTTATAGCTCGACCATTACACAGTGCTGGCTGGCTGCTGATTGGCTAATGCGATCACGTCATGAATGAATGCATTATGGGTCAGTGCGCCTTGTCTGCGCGCCTTCCCAGACATCCCCGCTCCGTCGCCGCACATGTCGCCGCCATTTCAGGAAAAATTTCGATTCGCGCATCCGAAGTCTGCTTATTTTCGGATTCGGCGCGAATCAAAATTTTTCTAATATTCGAAGCGAATTCCACTTCGCCTACTTCGTTTCGCTCATCTCTAGTTTTAATAATAGAGCACACAAAGTACAGTGCAAGGTGGCCTTAGCACACTTGTAACAACAAAGGGTGAGATTCAGGTTTGCCATTACAATGGGATCCAGCAAGTTGTGCAGATTTTTTTAAACCATAATGCACTGCAAGGCTTTTGACTATATCCAGCAGCCTTAGATGGTTCAATAAGGGGGCTTTTGGATAAGCCATTCTCATAACTATAAAAGGGGGACACAGAGCAGATATAGGGTTAGTGAATTGGAAGCTGTTGTAGGGAAAGCTGAGAAGCCGAATCAGGAGACATTATGGTAAGTTAGGAAATTGTACTTGAATTCTGACTGCTAGTTTTTGCTGGGCAATCAAACCCATTTACTGCCTTAATTGTTCTTATTGTTGGGGACTTTTTTTGTCTTTTATGTTATTTTATACCATGGTTAATTTGTGTTTTGCATTCCTTTGTGCTTTTTGTTTTGTTTTATGTTGATAGGGCCTTTTATTTATGTTTGGGTGTCTAAAGAGTAGCATGCACCATCTGTTCTTTAAGCTGCCTTTTGTATGCAGAATGCTGTTACATAATTAGTTCAAGAACAATGTACACCTAAACTACCAAGAATTTTGATTATGACTACATTTTGGGATACTGACTCCTGGGCAATTACTGACATATTGATTGCTAACATCCCCCACACCTTCTATTTGATATTATTGCACCTAAACTACCTCACGTTATTCTATCCCTATAAATAGAAACAAATATAAGGCATAAAACATGTTTGGCTTATCCATTCTATGTTTTGTAGATGTGTCTTCTGCAGTTCTTACTTCTTGCAGTAAAAAACTTGCCTGTACTCTTTTTCTCTGCTATTTTTTGGCCAATTCTCACTCTCATCCCACTGCTGTATCATCTACGGTCTTTTAATTCTTAATAAGAGACCAATAGAAACTGGTCAGTGGCAGGACAGTTTTTCATAAGCCAGAACAGAAACCAACAAACTACTGTCCAATTTATATCTGCCAGTGAAAGTGGGTCTACTATTATTTCATGAAAAAGCATGTGTTGCTGCTAAAGCTTCATGAGAAAAAGCTTTTTGAATCAGACTAGGGTGCTGCTGCTGTATGTAAGCTAAGCTACTTGTAAAAGAAAAAAATCTTTTAAAATAATAAGTTCACCTTTGCATTTTTAGGGTGGAACATGTAACATGTTCATGCTCATGCAGCCCCCCCCCCCCCGATCCCACCCCTTCCGTGACAGGGGTCAGCTTCACCCACATAGCTGCCTCATTCATTTACAGAGCTCTGTGCGGCAAGCCCCCTGCACAAAGAGAGATTGACGTATATGTGGACCCCCGGATAAAGACCCACTTCCGTGAGGCTGCATAAATACATACGGTTGGTCGGAAGGGGTTAAAGTACATTTTTATTTAGGAAAAAAGCTTAATATTATCTACTTTTTGCCACAAAATATATTTTTTGTAATTTTTAAATGTTAAAGAGCATTGTAACCATGATCATTCATTACGGGTGCAATGCACAGGCTTTTGCAAACTCTTCCCCAGGTCCTATAAAGTTATGGACTTCAGTTATACGGCTGTTGGAAGATGCTGAACTACAAGCGCAGCGACTCCACTGTGCTTGAGCACCATTGAGATCCACAAGTTCCTCTGCCACAATGGGAGTTGGGATTTTTAGTCTTTCAATTCACAATTCCATGGGGGGAGCCACAGACAGCTATACTAAATTAAAGAAAATAGGATGCTCTAGAGCAGTGGTTCTCAACCTTTCTAATGCCGCGACCCCTTAATACAGTTCCTCATGTTGTGGTGACCCCCAACCATAAAATTATTTTCGTTGCTACTTCATAACTGTAATTTTGCAGTGGGAGGAGTAGTGCCACGTCATTGGTGTCAGTGGGAGGAATAGTGTCCCATCACTGATGTCAATGGGAGGAATAGTACCCCATCATTGGTATCAGTGGTAGGAATAGTGCCCCATCATTGGTGTCAGTGGTAGGAATAGTGCCCATCATTGGTGTCAGTGGGAGGAATAGTGCCCCATCATAGGTGTCAGTGGGAGGAATAGTGCCCCATCATTGGTGTCAGTGGGAGGAATAGTGCCCCATCACTGGTGTCAGTGGGAGGAATAGTGCCCCATCATTGGTGTCAGTGGGAGGAATAGTGCCCCATCATTGGTGTCAGTGGGGGGGAATAGTGCCCCATCATTGGTGTCAGTGGGAGGAATAGTGCCCCATCACTGGTGTCAGTGGGAGGAATAGTGTCCCATCACTGGTTTCAGTGGGAGGAATAGTGTCCCATCACTGGTGTCAGTGGGAGGAATAGTGCCCCAACACTGGTATCAGTGGGAGGAATAGTGCCCCAACACTGGTGTCAGTGGGAGGAATAGTGCCCCATCATTGGTATCAGTGGGAGGAATAGTGCCTCATCATTGGTATCAGTGGGAGGAATAGTGCCCCATCATTGGTGTCAGTGGGAGGAATAGTGCCCCAACACTGGTGTCAGTGGGAGGAATAGTGCCCCATCATTGGTATCAGTGGGAGGAATAGTGCCCCATCATTGGTGTCAGTGGGGGGAATAGTGCCCCATCATTGGTGTCAGTGGGAGGAATAGTGCCCCATCATAGGTGTCAGTGGGAGGAATAGTGCCCCATCATAGGTGTCAGTGGGGGGAATAGTGCCCCATCATTGGTGTCAGTGGGAGGAATAGTGCCCCATCATTGGTGTCAGTGGGGGGAATAGTGCCCCATCATTGGTGTCAGTGGGAGGAATAGTGCCCCATCATTGGTGTCAGTGGGGGGAGGAATAGTGCCCCATCGTTGGTGTCATTGGGGGGAGGAATAGTGCCCCATCGTTGGTGTCAGTGGGGGGAGGAATAGTGCCCCATCGTTGGTGTCAGTGGGGGGAGGAATAGTGCCCCATCATTGGTATTAGTGACACCAATTATGGGGCACTATTCCTCCCACTGACACCAATGATACTTACCTTGCTGACCCCTGCTCCAGCCTGGGCTCGCTCCCTCTCCCATGGTACAGACACTTACCGGTCAGATGTCTTCCTTCTCCGGCCGCTCTCCTCCTCTTCACTCACTCGATCTTCGCGGTGCCGCTCGGCTCCTCCTCTCCAAGCTCCACCTCCTCGCCGGTGATTGGCCGCCTGTGTGCCTCTCCTGAGCTACAGTTCCGGCGGCCAATCACCGGCGAAGGATTGATCCCGGGGATGTGTCCAGATGACAGGGACGGCATGTCATCCTGCCCACACCTGGAGATGGATAGAGGAGCAGTGTCTCAGTTCCTAAGGCCATCGGAAATATGTGTTTTCCGATGGTCTTAGGCAACCCCTGTGAAAGTGTCATTCGACCCCCAAAGGGGTCGCGACCCCCAGGTTGAGAACCGCTGCTCTAGAGCAAAGTTTTATTTTACACTTTTAATATAGTTATAACATGAAACGTTATCAAAGGTGAAATATGGTTTTAAAGGATTTGTATATTTTCAATGTTGTCCTCAAAACCGAATTAAAAGATCATTTCCCTAATGTATGGCTATTTTTATTTAAAAATTTATCAGCAAGATTTGCCTCCTATAAACTTAAGTAGAATTTGCCCCTAAGTTTGAGTTTCTATGTATGTTTTTTGCAGACGTCGTTTTGCCTTTATATTGTTTGCTAGCATGTACAAGCAATAATTCTGCTGCTTACTGTATTACTGAATTTGTAATTATTGATATCTTAACAACCCTGTGAGTCATTTGTGATTTACTGTCTATTCTCTATTAAAAATTGTTTGTAAACAACAAAAATAAGTTCAGAATTTGGTGAACCCTTGGCAAATAGAACCTGTGCAGATTCATCCTTCAATAGTAACTGCACAGGCTTTTTTTGAAATGTTAATAGTTCAGTTTTTGCAGCAAGATTTTGGGATATTCATTCTGTTTTTCCTGTCCAGACATTAACTTACATTCAAAGTTTTAGCAAAATACCAGTATGAATTCTACATTGAAAATAACAATCTCTGAAAGTTATTTTATTCATACTGATATATGGTGGCTTATCAGTTGTTTGGTAACCAGCAGGTTAATAAAGAGATTGTCACTAAACAAAGAATCCATACACTTACATATATAATAGCCCTGAAAAATATGGAACAACAAGCAATGAAAATGTGTAGGGTATTTTGAAAATGATTTTCAAGTAAACTTAATTTCAACCGCTATATTCAAATACAAGGTGTTCTCTGATTGGACTGGGTGGAGAGAAGGGGTGATGACATCACAATCTTCACCTTGCCCCATTAGAGATTGCCTTATATTAATTGAAAAAAAATGTTCCAGTTGTTCTATAACTGGCATCAGTGCCAAGTGAGTGACCCTCTGTGCTCAATGTGCAATGGGGAAACTGCTCACATAGAACTTGAGCAGGACCCAGAAGGTGGCAGCTATCACTGTAGTGCTGACTGCTACAATTATTTCCAGTTTTCACAATGAGTCATCAGATATGAGTAATTCATACGTACATTGTGCCAAGCTTAACCAATGTAAGTATGCAATTTGCTTAATTCCTGGAGTTCAGCTTTAATAATTTAGAAGATGGCACCCTTGAAAATCGGAATGACACAAACAGTAAAATTACATCAATTAAAGTCATGTCTTACCACAGGTATTGCCAACGCAAGCTGCTTCTTTGCTTCATAACAGAATCCAAAAGGTACCAGTTTTCGCAACAGTATGTCAATTCCACGAGGTTTGTCTGCTAGAGGAGAGGTCTCCTTGGCTTCCTTATTGTGTCTTGTCATAGTTTTGGGAGAGTCTCACTGATATGTTTAAACTTTTGTAGAACTACATTAGAGAATGAAAGGTCCACTGTGCAACACAGCACTGAGCATTTGAAATAGTTCACCTCTGTATATTTCATAGACTACACACAATGGGAGGAGAGCACACTGTAACCTGACCATCAAGTTATGTACAGTATATCAGTGATCTCTCTACTGAAAAGAAGAAAGAAAAGAAGAAAAAAAATTGATGGAACTACATTTTTTTTATCTAGGCATGTGTTTATTGTTAAAAAAAAGAACATTTTTATTTAGGTAAGTCTTTAATTATTTTCTACCACAGGTAAGCAAATACACAGCAGAGAAATACACAGCAGTATGTTTCCCTAGTAAAACACACACAGCACACATAGTAAAACACACACAGCACAGATAGTAAAACACACACAGCACACAGTTAATCCTTTGATAGCCCCAGATGTTAACCCCTTCCTACCCAGTGTCATTAGTACAGTGTCAGTGCTTTTTATTAGCATTGATCACTGTATTAGTGTCACTAGGGATGTCAGTGGCAGTTAGTCAGTTCCCCCCCAGTGTCAGAATGCCTGCCGCAGTCCCACTATAAGTCGCTGATCGCCGCCATTACTAGTGTTACAAAACAAAAAAATTCCAGTATATATACCACCATTTGTAGATGTTATAACTTTCACGTAAACCAATTAATTTACATGTATTTGGATTTTTTTTAGCAAAGGCATGTAGCAAAACACATTTTGGTCTAAATGTATGAAGATATTAGATTTTTTTAATTTTTTTGCTGGATTTGTTTTATAGCAAAAAGTTAAAAATATAGTTTTTTTTCAAAATTGTCTTTTTTGATTATAGCGCAAAAAATTAAAAATTCACAGGTGATCAAATACCACCGAAAAAGAGCTCTATTTGTGGGAAAAAAGGACATAAATTTAATTTATGTACAGCTCTGCATGACTGCGCAATTGTCAGTTAAAGTAATGCATCACTGTATCAGAAAAAAATGCACAACACTATGATGACTGTACGTAGAAAACTGGATCTCCAGAGCAGCCAGTCAGAGTTTCTGCTTCAGCTGCAGTCAAGGGGTCAGCATGACAATGGTAGCATTTGGAAAGATTTAGGAGGACTCATCTTAGAAGAGAGATGAGTATTAGGGGGGATGAACTACAGCAGCAACAAGGAAGACTGACAGACCTGTGTGCATCACCACTGAGACAAGGAATTTGCTCCGCTAGAGGGCAATTTAAAAATCCAAGCCTTTCAAATATTTCTTGAAATACAAATTTCAGCTTCCAAGACACTTAACCTCCTCATGCCTGGTACTAACAGACACTCTGTGACTTCTTTCTGATTCCTGACATCCTTTAGAATTTCAGGATGGGGATGTAGAACATGACCCATTCTTTACCAAACTTTTGTTTGCTGCCTGGACACCTAACACTTGATCATCACTGTATGCTGTATTCACTTGGCCATATGGGGTCACATCACAGCAAGCCACTGCTTTATATTTACTGCAAGGCCTTGCTCTCCAAGCCAGATCCATAAGCTGGCCCTGCTCTACAGCAGGTTCTAATATGGATAACAAGCCGAAAGGTAAGGGACATAAAGTACACCTGTCCTCCCATTGAACTTGTCCAATGCCACCTGTCACAGTCACCTGCTTTCATTTAGTATGGCTGCTATTTGTAATAATGTGTTCCAACCTTGAAGATTAAAATGTGCACGTCAAATGTACATAACCACAAGAGTTAATCCCCTTGTACAAATATCCTGTAGTAGCACAAGGCTGCTCAACCCAGAGGGTTGAATGGCTTAACTCCCAATATAAGATTCTTCTGATACACCAAGGTTACACTTATCCCATGTGGCACCACCCCCGAAGGAGCCACTTGGTTGAATGGAAATCACTGCAACCACAAATAAGAGCACAAATGGAAAATACCCCTACCTTTGTGAAATGCAAATAATCACACAGTTTAACCACTTGTCCTCCAGAAGATTTACCCCCCCCCCCTTTCCTAACCAAGCCACAAAAAAAGACCAAAAATTTTGAACCCCACCCCCCCCAATATCTTTTACATTCTGCTATAAAACATATCCAGTAAGAATATGTAGCAGAATACATATTGGCCTAAATTTAGATCAGCAACTTATAGCAGGACTGTGATATTGCAGTGGACAATCGGACACTAAGTAACACTAACTGGCACTTTGTGGGAACCAGTGACACTAAGTGTTAAGTGCTACAAATATGCACTGACACTGTACTAATGACACTGGCTGGGAAGGGGTTAAACATATAGGGTGATTAAGGGGTTAGCTGTGTGCCTAACTATGTATAATGTTAGCTATGTGTGCTGTTGTCACTAGGTAATGTGCTGTATTTTATTCCCTGCTTGCAGGAAAAGAGAATCCAGCACATTATCACTGACAGAACACAGCTTTGCCTTGTTTACATAGGCAGAGCTGTGTTCTGTCAGTTTCCTAGATGATTAGTGGGTGTCAGCATTCATTCATTGGCTGGCACCCACTGATCGGATTCTGCTGTGACCATCACAGCAGAAGTGGTGCGCTGGCAGCACGCATGCAAACCCAGCGACCAGGAAGTGCAGAATCACATTTATATAAGCAATTCTGCACAGCACAGCTACCCTATAGCAGTATATCTGTCACAGGGTGGTCGGCAAATGGCTAAAGTGAAACAATGTTTTGATTGTTTTGAAGTTGGAGTAAAAGTATTGCAAACACAAGAAACAACAGTAAGTGTGCACATACAGTAGATAGTCACTCTGGAAAACTTAGTCAAAGGGAACATATAGAGTACCACTTTAAATAGACCTAATTGTCCTGCATGAATGCTACTGAATACTGAAATGCCGCATCAATTATTAAGTCATGTGGTATTTTAGTAGTGAAGACATTCTTTAAAGTTTCAGCTGTCAGCGGGGTTCCGCTAAATGACCTCAACATTGGGGGGTGCTTTGGGGCAGGGGGGCTCCCCCTCAAAGCACCTTTTCCCCATGTTGATGGGGACAAGGGCCTCTTCTCCACGACTGTGGCCGGTGATTGTGGGCGTCTGCAGGTGGGGTACTTATCGGAATCTGAGCGCCCAATTTAACAAGGGGGCTCCCAGATCCTGCCCCCCCATGTAAATGAGTATGAGGTACATGGCACCCCATACCCCCCCCCCAAAAAAAGTGTAGTGTAAAAATGACAGGAGACAATCTCTGACAAGTCCTTTATTAAAAACAAAAATAAAAAGATGTCCCCTCGAAGAAGATCCAATGTCAATCACAATGCCCACCGCCACTGCCGACCTGAAAAAAGAAAATGCTCTACTCTCGGCACTGGCTCCCACCATCTGACAACTGCATTGGGATGACAGTTCTTAAATACTGTGATGATGTTACAAGGGGGCAGGGGGTGCCGTCATCATGCGCTCTGATTGGCCATAGCATTGCACCTGACCTGTGGTTTGCTTTGGCCAATCACAATGCACTGTCAGGGCGCAGTTCGTTGCGCGGTGTGGTGGGCGAACAGCCCGCTGAATGCCCTTACCATTCGTGTGTTTGCTGAACACACGAATGGTCCATGTTCAAGTCGAACGTATGTTCAATTTGAACATGAAGCCCAACCCTAGGTATGACCCAATTTGGCCTGGGTCCGCTGAGTCCCACAGTAGCTTCTCACACACATCCTGTTTCTCTCCCTATCCCTGCAGCACTGTTGTTAGGGTCCTGTCCACAGCAGACGTTCTGGAAGATCTGGCATTTCTGTCAGTACCCTGCATGGCTGCAGAAGCACAAATCAGCCTCAGTTTGATGCCAGACGGCCTTTATAAGGAGGCTCATCACTTCCTCAAGTTGCTGGATGATCTCTAGCTCCCCGTGCCTTGTTCCTGCTTCCTGTGTTATTGTGACCTGTGATTTCCTGATACCGACTCGGCTTGCTCTTGGACCTGTCTACTCTGCTTAACCCCTGTTCTGACCATGGCTTGGCTTACAGATACTCTCTCGCTCCTCTGTGTATGACCTCGGCTATCCCATCTGACTACGTCTGCTCTGATTCCCACCTGGTACCTGACCTTGGCTTGAATCGGCTATCCAGTAAATCTCTAAATCCCGGAAGAGCTTGCATACCTCGCACAGGTGCCACCTGTCTGCAGACCTATCTCCATACATCAGCTGTGCTTCTGGGTGGACCACCAACCAGCACTCCTACAGGTAACCTGTGTCACTTTGGGCCTAACTCCCACTGTCCCACTCTCAGGGGAGTCTGAAACTTAGCCGCAAGAGAAGCCCTCTCTCCATTGGCCTCCATCAATAGGTACGTGATAACTGTCCTATCTCCTTTCCCGGGCTCCTGGTTCTCTCCTCCTGCTCTGTTGGGGCATACTAAGGGCTGTAGTGTGCTCTCTTAGGCTTGGAATTGGGCTGCCTGTCTGCCAGGACTACATGGCCCATGGTCATTCTCCTTTGCCTTGCGAATGATTCTCTGTTGAGCCCAATGGGAAGGGATCAGAGCGAATGGCAATCCTGGTAGGCACTGCTCTTTTTCCCTGTGTACCAGTGTGAGGACAAGGGGGGAATGCCTGTAGCCACTCTGTTCCTCTTTCATCTCCCGCTCTGCTGACAGGAGTGAGGGGGGCCATGCGGGGAGACATATTGACAGCTGCTCTGTCTCCCCATGTTGTTTTCATTTTGCCCACAAACTGAGAGGTGGGGGGGGGGTGAGGCTTGGCAGTCTACACCCATAATAGACACTTGTGTTAGCCAAAGACACTGACAATTTCCTTGCTTGATTAAAGTTCCTTTTACTGAAGAACTTCAGAATTAGGGCTTGTTCACACTTGACTTCTTCCCAAACACCCCTATAGCATTTGACAGGCGTTAGACTGGCTCCCCAAATGCCCTATGCGCATTTTTGAGGCGTTTCATAGGCGTTTTCCAAACGTTAAAACCGCACCATAAACCCCTATAATGAAGTTAATGGTATTAATGCCCTGCAAATGCCTCGCAAACGCCTGCCAGGAGTTTGAAGAGCATCACCATAGAGTTGAATGGGAGGCGTTGAAAGACTTCAACTCCTCCTGACTTGACTTGAGGCGTCAATTTTGCCACGACGCTAATGCTTCAGTGTGAACAGCGCTGTGTGCTGCCATGTGTATAATTTTCATAGATTTTTGAGGAGCGTTAAAAACGCCCCTCAAACTCCTGCTTGCAAAGATAGTGTGAACTGAGCCTTACAGGTACAGCTCATATCAATCTTAACATACATGCACAGCTGCTTCACATAGTTTGAAGTAGAACTGGCTGTGCTGCTGTAACATAACATACTGTTCCTACTGTCCCTTCATACAGGGAAAAAGTGCATACAGAACATAGCACAGCCAGTACCTAGGATGGATGAAGTTCATAGCAGCTAAATGTTCCTGAAGATGAGCCCTTTTGAGTACGACAGCAGAGAAGAAATCACATAGCAGCAGTATGTCCTGACAGATGACCTTTCATGGGACAATAGCCCTGGGCCTCTGCAGATGTTCTCTGCAGCAATCAGCTGGAATATATTAAGCAACACTGTACCAATACAGTTAATACTGATATAACATAACAAAATAAAGACACACCTTAGACACCTGCCTACAGACCAGCCAAAATAGTGTTTGAAAGATCCATTTTTAAAAGCAAGTGCAAAAAATGTATTCTAAATTTTCAAGCTGCCTATTAATGCTGTAAAGGACGGTGATAATATGTGAAATTGCGTGCTCTCTAAACACTTTAAAAAGTTTGCATAACTATGAAAAAAATATTTTTGCTGATATTAAAATTATTTTTGCTGGCTGAGCAAAACAAATTAACCATCTATGACAAGCCTTTGGCAACACTGTCAATAGAATCTACTGGTCAAAATGTAAATTTACCATATCCCTCCAACTACCACCACTAAAAGGCATGCCTTTTCAGGTCATATAAGCGACTAATAGTAAGCACAGAATAAAGGATTACAACTAATGCATTTTCTGTGGTACCAGAGCAGCAGCAGAGGCTAACAATGAATCATCATACCAGCATTTAGTTAGTTTCTGCCCTCCAGGAGGGGACTGACTATTTGGAGGGCCCAGAGTCAGTAGGGGGCCCCATGAGATGCCCCTAGTACCTTTTCCATAGGCTTTTTTTAGTTTGGGCAAGGACACAGGGGCCCCATGATCCCCTATTGCCGGGGGGCCCCATGAGTTGTCAGTCCGCCCCTGCTGCCCTCACAAAAAAATTAAAAAAAACCAAACAACTGACCACACATTGCTTATGTTTAGACCTCGAAAATTCTTCTTCTGATTGGATATACTGAATTCCAAAGCAGGAATTTTTAGTTGACACCTAAGAGTACAAATAAATGACTAATATTAGAGCTATATTTTTTCTCCTATGATGTTATAGCACCTTAACACAAAAATCTCTTATTTGCTGCCGGAAAGAAACCTAAGGCAAGGTACTTTTCTGCTAAGTAAAACTTAAGTTGTAGGAATGGCAAATGTCATTCACCGAAGTGCCAAGCCTTTGTGCACAAGATATTTGCACCACTGAAATACACCCAATGAAACATGCAATGATATCTTTTATGTGTTATTATATGAATAGGAAATACATTTTTGTAGTTTTAAATCCAAATCAATCTAGATGTGTCTGCAGTTAAATATACTAGTTTGGAAACTTATTTTCCTTTTATTGTCCTGTACAACAGAAAGACGGAAAGTAGAAACTAAAGTATAGAGTAAAACAAGACTTTTTGCATGGCTGTAATCAGAACCCCCTTAAGTCTATGTTTGTCTGTGCCATAATTTACCACCAACTGGAATGTTGCCTCACAACAGTTTTCCCCTATGTATAGCCTCCAGCAAAGGTACACCAGGACTCAGAGGACAAAATAGACCTTGCTTATCTACCAAAACTGAAAACCTGTTCTCTATAGTCTAAAAGCCACAGGTGTCAGCTTTTCTAGTTTTGTAGCCCTACAGCTTTACTTGCAACACTGTCCTTATAATGAAGGATGTCCCATGCTATGCAGGCAGCTGCATTCATATTATTCATAGTATTCAGACCCCCTTTTTTTCAATTTTGTTATGTTGCAGCCTGATACTACAGTTGTTTAAATTATTTTTTTTCTCATTAATCTACACTCAGTACCCCATAATGAAAACATATTTTTAGAAATGTCTGTGAATTTAAAAAAAAATAAAAAACTGAAATATCACATGTACTTAAGTATTCAGACAGTTTACTCAGTACTTTATTGAAGCACCTTTGGCAGCAATTGTAGCCTCGAGTCTTTCTGAGTATGACGTGACAAGCTTTGCACACCTGGATTGAGGGATTTTCTCCATTCTTATTTGCAAATTCTCTTGAGGTCAGTCAGGTTGGATGGATATTCAGGTCTCTCCAGAGATGTTCAATAAGGATCACGTCGGGTCCCTGCCTGCCACTCTAGGGTATTCACAGAATTGCCCCAAGCCACTCCTGTGTTGTCTTGGCTGTGTGCTTAAGATCGTTGTCATGTTGGAAGGTGAACCTTTGTCCCAGCCTGAGGTCTTGAGCACTGTGGAACAGGTTTTCTTTATATATCTCTGTACTTTGCTCCATTCAGCTTTCCCTCAACCCTGACCGGTCTTTCGGTGCATGCTGCTGAAAAACACCTCCACAACATGATGTTGCCACCACCATGATGCACTGTTGGAATAGTATTGTGCAGATGGTGAGTGGTGCCCTTTTTCCTCCAGATATTTACATTTAGAATTGAGACCAAACAGTTCAATCTTGGTTTCATCAGATTAGAGAATCTTGTTCCTCACAGTCTGAGAGTCCTTCAGGTGCTTCCGTATAGCCACTCTGCCAGAGCTGTGGAGGGCTGCATTGTTGGTTGTCCTGGAACTTTTTGCCATCTCCGCACAGGATCTCTGGAACTCAGTCTAAGGCCCTTCTCCCCCAATTGCTAATTTTGGCCGAGTGACCAAATCTTGCAAGAGTCCAGGTTGTACCAAACTTCTTTCATTTGAGAATTATGAAGTCCATTGTGCTCTGAGGAACCTTCAGTGCAGCAGAGGTTTTTTTTGTAGCCTTCCCTAGATCTGTGCCTTGCAATAATCCTATCTCTGCAGGCAGTATCTTTAACTTCATGACTTTTGTTCTGATATAGTATACATTGTAAGCTGTGTGGCCTTTTATGGAGAGGTGTGTGTCCTTCCAAATCCTGTTTAATCAATTTAATTAACAACAGGTGGATTCCAACCAAGTTGTAGAAACATTTCAGCAAAGCAACGATCAAGAGAATTGGGAGGCACCTGAGCTAAGTTTCAAGTGTTGTTGCAAAGGGTTTGAATACTTATGTCAATGTGATATTTCAGTTTTTCCTTTTTCATGCATTTGCAAACATTTCTAAAATTCTGTTTTCACTTTGTCATTATGGGGTACTGAGTGTAGATTAATGAGAAAAAAATGAATTTAAATGTAGCACTACCCCCTTGGAGGTTGCTAAAGGAATTTGAGTCCCCCAATAGTCCTGCACAGCCAATCATTCAGAATTTTCCACACATGCTTGCATTCGGAGGCAGAAGCTAGTTCATGAGCTTGGTTTTGTTATTTATTGAGGGGATTGGAAATTGGATAGGGTAAAGTGGGTATAGGATGCCCAAGGGAACCCATAAGTGAGCAGAACTTCCTGTAAATATTCACAAGCTTCTCTTCTCTGATGCAGTCTCTGTTGGAGTGATAACCAGCATCACCTAGTTATACCACCCCAGACCCTAAATGAACTCCTCTTCACCAAGCAATCTGGAGACTTTCTTCCTGAGCAGGGGATCTGGCTCCTGTTCCTTTAAATGAGATGAACAGTCATCAGCAGGGGGCTAATCTGGTTTCCCACCAGAGTGCTCCTTCCTCTATCCGCCCAGGGGGTGCAGGTGTACTCACTCAGATCCTCTCCTGTACCGCTTGTGGGATGGCTGCTGCTACCAAGCCTATCAGCTGGGCTGCTCCTTCCCTGCCATACAGGTGGTCCTTGCTCAGGGGGTCAGTAAGTCAAGAGTTTTCCTCCTTACCAGCTCCAGGCTCGCAGGCAGGCCCCATCCCAATAAGCCTACTGGCAGCCTCCTTCCTCACGGCCTCACATCTTCCTCTCTCACTCTTCCCCCCGACTCTCCCACACTCCTCCCACTGAGCAGGCTCCAGCACTTTTCAAGGGTGTCCAGTCCCTTGCCAAGCCTTCTGTTGGGGATTGGCTGAGGTCCCTCAAGAGTGCAGCAAGCCACTCCTCAGATCCACCCACTACCTCCAAGGCCCTCCTCCGAAAGCCTCAGCCTAGCCTATCACATCTGAGCTGCTAACCAACTCCTGTCTAACCATTAGGATCTAGCTCCCCCTAGCTAAACTAGGTAGGTGCAACATAAACAACTGTAGTATCAGGCTGCAACATAACAAAATTAAAAAAAGTGAAAGGGGTCTGAATACTTTATGAATGTACTGTAGATTTCATCACTGCAGGGTTGCCCCATCCTCTTCATGTGGCTGAGGTTACAGTGCACATGGAGTTAATAGCTTTGGACTCAGAGCTAAGCAGCTGTGAAAACATATCCAGATGGGGACCCACCCTTTTCTCCCTCCTCCTCAAATGAGAAAAGTTCTTTGAGTGTTTTCACTGCCTGTAACACAATCTGTAAATGGGGGAAATCCTGTAACTCACCAGACGCCTCTTTCCCATTCAGAGGTCCTGTTACAGGCAGTGAAAGCAAACAAAGAATGTTTCTCAATGGAGGAGGAGAGAGTAGGGAGCAGGAGCCTTTTGGGAACTTTTTTCATAGCAGTTCAGCCCAGAGCCCCAAACTATGAAACTCCCATGTACTGGAAGTTCAGCCACAAGAAGAGGACAGGAGGGCCCTGCACTAAAGATTGCTACAGCATCCAGCTGTCAACACGGTGCGGGACATCCTTCATTACAGGTAAGGATATCACTAAATATGTAGGGATAAAAAATAGCTAAACTTCAGCTTTAGGTTTTTATCACCATTTCTAGACACCCTTTTTAGGGGTGGATTGTACAAACATAAAATATGAAGGAATAGTAAGCATAGTAGTCATCTTCAACATCAGTCCCAAAGACAAAAATATTAAAAGATTAAACTACATTTTAAGGACCAGAAATTTGTCAGCAGTCTATGCATGGCCATGTGCCATATTTTTTATGCACAAAATGACCACTTAACCATCTTCTACTGCTCATTTCCTGCCACCAATTTTGAGCAGTGTTAGAAATTCTGTATATAGCCCTACCGAACTTACTGTGCACAGTCCACATGGGTTTTTCTTCTTTACTGCAACAAGAAAACTTTATTCAGAGAAAGGACATACATTATACCATAGATGCAGCTACAAACTTAAAAACACTGCCATCTGCTGGTTATATATATCTATATGGAATATATCTCTGTTGAATACTGATGTAGTTGTTGCACAACTACATCCCCAATATCCCCACATTCTAACACCCCCACTCAACAGCTACTCCTTATATTAAGCTCATTTCAGATCTATGTTCTCTAAATCTGTTTCTTGTAAGTGGCTTTGTCAAAGCATCTCAATCCTTGCCTTCAGAATCGCATTTGGTCTTAAAAACTAATTTGCAGCTGATTGCTGCATGAGGTAGCTCTGAAAGTGTCCGTGTTTGCAGTTCATGAAGAGATGTCATCTCTTCATCAGCAGCTCTGATCCACTTTTGTTTCTCATGGGTTGGAAGTCTTTGCATCTCATTCCAATGAATCTGGCTCTGGTTTTAATGGTACGCTTGCAACATAGGACAGATGTTTGGCTGGGATGCCTTTATTGCCTCTGATTGATTTCCTGATTAAAGCCTCTTGTGGCCTGGTTTCTTCTTTTACAATATTTGGATTGTCTGCGGTAATTTCTATTTCTGTGTCACTTTGTTGCTTATCTTCTTGTGACACTGATGCAGAATTTCCCTCGGTTTGAAGCATTTGTGTTAGTTCATGAAATTTTGAACACACTGAAGTTTCATTGACAATTACACTTCTACTGATGGTTACCTTGTTTGTGTCTTGGTGTAGAATTCTGTTTCCCTTCTGAGATTCACTGCACCCCACAAATACACCTTGCTTTGCGTGAGCATCCTATTTTTCAGGTTTTTCTTTTTGGATGTGCACATACGCTTGGCTTCCGATTTTGGAGATAGCATGCGATCATATTTGCCTCTCCCTAGTATGTGGTTGGCATATCTGCATCAAACAACATGGTTTTTCCACTCTTACATATAGTACAGTTCATTATTTCTGCACTCTGTCTTGTTCTGGGTTGTATGGTACAGTAGTTTTATGCCATGCTTTCTGAGAATCGCCTGTGTGTTATCACCTGAATATTGAGTTCCACTGTCTGTGCGCAATACACTCGACATTTTGCCAAATATGTTGCTTATTTGAGCCAAATACTGTTCAAGTTTCTCTGGTACTTCAATTTTGTTGTGTAACAAATATAGTGTAGTATACCTTGATTAATCATCGATAAAAGAGAGAAAATACCTCTTCTTTCCTGGAATTTTTCCATTGGACTGCAAAAATCTGAATGAATTAAGACCAGAGGTTTTTTAGCTCTGCTGTTACTCTGCCTTGAAAAAGCTTTTCTTTTCATTTTTCCTTTTATACAGTTGGTGCATTTAATTGTTTTATCATAAAGACTAATTGTTATGCCACTTCGCATAGTCATTCCCAGTTAATTTCTTTATTATGTCCAAGTCTTCTGTGCCAGGTGTAAATTCAGTTTAAATGTTTTTCAATTTTGGCAGTATTAACCACCTTATTGCAGTTCCACTGGTACTGTTCATCTGTAATTTTAGCTTTTGTAAGATATCCCTTTTTGTGGTGGGACAGTTGTCATATTGAAAGGTCACTACATTGTCTTGTTTGTGAGCTAATTCCCTGACCAAAGATTAGTTTCAAGAGCAGGGACATAAAGGACATTTTTCACAGGTACAGTTGCAAGAAAAAAGTATGTGAACCCCTTGGGATTACGTGGAGTTTTGCATGAATTGGGCATAAAATGTGCTCTGAACGTCATCTAAGTCACAACAATAGAAGAACACAGTCTGCTGAACATAATACTTCACAAACATTAGATGTTGCCATGGTGTCACGGTGTAAGGTCAGGTTCAGAGACCAGTTGCTATAGCAGTAAAAGGCTTACCTGGAACCAGCAGGATAGGTACACCAGCGGATCCCCCTGGGAGTGACGCAGGCTCACCTGAGGTGCGGGGTCTAAGTATTAACCAGTATTCACCAGAGCTCCTAATGGTGGAGATGGATTGGGCTGCGTGTTAATACCAGGTCGCAGATCTCAGGATCACCCCACCAGGGAATGAGCAGACTGGGAACCAATAGCGGATCAACAGGTTAGGGATCAGACGAAAGCAGAGTCGGTCACAAGCCAAGGGTCGGTCACAAATGGTAGCAGATCAATCGTGGTCAGGAACAAGCCAAAGGTCAATAGCGGAGGTGTAGACAGCAGCAGGAACAGTAGCAGGATATTGGCTGGAAAGGCACAATAATCTGGCAAGGAGGAAGTCCAAGGACATGGCTTATATAGGAAGTTCATGGGAGGAGCAAGGAGTTCAAGGTTCAAGAGCAAACAAGGCACAAGGCAGGATTATCCAATAGATGAGGCAAAGTGTTGTCCAGCATCCCAGGTAGCTCAGTGAGTAGAGTTACTGCCTGACACAGTAGAAGTCCCAGGTTCAAGTCCAGGCCCTGACACATGGTTTAATTGCACATAACATGTAAACATTCACAGTGCAGGGAGGAAAACGTATGTGAACCTTTGGACTTAATAACTGGTTGACCCTCCTTTGGCAGCAATAACCTCAACCAAACGTTTCCTGTAGTTGCAGATCAGACCTGCACAATGATCTGGAGTAATTTTGGACCACTCCTCTTCACAAAACTGTTTCAGTGTAGCAATATTCTTGGGATGTCTGGTGTGAATCGCTCTCTTAAGGTCATGCCACAGCATTTCAATCGGGTTGAGGTCAGGACTCTGACTGGGCCACTCCAGAAGGCATATTCTGTGCTGTTGCAGCCATTGTTTTGTTGAATTACTTGTATGCTTTGGGTCATTGTCCTGTTGCATCACCCATCCTCTGTGGAGCTTCAGTTGGCGGACAGATGGTCGTACGTTTTCCTGCAAAATGTCTTGATAAACTCTGGAATTCATTTTCCCATCAATGACAACAATCCGTCCAGGCCCTGAGGCAGCAAAGCAGCCCCAAACCATGATGCTCCCTCCGCCATGTTTTACAGTGGGGATGAGGTTTTGATGTTGGTGTGCTGTGCCTTTTTTTTCTCCACACATAGTGTTGTGTGTTGTTCCCAAACAACTCAATCTTGGTTTCATCTGTCCACAGTATATTTTGCCAGTAGTGCTGTGGAACATCCAGGTGCTCTTTTGCAAACTTCAAACGTGCTGCAATATTCTTTTTGGACAGCAATAGCTTCCTCCGTGGTATCCTCCCTTATACTCCATTCTTGTTTAATGTTTTCCTTATTGTAGATGTGTCAATAAAAATGTTAGCATGTGCCAGAGATTTCTGTAGGTCTTTAGCTGACACTCTGGGATTCTTCTTTACCTCATGCAGCATTCTGCGCTGTGCTCTTGCAGTCATTTTTACAGGACATCACGCCTAGGGAGAGTAGCAACAGTGCTAAACTTTCTCCATTTGTAGACAGTCTGTCTTACCGTGGACACATGAACATCAAGGCTTTTGGAGATACTTTTGTAACCCTTTCCAGCTTCATGCAAGTCAACAATTCTTGATCGTAGGTCTTCTGAGAGCTCTTTTCTGCGAGGCATGGTTCACATCAGACAGTGCTTCTTGAAACCAGTAAACCCAAAACAGGTGTGTGTTTTTTAAGGGCAGGACAGCTGTCAGCAACACATCCAATATCATCATACTGATTGGAGTCAAGGTTGGCTCACTCCTGGCTCCAATTAGCTCTGGGAGAAGTCATTAAGCTAGGGCCTCACATACTTTTTCCTCCCTGCACTGTGAATGTTTACATGTTATGTGCAATTAAAGCATGGCAACATCTAATGTTTGTGTAGTATTATGTTCAGCAGACTGTGTACTTCTATTGTTGTAACTTAGATGACGTTCAGAGCACATTTTATGCCCAATTCATGCAAAACTCCACATAATCCCAAGGGGTTCACATACTTTTTCTTACAACTGTATCTTTCTGGTGACACTCTGGGAAATAGGACAGTAAAGAAAACTGTCTACTATTCCTTCTGATTCTACTATGTGCCCATTAGCTGTGGTGATTTTTCTTTCTGTTTTACTCTGGTCAAGGTGAATAAAGAATTTTGTTTAATTTGTTATGTGACTCGTAGCTCCCAAATCAACACACCATGACTGCAAAGATGAGGTGCAACTTTTGTATTGAAATTCATTATCTGAAGAAAAATCAGTTTCTTTCTTCTCACTTTTGGCCTTTTGTAGTTTAGTTTGTTTTTGCATTCTAGCTTTCCAGATTCTGTAATCTGCTATTAAACGATCTTGTTTATTGCACACAAAACATTTGCAAGTTTCTTGTTGCATGTTACTGTTTTTATTCCTATTTTGTGTCTTTATAGCAGACTCTGCGACAGAAGCACTGTCACTATAAATGCTTTCTGTTTTATGCTTATATTCATCTACAAGCTTTCCCTTAACATATTCCAATGTCAGTTCATCATCTGGATGTGCATCAAGTGCATGTGACAAGCGATTCATAACTTTCTGGTAAACAACTAAGTAATAGTGCTGCGACATGAAAATCTTTTATTTCTTCTCCTATATCTGTCAGGCGTTCAACCATTTCCAAGGTGTGTCTTATATAATCCTGCATTTCCTGGCAATTTCATCAGCTTGGTTTGGTAAAGCTTTCTAATCAAATACAGTAACTGTCATCTGATAAGCATAAGCGTGGTCAGTTGACCATGTCGACTGCGCTTCTGCTTATCAGACATTTTCCTGGAAACTGTATATGCGACATAACCTTTGATACTGTACCTCGTGATATGGCAAATACAGTACATTGCAACTTCAGTCACAGAGACACCAGCTAAGCAGGCACCAACAATTTGCCCTCTTTGACATTCAGTAAGCTCTGACTCGACTTCGTATTACTAGCGGCGCATGCAGTGAATGACCAAAATAAGGCTTCTCACCTCTTAGCTAGGTAACACATCACACAGTGGAAGCAAAAGAATGTTACATCACTTCCACTTTAACTTTTGCACCTGAAAATCATGTAGTGTTTCCATTCTTTTGTCTAATACCTGAATGTATGATATGATCATCTTCTATGCCAAGAGAGATTGTGCTCTGAGACTTCTGATCTTTCTCTATCCACTCATCGGAAGGGTGTTCTGGCCAGATTTTATTTATACATTTCTACATACCTTCTCTTATTAGCACCATTTTCATCCTGAATTTCCAAGACTGATAATTCTGGTTTGTAAATAAAAGCTTTGTTGCAGCTATGTTACTGCCCATTTTTCTTTTTATTCTGTTGCAGATCTCTTCCTGTTGCTGTATCTTGCATTTCTTTGCTGTAGCAGGCTATGACTGGCCATCTGGGCCCATAACCTGTTAGAGATTATGTATATAGAACAGAGAGTGCACAGTTCACATGTTTTTATCTGCTGCTTCTCTAGAAACAGGAACTTTATTATAGAAAAAAGCCATAGTTTAAAAACCATGGATGCAGCTACAAACTTGTAAACACTACCATCTACTGGTTGAAGAATATATCTCTAATGAATGCTGATACTGATTTACAGTAGTTGTTGCACAAAAATACATGAACAATTGTCAGGGCAGGGGCCGAGGAACGGACAGCAGGCCTAACAATGTAACGCACTGGCTGACGACAACCACCACCCACAGACCAAAGTCCCTCAGGGCGCGGAGTCTAAGTCCCAGGCTGCCCTTCACCAGGGCCCCTGATGGTGGCGATGGACTTGACGCAGCCAGGAACCAGGTCGCGGCCCCCGAGACACCTCAGCTGCGGTAATGGCCGCCGCCAATGGCGTGTAGCTGGTGGAAGAGACAAAAGAGTAGTCAGACAGGCCGGGTCAACAACAACAGGACAAAACAGTACAGGACAGCAGACGAGAATCACAGGTCACGAGCCGGGTTCAGCAACAGAGGGTCAGATCAAAGGAGAATACAAAGAATAGTCGAGTAACAAGCCGAATCAGATACCAGGAGAGACACGAGAGTCAGAACAGAGTAATAGCAACACAAAGACACAAGACACGAGTGCAAAGAGCATGTGCGGGCCACAGGCTTATATGTCATCAGCCACACCCCTCTGGGGGATGGACCTCAGAGACCAGAAGGCATAAAAGGATTCCCACCATGCACAGCAGAATCCAAGATGGACGCCAGCACATGGAGTAACATAACCTCAGGGAAAAGGTAGGACCTTGACAACAATGTATTCCAACACTCGCTCAGCTATATCTGGATTGTAAATATCCAGAAGATGATCCTCAGATTTCTGTGTGCTGCATTTCATGTTGTTGTCTTCTTTAAGTTGATTCACAGATCGTTTACAGGAATAGAGCTTTTTTTACACTTGGCTATCCCTAGATGCTAATGGTGTGCATTAAGTAGTGGAGCTTTGAGAGTGGAGCCTTTTTGCCAGGTTGGTTGCAACCCTACATTTTGTTTAATATGCTGTTTCCAGTAGCCAACAACAAACATGTAGCTTTGGTGCCTTTGTGTGCACCCCATGCTGGTATTGGGAGAGATGCTACTGGAAGCATATGAGGGTGATACATTTGACCCAGCCAGACTTGTGTCTGTGTTGTTGTGCTTTTGGGGATGGGTTGGCTGCACATGCTCCCAAAGCTCCTAATACAGTTAGTGTCAGGGATCTCCTCGATCCCCGCCGCGATGGTCCCGGCGCAGGCGCAGTGCACCGCTCTGTGCAGGGACACGGGCACTAGGTCCGGGCCGGCCGCGGCGTTCGAGTTCGCGCATGCGCAGTAGAAGCCGCGGCCGCCCGCTGGGCACCAATGGCAGCGCAGGGCGGGATATTTAAATGGCCCTGAGCTGTCATTCAGTGCCTTCTGGTCTTCCCTGCATCCTGTATCCTGTGAACCTGTACCCTGTAAGTTTTTGACCCGGATTGTACCTGACCTTGCTGCTTTCTCCTATTCTGACCCTTGCTTTGCCTGACCTCTCTCCTGAATGCCCCTTATTGGATTTGACCTGCTGTTGCTGACCTGGCGTGTGACCCGACCATTCTATGCCCGCTGCCTTGTACCTTGCCGTCCTCTCTGTTACCGACCCGGCCCGTCTGACCTTGCTCATCCATCCATCCCTTGCAGTGGGGTCTTCTGACCTCCTCATATCAGACTCTTCCCCGTGGGAGCCCTTGGCGCATACCACTACCACTGACGGACGCACCCAGTAGCCACGACCTGGTCTCGGGGGGCTCCAAGTCCATCCCCACCATCAGGGGCCCTGGTGAACAAGCACCCTGGGACTTAGATTCCGTGCGCTGGGGGCGCCTATTCAGTGGAGTGCTAGTGGTACCGCCAGGCGGTCCCTTACAGTTAGGCTGGTCATGACAAGAAATGCAAGACTGGCCTATATAAAATCCAGAAGGACATGGATGACAATCTGTTGGCTATAGCACAAGCTACCATTTTTGTGTTCAGCATTCCCTTAGCTTACCAATGAGTTGGGCACCTTTAATGGTTATAGTAGGCGGTTATAGGCATAGTTCAAGGCTGACCAGGTGTTTTCATTTGGAAACAACTGGATCAACCTTTAATATCTTGGTAAGCCTTTGTTTTGTCAGTCCTGTTTCATGTTCTATCACTCGAAAGAGAACTGTGGTACTGGGCAGGTCTGGTGGTACTGCTTCAAGGCAGGACAGGTCATGGCTGAGTGTCCTGTTGCCCAGAAATGCTACATCTGCAGTAGCAGGAAGCATCGGGCAAGGCAGTATCTTATGGTGCCATGCAAGAGGGCAGAAGTGACAGATGTTGGCAAAGATGGTGGCATCAGTGACAGGGTTATGGGTGCCAGTCTCATATGCTGGAGTAGCACCATTGGGTCCAAGCCCAGTGAGAGTGTTCATGTTCTTGCCATAGTGCCGGATCCTCAGGTCCCCTCTTTATATCCTCCAAGTGATACAGCCAAGGATGAAGAGGCTATGACTCTCGTGAAAAAATGTGTCCCTAAGACCTTAGTTACGTTGGGGAGGAGGAGGTGGGCCAGAGTACATCCCTAAAGAGGAAGAGTCCAGGGTCTCTGTCCTCCTCTGACCAGATTGAAGAATATACAAGTGATACAAGTCCTTCTATTGCCTGATATGGCTGGTGATTCAGACTTGACCATCCACTCCTTTGTCAGCTCCACCCAAATGAAGAACTTTCAGGAGCTGTTGGGGCTCTGGAAACAGGCAATAGGGAAGCAGGGAAAGACTAAATCAAAGAAAGAAATGAAGGGCATTAAGGTGGAGGATCCCCCAAGGACAAGCTGCAGAACGAGGGTGAGACTGTGTAAAAAGTCTCCTTGCTTTAAGGACAAGGACTTTAAGGATCTCTCTTTATTTTTTGTTCAGCCTGCTGGATTGAACAAAAAAAAATGAGTGTGTATCAGGTTTAAGGGCTCTTTCATTGAGTGGCCAGTGGGGTGGCTGAGCTCTGGTTTTACTGCACCCTGGCTATGCACCCAAATCCCAACAACCTGTGGCATTTTTAACTCAAGCTGCTTGACAGGCAGCACTATCTCTAAAACTCACCCATTGAATTCAATGGGGCCACTCTGCAACTGCTCATAGTTGTGGCATGGTATCGCAATGTAAAATTGCCCTCCAGCTATTTTTTTAATAAGGTAAAAATAGGCACCAGGAGGCAGTGATAGCACTGTCAGCTGCTGTTTTACTGCTCCTTGAAAAGCATTCCAGTACATATTGCTTTTCAAAGGGCGGCAAGCATTACCACAAATGTGAGACCTAAATGGTGATATCCATTTCACACTCACCACCACCAAGAATGTCACTACCCAGCCACTTCCTATGTTATGCCCCCAACTTATATCACGGACCAATCATTTTCCTACCCACATACATACATACATATATACCCCAGGCCTCTCTATACCTTTGACCGACAGGCATCACTCCTAGCAACTTCCTACTTTCCCCTCACTTGAAAGACATTATTCCAAAGTCACTTTTCTGGTACCAAAAAGCATTTATTGAAAAGGTTTTAGAACATACAATGTGTAAACAATGGTAATGGTATAGTTCAAAATGTAATACATTGAAGTGGTTCACCCACACAGGGGTACATAAATAATGGAAAAATACAGCAATGTCAAAAAGTTGCTTGAAGTTAATATACTATGCTGAAGTTTAGCAAGGGTCACATACCAGTCAAAGTTAGAGGACATGACATGGGTCGTGCAACCTAACCCATATTAATGTAGCCGTATGCATATGCTGATGGGCAGTGGGGTGATTGGAGCCCCATAGGAGTTCCGTCATACACCTCGCGTGGGGGGGATTCCTGCACAATTTCTAGATGACATAGAAGGTGAATAATGGAAAGAGAAAAGAGGAAAAGATGAGAAAAGAAAAAAAAGGGGGGTGGGAAAAAGAGGGGTAAGTAGCCAGAAAGTGTGCCCCTCTAGTACCTTGGGGAGGCAATCACAGAATGTTGAATTAAAGATGGAGCAGCCTGATAGTGAAGCGAGAGACCGGCTGATAGTCAAGCCACGGCTGCCAAATGGAGAGAAATTTGTTGTGTTTGTCCTCAAGCACCGCCGTCAATTTTTCATTTATAAAGAATCTCTGGATTCTGCACTTGACTTCTTCAATATTCAGAGAAGGTGACTTCCACACATAGGCTATAGTTTGTTTTGTTTCCATAAAAAAGAGCAAAATGAGGGTGCGTGACCACCGCGGAACATCTTTGAGTGGTCTATGGAGAAGAGCTTCACCAGGATTTTTCTGGATATTAAGATGCATGACTGAGTAGATCATGTTATAAACTCTGGAATGTAAGCGGTGAGCTACTGGACAAGACCACCAGATATGAAACATGTTCCCATCAGCCTAGCACCCTCTGAAGCAAAGTGGGCTATAGTCGGGAATGTATTTTGCTATACGCGCTGGGGTGAAATACGACCTCGTTAGGACCTTATATATATTCTCCAGAGTTTGTATATTCTGGGTATATTTTGAGATCATCTGCTCAATTGGCATCCATTCCGCTTCAGTTATAGACTCACGCAGGTCCTGTGCCCAAGCAGTACAATATGAATTCAAAGGTGTAGAAGCGTGGCCTCGAATAGAGGCATAAATTGAGGACAAAGTTCCCTTTGTTGTAGCTCTCGATTCCATAGTCACTTTTCATCCCCTACCTCCCCAACATCCCTCCCTGTCACCCCACAGACACTGCCACTGAAAGTCATCCTTCTCCAAATCTCCAATCAGAAAGTTCCAATGTAAACAATATATAAAGTGACTTTCGTGGTTAATGACTCTGGATCCGGTATCAGTGCAGTAGTGGTAAAGGTAATGCGCACTCCCCGGACGCGCATATTTATTCCGCCTTATGTTAAAATCCAGATGTTATCAGACAGGTATTGAGTAGATGGACTTCCCTCTCAGAGATGGTGGGTCATTAGATTAGATGTTATGGGGTGGGTAGAGATGGTCCTCGTCTTTTAGAGCTCCTTTACATTCAACCTGAAGTAATTCTCTGGATATGCAGATCAACTCTCAGGGTATGGTAATCCATCCTAGAGTAGTGGGTTTGCTGGTTTAAAGAGCTCCCCCAATGGGTAAGGACAAGGAAACTCCCATAGTGTAGTAGTTATAAATGACTTTATTGTGATGCATCAGAAAAAGGTAAAGATAAAACAGATAGGACTAACCATCTGGCATTAAAGATGGCCACCAGAGCTCCACGTTGCTCCGGCGACGTCACGGCGTGATGTGGCTCCGCCTGACACGTATCGTGTACAAACACATCTTCAGAGGGGGTTCGCCAATCACACCGCATCGTCCGCCATAGATATTTATAAGAAAAATCGGCACATGTGCATTGAGTGTTTTTGTCAACACACTACTTGCATCCCTGTATCATTGTGATCTGTGTTACTAGTGGAGGTGCACAGGTTTGTGCTATCTGAAGTAATGTCTTCTAGAAAGCGGAGTGGGGGAGGTGCAGCAGGAAAGTGCACCAATTTACCACTCCCAGGTTCTGAGGAACCTAGCCGAAGGTCCACTGTAATATCCTCTCCTGTCAGGCCAGAAGTGACTGGGCAGTCTGAGCTACTGCATCTATCTGGCAATGGGGTTACTACTGGGGTTGCTACCTCAGCATATGTAACCAAGGATGATCCTGCTTCAGGCTTAGCAGGTTTAGAAGATAAAATCGCCAGGATGATTGCATCAGTTTCTCAGGGGACAAAGAAGCAGGATAGATCCCTGTCACTAGAACCACCAATCCTGGAGCAGGAATGGGTGGAGCCTGAGGATGAGAAAGAGCTGGAGGAAGGTCAGGCAGTAGAATTTATCTGAGGAGTCACAGCCTCAGGAGAAGCAGGAGGTTTCTGCCTCCCATTCTCAAGAGAGTTTTAGTCTAATACCTCACTAATATGGTACAGTCTGGATTCAGGCTACCTCTGATAGACACCTCTGAGGTTACTTATTCTTGCCTGGGTTCTTTGAAGCCTTCACATGCGTTATTGGGGCAACCTCTTCTGGGGCAAATTATGCTGACTGGGATCACCTAGACAGAGTTTTTGTTCCACCAAAGAGGTTTTCTGTTTTGTACCCCATGGAACAAAAGTTTGTTAAGAAATGGGGGTTGCCTGTAGTGGATGCAGCTGTTTCATCCCTGAATAAATCTTTAACTTGTCCTGTGGCTAATGTACAAGTTTTCAAGGACCCAGCGAACAAGAAGCTGGAGTCTCTTCTTAAGGCCTCCTTCTCCTTGGCAGGTTCTGCTACACAGCCAGCTGTGGCAGCTATTGGCATTTGCTAGAGTCTTTCTGACCATGTCAAGCAATGGATTGGAAGACCATCAGTGCAGTGGGAATGCTCGGCTGAGGATTTGGAGGATGTTCCGCGGGATTTGTGTTTCGCAGTTGATGCTCTTAAGGATTAAATTCAGCAAATTTCTCACTTGGCCCTCTTATTAGGACACATACGCAGGGTTTTGTGGCTGAAGAGTTGGGCAGCAGAACTGCCATGTAAAAATTTGTTGGCAGGTTTTCCCTTTCATGGGAAACGGCTGTCTGGGGAAGATTTGGACAAATATATCTACACGATTTCAGGGGGTAAAAGTACTCTTCTACCCTCTAAGAGGAAATCCAAATGCTCTCCTTTTAAAGTGTCAGGGCCTTCGGTTGCTGGGCCCTCAGCTACCAAGCAGTCATTTCACAACACACAGGTCTCAGCCTCCAGGGGTAGATCAAAATCCAAGGAGACCCAGGGTGCAAAAGTCATCTAAGACAGATCCAAAGTCTGCCTCCTTATGAAGGAGCGCCCCCATTTGTTCGGGTTGGGGGAAGGCTTTCGAATCTTGTGGCCGCATGGAGGGATCTCATCCAAGACAAATGGGTCATTTCCATGATTTCTCTGGGGTACAGACTGGAATATCGGGTATTTCCCACTCCCCGGTTTCTAAGATTAAATGTACCAATAAATCCAGAGAAAAGAAGAGCTTTATTTCAGGCACTCGATTGCCTATTAGCTAAAGGAGTAATCACGGAGGTTCCAGCGGGCGAAAGGTTTCAGGGTTTTATTGAAACCTATTTACAGTCCCAAAACCAAATAGGCATGTAGGGCCCATTTTGGACCTAAAGGGGCTAAATCAGTTCCTAAATGTCCGATCCTTTCATATGGTCAGTAGTGGCCTTCATACAGAAGGGAAATTGTTTAGCATGTACCGATATTCATTCTTCACCAAAGTATCTGCGGCTTGTGGTAGGGGCTCAGCATTTCCAGATCCTGGAGCAGCTGGGCTGGGTGCTCAGACTCAAGGAGTCGGCCCTGGAACCAGTGTAGAGCCTGGAGTATTTGAGAGTGGTCCTAGAAACGGTTCAGGCAAAGGTATTACTGCCTCTAGGGAAACGTTGTGCCCTGAGGAATGAGGTTTGCAGTTTGAAGGCCAAGAGGTATCCTTTGATTCACCTCTGCATGAGGTTGCTCTGGAACATGGTGTCCTCATTTAAGGCTATTCCCTATGCCCAATTCCACTCCAGACCTCTGCAAAGGTACATTCTGTCTGTTTGGAACAGAAAGATTCCGGCCCTGGATTACTGCATATCTCTGTCTCCAGAGGTGCGGCAGAGGCTGAATTGGTGGTTGATAACTCACAATTTGGAGAAGGGAAGATCCTTTTGGCCAGTGGTATGGAAGTTAGTAATCACCGATGCCAGCCTTTCAGATTGGGGGGCCATTCTGGAGGAGGCCACAGTTCAGGGAACATAGCTTCCACGGGAAAGGCTTTTTCCCATCAATGTCCTGGAACTTCGAGCAGTGAGGCTGGCTCTAAGGTATTGGACATCCAGGCTTTAGGGTTGGCCTGTAGGGATTCAGTCCAACAATGCCACAGCAGTGGCATACATCAACCACCAGGGTGGTACAAGGAGTGAGGTGCTCAGAAAGAGGTGAACTACATTCTGACCTGGACAGAGAAATATATTTTAAGTTAAGTCACACATTCACAAGATTCTACCAGGTGGATGTCGGAGCGGCAGAGGATTTTGCCTTTGGCCGCAGTATTTTATGGATGTCTGAGTAGGTCCTAAGGGATTACTAACGGTGGTTATCATGGTGTAACTCTCCGCTCAAATTTCTTATTGCTTTTGGACATCCCATATAGTCATGAATAGCCTGCTCTGTGTCCCGTGATGTATTCCAGGCAAGTATGCTTGTCTGGAAATGATTGGCTAATTTTCATTTGTTCTCAGTATGAGCCCAGACATAAACAGCCATATTCATCGCTAAATTATGCTCATAAGTTATGATTTTTTTTCAGGTTTACACACCCTTACACTCATGTTTGGTGATCAGATGACTTCCTAACAAATAATCATAACACTGAGAGTGCAGCAAAAATTTGATCACCGTAATATTTACTTTTGGTTCAATAGTACAGACTGCATTTTGAAAAAACGGGAGACCATTAAAACAATGAAAACACAATCTGATAATAAAAACTTTACTAAACTATTTGTTCTTGACAGAGTAATGGCATTGTTTATAACTGAAAAATAACAGTTGATCTGAAAAACCTCTACTGGCCTACTTGCATTTTGTTTCACACTTTTTTTTATACATATTGTCATTATGAGCATTTTGGAAAAAGCTGCATTATATAATTTTGGAAAACGATACATTAAATAATGTACTTATGTACAGTATATAGGGAAAGGTTTTCTGGAACTGGCTGTAATGGGTAAATTGTTCTGGAAACACAGCATACTCATTTGAGTGTGCTCATCAAGGTTTATTAGCTCCTGTGTTATCGTTTGATAGTAATTAGTTTAATAGTGATACCAATCATTAGTAAGCTAATGGCTAGAAGCAATGCTAGTCCCTTCCGGACAATCAGCTGTTTAGTGGGGAGCATTTCACCTACAACAAGATATAAAGAAGATATTATTATATAGTTATACTGTATATCCACAGATATCTGTAGGTGAGTCTCATATACCACATTCTCATTCTCTTTGACAACACTAAATTACTGTATGACATTTGTTACACAATAACACAAAGATTACCTTTCCCCTTTTGTTCTAAATTTCATATCAGCATGCATCTCTGCATGCTGATGTAAAACTGACTGACATGTTGTTTTCCAAATGTTTTCTGCTTCATTTACTTTTTATGAAACCTGGGATCTTGCTAGATCTCACTGTATTGTAATACTACACATTCAGTTGTGATCTTCCGTATGTGCTTTGCGGAATTCCATTCATTTGCTCGGCATAAAAGAAAAGCTTCTACTCGAGATCTTGGGGAAGTGTTTAGGTAGGTATGATTGTTTGTTTCCTCCTTATTCAGGTATACAGGTTTATAGAGTAGGGAAGGGATTGGTAGGCGGGGGGTCCTTTACTAAATTATAACATATGTTACACAATAACGCAAGAGTGTTGCAAAAAAAAACATGCTTGCAGCATTAAATATTTCTACTGTATTAGGTCTGGAAAGCAGATTTATTGGTTTTCTGTGCCTGTGTGCGACTGCATGTGCGTAGAAATATAAGGCCTTGATAAGACAATCTTTACAAATGGATGGGCGGTATTCATATTGAGGGCTTTTCTGCAGCTATCAGAAACTTTCCTTTTGTAATGAGTCACCTATCTTTGCTGTGCATTTGTGCATCCTGTTCACCACATGAGGTACCTTGGCAACAGAAAATGAGCATGTCTTATTGAGGGTGAGGATGCACTTATTCACAGTGTGAAACCTTTTCTGCAGTATTAAAGCACATACACGAGACTACCAACAGACAAATATAAGTGAAGCAATTTACACCCTGTTCCAAATTATTATGCAAATTCTGTTTTAGTGTCACAAAGATTAAATATTTTGTTTTTCAGTTTAACTCATGGATGGCATTGTGTGTCAGGGCTCTTTTGATCACTGAAAACAATCTCGGACACCTGTGATAATTAGATTGGCAGGTGAGCCCAAATTAAGGAAAAACTACTAAAGGAGGGTGTTCCACATTATTAAGCAGAGCACCATTTTCAAGCAATATGGAGAAGAAAAAGGATCTCTGCTGCCGAAAAGAGTGAAATAGTTCAATGCCTTGGACGAAGTATGAAAACATTAGATATTTCATGAAAACGTAAGCATGATCATCGCACTATTAAGAGATTTGTGGCTGATTCACAGCACAGACGGGTTCGTGCAGATAAAGGCACATTGAGGAAGATTTCTGCCAGATCCATGCATCGGATCAAGAGAACAGCTGCTAAAATACCATTACATAGCAGCACACAGATATTTGCTGGTGCCTCTGGAGTCCCACGGACATCAAGGTGTAGAGTCCTCCAGAGTCTTGCAACTGTGCATAAACCTTCTCTTCGGCCACCACTAACCAATGTTCACAAGCAGAAATGGCTGCATTGGGCAGAAAAATACATGAAGACTAATTTTCAGACAGTCCTGTTTGCGATGTCAGCAAGGCGGTGGTGGAGTCATGGGAACAGAGCTGGTTGGCCCCTTTAGGGTCCCCAAAGGTGTAAAGATGACCTCAGCAAAGTATGTGGAGTTTATGACTGACCACTTTCTTCCCTGGTACAGAAGGAAGGAAGAACTATGCTTTCCGTAATAAAATCATCTTCATGCATGACAATGCACCATTTCATGCTGCAAAGAATACCTCTGCATCAATGGCTGCTATGGGGATAAAAGGAGAGAAAGTCATGGTGTGGCCTCCATCCTCCCCTGACCTCAATCCTATTGAGAACCTTTGGAGCATCCTCAAGCAAAAGATCTATGAGGGTGGGAGGCAATTTACATCCAAACAGCAGCGCTGGGAGGCTATTCTGACATCTGGCAAACAAATTCAAGCAGAAACTGTCCAAAAACTCAAACGTTCAATGGATGCAAGAATTGTGAAGCTGCTATCAAATAAAGAGTGCTATGTTAAAATGTACCGTGACCTGTTAAAATGTTTAAAAAGTTAAACTGTTGTTAAAAGTTTGATTGAAATAGCTTTTGATTTCAGTAAATATGCTGCAAACACAACAAATGACAATTTTCAGTTCTTTACAACCTATAAATTGTTTTGAAACTTACTGTGCGTAATAATTTGGAACAGTGCATTGGAAGTTTTTTATGTTTAAAAAAAATACTGTTATCATTAGGAGGAGGTTTGTTCAATAAAATTTGAATTGTACTCTTAATAGATGATAACATGAGAATTATGCTGACTGTTATATACATCAATTATTTAGGTAAATGAGAAAAATATCATTTGCATAATAATTTGGAACAGGGTGTATATGCCTAGAGCACTGTTGGATGCGCTACACTGGGAAAATTAAGGACCTAGTGATCAAATATCAATGTAGTGTAAATACCCCATCAAGAGGGAACCTGGAAGTAAAGCCTGGTACAGTACACCAATCTCTCCCAATGTGCTTTTGTGCTCTGACAGAGGGATTCTCCCCACCAGAACACACTAATCAGCACTCACAGCCATTGGCTTTGAGTAGTGATCAAATGCTGGTTTTCCAGCATGTCCCTTCAACAAAAACTGTCCTTAGGACAGCTGTACACATGGTCCAAATGTCAGCTAGTTCCTGCTGAATCGACTGATAATCGGAACATGTGTACCTAGCTTTAGGCACAAGTGAAGATACTTGTAACTTATTTTGTCTAATGACGGTGATCTTTTGTGCCTACTTTCAGGCTTTTAAATATGTTTGTCCCCAATTACCTCTGAGCTGATAAAGTATTTAGTGCTTTTTTTCTAGACTATGAGATTTTTTTCTGCCTGGAGTTTGGCTTTATAACAAGAAACTTGGAACATACACCCTCGGTACCCAGGCCTACCAAAGTCACTAAAGTAAAATAAAAAGTACTGATATATCTAATATATTTAACTTACCATTTTGCACTAAGCCAAATTCAGATTTCAGAACATCTGTTTGTAAACATTGGGTTCAGGGACATTCACTGGTTTCACTCCAGCTCTTATTCTAGCCTAGCAAAGTGAAATGTATAATTAGGTGCAATCAGTACACATAATAATCCATTGTATATTACGTTTTAAAGGGGGGAGGGGGAGAACATATTTAATGCAGTAGAAACATTTAAAAGATTATAAATACCCTTTTTCCTCTTTCATGAGTGACCACATACTCTCTGTTCTCAGATGCATAAGGAGCTTATGGAGGAGGGGAAACAGCATGACACTAAACTTCCCAGTGAATGGATGTGTTGGGAGGATGAGGGGGAGTGTGAGCAGAAGTCTGAACTTTTCAGGAGACCCAGCTCCATAAGGAATTTATGGAGGGGAAAAAGCAGCACGCTGAACTTCCCAGTGAATGGATGTGTGGGGGAATGTGAGCAGAAGTCTGACCTTTGCAGGAGAGCAGGCTGAGTTCCAGCACAGCTAGAAAATTTACCACACTGTGCTCTGTTTAGTGTGGTCAGTTTTTAATAGGAAAGCAAAGGGACTGGCAGGATCACCAGATATTTCACACAAAAGGAAGGAAATGTTTGGTTTACATATTCTTCAAAGGTAAAAAAAACCTACTGCCTTAAGAACCACTTAAAATTGTATCTAAACCCAAGAACAAAAATGTAATATATTGTGACTAACCAGTACATAGATTTGGTGGCTGAATTAGATTTTCTTTTTAGGCAAATTACATTATCAACATCATGACAAGGTCAGTTCATCCAGTGCCCTAATAGTGGTGCACACTCTGTCCTGCCAAAAAATATGGACCTAACACTGGTGAAAATGCCCAGAATTGGTGTGAGGAAAAACAGGGACCTTGATCAGCGGTGTAACTGGAAGGAACAAATGTCCTTGTGTCGGTAGTGTCACCATAAGGAAAAAATGTCCCTGCATCAGTGGTGTTGCTGGAAGGAAAATATGTCCCTGCATTGGTGGTGTCAGTAAATGGAAAAATGCGGCTGCATCCTTGTTGGAAAAATTACATCACTGCTGCATCAATGGTGTGAGTCTGAGGAGAACTAGTATAGCATTTGATTCAGCAGGATAACGAAAGGGAGGGGAGCTAAAAGATGGGTGTGTGGGTGCTTCATGGGTGTACTTAACTAAACAAGTCCATTCCTAGACAGTCTGGCTCCATTAGCCGTGTCTGCCTGTTCAAATCAAAGCCTAGACAGCTTCACGACATGCATTAACCCCATACAGCCTGCTACTGGAAGAGAGTGCTTACCTAGCTTGTTATCTCTTGGTCTGATCTGGCGTGAGAGCAGTCTTGTCTTCTGGCCATGTTCAAATGCTGTGCCAGTCATAGGAGGGCTGAGGTTGTTGCATGGCTGTGTTGAAGTATGGAAGGTGGATTAGCTATATCAGCAAAAAAGGTGCTTGTACAGAGAAAGGTGTGTTTTCAGTGGGCACCCTCCTCTCTTCTGCTCACAGGCTGTATTTGGAGGAAGCGGAGAGCAGAATACCCCCTCCAGCAGCTTTTGAGTCTCATTCTTCTTCTGACCAGGATTACTGTCACTCCTGTCAGAAAGGCAGCTGGAGAATGGAGTGGCAGCAAACAGTGTGACATTGCCCACAAGGCACAACCCCCCCCCCCCACTCATTCTTGTCTCAGCGCTGATTATCAACAAATAAAGAAAAATATATGTCCTTGGAACTTCCTGTGTACTGAACTGTAGTCTTAAAAAAAATCTTATCTTTCCTAGCTACTTTATGTGAACTGTAAAAACAAATTCCCTCTGTTCACTGCTTTTCCATACATAAAACAACATGATTAAAGCCATGAAAATTTTCATGAAATGGTTTGAGTAGTGATATTGTCAGGGCTCCCGGTAAGACCAGAGATGCGTGAACTGACACAGGGAAACGCAGGCTCAAGTATGGTGTAACAATATAATTTATTAAGGGTTATTCACAAATATAACGCACAATATTACAAAACCAAACCTCCAACTGATAACGGAATGTACACAGATAAGAGCAGTCAGGGCTGGTGAGGTGGAGTGGTCAGGCGGGCTGGGTCAGGAATCATCGGGCAGACAAGACACAAAGGAGTAGGCAGAGCGTAGTCAGACGGGCCGGGTCAGGAACAATCAGGCAGACAAGGTACCAAAGGAGCAGGCTGGAGAGTGGTTAGGAATAGTCAAGGTCAGGACAGGCGGAGTTCATTCAGGGTCAGGATCAAGCAGAATTAGGAATCAGGCAGAAAGCAGACAGGATGCAGGTACAGGGGCTCATGGGATACATACACCAAGGCACTGACTGCAGGTCTGGCCATTCCTTAAATACACCTCCTGCAATCAGCCTCAGGTGCAATCAGCCTTCTTGTTGCTGAGAGCACCTGCTGGCCAGCCCTGGTACTGCAGCCCACAAGGCAGGTGAGTCCCACCACCATTGGCAAGTCCATTCCTTACAGATATGTTTAAAACCAAGTGACTCTTCATACTGTCAGGAAGTTTTTAGAGAAAGGTGACCAGGTTGGTTTGAGCAGAGGTCCGGAAAGTTCCCACAAACAGTTGACCCATCTTAGCAAATGGAACATAAACATTTATATTTTGGGTAGATACCCAAACTTTGTCATGCACATAAATAAATGAGTGATCTGTGATCTCTGTCAGTGGGCTTCTTGCAATATTCCCGAGCCTCCTTCAATGAATCAATCAATTTCTCTCTATTCTCTTGTAAAGTGGTTAATCTGTTGGTAACAGCAGGAATTGGAGTTGAGATAGGGTGATCAGGAAAAAACTGGATAAGAAAGAAAAAAGGGCTTTGGAAAATGGAGTCATGTTTAGAATTGTTATAAGCAAACTCAGCCGTAGGAAGATAGTTTACCCAGTCATCCTGAAGCTAACAAAACATCAATGGTACTGCATCGTAGGTACAAGTTTGATCGGTACTCTCAGTATGACCATTAGACTGAGGATGAAAAGCAGAGGACAGATTAATTGTAACACCTAAAGTTGAGCAAAAGCTTTTCCAAATGTAAACTGTACTACTTTGTAAGACACCACATCATAAGGAATGCTATGTAGTAAAAAGACTTCTCGAACCATCAACTCAGCAGTTTGTTCAGCAGTGGATCGCCCTTTAGTGGTATGAAATGAGCCATCTTAGTGAGACAGTTGACGACTACCAAGATGTTGGGTATCGCTTTTGTGGGAGGAGGATCAACCACAAAGTCCATAGATATTGACCACCATGGTCTTCATGGAACAGGAAGTGGTTGGAGTAACCCCTAAAGAGAAGATTGGGGTGTCTTACTGCATGCACAGGTCAGACATGAAACCACATAGCTCTTGACACTTTTCTTATAACCAGGCCACCAAAAAGAACATGAGAACATTTCTTCTGTCTTAGAGACCCCAAAATGCCCAGCAAGTTTACAGTCATTAACCAATTTGAGGGCTTCTACCTGAACTGATTCAGGTACAAAGAGACGAGTCTGAAAGCTGTTTTTGTACATGTAATGTCCTTAGGAGGATGATTGAGAAGTGGGTCATTCTTATACCCCTCTTTGAGAAGATTAAAAAATGGCTTAGAACTTGTGGCTCTTAGACAGTTCTTATTAGGCAGGATAGTACGTTCAAAGCTGCTTTCCTGGAGAGGCCCAGACAACATCTGTGATAAGGCATCAGCCTGCCTATTCCTTTATCAAGGGTAATACAAAATAATACAGTTGAATCTGGAGAATAGGGTCCAGCATGCTTGTCTAGATGAAAATCTTTTGGCAGAGCAAATAAGTTCTACATTTTTTTGATCAGGTAGGACAGTTACAGGATGCTTAGTCCCTTCCAGCAGATGCCTTTGCTTGGAAAATGCTTCCTTAATTTCTTAATTGCCAGCAACGTCTTATTTCCAATGTCATAATTCTTCCCAACTGAAGACATTAATTGAGAGAAATAAGCACATGGATGAAGCTGCACCTTTTCTCCAATTCACTGAGAAAGGATAGTTCCCAAAAGAGAATCCCTAGCATCAACTTCTATGATGAAAATAGCTCAGGATTAGGATGTAAGTATTGGAACAGAAGTGAGAAGAGTCTTTTGTTTACTAAAAGCAGCCTGTGCTTTGGGTGAATACAAACAGGGCATCTCCATATTTGTCAGCTGTGTAATTGGAGCATGTGCAATGTCGGGCATGTGTGCTTCTTTGTCAATCCCACAAAAGAGCTTGATAAAGGAGCGCACATGCCTGACACAGCATTGTGGATGCTTGGAAATGCATTGCTAGTTCTGGTGACGAGATCAAGCTAGTGTTCTGGTCCACATATGTTCCATGCCTCACTTCAGAGGGTGGATGGTTCTGACTGGCATCCTAGCCTCTGACAGCTGAAGACATGAACTCTCTATGGTGTTTCTCTCCCCAGAGACAAGCAATAAAGTCTCGGAGTTGTTATGATGAGCCTTCCTTTCAGTTTTACCATCTCTGAGTTTTGACAAATTTCTCATTTAAGTCCACACTTAGAGGCACTTTCCCTTTTCTTGTTTTTTTGCCTATTAGAGCCTGCTTCTTGCTCCAGGGATCAGCTAGCCCAAGGACTTAGAGGACTTTATACATCTTTTTTACTGGACTTATTGAATTTATTTTTATACTATTACCGGTTAATTTTCTTTTTATTGTACAAGGTGGGCCAATCCTTTTGTGCCTAATCCTTTGCATGGTTCTACTTTCCTAGGGGCATGCCAATCCACCGCTGCTTTTATCTTATCGGGATACATGTTCCATCCTTCAAGAGAAATGATTTATTCCAAGAACTGGATCTGAGTTTGTTAAAACTCACATTTCTCCAGTTTGATGTAAAGTTGATTCCTCCTTAGTCTTTTGAAGAATAGACTAACAGATTTTGCAAAACATCATTAATGAAATGTTGAAAAGTTGCAGGAGCATTACAAATTCCAAAAGCCATAACCTATGACTCAAAGGGGTTTATTTACTAAAGCTGGAAAGTCCAAAATCAGACTCCCTTCTGCATAGAAACCAATCAGCTTCCAGGTTTCATTGCCAAAGCTTCATTGAACAAGCTGAGGTTAGAAGCTGATTGGTTTCTATGCAGAAGGGAGTCTGATTTTGGACTCTCCAGCTTTAGTAAATAAACCCCAAAATGTCCACATCTGGCTCTAAAAGCAGTTTATCATTCGTCTCCATGATGAATGCAGACAAGGTGGTCTGTAAAAACTTTAGCAGAACAGAATCGTAACAGCATTTCTATAATCAAGGGAAGTGGATGGTGATTTTTAATCATGATTTTGTTCAAATCCCTGTAGTCGATACATGGATGCAGGGTGGAGTTCTTGTTCTCGACAAAGAATAAAGCTGTTCCAGCAGCAGAGGTTGAGTGTCTAATAAAACCCCTCTCTAAATTCTCATCAAGCCATTTCCTGAGTACATTCAGTTCAGGTTCTGATAAATACAGCCAAAGGGTATTTCTACTGATCAGTATTTTTTATCACAAACGTCCTGGGAACTCATGACACTGTTGAGGCAGCTTGCTGTACGATTGGGTAGTTACCACAACCACTCATTAATCCCTGTTCAGTGGAGGATTTGTTTGGCAAGACTCTTTACAATGTTCTGTGCAATGGTCGGACATACAATTTACAGTTTGTGTCCCCCAGTTGATAAAGGGATTATGGATAGAGAACCAAGGAATGCCCACGCTGATAGGGAACTTGGGTGATGTGATCAACTGAAAGGTGATAGTCTCATGATTGTCATCCAGAGTGTGACATTAAAGAGGGATGGTCTCATGGGTGACAGGTCCTAAAGATAAAGGAGAGCCATCCACAGTTTCCATATCAACATAGCAGAGCAAGGGATTTGATGACTCTCACGGATAAGTTTAAATGAGATGACAAAATTAGATGATAAAGAATGAACTTTTTTTATTCTTGAATCAAAGAAGAGACGGACTGAGAAATTGAGTTAATTTGTTCAAAGACTGTAATGTCATTTGTTGCAGTTGTTCTTTTAAATATTGGGACAATTAACTGCGTAAAGTCCAGAGTCTCCACAATGAAGACACAAGTTCTCTGCATGTTGTCTTTACCTTTCCTGAGTAGAAATAGATCTTTTAATAGCATCCACATGCATTGGTTCAAAAATGTTGGAAGTGGAAGAACTTTTATACCCTTCTGTGTGAACCGAGTAGTAGAAAAACACATGTGCCCATTACTTCCTAGAATTCCTAGTCTCTACTTCCTCCTTTTTGTAATCTCTGATCAATTCAAATGTGTAATTTATTAAAAGCTTTGAGATCATTGGGATTTTCTACTCTGGCAAGGATGTCTTTTACTATATATTTTTGCATTACTGGATCCCAAGTGGTATCTGAAATCAAGCATTGGAATTCAGTTGTGTACTCAGCGATAGAGCATCTACTCTGCCTTAATTTGTGCAACTTTGCCTCGTTAGTAGTGCAACACTTAGGAAAACTTGATCCATAGTTGTTTACAAAAGAATTGGAATTATCCAGGTTAGAATTGTCGTGTTCCACATAAGGGGAGGCCCAGACTAAGGTTTCCTCAGAGGTTGACACTAAACAGCACCTTTTTCCTCTTGATAGCAAATAAAGCAGGTTGCATCTGAAAGTATATGCAGTATTAATTAATGAAATGGCAACGGTCTGCATTGAACTTGGGTGGTAGAGGCAGTGTTAGTATCTACAGTAGTAGTATCTGAGTAACGTAAGTCCCACAATTGTCTATGTAGATCAAGGATATCGTCTTGTAGCCCTTTCACCTCAATTTGTAAGAACATTTTTCCTGGTGGTTAACTCCAAACGCTTTATGCTGTCCTACTAACAGTTAGAAGACAGCTAGCTGACAAAACTGACAGAAGCAGCATTGTGCTTCATTCCAAAACTGAATTTACTTCTGTGAATAGTTCTGTAAACTGCAATACAATCACAAACTGAAATTAACTGGTTCCCACCCAGCCTATTCTACAATGACAGCCAGGCGGGACTGCTCTCGTTCTGGGAGAACGTATGACATATGACATCCTCCCATTCTTGTTGCGGATATATTCTCCCTCAGACACAGCACATCTCTGGTCAGGGTAAAGAGCCATTGAAATTAGCTCTTTACCATGTGATCAGCTGTGTCCAATCACAGCTGACCACATGTAAACAAATACCGGTTATCAGCATCACATTGATCTATTAAGAGTTCTCTATCTAAGGCTTAGCCTTGCATAGTGATGTGGGGCTGCAAACCTGAGCTGATCGTAAAGATTTTTCTGTGGCTAGGATACCTCTCCATGTGTATTGTTTCACCTCTCTGGAAACTTGAAAGATAAAACTGTTGATCTGGAGATTCCAACTTACTCCTAGACTCATTGAAGGGGCAGAGGATCGACACCTAAAACAAGGTCTTTTCATTATTTAGCTCTGTCATCTGCATGAACCGCTTCCGTTACTGAGCTTCTTTTGAATGCCACCTTGTGTAGTTTAAGATTAGATCCTGCAAGCATCTCCCTAGCTCTCTGCAGGAGACTGACTGCTTCAGCTTCAGTAGGCACAGATGTAAGTCCATCATCTACACAGAAATTTCTTAAGATGAACTGTTTTAAATCTTCTCCATACTCACTCACTTCCTGCTTAACTATCTCTCTTAGACCATCAATGGCTATGGAAGGTGAGTGAACCTGGCACTAGACATGGAACTATCTGGAATCTTCCAGCCTCATGACAAACGTCTGTCCCCATGCTACCATACCTAGATCCTTTCATGCCAGAGGAAGCCCTCATTTCATATGAGAGTCTTGGGTCTAACGGTTGCCTCCTTTGAGGCTTTGTCATATGGCTATTTCACTTCTGACTGCTGCAACTTAATATTTTGGCAGCATGGGACAAACAGACTTGGTCCTTGGACAATCCCATATGTTTGATTCCCAAAGCCAGACTCTCAGTAGCATGGTGAATTTTCAACCCAGCACTGAATACAGGGGAGTCTTTTGAAGGTACCAGAAATTGTGCCACATAAAAGTAAGTGGACTTGATCTTCTCTTGGGCAATACCACATATTCTAGCCCTGTCAGACATCCACATTTAAATTTCAAGCATGGAAAATTGGCAAGCACACTTTCCCATTTAATGGGCTGTCTATCCACAGTATTTCAAGCATTTTGCCACAGGTGAGGAACACTGGACATGAATCAACAACAAACTGGTTGGATTTTTCACCAGGTCCAGGGACCATTTGGCATTCACATTTGATTCTCTGGTGATGCAGTGTGATCAGTTCAGCCTGATCTTCACCTTTTCACCCCTCTAGATTTTCCCCTTATCTGCTCTGCAGGATTGAAATAGAGCAGAGGTGGGCAATTAATTTTCCCAAGGGGGCACATGAGAAACTAGGATTGTTGTTGAGGGCTGAACTTAATTCTAGAAATCAAACACTTGGCAATAGGAATAATAGGAAGGAAAAAGTCATGAAATAGGTCTCTTTCAAACAGGCAGTCAGAAGGGGTGGTAAAAATGGATGGATGAGCTGCAGTTTTACTGCCTCCCAGCTGCCCACCTGACCTGTAAAGTAACAGCTGGACCGGGCTGTGCACAGGCCACAGCTGTGGCATTTTGAACTCGAGCTGCAGAATTTACACTTCTTGCCAAACTCACCCATTAAGTTTAAAGGAGCCACCCCACAACTGCATGCACATGACTGCAGCATGGTAGTGCAGATTATAGCGTTAAATCAGGCGGTGAGTAGGTGATATAATACCTCCTCACTACCTGTCAAATGCCATCTGGAAAACATTGACTAGAAGGAGATTCAGCAGATTCTGACTTAGAGTGAATAACTGTGCAGGACTCCTGGGGCTTGCAGCGTGCAGGAGTTAACACAGGAAGAACTTGGCCAGGCAGCAGAGTGGCAGGAGAATATCGGGACATCTCCTAGGCAATGCTCTGCAGTGAGAATCAAGCCTCCCCACTGTATGATCAGCTCCTCAAGCTCTGTCCTCCCAGTTCTTGCTGCTCTCCACACAGACATCTGTCAATGTGCCTCTCTGAGCCTGTCAGCTTCATCAGTGATAAAGCTGACAGGCTCAGAGAGGAATATGGACAGTGGAAGCATTAAGGGACTAGGGACAGCCAAAGGATCAGCCATGGCCCTGGAGCAGCAATTCACCCAGGTCTGAGATAAAGGCAATTTCTCAAGTTAATTGCACTGAATTGGCCCAGGAGGATGTGGGCATACTCAGACTTCTGGAAGATGCTCTGTGGACCATTCCTGGATCATCTTGACATTCTGACCCAAAGGCCAATGTTGTGTTCTGCTTCTTGGCCTCTGCCTTTAATGGAATGGCTGTTGAAGCCACAGTCCTGAGGGGCAGGGACCTTTTAGATGCAGTCATCCCCACCCTCTTAAATGATACGATATTAACTTCTGAAAAAGTCTACCATCACTCCTGGAACGCATACTTTATTGGTAGGAGTCAGACAACATTCATTCTAGAAAGCATTCTGTGGGACATATTCTGTCTTTCCTCCAGTCTGGTATGGATTAGCATTAGTGATGGGCTGAACACCACCTGTTCGGTTTGCTGTTGAACATTGGAACCTAACAAAAGTTTGATCGCGAACTGGGACAATTCACTAAGCGGTATCATACCGCATCTGAGTATATGGTAAGATACCGCACAGCTTCTAAAATACTGCATGAGTTATATTATTAAGTCATGCGGTATTTTAGTAGTGAAAACATTCTTTAGAGTTCATTCACACTTGTGTGACTTAAAAATTGTGCGATTTTCATTTAGGTGTGACATTCATGCAACTTTGGAGGGTTTACATTGAAGTCTATGGCCCTCAAGTTGCATGAAAGTCAGACCAAAGTAGTGCAGGAACTACTTTGAAGTCACTGCGCCTTGAAGTCACACAGATATGAATGGTTCCCATTGTGAAACATGGGGTGCGACTTGTCATGTGACTTTGGACCCCAAAGTCGCATGACAAGTTGCACAAGTGTGAATGGGCTCTTAATGTTTCAGCTGTCAGTGGGGTTCTCTGCTGATAGCTGAATGTAAAAAGAATTGCCAAGATTGCCCAACAATTAATTTTTTTTTTAAACTACGTGGGATCCCCCCATCAATACCAAGCCCTTCGGGTCTAGTATGGATTTTGAGGGAACCCCCTCATCAAATTTTTTCTTTTAAAAATGGTGTTGGGGTCCCCTCCAAAATCCATACCAGACCCTTATCCGAGCGTACAGCCTGGCAGGTCAGGAAAGGGAGGGGGGGGGCACTCTCTCATCCTCCTGAACCATACCAGGTCACATACCCTCAACTTGGGGGGTTGGTCTTCCCCATAACCGTGGCTGGTGGTTGTGGGGGTCTGCGGGCAGGGGCTTGTCGGAATCCGGAATCCCCCTTTAACAGAGGGCCTCCAGATCCCCCCTTCAATATGTGAATGAGTATGGGGTACATGGTACCACTGCTCATTCACAATAAAAAAAAAAGCATAGTGTAAGAAATGAGAGTACAAGTCCTTAATAAAAAACAAAAATTTAAAAAAATGTCCCCTGAAGTAGATCCAACATCAATCACGATGCCCGCTGCTACCACCGACCCAAAAAGGAAAAAAAAAAAACGCTCTGCTCCCAACGCTGGCTTCCGCCGTCTGACAGCTGTGCTGGGATGACAGTTTTTAAATACTGTGATTACATCACAAAGGGGTGGGGTCACTCGGCCCCCTGTCATGTCATCATGCACTGTGATTGGTCAAAGCATGCACCTGACCTGTGGTCAGGTGCATTGCTTGGGCCAATCACAATGCACTGTCAGGGTGCAGTGGATTGCGAGTCGTAGTAGGCGAATAGCCCGCCAAACGCCCTTAGCTTTCATGTGTTTGCTAAACACATGAATGGCCGATGTTCAAGTTGAACTTACGTTCGACTCGAACATCAAGCCCAACACTAATTAGCATCTGGCTTTGAGTACTATAAAAGGCCAAACATGGGCTTGGCCTTTCTGTTTCGGAACTTTGACCTCTTACCACTTAGTTAAGGTCTTTGTACAGGGTACAGCACATATTCCTTCTTCTGTGTGCTCTCTTGTGTCCCCTTGGGAGCTACGAAAATAATTTCCTTGTCTGACCTTACTCGCAAGGTGGCTGTTCTTGCTATCACCTCTGTGTGAAGGATCGCTGAGTTAGTAGACTTATCCTGTAAGGAACTTTGTTCCAAGAACTAAGGCCTCTTTCCTTCCAAAGATGGTTACTTCATTCTACCTTACCAAGACAATGTCTTTCCTTCCTTATGTCCTGCTCCAAAACATTCAAAAGAATTTTCTGTACACTGTTTTGATGTGGTGAGCACCGTGAGAATTACCCCTCAGTTACTGCCTCTTTTAGATAATTGGATTCAGTCTTTGTGTTTCCTAAGGTTCCCACACAGATCTCCCTGACACCGGCACCCCTGTTGCTAGGTGGATCAGATAAGTTATTATCTCATTTGATGCCAATTTCAGTTGTAAGGCTGTCAGGGAATGCACATATCTATGCACAGGCGCAGAACCCCTGTTAGCCCTGCTCATGGTCGATTGGTGAATGTGCGTGTGTACGATCGCGCACACAGGTGTGCAACAGCTCATTGGCGCCAGGCGGGCTATTTAAGCTTGGCTAGAGCCTTGCATTAGTGCAGTTTGGTCTAATACTCTTGAGCACCCGTGCATCCTGTTACCTGTGATTCCGTTGCTGATCTGATCTGTTATTGTGCCTTACCTGTCACAAGTTAGCCTGCAGTTTCTTGTTTGTGTTCTTACCTCCTTGCTGCAGTGCTGTTCCTGATCCCTTTCACATGTGTTTGTCTGTGCTCACCTATGGACGTCGTCTGCTGTTCTCTGGGTTTTATTTCCTTCCCTTCCATCACTTTCTGGCCCGCCTCCTTGTTTGCCTGCCTATATAAGACATGCTCAGTAGTCTAGGGCACTTTGCCTGAGCAACTTCTTAGTTGTCGGAGCTCCTGTGTGTTGCTATTGCCTGTATCCTGCATTAACTACTTGTGTACCGACCCCAGCTTTGTTCTCTGACTTTGTTTGTTTTCCGCCTGTCCTGACCTTGGCTAGTCTATCAGATTTCTGTTTGTCTCCTTACACTGTACTCTGCTCCCGTGAGTGGTCTCCTCATCCTCAGCTGGGTGTACCTGGGGGCTGCAATCTGGTCCCAGCTTGCTGCAAGCCCATCCCCACAATCAGGGGCTCTGGTGAAGAAGCAGGCTGGGGCTTAGACTTCGCGCCCTGGGGAACCCCAAGTTGTCTATCTACAAGGGCTCACTACCACAGGTGCTGACATTACCGACCCCTGGCCTGCTCTTTGACTATTCTTCTGCCTGCCGTTTATGCTTACTCTGCATGCTAGTTGCCGACCTGGAAAGCCTGACCTTGCCTTACTTTGCTCCTGCACCTGAACTGGCTTATCCTTGCCAGTATCCTACTCCTGCACTTTTGCCTGCGTGCCATCTACCAGTCTGCTCCTGCACCTCTGCCAGAGTGCCATCTGCCAGCTGCTCCTGCACTTCTGCCTGTGTGCCATCCACCAGCTGCTTCTGCATTCCTGACACACGTCAACATCCATCCACAGAAGTCCTTCCAGGCAATCGTGCACCTCAGTGCTCTGGCACTCCCTGTTACTCTACCAGGGCCCCTGAGCCAGAGCTGCAAGGGAGGCCTTCCTCTGCACTTCAGGTTCTACCACCAGGTCCATTACAAAGGCACTGCAGCTGCTCTCTGAATCTGTCAAGCCTCTCTTGACCATTTTGTTGGCCTGTTGGGCTGTATGCTGTGTTGCCCACCCTTCAGTTGAACTGCTTTTCAATGTCCTAGTCCAAATAATTAAAGAAAAACATATTCAAAGAGGCGCTGGTAGCTTTAGACTTTCACATATTCAGATGTAGGAAAGCTTCAGAAAAGCTCAAAAGCTCTGGCGGGGCAGCTCCCAGACAGCAAGTCCCCATTCAGCAAGCACCCAACAGTAGCTCAAATCATAAAATTCAAAAAGAAGTGCCATACCAAAATAGGCTAAAAGAGTCCATGGTAATTTTAGTTGTTGGTAAAAAAGTCATTAAAGAAAACAGCCAAAGCATTTTGAGGGCAAAATCACTTCCCCTTCGTCAAGGCTCAACACAGGATAAAACCTGGATGTACCCAAAAAACAGTGACTTCACAGATCTATATTAGAAGCTGTATTGAACTGTATGCATGGTGTAACAACTTCACAGCAGTTTCTGAGCAGCAATAGTCTGGTGCCCTTCTGCATTTCTATGCAAATGTAGCACCCTCCTAGTTAGCTAGGGGGAGCTAGATCCTAATTATTAGGCAGAGGCTGAGTAGCAGCCTGGTGCAACAGTCAGGGGTAAGTCAAAATTAGGTCAGGGTTGAGAGGCTCTGCAGACCAGCCCCTCTGGAATTTCCCCCTGCTCTAGAACTTTGGAAAAAGTTCTAGAAGCCGTGAGTGGATTTGAGTGGCTGGTTTGCACTCTTAGGGGATCCTGGCCAATCCCCAACAGGAGGCATGGCAAGGGGCAACATTTAAGAGTAGCTGAGCCTGCTCAGCAGCAGGAGAGTTTGGGTGGAAGAGAGAGAGAATGATGGGAGGCTGGTGGGGGGCCTGGGTGGAGAAGGGCTCACCCGCAAGCAGAGGACCTTGGAAGGCTGAAAACTTGGGACTTCACTTGCTCCCTGAGAGAGGACCACCTGTGAGGCAGGGAAGGAGCTGCCCAGCTAGAAGACCTGGTAGCAGCCATCAACCCACCATCAGCACAGGAGTGGGACCAAGTGAGTAAGCCTGCACCCCCTGTGCAAGTAAGGGGAAAGGAGCACTCTAGTGGTGAACTGGATTTACTATCTTACCCGGGACAGTTTTACACCGTAGTGGCAGGCACTGGATCCCCTGCCCAGGGATTCACCCAGTACATTTGGATGAGGAGAGGAGTCATTTGAGGTCTTGGGTGGTACTTTAGGAGATGCTGGCTCTCCAAAAGAGAAACATTGCTGTAAAGACTTGTACATAGTTGCTAAGGACTTTGTCCTCTGTTGCCATTTCCCTTGGGCATCCCATACACCCCTTACCCCATCCTCAACTTCTAAACCCCCTAATAAAACTTCAAAACAAAGCTCAAGGACTGGTTACGGTCTCCTAATGCAAGTCTGAGTGAAGGAAATGCATGTTGCCTGGCAGTGCAGGCTTATAGGGGGACCCAAATCTCCTGCAACTCCCAAGGTGGTAGTGCTACACAGGGAATAAAGAGCCTACTGTATGTCCCATACTTTACAACTAAGAAAATGGGATTATTGCCTTACCAGCAAAATCCATTTCTTGGAGTACAGTATGTGAAACAGGATAGCTGGAAGTGGGAGAGATTTTATATTTCTGCAGTCTTCTGACACTGTGTCCCACACTGTCTCAAAGAAAGGGGTTTTAATGGCAAGTCAAAAATCAAATTTTCATGGCTCATGTACACGGGGGGTTGGAAAACTCTTCTGAGCGATGAAAGTTTAGCCGCGTTTGCATACCGCGTTTATGAGCGTTTGTGATTGGAAGCATTTTTAAAAGATAACCTCAGGAGACCTTCCCAAATGCCCAGAATGCACTGAAAAACAGTAAAAAATTAACTATTTCAGACATTTTGAGAGAAAGCAGAAGCAGAGAGAGCAGTATGTTTGAAATGACCTGTCTTTTCTGGTTGTATTCACCATGGATCCCATCATGAGCATAGTGTGGCATGTTCTACCATTTTTTCCTTCATGCCAAACCTGGAAACTGACTGTGCTGGTGTACAAAAAACTTGAGTACCTTCAAAACTCTTTGCATGCATTTTTGATGAAGAAAAAAGGCTCTGGGCAGCATCTGGACATGGAACAGTTAAACACTTCTAAATGCAAACGCTTATAAACGCATTTACAAGCGTTTGGCGTTTGAAACGCCGGTAAAATCTACTCCTGAATGCAAGTTTGGTGCATTAAAAAAAAAACGACTGTAAACTCAACTGCCTGTGTATGTGGACACATAGGAAAACATTAGGGAGAGTTCAGGGGCTGCTGAAAAAAAAAACACAGAAAAACTCCTGAACGTGAGTTTATCAGCTGCAGTGTACACGGGCCCTAAGAATAAAAAAAACACATGGCAAAATTTTATGAATGCATTATTTTAGCATGGAAAGGGAAGCCTCATTTGCTCTCAAGTTACTTATGTACCTATTACCACAACTGAAAGAAAATACTGTTCTCGGCTTTTTTACGGTCACTGTTAGTGTACTTAGTGCTACTCCTAGTTGTATTCCTGCCTTTCCTTATCCTATGACTGTAGTAGAAGATTCCATAACAACCAGTCTTCACCAACAGAGTTCAATTCATCTGATATTGCTGATCTAACAATTCATAGTAGGCACATAGAAACATTTCATACACATGTGCAGTATATTCTTGCCATATATGCAGTTTGTGTTCTTACCTATAACCCCAAGCTTTGTTTGAAACATCAGCGATAATCCTACTGGAATCCCAATGAGGTAATAACCAACAATATTTGTAATTGCACCAATCTTTTGCCTTCCTGTTCCTCTTAATATTCCACTGCAAGCTGTCTACAACAGAATATTGAAGGTTAAATATCCGACATATTTACCCTAGGATGAGCTGCAAAAACTGTGTAGCACCCTATAAATAAATAAATGTTTTCTTGCATAGATTATCAAATGAAAGACCAAGATTTTCTCATCCATTGAGGGACACATCAAATTCAGAAATAGTTTGTTTATACTGCCGCCTATATGAGGTTGAGACACTGGCACACAGAAAAGTTGCAAGCCAGCCTCCATAAAAACCCCATTCTACCTAGCATGCCTTAGTTTCTTGCTAGTATAGCAGCTATACTGCTTGGTTTTTCCTCAACCTAGCTTTGGAGACCATACCCAGACCTTTGTAGACTCAATATGCAATGCTTTTGTGGCACTTTGCAGACCAAAATGTTATGCTTAGCTGTGGAACTTTTTCCAGGTCCAGAGATGTGGCAGAAGTAGGGGCGGACTGACAACTCATGGGGCCCCCGGGCAATAGGGGATCATGGGGCCCCTGTGTCCTTGCCCAAACTCAAAAAAGCCTATGAAAAAGGTACCAGGGGCATCTTATGGGGCCCCCTAGTGACCCTGGGCCCTCGGGCAGAGCCCGAGTTTCCAAATGGTCAGTCCGCCCCTGGGCACAACCCCAAGTGTTACCCTGTTTCCGCAGCTCCACTTTGTGAGTAATTTTCTCAACAGTCTGTCTCCATTTTTGAGCCACTACAGTCTCCTGACATTGACTGAGAGCTCATTCACACATGCGTGGTGCGGATTGAAGCTCAGGATTCACAGCTAGCATACAGTAGTTGTTCACAGGTTCACTTCAGGTTCAGGACAGGATTAGCTCAGCTCTTATCCTGTTTACAAATATTCTTCCATATATATGTGAACGGACACTGATTTACAGGTAATTGATTCATAACTTATTGATGCACTGCATATTGATTGCCCTGCATCTGGGTGGATCAGCCTGCTGCTTCATGGCTTATGGTTGGGTTTACTAGAACTCCCTCAGCCCACAGGGCACAAAGCCAGAGATCAACTAACCCCTCTGAAAAGCCTTTGAAGATGAGCCCCCACTTCTACAATTGGGTTGAAGTTTTAACATGCAGGTGGGTCCTTAGGTAGTTTTCCTCCTTGGCATTTGGGTGATCAGGATGCCCTTTTTAGCTTACAGGCCAACCTCCTGTCTCTGCCCATCACAAAGCAGTGAAACTTCCCAGGGTTATCTGCAACCTGGAACTCCTTGTCCCTGTCTAAGTGGCAATTTGGTTTCTGAAGTTGTATCCCAGCTGGACTTCCACTCCTTTTTCAGGAGAATCCTATATTCTTGGGTACTATTGAATCCCTTGTGGTATCTACTACACCATAGCATTCCTCCTCTACAGAAGAACTCAATGACCTACACGGCTGACTGGGAACAGTTCTGGCTGTTCCCTACCATACCAAGGACCTAGAACCTCAGAATCTTATGCAGTGCTTTTTGCAGTGCCCTAGTGCTCATTTCTAGCATCCCAATGGTGGAATCCTCAAATGACATTATGCTGAAGAGGGTCAAATTTTTAGACATGAGCAATCTGAACCATTCTGAAGCGGATAGTACCTACAAGCTTTGAGTAGATAGGGCCTCACAGGTGTCTACCATTGGTGGCTCTGATATCAACGGGCAAGGCTGCTAAACTTGAACTCTCGATATACACATTACGTACCATTGTACCCTTAATTAACAGGGGGTTTTCTGTCTTTCTTCTATCATTCAGGAGTCTGTAGATGTTATACCCTCTTAGCATAGTTTTCCTTTCTCTAGTAGCATAGTCCTTCTCAACCCCATTCTTTTTTTCCTGGGGGCCTGGGCTGCAACCTATAAATGAATGAATCCAGATGGTCTATATGGACCAGGATGTTCCTAGCATGACCCATCAGTTTGAGTAAATGAGGTGGTCTCTTTCCCCTTCCCAGGGGTACTCCCCTTGCCAGGGTATCCCCATTCTTGAGATGTGAGTCTTGTTCTCCAGAACAGTTGGCTTTTCCTTTCCAACTTCACCTCCAGGAATGTTTGGAAGTCCTCCTTATGACAGAGCAAGTGGCATGGTCCCTGCGTTGGACAGTGCTGAGTGCACTACTCTTAACCACACTGTCTTCTTTACATCCGCCATCTGACTGTTCCGGTAGTTAGCACCAAAGGCAGACGTTTGCTCAAGAAACCGCTGCTGGTGGGCTCTGGATTCCCCCTGATTCTCAGCATGCAGAACATGCTGGGATTCTACTAACTTTGCCTGTTGTTGGGCATAGAGTAGGTGAGACCTGATCATCCAAAGATTAGTTTTTTTCTCAGGCTGTTGGTCAGGAGATTCTTAGAATCATGTTCTGTGCTCAAGGTTAGGCGAGTCCTCTGTCAAGCCCCAGAGACACCTCCGGGTGATAAAGTGGATGTTTTTTGTTTACCATCTGATGTTCCCTTTCACCAGTCTGAGGTTGAGGTATGCTCTTCCTTCCTCTCTATCCTTGTAGGGATACCTTTGGTGAACCCTACCCTCTTTTTCAGTTAGGCTGACTTTATTGCTGATACCCTTACACTATTGTCTTAGAGATGTTAGCTATTCTTTTGGGATATTAAGCTGCGAGTATTCTTACATTCTACACATGTACAATATATCTCATTGAAAGGTTTGTTCCCTGGCAAGACAAAATTTTTCTTGTCATGAAACTTTTCTTCTCTGCAACCTAATGGTTAGGAGTGTAAGGCTAGAGCCTTTATATGTAAACCAGCTGGTCTTTTTCTATAAATCTGTTTTGTCCAAGATTTCCTCTGGGACCTATTCTCCTGGGGACTTGTCTCTGGGTTTTTAACTGTTGATCATTTTACGCTGTTGGTCTACTTTGGGTAGTTATGCTGTTTTCAACCGTTCTGGTGGATTTTTGGTTTCATATCCTCTCACAGGTTCAAGCTCAGCATTCCTTTGGGTTTAATCATTCCCTTTGGGGGTGATCTCTGCACTAGTCTTGAGCATCAGGTTGATTCTCTGTGACCTTCCCTTGATTGTTGGCAGTTTTTCCTATCTTGCAGGGGCTTTGCGTTATCTGGTTCGGATGTAGGTGTTGACCCTTCAGATCAGTTCTGAGCTCTCCCCCTCCCTAATCTTTGTTTTATGATTTGCTCTTTGTACTGCTTTTCCATAAAACTGAGGCATGTTGGGTAGAGGAGAGGTTACACTTATCAGCCATAACAATATGACCACTGACAGGTAAAGTGAATAACATTGATTATCTTGTTATAATATATGGCATCTTAACACCTTCCCGTCCGGCCTATATCAGATTGGCGTCATAGGACGTCTTGTCAAAAGGAGCCGCTCACGCAGCCGCGGGGCCACAAAGCTGTGCGATCTGTCACCAGCTGTGTCCACGGGATACAGCCAATGACAAATCACTACACCGGCCCATTGCCAGTGTCATGTGACCGCTGTGATCAATCACAGCAGATCACATGTCAATTGTATACAATGGATGGCTTCCTATCATGCTATCCATTGTATACAATTGTGTTGTTAGCTGTGAGTGGTCAAAGCAGTCACATGGTACAGACAGGGCCAATCACAGCCCATCTGTATCATGTGATGAGCTTATTAATCAGTTTCATTCAGTAACAATGGCTGCAAATATCAATGAAATACATTGGTATTAGCAATCATAATGTGTAAAAAAAAAAAATCCTGATCACTTGCCCAGAGTAGTTCAATGTTACTATGATAACATTGTATTGCTTTGGTTACAGTGTGTTGAAAAAAAAAATTCAATTATCACTGTCACCAGTCAGTGTCCCTGATCACCGCCATGCCAGTTATATAATAATGCAGAACTGGACCGGTGATAATATGAAAACATTTTTTTTTTAAATTGTGATTTTTTTTTTCATTTGTACATTTTCCAAAAAATTGTAACAAAAAATTACAACCTCCAAAAACTCACCATGCCTTTTACTAAATACTTCGGACTGTCTATTTTCCAAAAATGGGTATTTAGGAGGTATTTGTAATATCCTGGCGGTTTCGGGCCTCAAGAAATGGCTGTCAGTACAACAGGATTATTCGATTGTCAGATTTATATACCAAGGTTTGTGCACTCTATAACTTTCCTACAGACTAAATAATATACACTAATTTGGGGTATTTTCATCAAAGAAATGTAGCAGAATACATTTTGACCTAAATTTATGAAGAAATGTAATTTATTTGCAAACCTTTATAACCGCAACTTAGAAAAATGCATTTATTTTCAAAAGTTTGGTTTTTTTTTGTTTATTTAGCAAAAAATAAAAAAATCAATGATTAAATACCACCAAAAAAAAGCTCTATTTGTCTGAAAAAATATGATACATTTTTTTTATGGGTACAGTGTTGCATCATGACCGCACAATTGTCATTTAAAGTGCGACAACACTGAAAGCTGAAAATTGGCCTGGGCAGGAAGGGGGTAAATGTGCCTGGTATTGAAGTGGTTAATTGGTATTAGCAATCATAATGTGTAAAAAAACACTTCAATACTGGGCACTTTTACCCCCTTCCTGCCCTGGCCAAATTTCAGCTTTCAGTGTTGTCACACTTTAAATGACAATTGTGCGGTCATTCAACACTGTACCCCTACAAAAACGTATCATTTTTTTCACACAGATAGAGCTTTCTATATGTGTGGAATATATTAGGCAAGTGAACATGTGGTCCCTGAAGTTGTTGCATTGGAAGCAGAAAAAACAAAATGGGCTAGCGCAAGGATTTGATCAACTTTGACAAGGGCCAAACTGTAACTGCTAAATGACTGAGCCAGACAATTTCCAAAACTGCAGCTCTTGTGCAATGTTCCCAGTCTGCAGTGGTTAGAACCTACCAAAAGTGGTGAAGAAGCAAACCCAGCAAACTAGTGATAGGGTCATGGGTAGGCAAGGCTCATTAATGCATGTGGAGAGCAAAGGCTGGCTTGTGTAGTCCGATAAAATAGAAGGGCTACTGTAGCTCAAATTGCTGAAAAAGTAAATGCTGGTTCCAATAGAAAGGTGTCAGAACACAAAGTGTATTGCAGTTTGTTGCGTATGGGAGACTGCACAGGGTGCCCATGCTGACCCATGTCTACAGCCAATAGTGCCTACAATGGGCATGTGAGCATAAGAACTGGATCACATACCAATGGAAGAAGGTGGTCTGGTCTGATGAATTCAATAATGGTTTGAGGAACAGTTTAAGGTGTTGGCTTGGCATCCAAATTCTCCAGATCTCAGTCCAATTGAGCATCTGTGGGATGTGCTGGAAAAACAAGCCTGTTCCATAAAGCCCCCACCGCCCAACTTACAGGACTTAACCCTTTTGTTGCCAAGTCAGAACATCATACGGACCTGACAGCAGGGGGTTTTATACACATTCCCTCTGGCTACAGCCAGTTCATCTTTATTTTATTGCGTTTGTGTGCCTTAAAATTAACTTTAGTGTATTTTCTACTGAAATTTTGCCTCTCCGAGACCTTTGCGGTAATATTTTGTGAAATACAAAAGTGAATCTACCACTATTTTATTCTCTTGTGTGTCTGCTTTCAGAAAATAAATAATGTTTTGGGGATTTTATGTAATCTTTAGGCCTAAAATTATTTTTTAAACATGTGTGCAAAAAAATGCAAAAACATCTCTGGCAGTGAAAGAGTTAAAGGATCTGCCACATATGGCTTGGTGCCAAATACCTCAGCATACTTTCAGAAGTCTAGCTATGGAACTGTTTTGTAGTCCACAGCACATTTTCAATGGAAAAAGCAATGTTTCAATGAGCGCAGGATTTTTTGAAAGACCTTAAAGCGGAGCTCCACCCAAAAGGGAAAGTTCCGCTTTAAAGACTGGTCCCCCGCTCCCCGTTAAGGATTGGAACCTTTGCGGAGCGGGTATCCAAAATTGACAGGTATTTGCTCCCACTTTTGCTGCAATTACCTAGGCGATCGGAAGCGGAAGTTATCCTCCTCCCCTCCCTCCCCGTAGTCTTCCGGGACACGTGACAGGTCCCAGAAGACTACAGAACCATTCAGAATGTGCAGTGCTGCTCACACATGTGCAGTAAGCACCCGGATGTGAAGCCGTAAGCTGTCACAGCCAGTTGCCCACACTGAAGATGCCGGAGCCGGGAACACAGGATGGCCGGTGAAACGAGCTGCGAGGAGGTCTCCATGGGATTGAAGGACAAGCGATTGGCTGTTTTTTAAAGGTCAGCAGCTACAGATTTTGTAGCTGATGACCTTTATTTTTTATACAGTTTGAATGGAACTCTGCTTTAATGAAATGGACACTGTTTAAAGAACATTTTATTTATTTACACAATTTTTATTGTGTATCACATTATTTCAGTATTGAAGCATTGATATTTTTACACTGTTACAGAGTTATATATTATTCATGTTTACTGTTATATGAATTATTTATGGTGTTTATAATTGTTGGATTCTGATGTATGATTAGCACAGCACCTGTTAACCTTATAGATAAGAAGGGGTGAATAGATTTGGGTGCGAGCAGCTCTTATAACAAATAATTCTATTTCTCTGAAAAGAGCAGGATCTATATTATTATTACTAATGGAGCCCATGCCCTGATTTGTTATGGTGGGTGGTTATAATGTCATGGCTGAACAGTGTATAAGGGGACTGGTTTACAATTTTTCTGTTTACCCACACCTCCTGTAGGCAGCAGTATAACTTGAATGTTTTTGAATTCCTGTGTCCTGCAATGGACTCAAAAAAATGTTATGACTCCAGGATTTTATGGTAAGTACAAAAATCCTATAGCATAAGTTAGACCATATGTTTCATGCCACTACCTTCAGATGTTTGAACACTAACAAAGCTTTGCAGGGAAGATCACCTATATACATATAACCCTGCCCAGTCCATGAGGCTTCAGTTTTTTTGTCAGTGTCCTTGCGTGATGTTTTCCATGTTTTTCTTCCTAATCTTCAAATTACACTTCTGTCAAGATCTGACTAGTCATTGCCTCATGGCTCACTAAAAGTTTCCAAATCAGTTGCCCTCAATGTACATTCTGGAGACTGTTCCCAAATTCACACCAATGGGTCATTCTGTATGAGTGATTTTCACCCTAGTTATTATTGTTTTGGTTTTTTAACTTATAGGTAATGTTATTATTAGAGATGAGCGAATCGAAGCATCCGAAGTGGAATTCGAGTCGAATATCGGAAAAATTTCGATTCGTGCCGAATCCGAAAAACAGCCTAATTCGGACGCGCGAATCGAAATTTTTCCGAAAATGGCGGCTGACATGTGCGGCGACGGAGCGGGGATGTCGGGGAAGGCGCGCAGACAAGGCGCGCTGCCCCATAATGCATTCCTCAACGACATGTGATCGCATCAGCCAATCAGCAGCCAGCCAGCCAGCACTGTGTAATGGTCGAGGTATATATAGCGGCCATTTTGGAAATCTTCATTTGCCTGCAGTCATTGAACAGAGGCAGACCGCTCTGTACTAGGGACAGGGACAGAGTTAGGGCCACAGAAACGAGAATTGGGGACAGAGAGAAGTTACTTAGGGACAGAGAACCATTACTCAGGGACACAGACTTGTTAATGAGGGCCACAGAATCGTTATTTAGGGACAAAGAAACGCTAGTTAGGGCCACAGAATTCATACTCAGGGACAGACAGAATTGTTACTCAGTGCCAGAGAATTGTTACTTAGGGCCACAGAAACGTTATTAGGGCCACAGAATTTTTACTCAGGGACAGACAGAATTGTTACTGAGTGCCAGAGAATTGTTACTCAGGGACAGACAGAATTGTTACTGAGTGCCAGAGAATTCTTAGGGCCACAGAATTCATTCTCAGGGACAGACAGAATTGTTACTCAGGGACAGACAGAATTGTTACTGAGTGCCAGAGAATTGTTACTCAGGGACAGACAGAATTGTTACTGAGTGCCAGAGAATTGTTACTCAGGGACAGACAGAATTGTTACTGAGTGCCAGAGAATTGTTACTCAGGGACAGACAGAATTGTTACTGAGTGCCAGAGAATTGTTACTCAGGGACAGACAGAATTGTTACTGAGTGCCAGAGAATTGTTACTCGCACAGACACAAAATTGTTACTTGCACAGACACAGAATTGTTACTCGCACAGACACAGAATTGTTACTCAGGGCCACAGAATTCATACTCAGGGATAGACAGAATTGTTACTGAGTGCCAGAGAATTGTTACTCAGGGACAGACAGAATTGTTACTGAGTGCCAGAGAATTGTTACTCAGGGACAGACAGAATTGTTACTGAGTGCCAGAGAATTGTTACTCGCACAGACACAAAATTGTTACTTGCACAGACACAGAATTGTTACTCGCACAGACACAGAATTGTTACTCAGGGCCACAGAATTCATACTCAGGGACAGACAGAATTGTTACTGAGTGCCAGAGAATTGTTACTCAGGGACAGACAGAATTGTTACTGAGTGCCAGAGAATTGTTACTCAGGGACAGACAGAATTGTTACTGAGTGCCAGAGAATTGTTACTCGCACAGACACAAAATTGTTACTTGCACAGACACAGAATTGTTACTCGCACAGACACAGAATTGTTACTCAGGGCCACAGAATTCATACTCAGGGACAGACAGAATTGTTACTGAGTGCCAGAGAATTGTTACTCAGGGACAGACAGAATTGTTACTGAGTGCCAGAGAATTGTTACTCAGGGACAGACAGAATTGTTACTGAGTGCCAGAGAATTGTTACTCAGGGACAGACAGAATTGTTACTGAGTGCCAGAGAATTGTTACTCAGGGACAGACAGAATTGTTACTGAGTGCCAGAGAATTGTTACTCGCACAGACACAAAATTGTTACTTGCACAGACACAGAATTGTTACTCGCACAGACACAGAATTGTTACTCAGGGCCACAGAATTCATACTCAGGGATAGACAGAATTGTTACTGAGTGCCAGAGAATTGTTACTCAGGGACAGACAGAATTGTTACTGAGTGCCAGAGAATTGTTACTCAGGGACAGACAGAATTGTTACTGAGTGCCAGAGAATTGTTACTCGCACAGACACAAAATTGTTACTTGCACAGACACAGAATTGTTACTCGCACAGACACAGAATTGTTACTCAGGGCCACAGAATTCATACTCAGGGACAGACAGAATTGTTACTGAGTGCCAGAGAATTGTTACTCAGGGACAGACAGAATTGTTACTGAGTGCCAGAGAATTGTTACTCAGGGACAGACAGAATTGTTACTGAGTGCCAGAGATTTGTTACTCGCACAGACACAAAATTGTTACTTGCACAGACACAGAATTGTTACTCGCACAGACACAGAATTGTTACTCAGGGCCACAGAATTCATACTCAGGGACAGACAGAATTGTTACTGAGTGCCAGAGAATTGTTACTCAGGGACAGACAGAATTGTTACTGAGTGCCAGAGAATTGTTACTCAGGGACAGACAGAATTGTTACTGAGTGCCAGAGAATTGTTACTCAGGGACAGACAGAATTGTTACTGAGTGCCAGAGAATTGTTACTCAGGGACAGACAGAATTGTTACTGAGTGCCAGAGAATTGTTACTCGCACAGACACAAAATTGTTACTTGCACAGACACAGAATTGTTACTCGCACAGACACAGAATTGTTACTCAGGGCCACAGAATTCATACTCAGGGATAGACAGAATTGTTACTGAGTGCCAGAGAATTGTTACTCAGGGACAGACAGAATTGTTACTGAGTGCCAGAGAATTGTTACTCAGGGACAGACAGAATTGTTACTGAGTGCCAGAGAATTGTTACTCGCACAGACACAAAATTGTTACTTGCACAGACACAGAATTGTTACTCGCACAGACACAGAATTGTTACTCAGGGCCACAGAATTCATACTCAGGGATAGACAGAATTGTTACTGAGTGCCAGAGAATTGTTACTCAGGGACAGACAGAATTGTTACTGAGTGCCAGAGAATTGTTACTCAGGGACAGACAGAATTGTTACTGAGTGCCAGAGAATTGTTACTCGCACAGACACAAAATTGTTACTTGCACAGACACAGAATTGTTACTCGCACAGACACAGAATTGTTACTCAGGGCCACAGAATTCATACTCAGGGACAGACAGAATTGTTACTGAGTGCCAGAGAATTGTTACTCAGGGACAGACAGAATTGTTACTGAGTGCCAGAGAATTGTTACTCGCACAGACACAAAATTGTTACTTGCACAGACACAGAATTGTTACTCGCACAGACACAGAATTGTTACTCAGGGCCACAGAATTCATACTCAGGGACAGACAGAATTGTTACTGAGTGCCAGAGAATTGTTACTCAGGGACAGACAGAATTGTTACTGAGTGCCAGAGAATTGTTACTCAGGGACAGACAGAATTGTTACTGAGTGCCAGAGATTTGTTACTCGCACAGACACAAAATTGTTACTTGCACAGACACAGAATTGTTACTCGCACAGACACAGAATTGTTACTCAGGGCCACAGAATTCATACTCAGGGACAGACAGAATTGTTACTGAGTGCCAGAGAATTGTTACTCAGGGACAGACAGAATTGTTACTGAGTGCCAGAGAATTGTTACTCAGGGACAGACAGAATTGTTACTGAGTGCCAGAGATTTGTTACTCGCACAGACACAAAATTGTTACTTGCACAGACACAGAATTGTTACTCGCACAGACACAGAATTGTTACTCAGGGCCACAGAATTCATACTCAGGGACAGACAGAATTGTTACTGAGTGCCAGAGAATTGTTACTCAGGGACAGACAGAATTGTTACTGAGTGCCAGAGAATTGTTACTCGCACAGACACAAAATTGTTACTTGCACAGACACAGAATTGTTACTCGCACAGACACAGAATTGTTACTCAGGGCCACAGAATTCATACTCAGGGACAGACAGAATTGTTACTGAGTGCCAGAGAATTGTTACTCAGGGACAGACAGAATTGTTACTGAGTGCCAGAGAATTGTTACTCAGGGACAGACAGAATTGTTACTGAGTGCCAGAGATTTGTTACTCGCACAGACACAAAATTGTTACTTGCACAGACACAGAATTGTTACTCGCACAGACACAGAATTGTTACTCAGGGCCACAGAATTCATACTCAGGGACAGACAGAATTGTTACTGAGTGCCAGAGAATTGTTACTCAGGGACACCTAATCGTTGAATTAAATAGTATGTCAGACAACATGCAGAGGAGTGGCAGAGGAGGCAATGTTTTAGGAGCGAGCAGACGTGGCAGCAGAGGAAGGGGTCGAGGCAGCAGTATTCGCAGCCAGAGGCCAGTGCTCCCGGTGTCATCCAGCGGTCGTGTCTCCACCGACAACCCTGCCGTCATTGATTGGTTGGCTCGGTCGTCTTCCTCTTCCCAGGTCACCTCTGACACCTACAGCCAACGGTCGGTGGGTACGTCAGACACAACCGTTAGTTGGCATGGCCCGGGACCAAGCCCACTGAAATCACGTGTCCTCTACCTGCCCCTGTCCTTTGCTGTTCCCTCACCAAGCGAAGTATCGCATGCTGTGGGCTCAGCCCCACTGTACAGTGAGGAAGAGCTAACAGAGGGCGGTCAGGAACGGGGGGAGACATCGGCCTTTTCAGCAGCCAAGCGAACAAGTACTGGCGAGGAGAGTGGCTCGGTAGCCGGTCTAGAGACAGGTCTGTCTCCTGACCCAGACGCAGCCGAGGGGGCTAGTAGTGAGGCGGAGACCCTACTTGATGATGAGGAGGTTGATCGCACTTGGCAGCCTCGTCGTCATCAGGCAATTTCTTCCGCATCATCAGGAGAAGAGGGTGGCAGCTTGGCAGCGAGCAAAACAGTCGGTGGGTTGCCCAGGAGACAGCAGCAGGGTCGCATCAGTGTCAGTGGAGCCAAACGTCCACGGAGTAGAGCACCAGCTCCACTGCAGCCTACCACCACGGCCAGTAGTGGTGCCGTTGCGCACGGAGGAAGTAGCAGTCAGCCAGTGAAGAGTAGCGGGGGCAAAGTTTCCTACTCGGTGGTGTGGCAATTTTTCCTCAAGCCGCCCGAGGAAGTAAACGTAGCCGTATGTCGACTATGTGGCCAGAAATGCAAGCGTGGCCAGGGGGCCCATGTTGGGACTACAGCGTTGCGTCAGCATATGCAGCGTCACCATTCGGTGGCCTGGGAAAACCGTGATAAACATACGGCGGTTCTGCCTGCCCCAGCCCCCGCTCCATCACCCGCTCCGTTACTTGCTCCGTCACCCGACGTCGTCAATCGCCCTCTATCAGCCAGTCAAGGCTCCAACACCTCTGCTGAGGGGAGTTGTCGCTCATTGGCATCTTCCGCTCGTTCAGATGCTCCTTCTCCTGCTACTCCTCTTCTCGGATTCCGTCAACAGTCTTTCTTGGAATCCGTATCCAAGAGACAACAGTTTGCGAGCACGCACCCGACGGTGCAAAAGCTGAACGTCCTCCTGTCCAAGTTGCTGGTGCTGCAGTCCCTCCCTTTCCAACTGGTGGACTCAGCACCTTTCCGAGAAATGATGGCTTGTGCCGCGCCGCGGTGGAGAGTGCCAAGCCGTCATTTCTTTGCCCAAAAGGCAGTGCCAGCCCTGCATTCACATGTAGAAGAGATGGTGGGCCAGTCTTTGAGCATGTCGGTCTCTGCCAAAGTGCACGGCAGCGCCGACGTGTGGAGCTGTAACTACGGTCAGGGACAGTACATGTCATTTACGGCCCACTGGGTGAACGTGGTGCCGGCACAGCCGCACCAGCAACTTGGACAGGTCACGACGCTTTTGCCTCCACGTTTGCACGTCCTTGGTCCAGCAAGCATGTCCGCCTCTACCACCTCTTTTTCCGCCGTGTCCTCAGCCGCCACCCCCGTGCCAAGTCCCATTACCCGACCGGCATATCACATGTGCAGGGCGCAACGGTGTCACGCTGTGCTGCACCTGGTATGCCTTGGCGAACGTAGTCACACAGGGGAGGAACTGCTGAGTGTAATGAACAGAGAAATCGACAGATGGCTGTCTCCGCGCAAACTAAAAATCGGAACCATGTTGACTGACAACGGAAAGAACATGGTGTCTGCTCTGCGTCAAGGAAGGTTGTGCCATGCGCCATGCATGGCTCACGTGTTCAATCTGGTTGTCAAGCGGTTCCTAAAATCCACCATCCCACTGCAAGACATCCTTAAAATGTCACGTAAACTGTGCATGCATTTCAGCCATTCCTACACCGCAAAGAACACCCTCATTGAGCTGCAGCGGCAGAACGGAATTCCACAGCATCGCCTGATCTGCGACGTTGCAACAAGGTGGAATTCAACCCTACACATGTTAGACCGCCTTTACGAGCAGCGAAAGGCCATCACCGATTTCCTGATGTTACAAGCGGATAAAGGTACTCCCCTGTGTAACTTAGATGTCAGCCATTGGCAGCTCATGCGTGACACCTGCCGCTTGCTCAGGCCCTTTGAGGAGGCCACGCTATTCGTGAGTCGGCAGGACTATGGGATGAACGACGTCATTCCTCTGTTGCACGTCCTGGAACAAATGCTGTTAACAATGGCTGGTCAGGGTGCGGTAGACGTGGCGCACAGATCTCAACGCCACATGACCCCTGTGGGGGCAGGACAGGAAGAAGAGGAGGAGGTAGAGGAGGACATTTGTGCTCAGGAATTATTGAGTGAAATGGGTGGTTTTTCCACTCAGCGGACAGGAGTGGAGGAGCAGGAGCATCTGGTAGAGGAGGAGGAGGAGACAGAGGACCCAGACGCACCGTGGCAGTATGCTGTGGAGATGGAGGCAGGGAGTCCCTCGCATTCCTTGGCACAAATGGCCCATAGCATGCTCGGTTGCTTGCGTAGCGACAGCCGAATAATAACCATCAGACAGAGGGATGACTTTTGGCTGTCCACCTTGTTGGACCCTCGCTACCGGTCCAAAATGGTGGCCTTTTTCACACCTGCTGAGAGGGAGGCCAAAATTACGTACTATAAAAACCACCTATGTAGTCAGTTGGTCTCTGCCTTTGTGCGCCAACGTCCATCCTCAGACACTGTGGGCCCTGTGCGCTCGCGTTCCGCTGGCATGGCAGCAGGGGAGGGGTGGGGTGGTAGGAGCAGTGGCAGCTCCACCAGCAGCGGCTGCCTCAGTCTGCAGTCGATGATGAGTAGCTTTCTTCACCAGCGCAGTGAGGAAACTACTAACCAGCCGCAGCAGCAGCAGCAGCATCAGGTGGACCTGGAGCAGGAGCTCAAACAACAGGCTTGGGCCTACTTGGACAGCACCCTGCCAACCGAGGTAGACAATCCCCTTGACTACTGGGCAACGAAACTTGACCTTTGGCCCCAACTAGCTGAATTTGCCCTTGAAAGGCTGTCATGCCCGGCCAGTAGCGTGGCATCGGAGCGCGTGTTTAGTGCGGCAGGAGGTATTGTAACTCCGCGGAGGACACGACTGTCCACCCAAAGTGTGGAGAGACTCACGTTTGTGAAAATGAATCAGGCGTGGATTAGTCTGGATTTCAAACCACCAGTTCCTGACACAACTGACTAAATCCGCCATGAATCATGCCTCAAACATGTGCCACTTTCAGGTCTCCTCACACTGCTGGTGTGTTTAATTTTTTGACATAGGGTGCTGGCAGATTACGGGCCTCCTATAGCTGCTGCCAGGCCCCTAATCTGCCATAGGCCCCTATATACCGCCTCCTCATGCTGCTGCCAAGTCCAGAGTCTGTCATGGGTCCCTGTATGGCCTCCCATTGCTGCTGTCTCCATCGCCACACTCTGCTGCCATGTGCCACTTTCAGGTCTCTTCACACTGCTGGTGTGTTAAATTTTTTGACATAGGGTGCAGGCAGATTACGGGCCTCACATAGCTGCTGCCAGGCCCCTAATCTGCCATGGGCCCCTATATACCGCCTCCTCATGCTGCTGCCAAGTCTAGAGTCTGTCATGGGTCCCTGTACGGCCTCCCATTGCTGCTGTCTCCATCGCCACACTCTGCTGCCATGTGCCACTTTCAGGTCTCCTCACACTGCTGGTGTGTAGAATTTTTTGACATAGGGTGCTGGCAGATTATGGGCCTCCTATAGCTGCTGCCAGGCCCCTAATCTGCCATAGGCCCCTATATACCGCCTCCTCATGCTGCTGCCAGGTCCAGAGTCTCTCATGGGTCCCTGTACGGCCTCCCATTGCTGCTGTCTCCATCGCCACACTCTGCCATGTGCCACTTTCAGGTCTCCTCACACACTGCTGGTGTGTAGAATTTTTTGACATAGGGTGCTGGCAGATTATGGGCCTCACATAGCTGCTGCCAGGCCCCTAATCTGCCATGGGCCCCTATATACCGCCTCCTCATGCTGCTGCCAAGTCCAGAGTCTGTCATGGGTCCCTGTATGGCCTCCCATTGCTGCTGTCTCCATCGCCACACTCTGCTGCCATGTGCCACTTTCAGGTCTCTTCACACTGCTGGTGTGTTAAATTTTTTGACATAGGGTGCAGGCAGATTACGGGCCTCACATAGCTGCTGCCAGGCCCCTAATCTGCCATGGGCCCCTATATACCGCCTCCTCATGCTGCTGCCAAGTCCAGAGTCTCTCATGGGTCCCTGTACGGCCTCCCATTGCTGCTGTCTCCATCGCCACACTCTGCTGCCATGTGCCACTTTCAGGTCTCTTCACACTGCTGGTGTGTTAAATTTTTTGACATAGGGTGCAGGCAGATTACGGGCCTCACATAGCTGCTGCCAGGCCCCTAATCTGCCATGGGCCCCTATATACCGCCTCCTCATGCTGCTGCCAAGTCCAGAGTCTGTCATGGGTCCCTGTATGGCCTCCCATTGCTGCTGTCTCCATCGCCACACTCTGCTGCCATGTGCCACTTTCAGGTCTCTTCACACTGCTGGTGTGTTAAATTTTTTGACATAGGGTGCAGGCAGATTACGGGCCTCACATAGCTGCTGCCAGGCCCCTAATCTGCCATGGGCCCCTATATACCGCCTCCTCATGCTGCTGCCAAGTCCAGAGTCTGTCATGGGTCCCTGTATGGCCTCCCATTGCTGCTGTCTCCATCGCCACACTCTGCTGCCATGTGCCACTTTCAGGTCTCTTCACACTGCTGGTGTGTTAAATTTTTTGACATAGGGTGCAGGCAGATTACGGGCCTCACATAGCTGCTGCCAGGCCCCTAATCTGCCATGGGCCCCTATATACCGCCTCCTCATGCTGCTGCCAAGTCCAGAGTCTCTCATGGGTCCCTGTACGGCCTCCCATTGCTGCTGTCTCCATCGCCACACTCTGCTGCCATGTGCCACTTTCAGGTCTCTTCACACTGCTGGTGTGTTAAATTTTTTGACATAGGGTGCAGGCAGATTACGGGCCTCACATAGCTGCTGCCAGGCCCCTAATCTGCCATGGGCCCCTATATACCGCCTCCTCATGCTGCTGCCAAGTCCAGAGTCTGTCATGGGTCCCTGTATGGCCTCCCATTGCTGCTGTCTCCATCGCCACACTCTGCTGCCATGTGCCACTTTCAGGTCTCTTCACACTGCTGGTGTGTTAAATTTTTTGACATAGGGTGCAGGCAGATTACGGGCCTCACATAGCTGCTGCCAGGCCCCTAATCTGCCATGGGCCCCTATATACCGCCTCCTCATGCTGCTGCCAAGTCTAGAGTCTGTCATGGGTCCCTGTACGGCCTCCCATTGCTGCTGTCTCCATCGCCACACTCTGCTGCCATGTGCCACTTTCAGGTCTCCTCACACTGCTGGTGTGTAGAATTTTTTGACATAGGGTGCTGGCAGATTATGGGCCTCCTATAGCTGCTGCCAGGCCCCTAATCTGCCATAGGCCCCTATATACCGCCTCCTCATGCTGCTGCCAGGTCCAGAGTCTCTCATGGGTCCCTGTACGGCCTCCCATTGCTGCTGTCTCCATCGCCACACTCTGCCATGTGCCACTTTCAGGTCTCCTCACACACTGCTGGTGTGTAGAATTTTTTGACATAGGGTGCTGGCAGATTATGGGCCTCACATAGCTGCTGCCAGGCCCCTAATCTGCCATGGGCCCCTATATACCGCCTCCTCATGCTGCTGCCAAGTCCAGAGTCTGTCATGGGTCCCTGTATGGCCTCCCATTGCTGCTGTCTCCATCGCCACACTCTGCTGCCATGTGCCACTTTCAGGTCTCTTCACACTGCTGGTGTGTTAAATTTTTTGACATAGGGTGCAGGCAGATTACGGGCCTCACATAGCTGCTGCCAGGCCCCTAATCTGCCATGGGCCCCTATATACCGCCTCCTCATGCTGCTGCCAAGTCCAGAGTCTCTCATGGGTCCCTGTACGGCCTCCCATTGCTGCTGTCTCCATCGCCACACTCTGCTGCCATGTGCCACTTTCAGGTCTCTTCACACTGCTGGTGTGTTAAATTTTTTGACATAGGGTGCAGGCAGATTACGGGCCTCACATAGCTGCTGCCAGGCCCCTAATCTGCCATGGGCCCCTATATACCGCCTCCTCATGCTGCTGCCAAGTCCAGAGTCTGTCATGGGTCCCTGTATGGCCTCCCATTGCTGCTGTCTCCATCGCCACACTCTGCTGCCATGTGCCACTTTCAGGTCTCTTCACACTGCTGGTGTGTTAAATTTTTTGACATAGGGTGCAGGCAGATTACGGGCCTCACATAGCTGCTGCCAGGCCCCTAATCTGCCATGGGCCCCTATATACCGCCTCCTCATGCTGCTGCCAAGTCCAGAGTCTGTCATGGGTCCCTGTATGGCCTCCCATTGCTGCTGTCTCCATCGCCACACTCTGCTGCCATGTGCCACTTTCAGGTCTCTTCACACTGCTGGTGTGTTAAATTTTTTGACATAGGGTGCAGGCAGATTACGGGCCTCACATAGCTGCTGCCAGGCCCCTAATCTGCCATGGGCCCCTATATACCGCCTCCTCATGCTGCTGCCAAGTCCAGAGTCTCTCATGGGTCCCTGTACGGCCTCCCATTGCTGCTGTCTCCATCGCCACACTCTGCTGCCATGTGCCACTTTCAGGTCTCTTCACACTGCTGGTGTGTTAAATTTTTTGACATAGGGTGCAGGCAGATTACGGGCCTCACATAGCTGCTGCCAGGCCCCTAATCTGCCATGGGCCCCTATATACCGCCTCCTCATGCTGCTGCCAAGTCCAGAGTCTGTCATGGGTCCCTGTATGGCCTCCCATTGCTGCTGTCTCCATCGCCACACTCTGCTGCCATGTGCCACTTTCAGGTCTCTTCACACTGCTGGTGTGTTAAATTTTTTGACATAGGGTGCAGGCAGATTACGGGCCTCACATAGCTGCTGCCAGGCCCCTAATCTGCCATGGGCCCCTATATACCGCCTCCTCATGCTGCTGCCAAGTCCAGAGTCTCTCATGGGTCCCTGTACGGCCTCCCATTGCTGCTGTCTCCATCGCCACACTCTGCTGCCATGTGCCACTTTCAGGTCTCTTCACACTGCTGGTGTGTTACATTTTTTGACATAGGGTGCAGGCAGATTACGGGCCTCACATAGCTGCTGCCAGGCCCCTAATCTGCCATGGGCCCCTATATACCGCCTCCTCATGCTGCTGCCAAGTCCAGAGTCTGTCATGGGTCCCTGTATGGCCTCCCATTGCTGCTGTCTCCATCGCCACACTCTGCTGCCATGTGCCACTTTCAGGTCTCTTCACACTGCTGGTGTGTTAAATTTTTTGACATAGGGTGCAGGCAGATTACGGGCCTCACATAGCTGCTGCCAGGCCCCTAATCTGCCATGGGCCCCTATATACCGCCTCCTCATGCTGCTGCCAAGTCTAGAGTCTGTCATGGGTCCCTGTACGGCCTCCCATTGCTGCTGTCTCCATCGCCACACTCTGCTGCCATGTGCCACTTTCAGGTCTCCTCACACTGCTGGTGTGTAGAATTTTTTGACATAGGGTGCTGGCAGATTATGGGCCTCCTATAGCTGCTGCCAGGCCCCTAATCTGCCATAGGCCCCTATATACCGCCTCCTCATGCTGCTGCCAGGTCCAGAGTCTCTCATGGGTCCCTGTACGGCCTCCCATTGCTGCTGTCTCCATCGCCACACTCTGCCATGTGCCACTTTCAGGTCTCCTCACACACTGCTGGTGTGTAGAATTTTTTGACATAGGGTGCTGGCAGATTATGGGCCTCCTATAGCTGCTGCCAGGCCCCTAATCTGCCATAGGCCCCTATATACCGCTTCCTCATGCTGCTGCCAGGTCCAGAGTCTCTCATGGGTCCCTGTACGGCCTCCCATTGCTGCTGTCTCCATCGCCACACTCTGCCATGTGCCACTTTCAGGTCTCCTCACACACTGCTGGTGTGTTACATTTTTTGACATAGGGTGCTGGCAGATTATGGGCCTCCTATAGCTGCTGCCAGGCCCCTAATCTGCCATAGGCCCCTATATACCGCCTCCTCATGCTGCTGCCAGGTCCAGAGTCTCTCATGGGTCCCTGTACGGCCTCCCATTGCTGCTGTCTCCATCGCCACACTCTGCCATGTGCCACTTTCAGGTCTCCTCACACACTGCTGGTGTGTAGAATTTTTTGACATAGGGTGCTGGCAGATTATGGGCCTCCTATAGCTGCTGCCAGGCCCCTAATCTGCCATAGGCCCCTATATACCGCTTCCTCATGCTGCTGCCAGGTCCAGAGTCTCTCATGGGTCCCTGTACGGCCTCCCATTGCTGCTGTCTCCATCGCCACACTCTGCCATGTGCCACTTTCAGGTCTCCTCACACACTGCTGGTGTGTTACATTTTTTGACATAGGGTGCAGGCAGATTACGGGCCTCACATAGCTGCTGCCAGGCCCCTAATCTGCCATGGGCCCCTATATACCGCCTCCTCATGCTGCTGCCAAGTCCAGAGTCTGTCATGGGTCCCTGTATGGCCTCCCATTGCTGCTGTCTCCATCGCCACACTCTGCTGCCATGTGCCACTTTCAGGTCTCTTCACACTGCTGGTGTGTTAAATTTTTTGACATAGGGTGCAGGCAGATTACGGGCCTCACATAGCTGCTGCCAGGCCCCTAATCTGCCATGGGCCCCTATATACCGCCTCCTCATGCTGCTGCCAAGTCTAGAGTCTGTCATGGGTCCCTGTACGGCCTCCCATTGCTGCTGTCTCCATCGCCACACTCTGCTGCCATGTGCCACTTTCAGGTCTCCTCACACTGCTGGTGTGTAGAATTTTTTGACATAGGGTGCAGGCAGATTACGGGCCTCACATAGCTGCTGCCAGGCCCCTAATCTGCCATGGGCCCCTATATACCGCCTCCTCATGCTGCTGCCAAGTCTAGAGTCTGTCATGGGTCCCTGTACGGCCTCCCATTGCTGCTGTCTCCATCGCCACACTCTGCTGCCATGTGCCACTTTCAGGTCTCCTCACACTGCTGGTGTGTAGAATTTTTTGACATAGGGTGCTGGCAGATTATGGGCCTCCTATAGCTGCTGCCAGGCCCCTAATCTGCCATAGGCCCCTATATACCGCCTCCTCATGCTGCTGCCAGGTCCAGAGTCTCTCATGGGTCCCTGTACGGCCTCCCATTGCTGCTGTCTCCATCGCCACACTCTGCCATGTGCCACTTTCAGGTCTCCTCACACACTGCTGGTGTGTAGAATTTTTTGACATAGGGTGCTGGCAGATTATGGGCCTCCTATAGCTGCTGCCAGGCCCCTAATCTGCCATAGGCCCCTATATACCGCTTCCTCATGCTGCTGCCAGGTCCAGAGTCTCTCATGGGTCCCTGTACGGCCTCCCATTGCTGCTGTCTCCATCGCCACACTCTGCCATGTGCCACTTTCAGGTCTCCTCACACACTGCTGGTGTGTTACATTTTTTGACATAGGGTGCAGGCAGATTACGGGCCTCACATAGCTGCTGCCAGGCCCCTAATCTGCCATGGGCCCCTATATACCGCCTCCTCATGCTGCTGCCAAGTCCAGAGTCTGTCATGGGTCCCTGTATGGCCTCCCATTGCTGCTGTCTCCATCGCCACACTCTGCTGCCATGTGCCACTTTCAGGTCTCTTCACACTGCTGGTGTGTTAAATTTTTTGACATAGGGTGCAGGCAGATTACGGGCCTCACATAGCTGCTGCCAGGCCCCTAATCTGCCATGGGCCCCTATATACCGCCTCCTCATGCTGCTGCCAAGTCCAGAGTCTGTCATGGGTCCCTGTATGGCCTCCCATTGCTGCTGTCTCCATCGCCACACTCTGCTGCCATGTGCCACTTTCAGGTCTCTTCACACTGCTGGTGTGTTAAATTTTTTGACATAGGGTGCAGGCAGATTACGGGCCTCACATAGCTGCTGCCAGGCCCCTAATCTGCCATGGGCCCCTATATACCGCCTCCTCATGCTGCTGCCAAGTCCAGAGTCTCTCATGGGTCCCTGTACGGCCTCCCATTGCTGCTGTCTCCATCGCCACACTCTGCTGCCATGTGCCACTTTCAGGTCTCTTCACACTGCTGGTGTGTTAAATTTTTTGACATAGGGTGCAGGCAGATTACGGGCCTCACATAGCTGCTGCCAGGCCCCTAATCTGCCATGGGCCCCTATATACCGCCTCCTCATGCTGCTGCCAAGTCCAGAGTCTGTCATGGGTCCCTGTATGGCCTCCCATTGCTGCTGTCTCCATCGCCACACTCTGCTGCCATGTGCCACTTTCAGGTCTCTTCACACTGCTGGTGTGTTAAATTTTTTGACATAGGGTGCAGGCAGATTACGGGCCTCACATAGCTGCTGCCAGGCCCCTAATCTGCCATGGGCCCCTATATACCGCCTCCTCATGCTGCTGCCAAGTCCAGAGTCTCTCATGGGTCCCTGTACGGCCTCCCATTGCTGCTGTCTCCATCGCCACACTCTGCTGCCATGTGCCACTTTCAGGTCTCTTCACACTGCTGGTGTGTTAAATTTTTTGACATAGGGTGCAGGCAGATTACGGGCCTCACATAGCTGCTGCCAGGCCCCTAATCTGCCATGGGCCCCTATATACCGCCTCCTCATGCTGCTGCCAAGTCCAGAGTCTGTCATGGGTCCCTGTATGGCCTCCCATTGCTGCTGTCTCCATCGCCACACTCTGCTGCCATGTGCCACTTTCAGGTCTCTTCACACTGCTGGTGTGTTAAATTTTTTGACATAGGGTGCAGGCAGATTACGGGCCTCACATAGCTGCTGCCAGGCCCCTAATCTGCCATGGGCCCCTATATACCGCCTCCTCATGCTGCTGCCAAGTCTAGAGTCTGTCATGGGTCCCTGTACGGCCTCCCATTGCTGCTGTCTCCATCGCCACACTCTGCTGCCATGTGCCACTTTCAGGTCTCCTCACACTGCTGGTGTGTAGAATTTTTTGACATAGGGTGCTGGCAGATTATGGGCCTCCTATAGCTGCTGCCAGGCCCCTAATCTGCCATAGGCCCCTATATACCGCCTCCTCATGCTGCTGCCAGGTCCAGAGTCTCTCATGGGTCCCTGTACGGCCTCCCATTGCTGCTGTCTCCATCGCCACACTCTGCCATGTGCCACTTTCAGGTCTCCTCACACACTGCTGGTGTGTAGAATTTTTTGACATAGGGTGCTGGCAGATTATGGGCCTCCTATAGCTGCTGCCAGGCCCCTAATCTGCCATAGGCCCCTATATACCGCTTCCTCATGCTGCTGCCAGGTCCAGAGTCTCTCATGGGTCCCTGTACGGCCTCCCATTGCTGCTGTCTCCATCGCCACACTCTGCCATGTGCCACTTTCAGGTCTCCTCACACACTGCTGGTGTGTTACATTTTTTGACATAGGGTGCTGGCAGATTATGGGCCTCCTATAGCTGCTGCCAGGCCCCTAATCTGCCATAGGCCCCTATATACCGCCTCCTCATGCTGCTGCCAGGTCCAGAGTCTCTCATGGGTCCCTGTACGGCCTCCCATTGCTGCTGTCTCCATCGCCACACTCTGCCATGTGCCACTTTCAGGTCTCCTCACACACTGCTGGTGTGTAGAATTTTTTGACATAGGGTGCTGGCAGATTATGGGCCTCCTATAGCTGCTGCCAGGCCCCTAATCTGCCATAGGCCCCTATATACCGCTTCCTCATGCTGCTGCCAGGTCCAGAGTCTCTCATGGGTCCCTGTACGGCCTCCCATTGCTGCTGTCTCCATCGCCACACTCTGCCATGTGCCACTTTCAGGTCTCCTCACACACTGCTGGTGTGTTACATTTTTTGACATAGGGTGCAGGCAGATTACGGGCCTCACATAGCTGCTGCCAGGCCCCTAATCTGCCATGGGCCCCTATATACCGCCTCCTCATGCTGCTGCCAAGTCCAGAGTCTGTCATGGGTCCCTGTATGGCCTCCCATTGCTGCTGTCTCCATCGCCACACTCTGCTGCCATGTGCCACTTTCAGGTCTCTTCACACTGCTGGTGTGTTAAATTTTTTGACATAGGGTGCAGGCAGATTACGGGCCTCACATAGCTGCTGCCAGGCCCCTAATCTGCCATGGGCCCCTATATACCGCCTCCTCATGCTGCTGCCAAGTCTAGAGTCTGTCATGGGTCCCTGTACGGCCTCCCATTGCTGCTGTCTCCATCGCCACACTCTGCTGCCATGTGCCACTTTCAGGTCTCCTCACACTGCTGGTGTGTAGAATTTTTTGACATAGGGTGCAGGCAGATTACGGGCCTCACATAGCTGCTGCCAGGCCCCTAATCTGCCATGGGCCCCTATATACCGCCTCCTCATGCTGCTGCCAAGTCTAGAGTCTGTCATGGGTCCCTGTACGGCCTCCCATTGCTGCTGTCTCCATCGCCACACTCTGCTGCCATGTGCCACTTTCAGGTCTCCTCACACTGCTGGTGTGTAGAATTTTTTGACATAGGGTGCTGGCAGATTATGGGCCTCCTATAGCTGCTGCCAGGCCCCTAATCTGCCATAGGCCCCTATATACCGCCTCCTCATGCTGCTGCCAGGTCCAGAGTCTCTCATGGGTCCCTGTACGGCCTCCCATTGCTGCTGTCTCCATCGCCACACTCTGCCATGTGCCACTTTCAGGTCTCCTCACACACTGCTGGTGTGTAGAATTTTTTGACATAGGGTGCTGGCAGATTATGGGCCTCCTATAGCTGCTGCCAGGCCCCTAATCTGCCATAGGCCCCTATATACCGCTTCCTCATGCTGCTGCCAGGTCCAGAGTCTCTCATGGGTCCCTGTACGGCCTCCCATTGCTGCTGTCTCCATCGCCACACTCTGCCATGTGCCACTTTCAGGTCTCCTCACACACTGCTGGTGTGTTACATTTTTTGACATAGGGTGCAGGCAGATTACGGGCCTCACATAGCTGCTGCCAGGCCCCTAATCTGCCATGGGCCCCTATATACCGCCTCCTCATGCTGCTGCCAAGTCCAGAGTCTGTCATGGGTCCCTGTATGGCCTCCCATTGCTGCTGTCTCCATCGCCACACTCTGCTGCCATGTGCCACTTTCAGGTCTCTTCACACTGCTGGTGTGTTAAATTTTTTGACATAGGGTGCAGGCAGATTACGGGCCTCACATAGCTGCTGCCAGGCCCCTAATCTGCCATGGGCCCCTATATACCGCCTCCTCATGCTGCTGCCAAGTCCAGAGTCTGTCATGGGTCCCTGTATGGCCTCCCATTGCTGCTGTCTCCATCGCCACACTCTGCTGCCATGTGCCACTTTCAGGTCTCTTCACACTGCTGGTGTGTTAAATTTTTTGACATAGGGTGCAGGCAGATTACGGGCCTCACATAGCTGCTGCCAGGCCCCTAATCTGCCATGGGCCCCTATATACCGCCTCCTCATGCTGCTGCCAAGTCCAGAGTCTCTCATGGGTCCCTGTACGGCCTCCCATTGCTGCTGTCTCCATCGCCACACTCTGCTGCCATGTGCCACTTTCAGGTCTCTTCACACTGCTGGTGTGTTAAATTTTTTGACATAGGGTGCAGGCAGATTACGGGCCTCACATAGCTGCTGCCAGGCCCCTAATCTGCCATGGGCCCCTATATACCGCCTCCTCATGCTGCTGCCAAGTCCAGAGTCTGTCATGGGTCCCTGTATGGCCTCCCATTGCTGCTGTCTCCATCGCCACACTCTGCTGCCATGTGCCACTTTCAGGTCTCTTCACACTGCTGGTGTGTTAAATTTTTTGACATAGGGTGCAGGCAGATTACGGGCCTCACATAGCTGCTGCCAGGCCCCTAATCTGCCATGGGCCCCTATATACCGCCTCCTCATGCTGCTGCCAAGTCCAGAGTCTCTCATGGGTCCCTGTACGGCCTCCCATTGCTGCTGTCTCCATCGCCACACTCTGCTGCCATGTGCCACTTTCAGGTCTCTTCACACTGCTGGTGTGTTAAATTTTTTGACATAGGGTGCAGGCAGATTACGGGCCTCACATAGCTGCTGCCAGGCCCCTAATCTGCCATGGGCCCCTATATACCGCCTCCTCATGCTGCTGCCAAGTCCAGAGTCTGTCATGGGTCCCTGTATGGCCTCCCATTGCTGCTGTCTCCATCGCCACACTCTGCTGCCATGTGCCACTTTCAGGTCTCTTCACACTGCTGGTGTGTTAAATTTTTTGACATAGGGTGCAGGCAGATTACGGGCCTCACATAGCTGCTGCCAGGCCCCTAATCTGCCATGGGCCCCTATATACCGCCTCCTCATGCTGCTGCCAAGTCTAGAGTCTGTCATGGGTCCCTGTACGGCCTCCCATTGCTGCTGTCTCCATCGCCACACTCTGCTGCCATGTGCCACTTTCAGGTCTCCTCACACTGCTGGTGTGTAGAATTTTTTGACATAGGGTGCTGGCAGATTATGGGCCTCCTATAGCTGCTGCCAGGCCCCTAATCTGCCATAGGCCCCTATATACCGCCTCCTCATGCTGCTGCCAGGTCCAGAGTCTCTCATGGGTCCCTGTACGGCCTCCCATTGCTGCTGTCTCCATCGCCACACTCTGCCATGTGCCACTTTCAGGTCTCCTCACACACTGCTGGTGTGTAGAATTTTTTGACATAGGGTGCTGGCAGATTATGGGCCTCCTATAGCTGCTGCCAGGCCCCTAATCTGCCATAGGCCCCTATATACCGCTTCCTCATGCTGCTGCCAGGTCCAGAGTCTCTCATGGGTCCCTGTACGGCCTCCCATTGCTGCTGTCTCCATCGCCACACTCTGCCATGTGCCACTTTCAGGTCTCCTCACACACTGCTGGTGTGTTACATTTTTTGACATAGGGTGCTGGCAGATTATGGGCCTCCTATAGCTGCTGCCAGGCCCCTAATCTGCCATAGGCCCCTATATACCGCCTCCTCATGCTGCTGCCAGGTCCAGAGTCTCTCATGGGTCCCTGTACGGCCTCCCATTGCTGCTGTCTCCATCGCCACACTCTGCCATGTGCCACTTTCAGGTCTCCTCACACACTGCTGGTGTGTAGAATTTTTTGACATAGGGTGCTGGCAGATTATGGGCCTCCTATAGCTGCTGCCAGGCCCCTAATCTGCCATAGGCCCCTATATACCGCTTCCTCATGCTGCTGCCAGGTCCAGAGTCTCTCATGGGTCCCTGTACGGCCTCCCATTGCTGCTGTCTCCATCGCCACACTCTGCCATGTGCCACTTTCAGGTCTCCTCACACACTGCTGGTGTGTTACATTTTTTGACATAGGGTGCAGGCAGATTACGGGCCTCACATAGCTGCTGCCAGGCCCCTAATCTGCCATGGGCCCCTATATACCGCCTCCTCATGCTGCTGCCAAGTCCAGAGTCTGTCATGGGTCCCTGTATGGCCTCCCATTGCTGCTGTCTCCATCGCCACACTCTGCTGCCATGTGCCACTTTCAGGTCTCTTCACACTGCTGGTGTGTTAAATTTTTTGACATAGGGTGCAGGCAGATTACGGGCCTCACATAGCTGCTGCCAGGCCCCTAATCTGCCATGGGCCCCTATATACCGCCTCCTCATGCTGCTGCCAAGTCTAGAGTCTGTCATGGGTCCCTGTATGGCCTCCCATTGCTGCTGTCTCCATCGCCACACTCTGCTGCCATGTGCCACTTTCAGGTCTCCTCACACTGCTGGTGTGTAGAATTTTTTGACATAGGGTGCAGGCAGATTACGGGCCTCACATAGCTGCTGCCAGGCCCCTAATCTGCCATGGGCCCCTATATACCGCCTCCTCATGCTGCTGCCAAGTCTAGAGTCTGTCATGGGTCCCTGTACGGCCTCCCATTGCTGCTGTCTCCATCGCCACACTCTGCTGCCATGTGCCACTTTCAGGTCTCCTCACACTGCTGGTGTGTAGAATTTTTTGACATAGGGTGCTGGCAGATTATGGGCCTCCTATAGCTGCTGCCAGGCCCCTAATCTGCCATAGGCCCCTATATACCGCCTCCTCATGCTGCTGCCAGGTCCAGAGTCTCTCATGGGTCCCTGTACGGCCTCCCATTGCTGCTGTCTCCATCGCCACACTCTGCCATGTGCCACTTTCAGGTCTCCTCACACACTGCTGGTGTGTAGAATTTTTTGACATAGGGTGCTGGCAGATTATGGGCCTCCTATAGCTGCTGCCAGGCCCCTAATCTGCCATAGGCCCCTATATACCGCTTCCTCATGCTGCTGCCAGGTCCAGAGTCTCTCATGGGTCCCTGTACGGCCTCCCATTGCTGCTGTCTCCATCGCCACACTCTGCCATGTGCCACTTTCAGGTCTCCTCACACACTGCTGGTGTGTTACATTTTTTGACATAGGGTGCAGGCAGATTACGGGCCTCACATAGCTGCTGCCAGGCCCCTAATCTGCCATGGGCCCCTATATACCGCCTCCTCATGCTGCTGCCAAGTCCAGAGTCTGTCATGGGTCCCTGTATGGCCTCCCATTGCTGCTGTCTCCATCGCCACACTCTGCTGCCATGTGCCACTTTCAGGTCTCTTCACACTGCTGGTGTGTTAAATTTTTTGACATAGGGTGCAGGCAGATTACGGGCCTCACATAGCTGCTGCCAGGCCCCTAATCTGCCATGGGCCCCTATATACCGCCTCCTCATGCTGCTGCCAAGTCCAGAGTCTGTCATGGGTCCCTGTATGGCCTCCCATTGCTGCTGTCTCCATCGCCACACTCTGCTGCCATGTGCCACTTTCAGGTCTCTTCACACTGCTGGTGTGTTAAATTTTTTGACATAGGGTGCAGGCAGATTACGGGCCTCACATAGCTGCTGCCAGGCCCCTAATCTGCCATGGGCCCCTATATACCGCCTCCTCATGCTGCTGCCAAGTCCAGAGTCTCTCATGGGTCCCTGTACGGCCTCCCATTGCTGCTGTCTCCATCGCCACACTCTGCTGCCATGTGCCACTTTCAGGTCTCTTCACACTGCTGGTGTGTTAAATTTTTTGACATAGGGTGCAGGCAGATTACGGGCCTCACATAGCTGCTGCCAGGCCCCTAATCTGCCATGGGCCCCTATATACCGCCTCCTCATGCTGCTGCCAAGTCCAGAGTCTGTCATGGGTCCCTGTATGGCCTCCCATTGCTGCTGTCTCCATCGCCACACTCTGCTGCCATGTGCCACTTTCAGGTCTCTTCACACTGCTGGTGTGTTAAATTTTTTGACATAGGGTGCAGGCAGATTACGGGCCTCACATAGCTGCTGCCAGGCCCCTAATCTGCCATGGGCCCCTATATACCGCCTCCTCATGCTGCTGCCAAGTCCAGAGTCTCTCATGGGTCCCTGTACGGCCTCCCATTGCTGCTGTCTCCATCGCCACACTCTGCTGCCATGTGCCACTTTCAGGTCTCTTCACACTGCTGGTGTGTTAAATTTTTTGACATAGGGTGCAGGCAGATTACGGGCCTCACATAGCTGCTGCCAGGCCCCTAATCTGCCATGGGCCCCTATATACCGCCTCCTCATGCTGCTGCCAAGTCCAGAGTCTGTCATGGGTCCCTGTATGGCCTCCCATTGCTGCTGTCTCCATCGCCACACTCTGCTGCCATGTGCCACTTTCAGGTCTCTTCACACTGCTGGTGTGTTACATTTTTTGACATAGGGTGCAGGCAGATTACGGGCCTCACATAGCTGCTGCCAGGCCCCTAATCTGCCATGGGCCCCTATATACCGCCTCCTCATGCTGCTGCCAAGTCTAGAGTCTGTCATGGGTCCCTGTACGGCCTCCCATTGCTGCTGTCTCCATCGCCACACTCTGCTGCCATGTGCCACTTTCAGGTCTCCTCACACTGCTGGTGTGTAGAATTTTTTGACATAGGGTGCTGGCAGATTATGGGCCTCCTATAGCTGCTGCCAGGCCCCTAATCTGCCATAGGCCCCTATATACCGCCTCCTCATGCTGCTGCCAGGTCCAGAGTCTCTCATGGGTCCCTGTACGGCCTCCCATTGCTGCTGTCTCCATCGCCACACTCTGCCATGTGCCACTTTCAGGTCTCCTCACACACTGCTGGTGTGTAGAATTTTTTGACATAGGGTGCTGGCAGATTATGGGCCTCCTATAGCTGCTGCCAGGCCCCTAATCTGCCATAGGCCCCTATATACCGCTTCCTCATGCTGCTGCCAGGTCCAGAGTCTCTCATGGGTCCCTGTACGGCCTCCCATTGCTGCTGTCTCCATCGCCACACTCTGCCATGTGCCACTTTCAGGTCTCCTCACACACTGCTGGTGTGTTACATTTTTTGACATAGGGTGCAGGCAGATTACGGGCCTCACATAGCTGCTGCCAGGCCCCTAATCTGCCATGGGCCCCTATATACCGCCTCCTCATGCTGCTGCCAAGTCCAGAGTCTGTCATGGGTCCCTGTATGGCCTCCCATTGCTGCTGTCTCCATCGCCACACTCTGCTGCCATGTGCCACTTTCAGGTCTCTTCACACTGCTGGTGTGTTAAATTTTTTGACATAGGGTGCAGGCAGATTACGGGCCTCACATAGCTGCTGCCAGGCCCCTAATCTGCCATGGGCCCCTATATACCGCCTCCTCATGCTGCTGCCAAGTCTAGAGTCTGTCATGGGTCCCTGTACGGCCTCCCATTGCTGCTGTCTCCATCGCCACACTCTGCTGCCATGTGCCACTTTCAGGTCTCCTCACACTGCTGGTGTGTAGAATTTTTTGACATAGGGTGCAGGCAGATTACGGGCCTCACATAGCTGCTGCCAGGCCCCTAATCTGCCATGGGCCCCTATATACCGCCTCCTCATGCTGCTGCCAAGTCTAGAGTCTGTCATGGGTCCCTGTACGGCCTCCCATTGCTGCTGTCTCCATCGCCACACTCTGCTGCCATGTGCCACTTTCAGGTCTCCTCACACTGCTGGTGTGTAGAATTTTTTGACATAGGGTGCTGGCAGATTATGGGCCTCCTATAGCTGCTGCCAGGCCCCTAATCTGCCATAGGCCCCTATATACCGCCTCCTCATGCTGCTGCCAGGTCCAGAGTCTCTCATGGGTCCCTGTACGGCCTCCCATTGCTGCTGTCTCCATCGCCACACTCTGCCATGTGCCACTTTCAGGTCTCCTCACACACTGCTGGTGTGTAGAATTTTTTGACATAGGGTGCTGGCAGATTATGGGCCTCCTATAGCTGCTGCCAGGCCCCTAATCTGCCATAGGCCCCTATATACCGCTTCCTCATGCTGCTGCCAGGTCCAGAGTCTCTCATGGGTCCCTGTACGGCCTCCCATTGCTGCTGTCTCCATCGCCACACTCTGCCATGTGCCACTTTCAGGTCTCCTCACACACTGCTGGTGTGTTACATTTTTTGACATAGGGTGCAGGCAGATTACGGGCCTCACATAGCTGCTGCCAGGCCCCTAATCTGCCATGGGCCCCTATATACCGCCTCCTCATGCTGCTGCCAAGTCCAGAGTCTGTCATGGGTCCCTGTATGGCCTCCCATTGCTGCTGTCTCCATCGCCACACTCTGCTGCCATGTGCCACTTTCAGGTCTCTTCACACTGCTGGTGTGTTAAATTTTTTGACATAGGGTGCAGGCAGATTACGGGCCTCACATAGCTGCTGCCAGGCCCCTAATCTGCCATGGGCCCCTATATACCGCCTCCTCATGCTGCTGCCAAGTCCAGAGTCTCTCATGGGTCCCTGTACGGCCTCCCATTGCTGCTGTCTCCATCGCCACACTCTGCTGCCATGTGCCACTTTCAGGTCTCTTCACACTGCTGGTGTGTTAAATTTTTTGACATAGGGTGCAGGCAGATTACGGGCCTCACATAGCTGCTGCCAGGCCCCTAATCTGCCATGGGCCCCTATATACCGCCTCCTCATGCTGCTGCCAAGTCTAGAGTCTCTCATGGGTCCCTGTACGGCCTCCCATTGCTGCTGTCTCCATCGCCACACTCTGCTGCCATGTGCCACTTTCAGGTCTCTTCACACTGCTGGTGTGTTAAATTTTTTGACATAGGGTGCAGGCAGATTACGGGCCTCACATAGCTGCTGCCAGGCCCCTAATCTGCCATGGGCCCCTATATACCGCCTCCTCATGCTGCTGCCAAGTCCAGAGTCTGTCATGGGTCCCTGTATGGCCTCCCATTGCTGCTGTCTCCATCGCCACACTCTGCTGCCATGTGCCACTTTCAGGTCTCTTCACACTGCTGGTGTGTTAAATTTTTTGACATAGGGTGCAGGCAGATTACGGGCCTCACATAGCTGCTGCCAGGCCCCTAATCTGCCATGGGCCCCTATATACCGCCTCCTCATGCTGCTGCCAAGTCCAGAGTCTGTCATGGGTCCCTGTATGGCCTCCCATTGCTGCTGTCTCCATCGCCACACTCTGCTGCCATGTGCCACTTTCAGGTCTCTTCACACTGCTGGTGTGTTAAATTTTTTGACATAGGGTGCAGGCAGATTACGGGCCTCACTTAGCTGCTGCCAGGCCCCTAATCTGCCATGGGCCCCTATATACCGCCTCCTCATGCTGCTGCCAAGTCCAGAGTCTCTCATGGGTCCCTGTATGGCCTCCCATTGCTGCTGTCTCCATCGCCACACTCTGCTGCCATGTGCCACTTTCAGGTCTCTTCACACTGCTGGTGTGTTAAATTTTTTGACATAGGGTGCAGGCAGATTACGGGCCTCACATAGCTGCTGCCAGGCCCCTAATCTGCCATGGGCCCCTATATACCGCCTCCTCATGCTGCTGCCAAGTCTAGAGTCTGTCATGGGTCCCTGTACGGCCTCCCATTGCTGCTGTCTCCATCGCCACACTCTGCTGCCATGTGCCACTTTCAGGTCTCCTCACACTGCTGGTGTGTAGAATTTTTTGACATAGGGTGCTGGCAGATTATGGGCCTCCTATAGCTGCTGCCAGGCCCCTAATCTGCCATAGGCCCCTATATACCGCTTCCTCATGCTGCTGCCAGGTCCAGAGTCTCTCATGGGTCCCTGTACGGCCTCCCATTGCTGCTGTCTCCATCGCCACACTCTGCCATGTGCCACTTTCAGGTCTCCTCACACACTGCTGGTGTGTTACATTTTTTGACATAGGGTGCAGGCAGATTACGGGCCTCACATAGCTGCTGCCAGGCCCCTAATCTGCCATGGGCCCCTATATACCGCCTCCTCATGCTGCTGCCAAGTCCAGAGTCTGTCATGGGTCCCTGTATGGCCTCCCATTGCTGCTGTCTCCATCGCCACACTCTGCTGCCATGTGCCACTTTCAGGTCTCTTCACACTGCTGGTGTGTTAAATTTTTTGACATAGGGTGCAGGCAGATTACGGGCCTCACATAGCTGCTGCCAGGCCCCTAATCTGCCATGGGCCCCTATATACCGCCTCCTCATGCTGCTGCCAAGTCCAGAGTCTCTCATGGGTCCCTGTACGGCCTCCCATTGCTGCTGTCTCCATCGCCACACTCTGCTGCCATGTGCCACTTTCAGGTCTCTTCACACTGCTGGTGTGTTAAATTTTTTGACATAGGGTGCAGGCAGATTACGGGCCTCACATAGCTGCTGCCAGACATGTAATCTGCCATGGGCCCCCGTACCGACTCCTCATGCTGTGACGTTGCAACAAGGTGGAATTCAACCCTACATATGTTAGACCGCCTTTACGAACAGCTAAAGGCCATCACAGATTTCCTGATGTTAAAAGCGGATAAAGGTACTCCCTGTGTAACTTAGATGTCAGCCATTGGCAGCTCATGTGTGACACCTGCGCTTGCTCAGGCCCTTTGAGGAGGCCACGCTATTCGTGAGTCGGCAGGACTATGGGATGAATGAGGTCAAATCGGCCATGGGCCCCCGTACCGCCTGTTCACGCTGATGCTGGTCCCACAGTGTGACCTGGGTCCCTGTACGGCCTTCCATTGCTTCCACTCTGCCATGTGCCACTTTGAAATCTCCTCACACTCCTGCGGTTGTCCATTTTGTCATAGGTTGCTGGCAGATTACAGGCCTTCCATAGGTGCCACCAAGCCCCATATCGGCCATGGGCCCCCGTACCGCCTGGTCACGCTGCTGCTGGGCCCATAGTGTGACCTGGGTCCCTGTACCGCCTCCCATTGCTCCCACTCTGCCATGTGCCACTTTCAGGTCTCCTCACGCTCCTGCTGGTTTCCATTTTGTCATAGGTTGCTGTATGGCCTCCCATTGCTGCTGCCTCCACCGCCACACTGTGGCTCCAAACACTGGTTTTGGCCCCGTGACTGGCCAAAGGAGTGAAGTGTGCAGTGATTCTAAGATCGACGGCACTCATCTGCATGTCATACTGACAGACAGTATTATTTCTCTTCCCCAGCAGACTCCAAGGGCATTTAAATTAAAGGTACAGTGTTCTGCACTAATATTAAGTCTCTCTGAAGCCTAGAAACACCCTTTTTTAAGTTAAATTCACAGCGAATTTATTCGACTCGAATCGAATATTGTCCACGAATTCGCCGAATCAGTCGAATCGAATTTTTCATTTCTTCGCTCATCTCTAGTTATTATAACATTTACCTATATACACTGCTCAAACAAATTAAAGGAACACTTTGAAAACACATCAGATCTCAATGGGGAAACATATCATGCTGGATATCTATACTGATATGGACTGGTTAATGTGTTAGGAACATAAGGATGCCCCATCGTTTGATGGAAATGAAAATGATCAACCTACAGAGGACTGAATTCAAAGACACACCAAAAATCAAAGTGAAAAAATGATTCAGCAGGCTAGTCCATTGTGCTGAAATTTAATTGCAGTAACTAAAAATGGTACTCAGTAGTTTGTATGACCCCCACGGGCTTGTATGCATGCTTGACAATGTTGGGGCATGCTCCTAATAAGACAATGGATGGCTTCCTGGGGTATTTCCTCCCAGATCTGGACCAGGGCATCACTGAACTCCTGCACAGTCTGAGGTGCAAACTGGCAATGTCAAATGGACCGAAACATGATATCCCAGAGGTGTTCTATTGGACTTAGGTCAGGCGAGCATGGGGGCTATTCAATGGTATCAATTCCTTCATCCTCCAGGAACTGCCTGCATATTCTCCCCACATGAGACTGGGCATTGTCGTGCACCAGGAGGAACCCAGGACCCACTGCACAAGGGTCTGACAAATGGGTCCAATGATTTCATCCTGATACCTAATGGCAGTCAGGGTGCCATTGTCTAGCCTGTAGAGGTCTGTGTTTCCTTCCATGGATATGCTTTCCCAGACCATCACTGACCCACCACCAAAATGGTCATGTTGAACAATGTTACAGGCAGCATAACGTTCTCCACAGCTTCTCTAAACCCTTTCACATCTGTCACATGTGCTCAGGGTGAACCTGCTCTCATCTGTAAAAAGCACAGGGTTCCAGTGGTGGACCTGCCAATTCTGGTGTTCAATGGCAAATGCCAATCAAGCTCTATGGTGCCGGGCAGTGAGCACAGGGCCCACTACAGGACTTCGGGCCCTCAAGCTACCCTCATGAAGTCTATTTCTGATTGTTTGGTCAGAGACATTGACACCAGTGGCTGGCTGGTGGTCATTTTGTAGGGCTCTGGCCAGGGGCGGACTGACAACTCATGGGGCCCCTGGGCAATAGGGGATCATGGGGCACCTATGTTCTTGCCCAAACTCAAAAACGCCTATAAAAAAGGTACCAGGGGAATCTCATGGAACCCCCTACTGACCCCGGGCCCTTGGGCAGTGCCTGAGTTTCCAAATGGTCAGTCCGCCCCTGGCTTTGGCAGTGATCAACCTGTTCCTCCTTGCACAAAGAAGCAGAGACAAGTCCTGCTGATGGGTTAAGGACCTTCTATTGGCCTGTCCAGATCTCCTAGAGTAACTGTCTGTCTCCAGGAATCTCCTCCATGCTCTTTTTTTTTTTTCTTTTTTTTCTATCCCACTACCCCCCCTTCCCGCCCCTCATCCCCCCTCCTCCCCCTCTGCAGACTCTAGCCCATTCTAATCTCTTGAGGCTTATTAATTTTTTGCTAACATTCTAGTTCATATTTTCCTATATTTCTCTTTCAATCCTGCTCTTTCCCACTTTTCCCATCTCCTAGTATAAACTCTCATCCTATCTTCCTGCATATGGTATGATCTTTCCATTCTACCTATCTGGTTTACTCTGTTAATCCAGTCTTCCTCCTTCGGTACCTCAGCTTTCCACCAAAACTTGGGTATCAACCCTTTCGCCGCATTCAAGAAGTACCAAATACCTGAATCTTTATATTTATTTACAGATGTCTCCACATTGTGTAGGAGGCACGTCGTTGGGTCTAACCCTATGTCAATTTCAGTTATTTCTTCAATCAGTTTGACTATTATCTTCCAAAAAGCCTGGATTTTCGGACATTCCCACCATATGTGAAACACCGTGCCTATCTCTCCACATCCTCTCCAACACATATTTGAGTTTTCCCCATTCATCTTGTGCTCTACACTCGGTGTAATGTGCCATCGTGTCACACACTTATAATTAACCTCAACCTCTCTCATACTAACATTATCGTGTATCAATCTAAACATCTTTCTCTGTCTATCTTCATCAAACCCAACTCCCATATCCCTTTCCCATTTTGTGATAAAAGTTAACTTTGTGTTTGTGTCTAATTCTGTGAGTATTCTATACACTTTTGAAATACCGTGCTTCCCATCCCTTCGTGTCTCTAACAACCTTTCAAACATATTCCACTCCTGTTTTATTCTCAGGGGTTTCGGTAGATTTCCAATAAAACATTTCAATTGATGATATTTCCACTCATCTATTCTAATAAAAATATCTCCCTTCTTCTTTATTAAATCTTTAAGTGATCTCAATTCCCCCTCCACCAAAACATCTCTCAGTTGGGTATCCTCCTTTCTAAACCATCTCCCTGATATCTTATTCTTTCCCGGGGGAAAGTACTCAGTATTTGTGAGAGGCATTAATATAGAATTAAATTCCCATTTCATGTTTTTGTGTAAATTATCCCATACCCTAAAAACATTTAAAGTGTAGACACTTGTGCTTTCTTTAATTCCCCTGAACTGTGGTGGAACCCATATCATCTGACTCAATCTAATGCCACTAAGATCATTTTCAATTGTTACCCAACTTTTCCCCTTATGGTTAAATGTCCAGTCATATATTCTTGCTAAAACCACTGCTTTATAGTATCTCTTGGCATCTGGTAGACCCAATCCCCCTTTCTCTTTAGTCCTACTCAATGTTTCATATTCTATTCTAGGTTTTTTATTCTTCCATATGTATCTTGTTAACATTTTTTTCATTATCTTAAAGAAGGCTTCTGGAATTTTAATTGGTACCATTTGAAATCTGTACAGTATTTTAGGCATAATTACCATTTTGACTAGGTTTATACGTCCTATCCAGGATGGATTTCCTCCTTCTAGTCTTTTTAAATCTTCCCTGATCTCATTTATCAAAGAGATATAGTTTAATCTATAAAACTGCTTAGATGAGGCAGTGAGTTTTATTCCTAGGTATTTTATCTCTTTTTCTCTCCATATAAAGGGGAATTCTTTTTGTAGTTTTTCTTTTTCATTCTTTGATATATTAATATTCAGGATCTCTGTTTTCGTTGGATTTATTTTTAAATTTGATAGTTCACCGTACTCCTTCAGAATCTTCATTATATTTGGGAGAGTTATTCGGGGATTCCCCACATAGAACAATAAGTCGTCCGCAAAGGCCGCTACTCTATGTTCTATGGATTCTATCTGAATTCCCTTTACCGATCCACTATTTCTTATTATTGACAACAGAGGTTCGAGTGACAATACATATAGCAGAGGGGACAGTGGACAACCCTGTCTTGTACCATTAGACATTCCAATGGGTTCTGATCTCTCCCCATTTACCGTGATGATTACAGTAGGCTCCCTATATAATTTACTTATCGCATTCTATCACCTATCCCCAGCACTTTTAAGTTGTCCATCATAAAGCCCCAGTCCACTCTATCAAATGCCTTCTCTGCATCAATTGACAAGAGCACCACCGGGGCTTTCCCTTTTCTACTTTTCTGAATAAGCATCAGGGTTCTCAAGCCGTTATCTCTACCTTCTCTCCCCGGTACAAAGCCCACCTGGTCTCCATGGATCCATTCAGGCATCAGATCCCTCAACCTGTTTGCTAACACCTTTGCATACAGTTTAGTGTCAGTGTTCAATAATGAGATAGGTCTATAGCTGGAGCACTGAGATGGATCTTTTCCCTCTTTGTGAATAAGTACTACATGGGCCTTCAGGGATTCTCTCCTCATTTCCATCCCACCTCCCAGAGCATTCATATATTTCTCCAGCTTGGGTAACAGTACTTCACTAAATTTCTTATAGTACTTAACTGTATAGCCATCCGGGCCTGGGCTTTCCCCCCCCCCCCTGTGCTTTTTAATGCTATTTTAATTTCTTCCTGGGAAATTTCTGCGTCTAGGGAGTTCAACTGTGCTTCACTTAGTTTTGGTAATCCCGCATTTTTTAAGTATGTCATCTTTTTTTCATTAATTCCCTCTTGAGCTTCTTTTAGAGGGCCTTGGGGACTAATATTATATAACTTTTTGTAATACTCCGTAAACACTTTAATAATCTCTTTATTTGAGTGGACCAACTCCCCCTTTGAACTTTTTATCTTTTCTATATAGTTCCTATTTTTCTTTTTATTCAGAGCTCTCATTAGATATCTTCCTGGTCTGTCTCCTCATCTATATCTCTCGTTCAAAACCCTGTTGTATACTCTTCTCTTCTCCTCATCCATCAACCTCTCTAGCTCATCTTTTTTATCCAGCAACTTCTGTCTCGTATCTTTTGTTATTTTCTTCTTATGGATCTGCTCCAAGTCCAATATTTCTTTTAAGAGCCCACTGACCCTCTCTCTTCTTTCCTTTTTCTTCCTTGCTCCTGCCGCAATCAAGATTCCTCTTATGAATACCTTGTGGCTTTCCCAGACTGTAGCTATCGATACTTCCTCTGTTTCGTTCTCCTTAAAGTATACCTTAATCTCTTTCTCGATTTTCTGAACTACATCCTTATCCAGAAGAAGAACCTCATTTAACCTCCACCCTAATCCTCCAGTCCACCTTCTTCCCCATCCCATTTTCATTACGACCGGAGCATGATCCGAGAACGTCCTTGTCTCTATGTCAATTTTAACCAGATGATCTATAAGTTGATGGTCTATTAAGATGTAATCTAATCTCGAGTATATCTCATGTGCATTAGAGAAGAAGGTATAGTCTCTGTCTTTCATATGCGTTATTCTCCAGATATCCACTAGTTGATATTCATGCATCACTTTTTTCAAAGCTCTCAGAGACCTACTCCCCTCTCTTTGCACAGAAGAGGTATTATCCTTTTGTGGGTCCATACAGAAATTTAGGTCTCCTGCTACTATCAAGCGCCCCTTTTTAAATTCCATTAATTTTCCCAACAGACCCTTCATATACATCTCCGGGTTTTTATTAGGGCAGTATATATTGGCTAAAGTACACTCAATCCCCTGAAGTCTACCTTTTAAGAATAAAAACCTCCCCTCCGGGTCGGTTCTTCTATCCTCTAGCTCAAATCTCATATTCTTTGCAAAACCTATTGCAACCCCTTTTGCTCTTTTAATTGGAGAATCTGCATAATACCATGTTGGGTAGTGTTTGGATTTCAATTTCACGTTTGCCTCTATCTCAAAGTGCGTCTCCTGTAAAAATACCACTGATGTAGCCCTATGATGTAACTCATTAAACAACCTAAATCTCTTCCCTGGACAACTCAGCCCGTTCACATTATAGGTTATAAACTGTATTTCTTCCATCTTTCCCAGTTAACTCCATCTCTCTTCCAAATTGCCTCTTCCTCTTTATCCCTTCTGTCATGCAGAGTGTTGACCCAATACCTCCTCCCCTCCCTCACTCCAACCCGACTCCCATCCCCCCTCCCCTCCACCCCACCCCCCTCCATCCTCTCCCCTACCCCTCTCTCCCACCCCCCCATTAGGCCTACTAGTTGCCTTCTAATCATTTGTGGACCTAGTGCCACGTTTGATTTTTGACCCTGGGGTTGAACTCTAACCCTGTACGGTTCACCTTCCCCCCAAAGTTCCCTTATCTATCCATTCTCTATTTCTCTTTTTACCTTGCTGCCATTCCTCTTTTCCCCCAGCATATATCCCTCCTTCTTCCTCCCCCCAACCTGGAATCTCTATTCTCTGGATGTCAAGTTTATCAAAAAAGTCTCTCAGTTCCTCAGGAAATCTTAAGTATGCGGTAACTCCATTCTTCCATCCGATTAAACACATCGAGCTACTCCATCTATATTGTATATTCTGTTTTTTCATCTGTTCTAATAGTGGTTTCAATGATCTCTTTCTCCTCAATGTCTCAACTGTCAGGTCTGCAAAAACTTGTATATTTTTCCCTTCATATTTAATGCTGGTTCTTCCTTTTATCTTCTTCCATATTTCTTCTCTCTCTCCATTTTTATGGAATTGTACAACTACATCTCTCGGTCTCTCTTCCATCTGCTCTCGTTGGAGCCTTCCTATTCTGTATACATTATCCAGTTCACATGTCTCTGTACTAGATTTATCCATAATGGAGTTTAAAATTTTATGTACTGTCCCTTTTAAATCTTCTCCTTGTGCAGGTTCCGGGACTCCTTTTATTCTGAGGTTATTTTTTCTATGCATGTTATCTTGAGTCTCCAGCTTATACCACAGCTTATTTTGTGCTTTCCTTATCTCCATTAACTGATTTCTCAATTCAGGGATAGCTTGTTCATATTTTTTAATTTTTGCTTCTGTTTCTTCTACTCTTGATAGTAAATGTCCTAAATCATTCCGGATAATTCCCATCTCTTGTTTAATAGATTTTTCCAAATTTCTAAACATTTCTGCCATCTCCTTTTTATTTGGGATTTGTAGTTCTCCTTCATTTTCTCTCAGCTCTGTTCCCTCTGGTGTTAATTGACTATTATTATGCATTTCCACAGATGACCTGACGCTCCTATCCATACTTTTTTCCAATATACTTCCTTCACATATCCCCTGAGATCTTTCTGGGGTCTCATTACCCTGGGATATAAATTTTTTTATCGTTCCAGATTTGGGGTGCTTGGGACCGCTCCCTTTACTATTTTTACTCTTCATATTTTTTGTAGGTCCTGTCTCTCTCCTTTAAGCCTTTAGGGCATATGTTGTAATACGTCCTTTTAAAGAAGGTCCATTTTTTCTGCCCCTTTGGGAATCCCCCCTATTTATTCCTCTCCTGCTTCCATACTTTACAGTCCATATACAAATTTAATATGTAATTCAGCCACTCTCACTCACCCTTCTCCGACTGCTTTTCCAGGAAGGCTGCCTTTCAAGCTCATTGTCCTCTATTCAGGGGTCCCTTCAGGCATTATTTCCTCTTTTGGGGGATTCCTCCGGGTTCCTCTCTTTCTCCTTTGCGCCCCTCCTCCACAGGTGGCCAGCAGAACGGACTCCCCTTCGTTGGGACGGTGTTTCCCCAGTTCTTTAAAACACCGTCCGCCTTACAGCGCTGCTGCTCTCCCAAAGCTGGGTCCTCGTGGCCTGTCAGTGAGATAGCCGGCGTCTCCCTCTGCCTAGGAGAGACAACCGGCTTCTCTTCCTCCCAGTACTCCCTTGCGGGAGGTCACGTGACCGCCTCGCGTCCCCTGGTCTCCCAACAGCCCGCTGCATCCGACGAGGGGTTTAGTTCGTCCCACTGCCGCGGTCCCCGAAAGCTCCGTCCTCTCCACTCTTCAGGCGGGACCCCCTCTCAAAGGTAGGGTTAAGCTGGGCTCCTCTGCAGCATATTTCTTAGGAACGATGGGGTGAGGGTGGCTATCCCACGGAGAGCGTTCACATCGCTCTCTCCCCTGCCGCCATGGTCAGGCTCCTCCCTGCTTTGCCAGAGCATCTGGGCTCTCCTCCATGCTCTTGAGACTGTGCTGGGAGACACAGCAAACCTTCTGGCAATGAAACGTATTGATGTGCCATCGTGGAGGAGTTGGACTGCCTGTGCAACTTCTTGAGGGTCATCTCATTGTTGCCCATCTAGTGCACCTGTTAATTTCATTAACACCAAAACAGCTGAAACTGATTAACAATCCCCTCTGCTACTGAACTGACCAGATCAGTATCCCAGGAGTTTAATTGACTTGATCCTATACTCTGATTAAAAAAAATGTTCCTTTAATTTTTTTGAGCAGTGCATGTTTGGTGGTCTTTTCTTCAGTACACTAAATGAATTCTTTATGGTAAGTGATGTGGTACCTAGAAGACTTCTAAATGCACACATCTGGCCACCATCTTCCAGGGAAGATGCAAACTGAATGCTTTGCCGTCTCACCAGTTGCCCTAATACCTTTTCTGTGATCTCCTTAGCTCTTGCTGACTAAACTGGAGTCTCATGGAGTGGGTGCAGTTATGTGGATACAGTAGGGGCATTCCCTGCAAAGATTTGCTAGTGTCCACCTGAAGGTAGTATCATGTAACCTAATGTCTGGAAATAAAGTTCCTGTGTCCGGTACCATAACACCAGTATATGGAATTTACAATCAAAATTTCTATATTTTCCATCTAGTGAATTACCCCATTTGGTCATCTGTGCACACTGACCACATGGGGTTGCTCGCTCAGCACTGTATAGTTCTCCATACATAGTACACCCTTGTAATTTTTTTTGGAGATGAGGGGTGGTGATGTCACAGTCTCCACCTCGTCCAATTGGCGGCAGTGCCAAATGAGCAAACCCCCTGTGGTAACTGTGCAGAGGGGAAGCTGATTGCACAGCACCTGGCAACACTTGGAAGATCGCAGTTATCATTGTAGTATTACCAACAACTACAGCTTCCCCAGTGGCAGTATCCAATACAGATAAATCCTGGAATTCAACTTTAGCATTCTATTAATTTTTAGATAGCTGAGCTAAGTAATGAAATACTTACATTTATGCCCTCACACAGATGCAGTGGAGCAAATAGAAGCATGATATTTGAGAACAAATCAATTATGTCTCTGAATGTAAAGACAAAAAGAAATGCAATTAAATCACGTAAGGACGTACTATAAAACATTTACTGTACCATGACAGCATAATCTAAAAATATGTTCTCCTTTTTTATGTACCGTAGGTAAGGAGAAATAAAAAAGTAATGTTATCACTTACTAATAGCTGTACCTTTGTAGATAAATTATCCTTCTTAACGTACAATGTGTTTTATACTTTATACCCAGAGGAGCTGAATATTTACCAGTCTTGGCTGCAAGGGATTGCAAAATGAAACATGAGCTGAAGATGGAGGTGGTTGTATTAGAAAAATGAAGCTGTACAACAGAAACCTCAGCTGGAGGTATTCACAAATGTTCAGGTATGTTAAAAATGATGCCGGAGCAGAGCAAACCAGTAAAAACAAGAGCTCACTGTAATGGCTTGGGACAGTAGGTAGGCTGTGTTCTACAGAATAAAGATGAATCATTATTTTTAACCATTTTTAATTTTTTTGCCCTCCTGAGGATTTACCCCCCTTCCTGACCCGGCCATTTGTTGCGATACAGCACTGCGTTACTTTAACTGACAATGACACGGTCATGCAACACTGTACATAAATTAAATTTATGTCCTTTTTTCCTACACAAATAGAGATATATTTTGGTGGTATTTGATTATCTCTGCATTTTTTATTTTTTGCACTATAAACAAAAAAAGACCAACAATTTAAAAAAAAAAACAATATTTTTTGCTATAAGACGTATTAATATTTTTTTTTTTAAAAACTCTAATTTTGTCATAAATTTAGGCCAAACTGTATTCCGCTACATGTCTTTGCTAAAACAAATCCCAATACGTGTAAATTAATTGGTTTGTGTGAAAGTTATAGCGTCTACAAATAGCTGTATATTTACTGCAATTTGTATTTTTTTTTTACTAGTAATGGCGGCGATCATCGACTTATAGCGGGACTGCGGCGGGCATTCTGACACTGGGTGGGAACTGACTAACTGCCACTGACATCCCCAGTGACACTAATACAGAGATACCCTGCAGTCAACATTGGATTGCATGTAATAGTAAGTAAAGGGGAATAGGAGGGATAGGACATACGGTTTCCAGTGAATTTAAAATTGTCCCAGACTGAAAGGGAGTGTTTAATTATTGAATTAGAAACCATTTTACAGAATTGAGTGGGTATCAATACGATGGTCTCAATGGAAATAGGATCTAGTATAGATGCTTCGATGGAGGTCTAAGTGGTGGGTGTTTATAGTTATGATATGCTGTAAGTTGAGCCATTCGTCCTTAGTTGGAAGAGAGTATTACGACTGACTTGGGGTTTAACCTTGTTCCAGATAAAGGCAAATATCAGGTTCAGAATTGGTCTCAGTATTCTGGGGGGTATCGTAATTGGGAGGACACAAAGTAAAAAAAGCAATTTAGGGAGTGTAGCAGGCTCCTTGTACAAGAGGATTCAGAAGGAATCACATGTTCAGCAGTCAGTCCTTCCTCTCTCTCCTATTTGTAAAACCTGGGCATTCTGCCAAGTTCATGACTCATCCACTACACAGCAAAGAATGCTGGGAAGGGGAGGAAGCAGGAAGTGAAGGGGAGAACAGAGAGACACGAGGCTGGAGAAAAGACAGGGACATGTGGAGCCCATCCAAGCAGAAGAGGAGGCACTACAGCACTCAGCGCGGATAGAGGGACCCTGCTGTGTGTTCAGAGTCTGGTGAGCTGTCCCACTGGAGAAAGTAAGACACACCATTCACACTTTGCATATAGACTGGGACATCCGCACCCCACTGCTGGGATCTCACCCATCCAGGGCCCTGTGCAAGCCACAGATCCCTCTGCCTGCTTTGCCCCTCACCACCAGTGTAATTGAGACTGTCTGCCCCGGGGACTGACACATACTGGGAGATTGCATCCTGCGACTGCCCCTGGTCTTGGGGTGCTTTGTGTTGCATTTAGACACTGAGGTTGGACCCTCTCAGCCCAGAAACCTAGTGAAATTGGATGTAACCCACACCAGCTGAAACTCCAAAGAAGCCTTCAGCTGCTATTTACTTCATTGTAAGGACTAAACGTGCACCAACTAGAGCTCCACCGTTACAAGTACTAGAGTGGGGGAATCTGGCTTAGTAGATTTATTAGAGGTACCTCTTTATTGCATTCTGTTCTGACTCTGAGGTGATTTTTGGCTAACGCCCCTCAGAAGCAGAATCATACACCGGTGTGGGTAATACATTTCATTGATAGAGTATAAGTAAGTTTATTTGTTTGATATCAGTTGTATTCTGCTTAAAGTGCAACTCTGCCATCCGGAGACTTTTGACTGTGAAGCCCTCTAGTGGCAGACCAAATTTACTGCATTGCATAAAAGAAGAAAAGTAAGTTTTGAAGTAGAAAGGGGAACCCCACCCCTCTACACTGCATTTCATTCTCTATAAAATTGTTCTTGTTTCATTTAACCCTGTGTCAGCAAATTTCTTGGCGGTGTATTTGCTATTCATCACCAGTTGTGCCAGAGGGATTGGGTTTGCTTAGGGTTGGATCTATTGAGCGCAGGACCCATAATATATTCCAGCTTTTCCCAAGGGGAAGTGCTACAGGAGGATAACCATTTTTATCAACGATATGCATCCCAACCACATGATCTGGTTGTACCTATTATTCCTAGCACCAGTTTTTTTTTTTCTATATGTTTACAGACATAGGGACCTTGAATAGAATTAAGTTTTGCCTTCCACAGCAGTCCAAGTTTCTCATGTGACCCCGTGGGAAAATAAATGCCCACCCCTGGTTTAGGGTATATGGAAGTGTTAGGGAGCTAAACTGGGGATTCTTTGTCTAAAGTTGAACTTGTCATTTATGTAAGTATGCACTAATCCTGACAAAATGAAAGCCAGGCATCTATCACTTGTGATTTAGTGATCCATGTCACTTTAACCATGTTTTGGGACATGTGTGTTTTCTTGCACTATTTATTCCCTTTTTTTGCACTATTTATTTATTTTTTATGCATTCACATATGTATTTTCTTTATATGGGTGTAGACTCTGTATATGATTGCACAATATTGTAAATAATAGATGTATATACATCTCATATAGTGGATTACATAAGGGGATTGTCATTTACTGTATCTATTTATTTCTGATTGTGTATAATATATAGGTTATTGTGTGGGAGCGCAGCACCATTTTTCTCTCTTTATGTACTAATCCTGTCCTTTATTTTCAGTTTTGGCCTTGTAAAGAAGTGACAGGACATTTAAGCAAGCTGACATGGCAGTAAGGCTTATCAGTAATGCTGGAAACTGCCTTTGGGAAAGTCAAGCTATGGAACATACTGTGGGTGTGGAGGCATGAGAAAATGAAAGCTTTGATGTACTCTCTGTGAGACTGACCAAGGGTGAGACAGTGCAGTGCTGACATCAAGCTGGTTGAGTGAGGCACCTGTTCTGTAGGGTTTGAGGCATCATTCTGGCCACCAGAAAGACCTGTCAAGTGACTGAAGTAGTTATAGCACTGTCACAAACCCTTGTGAAAGGAAAGTTGCTAAGTGCCAGTGCCCTTGTCTAGAAAACTTGTGAGCCAATTAACAAATTAATATATATGGACTGCTACTTTCTAAAGGTACCCTCCACTTACAGTATATGCAAGATACTGAGTTTCAAGAATGGTCTGAGATGATGCAACCCAGGGCTACAGGAATAGTTAGAGAATAAAAAACATACATGCATAAACACACATAAGAAAAAGAATAATGCGGAGATGGATATCACTAGACCAAAATATAAAAAAAAAATTATATATTGATGCTAGCAGCTATTTCTTAGAAGCACTCACTTATATTTTTTCCCTAGAATACACACACATAGGTTAAGCTAGAAAGACCTGTCTTTTTTTCAAGCTTATAAACTACAGTATGTAAAAACCTTCTTTAGCCATTAATCTCATTCTGTCCCACCATTACTAATGTTTTAATTTCCCCGTCATCAGCACAAGCCTCCTTTCCTGATTCAAGATGCCAATAAAGCTAAAGCTGAAAATCAAAGAAATTGTAACTGAACCCTAAAAAGTCCTTTACAAAATATACTGATCCTGTAAGACATTTTTTTTCTATATAGCTTTTACAGTTTTCCCATAGAATCACAGTGGCTAGGTGGTTAGCACTTCCTCCTAGCTATATAGCTTTTACATTTTTCCCATAGCATCACAGTGGCTAGGTGGTTAGCACTTCCTCCTAGCAGCACTAGGGTTGTTGTCTTGAATCCCAACCATAGCACTACTACTCCCTGTGCCTGTATAGGGTTCTTCTGGGTACCCCAAAGACATGCTGGTTAATTAGCTCCTGTCTAAATTGGCCTTAATATGTGTATGTATGAATATGAGTTAGGAACCTTAGATTGTAAGCTCCTTGAGGGTAGAGAGTGATGTGATTATACAATGGGGGGAGGCTGTGTAAATTGTAAGTACCAGTAATAGATAGATAATAAAACAAGGTAATGTGTTGAAAATCACTTTTCTGCTTAAAAACATAACAATCTCAAATTTACTGTACTGTTGGCGGTGGGCCTTGACCCCGAGAGGCCACATATTTACCTATCAGATGTAAACAAATGTGCCGAGAGAGCGCGTGCCCTGCGCGCTCCTGGCGTCTATTGGAAAGCTCCCAATCACTACTTGTGATCAGAAGCTTTCCGATCATGTGACAGCCAATCACGGTAGTCACATGGTCATAAACCCCACCCCACCTCCCGAGATCACAAACCCCTTAAAGGGCCGGTAGGTGCAACGCCAAGGGGTTAATTACCTTTCTTTTCAATAAAAATGATTAAAAGGGAAGGCATAAAAATCTCTTTGGAAATGTGCAATCACTGCTTATTTTTATGCCACAAGTTGCATCAAGGGAATAAATCATCATTTATATGGATTTGAAGACATTGCTTTTCTCCAAACTACTTACCTATCATTTGTAAACATGTAACCTATGACATTTTTCAGAGCAAGTGCCATACTGCTGATCAACAAGCAACTGAATGCTGAAAAACAGGAATCACAAATTAGTCAGAAAAATAATGCATATGCTTACTAATACATTAAATAAGAGTAACCGAATTGTAGCATTCCATGACCAATTAAATTGTATAACTGAAAACAAATGACACATAAACACAAGACTAATATTTTTCATATGTGTGCTAATCTTGTCAAATAATGTGTATCTATAATCATATTTAGAATTTTGGATAGAGTGCGTTAAGAACTTTGTTATAAATTAAAAAAAAAAAAATTACAGAAGATTTCCATTCACTATCAGAAAGTCAGGGAAAATATCTCCCAAGTGAAAGTAAACCCCCTCTTAGACAACTGTCACTGAATTAGGTGTCCCCATTGAAAGATGTCCCTCTCCTGTTCCTGTGACAACTGTAAGCATTTGAATAAATTCCTGACCCTGTAAAAATGGCTACCTGTAAAGAGAAAACTTACCACTTTGTAGAAACCCAAAGAAGAAGCCGGTACTACTTTACATGTATCTATACTATTTGTCAAGTAAACTAAGATACCTAAGCAAACATATTTTATTTACAATTCCTCACTTTGCAGAGGCACATCTGGAAAGTGAATTCAAAAAGGACCAACTACTCATTTACTTAGAGGCACCTTCGCAACATTTACCCAGGGTACACATGCCTATTTTGAAAATGGCTATATCATTCTGGAAAGGAAAAAACTGTCCACTTAGTCTGACCTCTCATCAGAATTAGCTTTGTGGAACAATCCTCCAAAATATGTCCTATAGTCAATTATATGGCAGCAAAGAGGTATAGTAACTCTCTCTGACATCTATTACAATGGTACTTTATGTTCATTTGAATAGCTGCAAGTAAACAATAACCTTACACAAGTTTCTTTTTCTAAAGGTGTCTGCAACTGAGACATGCCTTGAATTCCTCAAGGGTGTGGAAATTTTTGAAAAAACTACTTGTCCAGGTACTAAATCGGTGTCCCAATCTACTTGTCCCTCATTGCAATCTACTTGTCTTGATAAAAAAAAACAACAAAAAACTACATTTTAACCAAAACTGTATTTAAATCTGCTTTAACCACTTGCCCTCCTGAGGATTTACACCCCTTCTGGACCGGGCCATTTTTTGCTGTTCGGCACTGCGCTATTTAAACTGGTAATTGCGTGGTCATTCAATGCTGTACCCAAACTAAATTTATGTCCTTTTTTCACACAAATAGAGCTTTCTTTTGGTGGTATTTGATCACCTCTGTGTTTTTTTGCGCTATAAACAAAAAAAGACCGCAAATTCCGTTAAATTTAATTAATCTTTTTTTGTCTATCCCTTTGTGCCTAGATGATATCTGATGCCCTTTATATCCTCTACAACTGTTTTGGACGTGTAGGCCAATTAAGATCTTTTTTAGGTCATTTTCTCCTAGCACCGTGAGCTTTCACATCCAGGGTGATCCATTGCGTCCTATATATATATATATATATATATATATATATATATATATATATATATATTTACATGTGTATATATTTGATTAAATACCTTGTATTGGATATATTAAGGTTGTGTGGTAATTAAACAATTTTCCTTTGATATACCTTTAGACTGCCTTGGCGGTAGAAATTTCCTCAAAAAATCTCCCCTGAAGAAGACCGTGAGGGCAAAACATGTAGGGAGTAACTACACTTGCCTAACCAAGTTTGAATCTCAGTTGGTATTCTTAGAATTGAAATTGTTTTTATGTTTCTGTATTTTTTCCTTTCTTGTGTTTTTTACCAAAATACGAAATAAAAATTATAACTTTTAATGTGTGGTATTCATGTCTATGCACCCTGAGAGTCCCATCTTCTCTATTGAATATTTGAAATTTTAAGGGATGTGGTGCAATAATCATATTGGGTCACTCGTTCACCACTTCACTGTTTCTAAGTGCTACCAAAGGTTGTTGCCCACAGTAACCAAATGCAAATGTCAAAGGCAGAACAAGAGATAAGCAAGTATTCAGAAATGCAGCTGAGGTCAGGACAATCAGCATACCAATGAAGTAAGGACAAGAAAGTTTAGCAATTGAAGTCAAACTTAAATGCAAATAACCATAATCATGAGCTAATAAACCACTCTGAGTTTTTCTATTTATTTAAAAAGTAAGCTGAACCAATCATAATGCACACTGATGACCTTTTGCCCAAGTCCCTGCAGGTGAACAGGCTACCTGAACCTTAAAAGGGGATTCTGCATCAAGAGCCAGTAGAAGGAGCCAAAGAGTATTGGGATCCTGGAAATATAGCAGATAGATCTGAGTGAAAGTATCCATAGAATGTAGAAACACACCTGCTAACAAAACTCCAATATCATAGCTCCACCATTCAATGCAAAGCATCAGTGTGCTGGGGATAGCAAAGCGTAAGTATATATTCCACTCCTGAAGACAGTCTTTGGACCATCATGAGAAGACAAAACAGCAGGGTGAACATGTACAGTATATCTAAATAAGCATACCAGTTGATGTAAAATGAATATAATAACAGCACTGCAGCATTGTGTTTGAAGTGTTGTAACCCTTTATGGCAGTGCAAGGCCATGCCACTGTGTAAAATAGCAGTCTGGGCCACGTTTTCTAGAAAGTAGATACACTGAGTGCACAGGCATGCAGGTTGCTTAAATAATCAGGTAGGAGGATAGCTCGGGCTCCCATTTTGGAGACACCTCCCAGAGTGAGAGACAGAAGATGCATGCAGCACCAACCTGTGTAGGTCAAGACAGAGAGAGGCACAAGCCTGTAAGAGATGGTTTGAAGGAAACAGCAGCAGGGAAGCTGCAGGACAAAGGACACTGAGCTGCGGTACAGCGTTGTGTGCATGAGCACTGGGACTGTGGGATTGAAGGTCAGCAGGACCAAGGCAGGAGGCCTGAGCCACAGGACCAATACTGAGAGCCAGTAGGCTTGAATGTTGATTTCTTTATCACAATGATGGTGAAAACACCCTGCATGGGATACCTTGCTTTGTGAACTTTTGCTTTCTTTTAAATAAAAGTGGGCAGAAAAAGCCCTAACAAATATCTCTGCTGTGAAGGAAACTCACTGTTTGGGCGGTACCAATGAGCTAAGTCACCCCAAATCATCACACCTTTAATTGCCAAATATGTAACCTTAGAATAAGCCTGTGCATTGCCTCTGCAGTCAGGCCAGTTATTTATATTTACCTTACTTTTGTTCCCCCACCATTATGTTTGACTGCCAGGAGTGAGGACAAGAAGCCCTGTGCAAGCTCCAAGTCAAAACTTAGCATAGCAGGACTAAGGAGACTCTGCCTTCGGCATTTGATAGTGCTAGGTGCCTGACTTGAACAACCAACAACCAGTTCTGTCATTCGGGACATGAGATCACGAGTCACATGTTTACCAAAAGCTAGATGTATTGGGTATTTTTCTTCACTCTCAGGTGTTGAATGAAGTGTCACCACTATAGTGAATCTGTTGCTTTGACTTGCAAAACTACAATGTTTTTTGATCAATTTTATTTAATTAAGTTTGAATTTTCAAACGTATAAATTATTATGTATATCTATATATTACTACTTGTACTAAATGATAATTGTTAAAATACACTTTGCAGAAAGTCAGTACCCTTTTGTTCTAGGCACTCCACTATTCAGTGCTGGTTTCTGTCTTGACACTGATCGACACTTGCAGATTAAGAAGCGGTAGCAATAAAGTAAACCTATTGCTTGATTAAAGAATACTATTTCAATGTAACTACATAACATACCTCCCCATGTTTCCACATGCACTTTTTTACCAACTATGTACAGAAAAAGTGACAGTGCCATTGCCCACTGAGAAATTGCATTTGCCGAAGCTGAACCTCTGAAAAAATGAAATATACAATTAACATATTGCCAAAGTGGTACATTCATTATTTTTATATGCATATATTAGGCAATTCACTAAGTAAATACAAAAAACACATTTGATTAAAGTGGACCTTGCAGGAAAATGCAAGCTTCATTTACACTGTCCAGGCCTCCTTCCCTTTAAAATAAATTGCCTAACTTTAGTAATTTGAAAGTGTACCTATGAAGAAAAAAGATAGATTTATACTTACCTTACTCTTCTCTTCCACCCTTGGTACCTGGGCGAGGATGATGTTACAATCCTTCAAGACAGATAATGGAGAATATAGAGCACCTGAAATCTCACCAGAAGATGCTCTTGCAATGAACTGAAGTGTCATCTTGTGAGATTTCTTCTGCTCTGTATTCCCCAGGAATCTTGGAATGACAGGGACATCACACCTAGCGATAACAGAGATGGGGGGGTAGGTAGCTATAACTGTAACTTTTTTTGGTTTACATGTACATTTTGGAATTACTAATATTACATGATTTTAAAAGAGAAGAGGGCCGAATTATATGCGGGCAATGCATGGTGTGTGCTTTAAATATTAGTAATATAGCATCTTGCAAACATAGCAACACATACATTTAGAATTGGAGCAAGCATGGTTCTCTGTATTTTCTTTCTCATCTCTCCATTCCATAACCCATTTGCTTAAAGAGCATCTAAACCTAGTTTGTGTTTGACAATCATCACATCCCAAATAGAATAATTGTGTTAAAGCTTTACATTACTAGTTAAAATAATGTTGAAATGCTCAGAAACACCTGAATTTCAACTTGGCTGGGTCTTGGTCCCTATTATTCTACATCTACACCTAAAGTATAAAGTTATAGCAAACCTGCTATAAAAGAAGCCTAAAGGCTACCATTGCCGACCTTTCCTTCTCTGAAAGTCAAATTGTCATTCTCACTCTCTCCATGTTTAGTACTTTCAGTCAATTTCCTGGTGCACAGATTAAGATTTATGACTTCTCTAGTATTACAGATCTACAAATGAAGCCTAGAATGTTGGTGCCAGTGAGTCAGTACAACAGACAGGCAGCTAGTATTTTCAGAGAGAGGTAAGCAGACTCCAAATACAACAAATGCTAGAGCTCAACTGGTAAATGCCTTTATTGTTAAAAGCCCATTGATAAGATAGTGGTGCCAAAGCTTATGTGTTTCTGCTAAGCACCCTTAGTCATATCTTCTGTGGAAGCCACCGTATTTCTATCAAGAAAGGTTTACCATAGCCTAAATGATTATTATTATTATTATTATTATTATACAGGACTTGTATAGCTCCAATAGTTTGCTCAGCGCTTTACAATATAAAGGTAGACAATACAGCAATGATACAGTTCAATACAAGAGGGTAAGGAGGGCCCTGCTCTTGGGAGCTTACAATCTAATAGGGAGAGTCTGGTGGTACAAAATGTAATAACTGGGGGGGATGGTCATGAGTTAAAAGGTGCATCTTCCTCCAGTCTGATCACTGTCTATAAACACATTATCTATCTATCTATCTATCTATCTATTTATCTATCTATCTTTCTATCTATCTATCTATCTATCTATCTATCTATCTATCGTCTGCAGTGCTACTGTTCATTTGTGAAATGACTTGGGGAAAATTTTTGGTAAAATGATTGTCTCAGTGTACCAATAAAACTTAAATATATGTGACATACTCACTCCACTCCCATCTTAAAGACATACATGAAAATAGCATTGACAACAGCATTGATGATGTTTACTGCTATACCAGTAAAAAACTGAGGCCATATAATACCCTAGCAGAAAAAAATGTATGTTTGTGTCATTCTACATGGAAACAAACTCCTTAAAAATAATACAAAAACAGGTTTATCAGTAGAGCAAACTGCAACCCATAGCAACTCACATTTTAATCCAGTGAATTTTAAAGCCTAAAACCTTCAAAATCGTGAATACAAGATACACTCTATGTAGTGTATGTGTATAAATACAATAAATCAATAAATCGTCACCAAACACTATCTGAAAGGCATTATCTGGTGAGTCTCTGTCTAAGAGGTGGAGGCATTGAGCACATTGGAGTCGTATTACACAAAAATATTTGCAACTGAATATACACTTATGGATAACAGATATTGGAATGACCTACTGAAGTTGGATGAATGGTTTTAATTGTATATTTTGGAAGAACTTTGTTTTCTATGGATTTCATTATATACATTACTGAGTGATATGTGGTTATAATATTCACTATGTTGAAGGTTTTATGTATCAGGGTGTTTAATGTGGCAGCAGTGTGATTATGTAGCCAGGAGCTAGGCTACAGCAATATGGAGAAAAAGACATTGCCTTTCATTTTTCTCTCCCTCTACCTAGATACTTATGTTATGCTGCACCATTCTCCTTTGGCCATCAGGGGGAGTGCTGAAGACAAGCAAGCCCATAGACTTCTATGCAGAGTGCTGAGAATCCTGGGACTTGTCGTTTGAAACAGCAGCTATAAATTGGGGAATATATATTGGGGCCATTTGACTACTTACACTACAGATCCAAATATCAATCCAAAGGTTGAGGCAAAGAGCAGAGTACCCATCCTAATCAGTGGCTCATAGCACTACAAGTGTGGTGTATGTAGTACCAGTGGTGTATTTAGGTTTTCTGCTGCCCTAGGCAACACGAAAATCGGCTGCCCCCAAATTCCCCCCCCCCCAACGAGAGGGAGAAAGACACTCACCTTCACATCTCTAGACATCCCCTGCAATGAGAGTCAGGCTCTGCATACACCATCAAGCAGCCCTCAGCCTCTATTGAATCCCACCTGGTCCCCATGCTGCCTGTGTTCCTTCTTTTGTATCTTCTTCCGGTGGGCGGTGCTGCCCCCTGAAACAGCTACCCTAGGCAAATGCCTTGTTTGCCTTGTGGTAAATACACCACTGTATAGTACACATAATACACAGTGAGACTTTTTTTGGTATTGGGGGTATTTTGTAGGAGTGCAAAGTTTAAAGCATGTTTGCATGTTTTGTGCCATGCTTTTCTATGGTTAAAAAGACTATGCAAACAAAAATAAATAGGAAAAATGCAAAAAGTGAAAAACATAGAAGTATGAACAGATGATGGTAGAGCCAAATTATTTATCAAGTCTGTATCTATGGTAAAAACATAAACTGTTAGGGATTTAAGGACCCCAAGCACCAAAGCATGAGATTAATCAATCATCCTATAGAGAAGATCTGCTAATTATGTTGATGCTAAATAAGCACAAATACAAATTTAAAATGGTTAAATTAGAGAAATGACTGCAACTGAAACTAATATGTTAGCTACAGAAAATTTACTTGATTTTGCAAATATCTGAATTGCAGCTGATGAAGAAATACTGCCTGTGGTAAAAATTGGAAGCATATAAAGTACAATTTAGTACATACACAGTGCAACAGAAAGAAGGATTATATTGCTGTCTGTGCCCCTACTGGGTAAGATTTCCAATCACTTCTTGTCCAAGTGATAGTGATCCCTGAGAAAAGAACTGAGGGTACGGGCTCATGTCAATGGGCAATGTTTTCCTGCAGTTGATATACATTTGAAATGCACATCAAATTCAGTTCTGCAAACTTAAGATACCATAAAATTTATTTAGGGACACTGGAATTTCAGAATTGTGAAACCCTTAGGTTATATGCTGCAGCCTGCAGACGTTTGGACATTGACAAACTGAAACAAACAGCTCCTGAATAACCCTGGCTTTAACTGTCATGCCTTGGTTTTGTGAGCAAGCTGTAAATAAGGCTTAGAGACTTGTCTTGCTCAATAGACTTCAAGAAAAAGATTTTCCAGGAAGTTCAGAAAATCTTATTTTCTTTACTGTCCATTGAGAGACATAGCAATTCAGGAATTCTGAAACAGCTGGGTCTGCATTAACCAGAAGTATCAAAGCCTGAATCTGAACTTGAAGAGGTGAAGTTCCCAACAGGACAGGGGTCCCCCTAATGATCCAGGGGAAGTTAGGGGATCGATTTCATGCTCAGACCAGGACAAGATTGCAAAAATTAGATGTAGCATCTCCCTAGAAAAGCTTCATAGGTTGGGTTATTCAAATTTAGTTTCTTTTCCTGATTAGAACTCTTTCACATGGACGGACTCCACCAGCGGATCGGCCTGCTCAGTAGGGGAATCTGTCCACTGATCCCCAATGAGCAGGCAGATGACAGGTCCGTGTCCACTCTGCTTATGCAGAGCGGACATGGACACAGCCAGCTTTCCTCTATGGGGCGGTCGGATGTAAACAGATCCCCCATCCATCTGTTTTTAGTGGATCAGATGCAGACAGATGTAATCAGACACATGTCCATTTACATCCGCCGCTCCATAGAGGGCAATGGATGGTCTGATTGGGTAAGCCTGAAAAATGGATAGGTGGACCTGATCGCTCATGTGTGACAGGGGCCTTAGTGTTCTGAAGTATCCCACAGCTTCCCTAAGCCCCATCCAAGTTATTATGTAATATACTTTAAAAATGGAAACCCCTAGGCTGTTTTCTGAGCCAGAGAAGCAAATGTGGGAACCTGGGACACAACTCAGCAGCCCTTGCAAGGGGCTACTACATAAGTATAAAAAGCCTAGAGTTTTTCACAGTAGAGTTGAGGAAAAGGTTTGTAAGTTTTGTTTTGTACTTGTAATACATCCTGTCTCTTGTGCTTATGACCTTTGGAAAAAATATACACATTTTCTATTTAATTTGTTTGTAATTGTTTAACCAGTGGTAAGGGGTCCTGACGAGAGGGGCAACATCAAAGGAGTGCTCTGTGTTTATGGGTTCAGCTGCAAAGAGGTTTGAGTTTTCTAATTGTCAGACAAGAACATTTTTCATAAATTGGCCAAGGGCAGGCAGTGTTCAGGCACACCTGAATGACAGACATAGGTCAGGGCTGATGGTGTTCAGGCAAAAGATTAAGGCAGCCTATAGATTAGTCAGTTTTTGTATTCTGACAGCAGCATAAGAATTCGCAGATCAGAGGGGGTGGTTGTACAGAAGTGGATCAGTAGATCCACTTCTGTACAACCCCAGTGCCCATATATGCATTGAAATTCGGCCAATCTCTGCTAAACTGGCCGAATTTCAATCCATGTATGGGCAGCTTAAGGCAGGCTACAGACAGAAAAATAACAGGGACATTGACTGAGCCAGGGATTTATATACTGTACATGTTTCAAAACCCCCAGACATGCAGAAAGTTTTGGTTCAGGCATTGATATGGTCTATTGTGCTTAAGTTGTACTTGCTGCCTAGTAAGTTTACAAGCAGGCTAAAGTGCTGCACTTTCTAACTGTTGCCAGCAAAGAGTATGGATATTCACCAAATTATTGCAATCCTAGCCTAAATAGAAAAACACCACCATAAAAGCAGACTATGCACACGGAGAGCAGACCGCTGCCCCAGTGGAAGCTACTAGTTCCTTTCCGCTGCTGTAAATTCTCCCACTGCCACATTTTCCATCAAAAATAATGGTATGTAAATTGCATGGATTGGTGTTTTTTAATTATTTCACTGTTGTGCATTACGGCACATAATTTGTTTTGTTTGTTTATTTTTTTTTTTTAATTCTGGTGTGCTTACCATTTGCTACTCACATCCGTAAGGCCAGTTGAAATAGAATTCTATAAACTGCTTTCAGGGTGGCATCATCATTAATGCATGTTTCAGTGCAGAGCTATACACACGCTAGCACATTGTGGTGCCCTTCTTTTTCAATGGTACCCTGATGCACTAAGGCGACGCACTTCTGGCACACATGCATTGTAATAGACCACAATACATGGTAACATAGTACTGCCCCTTCTGGTGTACTGCGTTGGAAAAAATGGCATCATTGATGTCACATGGGGTGGGATCACATGCTTGATGTCCCCGGCTGGCCCCGCCCCTTACCTATTTAAGAACTGTCAGAGAGAGACTCACTGCATAAGGCTGGTAGCCTCTGTCTAGAGCGGAGCTTTTTTTTTCTTCTTTTTTCTGGTCGCCGTGATTGACGTTGGATCTACTTCGGGGGACATTGTTTTAATAAAGGACTTGTCAAAGACCCTGTACTGTGTTTTTTTACACTACACTTTTGCTTTTTTTGTGAATTAGTAACGATACCATGTACCGCATACTCATTCACGTAGGGGGGGGCAGGATCTGGGGGCTTCCAGATTCTGATAATCCCCCCTCCCGCAGACCCCCACAACCACCGGCCAGGGTTGTGGGGAAGAGGCCCTTGTCCCCATCAACATGGGGGGCCCCCTGCCCCAAAGCACCCCCCCATGTTGAGGACATGTGGCCTGGTATGGTTCAGGAGGGGGGGGCGCTCGTCCCCCCCCTTTCCTGACCTGCTGGGCTGCATGCTCGGATAAGGGTCTGGTATGGATTTTAGGGGGAACCCCACGCTGTTTTTTTTTTAAATTTCAGTGTGGAGTTACCCCTTAATATCCATGCCACACCCAAAGGGCTTGGTGTGGATGGCAGGGGGGACCCTGCGCCGTTTTTTATTTTTACATTTTGGTGTGGAGTTACCCCTTAAGATATATACCAGACCCGAAGGGCTTGGTGTGGATGGGAGGGGGGACCCCATGCTGTTTTTTTTATTTATTATGGTGCTGGTTTTTAAATGTAATTTTCCCTTTTTTTTCTTCACTATAGCTCAGAAATTCAGCTGTCACTTCCCCCAGCTAAAAGAGAAAGTTTTCTTGGAATTTATATCCCTAAAGGAAACAATGTTTACTTTGAGTTTATTAAAAGATACAAAGTTTGCTGTAACTTCGGGGAAAGTGACTTCTAAGCTTGTGAACTATAGTGAAGAAAAAAAAAAGGCTGGCATTTGCATTTGAAAATCAGCGCCGACATGCACTTTGTATTGCGAAAAAAAATTATTAACAATTGTGGAAACCGAGGCATTATTTTCAATGGATTTTCATTCGTAAACCGAAAATTACGTTAACCGAGGCGTTGGTGAACCGAGGTACGCCTGTATTAGTATTGCAATCCTTTGTATTGGGATACATAGAACCAACATACATCTGAATTGGCAACATAGCACAACATTTGTGTCACATTGGAGATATCTGGCTAGTTACACTGACCTTGCCCAGGGACTTAGGGTTGATTCACACCACAGAAATACAGGTGGGTTTAGTGTTTAACAGCTCCATGGATGAGTGGTTAGCACTGCTGCTTCACAATACTAGGGTTGTTGGTTTGAATCCCAACCATGGCAATGAATTTGCATGATCCCCATATGACTACTCTAATATACATGGGATGGTGGCAGCATCTTTGCTTTCTGTCTAAATGATCCCTAGAATGTGAATTAGAATGAGGCCTTGTTTGTTCAAACACCTTTAAAGTTGCACCTTATGTGAATGTCAAACGATGAGATAAGGGCCTGGACTAATGATTGATTGGATAATGCTGGTTTGCACTCCACCCCCTTTTGGGAAGGTTTGTCAAACCATGAGAAGAGTGAGCAAGAGAGAAAAGGATTAATAAAATAATGGCATGGAGTCCCCCCCCCACCAAATCATAACAGACCCTTATCCGAGAATGCAGATACCGCATGCCTTCAAAGATTTATTTCCCTTGTTGAATTGCCTACCTGGTTCACACTAGCTGCGATTTAAAATTGTGCTTTTTGTTGGCAATTTTACCGTATTTTCTGTAGATTTACCAATGAGTTATTGCGTTTTCAATTGTGTTTTGCATTGCGATTTCTATTTTAGTCTATATGTGCAATCGCTACAAAATGCTGAAAAGGTTAGACAAGAACTACTTTTGAAATTGTGCTGCAGCAAATCACTTATGTTAAGACACTCACATCCACATTCATTAGATCGGATATCAGGTACAATTTCAATTCCCAAATCGCACCTGAAATTGTGCACCCTGGATGAGACTTGGCATGCGATTTGCATGACATGCGACTTGCAAATTGTATGTCAAGTCGCACCCTATTGTCTGCTATTAGAGCAGTCACATGGGTGCGTTTCTGACACTGATTTCTAAAGTAGTACATGTACTACTTTTGTGGCGATTTGCATAGATATCTGTGTCAGATGTCTTGCAAATTGCAAGGAAATCAGCATCTTCACTGTACGTCGCACAATTTCTAAATTGGCTTTGATGTGACCGGGGTGTAAGGCCTTTTTATGTTTGATTTCCTGAGTGTTTTTCCGATTTATGGGAAATGCCGCATACTAGCAAAAGTGAATTGACATTTTCAGTATTGCATGCGAGATGTGGTCATGTGACTGTCTTAACTCATGCGATAATCTGGAGTGAATTGTGCCCATAGTGCCAAGAAATATTGCCAATAGGGTTCCCTTTCACATTCCTGTTCAATGTTCTGTTGTATGCTGCACAGGTACAGTTCATTATTAATGGACATAATCCCAACCATATTCCTGTGAAATCTAAATGATAAAATTGTACTGAGTTCATAAATAAAGCTGTGTGTGTAATTGAGGTCTTGGGGCTCATTCGCATGGGTGCTGTGGCCTGTAGAGTGGGAATCAGTGGTTTGTTTTTGAGGCTATCGCCGTTTTCAGGCAAACTCTGTTACACTATGGAAATGCTGCAGGTCATAATTTGACAAGCGTATGGGGGCAGGTGTACAGCCCTGAACACAGACAGTGAACATTCAGGGCCACTTCCCCACGCCTTCACACCTGTCAGATTAAAACCTGTGTTCATACAGCTGCTGTGTCCCCATAGTGTAACAGGTGGCTCTAGCCACATGAACAACCCAGTCATTCATGCTGTACAGGCCAGAGGACCTGTGTGAATGGGGCATTTTTTACTTTTTTGTTTCCTCAGCTCATTAATTTCAATGGGCTGCCTAATGTGTGGGAACATGCAAAAATACTGCAGGCATATTATTTTAAAAGTGTGTTGCACCTAACCGCACAGTAGTGTGGTGCCATGCGTTTTGGTGGCTGTGAATGGGTCTGTTTTTAATTGGCATGTGTAGGTGCAATGACGTTTTTATCATGGTACCTGCGCACATCTGCAAAGGGCATTGCATTTCTTTGCTGTGCTGGAAAATGTGTGTTCTTGCATGCATTTCTGCACCACCAATGGTGTGAACAAGTCTTAAGGGCCAGTTTACACTATAGAAACAGTCTAGATGTGTTCCTGGTGCGTTTTTGCATGCCCTTTTGGTATGCATGTTTAGTGTGTTCCAGTACATTTTGGATGTGTTTTGGACACGTTGCATTGCATTTTTGTATCCCTTCCACTTAGTTTTTTCTACTTTCTTTTTATTCAATTTAATTAGGGACGTGTGCGTTTTAGTACATTCAAGGGCGTTTCAATGCGTTCCAGTACAGTTCTGTGCATAAACAATGCAATGTGGTCAACTTTGTTTACAGCACCTGCAATGCACTGAAAATGCAAGCGCTGATGTGAATTATGACATTGACAACCATATAACCTTCTTTTTGATGCCGAAAAAGCAACTAAAACACATGTAGTGTGAACTGGCCCTAAAGATTATTAGAAGTAAGGGAACGGGACTGACCAGGAATTGTGAATTAAATCAGACGAGTAGTGAGATACAATCAGCAATCGTATAATAATGTGAGATCTGAGCTGTAGATGATAGAAAATGAGACACATTCACTTGATCAGTAAATAAATAGTTAAAAAGAGTGGGGCGGTGATCCATAGATTTGCATATGCGACAGGTGATGATGGGGTGGGGGAGGAGGTCAAGTTGTATAAGGAGACAGGTTTAAAACAAGCTAAAAAAAATTACAAAGAAATATACACAGCATGAAACTTGCACATTTCCAACTTGTCAGAAGAACAGGACGCAGGTAAGAGTCACCCCCATTCCACTTTCTAGTCATTAGGCAAAATCTTAATTGATTGATCAATATTCCTGTCACTGACACAACCCAGAAAATTTATCTCCATTTTTTTAACATTCATAAATGTCAAGGAGCTTATAATCTAAGGGCAGAAACTCAGCCATGTACTAGGCCCAATTAACCTAACAGCATGTCTTTAGAGTTGGCAGAAACACATCCATACAGGGAAAGCATGCAAACTGAGATTCAGCCATGACTGGGATTAGAACCCATGACCAAAGTGCTGTAAGTTCTGAGTTCTAACCACTAAGCCACTATGAGAGACAGAATTTGAGTTCTAATGTAGAATAGTTACATTGTTTAAAAATGATAAAGCGAGCGCTGGTCAAATTACATTGACTACTAAAATGGTATTACACAAGATAAATATAAATATAGGTATAGATATAAAGGTAGCAGCTAGCATTCAGGGTATTGGCAACAGTCCCAGAATAGCGCTATAAATGCATGCTATCAATCATAAACGCATGTAAAATCCAAAAAGTGCAATAATTTATTTCAGGTACTTATATAGTGCTGTCAATTTATGCAGTGCTTTACACATATATTGTACGTTCACATCAGTCCCTAATCCTTAAGGGGCATACAATCTAAGGTCCCTAACTCACATTTATACTTACACATACTAGGAACAATTTGGAGAGGAATCAATTCACCTACCAGCATGTCTTTGGAGTGTGGGAGGAAACTGGAGTACTCGGAGGAAACCCAAGAAAGCACAGGGAGAACATGCAAGCTCCATGCAGGAGATGAGGTGCCATTGTCAGGAATTGAACCCATGACCCATTTACTGCAAGGCAGATGTGCTAACCATTAAGCCACTGTGTCGCCTCTTAATAATGATGTAAACTGGTAAATGGTGCTAAAAAAAAGTTCATATAATCATTCCTGAATAATGGAATGTCCTTTATGTTTACCTTTCACGAGTTCATACACTACTATCCCTCACGGAGAGACCACACGTGCCATTCATAGGCACTCTCTGAGTTGGTACTCTCACACGAAGGACATTCCATTATTCAGGAATGATTATCTGAACTTATTTTAGCACCATTTACCATTTTACATCATTATTGCAATTATTTGCACTTTTTGGATTTTACATGTGTTCATTATTGATCACATGTATTTATAGCACTGCACTATGACTTTAACATAGAACAGTTACATGATTAAAGAGAAGGAAGCTATATCATTATATTGGGAACTTAGAACTAGACATTCCAAATTATTTGAGATATAAGTGTGAAAATGTTTAACATTTGAAAATAGAATGTATGACATTCATTAGTAAATGCATTAGTTGTCTGATCATTTTGGAGAAACAGCAAACACAAAAAATAATAATTATAATATAGGTGTACTTTTTCATTTACATTCTAAGTATTCTCATATGCAAACAGAAAAACACCAAATGGGACTAAGCCTGCGCTTGTGCGCCACCTAGCCAACATATACGGTATTGCACCTAACAATGTGCCAGACGCGATTCCACATTTACTAATAGTAAAGTAGATGCTTTTCAATGAGATTGCTAGATGCCTCTCAGAAGACTGACAGGTCTTAATTGATTAATTGAGTCTGCCTGAATGTTCAGAGTCTGCTGGTAGACTCAATTCTTAGTAAATCAGGGCCTGCATGTCTCTTCTGGGCTCCACTTAATGCAGATCACATTGCAATACATTGCTTCTCAGCAGTGCTAGCCGTGAAGGTCACAGGGGTCATGGATTATGAACCTTGAAGCAAAAGGGTTAACGATGTTTTTCTGTTTGGTAAGCATATGTAAATCAATTAATGTCCATAGTCCATTTACATGGCCACAGATGGCCATACAATGTATGAAGGAGTAGGATTTCTGTGCTCAGGAGTCACATGTATATACAATGAATCACTGATAGGATGACATATGCTGCATTTGTATGAACATTGGCATGTTAACATCTGCACAGGGACAGATCTGTTTGCATACAGATTGCTCATCTCTCTGTTTGGATGTAAGTGTTTGCATGTGCGGCTACATGCACACACCTGTGAGTCTCGAGCACAAAATTCACGCTCCTTTGTATGCTGTATAGTAAAGTAAGCAGATTTTCAAAATTTAATCCAGGGACACTCTACTGGCCATGTCCACTTTTAACTACACCTGGAAAATCATATCCCCTATTCATAGCCATATCCACGAAAACAAATATATAAATGTTTTCAACAACAATATGAGAAACAACATTTAGCATGATTAGGATTATGAAAACCTGGGGCACCCTGGGACAGAAATCAGAAATAGGTTCTGTGGCATCCGTAGTGTATCATGGTAAATGGTGGGTACATTTTGCGCCTAACAGTGGGAGTGAGTTAAAGGGGGGTGAATAAACAGAACCAGTTCCTCTTCACTGTATACACTGCACAGATACGCTGCAGTCTTTGTATAAGCCGTTTGAAATTACTTAGACAGGTGCTGCCCCAGACTGGAGGGTTAGGGGTTAATGCTCTTCCTGGGTGTTTAGTTTGGCGGGCTATCTCCCACTGAGCCTGTGATATAAGAGGGACAGTGGTTCAGAAGAGACATTCCCAGAGGAGAATTGAGAGCCCATAACCCGTAAGAAAGTGTTTAAGGGAGAGGACCAGAGAGGAGCACCTGGGAGTAGTACAAGAATGTATAATAATAAAAAACAGCGCAAAAAATAAAGTCCACAATCATGCTTGAGTGCTCTAATAAAAAAATACGTGTAAAAGAAAAAGTCCAAAAAATATATACACCTTGTTCCAAATTATTATGCAAATGATATTTTTCTAATTTACCTAAATAATTGATGTATATAACAGTCAGCATAATTCTCATGTTATCAACTATTAAGAGTACAATTCACATTTTATTGAACAAACCTCCTAATGATAACAGTATTTTTTTTAAACATAAAACACAATGCACTGTTCCAAATTATTACGCACAGTAAGTTTCATAACACTTTATAGGTTGTAAAGAACTGAAAATTGTCATTTGTTGTGTTTGCAGCATATTTACTGAAATCAAAAGCTATTTCAATCAAACTTTTAACAACATTTTAACTTTTTAAACATTTTAACAGGTCACGTTACATTTTAACATAGGACCCCTTATTTGATAGCAGCTTCACAAGTCTTGCATCCATTAAACTTGTGAGTTTTTGGATAGTTTCTGCTTGAATTTGTTTGCAAGATGTCAGAATAGCCTCCCAGAGCTGCTGTTTGGATGTAAACTTCCTCCCACCCTCATAGATCTTTTGCTTGAGGATGCTCCAAAGTTTCTCAATAGGATTGAGGTCAGGGGAGGATGGAGGCCACACCATGACTTTCTCTCCTTTTATCCCCATAGCAGCCATTGATGCAGAGGTATTCTTTGCAGCATGAGATGGTGCATTGTCATGCATGAAGATGATTTTATTACAGAAAGAATAGTTCTTCCTTCTGTACCAGGGAAGAAAGAGGTCAGTCATAAACTCCACATACTTTGCAGAGGTCATCTTTATACCTTCGGGGACCCTAAAGGGGCTGACCAGCTCTGTTCCCATGATTCCGGCCCAAAATATGACTCCACCACCGCCTTGCTGACGTCGCAGCCTTGTTGGAACAGGGTGGCCGTCCACCAACCATCCACTACTCTATCCATCTGGACCATCCAGGGTTGCACTTAATAGTGTGATGATCACGCTTACGTTTTCGTGAAATATCTAATGTTTTCATACCTCGTCCAAGGCATTGAACTATTTCACTCTTTTCAGCAGCAGAGAGATCCTTTTTCTTCCCCATATTGCTTGAAAATGGCGTTCTGCTTAATAATGTGGAACACCCTCCTTTAGTAGTTTTTCCTTAAATTGGGCTCACCGGCCAATCTAATTATTACAGGTGTCCGAGATTGTTTTCAGTGATCAAAAGAGCCCTGACACACAATGCCATCCATGAGTTAAACTGTAAAAAAAAATATTTCATCTTTGTGACACTTAAATAGAATTTGCATAATAATTTGGAACGCAGTGTACAGTATCCCGTTCCTTTAAGACAAAAAATGATAACATCACGTGGTGCTCAGTGGACCCTCCCTTGTGTCTTTCACACTCACCATATATGATGGACTCCTAGCTTTTTGGGCTCAAGAGTCAAAAATGCTTATTTCTGGTGGAATGTGCTCACAGAGATATCCGGGATTCAATAGTGTGCTAGATCCATGGTTATGGAGTGTAGGTGCAATTCATCAATATGTTCCATAATTCACCATGCGGGCAAAAGGGAAGCAGACTTCCTTTTCTTTTACACGTATTTCTTTATTGGAGCACTCAAGCACAAATTATTTAAGATTGTGGACTTTATTTTTCATGCTGTTTTTATTATTATATGTGTTTATTATTGTATGTGATGGTGTTTTTGTACTTTTTGAACAACAGCATTGTTTACTAGAATTTGATCTATATATCATTTTTCACTTATTGTTTTTACACATAGAGGCATGGGTGATTTGTTGTATTTTAGTACAAGAATGTACTCTACTGCCTGGATGTAAAGTTGTCAGAACTTGGGGTTTGCCCCAAAGACACCAGCTGCTGGAGAATGCTTCTGATGGACTCTGTAATTCACTCCTCCTTTGCAGGTATGCCAGGACAGCACATAGCCTGAGTAGAATTAGGGACTTAGGAAAATACTGTGTCATGTGTTGTCTACACTTTATTCAGTAATGCATTGAAACCTTGCCTTTTGCCTGGTCTGAAGTTAGTCAAAGGGGTGTAATGCAAGTAACTGGCACAACTTTGCACTTAGTGTACAGCTTGGGTCACTAGCAGATGGGGTATAAGAGTAATCCTAGTGCAAGTTATACATGTGGTTTCAATGAGCAAAGAAGGTACAGTAAGCAAGCAGCCTGTTGTAAGCATGTACCTGTTATTGGTGGAATTGCCTCTTGCTGTGAGGGAGATGTCTGCACTTCCTACACCCCATTCTGTCTCCTACAGCAACCAGAACAGAACTGCATTGAAGAGGTCCCCATTCTGTACAGAGGTAAGGTTCAAGAGTTAAAATCAAATGCACATTGGAGCCCGTGATATGTGCATGGTGGGGTTCTGTGCTGCTACCAGGACCGGTAGTGGGAAATGCTGGACAGGTGGCTGTGGTTAGATGTACATTTACACTGGAACCCAAAAGTAACTGGAGGTCAACCATCTTAACATTGAGTATTCCCCCAGCCTGTCCCAAGGCATTGATGAAATGGCACTAAAGCAAAGGTACCCCATGTGTAGGAGAGTGACCCTGTCTCAGGTGCCTAGCGTAGCCCAAAAAAACTCACCCTGGGGTCAGCCTCTCATGTTCCCCAGAATTGGCGCCCAATGAGTTCATTGAAAAACATGGAGGACATGACCATCACCCCATCTGCCCTACTCTTGCAACATTTGTACTTACAAAATACTACTAATGGTGGGGACAAAAGAAATGTCCCTGCATCGGTGTCACTGAAAGGAAAAAATGCTTCCACATGAGTGTCATTGGGAGGAAAGAATTACACTGTATCATTGTCAATGAAAGGAAAAATGCCATTATGTCAGTGTCAATGGAAAGAAAAAATGTCACTGTGTGAATGTGAGGAAAAATGCTGTTGTGTCAGTGTACCTGGAAGAAAAAAAAAGGCAGTTGATAGTGAGATCAGGCAATTCATAGAAAGCAGTTGATGGTGGGAATAGACGTATTGAAGGAGGCAATTGATGGTGAGGACAGATAGTACATACAGGTCAGTTAATGGTGAAGATAGGCAATACAGAGGGGACAGTTGATGGTGGGGACAAAATAGCATAGAGGGGGCAATTGATGGTGGGGACAGGCAGTGCAGAGGGAGGCAATTGAAGTAGGGATAAGTAGTAAAGAGAGAGCAGTTGACAGTGGGGACAGGCAGAACAGAGAGGGTAGGTTATGTTGGGGATAGTCAACACAGAAGGGGCAGCTGATGGTAGGGATAGGCAGTAGAGAAAGGGGCAGTTGATGGTGGGGACAGGCAGCACAGAAAAGTCAGTACACAGAGAGGGCAGTACTCGGATGGTGGGGAGAGGCAGTACAGGAGAATAAGTTGGCGGTGGGACAGTGTCTAAGACCACCTTTAAGATCAGTTATAAGGGACAGGATTATAGCAGCAAATCATGCATGGGAGTGTCATATTTCTATCACACTCAGGAGTCGCTGCAATACTGTCCAGGTCCTTTCCCAGACTTTGCCCTGCAGCCAGGCACAAGGTAGTTTCACAGTCAAGTTCACGAGTCGGTCGTTGTCTTCAATGATCAGTGTAGGGAGGGTGTTTTTTGCTTTATTGTTGGAGAACCAGGACAGGGAGAAGGGAATTTAGTAGGCCTCATTTTAGTTGTGTGCTACAATACCCCTCATTCTGTGAATGCGGGGTGTACAAGTGACCTCTGCTTTTGGAGTATGCAGGTGGCCTTCCTGCTTTGGTTCATTCTGGTGTGGTGCACTTGTGGCCCCATGCCCGGATATGAGTGCTGCTTGCGTCACTTCCAGGGTCTTTCGTTACACATGCTCCAGCATGGAATACATCGGTCCGTGGTCCTTTCTGGATGTGATGTTGGTCCGGGTTCATGTGTCACTTCCGGGCCATTGCCCTGTGTGATACTAGATCCCGTGGGTGGGTGGTCTTGGTTCCGGCAATGCCCACTGCAGGATCGGGAGGGGTCCTAATTTAGGATCCCCTTTCGCTTCGGCTCACGGGAGAGATGGAGCCATCCACCTCACCTGGGTCCAGGACTTTGGATTGGTCCCTGCTCGGAGGATGTGGGTGGTACACATGTGCAGAACAAAAAAACTTAGTTTTCATCATAAAAAGTGACAAACATAAATAAATACACAAACACAGTTTTTGACAAGTCATTTATGTAAAAAAAAAACAATAACAATGTCCCCCGATGTAAATCCAACCTGCCAGCAGACCTGTGGTTTTTGTTTTTTTAGGGTCAGTGGCAGTCAACGTGATTGACAATGGATTTACTTCAGGGGACATTGTTTTTTTTAATGAACTACTTGCCCACCCACTCCCTCCCCCCCGTTGAGGGCATGTGGCCTGGAATGGTCCTGGCTTGCCGGGCTGCATGTTCAGATAAGGGTCTTGGCATGGGGTTCCCCTTAAAATCCTTGCTAGAACCAAAGGGACCCCCATGCTGTGTTTTTTTTTTCTTTTACATTTTTTTATGTTGGCAATTCTCTGATTATATTTAGCTGTCAGCAGGAATCCTGCTGACAGCAGATGAGTCGTAGTTGTTAAGGATGCAGTGGCCAGTAGGACGTCCCTCTCTACTAGAAACAATCATTTGTTTCATTCGGGTGCTTCTAACATCTGTAACACCTTGTTACACATAACTTTCTTTTTTTGTGCATTTCAAGTGACATTGTGTTTCTTCTTCCAATTGCCCTGTTGAGGCAAGTGAATGTAGCTACCCCTGTCAGTACACCTGAGTCACCAGACGTCCCCATCAGAGGAGGGTTTGGCCTTCAAAACTCCCCTCTGTCAGAGCAGTGGAAGCAAAGAGCAAGAGTTAGACTGACAAGCTGGGAGAGAGTGTTTGCCAGTAACGATTATGATGTTGGGTGCACCAAGAGTGCTCAGCATTGAATTCAGCTCAAGGAAGACAAGCCATTTTGGGAGCAAGCCGGACTGGTCCCTCTGGGGGACCTAGAAAACCTCAGAGAACAGTTGGCAGAATTGAAGAGGGCTGGGATTATCCGAAAGTCCGGAAGTCCCTATGCCTCCCCTTTTGTAGTGGTACGTAAGAAAAATGGTACCCTGTGAATGTGCATTGACTATAAAACAAACAGACTATTCTTTATCAATACACAACTCAGGGGATTGAAGATGTATTACAGTTCCTGTTGGGAGCCAAGTGGTTTAGTGTACTGGATTTGAAGACTGGATACTTAAAGGTTGGAATCCTTTCAGAGCACGAAGAGCAATTGGAGAAATTGTTCCAAAGACTTTGTGGGGTAGGCCTAAAACTGTCCCTGGAGAAGTGTAAATTCTTTCACAATTCCATCACCTATCTAGGACATGTAGTCTCAGCGGAAGGTGTGGCTACTGACCCGAGCAAGATCGAAGCTGTGACTACCTGGCCCTGACCCAGGAATTTCATTGAATTGAGGTCATGCCTCAGATTCTGTTCATATTAACATCAGTTTGTGGAGGAATGTGCCAAGACAGTTGCACCCCTTACTGACCTGATGAAGAATATGGAAGAAAAGACGAGTGGACCAAGTAAGGTCCCTCTGTCAAAAGGGCCCCGAAGACCTCGTGAACCCATCAGTTGCCGATGGACTCAGAAATGTGAACAGGCTTTCATCAAGCTCAAGCAGTAGTTATCGTAGGCTCCAGTGTTGGCTTACTCATACCCCTCCAAACCATATGAGCTGCATGTAGATGCCAGCCGAGAGGGGCTTGGGGCAGTACTGTACTAGGAACATGCTGGATTGTTACAGCCAGTAGCGTTCATGAGCTGGAGTCTCTCTCCTGCTGAAGAAAGTTACCCAACATGCAAGCTGGTGTTCCTTGCTTTGAAATGAGCTGTAGTGGATAAACTGAAAGACTATCTCAATGGGGCTGAATTTTTAGTGAAGACAACAACCCACTAACTTATGTGCTCACCACAACTAAGTTAGATGCCACTGGATATCGATGGCTAAGCTTAAGTGAAATCCAAACAGAGCAGCCAAAGTACAGACCGGGAGCAGGGAATAGAGATGCAGACACTATCCCCAAGACCCCATGGCCGCCAGGCTACTGAACCAAGTTGGCTGCAGGTATCCCCAGAAGAGATGCAGGCCATCAGTCAGAGAGCTGAGTATGTAGCCAAAGGAGTGACTTACGCTGAAGTGGTGGGAGACCGAAGTGCCTGCATTCCATCATACTACTGCCATGTGTCCCAGTTGAAAGGTGAGGCACTACCACAGCTCACTACCAAGGATTTGCAGGAGGCTCAGGTTCAAGTACCACTCTGTCAATTAACAAAGAGCCCTCATGAAGGAGCGACCTGACTTACTTTGGGTGGAAGATCCCCCGATGCCAAGGTTATCCATAGAGAGTGGGAGAGATTGGAGTTGTGGAATGTGGTGGTCTACTGAACGGGCCCCTCAGACCGAACTGAAGATCTATAGCAACTCTTCTTGCCCACCCAATTTAGAAGAATGGTGCTGAGGTCACTGCATGACGAGCATGGACACTTAGTGCAGGAGAGGACATACAGGTACTTGCTGGTAAAACACAGATTCTACTGGCCACGGATGAGATCCAAAGTGGAGGAGTATTGCCGCACCTGTCTAAACTGTATACAGAGAAAGACCTTACCGAAACAAGCTTCTCCCTTGGGCCACCTTCACAGCCAGAGACCAATGGAGCGGTGTGTATTGATTTCCCGTGTCTAGAGCCCGATTCTAGCGTATGGGGGAATGTCTTAGTAGTGAGAAGCCACTTCACTAGATATGCTCAGGCATTCCCCACAAAGAACCAGCTGGCATCCAGAGTGGCTAAAGTCCTAGTAGAAAAATTATTTGTGCACTGTGGACTTCCACAGAGAATTCACTCAGATCAGGATAGAGACTTTGAAAGTAAACTGATCAAGGAGCTCTTGACTTTGTTAGGCAACTAGAAGTCTAGAACTACTCCTTATCACTCTCAAGGTGACCCTAAACCAAAGCAATTCAATAGGACACTCCTGAACATGCTGGGCACCCTACTGTAACAGAAGAAACAACAGTGGAGTCAACATATTGTTGCAGTGGTGCTTATAATAGCACCGAGAATGATGCCACAGGCTTTTCCTCCTACCATCTGATGTTTGGGTGGGAGGCTAAGTTGCCTGTGGATTAGGCTCATCACATGAGGTATATGTAGAGAGGCCAAATTATCAATTGGAGACTGTTTATGAGGAAGCCATTTGGGCTTCTCCATCTGCAGGACAGAAGAACAAGTGACGTTATGATTCCAAGGTGAAATTGTAGGATTTGCAGCCAGGAGATTGAGTGCTATTAAGAAATCTTGGAGTCCCAGGGGAACATAAAATTACAGTCCACTGGAAATCTCAACCATATGTCATCTGCCAGAAGTTACCAGGCCTGCCTGTCTATCGGATCCACCCAGAAGGGAAGAAAGGTCCAGTGAAATCTTGGCACAGGAATCATCTTCTGCACTTGTCTTATGCCGTGCAAGTCCCAATACCGAGCAGTGATCTTCCCACTGTAGGGACTTGGCCACACGAGCTTCCCTCATCCCCTCCCCAGCCCATTTCAGCTCCAGAGGAGGAGGGGACCACTGAAGAGGGGGTGGAAATAGGAAAAGATTGGTAACCGCTTCTATCTGCCATATAAGACAGCCTTCTGGCACCCACCCCTGTTCAGGATCAACTTCCCCTTCAACAGGTTCCCATCCAGAGACCCCTTCTTCTGCCGAGACAGGTCCTGCAGAACCTGCTGAGCCTGTGACTGACTCCCCAAAAGGGTTTAAAGCAGAGTCTCCAACAGAAGAAGCTTTTGAGCTAATGAGAGTGGAGAAGGGGAACACCTCAGAGGAAAAAGATAATGTTATCAGTCAGGGGGAGCCCAGGGAAAAAAGAGAAATAAGAGTACCCAATAGACTGACTTATGATGTTCTAGGTGAGAGCTCCGAAGAAGAATGCTAGTCAAAGAGTTTTAGAGGCTCCAATTTACAGTCTACTAGAATGCACCAAGAGTCTGTAAGCCCCCCTAATGACATCACCTCAGAGGGGATCTTCAAACCCATGACCTCACCTCTTGCTCCAACAGAGTCTCTTAATCCTTGGTGGGAGAAATTTCTGCAGCATTTAATTAATAATGAACAATTACCAATAGTTGTTTCTCCTGATTAAAAGGGTTACTTTTCATGCTGCATGTACATATGTTATATCAAACATTGTCAGTTTGTTTATTTGGTCTTTGGGGACCAAAAACGTTAAGTGGGGGGAGTGTGTGAGACCTTGCTGCAATGTCTGTTGCAGGATGTTAAAACAGACACAAGATGGCAGTGTTCTGCAATTCAGTAGCACTCACTCTATAGTAACAGGGAGAACAGCATCATGGATTTTGTATGCTGTACTGCAGGACTTTGTTAGAAGGCTGCTAATTGGGGGACTACATTTCCCAAAAGAGCTGGCATGTGGGCGGAGGGATATAAATGTGGAAGCCCAGGAACAGAGGCAGTAAGTGAGAGGGGAGAGGAGTGGAGAGAGAGAGTTGTGCTGGATGCCAGCATACTGGACCAGGCCGCAGTTTGTCAGAGGAGAGGAGCCAGGAGAGATCACTGACCACCAGCATTACCAACCTGTGGAGAAGGACATCGTGCTGGCTGGTGATTCCAAGTGCTGGGTCCAGACCAGACATTGCAGAGTGGGGAGCGGAGGAGCAGTGAAAGTCTCCATCTGCTGTAGAAAGGAGAGAGACCTCCAAGATCTGCTGGGAGCCACTGATCGGGTGAGAGAATTCATTACACGATCCAGAGCAGGAAATACTGACATTTCTACAGTTTGTAATTCACCAGTTCCTGCACACAGTGGAGGACACAGGTACTAGTGAGCACATGTTGCGGCATAGACCTCCTGGCCTATATCTATGCATATCCTTCCAAGCCTAGCTTAACCATCAGAGCTGAGCGCAGTGTCTGTCCCCTACTGGACAATTTATAGCATCATTTCATTGGCTATCGGTCCACTAGAAAGGGACACTGCTCATCATTGTTAAAGGCAATTGCAAGCCTGGAGAGGAGTTGTCACCATTTGTTTAACAATTTCTCCTACCAATCAAGGATACACTTTATTTTCTTTCAAGCTGCACCCTGCTTAAAGTACTTAAAGGAACACAAACAAGTTATAGTGTCATTTAAAGGGACATCACTCAAATTATTTCTTTGTTGCTTGAATCTGTTAAAAGACTGCCACTTCATTATCTTTAACTCCAGAGTTCTAAACTTCCATAGTGCACCAACCGGGCCCCAACGAGTGCACAGAAGTTTCTTTTTTTCTGTGTATTTGAAGGGATATTGTGTTTCATCTTCCAATTAAGGAGAGTCTAGTTCATCTCAGATTGAAACCTTGCCCTCAGGTCCTGAGGGTTCGAAGTTAGCTCCCATTGCTCACTTTTCAGGACCCAGAAAGAACACCTCAAACTTGAGACATTGGAATAAATTATGAGTATCAGGCCAGCTTGTAGTGTTGGAACTTTGTTTTACATGCAATTTTCTTGTTTAGAGTGGTTAAGAGTGATAACTGCCATTTTATGCACATACAGTGTTTCTTTGTTGTTTATTGAATTTGCAGTCAAGCCTAATCATAAACTACATACCATGTTACTCTACTTTGTGTGTAAGTTTGTTTCTTGGTCATACTCCACTCTGGTCAGAAGAGTACGGTGGTGTCAGCAGGGGTTGGGCTTTTGCAGGGGGTTCAGAGAAAGACAGGGAACCCAAAACAATAACTCAGCGACCCTTAAGGGAGTAATGATACACATCTGAATGAAACAAATTAATTCTGTTAATGTTTAATTCAGATTTGTTGAAATTCATTACTGTTGTACTTGGAAATTAGGATACATCTGAATTTCCAAAGAAGGAAAATTTTATCCAAACTTGAATCAGGAACGAAATGAACCACACATGTCTAGTGGGCAGCCTCTGGGAGCATTTGCCAGATTTCAGGACATACTGCATACAGTATAAGGACAGGTCACACAATGCTTATCAAGCGCCATTTTGGGCCATGTGGTGGAAGTTGCTGTTTGCCAGTTTGGTGGTAAGAAAGATAACTCTGATAGGATTCATGACCTCTTTGCTCTATTACTTGGGACTTCTAGATGTGAGTGGGGTTCTTCTTGCAACAATCCACTAAATCCTTCTCTGAAAACATGTAGTTCATAGGACCAAAATGAGATAGCACAGGCCAGGTACATTGGTCAAACTTCTTTTGCTGAAAAACCCGTTAGGACCATTTCTCCTGTACCAACTGTCGAGATTTCCTAGACCCTTGAGCTTGACATGCTTGGCCTTCCCAGCTCCGAGGCATCTTTTTCTTTGCCAGTCTTCAGCAGCTCATTGAGGAGTCAGACTATTTCAGCAAAGCCCCCAATGATCTTCTGGTAATAGAAGCAAAACTTCAAACATTACCTTAGTTCAGTTAAATTGCAGGGTCTTAACCAGTAGGTATCAGCTTCCAACTTCTTGTGGTCAGTGGCTATTCTTTCAGCAAAAATAACATGCCCCAGTAGGTGACAAATGTCTAATAGAACTGAAACTTGTCAAGGGACAAATTCAACCCCCCATCATGAAGATACTCACCAGGCGCTCCTCCTGTTCTTCTACTGTCTTGACAAAAACAATTATGTCATCCAAAGTACACCAGCACCTTAATCAGATTCATGTATACTGTATAAAAATCCACTCTATTAGACATTGGAAAGTCACAGGGGCTCCCAACAGACCCTGAGACATCCATTCAGACTCATAGAATACCAACAGGCAGATGAAAGTGGTTTTCTCGATCTTCAAGGTGCATGGGAAACTGATGGTACTCACTCTTCAGGTCCAACACACTAAACTACTTTGACACAGACAGGAAAAGCAGAACTTCTCAAGTATATAGGGTGGTGCACTGGTCAGGGATAGTACTCCGAGTGTAGCCAATGCACATTCTTATGGAACAGTTCTTCCAGACTACCACTATAGGAGAGGCATAGGAACTTCATTACTCCCAGATAATTCCAGTCCTTTTCAGCTCTGCCAACCACTCTTGAGGTCTTCCAAGTTGCCTAGTGGAATCCTTCAAGATCTTTCTCTGTACAACTAGTCTTCCTGCAAAACAGATTCAGACTTTTCACGCACCCCACATCAAATTGGAGAACAGTTTTCACTTAAGTGTTTGTATCAAGCCCTCTTCTTCCAGTCTGGCATAATCCGAGTGTTCTTTGGGTAGAACTGTTGTGCCACAATCTCACCTTTTGGCTCCTCTCACCAAATCTGATAGTGAGATAGGGGTAGCTGGATTCAACAATCCGATTAGAATTTTAATCTGTAGCTTCATTGGGGAGTCCATAACATGAAGATGAAGTCACCTGATGGTGACGCAATGCATCGGGCGTAATCGGAGGCAGATAAAGCAAGTACAAGCCACAATCTCTTATCTGTAAAGCAAATTTCTTTTATTTTGAAAGTAAGTACAATTTTAATAAATATTGGAAGTTTTATTAATCTACTACACTATATGAGGCGTATTCTCTTTTGGGTAAGGCAACTGTTACTCATTGAAATGGTGGATCCCTAAGGCTACTGTAACATCTACCATATGGGAGGAGGAGTGGATAGCCCCTAGTGGCCAAAGGAGATAGTGAGGTGTCTCATTAAACATGCAGTTTTACATGCGTTGGAGGTGAGAATTCTGAAAGCACAAAAGTGGCACTAATTAATGCATGGAATTCAGGTTAAGTACTTCATGATATGGAGATGTTTCTCATACTACAGTGTTGGGCCTATTTATCGCATACCAGGGATCATGGATCAGTTTGAATACATCAGAATACTTGAAAAGGTCATGCTGCCTTATGCTGAAGAGGAAATGCCCTTGAAATGGGTGTTCCAACAAGACAACGACCCCAAACACACCAGTAAATGTGCAACATCTTGGTTCCAGACCAACAAGATTGATGTTATGGAGTGGCCAGCCCAATCCCCGGATCTTAATCCAATAGAAAACTTGTGGGGTGACATCAAAAATGCAGTTTCTGAGGCAAAACCAAGAAATAGAGAAGAACTGTGGAATGTAGTCCAATCATCCTGGTCTGGAATACCTGTACACAGGTGCCAGAAGTTGGTTGACTCCATGCAACACAGATGTACAGCAGTCTCAGAAACAGTGCTTATACAACTAAATATTAAGTGATTCAAAGGAAAGCAAAATCTTCAAACATTTTTCAGTTTATATAGTGAATGTTTGAGTTTGTAAAGAAGAATACAAACACTGCTATTTTTTTTGAACAGTCTAATATTCACTTTTCTTCAATTTTGTTAGAGGAACAACACAAATTTGATACATTTTTCTTCGTGTTTTGATTTGGAATAGAATGTGTAGTGTTCCCAATGCATTTGTGTGTATGGAAATAAAAGCTATCACAAGGATTTTGAGCTTTATTCACTTTTTTCAACACACTGCTATTATTTTGAACACAACTGTATATAATCCATCAAGTGCTAAGGGTTGTGACCACATATTAACAAGAACAATTCTGGATGAACCTTCTGCACACTGCTATATACCCTTTCTAGCAAACTTTGCAATTGAAAAGCAGGGATTTTAAATTCACATTCATTGCAGTACATGTTTAAACTGGCCAACTGTGAAAAAAGTAATTCCTCTCTGGCAAGTCCCTATTCTGCTCTGCAAAAATCAAATGCTACAGTAGATAAAGTGTCACTATGGGACGTACAGACACAAGTTGTAGGAGAGCTACAAATTTCAGGCCTGGCCACAGCAATGTAATAGAAGTAAGATTATAATTGTTCTCAAATCCCAATAGTTTCTACATTTAATCCATCAGGTGCTAAAGCAGTGTGACTACATGTTAACACTAACTAAATATTCTGGATGAACCCTCTGCACACAGGTATATACCCTATAGCAAGCAGTCATTACAAACTTCTACTAGGCACATTAAACCTTCCCATGGGTTTAGGAATTATTTATTGAATACAATAAAGTAAGATCAGTAAATCTGAAGTTTCAGAATGAAAATGGGGAAAGCATATTAGGTGATTCTGATTTTGTTTGGGGTGGATTTTTACTAAACGTTAACGTGTTACTAAACCCACAACAGTAAAATCAGTATATATATGCAGTAAAGCATGTTTGTTATACTCACTGTGGGACCTAAGGGGTTAATCCTCTATATTATGTAAAACGGCTGTTTGATCCTGATTGCTGTTTCTGTCCTTCTTCAAGTGACCACTTCTTATCTCCTGATAAGACAGACTGAATCATAGGCATTTTGCACATGATCAGTTTGGTGTGTATTGCTAGAGAGGTTTTTTTTTTCTTTCTTGGGAGAGTGCATGTGATTAGCACAGGGCCAATCAGCACTGGTCAGACAGAGGTCAGGAGTTTTGCATCCTCCTAGAGCAGAAAGAAAACTCCTCCTACAAGCTTTAGCTAGTGCTTGGCTGAACACTGCTAGAAGCCACAAGACTGCTCTAACTTCTGATGATAAAAAGTATTTAGTAGTTTTATATTTACTAAAATAATTGTATTTCCATGTTGTGTGTACTCTGGGAGATCAGATATAGTGAATGCAGGGTCCTGGGTTTAGTAACACTTTGATCTATTTTCATCTATATGTTTTGGGTAATTAAAGACACAAAACAATGTAATCATTTGCAATATGTACTTTATTAAAGATGAAAATGAACAATTGTTTTCAGTATTATGGAATTAAAAAAAGGAAACAGCAGCTGGTTCAGCAGGGAATGGACGGATTTTGATCGATGTGTGGGCAGGCTGATGGTACCCAAGTCATTCCAAAGATCAACCTGGGTACAACCAGCTTGTCAAATTGTTTTGCTATAGGGGCTAGCAGTAATCATTGTGTTCTGCTGGCCGAGAGGGCTCCCTGTTCCTCCGTCCTTCCAATGAATGTGTTGTTGGGAAAAACAAGCGATTTTCTTTCCTTCCACCCGCAGTGGATGATCAAACTGGGAGTAACTGTATTTGCAGTTTCTTAAAAAATTAGAAGCAATATTGCAAACCAGTAATGTCTATTTGACTCAAGCAGGGTAACATGTGGCTGTATAGTAAAGTCTCTAAGATTCAATAACAGAGTCAAGCTGAGAATCACAATTCAGTAAAACAATTCAGAACACATATAGCTACTTGCAATTATCCTTAGAAACAGCAGACTTCTCAGTGAAGTCTAGGGTAGCTCTGGTAACACAGGCAAACACCTGGAGGGATCCAAGGACACAAGGGCCACCCAAGTGGAACTGTAATACTCTGGTAGCAATTGGGAAGGCGTTCCCCACAGTAGCTAGGTCTTCTAGAAAATCTACGTGCCATTAGGATCTTGCCAGGATGCCGACTCTGACAGTAAAGAGCATCTCACCTGGCTGCATATCACTTGCCCAGCTACCTCTGAGCTGCTAAGAAAGGTAAACATAGAAACCTAGATTTCTGGAGGGTGTCCAGAAACCCAGGGAGTTGTGGGAAATAGAGTTAAATGGCCTGTGCCTGCATCTGAGCATGGCAAGTAAATGGACACTCTGCTACACTATACTTGGCTGTAAAAAGTATATTACAACGTTGGTTATTTCTTCTACCTCCTACAGTGAACACCTGGATAGACAAGTGAATTCCATTCTACATACAGCAAGTTTAACGTGTACTCAGAGGGAGCTCCCAAAATTTTAGAAGATCTGGAATCATTGTTTAAGGTTAGTCATTTAATGGTTCTAATTCAAAATTTTTATTTACTGTAAGTCACATTGTTCTGTTCTGTACTTTTTCACTTTTTTTTGCAAAGCAAACTATGAAGAACCTTAACTGGTCACTTGGGTCAGGATTACAGACATTTTTCAAACTGGAAGTAGTAGGAAAATTTTCCTGGATACACAGCACACTTGTTTATCCTCTTCCCGTCCGACCCATGTTGATAAACGGAGTGCTGCCGATGCGGGTGGACGTTTCTAAATGTACCCCCGCATCCATTGCCTGTGCACGCTCCCTCGGAGCGCGCGGCACCGCGAACACAGATCACTGTACGGGACCTCCAGTGTGATTTCCCAATTCATGCGATCACATGAATAGTAGTAAACTAGATGTCACTTCCTGACATCATTGCTTACTACTGTGAATGATCACAGAGATTACATGGTACAAGGCTATTCACAACAGACTTGTACCATGTGACAAGCTGTGACCAATCACAGGTCGCACAGTATTTCTCAATGGCTGCAGGAATGCAGACAGAGAGAAAGAAAAATGATTGCTTTAATAGCCTTTATGGGTGTAAAAGCAATCAGTGTAAAAAAAACAAAAAAAAAATCTTAATCACCCCCCACAAGTAGTATAGTGTCACTATGGTGACACTGTACTGCTAGGGTGACAGTAACATAAAATAATAATATAAAAATGTAAAAAAAAATTAGAAAAATTTTAATTTTTGGTTATAAACTAATCTGGGTTTTTTTTTTTTTTACTAAAAAGATAGATGAATACATTTTGGCCAAGATTTATGAAGAATGATTATTTGCTAAATTTTATAAGAAAAACACTTTTTTTCAAACTTTTTGGACTTTCATTTATATAGAAAAAAATAAAAATCCCAGTGGTGAATAAATACCACCAAAATAAAGTTTGATCTGTCTCAAAAAAATGCTAACAAATTCATATGGGTACAGTGTTGCATGACCACACAATTGTTATTCAAAGTGTGATAGCGCTGAAAGCTGAAAATTGGCCTGGACTGAAAGTGGTTAAGCATGTTCATTGAGGTTCACCAGCTTCTGGGTTAGCTTTTGGTAGTAATTAGCTTAATAGCAATACCAATCATTAATGAGCTGAGGGCTAGAAGCAATGCAAGTCCCCTCCGGAAAATCAACTGTTTAGTGGACAGGATTTCACCTACAACATTAGTTGTTTCCATTGGTGGATCATCTTTTATCTCCAGTTGCTTTGTATGGTTCCCTCCTGAGGCCATGTCATGCATGGCAGTAGCATTAACGCTGGAATCAGACATTGTTGTGCCCCCTGTAATACAGCAGAGATATACAGATAATATCATTTTCTTAAGATAATTAAATGTGTTAAAAATGACTAGCCAATGGTAAATATGACTGTAATTTAAATATAAACAATGACAACAAAGGTTTAGAATTATTTAAAGCTTTTTTTTCTCATTCTTGCTCTTTTTTTCATCTCCTTTCCCCTCTCCCCCTCCTAAGCATTAGTCCATTGAACATTCTACATATTGCCTGTTATTTAACCTCTGTTAGTCTGGGTGGATATTACTCACTTTAATGGTTAAGAGGAAAGATTTTTACATTCAGTCAGTGTTGATGGGGAAATGCTTGCCACAGCTCTATTTTGTTCTGCCGGGAGGGGGTGTGCGTTTGAGGAACGCGGGAAGCCATCTCGGCCAGCAGAATACGAATATTGTTTTTCAAATGTGAAAAAAATCTGACATCTGGCTCGAATTCGGTACAATCAGCCTGGCTATATGCCTGAATGCAAAAAAATAAACTTTCTTCTTTTGTATGGTTACATGTTTGGATATGAGGTTATCTCAGTTTGTTAATCTCTGATATCTGTTTCAGTGTTTCTGTGTCTCTCCTCTCAGTCTGTCTCCCAATTCCTTCCAGGTTCCTTAAGGGTGTGTGCTGACATCTAAATAATATAGTTGTTTGTATATCTTTACTTGAGTGATTGGTAGCAAATGAGTCTAAAAATGTTTGTGGAGATGTTGGGGGGCCAAGGGCAAAGAAAGGGTGGGTGTGAAAAGGCACCTATCTTTGCTCTGTTTTTGAGGTGTAGGGGGTAAAGAAGCTCTGTTTACCAGAGTGAAGAGTGAGCATTTGTACTTGCCAAGGGTGTGAAAAATGGAGCCCCCCACTTTTCCCCAGTGAGGCTCCACTTTTGCAGGATTAGAGCATACATTGGTAACCATAGAGAGACTTTAGTGAGCCAAATATAAATGAAATAGTTTATAGGCCCAGAGCACTGCTGATGCACTACACTTGGGAAGTTTTTGGATCCTAGTGGTAAAATATCAGTGCAATGTGAGCACCCCATTAAGAGAACCTTAAAGTTTATATACAAATGAAGAAACCTGTTAAATATTTTGTAGATTCCTTGCCTCTATCCCTTTGAGCTGATAAAGAATACAGTGATCTTTGTTTTCTAGGGGATGAGGATTATCAAAAAAGATGTCCAATCAAACATTATATTGTTTTCTTACTTACCCTTCCATACATTTAGAAAATAAGAACAGTCGTTTACCATATATCAAACACAGATAGCAACACAGGTTTCACTATTTGGTCAACTTACCACTTTCCACCAAGCCAAATGTAGATTTCAAAACATCTGTTCTGGGGTCAGGGACTATCAGTGGTTTCACTCCAGCTCTTGTTCTAGCCTGGCAAAGTGAAATTTATAACAGGTGTTATTAGTACAAATAATATCCTAACATACAGTATGTTCTAAGGGGGGCAAGGTTCTATAGAAAATTATAATCTTCTGTTTCCTGTAGAAGCCATTCATATATAGGGATGTCTGTCTCTGTCCTAAATACTATACATCCTATAAAAATGATGTGCTTAAAGGAGAAGTATATCTTTTTTGGCTGTACCTCTACAGCCCTCTGTCAGCTGACATCAGGGCTCAGAAAATATCCCACTGAACAGGCGAATTCAGCCTCTCAATGAGCCACTGAGAGCCTGAGCTAGCCACTCCCATGCCCTTCACAGCGCTACACTCCAGTGAGCACTGGAGGGGTAAAGGAGAGAGCTGGAGACTGACAGCTGACTCTCAACGTTTGCTCAGCTGCTGTCAATCAAACTCTGTGACGAGAGAGTGGAAGTGGGCCTGAACCACTCTGTCTGTGCCAGTGGATTTCTATGGGGGCACTTGCTGAAGAGGAGGAGCATGGCAGGGGACCCAAGAAGAGGAGGATTTCAGCTGCTCTGTGCAAAATTATTGCACAAAGCAAGTAAATATGACGTTTATTATTTGAATTACTTTAACTGGGAATATTGACCTAGAATTATCACTCTCACTCAAGCAATATGCAACATGTGTATCACAAGCAACATTTGTGTACATGGGTACCCCTGACAGGTGTGTGTAAGTTTGAGTGTGGGGGGTGGGGTGGCCTCAAATTTATTTTTTTTGGGGGGGGGGTTCTTTCAACGTAATTTGTATCACATAGAGGACAAACAGTCTCCTATGTGATGTAATATTTTAAGACTGGTTCTCTTTATGAGACATCATGACCTTTAGACCCTTGATGTCTCACCTGCCTTCAATTAAAGCTAATAAAGCACAGATTGCAAGGGCCAGGGAAAGGTCACCAGAAACCAGACATGACATTTTACAGGTCGCTTCTGGGTTCATTCTAGTTAGGCAAGATCAGCAAATGAACGTTAGCTGGTGTCTCTCCCATCTAGTGGCACCCCCCAGACCTGCAGGTTGAAAGATGGCGCCTGGGAAGCATGGTGGTAAGGGGGGAATGGTGGGATGGTTTTGGTCCTAGTGGGGCCACACTCGGAGGGTCATAGAAAATGACTGTGACTGTCATTGGGAAGCCCCCGCTGCCACCACTGCAACTCCTACAGCAGTGGCACTAAAAGGATTATTGGTTGGCCCGGAATAGGAGATTTCACCAGCTATTGATACTGCAGGTGAAACCTTGAAGAAACTTCAGGCAAGTCACAGGCAATAGCCAAATCCCAAGCCAAGTTGTGTGAGTTAGCAAGAAGTCACATCCCTGTCCACACACTGGAGAAACCGGATACTTCTGACATTTACATACATTTAACATTTCCTTCTAAAAGCTGAGCAGCAAGTCAGCAGGTCTTAGCACTGTTGGGTGGAGGCAGGGGGTCCTTAGACAAATTATAAGCTCCAACTTAGTGATGAATTGGAACTTACACAGCCAACTTTCAGGGGGCTCCATCAGGTGAACAGCCAGACTGAGGAGTACATGAAAGATATAAACTTGTCCTTTAACCTCCACAACCTGTTACGTTTCCCCCAGCCTACAAGAATTAAACCAGATAATCAAACAGTAAACTGTGGTAGGTGGTATATTATCAGCTAAGTATAATAACAACTGTAAAAATGTCACAGAGAAACCCACATTTATTCAAATGGTTTTTGTAATTCTTTGAAAAATCATTTAAATGAACCATAACATTGGCCACGCAAGCCAAATCAACACATTCACTTTTTTATTATTATTATTATTATTATTATACAGGATTTATATAGCGCCAACAGTTTGCTCAGCGCTTTACAATATAATGGAGGACAATACAGCAACAATACAGTTCAATACAAGAGGGATAGGAGGGCCCTGCTCCTCGGAGCTTACAATCTAGGAGGGAGGGGCTAGTGGTACAAAAAGTAGTAACTGTGGGGGAGGAACTGGTAGGAAGAGTAGAAGATTCCATTATTAGCTGACTGCAGGATAGGCTTCCCTGAAGAGATAGGTTTTCAGAGATCTCCTAAAAGTGAGCAGAGTAGGCGATAGTCTGATAAATTGGGGTAGAGAATTCCAGAGGATAGGGAAAGCTCTGGAGACGAGCATGGGAGGAGGAGACAATGGAGCTAGAGAGCAGGAGGTCATGCGAGGAGTGGAGAGTACGGATTGGGTGATATTTGGAGACAAGACCGGTGATGTAATTGGGGGCAGAGTTATAAATGCCTTTATATGTTATTGTTAATGCTTTGAATTGTATCCGTTGGGCAATGGGAAGCCAGTGGAGGGATTGGCAGAGAGGAGTGGCAGATACAGAACGGTGGATGAGTTTGGCAGCAGCATTCATGATAGACTAAAGAGGGGATAGCCTGCGATGAGGTAGGCCAATGAGGAGGTAGTTACAATAGTCAAGACGAGAGATAACCAGGGAGTGAATAAGTTGCGTAGTGGTTTCCGAGGTTAAGAACAGCCGTATCTTGGAGATGTTGCGGAGGTGAAGTCTACAAGATTTAGACAGCGATTGGATTTGGATCTGAAAGGACAGATGAGAGTTTAGGATTACACCTAGTACCCTGGCATGAGGGGAGGGAATGATGATTGTGGTATTGATCTTGATGGAGAAGTCAGGGGAGGGGGCACGGGCTGGGGGGAATACTAAGAGCTCAGTTTTGGAAAGATTGAGTTTGAAGAAGTGGAGTTACATCCATGCAGATATGTCGCTTAGTAGGTTAGTAATGCGAGAGGAAACTGAAGGGGTGAGGTGAGGGGTAGAAAGATAGATTTGTGTGTCATCAGCATAGAGATGGGACTTAAAGCCATGGGAGTTTATCAAGTGACCAAGGGAGGAGGTGTAGATGGAGAAGAGAAGGAGTCCAAGGACGGAACCTTGAGGGACCCCTACAGAAAGAGGAAGTGGAGAGGAGGAGGCAGAGTTATAGGTAACGCTGTAGGAGCGCTGCGATAGGTAGGAGGAGAACCAGGAGAGAGCAGAGTCTCGGAGGCCAAGAGAGTGGAGTTTTTTGAGGAGGAGGGGATGGTCAACCATATCAAAAGCTGCAGAGAGGTCAAGTAGTAAGAGTATGGAGTAGCGGCCATTGGTTTTAGCTGTTAGTAGATCATTAGTGAGTTTTAGTAGAGCAGTTTCAGTGGCGTGTAGTGAGCAAAAGCCAAACTGTAAAGAGTCAAGAAGGTTGTTGTGGGTGAGGTGGGAAATCAGGCAATTGTAGACTAAACGTTCTAGGAGTTTAGACGTAAATGGCAGCAGGGAGATGGGTCTTAAGTTGTTCGGGTTGGTGGGATCCAGGGAGGGCTTTTTAAGTATGGGAGTGATGTGTGCATGCTTTAGAGGAGTGGGGAAGGCACCGTTAAGAGGGAGAGATTGAAGATGTGAATGAGGGAGCATAGGATGGAAGAAGAGGGTGACTGTAGTAGTTGTGAGGGGACAGGATCCAAGGGGGCAGGTAGTGAGACGGGCTTCTGAGAAAACCTTAGTGACCTCTTCGGTAGTAGCAAGGTCAAAAGAGGAAAGTGTTGAGGGTGGTTTAGTAAAAGGTATGCTAAGTGGGATGGATGTATGTGCAGTGGGGATGCCCCTACGAATTGCATCAATCTTGTTTTTGAAATGATTTGCAATCTCGTGAGCAGTGAGTGAGATACTGGTTGGAGGTAGAGATGGAGAAAGTAGAGAGTTAAAAGTAGAGAAGAGACGACAAGGACTGGATGACAAGCTATTGATGAGAGTGACAAAGTGGGCTTGTTTGGCAGCATGGAGGGAGGAATTGAATGTTAAGAAAGCAGATTTATATAAGGTGAATGCTTGGTGAGATTTGGTTTTACGTCACAATCGCTCCAGCGCACGACTATGTCGTTTAAGATTTCTGGTGTCGTCAGTCTGCCATGGTTGTAATGGTCGGGGCCTGATGCTTCATGTTGTTAGTGGAGCAAGTGAGTCTAATGTGGATGAAAGTGAACTATTGTAGACAGCAGTGGCCAGGTCAGGGCAGGACAGGGGAGAGATTCTGTCATAGAGTTGGTCAGTTGCAAAGTGGAAAGGAGCAGGGCTCAAGTTGTGAAGGTTTCTGCGGGCAATTGTTTGCTGCTTGGAGGGATAAGTGTTTGAAGATGTGTGAGATGGGGAAACAGCTCTCATTGTTTGAACACTGATTGTGTGGAAGTAAATTAATGTTTTGACTGACATTCTGCGGTTTAGCCACAAGATGTCACTGTTTTTCTAACACAGCCTCAGACTGCATAGATATTTGTATATTCATGAAGAGGTGGAGTTTTCACACTGAGTTGGAGTGAACAGGAAGAGGAGACTGCAGCCATGTTTTGAACGATGCTGAATGAAGGGGCCGTGTGAGCTGAGAATCCGATGACATCCAGGTGTGGGAGCTTCCCTCGGCAACCAGAGCTGAAGCTAAGTGAAGCTGATCGTGTCCAAGACCCTGATCCTGTTCAGAGAAAGGAAGATTGCTGCCAGTAATGCTGATGAGAGCAGAGGAACAATGCAGCATACACTGCAATATCGCAAGCTTGTTGGAGAGACATTTGTTCTGTTCAGAGTCACCAGTGGATACAAAGCAGACCCGGGTCGGTAAGATCGTGCACGCACCTCATTTCAGTGTTGGTGCCTTGAGACTGAGTCCAGGCCTTTAGTTAGTTAGGGTCTCTATTTGTGTCAGGCCACAAGTGTTGTTATGGATTATTGGAAGGACTCCACAACTTAAAGTGACATTTCACATTGGAGAGCTGATAAAATCCTACAAACTCAAGCCAGACTGGCATTTTGCTCAGAAGGAATACTCAGGCACGTGCTACAGGACCAGTTATGGGAGGGGGAATACTGTAGATTTGTGGAAGATTGTAAGCTGTTGTGCTGCACCGCAGACTAGCCCATACCATACACCCATACACTGATTCCTGCTCTTTTAGGGTAATAACGGGTAAGGTGTGGCAGCTTAGTTGTGCCCGCCAGTAGGTAAATTACTACACTTTCTACCTTCATCCATCAGGAGGTGCCGTGCTGTGCAGCACAAGGGTCTCAGCCTTTGGGCTGGGTGTATGTAAATTTATTGTATGTTCCCAGCATTTGTGGTTGTGTTTACTTGCCACATCTAAGTAAAACTCTGTTGGGGCAAAAGCTGGTGTTTGGGTTGCTTTCCTCGTTTGTGACTTCACTGTATCCTGGGGAGCCCACCCCGGTACACGGCTTACAGATGAGTACACTTTGAAGGTGATGAGATTGTGATCAGAGAGAGGAAAGGAGGCATTTGTGAGGTTGCAGGGAGTGCAAAGACGGGAGATATCAAGGTCTAATGTATTCCCATCAGAGTGAGTGGAGGACTGTATACATTGTGCTAATGCAAAAGATGAGGTTATGTTGAAGAGTTGGGATGTAGCCGGGTTGTTGACATTAATGGGGATGTTAACATTTCCGAGAATGATAGTGGGTAGTTCAGAGGAGAGAAAGTAGGGTAGCCAGTCAGAGAAATCATCAAGAAAGCGGGACACCGGTCCAGGAGGCCGATAGATCACTGCAATCCTCAGAGAAATGGGAGAAAACATCCGAATGCAGTGAGTCTCAAAAGAAGAGAAGGATAGAGAGGGAGGACTTGAAAGGTGCTCATTGGGGACAGAAGCAAACCAACCCCTACTTCTTTCCGACCACTGGGTCTGGGTGAGTGAGTTCAGAGGAGGCCTCCATAGGAAAGTGCTGCGGGAGAAGAAGAATCTGCTGCTTGAAGCCAGGTTTCTGTAATTGGTAGTAGGTTAAGGGAGCTGGAGACAAAAAGGTCATGGACAGAGGTGAGCCTATTACAGACAGAGTGGGCATTCCACAGCGCACATGAAAAAGGGAGGGTGGTTTTTGGGAGCACAGGGACTGATATTAAATTGAGGAGATTGAGGCTATTCCTGGAAGAAGGAGGGTGCCTGGTGTGGGGGTGAAATAGTGGAGGACCAGGGTTTGGGGAGATATCCCCAGAGGTTAGAAGAAGAAGGGTGAGGAAAGTAACATGGGAGCGGGATGTACACAAGTGTACATGCCTTCCAGTCCTGGTGTTTGGGTCAGCAGGAGAGTAAAGATCAGCAGGAGGTGATGGGAGCAGTAGTAGGGAGATTGTAGCAGTGAGGGTGAGATCTATAAGTTTTGGGGTGGAGCAGAGGGGTAAAGAAGTGAGATTTTGGGAACGCAGGATAGTAATATGAAAAGGAGGAGTAGAGAGGAAATATTACAAAGGTACACGGAGTGGAACTCAGACTTGTAGGATTTGTTTCCCAGGGTGTTTGCTTGCAGTCCATCCAGCGTACAGTAGAGTTCTTTGTTGTATCTTCCTGCTGCTTGAGTTATCCTGCTTTAGTTAAACTGCATCTCAGCACTCCAAAAAAAACTGCACTCACACACAAAATTGCACCCAAACTGTGACTCTGCCCCCCCCCCATCAGTGACCTCCCCCCATGAACTGATCTAAATTTATAGGGAGATGGTCAAATGAGCACTCTTCTCTGCCCCAATTAGGAACTGAGAAGGATCACATGAATTGGGGGGGATGTTTCTCAAACACAAACCAGACACAGGCCACAGACATAAAAAGAGTGCAACAAGAGGTGAGAACTACAGTAATCAACACAAACAGACAAAAATATATACACTATTTGTTCTGAGATTTGCAAGGATAAGTTCACCTTTCGGAACATGTTACATGTTACACCCATTTTCAGGGTGTAACATGTTAGGAATGAACCGGCCCCCACTGATCATCATGGTGACAGCTAAGGGATCTTTTCCTCCTTCTTCCACACTTGTTGTCACAATTTAAAAAAAAACGCGGCCATGCAGGGCTGTGCCTGCCTGGCCGCGTCACTCTTTCACAGTGTTATGTGAATGGGAACACTACAAGTTGCAACAGCCTTTGCGGCTGTCGGCTTGTAGTTCTAAATGAACTGCTACCGCACTGTGGAGTGCCCTGGTAGTTTATTGAGCCTTCCTGTCAGTATCTGCTTGCCCATACGGGATGTACAAGCAAGTAGATACAGTGACAAGTCAGAGGGAGAGCTGCATGGCACCAGTGATCTGATCGCTGGTGCAATGCTTTAAAGGCGCCAGAAACAAAAAATATTAAATGCACCTTTTTTAACTGCAAAAAAAGTGCATGTATTATTTTTTGTTGAAAGGTGAATTTATCCTTTAACTGCCACCCTCCCCATCTACAAATATTTGTGATTTGGGGCTTGCATTAGACTACAAACTCTCTTTCCACCCCTTTTTTAAAGTAGGAGGTACTAATCAGCCAACCACCAGTCTTCCACGTGAAAGGAATGAGTGATTCAGATTCTCTCCATATCAAGAATTACCAGGTATTCCTCTTCACTACAAGCTGCCAAATGGAAAGGGGAAAAGAAGGAAAGTTTAGTATGTGCTGGTGGGGAGGGAGGCAGTCAAGCTGACTTGCCCTGCATGGCCAAAGCACAGCTTCACATTATGTCTAATGTCTTAACTCAGTAAGCTCATTACCTCTTCACAGGCCTTGTGCCAGTTCAAACAAAAGATATAGGGTATGTAGATGCAGTTTTGCAGGAACATTGGACAAAACAATCCAATCCACAGACCTTAAAGACAAAACATACATGTGAAAAATATACAGCTATTAGCACCAAATACTATAATAACTGCTATGCAAAAAGAACCATATTGTGAAATCTATTAGCCAGTAAGAAGAAAATAATTCAAGTACAGTTATTCTCAGGGCAAATTGTTGTCTGATATAAGTGTTGTTCTCTCTAACTATTCTGCAGAATGCTGGGAGGGCACATTGCTAATTTCTGTAGCCAGACAGTACTGACATTCCTGTACCTCTGGGCCCTATAGTACCTGCATGGTCTTGTATGGTTATAGTTATAGTTAAGCCCTTGCAGCTGACTGTTACTATCTACTATTACCATGTGAGAGCATTAAAGAACATTTCAAGCATACCATGCTGCTATCTACAGGGAATACCCTACCACCCAGTTGCTTTACAAGTACTAATGAGGTGATGAGGAGTTGATGACTTAGCATACAACTATCACCTTAAGCCAGCCAAATTCAGCATATCTATGTATGGGCACACTGGTAGTACAGAAATCGATCTACTGATCTCAACAGGAGTGAAATCCCCCATTTGCTTCAAATGTGCGGATGAGGGAATCTGGTCACTTTTTTGTTCAACAATACAATACTTATATTGTGTGTAATTTGATTTTTTTTTAGATTTATTTTTGTTATTGTTCAAGTTTAGAATTTCAATTACTTAAATATTCATTGTTAATCAAGCACTGAGAGTTATTGCTGTTGTGTTTTTTTTTTTAAGTGGAGTTCCACTTAAAAGCGGAAGCTCCTCTTATTTGCCTCCTCCCCCCCTCCACTGCCATATTTGGCACCTTTTGGGCAGGAGGTACCCGCTCCCACTTCCGGCTCAGTTTGCCACTGAGCTGGAAGTTCGGCCCTCTCCTTGCTCCCGCAGTCTCCTGGGAACTTTCACAGGTTCAAGAGACTGCCAGACCAATCAGGAGTCTCGCCGCGACTCATGCATGCGCAGTGGGCACTAGGCTGTGAAGCCGCAAACTGTCACAGCCTGGTGCCCACAGTAGAGATGCCGGTGCCACGGAGGACAGAAGGAGAGAAGGGACTGCGCAGATGAGTACATCGCTGGACCCCGGGGCAGGTAAGCGAGTGTTTATTAAAAGTCACCAGCTACAGTTTTTCTAGCTGCTGACTTTTAATAAACACAAAAATGGCTGGAACTCCACTTTAATATTTTTGTATAGGTTTCTAATTAAAAAATAGAAATGCAATTTGATTCTTGCACCTCCAAAGACAGAAAACAATTCAAAGTAGAAACAAAATCTTTGTATGGAATGAAGTGTACGCTAAACCCCAATAAACAGAATTGCAATTTACCAACAAAGTAAAACGTATATTAACTATTCACTTATTCTTTTACATGGACAATTATTTTTAATAGGAGGTATCAAAAAATAAAACAAAACAAAGTGAGCATAGTATACATTTACCAACAACAAAGTATATGTATATTTACCCAACTATTTTTTTTAATTCTTTTACACAAGCAATTATTTTTGATAATGCATTGTCTTTCTATCAGCTGCTTATAAAGTCTGATTCTAATATCATTAAAGTACCAAATAAAATACTAAAAGGCATGAAATTATATGAATCGTAAACCCAAATCCCTGCAATCAAACTATTTTGTAGAAAGACATTTAAATGGACAAGTAAAAAAAGTATCCTGGTTGCTATTGCTTTGCCCCAGAATAACTGGCACTTTGAAGTGCCCTCAACCAAACCTGTCAGGAATGGACTGGCCAGCAATGGTGGGACTCACCTGCCTTATGGGCTGCAGTACCAGGGCTGGCCAGCGGGTGCTCCCAGCAATCAGAGACTCAACCTTGCAGCCAGCCAAACACCTGAAACTGCTTATGCTGGTGTATTTAAGGGATGGCCAGACCTGCAGACTCTGCCTTGGTGTGTGTTTCTCCTGGGCCCTGTATCCTGTTCCTGCAACCCTGTTCCTGTTCCTGTCTGATTCGTTGCTGACCCTGCTCTGATCCCTGGCTTTGTCTGACCATTCTCCTGCTCTGATCCCTGGCTTTGTCTGACCATTCTGCTGCTCTGATCCCTGGCTTTGTCTGACCATTCTCCTGCTTAACCCCATACGTTCTGACCTCCTGTTGAGGATCCCGGCCTGCCTGACGACGCTTGCATTGTATGTTTTGTTATCTGTGGGTGGTTTGGTTTGGTTCGTTTGCACTGTGTTATGTTTTAGTATTGCACTGCGTTTATGTATTGTTAGTGTTAATAAATTATATTATTTATATCATATCTGGAGTCTGCGTTTCCCTGTGTCGGTTCACATACCTCTGGTCATACCCTGGAGCTCTGACAAAACCCAAATTGATAAAAGCAAACATTCAGCCAAGATGAACATTCATACTTCTAGTTCCATTTAGTGATGGTGATTTTTAAGGGCAATTAGACTGCATGCACCTTATACATACCAGTGCTTGCTGTGGGCAAATTAAAGACACTCAACTCACATGAAACATCCAGACTTAGACTACATTTCCAGAAACTCTCTTACAGTAGGTGTATGGGAAGCCTAAACTTATAAACAGAATGACAGAAGATCTTATATCTACAGTATGGGCATTTCTAGATTCCCATTGCCAGCAGATCTGGAGGAGAATAGCTTTTGTAATTATTGCTATTGTATTGACCATGATAAGCCAACATCAAAGCTGTTTGGCAGCAGCTTCATCTCTCTTCTTCTGACTAAACAAGCATATACATGTATGCTTGGTCAGGCTACCAATGGCCATCTGTGGATGAGCATAAATATAATGTCACAGGTTCCCACAGGTTCACTCTTGCCATTTCTTTACAATTCATGACAAAGTTTTCTATCTGTCTTAATGTTGGAAGTATGGGGAGAAAGATGGTGCATCCTAATAAAATATCAATGGCTTTTTTTTTTACTTATGAACTAGTTTGAATTATTAATACAATTAAATAAGGAGTATTAGTGTGGCTGCCAACCATTGCTTACTGCTGTTGGGAGTGCTATTGTTTATAGTGATGTCAGTGTTGCTGAAGATCACATGGACTGATATTAGCATGCCAAAGTGGATGCACACTCACTGCACCCTTGCTATAGATACTGTATATGGTAATGGGGCTGCATGCTCGTTTACATTTTTTTTAATCCAGGAAAGCTTTTGTAATATGACAGGAGCATTGCTAAACTGTGTGATACTAGATTTAGAAGACATGTAAGATATAGTGATAATAGTGGCTAGATTCAGCTGGTAGATAATCCTTGTACAATGATTTTTACAATGGCAAAGGAGAAGCCATTTAGGAGTAATGTTGGGCTAGATGTTTGAGTCGAATGCAAGTTCATTGTGCGTTCGTGTGTTCGGCAAACACACAAACGGAAGGGCGTTCGGCAGGCTGTTCGCACCATAAAATGCACTGTGCCCTGACAGTGCATTGTGATTGGCCAAAGCAATACACCTGACCACAAGTCAGGTGCATTGCTATGGCCAATCACAGCGCATGATAACACCACAAGGGGCAGAGTTACCCTGCCCCTTATGAAGTCATCAAGGTATTTAAGAACTGTCAGACAGCCGGGAGCCAGCGTTGAGAATGAAGCGGGGGTTTTTTTCGGGTCGGCGGTGGTGGCGGGCATCGTGATTGAGGGGGACATTTTTTAATTTTTGTTTTACCAAAAGGACTTGTCAAAGATATTTTTTACACTACACTTTTTTTCGTGAATGGGAAGCAGTTACATGTACCCCATATTCATTCACATGGGGGGGCAGGATTTGGGGGCCCCATTGTTAAAGGGGGCTTCCAGATTCTTATAAACCCCCATGCCTGCAGACCCCCACAACCACCGGCCACGGTTGTGGGGAAGCAGTCCTTGTCTTCATCAACATGGGGACAAGGTGAATTGGGGGATAAGGTGCCCCCAAAGCACCCCCCATGTTCAGGGCATGTGGCCTGGCATGGTTCGGGGAGGGGCCCTCGCTCACCCACTCCTTTCCTGACTTGCTGGGCTGCATGCTCAGATAAGGGTCTGGTATCTTTTTTAAAGATTTAATAATCCATACTAGACCTGAAGGGTATTTTTTGTAATTGCTGGCCAATGCCAGCAATTTTTTACATTCAGCTGTCAGCGGGTAACCCAACTGACAGCTGAAACATTCAAGAATGCTTTTAGTTGCTATGCGGTATCTTACCACATACTCAGATGCAGTAAGATACTGCTTAATGAATTGTCTCCTCTGTTCGAAGTCGAACTTTCATTAGGTTTGAATGTTCGACTGCGAACCGAACAGAGGGTTGTTTGGCCCATCACTATATAGGAGCTCTAAAAACGGCTGAAACATTTTCTTGTTTATTTATTCAAGTGAAAACATTGTACTCTTTCTGTAGAAATTTGGAGTAGATGTAAACCCAATGACTAAAATCTCATACGTTTTAACAGGCTAATGTAATTTCAAAGGCTGTTTTCAGCCTTTTCAAATGTGCTAATTTCTATGAATTAATACCTGCTAATTGTTCCGCAAAGATCCTTATTCAGGCACTTCCTGTTAAAGTGGTAGTAAAGTCTTGGAATGGAAAATCTGCTGACAGGGAGGGTTTTTATAACAGAAGACACCCTAGTAGTCTCTTCTGTCATAAATGTCCCCCCTGCCTGTTCAAGGTAATGTGATCTGAGCCACATATGTGCAGCTCATACCACATTTACGGCGTGCCTCAGCGATCTGACTCCCATGCGCATGCACAGGAGTGACATGACCCACAGCCCGGCCATTGAAGTGGCTGAAGAATGGGAACCTGGAAGGAGGGCAAGATTGAAGAGTTGTGTCAGAGTGGCGCTGGCGCTCTCCATTTGCAGGTAAGCCTGTCATATTGTACTAGTATGCAGTGCAGAGATGTTACTACCATTTAAGAGGTGACAGCTGGCTTCCAGTTGTGCTCTTGTGATTTCATCCAGTCACATGTGGCCATGCTGACACTCAAGTGTCACGATTGCGGCGTCAGACCCCAGACCTTCTCACCAAACTCGTGACCGAAGGACTAGCCGATCTAAAACCACGATGTCACGTGCGTAACAATGCCACACCCAGCTGCACTCTGCACAACAATTTTCCAGCTAATTGGATCACAATCGATATACCGGCAGCCTGAGCGATTGTTACTGGGTCAGGTTAAGGACGCAATTAACCCTTCACACTGCCACCACCTCCTTTTTGTACAGAGAAAGAGGAAACTCGGCAATATCAGCTAAAACACTATAATGGTTGAGATAATCATTTGCATAATATGGTCACCGCAGGCCGATTATGCAGGGCATTAAACAAACACAGTAGCGTTCTCTTTAGAGGCAGGAATTCGTAAATTGCAATAAAACGCTATAGAAACAGTTCAACACTTTCAGAAGGAAAGATTTATTACTAAAAGGTCAAACGGGTGCAATAAAAATATTTACAGAAAAAGATGTAACTAAGATATAGATATATATATAAACATACAGAAACCAACAGCACAGCAAAGAGATATCAGAGAGAGGTGAAAGGGTTAAGGTACTTGCCAAAGTCCTGGGATAGCAGATCCAAGTTTCAGAGCAAAAGGGCACGGGTCTCCCCAGGTGGTATTGATGTTAAAATGGGAGACGTCTTCAACTTTCACTCTTAGACCTGACAGCCTATTTTGTAGTCCCCAGCAGGGGGTGTCTCTGAAGTCAAGGACCAATGCCCCGTTTAGGGCGTGTAGGTATGGGTGGATACCTCAACCAGAGCCAAAATCTCCCGTAACTCATATTTTGGCCCATAACTTTCCAGCTGCACAAGTGACATTCCACCCGCAGGTAGATTATTATGCAGACACGTCTGAGGATTAATTAGATATGAATTATGAAATTATACACTGTACGGTTCACAAGATCTACTTTTCTGTTTTCCTATGTATCCGAGACAATGCGAGTAACCTATCAAACTGTTCGCCTTATTGTGGCCAATCTGATGATAGGTCCGGTTTTTATGTAAGTCTCTCATATTCCAAGATATGCGACATAGGGAAGAAATGGATTTTAAAGAGTGTTTATCTGATTCTGTCACCTACGCTGAGTTAGGTTTATTAGGTTGGAATCTCTTTCAATTCCTGGGAAAGCTTGCCTTATCTCTTCCGAGGTGTTACAATTTGCAGGTTCTTTGGACAGGGAGGCCCCGGCTCCCTTGGGGGGCTTTATAGCTCCTATGACCCTCCTGTGACATTCCCAACTCACACACATACTGGCCAAATGTCGCTGGGCCTCTCTAAGGAGGGAGGGAGGAATAATGAGGGAGAAATATATTTGTCAGGATGGATAATCCCTTTGCTAAGATGTTGGTTGAAGCCAAAATGGTTGAACCACGTCCATCTCTGGGAATACGCTATTACACCTTCCCCCTTAGGTGGCTACATTGGAGGGGACTGCAATTTACCTCCTGACGCAACCCACTTCTGCCACGGGCTGGTCTGACCAGGGCACAGAGCCACTGTGCCCAGGGGTTCACCTTGGGGTGATATGCACTGCGGGAGACCCAGGTTCCTTTTGAAAAGGAAACTATTCTCCCCAGCAACACTGCTGTGCTAACCAAGTAAGTGGTCATGGGTGAGCACCAGTCGGCTGTGGCTATCCGAATACCGTGGTGACTGCCGGGGTGCCCACCTGGTAACAAAACACTTCGGCTCAGGGGTGTCATCTGCTAACATATTAATATGTAGCTTCTTGTTGAGGTAGAGAAGGAGATTTCCCTCTCCCATCTTCTTCCTCAGGCCTAGGACTACATCTGGCCCGAAGGTAGTGGCGCTGGTGTGCACCGGACAGGCGAATTCTGGAACTCGCCTCCCAGATGTGTCCACAGGTACCTTCATCCAAGATGAACAGTCCTCGCTACCTGCTAGCATCCAGGACACCAGTTCCTCCAGTTTCCTGTCTGCTAGGTCAGTCACAGGTCCAGCTGAGCCATGATAGTTGCACCCAGGCGTCTTACCGTAGCCAGCTGCACCCACGACTGATGTAACCTGCTTTTTGGCCTGGGGAGCAGACCAGGCCACCACTGCCTCAGTCTCCCCATGCCCAGACCTCTGGGGGTCTCTTCCTACCGGTGGTTCCCAAAGCTGAACCACTGACATGCCCCACTGACAGTTACCCTTCTCGACTGTCAGACTAGGCACGGGCAGGTTGTTCCTGACTAGTGACAGGGGCCCAAGTTGCTCTTCCCAGACAGGGCCGAACACCGCAAGACCCCTAAAGTAGGCAACAGCATCCAGTTCCACTCCACATTGCAGGTCATTCCTGACCCCTGGGGAGGTGGTTGGTGCGTTCTCAACCCCAACTAGCTTTCCCGTGAATTCAGGCAAGCCACTTGGGGTAGGGAAGGCTGGCTCATCCTGAGCCTCCTGGGTTAGATATGGTGGTCCATACCCTCTTCTCAGGTCCATGATAGTTAGACAACAGGCCCCTTCCGGATGCTCCATTACCTCATGGCTCCTGGGTAGTCCAAAACCACAGGGCTGGTGCTCAGTTTTCCAAGGTCCTCAAAAAGCCTGGTCATCTGATTCTGTTTGAGGACCGAGACTACCGGGGATGCCCAGACTCTAGCTGACCCCTGGATTCTGGACTGCGCCATTCCCTCTGTCTCTTTGGCCCATTCAGCCTGCACCTCCTGGGAGAGAAGGTTGGCAGAAGGCAGGAGGGAGGCATGCATTCTGCCGTCTACCTTCTGAACCGCACGGTGAGCTCTCCCCGGGTTCTCCTGAATCCAGACACCATCTATCAGAGGCATTGCCAGCAGCTTCGGGACCTGAGTGGCAAGGAAAGGTGATTGGGGCTGAGGACCGCAGCCCTCTCTCTGAAATCCGAGCATCAACCCAAATAAGGCCCCTTGCACTCCCAATCTGAGTGTGCTGTCCCTGGCTAGGACACATGTTTGTCTGCTTGATGACACACCGTGACAGATCAGATCAGATGACATGCTTTCAGGCTTCCAGCCCCCTGTGGATAGGCCATTCTTCCTGTCAGGCCTGTGTTTACTCTTCCCAGCAGGGGAGCTCAGCTCTAGCCAGATGCTGAAATCCCCATCTGAATGGCTTTCCAGGGCTGCCTTACCCGTGGAACTACAAGTCCCAGCCGGCTGTTGTTTACCCTTCTCAGCAGGGCAACTCATAGCTAGCTGACCTCCTGAAGTTCCTTTGTGAATCGCTTTTCAAGGCTGCCTTATGTGTGGAACTACAAGTCCCAGCCGGCTGTTGTTTACGCTTCTCAGCAGGGCAACTCATACCTAGCTGACCTCTGAAGTTCCTTTGTGAATCGCTTTTCAGTGCTGCCTTATGCGTGGAACTACAAGTCCCAGCCGGATGTTGTTTACCCTTCTCAGCAGGGCAACTCATAGCTAGCTGAACTCTGAAGTTCCTTTGTGAATCGCTTTTCAGTGCTGCCTTATGCGTGGAACTACAAGTCCCAGCCGGCTGTTGTTTACCCTTCTCAGCAGGGCAACTCATAGCTAGCTGACCTCTGAAGTTCCTTTGTGAATCGCTTTTCAGTGCTGCCTTATGCGTGGAACTACAAGTCCCAGCCGGATGTTGTTTACCCTTCTCAGCAGGGCAACGCATAGCTAGCTGAACTCTGAAGTTCCTTTGTGAATCGCTTTTCAGTGCTGCCTTATGCGTGGAACTACAAGTACCAGCCGGTGGCCCAGTACCATGCAAGGCCAACAGTTGGGCACTTATCGAGGCATAATCTTCTGAGACTGGGCAAGGAATCAGGCCTATCCAGACCATCCCTTTGCTCAGCCCCCAGAGATTGTGCAAGGAGGAATAGGATGAGCACTGCCAGAGCCCTACAATATGACCTCCAACAGGCCACTGGTCTCTAACCAAACAATGAGAAACAGACTTCATGAGGGTGGCCTGAGGGCCTGACATCCTCTAGTGGGCCCTGTACTCACTGTCCGGCACCATAGAATTTGATTGACATTTGCCATTGAACACCAGAATTGGCAGGTCCACCACTCGCGCTCTGTGCTTTTTACAGATGAGAGCAGGTTCATCCTGAGCACACATGATAGACGTGAAAGGGCCTGGAGAAGCCATTAAGAACGTTAGGCTGCCTGTAACATCGTTCAGCATGACCGTTTTTGGTGGTGGGTCAGTGATGGTCTGGGGAGGCATATCCATGCAGGAACGCATAGACCTCTACATGCTAGACAATGGTACCCTGACTGTCATGTCATTAGGTATTGGAGTTAAATCCTTGGACCCATTGTCAGAAACTATGCTGGTGCAGTGGTTCCCGGGTTCCTCCTGGTGCATGAAAATGCCCAGCCTTATGTGGTGAGAATATTCAGGCAGTTCTTGGAGGACGAAAGAACTGATACCATTGAATGTCCCCCACGCTTGCCTGACCTAAACCAAATAGAACACCTCTGGGATATCATGTTTCTCTCCATCCGACGATGCCAGATTGCACCTCAGACTGTCCAGGAGCTCAGTGATGCTCTGGTCCAGACCTGGGAGGAAATACCCCAGGACGCCATCCGTCATCTCATTAGGAGCATGCCCCGACGTTGTCAGGCATTCATACAAGCACGTGGGGGCCATACAAACTACTGAGTACCATTTTGAGTTGCTGCAATGAAATTTCAGCACAATGGATTAGTCTGCTGCATCATTTTTTCACTTTGATTTTTGGGGGTGTTTTTAAATTCAGTCCTCTGTAGGTTGATCATTTTCATTTCCATCAAACGATGGGGCATTCTTACATTCCTAACACATTATGCAGTCCATATCAGTATAGATATCCAGCATATTTTTCCCCATTGAGATCTGATGTGTTTTCAAAGTGTTCCTTTAACTTTTTTGAGCCGTGTGTAAGTGTGTGTGTATATAAGTGTGTGTGTGTTTATATATATATATATATATATATATATATATATATATATACACAGTATATATATATATATATATATATATATATATATATATATACATACATACATACATACATACATGGACAGAGAGAGAGATATTTTTCTTTGCATCCTTGCTATGTTTGTGTACAATTATTATTTTATTCGTGATATATAAAATTTTGATGCCCCAGGATCTCCCAGGCATTCCACACATTTCAGGCAAACTGACATAGCTATCGCTGTGCATGAATTTATCATATCAAGATGAATCACCGGAAACTCTAAAATGACACTTAAAGCGGAGCTCCACCCAAAAGGGGAATTTCTGCTTTAAAGACTGGTCCCCCGTTCCCCATAAGGTTTGGCACCTTTGGGGGGCAGGGAGGAGCGGGTACCCGAATTTGACAGGTACCAGCTCCCACTTCCGCTCCAATCGCAATTGGAAGTGGAAGGTGGTCTCCCTCTCTGTAGTCTTTTGGGACACGTGGCAGGTCCCAGAAGACTACAGGATCATTCAGGAAGTGCAGCGTTACTCGCGCATGCGCAGTGGGTACACAAAAACATCTGGAACTCCGCTTTAACCACTTCTTGAACGCGCTATATCTGAATGACAGCTACAGTGCAGTCATCCAGTTCTGAGAGGGTGTCACATGATGTCCTCCCAAAACGCACGCCCCCAGTGGGGCGCTCTCTGTGATCATTGTGTCCTTTGGACACAGCTGATCACATGACATGGTAAAGGGGCAATCACAGCGGCCTTTTACCATGTGATCAGTCTAATCACAGCTTATCACTGTGTACCGGTTACTTACCGGTTATCCGCAATACTTTCCTCATGCTGTTACAATGTGAGGAAAGTACTGCCAATAACTGTCAATTGTGAAAGGAGACATCTACACTGATAATCCGTACCCTGGTTTTCAGTGCAGCCCCAAAAGTGTCCATCAGTACCTGTCTGTGCTACCAGTCTGTGCCCGTCAGTGCTGCCTATCAGTGCCCATCAGTGCCGCATTCCAGTGCAGCCTCATCATCAATGCCCACCAGTGTCGCCCCATCAGTGCAGTCTATCAGTGCCCATCAGTGCGGCCTCATCAGTGCCCATTAATGCTGTCTATCAGTGCAGCCTCATTAATGCACATCAGTGAAGGAGAAAAATTACCTGTTTGCAAAATTTTATAATACAAACAAAGAAAAATGTTGTTTTTTTTTCAAAATTTTCTGTGTTTTTTCATTTGTTTAGCAAAAAATAAAACACCCTGTGGTGATTAAATGCCACCAAAAGAAAGCTCTATTTGTGTAAAAAAAATAAAAATTGAATATGAGTACAGTGTTGCATGACCATGCAATCATCATTCAAAGTGTGACTGCACTGAATGCTGAAAATTGGCCTGGGCACGAAGGTGGTGAAAGTGTCCAGTAGGCAAATGTTTAAACAGATCCCCCAATCATAGAGAAGGTGCCACTTTCTGGGCCAGATTTATTCAAATTTTATGAGTGTATTATTCACAACTAGATAAAGCAGGGAGGAACACTCACAAAGCGAAGAACATCTACACACACCATCTGGAAGGTAGACACCATCTCACGAGGACACTCATATCATCTTAAGACATTCATCAACTAGAGAAGAGATGCCATTTTAGGGAAGCTCCAATCCACCCACTAATTGGCAGCCATCTTTGGGTCTGATCATCAGTTATCTAAAAAGGTTACCTGATACTTAGAGGGTAATTATAATATATTTTCTATTGATTTTGCTTGATTAGATGGATATCAGTTGCCGTATTCCTTTTTGCAACCTAATAAGTTCTCCTCACAATAGCATAACTACACAAGCTAGGTAATTTGTTGTTTTGTTTTGTTCTTGGGCTGTATAGTCATTCAATTTTGTGTAGTTTGACACTTATTCCTTCTGCAGGGGAAAAGCAGTTGAATTCCGTAAAACGCAGATTATAATCTTATAGTTATCAGTGGTTATGTTTATGGGGAGAAAATAATGACTGAAAATTAATTTCATCAATTCAATTTAAGCACAATTATCGTAGTGTCTATATGTATCACAATCTAACTATTATTAATGGTGTTTGTAAAGTCACTTTGTGAAACAAATATTAATTGATTTCATAATCTCCAGTCCATACTCACACTGATCTGGTTTGTGTTCTTAAAGAATTTTGCTTGGGTAAAAACTAACCGAGAATAATTTAAGTCAGTTAAATTATTTTTATAAATAATTTTAGTATTGGAGGTTGTGTGATTCGATTGATTTAGCTGTCTAAATTAATTGTTCAGGCATTCTCTGACAATTTATCTGATAATGCTGATCTACCAATTTAGCTTAGGCAGACAGAAACATTGTATACACATACATATTCTTGCCATATATGCAATATATGATCGTACCTAAAACCCCGAGTTTTGCTGGAAACATCAGTGATAATCCAACTGGAAGACCAATGAGGTAATAGCCCAAAAAAATTGTAATCGCACCAATTTTTTGCCTTCCTGTTCCTCTTAATATTCCACCACAGACTGCCTATAACAGAATATTGAATGTTAATTGTTGTATACGTTTATCTTATGAAAAAAACAGCTTTGTGATGTGAAGAGCAACCAAAAGTACCACATTCCTAAAAATCATACTATACATTATCAGTCTTTTAGTTGGGGTGAGACTTTTTAGATGAGTCTAAGACCAGTTGAAAAAATCATACAATTATACTTTATTTCATATTTTGACAAATATTAAAAGACCATAAAAAAGTCTTGCAGTTCCATAATAAACTTTTAATTTATCAGTGATCTTAAAATGCAGGACTATATCTTATCATCTTGTCTCTCGACCACCACTTCTAAATGTGGATATACTGTACATGCATACTTTACCCATATGCTCAAAATTACAAATTATACATTGCTCGTTTTCAGAGTCCACTTTACGTATATTTACATATAAGGTGGCTGTATTCTCAATGCTCTTTGCGATCTGCTTCCTCAGGAGATCAAGGCAACGAAGGTCACAGCATAATATTTAAATAATTACATATTACATTCCACATCAACTCATTTCTACCTTTAACGCTCTACTTCATCCTGCACTGCCTCCACCCACTATCTCACTCACTGCCCAGGAAATCGCCAATCACTTCAAAAATAAGATTGATACAATTCATGATGAAATCTCCACTCTACAGATATCCCCCCCCCCCACTTAACACCCCATGTCCACAGGTAAACTCAACACTTCCCTTATTCAACCCTACTACTGTAGACAAGGTTGCTAAACCTTTTTCTAATGCCCACCTAACCACCTGCTCTCTGGACCCTATTCCCTCTCAAATACTGCAGTCAGCCTCTGGCACTATCCTAAACTCTCCAACTCACATCTTCAATCTCTCCCTCTTTTCTGGCATCTTCTCCAACTCTCTAAAACATGCACTGGTCATTCCCATACGTAATAAGCCTTCCTTGGACCCCACCAATCTTAACAATCTTTTCCTCCAAACTCCTTGAACGCCTTCAACTGACTAAGTGACCACTTCATTAAGAATAACCTTCTTGATCACCTTCAGTCTGGATTTTGCCCTCAACACTCCACAGAAACTGCTCTCCTAAAACTCAAACGATTTACTAACAGCTAAAACCAAAGGACACTGTTCCATACTCCTACTTCTGGACCTTTTGGTTGCCTTTGATACGATTGACCACCCCCCTCCTGAATAAACTTTACTCCTTTGATCTCCATGCCTGTGCTCTACCTTGGTTCTCATCCTACCTATCCCACCATACCTTCACAATTCTACTCCCTCTTCTCTTCCTTTCTCCGTCAGAGTCCCCCAAGCTTCTTTTCTTGGATCTCTCTACACCTCAGCTCACAACATCAGTCTCCTCATGCATCACTAATTTACTGACCAACATATCAGTCTGGATGTCACACCACTTGCTCAAACTTAACCTGTCAAAACCAAGCTCATAATATTTCCTCCCCACACGTGCCCCTTCCCCTGACTTCTCTGTCAAGATCAATGAGTCAACTATTAACCTGTCCCCGCATGCCAGGATGCTAGGTGTAAATCTGGACTCTGAACTCTCCTTTCAGCCCTACATCCAATAACTTTCCAAAGCTTGCTGCCTCAACCTCCACAACATCTCCAAAATACGCCCCTTCTTAACCAATGACACAGCAAAGCTCCTAATCCACTCCCTGGTTATCTCTCATCTCGACTACTGCAACTCCCTGTTCATTGGCTTACCCTTACATAGGCTATCCCCCCTTCAGTCCATCATGAATGCTGCCGGTCAGACTCATCCACCTTACCAACCATTCAGTGTCTGCTACTCCTCTCTGCCAATCCCTCCATTGGTTGCCACTTTGCTAACAAACTAAATTCAAAGTACTAACAACTTACAAAGCCATCCACATTTCTGCCTCCACTACATCACTAACCTGGTCTCAAAATACCAACCAAATTGTTATCTTCATTACTTCAAGACCTCCTGCTTCCAAGTCTCCCCCATCCTATGGAATTTCCTACCCCAATCTGTCCGACTATTTCCTAATCTGTCCACTTTTTGGCTCCATGCACACTGGGCTTAAAAAAACACCAGTTCCCATGGCAGAAAAAATTCTGATATAGAGCTTTTTTGTACAAAGTTTAGGTGAGTTTAGCATTATTTCTGCCAAAAAGCTCTAATCAAAAACGCAAACCTGCCTCTAAATGTTGAGCCTAAAATATGCCTCTAATCTACCTAATGTGCATGGACACATAGGATAACACTGAGCTGCTTCTACAGGCAAAACATAAAACTCCTGTGGAAGCAGCAATTTTAAGCCAGTGTGCTTCGAGCCCTAGGCGACCCCAGAAAACCTCTCTTCAGAAAAGCCTATCCTGCCTCCTCCTAACAACTGTACTTTTATTTTCTCCATCAGCTCATTCCCAGTTATCTTCTTTTGTATTAATTGGTTCCCCCCTTTTAGATTGTAAGCTCTAACGAGCAGGGCCCTCAGATTTCTACTCTATAAAATTGTATTGTAACTGTACTGTCTGCCCTCATGTTGTAAAGCTCTGCACAAACTGTTGATGCAATATAAGTTCTGTATTATAATAATAATAATAATAATAATTATGTCTTACTATCTCTACATCCATATACAGTCATGGCCGAAATTGTTGGCACCCTTGATATTTTTCCTGAAAATCAAGTATTTCACACAAAAAAGGTATTGCATTAACACATGTTTTGCTATACACATGTTTATTCCCTTTGTATGTATTGGAACAAATATAAAACAGAGGCAGAAAAGCAAATATGACATAATGTCACACAAAACCCCAAAAATGGGCTGGACAAAAGTATTGGCACCCTTAACTTAATATTTGGTTGCACACCCTTTGGAAAACATAACTGAAATCAGTCGCTTCCTATAACCATCAATAAGCTTCTGACACCTCTCACCCGGAATTTTGGACCACTCTTCCTTTGCAAACAGCTCCAGGTCTCTCTTATTGGAAGGACACCTTTTCCCAACAGCAATTTTAAGATCTCTCCACAGGTGTTCAATGGGATTTAGATCTGGGCTCATTGCTGGCCACTTCAGAACTCTCCAGCGCTTCTTTGCCATCCATTTCTGAGTGCTTTTTGACGTATGTTTGGGGTCATTGTCCTGCTGGAAGACCCAGGATCTTGGACGCAAACCCAGCTTTCTGACACTGGGCCCTACAGTGCGACCCAAAATCCTTTGGTAATCCTCAGATTTCATGATGCCTTGCACACAGTCAAGGCACCCAGTGCCAGAGGCAGCAAAACAACCCCAAAACATCATTGAACCTCCACCATATTTTACCGTAGGTACTGTGTTTTGTTCTTTGTAGGCCTCATTCCGTTTTCGGTAAACAGTAGAATGATGTGCTTTACCGAAAAGCTCTATCTTGGTCTCATCTGTCCACAAGACGTTTTCCCAGAAGGCTTTTGGCTTACTCAAGTACATTTTGGCAAACTGTAGTCTTGCTTTTTTATGTCTCTGTGTCAGCAGTGGGGTCCTCCTGGGTCTCCTGCCATAGCGTTTCATTTCATTTAAATGTCGACGGATAGTTCGCGCTGACACTGATGCTCCCTGAGCCTGCAGGACAGCTTGAATGTCTTTGGAACATGTTTGGGGCTGCTTATCCACCATCCGGACTATTCTGCGTTGCAATCTTTCATCAATTTTCCTCATCCGTCCACGACCAGGGAGATTAGCTACAGTGCCATGGGTTGCAAACTTCTTGATAATGTTGCGCACTGTGGACAAAGGCAAATCTAGTTCTCTGGAGATGGACTTGTAACCTTGAGATTGTTGATATTTTGCCACAATTTTGGTTCTCAGGTCCTCAGACAGTTCTCGTCTCCTCTTTCTGTTGTCCATGCTTAGTGTGGCACAGACAGACACACAATGCAAAGGTTAAGTGAACGTCTCTCCTTTTTATCTGCTTTCAGGTGTGATTTCTATATTGCCCACACCTGTTACTTGCCCCAGGTGAGTTTACAGGAGCATCACATGCTTGTAACATTCTTATTTATCCGCAGTTGTGAAAGGGTGCCAATACTTTTGTCCAGCCCATTTTTGGAGGTTTGTGTGACATTATGTCGAATTTGCTTTCTTTCCTCCCTTTTTTTGTTTTGTCCCAATACACACAAAGGGAATAAACATGTGTATAGCAAAACATGTGTTAATGCAATACGTTTCGTGAGAAATACATGATTTCCTGGAGAAATATCAAGGGTGCCAACAATTTCGGCCATGACTGTACAATTAATAATTTTGATACTTACATAAGAATAAAGCCAAAAATAAGAAAATAATGTAGCCCTATGGGGCCAAAACATCACACTAGCATGATGGTATAGACATTCTGTGTGTGGGGGGGCCATTGGGGGAAGATAGCATTCAAACTAGCCTTGAAGTCCTTAAATTATCTACAAATATTTCCAAAAGATATGCACAGCATAAGGTAAGTATCCCTGGATAGAGTGGTATTACTATGACATTAACAGAGGTGAAAGTATACAGATACACACCTAAAGATGCTCAAACTATAGCCAATAAGTTTCAGCTTTCATCCGTTGGGAAAACTGCATTATACGTCATACCTGATATATCTAGTTACTCCTCCAATGCTCTGTTTCTCAAGGGTGCTAGAGGTAAACCGGCACTGGTAACCTATTGAACAGGGGAAGGATACACATTCAAAACCCATCAAATCAGCTTATCCCCATTACCTGTCTTTAAGTTAAGTCCATAAACTGAGCGAATTTCTTTCCTGCAACCACAGACAGTATTGACGGGGGAATCCCTCCTGCCATGCCATTGTATTCTACTTGCGGGGGGAGACATCCACATCGGGAGAAGACAGCGAATATTGGAAATGGCTATACTAGGCACTAGCAATAATTGCATGTAAAATTCAGCAGGTTGGTTGTACCCAAGTTGATTGATCGATCAACTTGGTATATTTAGCCCGCACATACATGGTTCGAATCTCCTGCTGAACTGGCTGAAATTCAAACCTTCTATGGCCAGCCTTATGCAATTCATTCTACCTCCAGCAGGTGTCTCGTTCACCAGAGAGGGGGCTGGTTAGTCACCCTCAGTGTAGCAGTAAACATCCTTTTTCTTAAACTCAACCAAATCTGATAATGATATGAAACACCAAGATGTATGTTCCAGTCTCCATTCTCCTTCCTTGTTGCCAAACATTGTTGCTCACCATATGGTGCATGAGTCCAACTGGTCCTTGGGAACATGTCAGCCTCATGTGGATAATGGTTGCTATTAATCCATGCTGCCTCCCCCAATCCTTGTGTGCTCAGGACACCCATCGTGTGATGTCAGTGAAATCGGCTGCCATTTTGGACTAGGTGCCTTCCAGACATAGGCACACACCATTATCATGGCACAAGCTGGTAACCCACCAATGGTGGGGTGGAAATGTAGAGAAAAACAAGAGGGAAACAGGAAGTAAAACCCAAAAAAGAGTGGTCCATACTTACGACCTTTACAACATCAAAAAAGATCCCCAGTGGCTCCAAACCCCACACAGATGGGGGTATTAAAAACAGTGCCCACACAAAGTAGGCAACTCAACTCCTGCATAGGGCAACATACAGGAAAACCTTTAATCAAAACAACACTAAATACAATTGTACATCATGTGCATTATGCTGTGTGTATACAGTATGTATATATATATCATTTTTATTTATTTGTAACTGGTATACTAACATGACTAAATATAAGGAATGAAGTATCATGCCCATAGATATGGTTCGACACCTGTAAGGGAGGGAGGGGGTGTCAGACAGGTGGTGGCCAGATGCCTCAGAACATATGTACTCACCCCCCCAGGGTGTACAAACAAGCAATCCCAACATATTCAATGATAATCAATAATTCAGTGTAAAGGAAGCATTTAAAGCCTAAACTGTAATTAGCCTCGAAGGGATAGTATCCTTCAGCTGGTGTATTCATTTGGCCTCTCTCTGTAGCAAGGAATTGCAAGAAATTGCTTTTTTAATAGTCTCTCAATATTTTTCTGAATATGTAATAAACTACAGTAATACCTCGGTTTACAAATTTAATTCGTTCTGCAGGACTTTTTGTATAGCGAAAAATTCGTAAATTGAAACGCCGTTTCCCATAGCAATGCATTGAAACCCAATTAATCCGTTCAAGGAGATCAGAAAAAAGTAAACACTACTAAAATACCACATGAGTTATTTTATCAAGTCATGCGGTATTTTAGTAGTGACAACCATGTGTTAATGTTTCAGCTGTCAGCGGGGTTCCCCACTGACAGCTGAATGTAAAAGTATGCCGGAAATTAAAAAAATTATTTCAAAAACGGCATGGGGTCCCCCCTCCCATCCATACCAAGCCCTTATCGGGTCTGGTATGGATTTTGAGGGGAACTCCCACACCAAAGTTTAAAAAAAAAATGCCGTGGGTGTCCCCCCCACAATCCTTACCAGACCCTTGTCTGAGCATGCAGCCCGGCAGGTCAGAAAAGGGGGGGGCGAGCGAGAGTGAGCGCCCCCCCCTCCTGAACCATACCAGGCCACATGCTCTCAACATTGGGGGGTGCTTTGGGGCAGGGGGGCTCCCCCCCAAAGCACCTTGTCCGCATGTTGATGGGGACAAGGACCTCTTTCCCTCAACCCTGGCCGGTGGTTGCGGGGGTGTGCGAGCAGGGAGCTTATTGGAATCTGGAAGCCCCTTTAACAAGGGGGCATCCAGATCCTGGGTCCCCCCCATGTGAATGAGTAGGGGTACATGGTCGTCGATGGCTTCAAGCCTTCTGCCTGCTCCGGTGGTTTGACAGTTCTTAAACATGTAAGGGGCGGGGACACCCGGGGACATCACGCATGTGACCCCACCCCATGTGACATTTATTCTTATTTCGGATCGGCGGCAGCAGCGGCAGTGACGGCGGGCATCGTGATTGATGTTGGATCTACTGCGGGGGACATTCTTTTCGTTTTTATCTTTTAATAAAGGACTTGTCAAAGACTGTGTCTTGTCTTTTTTCACACTACACTTTTTGTTTTTTGTGAATGAGTAGGGGTACCATGTACCCCATACTCATTCACATGGGGGGGGGCAGAAATCGGATGCCCCCTTGTTAAAAGGGGCTTCCAGATTCAGATAAGCCCCCTGCCCGCAGACCCCCACAACCACCAGCCAAGGTTGTGGGGAAGAGGCCCTTGTCCCCATCAACATGGGGACAAGGTACTTTGGGGGGAGCCCCCCGCCCCAAAGCACCCCCCCATGTTGAGGGCATGCGGCTCTCACTCCCCCCCCTTTCCTAACCTGCAGGGCTGCATGCTCGGATAAGGCTCTGGTATGGATTTTGGGGGGACCCCCACGCCATCTTTTTTTTAATTTTGGCGTGGGCGTTCCTCTCAAAATCCATACCAGACCCGAAGGGCTTGGTATAGATGGGAGGGGGAACCCCACGCCATTTTTTTTATTTATTATGTTGCCGGTTTTTAAATGTAATTACTGCTTTTTTTTAAGAGAAACACTTTTCCTTTTAGTTTCTTAAAAGAAACAAAGTTTCCGTTAACTCCGGGGAAAGTGACAGCTAATTCTGTGAGCTATAGTGAAGAAAAAAAAAAGCTGGCAATTGCATATAAAAATCAGCACTGACAGACACTTCGTATTGCGAAAACAATTTGTTAAAATTTCGTAAACCGAGGCATTATTTTCAATGTATTTTCATTCGTAAACTGAAAATGACAGTAACCGAGGCATTTGTAAACCGAGATATTACTGTACAATTGTATGATTTTATTTATGACTCATATTTGGCACCTTACCCGACTCAGGCATTGATTATGTACAACATACTTTAATCTTCCATGGGACCACTATGAAATCTATCATGTATGAATTGCAAAAACTGTGGAGCAGCCTATAAATGAGCCAATGTTTTTGCATAGATTATAAAAAAAAACAAAAAACTTTTTCCACTCGTTTTAATCAATATTCCCTTAAGTTATATATAACTGGGTTAAATAATGAAATACTTACATTTATACCATCACACAGGTGAACTGAAGAAAGTATGAAGATAAGTTTTGAAACCAAAGTAACAACATCCCTAAATTTAACAAAAACAAATATATAAGTTCACATAGCTTTGTACTATAAACTATTTACCAAGAGAGTATTATATTAAAAACATTTTCTCCTGTTTTATGTAGGATAGGACAAGTAGTCATTTAATTTACTTAAAGTGGAATTACACTCACCTTGGCTCCAGCAACGTGACATTCTGAATAAATGAAAAAGAATCAGGAGTCCCTGACTAAGCCACGTGGGTTAGTGGCGTAATGCGTGGGGTGGAGCTTAGCGATATCACTACGGACCCACAGACCGGAAGTTCGGAGATTATTTGCTGTTTTACCGCTTTACTTATTCTGATACATTGTGAGTGTTACTCTGTTTGTTCTTTTTCATTTATTAAATTATTTTACACTATTGGAGGCTGTTCTCTCTTGCTATATGCTGAGGTTGAGTTTTGAAGAAATCCCTGTGGGTGATCGTGTTTTACCATCCCCGCTAATGTTTATTACAAGCCCTTTGCTGCCATCTGGAGTCCATTTATGGAGTGATTATGCTTGTTAGACCTATGTTGTTATATAAGACCACTATTTGAGGTGAGCAGCCATCTTATTTTCAGAAGGAGGGGCACTGAATTCATTTTGCGGTGGAGCACTGTCAGTTTAAGCATAAGAACTGTTTTTGCTGTGGAGCACTATCTGTGGAGGCACAAGATTTATTCAGTTTTAGGACTGATTATGCATTTAACCTCTTTAATACCAGCCACAGTATATACACTGCGGCAGGGTGGCACCGCTGTGCTAGAGCACGTTAAAAAATGGCGTCTAGCAAAACAGGTAGGGGGTGCACGTGAGGTGCGTGCCTGCCCTACCCGTCCCGCAGATCGTGACAGCGGGAGTCCATCACCGGATCCTGGCAGGTCATTAGCCGCCGAGTCCCGGCGATTACCGGTAAACACTGACAGATAGCACGGCTGCATTGTTTACATTACAGCTCTGCTATCTGTCGGTTCAGAGCACACTGAACCTGAGAGAAGACTTTATCTCATGGGATCAGCAAGTTCCTGTGAAGTGCACACCCCCCACCCACTAGCAAAACACTCCCCTCACACAGTTAACCCTTTCATTCAATAAAAATGTTAACCCCTTCCTCCCCAGTGCCATTAGTACAGTGTCAGTGTTTTTTTTTTTCACTGATCACTGTATTGGTGTCACTGGGGATGTCAGTGATCCCAAGTCAGTTCCCTCCCAGTGTCAAAATGTCCGCCGCAGTCCTGCCATAAGTTGCTAATCACTGTCATAAATCGCTGATCACCGCCATAAGTCGCTGATTGCCGCAATTATTATAATAAAAAAAAAAAATCCTAGTATCTTTCCCACCATTTGTAAACGCTATAAGTTTCACGTAAACCAATTAATTTACACGTATTGGGATTTTTTTTAGCAAGGACATGTCGCAGAATACATTTTGGCCGAAATGTATGACAAAATTAGATTTTTAAATTTTTTTACTGGACATGTTTTGTAGCAAAAAGTCCAAAATGTTTTTTTTCTCAAAATTGTCAGCCTTTTTTTTTATAGCGCAAAAAATAAAAAACGCACAGGCGATCAAATACCACCAAAAGAAAGCTCAATTTGTGGGAAAAAAAGGACGTAAATTTAATTTGGGTGTAGTGTTGCATGACCGCGCAATTGTCAGTTAAAGTAACGCAGCAACGTAACACAAACCACTTCTGTAACCGCTTCCTGATCGCCCTATAGCAGAAATACTACTAAAGGGCGGCATGGGTGCGCAAAATCACATATATATATATATATATATATATATACGTGATTCGCGCTCCCGTGGTTTTCACGCCCCTCACAGATGGCGTCAGATTGCCGTCAGTACACCAGTCTCACATTTAACCCCTTGATTGCCAGCAACACGCTCATACACAATAAATCTGCATTGCTAGTATAGTGTCTGAACGGATCAATATCTTTGATCAGGTCAGCACTATACCAGCGTTCACATTAGTATAGCGTCCTTAAAAACGCAGCGTTAACGGGATCAGCCCTGACACCTGCCAGCACCTGCGTTTAGCCCCTGTGCTTACCTCCACCTTTTCCCCCAGCAAGTGCAGTGTCAGTAGGTCCCTGTCACTTGATATATTACACACAAAACCGTAGTGTTCGCAGAATCAGGCCTGATCTCTGTTAGCACTTGCTGGTAAATTTTGATGACTCTCATATGCAGCCTCTCAGATTGTAAGCTCCCAGGATCAGGCCCTCCTAACCCTCTTGTATTGAACTGTATTGTTGCTGTATTGTCTCCCGTTATATTGTAGCGCTGAGCAAACTGTTGACGCTATATAAATCCTGTATAATAATAATAATAATACCAGCACTGCGGTATGACTTGGTGACGTGGCGAGTCCTATAAGTGCAGTACAAGCTGGTGCGGTGGCGAGCACAAGTATTGTCCCGCAGCCACTAAGAATTCGCACACAGGCCCATAGAGCCCCTAATATCCTTCCGGATGTGCTTGCAAATCCCTATTGGCAGTCCACAAATTTTGCAGCACTTTTACTTCCCCGGTTCACTGCCCAACCCGGAATTCAGGTGGAAATAGAAAATTAAATTACTCCCCTTGATTTTTGGAGCTGTTTTTCATGGAATATCTGTATGCGTTGATTGTGGATCAAAGCAATTTATATGCACAACAATTTATAGCCGCCAACCTAAATTCAAACCTTGCCAGACCATTCGCATGGAAACTCATTACGGTTTCCGAATTAACTTTTTTTGGGGGCCTAACCCTCAACGTGGGCATTACTAAAATAAATGAATTGCAGTTGTATTGGTCCGCAGACCCGATTCATCATATGCCGTGTTCTCTGCGGCTATGGCCAGGCATAGATATGAGAGTATAATGTGTTTTATGCATTTCAACGACAATACACTCTGTCATCCTCGGGGTGACTCTGAATTTGACAGGCTACACAAAATGCAGCCCCTCGCAAATCACCTTAACCAAACATTTGCAGATGTCTATACTCCCCAGCAAAAAAATCTGCATTGATGAGTCCCTAATTAATTTTTCTGGCTGCCTTGCATTCAAACAATTTCTCCCCAGCAAGCGTGCCAGATACGGGGTCAAGATGTAGAAGACCAGTGAGAGGGCAACAGGCTATACTTATAAGTTTCAGATTTACGAGGGAAAAGATAGTCAGGTGGAGCCCCCTGGATGCCCAGACTACATGGGGAGCAGTGGCAAGATAGTTTAGGACTTGGTGTCATTCTTTTTCCATATGGGGTACCACTGATACGTGGACAATTTTTATTCAGCCACTATTTAGACATTTGTACAATCTTGGAACTGGCGCTTGTGGCAAAGTGTGATCTAATGTGTGTCCACCATTAGAAGTGGGTGGATGCAGGGTGGTATATTTTAATGGTGGGCATACCACACACTTTTTTTTGGCAGAGATTTCTTCTCTTTTTTTCATTCAGTCCACTGGCTGCATAAAAAAAACCCCAAAAGAACGTAGCATATATACCCAACAAGGACCAGCGACGTACTGGTACATCACTGGGTTTGAGTGGTTATACCAGGATAATGCCTACAGCTGCAGGCAATATCCTGGTATCATTTTTTTCAGCTGGTGATCAGCTTTCATGTAAAAGCAATCCTAGTGGATAATCAACTGCAGGATTGCTTTTACAAGCAGTGGGAGACAATAACCCCCCTCCCCCGCTGCCTTCCACGGCCTTCTCGGGCAGTCCCGAGCCATAGGGGGAACCTGAGAATGCAGCCGGTGTTTCTGCCAGCTGACCATAGAGCTGATTGGAGACCAGAATGATGCCAACCATCTCTATAGCCTAATAATTTGGAAGCTACGAGCATTTCATCACTTCAGTTTCGCAGGATATAAACAGCACCATTTGTAAATTGGGAAAGCATTTGGTCACACCGATTTTGTTTGATTAGATAATGTAAGGGCAGAGGAGAGATCTAGAGTCTGATAGACCCCAGATTTCTCAAAAAAGAATATATGACAATGCTCATTGAAGTAAAAGAGGGTATTTGCATTCCCTGTGATAGCATTAAAAGTGATCAAAAAAAAATTAAAAGGATAGTGTAAAAATAATAAAAAAAATCAAAATAACTTAAAAAAAAAAAGTACCCTCGCCCCCCCCGCGCATGCGCGCACCTGCGTTCATGAGCGTTGACCGTGTGCCAGTATGGAAACAGCAGCTGCACCATGCATGTGAGGTATTGCAACGAACTTCAGATCAAGGGCAGTAATTCTAACACTAGACCTCCTCTGTAAATCTAAAATGGTAGCTTGGAAAAAGGCTTTTAAACATTGCCTATGGATATTAAAAACGAATGCAGTTTGTCGCCATTGCATGGGGCATGCGCAGTTTTAAAGCATGTCATGTTTGGTATCTATGTACTCGGAATACTATCATCTTTTATACTTTACCAAATAATTGGCCAATATATTGTGGTTTTGTGCATTAAAAGTGAAAAAAGTGTATTTTTAAAAAAAAATTGTGTTTGAAAAAATGTGAGGTATCGTCGTGAACGCCAGATTAAGAGCAGTAATTCTAGCACTAGACCTTCTCTGTAAATCTAAAATGGTAGCTTTTAGGTAGGTAGGTTTTTAAAGCGTTGCCTATGGATATTAAAAATGTATGCAGTTTGTCGCCATTGCACGGGGCATGCGCAGTCATGTCATGTTTGGTATCTATTTACTCGGCATACCATCATCTTTTATACTTCACTAAAATAATTGGCCAATATATTGTGTTTTTGTGCATTAAAAGTAAAAAAAGTGTATTTTTTTTTTAATTTGCGTTTGAAAAATCGCTGCGCAAGTACTATGTGCCATAAAAAATTGTAGTACCCACCATTTTGTTCACTATGGTGTTTGTTTTTAAAAAAAAATATAATGTTTGGGGTTTACATTAATTTCCTAGCAAAAAAGACTGATTTTTTTCATGTGACTAAAAAGTGTCAGAAAAGGCTTGGTCTTCAGGGGGTTAGAAGAGTGAGTGATGTGTGGCATAAACTTCTAATGCTGGGCATAAAACACCCCCACCCTCCAAAATGACCCCTTTTTGGAAAGTAGACACCCCAAACTATTTGCTGAGAGGCATGTTGAATCAATAGAAGAATTTATTTTTTTACCACAAGTTTTTGGAAAATAACAAACAAAAAAATGGGTATATGTGGAATTACTCCCCAAAATACATTCTGCTACTTCTCCCGAGTATGGGGGTACCACATGTGAGAGATGTTTTGGCAGTCTAGCCAACTATAGGACCCCAAAATCCAATAAGCATCGTCAGGCTTTTAAAGGACTTTATTTCCTCATTACACTTCCTGACTACTTATCACAGTTTCGGAGGCCCTGAAATGCCAGAATAGCACCTAACCCCCCCCCAATGACCCCTTCTTGGAAAGTAGACACCCCAAGGAATTTGATAAGAAGCATGGTAAGTATTTTTCAGATCTAATTTGTTGCCACAAGTCTTTGGAAAATGAAGAGAAACAAACAAAAACATTTTTTCTATTCTTTTTTTCTATTTCAAAACCTTGTGAGAAAAAATGAGATCTGCAAAATACTCACCATGCCTCTTTTTAAATTTCTTGGGGTGTCTACTTTCCAGAGAGGGGTCATTTGGGGGGGGGGGGGTTGGTGCTATCCTGGCATGTTTGGGCCTTCGAAACTGTGATAGGTATTGAAGTGAAATGAGGAAGTTACGCACCTTCAGTTTTTCAAAGTGGTCATTGGATTTCAGGCTCCTGTATGTGGCTAGGCTCCCAAGAAGTCTCACACGTGTGGTATCCTCATACTCGGTAGAAGTAGCAGAATGTATTTTGGGGTGTAATTTCACATATACCCATGGTTTGTGCGAGAAGTAAATCATTTAAATGACAACTTTGTGTAAAAAAAGAAAAAAAATGTTTTTGTCATTTTCCAGAAACTTGTGGATAAAAAATAAATCTTCCATGGACACAATATGCCTTTCAGCAGATAGCTTAGGGTGTCTACTTTACGAAAAGGGGTCATTTGAGGGTGTTTGTATTATTCTGACCAGGTGCGGACTGACAACTCATGGGGCCCCCGGGCAATAGGGGATCATGGGGCCCCTGTGTCCTTGCCCACACTCAAAAAAGCCTAGAAAAAAAGGTACCAAGGGCATTTCATGGGGCCCCGTACTGACCCCAGGCCTTCGAGAAGTGCCCGAGTGCTTGGATGGTCAGTCCGCCCCTGATCCTGGCATTTTAGCACCTCATGAAATGTGATGGGCAGTCAGAAAGTAAATGCTGTGTAAAGTCCATTATCTATACCATAATTTGAAGACGCTATAATTTTCACACAAAGCAATAAATGTACACTTACTGGGATTTTTTTAACCAAAAACATATAGCAGAATACATTTTGGCCTAAATTTATGACGAAATTTTAGTTTTTTTGGATATTTTTTATGACCGAAATGAGAAAATATAGTTTTTTTCAAAAAAATTATTTTTTCTTCAAAAATGTTTTTGTATATAGCGCCAAAAATAAAAAGTGCACAGGTGATCAAATACCACCAAAAGAAAGCTCTATTTGTGTAAAAAAAAGGACATAAATTTCATTTATGTACCATATTGCATGACCGCGCAATTGTCCATTAAACTAGCGCAGCGCTGTATAGCAAAAAAAGTCGTAAATTGCAGTATCTATACCATATTTTGTAGACGCTATAACTTTCACACAAAGCAATCAATATATATTTATTGGGATTTTTTTACCAAAAACATGTAGAAGAATACATTTTAGCCTAAATTTATAACCAACTTTGAGTTTACTATATATTTTTTATAGCTGAAAGTAAAAAATATTGTTTTTCTTCAAAATTTGTGGTCTTTTTTTGTTTATAACGTAAAAAATAAAAAGCGCACAGGTGATCAAATACCACTGACAGAAAGCTCTATTTGTGTGAAAAAAGGACATAAATTTCGTTTGGGTGCAGCATTGCATGACTGCGCAATTATCAGTTGAATTAGTGCAGCGCCGAGTAGCAAAAAGAGGCCTGGTAAGGAAGGGGGGTAAATCCTCTCGATGGCAAGTGGTTAAAGACTTTATTTACACTTGGGCACTGTTTGTATATTTATTGATAATACTGATTATTATTTTCATCACAGTCTTATTTTCATCACTCTACTATTATATTGTAAGAGGTAGCGCAACACTATTAAATTCTATTTTATTTATTGAGTGTGGGATCACTTGTGTTCGCAACTTTTATTTTATATAATTCTTATTGTATTTTTTGTGGTAGCGCACATTGTTTTTTGTAATTATTAGAATCCTAAAATGTTTTCACAAATGCAAATGTAGCATCCTTCTAGTTAGGTGCTAGGATTATTGTAACACCCTGCTATTATTCAGCCCGCAGGATGTTAAGAGACACAAGGTGGCAAACATCCTGGTGAAAAGCTTCACGGATTATGTAGGCTGAAGTGCAGGACTTTGTTAGAAGGCTGCTAATTGGGGGACTACATTTCCCAGAAGAGCTGGCGTGTGGGCGGGGGCATTTATATACAGAAGCCCAGGAGACTGGACAGGAAGAGAGAGGGGAGAAAGCTGGAGAGCAGAAGTAGAGGGAGAGTTGTACTGACTGCCAGAGTACTGGACCAGGCCGCAGAGCTAGAGGGAAGGTAGGCAAGGAGGGGTCACTGACCGTCAGCCTTGCCACCCTGTTCAGCGAGACAGTCTGCCAGCAGGTGACCTGGAGCATGGTGACTGGACAGAACACTGCAAGTGAGACCAGAGAACCTGTGGGGGACTCCATTCGCTGTGAGAGAGAGAGAGACTGCCAGGACCTACTGGTGAAAGAGTCCCATACATCAGCAAAACAAATTAACACTGACATTCTCCTCATATCTGCTACTTTCCTGCACACAGTTGCAGATATTTCATATAGTTCACACGTGTTGCGGCCTAGTTCCCCCAGCCACTACTGTTGAACACATTTGCAGCACAGTCCAATCATCAGAGTCTGGCATTTCAGAGAGAAAGTGTCTAGAAGATATTGGAAGGAGGCAGCCAATTATCTGAAGACATTTGTGAGTACACCTCTGCCACCCCTCTGGTGCTAGAGAGTCAGCTGCGTTCAAAGAGGACATTGTGTCTGATGTCCTGAAGAGCTCAGTCTATTAAATTCTTAGTGAAAGGACTCTACTCTGATTTCTTAAGTTGCTTCTACAAGGCTCAGTCCACTATTCACTTATGCTAGGATGTGGATCATAGTTCTACAGAAGAGAGATTGTCCTCCTGTTTCCACATAGTTTTGGAGTATCCCACTCAATTCCCTATCCCCATCCAAGTTACCCAAGAATAAAAAAAAAACAAAACAAAAAGAGAATACCCCTGGACTGTTTATTGAACCAAAAGCAAAAACCAGGAAAGAACCCTGGCCGTCTACATTGTGGGTTGCTAAGGGGGTACCGCTACATAGATAAGGTTTGGAAGCAGAACATACAGAAAAAACAAGTGCTCAAGGCAGTAGAAAGCCTGTCTTCTACAGAAATACAGGCTATCTGTTCTATTTAGTCTTTTGCAACAGATGTCAGGGTAATCAATTTTTTTCAGGCAAGTTCGGGTTTAGATAAGTTTCCAACCCCTACTCCCTACGCACCTAACCTAACTTAATCTAAACCCCACCACTCACCCACCTAGGTGTCCACTGAGAGCAGGGTATTTAGTGGTGTTCACAACCTCTATTCAGAAATCTTCTTGCTGTTTGTGCAGTGATTTCTCATAAACTTAAATAGGCAATATCTGTACCATTGGAGTAAGCCTCTATTTACACCAAATAAAGAAATTTGAGGGGAGGGTGACACCATGATAGCCACCATCAATAATCCCTCAGGATCTACTCAGCCGTCTGTAAAACACTGCGGCCAAAGGCAGAATCCTCTGCAGCTCTGACATAAACCTGGGAGAACTTTGTGAATGTGTGAATCAATGACCATGTAGCGGCCTTGAATACCTGAGCCACTGACGCCTGATGGCGGATTGCCTAAGATACCCCCACACTTCTGGTAGAGTGTACCTTCACCCGAAAGGGTCTGACCTTACCTTTCAAACCAGAGGCTTGAATAGTCAATTAGTAGATCCAATGTGAAATAGTTGCCTTGGATGCCGCCTTCCCCTTCCTAGGCCCCTCTGGCAGCATGAAAAGAGCATCTGACCTTCTGACCTGTGCTGTCGCCTTCAAGAAGACCCTTACAGTGCGTACCACATCCAAGGTATGCAGAGATATTTCTCTTGCTGAACATGCCCAAGGAAAGCATGAAGGCCCTGATTGAGATGAAAACTAGAAACCACCTTTGGTAAAAAAAAAAAGTCTGTTCAGGTCGCAACACCACCTTATCATGATGCAAAACCAGAAATGGTTCTCTGCAAGAAAGAGCTGCCAGCTCCGATACCCTTCTTGCCACTAGAAGTGATTGCCACTAGAAACAAAACCTTACGAGCCAACAGGACCAGTGGAATCTCTCTAATAGGCTCTAATGGTGGTTTTTGCAAAACGTCCAATACCAAGTTCAGGTCCCAAGGACACAAAGGCAACCCGACAGGAAGAGCAATACGCATCACTCACCAAAAGAGTGAGACGCAATTGGCCTCTGGACAAAAACAGCTAATGCTGAAACCTTGCCCTTAATGGTACCAACAGCCAATTTCTTCTCCAACCCTGTTTGAAGAAATGACAGAATCCTACCAATCACATACTTTCGTGGGTGCCATTTCACCAGGAAATGTAAGTCTTCCAAGTTCTGTAATAAATGTTCCTAGATACTACCTTTCTAGCACCGAACATGATGGGGATGGCACAATCCGATACTCCCCTATCCTTTAGGATCTGGGTTTTAATAGCCATGTCATCAAATTTAGCGACCGTAAAGCTGGGTGCAATATAGGACCTTGAGACAGCAAGTCTGGCTGACACAGCAGGGACCACGGCCCATCTACTGCCATCTTCACTATGTCTGCGTACCAGGCCCTCCTGGGCCAGGCCACAGCAATCAGTATCACTTGAATAGAATCCTCCTGAATCCTGCGTAAGAGACATGGCAGCAGCTGAATTGGAGGAAAGGCATAAATCAATGAAAACTGGCTCCAAGGAATCACTAAGGCATCTACTCCTGCCGCTCAAGGGTCCCTTACCCTGGGCACAAAAAGACAGACCTTGCTGTTGAACCTAGATGCCAATAGATCTTCATCTGGGCAACCCTATCACTGGCAGATTCCCTTGAAAACTTCAGGATGAAAACCCCATTCCCCTGTGATCAACCGCTGGCGACTGAGATAATCCGCCTGCTAATTTTCCACCCCCGGAACGAACACCGTTGACAAACTTAAAACATATCTCTCTGCCCATGTCAAGATGTAATTCACCTCCTCCTGAGCCCCTTGACTCCTGGTACAGCCCTGGTGGCTGATGTATGCCACTGATGTGGCATTGTCGGACTGAATCCTTACAGGCCAACCCTGAAGTCTGGATGTCCAATAGCTCAGAGCCACCCTTACTGCCCGAAGTACCAGGACATTGATGGGTAGAACCCTTTCCCGTGTAAGCCATGTTCCCTGAACTGTAGCCTCCTCCAGGACAGCCCCCCAACCTGAGAGGCTGGCATCGGTGGTTACCAATTTCCACACCAAAGTCTGAAATTGTGAATCATCAACCACCAACTAAGGCTTCAAAGTATCTCTGGAGATAGGGACATACAGTAATCCAGAGCCAGAACCTTCTTGTTCCAAACAGTCAGAATGTTCCTTTGCAGTGGTCTGGAGTGGAATTGAGCATAGGGAATAGCCTTGGACGAGAACACCATCTTTCCCAGCAACCTCATACAGAGGTGAATTGAAGGATACTTCTTGGCTTTTAAACTGCAAACCTTGTTCCTCAGGGCGCAATGTTTTCCTGGAGGCACAAATACCTTTGCCTGAACGACGTCTAGGACTATCCCCAAATACTCCAGGCTCTGCAACTGGCTCCAGGGCCAACTTCTCAAAGTTTAGCACCCATCCCAGCTGTTCCAGGATCTGTATCGTAAGGACCACATCTTGCTTCAGACCTGGCACCGGCCGACCTCTGAGCAGCAGATCGTTTTGATAACCTATGACCGATACCCTCCGATTTCTGAGCAGCCCCAACACCGGATCAAAAAATTTTGTGGAAACTCTGGGAGCCGTGGTCAGCCCAAAGAGTAGTGCTATGAACTGGAATGAACATCAGCACATGTAGGTATGTGTCCTTGATGTCTACTGATGCTAAAAAAATCTTCTTCCTGTAAAAAGGCCACTACTGACTGAATGGATTTCATATGAAAAAACCGGACATTTAGAAACGGATTCAGCCCTTTGAGGTTCAAAATGGGTCTTACATTCCCATTTAGCTTTTGGACTGTGAACAGGTTTGAATAAAACTCCTGAAAACCTTTCGTCCGCTGGAATCTCCGTGATCACCCCCTGGGACAATAGGCGATCGAGTGTCTGTAATAAAGCTTTTCTCTTCTCTGGATTCATCAGTACATTTGAATTTAGAAACCGGGGAGGGGAGAAGACCCAAAATTCTAATCTGTACCCCAGAGTAATTGTGGAAATGACCCACTTGTCTTGGATTACAGCCTTCCAGGCAGCAATAAAATTCAAAAGCCTTCAAAAGCTTAAAATTCAAAAGCCTTCAAAAGTATTCCCAGGTAGTCCCCCCTCCAAGTAATAACCAGGGCTTGACCCTGATTAGATTCCGAGTTCAGACGAGATCAGGGGCGTATAGGGTAATGCGGCCGTAGTCCATTGCAGTTCCGCCACCAGGAATAGCTGTAATGCCAGACAAACACAGTGGCCCAGATACCCCTGACACCACTGGTTTATCGTGAAAAGCGAACACCGCCAGATTACCTCCCTCGAGTGCCCTGGACCCAAGGGTGCTGTACCTGCCTCTCTGCTGGCTACCTCTTTTGGGATGCTTTAAGTAAAAAAAAAGCAGCGACTATGTTTTCACCTAACTATGCAGTCCCACAGGGATATATGTCCATAGCCATCTTGGTCTATAGTTATGCGATTGCACAGGCAAGCAAGCATGCAGCTATGCAGATACATAGGCATGTAAGTATGCAAACTATACCAGTACCCAGTTCACACGAGTATGCATGTACAGTTGTGTTCAAAATAATAGCAGTGTGTTGAAAAAAGTGAATAAAGCTCAAAATCCTTCTAATAGCTTTTATTTCCATACACACAAATGCATTGGGAACACGACACATTCTATTCCAAATCAAAACATGAAGAAAAATATATCAAATTTGTGTTGTTCCTCTAACAAAATTGAAGAAAAGTGAATATTAGACTGTTCAAAAAAATAGCAGTGTTTGTATTCTTCTTTACAAACTCAAACATTCACTATATAAACTGAAAAATGTTAAAGATTTTGCTTTCCTTTTAATCAGTTAATTAATATTTAGTTGTATAAGCACTGTTTCTGAGAACTGCTGTACATCTGTGTTGCATGGAGTCAACCAACTTCTGGCACCTGTGAACAGGTATTCCAGCCCAGGATGATTGGACAACATTCCACAGTTCTTCTCTATTTCTTGGTTTTGCCTCAGAAACTGCATTTTTGATGTCACCCCGCAAGTTTTCTATTGGATTAAGATCCGGGGATTGGGCTGGCCACTCCATAACGTCAATCTTGTTGGTCTGGAACCAAGATGTTGCACGTTTACTGCTGTGTTTGGGGTCGTTGTCTTGTTGGAACACCCATTTCCAGGGCATTTCCTCTTCAGCATAAGACAGCATGAACTCTTCAAGTATTCTGATGTATTCAAACTGATCCATGATCTCTGGTATGCGATAAATAGGCCCAACACCGTAGTATGAGAAACATCCCCATATCATGATGCTTGCACAACCATGCTTCACTGTCTTCACAGTGTACTGTGGCTTGAATTCAGTGTTTGGGGGTCATCTGACAAACTGTCTCCAGCCACTAGACCCAAAAAGAACAATCTTACTTTTATCAGTCCACAAAATGTTGCACCATTTCTCTTTAGGCCAGTCAATCTGCTCTTTGGCAAATTGTAACCTCTTCAGCACGTCTTTTTTTCAACAGTGGGACTTTGCGGGAACTTCTTGCAGATAGCTTGGCTTCACATGAAATGCACTGTAACCAGCATGTACAACATTTGCTGCCTTCCTTCCTTAAATAAGGGCAATAATTGCCACCTGTTTTTCAAAGAATAAATGACCTCACTAATAGAACTCCACACTGCTATTATTTTGAACATGCCCCTTTCAATTAGTGATTCAATTACACAGAATCAGCAGCATGCATGTCATGACTGTTGGGTCTGTTGGATTTCTATTACTCTACTACACCTGCTAGTAAATTATTTGCCATGTAGAAATATAATTTCTACCAAAAACAGTGATTGATCAGGTTAGTGATGTCTGACTGCTATTATTTTGAACACAACTGTAAGTATGCAATTTATGCAGTTTATGCAAGTGTAGGTATGCAGTCTATGTTACTATGCATTTAAGTATGCATGTACGGATGCGGCCCAAGCATCAGGCATGCATGTGACCTAAGCATCAGGTATGCATGTGACCTAAGCATCAGGTATGCATGTACAGATGCGGCCTAAGCATCAGGTACACATGTACAGATGCTGTGCAGACATCAGGTACGCGTGTATGCATGCCGTGTAGGCATCAGGTACGCATATACGGATGCCGCCCAGGCATCAGGTACGCAGGTACAGATGCCGCCCAGGCATCAGGTATGCAGGTACGGATGCCACCCAGGCATCAGGTACGCAGATATGGATGCCGTCCAGGCATGGGGTACGCAGGTAAAGGAGCAACCTAAGCATCAGATATGCATGTACGGATGCGGCCTATGCATCAGGTATGCATGTAACCTTAGCACCAGGTACGCATGTACGGATGCATATACAAATGCAGTTTATTCAGTATATAGTTCACAAAACTATGCAGGTATGCATGCAATAATGTAATACAATGCTGCAACTGTCCCACTTTCTAGAAGCGTACGGTATCAAAGAACTGTGGAAAAATGTAATGCGCATGTTTCCATGCTAAGCAAACACATATGTATCAAACAAAACCTGAATGCAGCCTATTTGCTGCTTCAGTGCAGCTAAAATGTAAGCTCCTGCAGAGCTCTCTTTAGAAGAACACACTTTTACTTGCATGTATTGGAAACATTACACTTAGATTGTTAGATTACCACAGATGGCCATTTTCACTAATTGATGTTGTTTGATGTTTTGTTGATTTGTGGCAATATACACATTATTTTGTGGCTATATATACACACTTTTAAAGTCACATATTGTGGGAAATATAGACAAAATTGATTATTTTATACTCATACTTTTATATATTATGATAGAAGTGCAGCACAATTTATTTCTTTTAGCCAATGGTGACGGTGCAGTGCTGCCACCAAGCAAATTGAGTACAGTATATATACAACTATGCAAACTTGCTTCTTGATTGCTATGTGTTTTAAGCTACTGAGGTCTGTGGCTGTGGGAGACTTTCATCACTGGAACAACAGTAAGTTGCATCTGCTATTTAATATTTTTTTCTAATTAACTAACAAGTACCAGCTGTACCAAATTCAGTTAAGTGAGATACAAGATAAGCACCTAAGGCTCAGAGGTGCACCTCAGTCAGAATTACAGAATAAGATATATACACTTGGAAAGATTTAGCTCAAAAGTGTCTTTATTGCATGTCTGAATTCAATGCCCAGTAGGAAGGCAGGTTTGATGTCAGGAACGGAGACACACCAGTAAAAGTGACCTTGTCACTTGCTGGCATAATTTAGTGCATAATAGCTCTGTAAGGAGACATTTTCACTCTCTCCCTGAGCTATGAGCATCATTGCTATCTGACACTTCAGGGACTGTTTCTGTCCACCCCTACATCACTATTGTGTCCTATAGTGATGTATAGGCCGGGGGGAGGAACCACAGGATGCAATAGAGACCTGCTGTTCAACACTCCAGGTGAGTGACACTGAGACCATAATTTGGGGGCCCATTCTCCCACCGCTTCTCATAGTTCCAATGACACCAATGGTTTAGGAAGCTATTCTTCCACTAGGGGCAACTATCCCACTGACACCAATGATTTGAGGGTTATTACCTCACTGGGGAGTAACATGATCAGACAGGTCAATGATCAGACAGAAGGTAGCTCTAACTTTAACCTTACTAAATAGGTGCAGAGTATGATTAATAATAAAATAGGATCAAAATAGCACATAAATGTGCATACAGTACAGAACGATGTTAAACTGATTTTTTACATATGAGAACGCATGAGAGCAACTTCTCTGCGATTCAATAAAGACAAAAGGTGGTAGTACAGTCTCATTAAGGCTCTGTAACCACAGATACTAGAGAATGATTACTACTTCAGTAAACATAAATCTCAACTTGCCCTTAGCCTCTGTGACATCATCTATTACATTGAGGTCACTGGTAGCAAAGAGCAGGAAGAATCTCTGGGCTGGCACCACAGGCAAGCAGCTAGAGCAGTCCCAGAACTGGTACCACAGGCAAGAAGGTGGAGATACAGGGCCAGCCACCTGAAGTGCAGTACTCGGGTAGCAATGGGCACAGTTCCATTTGCAGTAACATGGTCTACTGTGGAGGCTTTATGCTATTGGTCCCCTTCCTTGATGCCCACATGCCAGGACTAACAGAAGAGGACCAAACACCTGGTGGCAGATCACATGCCCAGCCACCTCTGCCTCGTCAAGTAAGGTCTCTCTGAGTTGTTGAGGAAGGGAAGCAGAGAAACTTTTCCCTGGGTATGGCCAGGAGTTCAGTGGCTAGTGGGAACCTAGGGAGTTGTGGGAAAAGGAGTTATAGGAGCCTGTGCTAGCATATCAGCATAGGGGAAGATTTACTAAAACTGGTGCACACAAAATTTGGTGCAGCGTTGCATATCAACTAAACAGCTTTTAACTTCAACTTGTTCTAGTAACCTTTAACAATAAAAACTAGAAGCTGATTGGTTACTATGTACAGCTGCACCAATTTGTGTGTGCACCAGTTTTGGACAAAAATGGACACTATGGGGGAGATTTACTATCTAAATTGAAGTAACTCATATTTTCAACTAATTACTCCTTTTTTTAATGTGTTTTAAATAGATGTTTTGCCTTCCTATACTTTTATTGTAAGAACATAAACATTTTTTATGTTGGGGTACAGGTTGAGAGCTGCTGGTCTAGAGAACCTGTTAGGCAAGAAATATGAGGAAATTTGTAATATCTGGAATCCTCTGTTAATATGCAAGATACTATGATGCATCTCACTTACACCTATTTTGGCAATTTATACCCTTCTGCCTCATCAATACAGACTTTTTATATTTTTTTTTATTTCTTTGCAAAATAAAGAAATGGTAACTGACCTCTAATGTAGGTGGGTCGCTGTATACCAAAGTTTCTCAACCAGGGTTCCTCCTGGTTGGGTAGCTAGAGGTTCTTTGAGCAATGAGCAATAGCTGCTTCTCAGATAAGTTCCCACTGACAGCATTGATCGTTTTACTATCTGTAAGAGGGTAATTACTTCCAAGGACCACAAATGTAAGGAACATTCTTCCCACAAGCCATCACACTAATGTATCATGTGTTGTAGATATCTTAACTTTTAGAAGAGGTTCCCTGAGGCTAGAAAGTTATTTCAAGGGTTCCTCTGTGTTGAAAAGGTTGAGAAAACCCTTCATTCCTAGAGCACCTCCTTATATGGGTTCATGCTTTACTCATGATCCAAGCCAGAGCTCATAAATGCAATCTGATAACTTGAGGCCCATGTTATATGGTTCTTGATGTGTATTACCTGAAGGGGTCATCTCTCATTACCAGGATGGTGCCTCTGGACACAGTGCAAGTGGTTGTCCGGAGGAACAACCAGGTTTGCCCCAAACATTCACAGCTAACACAATTCCAGTCTTAACTGAAAATGACTCTGCACCTTTAGTAATGCAGCTCTTAACTATACTGAGACAGTAATGAGGCCAGGAATTGCTTTGCTTTAAATTACTTAAATTTTGTAGAAAGTAGATTACAAAATAAATAAACATTAAAATGGTAAATAAATAATAATAAATAAATCTCCCAAAAAGATGTGCAAATAGTCCTTAATGGTAGAGAATCTTATCCTGAAGTGAGGAATACAATTTTCCAATATTCCAATAACCCATATAAAGATGATTCGGTGACGTGTGGAAGGTGATAAAAATGCACACTCACCAGATGCACATTTTAAATGCGCAATATGTACAATATGTTGAAATCAGCCAGAGATCCCCTTTAAGGTGGGATGGATGTGGAGCCTGGTATGGATATCCCTCATCTGGATTCTGGGGCTGGTTATGGCCTGATGTCACCCGGGAAAGTGAAAATGACTCTCCACCTTTAGTAATGCAACTCTTCACTATACTGAGACAGTAATGCGGCCAGGAATTGCTTTGCTTTAACTTTACTGAAATTTTGTAGAACGTAGATTACAAACACCCTTAGTGTGGTAAATTGTCCAATTTGGATTTGGACATTGGCTACAAACGAGGCAAGACTTTCTCCAGCATAATTTAGCCCCTACGTGGTCCTTTAAATTTAAGCATTTCTCTTACAGTTCCAGGAGGGGTGCTACGGTGTACGGTGTACTCACTGTTAAAGCAAGTTGCTTAAAGTTCCTGTAGGCCAGAGGCCTCCATTAGTTCCCCACCACCCCAAGGTGAAAAAGTGTCACCTTATGGAGAGGCAAATAACTCTCCTCTCCTCACACTTCTGACATTTTCCAAAAGGCCCTGGGAAGACTCTTCCCAAACCTTAAATAGGTAACAGGTACAGCTACCCAGAGGAAGTGACACAATATGGGAATGTCTTGAGAATGAAAGGGGAACACAAATTCCACCTGCCTATACTAATATACTGGGCCTATAATAAATTCTTATCTGGATATACTTTTCTGTATGGAAACTGTATACTATCATGCAACAAACTCTATCAAGGAAGTGAATCCTCATTTAAATGGATTTGAATCTGTTGTTTGTCTCCATATTACTCACCTATCATTTGTAAACATATAACCTATGACATTTTTCAATGCAAGTAGAGTACAGCTGTCCAATAAGCAAACAAATCCTGAAAAACAAGAGGTACAGATTAGTCTGAAAAAGAATTGATTGTTTGAGCTGCTTGGTATATGCCCACTAATACATCAAATAACAGTAACCAAATCAGAAGTGGTATTCCAAGCCCAAGGAAATTGCACAAGTGAAAACAAATGCCGATAAATGCAAGACTAATGTTTATCAAATTTCTTCTAGGACTGGCTATTAATGTGTATCTACAGTCATTCATTTTATTTGGATAAAGTGTTAGAACCTTTGTTTTTGGTTTATTTTGCTGCCTAGGACCCATAAATATGGTTATCAGGAAAACCTAGAGGGGTGAATTGCTCTATTGGGATCACAGACAGCAATAAAATCATGGTAGAGGTTCTAACCCTTGCCCACTCTACCTTCGTACTGAAATTATCCCCCTGTTTAACTGCTGACATAAGAATCATTCAGAGCAGTATGCAAAACACAACAGTTACATAAAGACAGAGGGAATAATAGATAAGGTTTATTATTTAGCTTTCTTAAACAGTTACAGTGTATGTCTAGTCATAAAATTTGTAGTTGTGTTGGATGGAGTGGGGAAGGATTAGAACCCCTGACAGGTCTTTACTGCTTTTCAAATTTCCAATAGATTTCCTTCACTGTCACAGTGACAACAGTTTCATCACACAGGAACTGAGGGAAAATAATCAACAGAAACATATACAGCAGTAAAAAGCTAGCAGAGGTTCTAGCATTCCTGTCCTCTACTAAAAAATGGATGAGGGATCTACACAGAGCAGTTCAGCCTACTCTGCCATTACTACAGTGGGGGTAGGGGAAAAGAGAGCAGCATAGGAGAACACTACACAGTGCTCCTCCAGCTGCTAAAACTTTTTTAAAAAAATGTCTTTATTGCAACTACGGTCACATGAAAATACAAACACAAAAATATAGTGTATAAATGAGAAAATGAGAACTGAGAGTTATGTTCACAGAAACCAGATACCTGTGCAGTAAAGTACAACTTTAGTACACTTTTTGGCTTGTTCGATGTCTCCCGCTCCTAAAGCCACTCCAATTCTGACACTGGCAGCTGTGCCAAAGCTAAGGGGAAGCTGTTGAGGAAAAGATGATATGAAATAGAAATCTGGCCAATGCATTGCTAGTAGTGTATTTTTTTACTTTATCATGGTATATTCCTGCAACCATAGACAATACAGCCATTATCCAAGTGGAAAGATGAGATGAGAAAATAAATATTATACAGAAAAGAGCTGCACCCCTGTTCAGTATTTATAAGAAACAAATTCCTGGTACGTGAACAATCCACCTGGGCTCTCTTTCTGATGTGTTTTGTACAATATAAGTTTAATAATTGAGACTCTGCTATTAAACATATCCTAAGCAAAATGCATCAGAGAGCTCAGCTGGACTGTCTATGTAAAAAGAATTTGTTTATATAAATATATGATTGAACAGAAGTACAGCTCTTTTCTTTCTTGCATAATATTGATATGTGGCCTAGACGAGCTGTGAGCTGGCATCCATGATTGAGTAGCTGTGGGTATAACTATCTGGAGTGTAACATGTCCTTTGTTTTCATATGTGATGATGAAAAAATACTATAGCATCCTTGATATCTGGCATATCTGGCCTAGTTGAATGCATATCTGAATTGAAGTGCTGGCTGTTCCCTTAAACAAGCTTGCAGCAGATTTCCAGCACTACAGTGACAGCCAACATTTCCATTAAAGCGGTTCTAAAGTTAAAATGTTCTTTACCTTAATACATTCCCTGCATTAAGGTACAAATGTTTCATCTAAAAAAGAAAACTGATGCAGCCACCATGTAAGGGTGACAACGATTGGGCAGCTGTTGGTGCCAAATTCACAAGTCCCTAGACTGATTTTTCTTGGATGGGACAACTGCTCACCTGTTGTTAACAGTATGACATTTTGGGGTTTATTTACTAAAACTGGAGAGTGCAAAATCAGACTCACTTCTGCATAGAAACCAATCAGCTTCCAGGTTTCATTGCCAAAGCTTCATTGAACAAGCTGAGGTTAGAAGCTGATTGGTTTCTATGCAGAAGGGAGTCTGATTTTGGACTCTCCAGCTTTAGTAAATAAACCCCATTGTGTCATACTCCTGACCAGAGGCCCGCTCTCAACATCCTGGGCCATAGGCCTTATTATCTGTCACACCTACCCCTAGTGTTGGTGGTCAGGAACTATATCTGGCTTCTGTGTTCCATTGCAGACCCCTTTCCCATATGGCAAGCAGGCCTACCAGTGCTCAGATGCACATGTCTTATACACAATGCTATAGTGCCTGGCTACCACGCAGGGGCAGGTGCAAACTTAGCACAGTGAACAGGTACTTGTTGTAGGCAGACAGGTAAAATGGTCAGTGACAATCTGGGTTCAGAGCAGGCTGAGTTCTGAGCGTAGTCAGAATCCAATCCGAGGTCATCAACAAGGGAATACAAACTAGCAGGTAGGGCGGGGAGCAGGCTAAGGTCCAGGTACAGGAATAGGGCAGACAAATACTGAGCTTGAAGCACGTGTTGTAAACACTATCAAATGCAAGACGCTATGGGCTTGACTGCATCAAAACAGATTTGGTCTACACCCAGAGCCTGGTTGCATCAATCACCTTGCAGATGGACAGGCAGACAGGGAGGATACAGCTCAGCCAGAACCAGGATGCTGGAATGAGACCAGCAGCTGTCATAGAACACGCTCCTGACAATATCAAAGAATAAAGGAATTTTCACACACAAAATACATTTTCTACACTTTACTTTATTTTCACAAAGATTTCCGTGTCATCTGATATCACATTTGACACACTAACAGAACAATGCACAACAGTAGATGCAAGCACAAATCTTCCTATTGAACCTCCTCTCCTTGGGAGCAACACAGATTTCGGGCCATTTCTCTATGTACATTAAGTCCCTAACATTTAGCTTCCATCTCTGAGTAGGATCAAGGTGCCTTCTATAGCATACCAGTTTCTTCCGAACATCCTTCTGCGGATCTGCCCAGCTAGGCATGCTCCTAGATGGCATATATGGCCTAAGCTTTCCCCAATACTCACAAATGCTGTTTTATCTTGCTTGGGACTTTAAATCAGCTCTGTAGGGGACTACATGTTAGCAGCTATGAGGTGTTTTGCTCCCATGTTCTGACTACTTAGGCTCTACCCACTGCTAGTGTTTATATGGACACTAATGCCATGCATCACATCACTAAGGAGGGACTTTTCTAATCCCTGGTTCACATCTGTGCAGGGACTTCTTCCCTGTATGTCCCGGTGCACGGGAGTCCATTCAAATGAATGGTCTCTCGTGCCCGCGGAAAACGTGGCCCACAGGAATGCGGAGATGTGAACCTAGCCTAACACCTGGTTCATATCTGTGCGGGTGGTGCTGCTGTGTATCCACACAAAAATCTGTGCATCTGCAACACCCACACAGAAGAATGCGGACCCGTTAATTCTAATGGCACGCCCCCGCACTGGAAATCGCAACCATACTGGGAACTGAGGTTCCTGTGTGGGCTGCGTTTTCCGAAGAAGTGCAGGGACTTCTTCCCTGCTAGTCCTGGGGCACGGGAGTCCATTCAAATGAATGGGCTCTCGTGCCCATGCAAAACGTGGTCTGCAGGAATGCAGAGATGTGAACCTAGCCTAAAGGGACCCAATACTCATGTACAACTTTCCCTTACCATACTATACTGGGAACAGAGCCATCTAGTGGCAGGCAAGCTACCTGCACCTGCCAACAACCCCAGATTTCCGTGTCATCTGATATCACATTTGACACACTAACAGAACAATGCACAACAGTAGATGCAAGCACAAATCTTCCTATTGAACCTCCTCTCCTTGGGAGCAACACAGATTTCGGGCCATTTCTCTATGTACATTAAGTCCCTAACATTTAGCTTCCATCTCTGAGTAGGATCAAGGTGCCTTCTATAGCATACCAGTTTCTTCCGAACATCCTTCTGCGGATCTGCCCAGCTAGGCATGCTCCTAGATGGCATATATGGCCTAAGCTTTCCCCAATACTCACAAATGCTGTTTTATCTTGCTTGGGACTTTAAATCAGCTCTGTAGGGGACTACATGTTAGCAGCTATGAGGTGTTTTGCTCCCATGTTCTGACTACTTAGGCTCTACCCACTGCTAGTGTTTATATGGACACTAATGCCATGCATCACATCACTAAGGAGGGACTTTTCTAATCCCTGGTTCACATCTGTGCAGGGACTTCTTCCCTGTATGTCCCGGTGCACGGGAGTCCATTCAAATGAATGGTCTCTCGTGCCCGCGGAAAACGTGGCCCACAGGAATGCGGAGATGTGAACCTAGCCTAACACCTGGTTCATATCTGTGCGGGTGGTGCTGCTGTGTATCCACACAAAAATCTGTGCATCTGCAACACCCACACAGAAGAATGCGGACCCGTTAATTCTAATGGCACGCCCCCGCACTGGAAATCGCAACCATACTGGGAACTGAGGTTCCTGTGTGGGCTGCGTTTTCTGAAGAAGTGCAGGGACTTCTTCCCTGCTAGTCCTGGGGCACGGGAGTCCATTTAAATGAATGGGCTCTCGTGCCCATGCAAAACGTGGTCCGCAGGAATGCAGAGATGTGAACCTAGCCTAAAGGGACCCAATACTCATGTACAACTTTCCCTTACCATACTATACTGGGAACAGAGCCATCTAGTGGCAGGCAAGCTACCTGCACCTGCCAACAACCCCATGCAAGGATTGATAAGTTGCAAAATATATTTTTGTTTTTGGGTTTAATACCACTTTAGGTAGACTAATAAATGTTAAAATACATAAATGGTGACCATCATACCAATGAAGCCAGTAATAATAACTCCAATATAATTGCATGTCCTCCCAGGTCCACAACACCTAAAAGACCTAAAAAAAAATAAATGTGTCAGTAGTTGTTTCAACTGTCCATGCACATTTTTGCTAAGTTACTTGATCAACAATAACCACATTATTATTATTATTATTATTATTATTTTAATACAGGATATATATAGCGCCAACAATTTGTGGAGCTCTTTACAACCACACTTGGACTGGTTTAGGTGACCTGAGCCGGAGTCCCCTTGTTCCCCACCCTACTGCCCTGCTGGTCTGCACTCACACTGGACATTAAAATTATTGCAAAGCTTGACTTTTTGTTGCTGATTTTTTTAAATTAAAATAACAAACTGTTAGGAATGGACTTGCCAGTAGTGGTGGGACTCACCTGCCTTGTGGGCTGCAGTACCAGGGCTGGCCAGCGGGTGCTCCCAGCAATTAGAGACTCAACCCTGCAGTCAGCCAAACACCTGAAACTGCTTATGCAGGTGTATTTAAGTGATGGCCAGACCTGCAGTCTTTGCCTTGGTGTGTGTGTTTTTCCTGGGCCCTGTATCTTGTAATCCTGCATTCTTGTTCCTGTTCCTGTGTTCCTGCTAGTACGTTTCCTTGTTGCCAAACTCTGCCTGTTCTGATTACGCTGACCCTCTCCTGCTCTGACCCCGGCTCGTTCCTGACCATCCCTCTGCCTGACCCTCTGTACCACGCTGCCCGCTACCTGCTGAACCTGGCTTGTGACCCCGACCATTCTCCGCTTGCTCCCCCTGTACCTACCTGCCCGATTGTTATTGACCCGGCCTGCCTGACGACGCTTGCATTGTATGTACTGTTATCTGTGGGTGGTTGGTTTGGTTTGTTTGCACTGTGTTATGTTTTAGTATTGCACTGCGTTTATGTTTGTATTGTTAGTGTTAATAAATTATATTGTTTATAACATATCTGAAGTCTGAGTTTCCCTGCGTCAGTCACATACCTCTGGTCATACCTGGGAGCCCTGACACAAACATGGTATGCTTACCTGATCTGTACACTTGAATGGTTCTGCACAGAGCAGCCCTGATAACCCCTCTTCTGGGGACCCCTGCCAGCGCTCTGGGGTCCAACCCTCCCCCTCTTTCTGAGTGCCCCCCAAAGCAATTCACTTAAGGCAGGGACACTCATGTGTGCTCCCTCCCAAACCCGGCTGTGTGTGTCCGACACACAGAACGGGGCTCAGCCCTGGCCCCTGCTTCTCATAACTGGCTCTGATTGACAGCAGGACTAATGGCTCCTGCTGCTGTATCTGAACCAATGAGGAATGAGAGAACTTTGGTTCTCATGCACATCGCTGAATCGAGATCAGGCTCAGGTAAGTATTGGGGGGGCTGCGGGGGGAACTGCATGCAGAAGGGTTTTACTGTACTGCAAAGACTGCAGTAAGTTAAAAAATCTTCTGCATTTACAACCACTTTAAGCAAGTGATTCTGAGCACACCTACATCATCAGTATGCGACTGTTTGTGTATATGATATGGGAAGGAAATCTTGCTGCCGTAGCACACTTTCCTGGTGCCTCCATGGCAGCATACCTATGGTTGGTAGCTCCACCCACAATCAACTCACAGGACCACATTAACTGTATAAAAGAAAGACAAGGATCATCCCCACTTCATTCTCTTTTGCATACTCAAACCTTCAGGATCACAGATGTCAGCACATCAGCCCTTACCACACCATCTCAGTGCAGTCATTACAGCTTTATGCTCTCCTGTACTGAGGTCCCACTATTGGGGCTGCTAAATGTAAGTAGGAGAGATCCTGTTTTTCTGTAGATCTTTTTGGGGGCAAGGAGACATGGGATAAAGTATGGCACCCTCCCTCTCTCACCTCCCACTCCAGGTGGGTAAGCAGGCATTTTTCCATCCCTTCATTCTGATCTGCACTGTGTGAGGTATCGGGCCCCCCCCTTCCTAGTATCAGCACTTTGGGCGCTGGCTATGCATAGCTTTTCCAGCTGCAGGATGCGGGCCTTGAAGGGACATGATGAAGTCATCATGCAGATGCGGCAGGCATGCACGGTCGCGCGTGTTATCTTGGTTATACCATGCATAATGTGGGTATATAAGGCACTCCCAGCATTATGGCAGTGGCTTCCACAGGAATTATCAGTGACAGTTCTGTCCCTCCTGTCACAATATCATGGAACAAGCCCAAGGTACAATGTCCATGGGGAGGAACAGGCTTAAGGGGACAATACCACTTTCCTGATCAATATTCTTTCTGTCTGTGTATGGAACTGTGGGTCTATTCGCTTATCTTGTTCTAGCTGATCTCCCCTTTCATTATTTTTCTTCCCCAGCCGCCTTCCACAGCTCATCGCCACGCAGAAAAGATCCTCAACATGCCCTGCAGTATCCAGGGCAACTAGAGCTTGGACTGACAATATAGAGGTGGCCCTTAGATAAGGCATAGATTCTGAGCACATCATCAAGGCTTTGGATTTTGTTGCAGAAGTGGACATAGATATTCTAAAACGCTCTGCTATAGCAATGTTGTTCTCTATCATAGCAAGAAGAGCCCTATGGCTAAAGCTGTGGTCGGCGGATCTCTCTTCAAAACAAACATAGTGTAGAATACCTTATGATGGCAAGGCTCCATTTGGCGAAAAACTGGACACAGCAATCATCAGAATCCCTGGGGGGGAAGAGTGGCCTAATCCCCCAGGACAGAGGTAGGAGGAGGAAGTTTACTGCAAGGGCCACATTTCTGCAAAAGTCTAGGGAAGCTAGAACACATAGGCTTGGCATAGAGTACAGAGGGGCTGGAAAGGTTCAAAGGTCACTTTTTTGAAAATTGCAAAGTTGAAAGCAACTTCTTCCATGCAAGACACTCAGAAGTCCTTTTGACTCCTGGCCCACATAAACCAGTCTGGTGGGTGCCCACCTCAGGCCATTCATTCAGTTTTGGGTGGAGTACTGTACAGACCAGTGGGTGGTCTCCACGATTCCACAGGGCCATTTCTTCCTGCCCACCAGGGTCCCTAGATCTTCAGAGAAAGCAGAAATGATATGCCTGTATGTCCAAACACTGATTCAACAACAGATGATGGTTCCAGTCCCAGAGTCAGAGAAATGTTCAGGATTTTATTCTCTGGTATTTCTAGTACGCAAAAAGTCAGGAGACTGGAGACCAGTGTTGGACATAAAAAGGCTAAACAGATTTATCTCCTGGGATATTTCAAAATAGAATTGCTCAATACAGTCATCCTAACCATGCAGCCCAGAGACTAGATGGTCTTCACCTCCAATTCCAGGTTCTACCCTTCGGCATTTCAACAGCACCAAGAACCTTAACAAAAGTGCTAATAGCAATCTTAGCCCCCCTTCAGGAACAGAGAATTTGAGTTCTGCATTATCTGGATAACATCCCATTTCCAAGAGGTCATGAATACTTTGGTAGGATTTGGACAGTTAATCAACCATGTTAAGAGCCAGTTCATTTCCATGCTGAGGATAGTGTATCTGGGCACCCTATTCGACACACAGGTACAGTCAGTGTAAAAAATGGAAGAAACTGTAGACAATGTGATTTAATCTTGCCTTATTTGTGCTCAAATGAACCTCAGACCAAAGGAACATAAACCTCCTTTCCAAAGAATTCCTCCAGCAGATAATGCAAGGTCCATATTACAACTTGACAATATAGGACCACTGCCAACAGGAAAAAATGGATTCAGATATGCTCTCATAGTTGTTGGTTTTTTCAAAATGGGTTGAAATTTTACCTGTACGTAGAGACAATGCAATGACAACTGCAAGAATCATGTTTTTCCAACTTGGGGGATCCCAGTAAACGTCAGTGCAGATCGTGGATCTCATTTTACAGGTAAAGTAATGCAGGCAATGTGTAGAATTTTGGGAATCCAGCAAACATGTCATGTTCCATACAATCTGCAAGCTGCAGGTATTGTGGAAAGAATGAACAGGACTATCAAATCCAGAATTGCTAAAATGTTACTAGACAAAGGAAATTCATGGGTAGATGCTGTACCTTTTTTTTCTAATGAGTATGAGAAGTACAACATCCTCATCTACACAAAACAGTCCATTTGAACTGATGATAGGTAGAAAAATGCCACTTGTGTTCCCACATGAACCTTTTTTTGTCTACTCTGCAGAAAGAAGCAATTGAGAAATCCAAATGGTTACAGATTTTGCAAGACAATCAGAACACCATTTTGCCACATGCAGCTTCTCACATGCAAAAAATGATTCCTTCACACTCCTCAAAATTTGAGAAAAGTGGAAAAGTCATGATTAAAATCTTTAGGAAAAGTGGGCCATGGCAAAGTAATTGGGAAGGCCCTTTTGATATTTTGGATACACTAGGTGTAATGGCACAAGTCCAAAAACCTCTCAATTCTGTAGAAAATGCATGGAGACAACACAAAATATGGGTTCACACTGATCAATGCAATTATTTATGCCAAGGTAATGATACTATATTTCTTTTGCAGAAATGGCTTCTGATAATCAAACATGGAGGAACAACAAACGTCAAGAATTAATAACGATAACATCGGAAAAACTGAAAGAACATTATTAAGGGTCAAAATCATCATCACAGGACTCCCTTTTTCCTTAATGATATTTGCATTCATAAAAACATACATGACGTTTTCCAGCTCAACAGAAAAGAACAAGTCTGAGATCCTACATCAAAGAGGAACACAGGCACAAGAGACATTTTCCAAGATACAGTGACAATGACACAGCTGTAGATTTATATGGATACCCTTGTAAAGGTTATGGAGTTACTTGTTGTATGGAACTGTATATTTTTCATAATAACACTATTGAAATACAAGCCAGAATAGAATACAAAACAAAATTTGCAAGGATCATATGTACATAATAATAGATCTGGTACATGTCAATGTAATTTAATAGATACAGGATTTTGGTCCATAGTTTTAAAAGGAAATGAGTCTACAAGTTGGACTGGTGATTTAAGAAGAGATAGGGTAGGTTCCTCTTCACTAAGAGGATCCAAAAGAGATATTTGGTTTTTAACGTAATATTCTTTACAATTTATGGATCCTGAACACTTAAAAATTACAGGACATGTAATTAGAGTGGGATTTTCAAATAACAAAAAGTTTAGCTCACGTTAAAGTGAGGGTGACTATTACAGTTGTGGATTTGAGTATTCCAGACATAAAAGTATCTGCACAATCTCTCCAAATTAACGAAGGAAAGGATAATTTAACTTTGATATGTATTATGCAAATATACTTACCTCAAAATGCTCTATTAACCTGGTAGAGAAATGGTGAATTTGTGGGTAGTCTTTTCCATAGCTCAACTAATATAATTCATAAGGGTAAATTTGGAAATATAGATTGGACAAATAATAACTTTATCATCAAAGTAGTCCAAATCTAAATGACAAATAAATATATGAGTACTGAATATCAGTAAAAAATTATCCTATGGAATGTGAGACTTCAAATGTTATTTCCAATCCAGAAACCTCTTGAGAGGACATTTTGTGATTATATTTTGGATATGTAACATTTCTGAATGGTAAATTTCATCAAAGTATCCCTAATGTCAAGAATATTTAGTTAATATGGAATTGGGTATGGATAAATGGTTTGGAACTAACAGTAAAAATAATAACAGGAATAAACTAGGTATAGTAGAAGGAATTCTTGGAGGAGTTGGTACTATTGGAAGTATTACTAATAGTATGGGTATTATTATGTTAAAGCCTGATCTAGAAACAGCAAGCTTAGTGGGAAGTAAAAGTATTAAATTTCAGAGAAATCTAAATCAAATATTAGAAAATATGCTAATGAAGACAGCTACAGTTATAGGCCCATCTATAGTCCATTTACAAAAAATTACTTTAAATGTAATGGACAGTAAGCAACATTCCCACATAGCCAGGACATGTATAGAGATGCAGGCAGAGTATTCTACCAATTTTAAAACAATTGCTCAAGCATTCCAAAGTAGAATAACTCCGCTAGGTATTTTGCAGAGTTTACCAAATGAATATGTATTTGCAAAAGAATCATACAGATTTATGGGTAAATAAGTGGGCAAGATGTAATCCACATGCATGTTATAGTACCTCAATGATTCCGATAGCATATTAGTTCCAGTTACAGTCTTAGTTCTGCCAGTTAGTGATATTCAATTGTTAGATATCATCAACTGTAGTTTACAGATTTTGCTTTGGATACTAACAATTCTCAACCAGAACAACTAGATTTATCTTCTTGTTTGCATTTCCAATCTAAAGTAATCTGTTTGCCTAAAAAGGACAAAGGTATTTTCGTTCTTGTGTCCATAATCATTCATTATGTACAGCAAGAACAGAAAAAGTGAAAATTTCCTATGACTTTGTCACTCTTGTAGGAAAATGGAAGGTTTGTTTTCAAGTTATGACAGACTCAGAAACAGTTAAAGCTTTCTTCCTTTCCTGCACACGAATAGAGATCCTGAATCAAGGCTTGTACTGCATAGAAGGAGACTCTACAGGAATCAGTGTAAATGGAATTAGAGTAAATTTAACTAATATGCTTATGAAAAATGTAAGTGTTCTTCCTATACAGTACAATATAATATATCTCAAGTAGATGAATTCCCATGGAAGGAATGGGCAAAAATCATACAAAAGGATAAGGGTTTGTTAATTACATTATCTGAAGAACTTCAGAAAGCAGAAATTATATTTAAAGTGTTACTAAACCCAGGACCCTGCAGTCACTATATCTGGTCTCCCACAGTACACAGGACATGGAAATATAATTATTTTAGTATATATAAACTGCTAAATACCTTTTCACATCAGCAGTTAGGGCAGTCTTGTGACTTCTATCAGTGTCCAGCAGAGCACTGGTTACAGCTTGTAGGAGAAATTTTCATTCTGCTGTAGGAGGATGCATTGTAGCTGGCCAGCTAAGACCAGTCCTAGGTTGCTAATATGGTTCACATATATGTGTATACCAAACCTGCCAATAACCTCAGTACAGTGTATATGTGCATATGTTAAAGCCAAAAGCAGAATCATTGCTGTAATTTATGTCTTTGATTGTTATATGACATTTATATATTCATTGTGTTAGCAGAAGCAGAAAAGGAAAATATGCCTTTAAGAGTTAGTAAAGAACTGAGCCAATCACAGACAGCCTCACACTGTACAGAGCCTTAACCAATCCTAGCCAGTTTCACATTTATGCCTGTGTAAAACTCCCTGCTAGAATATCTTAGAGACACATGCTCACCAGACAGAGGAGGAAACAGACAAAGTTCCAATCAGAGAAGCTCCATGGAGGCAGAGAAGGCCAAATAGGTATTTAATGCACTTGTGTGTTCCTCTATTGTTTAACAGTGCAGGTAGATCTGTGTCTAAAAACTGTTGTGTGTGTTTACTTGTAGTTCCACCGAATCAAGTCACTGTAGAGTAATCATAATCGAATAATCTAACGAGATAAGCTATCGAATCAACCCAATGTAATACAAATTAAACCACTGTAATATGAAAGAAACAAGCCATTGTAAGCAGTGTTATATGAAGAAGATTGAAGTTATTAATGAAGGTAACTAAAGTATTCGGTGTGCTCTTTAAACCTACTGCATCCATAGAGCGGCATTGGAGGAATTACAGAGTAAAGTCAGTCTAATCAAACAAAGAAACAGCAATTGCATAATTTTTCTAATGCCACAGCACACTAGGCACCAAAGGGTGCTGCGCCTGCCACATGCATGACCCCTGACCTCTGTCTGAACAGTGCTGATTGGCCCTGTGCTGATCACATGCACTCTCCCAAGAAAAACAAAAGAAAAAACTATCTAGCAACACACACCAAATTGAGCATGTGCAGCTTACTCCCGAGCCTCTGTTTTAGATAGCATTGTGTGTCAGATCAGAAGCACATGGTGCTACTGTGCAGGTAAGCAAAAATAGTAAACATAAATATAAACATTAGCTCATAATGCCTGAGAGGAGTTACTGCATATTACACATAATGATCTTGAGAGTAGTTGTTAAAATGGACTACTTACTACTCTGAGGGCTTGGTGGTCTTGTGTCCTCCACAATGATATCAAAGTTACAGTTGCCACCATGGTATCAGCTGGTATAAATTCCATACTGTTATCAGATGCCATATTGTTCTCAGATAGTAACGATGGTCTTCTTCAATGTGACATTCAGACCCCTCTTTGGTTTAAGAGCAATTATTTTGTCCAGAGCGTCATACCACTGGAATATATCCTTTTCATTTGCTGAAGTGCCAGATTTATGTAGCTCATCTCGCACCTTTAGATATTGAGCCCACAGTTTTTCAGCTTTGCACAACATAGTTCTATACTTCTTTGGTATTCACATTCTTTGAGATCATCACTAATCTTGCCAAAGATCTCTGCATTATTGTGTTTTTTCCAGCTGCTTTTGTATGCTGATGTCTGCCCATATGTACAGTAAACACTCCACCTTTTCAATAGACCACAGGGAGCCTTTAGATGCCAAGTTTTGCCAATGTGACTGGCACACATGTGATGTCCGAGTGCTTTACTTCCTGTTTTTAGCAGTGTTCTGGAACCATTTGCACTCACACTTCAGCCAGTCCAAAAGAGAACCATGCCCAGGACCACCTCTTCCACTACATCCTCATTCTTTTAAAGATAAACGATCAGTAAAGGTCCTTACACTCGATGAGAAAATTGGCCATAAAATACCACTTTTGGAGTGATCGTCCGATAATCTGATCATTAGTCCACAGCTTTCAGAGCCGATCACAATAGTTTATGCGACAATATCCAAAGGGACAAACACAAAATTTTTTCTTGCACAATACCAGAACGAACGATTTTCATTTAATCAATACAGTAATTGTCTGAAGAAAACTGGAAGATCCAGACCACACATACTCAGAAACAAAAGATTACATTACAATGCAATACATTCCATCACTTCCAAAGTTGTACTCTGTCAAATGAGAATTTTCATAACTTTGGTAACCTCTTCGTTTTCTATATTAAACTAGCATGCAAAAAAAAAAAAACAGTCAATCATTAGTTCAATATTCTCAGCGTGTGTACGGTGCTTAACTTTACAGCACTATGTAAATAAGAGAGAATCAGCTGTCATTCGGCAAGTGTCTCTCAGCGAGAATTTTCATGGTTGGCGGGTGGCAGGATATATTTTTTCTTCATGTGGGTCAGCGTTCATTGTGATTGACTCTGGATTTACATCTGGGAACATGTTTATTTTTCTTAATAAAGGACTTGTCAAAAACTGGTAGTGTTTGTTTTTATTTATTTCTGACATTTGTTTGGTGAAAGAGGAGGGGGGGAGCTGGGGGTCCCCATGTTAAAGAGGGCTTCCAGATTCTGGTAAGTCATACCCCTTGCATCCCCACAACCACCAGGCCAGGCTTTTGGAGAAGAGGCCCTTGTTCTCATCAACATGGGGCAAGCCGATTTGTTGAGGGCATGTGGCCTGGTATGGTTTGGGGGGGTAGCTCGCTCGTCCTCCCCCTTACCTGGCTTGCTGGGTTGCATACTTGGATAAGGGTCTGGTATGGATTTTGGGGGGAGACCCCATGCCATTTTATAAAATTTAGGCATGGGGTTTCTCTCAAAATCAATACCAGACCCAAAGGGCCTGGTATGGATTGGGGGGCCCATGCTGTGTTTAAAAAAATGAAATGCTGACAATTGTTTTGTTTAAATTCTGCTGTCAGTGGGGAATCCTGCTGACAGCAGATGAGGCATGGTTGTCAAGGACATGGTGGACGTCCGCTCCTTGACAACCAACTATTAACAAAACTATTTGGATCCTTTGCTAATTCAGATGCTTCAAACATCTGAATGAAACAAATGAATTTCGTTGTTTCATTATCATTTATTTCAGATTCATTGAAATACATTACTGTTGTTATTCGGAGATTTGGATACATAATGAAAATGTCTGAATTGTGATTTGTAACAAATTGCACATGTCTACTTATGACTAAAATGTATATTCTGTATTCCACATCAGCTCATTCTGAATGATGTGCAGTACAGTCCCTATTCTGGACCATCTCAAGCTGTACACTATACTATGCAACCCATTTCAATACTAGTTCATTCTGTATGCTTTGTTGTAAGTTCCCTATTCCACACGAATTCATACTTCCCAAATTTCTTGGAAAGAGGGACATAGTGTAGCAAAAAGTATATAGGCAAAAGCCACACCCCAATTACAAGGACTGTGAAGAATTAATATGCAAAATAATTACTGGTTAAACAGATTCTACCACTACTTTTCCTTTGTACCATCTTTTCCTAATAACAGATGCAATACGTAGAGGTTGAAAGGTTTAATTTACTTATTTTTGATAAATATTACATCTTTAACAGATTTGTAGACATCAGGTTAAAACAAAAAGGGACAACTATGGAGGGGCAGAGGGACTTAGTCCCAAAAGAGAGGCTGTCCCTCCTAATGAGGAACAGTAAGGAGCATTGCAATCTTTACAAGATTTTTTTGTTTAAGCAGTTGCTGGTAGTGCCTAACATTTTCATTGAAATTCCTCTTACAGGTAGGATCAAACAAAACATTAACGTTCTGTCTATATTCAGTGGGCAAAAAAGCATATAAAATGTAAAAGTTTATATTTTAAAAATTATCCTTTGTCCTGAAGTTTATGTGTGTCTGTGTGCCTTCTAAAGCACAATTAGACCAATTGATTTAACAGTTTAAAAAACAGTTTCATTCTAGTATGCTGGGAATGCTAACTGTACTTGTGCTGTTAACCAAACTGTCAAACCATCAAATAGCTGGTGTCATCACTGACCACATGAGCAGCACCATGGCTGTCACAGATCAAACAGAGGCTAAGATGGCAGGGTAGGAGGGTTTAGTTCCACTTTAATTTTGGCTTAGTAATTAAATCATATTTTGTGGGTACAAGGACTACAGCAAATGCATGCAGTGAATACAGTTGTATACAGTTAGTACTATGACCCCAAACTGAAAGCGTGGATACTACTCAGGCTGTTAGGATCCCAATCAATTAAGCCAACCACTGTGAGAGCAAGCTAGGAAGGAGCTCGTCCCAGCTCCAGGCAGCAATGTACAGGGACGAAAACTTTCATATGCTCCCCACATCTCTGCAAACCCCAGGTGAAAAAGTGTAACAGCCATGCCACACCCCCAACATGTTTCACCCTGCCCCCCAAGGAGTGCTGCTGCATTCTCTGCATTAATGTAAAAAATGCCCCACTACCTGTCCTTTGACGCTTAACTTGCTCCACGTCACGACTCTAGTACTGTCTCTAGCCCCAGCACTGTTCCCTTGACCTCCTGCTTTCACAGGAGAAACCACAGGCTCCTTCTGCCTCCAGTCAAACTCTTGTGAGGAGGCAGTGGGGACGTGACTTACTGGCGCTGTGTGTGTCTGTGGACAAACACAGCTCAGCTCGGGGCTCAATATGATTGCGCATGTGCAGGTTACTCCATAACACCTGGCTTGCTACAGGAGGCACCCTCAGGAATGAGGAGCTGAAAGCACAGATGGAGACTGCCAGAAGAAGAGAAAAGTTACCTTTCTGTACAATATCATTTTTTTATTAAAAAAAAAATAGTCTTTAGTATCACTTTAACTGTTCCCCTTTCGGATGCTTCCGCTGTTATGCATGATCTACTCACACCCACCATTTGCCACAGTGCATGCCACAGGGATGGACTCTTCTGTGTGCCTGGAGGTGCCCTAGGTCTATTGCATATCTAGCAATGCTCCTGCAACTGCATTTTATTCACTGTGTGTTTCAACTTTATAGTGTTTAAAAAAAAAAGCCTTAGTATGACTCCAAGTAAGGAATTAATTCAGTAGGGATACAGTTGGTATATCAAACCTTGGGATGTCAGCTAGATAAACTATATAATATTTATAAATATATACTCCTGCAGCACAGAACAAACCCCTCCCACTAAAAAATATAAGATGCTGCTGTGCACTAGTGTAAACACTAAATCATCAAATTAATCAAATAAACAGCGCAATACCCAACAAATGATACATAAAAAGAAAATTACTAGTATAAAAATTTAGAAGTGTCCAAAATAAATGTATCCAACAAACAAAAAAAAAAAATAAATTTCACATAATAAAACTCATAATGTGATTTAAAGTGTCCAAAATTAATGTGTCCATCAAAAATCATCAAAATATATATATAACATTATGAAACTTTAGCCTTTTTCTTCAACTTCAAAGTGCTTCACCAAAAACGAATACATTTATAATGTGATTATCCTTCTGTAATAAGTGCTTCCACCATCCACCAGTGAGAAACCAACATTAATCACACTCACCAGATATTGGCTAATAGTAAGCCTTTTAGGACTTTTAGGGATCCTACACCCCCTCTTAACGCCTCCAGACCTCCATTCCACCACACCAGACTAAAAAGATTCTTCAACTTCCTTTCTCCAAACAAAATTTATTATATTTTTTTTGTTTGTTGGACACATTTATTTTGGACACTTCTAAATTTTTATACTAGTAATTTTCTTTTTATGTATCATTTGTTGAGTATTGCGCTGTTTATTTGATTAATTTGAAAACTATATAATACATTGAGAGAGTTTAACCCCTTTACCCCAGGAATAGAAAATTATCTATGCCCCTTGACAGAAGAATAGCTTGGAAGTGCCACCAAAGATAGTTGTGACCAGAGACAAAGACTCTCAGGACAATCAGAACACTAGTAAAGCAAGCACAAGCAAGTTTAGCAACTGAAGTCAATCTGAAATGCAAAAGGGAGTCATATCATTGAGTTAAAAAATCACTCTGAGATTCATAAATTGCCCTTAATAAGAAGCTGAACCAATAAGGATGCATACTGATGACCTCTTGGCCAAGGTGGACAGGCTACCTAAACCTATAAAAATAAAGAGAACACTGCATCCAGAGCCAGTAGAAGGCATAAAAGAGTGTCAGGACCCTGGAAATACATCAGATAGAGGTGAGCAAAAGTATCCATAAAATGCAGAAACCAACCTGTTAAAAATCCTCCAATTTCAAGGCTCCACCATTCAATGCAAAACATCAGCATGCTGGGAATAGCAAGACGTAAGAATATATCCCACTCCTGGAGACAGTCTTTGGACCATCCTGAGAAGAGAACATTTTCCAAAACAGAAGGATGAGCATGTATATCTAAACAACCATAAACACTGCGGTACATTGAATATATTAAGAGCATTGTGTATTAGTCTCTTAGGGGTTGATTTACTAAAACTGGAGAGTAAAAAATCTGGTGCAACTGAATGGTAGCCAATCGGCTTCTAACTTCAGCTTGTTAAATTAAGCTCCACATTTCTTGTTTTTAACTTCTGTGATCAAGCTTTCAGTTAGAGGGTGTCTATGTTTGTTCTCCATGGTCCCACTGTATGTAGGAACATAGCCACCCACTCTTGCTTGCTGCCATGCAATTGCATGTGCATGTGTCCACAATTAATATACAATGCTCATTTCAAACAAACTGAATAGGGGGGAAATTAGAGGTTTGGAAGCTCCTGGAAGAAATTACAAGGAGACAGAGAAACACACTAAGGAAGGATTCATATAAAAACAGATTACAGAGCAATTAAGTAGCAGATTTATATGAATGATTGTGGGGGAATAAAGATATTGTTTAGTGTAACTTGAAACTGTGCTTTGCCAATGCCAAACCAAAGTTTTATATTTACCTAACTTTTGTTTCCTCACCATTTTGTTTAGCTGCCAGGAGTGAGGACAAGAAGCCCTATGCAAGCTCTAGGTACCTGAACAAACAATTACCAGTGCTATCATATGGGAGTAAGGGGCATGAAATAATTAGTCACATACTTCCCAATATTTAGAAGTGCTGGGTATTTTTCTTTGCTCTATGGGGTTAAACAAAGAGGAAGGGGAGTGAAGAGAAAATATTCTGTATATGTGGTGCTGGTAGATCCACCATTACAGTGAACCCATTGTTTTGATCTCTATAAGGTCAAAGCACATGTTTGTTTTAAAGGAAAACTATAGTGAAGACTGGAAGACTACCCAAAGTAAGAACCTTTCTGCTCGAAAATCAACAACCTTCCTTCAAAAAATGATCTAACTATTTATCCATATTCAAAATAGGTAGGTGTTAGTGATACTGCTTTATTTTGTTTCTTTGAAAACACAAAAATAGGTTTGTTCTGCTGGCACCAGATCCTAGATGAACCAGCCAACAAAACTTCCCATCTAAGATGTGATACCTTGGCTCTTGCTCTCTCGATACACCAATCTGGATAAACTTTAGCCATTAACCTATCTGTAAGGACGTCTATTTCCTTAAAAGAAAACAGGTCATGAGAACAGTTCCACCATGCTCTAATAAATTCCTTTGCTGATATGACCCTAATAATAATGGAGGGATGATAATTGATACCTTCCAGGGTGGTGTTCCCACGGCATACTATTTTAAAAGTGGTAGTCATCACTTCACTTGTCACAACGTCCTTTCTTAGAGTAATGTTCAAAAAATCAATTATTTCCAAAATTACATCACTCTTAAACTGTTAAATGAATTAATTGATATTCAGAAACTCAACAAAGGCACCAATTTGTTCCAATGTACCACTCAAAACTAAAAGCAGGTCATCGATATAATGGCTGACTTTTGCAAGGCGTCATACACACACGCTTACTGTTCTGTACACCATTGCCAATGGCTGTAATCCCATTATGGGATCAGGCTGCAATTTGACCTGTGCATCAGGCACCTCTGGATGCATACTTTGGGAAGCACTTGGAAATCCATGCACATTTGTGCAGCCATCTGCCTGTCATTGAATTGAACATGTTTTCTGTATGCAGCTGTGCCTCCCATGTGAGAAAAGACCCCAACTATGTACTTCTTTAACATACCTCCCCATGTTTCCACATATAGTTTTTTACCAACTATATATAAAAAAAGTGTAAGTAACATCATCCACTGAGAAACTGTGTTTGCCCAAGCTGAACCTCTGAAAAAAATATAAGTAAATTATTATCATGGATATATACAGTACTTACAAATACATGTATTCAGAAATTGATTAAGTAAATACAAAAACACTGTTGATTAGATATTTATATTACAACATCATGCAAACCTTAAGCAACACACACAATCAGAATTGGAGCAACATGGCTGCCTGTATTTCCTTACTCATCTCTCCACTCTATATCCTATCTGATTCTGGGGCATCTACACTTAGTCTGTATGTAATCAGTACATCCCAAACTAAAGAGATGTGTTAAAACTTCACTTTATTCATTTAATAAAAATCATGTAATGCACAGAAACACTGCTGGGTCTTGATCACCATGATCCTGCATCTACACCTATACAGTTATAGCAAGCTTGCTACATGGGAAACCTCAAGGCTGCCATTGAAAACCTCTCTATCTTAAAATGAAAGTTGTCTGGCTATTGTGCTGAAATGCTCAGTCTTGTTTCAGTACTTTCAGTCACTTACCTGGTATACAGATAAATACTGGCTTTTCTCATTTTACTGATAAGAATATGTAATAAAGTTTTGAAGCCAGTATTTGAAAACCTGAAGGATTCTTTCACACTGATCAGTTTTTCTTCCGTTTTTGCCTTACCAAAAGTGGACGAAAAAGATATGACCATTAAATTCTACAGAGCTCTTCACATCAGTCCATTGTGGGTCAGTTGCATTTTTAAAAGTTCTGCATGCAGCATTTTTGGTGCATGTTTGGTGAGCACTAAAATACACCTCCCCATTAAAATAAATTGAAAATACATAAAAAATGTGGCTAAAACACATAAAAAATGCACCTGCAATTGTATTTTTGGTTTGTTTTTGGAGCCAGGTCTCCTTTTTTCACAGGTGCAGAATGGATTAGAAACGTGGCAAATACCCATATACGTTTTTACCACATTTTTGCAAAGGAGCAGTGTAAAAGCAGCTGAATAGTTATCTGAAAAAATGAAAAGGTTTAAAGCCATCACAGTTATTCAACTAGCATTTTCAATTGGGGGAAAACAGTGACAGTCACTAATAAAAGGTTTTCTTTAAACATTGTCACTGTCATTGTCAAATCATTAGTAATACCTCATATGGAATATGCAGTTCAATTTTGGGCACCAATTCACAAAAAGAACATTGGGGAACTGGAGTGCAGAGAAGGGCCACCAAACTGATAAGAGGCATGGAGGAGCTCAGCTACGAGGAAATATTAAAGGAACTGAATTTATTCTTTCTCGAGAAGAGGAGATTAAGGGGGATATGATCAACATGTATAAATACATCAACGGTTCGTATTGTGAACTCGGTGTAGAGTTATTCACCTTGAGGTGATCACAGAGGACAGGGGGGCACTCTTTACATCTGGAGGAAAAGAAATTTAATCTCCAAACACGGAAAGGTTTCTTCACAGTAAGAGCTGTGAAAATGTGGAATAAGCTCCCTTAAGAGTTGGTTCTGGCCAGCCCAGTGGATTGCTTTAAAAAAGGTCTGGATTCTTTCTTGGATACACACAATATAAATGGTTACTAACATTTATAGGTAAAGTTGATCCAGGGAATATTCGATTGCCTCTCGGGGATCAGGAAGGAATTTTTTTTCCCTGCAGGAGCAAATTGAATTATGCTTTGCTGGGTTTTTTGCCTTCCTCTGGATCAACTGTGGGTGTAGGATTTTTTTTTCTTTATGGTTGAACTGGATGGACATTTGTTTTATTTCAGCCAGACTAGCTATGTACAGTTGCAAGAAAAAGTATGTGAACCCCTTGGGATTACGTGGAGTTTTGCATGAATTGGGCATAAAATGTGCTCTGAACGTCACCTAAGTCACAACAATAGAAGAACACAGTCTGCTGAACATAATACTACACAAACATTAGATGTTGCCATGGTTTAATTGCACATAACATGTAAACATTCACAGTGCAGGGAGGAAAAAGTATGTGAGGCCCTAGCTTAATGACTTCTCCCAGAGCTAATTGGAGCCAGGAGTGAGCCAATTTTGACTCCAATCAGTGTAATGATATTGGATGTGTTGCTGACAGCTGTCCTGCCCTTAAAAAACACACACCTGTTTTGGGTTTACTGGTTTCAAGAAGCACTGTCTGATGTGAACCATGCCTTGCAGAAAAGAGCTCTCAGAATACCTACGATCAAGAATTGTTGACTTGCATGAAGCTGGAAAGGGTTACAAAAGTATCTCCAAAAGCCTTGATGTTCATGTGTCCACAGTAAGACAGACTGTCTACAAATGGAGAAAGTTTAGCACTGTTGCTACTCTCCCTAGGCATGGTCGTCCTGTAAAAATGACTGCAAGAGCACAGCGCAGAATGCTGCATGAGGTAAAGAAGAATCCCAGAGTGTCCGCTAAAGACCTACAGAAATCTCTGGCATATGCTAACATTTTTATTGACACATCTACAATAAGGAAAACATTAAACAAGAATGGAGTACATGGGAGGATACCACGGAGGAAGCCATTGCTGTCCAAAAAGAATATTGCAGCACGTTTGAAGTTTGCAAAAGAGCACCTGGATGTTCTACACTACTGGCAAAATATACTGTGGACAGATGAAACCAAGATTGAGTTGTTTGGGAAGAACACACAACACTATGTGTGGAGAAAAAAAGGCACAGCACACCAACATCAAAACCTCATCCCCACTGTAAAACATGGCGGAGGGAGCATCATGGTTTGGGGCTGCTTTGCTGCCTCAGGGCCTGGACAGATTGTTGTCATTGATGGGAAAATGAATTCCAGAGTTTATCAAGACATTTTGTAGGAAAACGTATGACCATCTGTCCGCCAACTGAAGCTCCGCAGAGGATGGGTGATGCAACAGGACAATGACCCAAAGCATACAAGTAATTCAACAAAACAATGGCTGCAACAGCACAGAATACGCCTTCTGGAGTGGCCCAGTCAGAGTCCTGACCTCAACCCGATTGAAATGCTGTGGCATGACCTTAAGAGAGCGATTCACACCAGACATCCCAAGAATATTGCTACACTGAAACAGTTTTGTGAAGAGGAGTGGTCCAAAATTACTCCAGATCGTTGTGCAGGTCTGATCTGCAACTACAGGAAACGTTTGGTTGAGGTTATTGCTGCCAAAGGAGGGTCAACCAGTTATTAAGTCCAAAGGTTCACTTACTTTTTCCTCCCTGCACTGTGAATGTTTACATGTTATGTGCAATTAAACCATGGCAACATCTAATATTTGTGTAGTATTATGTTCAGCACACTGTGTTCTTCTATTGTTGTGACTTAGACGACGTTCAGAGCACATTTATGCCCAATTCATCCAAAACTCTGCGTAATCCCAAGGGGTTCACATACTTTTTCTTGCAACTGTAACTATGTAACAATGTAGCATAAATTGTCATCAGTGGAAGGGAACACTCTGAATTTCTCCCACCTTATATCTCCCTGCATACTGTTTAAATGGCACTATCACAGTAATCAGCAAGTTGAAAAATCCATCCATCAATTCCAATACTACTGTTCATTTGTGAAATGACTGGGTAAATGTTTTGTATAATAATCAGCTTTGGGTGCACTCAAAATAAAAGTGAGACTTAAAAATAAATGTGGCATACTTACTTAAATCCCATCTTGAAGACATACATGAAAATAGCGCAGATAACAGCATTGATGATGTTTGCTGCTACACCTATATAAACCTGAGGCCACATGATACCCTAGAAAAGGAAATCGTATAGTTGTATAATTCCGCATGAAAAAACATTATGCTTTTTTTAAATCCAGGGGAGGCTTTTATAAAGCCGTAAAAGTGCTATTCATAGCACCAAAGTACTAAGTCCTAAGAATGGTCGGCCAGGCTATTTGGAGCAACACACAGTTTGTAGCACCGCAGTAACTCCCTCCTTATTAGCTTTCATTGTGCAGGGCATGTATTAGCTATGCCAATATTTGGAATTGGGACTCATGGTGTTTAAATTGGTTATATTTATGTAAAAAATGTGGACTTGTACTATACCAATAATTTGGATCATCAAGATTCGTTTCATGAATGTGTAAAGGGAGTTTGAGGACAAGGCCTGTTAAAGTTTCTTTATTTCACAAAATAAAACACGTTTCACTGCTAAAGCTGCCACTTACTCAGTTCAAGGTGAATTAATGGCGTTGATTGTGTTGAGGTGATGTCATCCAGGGAAGGCTTCCTGAGATCCACCCTCACCAGATGACATCACCACACTGCAATCAACACCATTGTTATCACCTTGAACCGAGGAAGTGGCAACTTTAGCCTCAAAATGCATTTAATTTGTTTTACAATAAAGAAACTTTATGTTTATACAAAATAGATGACTCCCGCCTATCCTTAAACACCTTACTCTGTGTGTCCGTGCCAATTGGACAACTGAGAAGCTTTTTCACAAACTCAGTTTGCAGTATCTGATTCCTTAAAATACCTAAAAATCCCACAGAGATCTCAGGATGGGAACCCCCTGTGGCACAGAGAGTGATCATCTCAACCCTCTGTGGAGACAGGTTTTCTCCACATGCTCACTCAGAAAGTTGCATGTTTCCCTCCCTATTGGGTGACTGCAGCCTCAATAGCTGCAAGTCATTTTATATTTCTTTCCTGCCCATTGTGGAAACATTCCCCTAGTCATATGCCTTATTTATTTATCCTAACTGATGTTGTAACAATTTACTACACTATAAGGGCTCTCCCACCCCCTTCTTTTCTTTTCCGGTTGGACACTCTGAACCACACCAGAGGTGTCTGGCCAGCCCTTTGGGACTGTACCCTTTGGACCCCTTTGATCACCACACCTCATTAATGTGTCACCCAAGTGAGGTACTAGAATATGCCTTAAAACGGCAGTGAGCACAACAGTTACCTGGGGGTATAATATCAACTGGCTGGAGTTGGCAGTGGATAGTGATTTGGTAACAGCAGTCATAGCAGTGGCATGTTCAGGCAGGCTCCAAGGATGCACTCTCTAGGATGTCCACGGCACCATTATGTGGTCCTCACACATGACACAGGGTTTGCCTACAGACCTCCAGGAAAACAAGGCCTTACAAGATGTAAAGTTAAATGTACTCCTGATCAGGCCTTTTGGCTGAAGAGGTGATGGAACCTGTAAGTGAAATAGAGCCAATGGGATGAAGATGAGCCATGCCCTCCATCCCAGGGAACTAAACAACTTGACCAATGAGTAGTCTGTCCTTCATGTGTTGCTAATTTTAGGTTTTCTGGGTTCTTTGGTAAGGAAAAGCACAGACTGTATAACCCAGAGCAACTGATTCATATTTTAATTCAAACTAAATTCCAGGACATTTTAGAGCATTTTTGCATGTTTTGTGCCATTCTTTTCAATAATAAAAAAGACAAGAATAAAACTGGAAGAAGTAGATTAAAAAATAAGTGCAGATATGTGAACAGATGCTAGATGCTAGAAGAGCCAAACAATTTTTTATGCCTTTTAGTCTGTGTCTGTTAGTTTTGGTTCACACTACTGTGACCTGAAAGTTGCATGACTTCAGTGCGACTTTGCCAAGCAATTTGAGTACTACTTTAAAGAGACTTTGAAGCAACTCTGTACTACTTTGAAGCAACTTTGAATCAACTCTGAAACAACTTTCAGGGAATGCCTGGGTAATCTTCCTGTAATGTTGAATCCAAATCACATCAATATAGATGAGGATCGGACTTGAAGGCGACTTCCATTAAAGTCTATGGGCACAAGTCAGATAGAAGTCATCTTGAAGTAGTACAGGAACCTTTTCTAAAGTTGGAGCAACTTCAGTAGTGCTAATTAAGAGAGCTCTCATTGACTAACATGGGATTTCACATGTCATGTGACTTGGGGTCTCACAAGTCGGATCCCAAGCCGCAGCAGTGTGAGCCAAGCCTTAAAGTGATTGTAAAGGATAATTTTTATTTTTTTTTGTAATAACAAACCGTCTTCTGAGCTCTCCCCCCTCCCAGTGAGTGCCCTCATAGCAAGACAATGCTATTGGGGCACTCATGAGGATTCTCTACCGAGCCGTGCTCTGTGTGTTCATTCACACAAATGGAGTGGCTCGCTCCCGCTCCCTCCTCACTGCCTGTGATTGACAGCAGCAGGAGACAATGGCGGTCTCTGAGTCAATGAGAAGTGAGTCATTGCTCATGCACATCAAGAGAGACTAAAAAGATCTAGTGCCTAGGAAATGGTAAGTTAAAGTGCATAAAATGTGTAAATAAATGATTCCTATGAATTTGCCTGCTGCGGATTAAAACAACTGCTATATAATCAAAACAATGAGTACAAAAACCATTTCATGAATAAACTGTGCTGCTTTAAATTAGCGCTGCTCTAAATGAAATTTATGAAATTAGCTTTTGTGCTCGTGCACATCGCTGCATCAAGATCTGGCTCAGGTAAGTATAAGAGGGGGTGGTGAAGGGGGAAGCTGCACACAGAACGTTTCTTTCCTTAATGCAGAGATTGCCTTAAAGTAAAAAACCTTCTACCTTTAGAACTTATTTAAAGGATCAAAGACCTCAAGCACCAAGACAAGAGATTAATGAAAAACCTATAGCCAAACCACTCTCTTTTTATAATGCTAATAAACACATATAAAAAGTTAAAAAGGTTGAATAGGAGAAATTGTCTGCAACTAAAAATAACATGTCAGCTAGAGAATGTAGATTCAACTTTACAAGAATTTTTACCTGATTTTGCAAATATCTTAATTGCAGTTGCTGAAGAAATATAGCCTGTGATGAAAATTAGAAACATATAAAGTAAAATTTAGTTCATAGATAGTGGAACAGAAATTAGAATATTATTACTGCCTGTGCCTCTATTGTGTAAGATTTTCCCTCACTTCCTATTTCAGTGATGGTGATCCTTCAGGCCAGACGTGAGGGCAAGGGCTCATGTTGACAGGCATTGTTTTCTTAGATTTGACATGCATTTGGAATATAGCAAATGCAGATCAGAAAAATCGTATTGACTGTAATTTAACAGTTCAGAGAGTGCTGTTTTGTGTTGCATTCCTTTGGATGCAGCATGCCCTGTTAAGGTGCATTTCAACTGCAGGCAAAGTAGGTCAATCGCAGCCTATTCTTGTCAAACATTGTTTCCCTTTCAAATGCATGCATTTGCTTTCCAATAGCAAAGGCAGCATTTAACAAGAACACCCACCAACATGAGCCCTACATTTTTCCAATAAAGACAGGAGGACATGTTTTAGTGTAGTGGAAAAAAATTATAGCCCCTGTTGGGGTTTTATTATTGTCCACGTCTCCACGGGCAACTTTTCCATTACGTTCTGCCCCAGAGCCAGTGGCCAGCATAGCAGGAAGTGAGGAGAAATCTCTCAAGAAAGGCATTAAAAAGATGCAAAAACATATTTTGTGTAACTGAAACAATTAAAAAGAGCAATTCGGGAATAAAAAAAACACACACATACTTATCCAGGTAGATGCAATGCAGCACTTGTCCCCCACCGCCTCTAAGACCGAGAACTGAGTGATCAAAGACTGCTGATCACTCAGTTCTCCATCTTCAGTCCTCACTTGAGTGCCAGGCTGTGGAGGGGGTGGGAGCGACTGGCTCAGCCTCTCATTGGCTCGCTGAGAGGTTGAGCCAGCTTCCAGTCAGGAATCTAGGTGGATCCCGACTTTAAAGTCAATATCTCTCTAGACCCTGGACCAGCTCAGTGACATCAGCTGACAGAGGACTTTAGCCTGCTCTCCACTTAATACTGGTCACAGGAGAGCAGAACTAAGTGCACTCCTGTGACCCACAAGAGTAGTAGGGCCAAAAGATCTTTGACCCTACTTCTCCTTTTAATAATGAAATAGAAGCATAACAAATATGTACACTCTCTAGCCACCAGTAAGGAGCAATCCCAATTAACAACCAACAGTCCTCTAACTATTCCTCTTTGCATGTTTGTGCTCATTAACTGAAAGAACCCTTGCATAGAGCTTAATCCCTATAGAGTCCACATGAGTAAAAAATAAGCACCTTTCTATATGCATCCAGCTTCCTATGGTCAATGCAGGAAAGGGAACCCTTTCAGTGTATCTCAACCCAAGAGCAAAATGTAATATATTGCAGCTTATCAGTCCTTAGATGTGGTAGCTGCATTAATTTTCTTTTTTCAGGTTTCTTTTCTAAATATTTGCCGGATGATCCTAACAGTACCATACCTCCTGTCCTAGGATGACAACGCTCACTCACTGTACTCGTCATCATAGTAAAAGACTGTGGAACAACTCCTCTCATCTTCATAACATAGGTGGAAGATGTTCCATAACAGAGAATAAATCTTCCTGATAACAGAAAGGTGTGCAGGAAATATTCAGCTCAGTAGGTCTTTGGCAAGGTCAACAGGTATCTTTTTGCATTCATCAACCAAATATAGCAAAACACTTTAAGGTTTATTGAACCAACAAAGAGCAAAAAAGAGAAGTTCATTATTAGGGTTTATATACAATTTAAGCGCTTCAGTTTTCCATAAAATTCCGCTGGAAGTATTCCAATACTAAAGTGCCCCTGCTGTTACAAACACATCCATGACATGCAGTATTGCTCAAGGCTGCCTAAAAAATAGAGATTAAAAATCGCTCAATCAAGGTTGCCTATAAAATAGTAAAGATTGCACAATCTGCTAACAATAAAAGGGCACCTGGCAAATGAAAATACTTAATTAGGGAACTTTTCCATATTTATTACTTAACCAAAGTTGTAGGCTGTTTCTCAAGCAGGCACCCACAACACATTATATAAGGTGCTAGAACATATGACAATACAGTCCTGGCACTCTGCAGAATTACAGTGGTAGCACCTGTCCCCTCAGCGGCGCTGCCAGTGTAATGGCGGTGCTGAAGAAGAAGCTGGAAGTTGGATACCGGAACTTGGCTTCACAATGAGGCGTGGAGCGCTCCATCTGTGCTCGCCACACAAGGATTTCCCCTCGCATTTGGCAATCGGCTTTTTCAAGCCCTGCTCTGAACCACTCTGGGGCTGCAAAGGGTAAAATTGGAAACTGTTGAAATACAGTGTTCATGTATTTTGTGCGACAATTACATCGCTATTCAGTAGAAATATATTCTTCAACCCGTAGATGGCAGTGTTTAGAAGTTTGTAACTTCATGGATGGTAAACTAGGTCTTTTCTCTGAATAAAGTTTCATGTTTCCTTGTTGCAGTGAAGCAGAAAAGCAGATGTAGACTGTGCACTGTCTGTTTTATAGGGTTATATACAGCATTTCTAACAGGTTACGAGGAAAAAAGAAAATGGCCAGTAACACAGCTACAACAAAGCTTTAATTTGCAAATCTGACAAACCAGATGACCAGTCTTGGAAATTCAAAATGAAAACGCTGCTAATAAGAGAAGGTACATGGATATGTGTACATGCAGTCAGGCCTGAACACTCTTAAGATGAGTGCATAGAGAAAGACTAAAAGCTCAGAACACAATCTCTCTTAGCATAGAATATGATCAAATCACATACAGTATAAGTAAGTGTGATAAAGAAATGTAGAAAGGATTACAAAACCTGTATGAAGGTGCTAATCTTAGCAATAAACTGTATTTGATTAGAAAGCTATACCAAACCAGGCTGATTAAAGGCCACAATATGTAGGATTACATAAGGCACACCTTGGAAATGGTTGAACACTTGAGAGGTATAGCAGAAGAAAAATGATTTTTATTTTGCTGCACTATTACTTAGTGACTTACCAGAAAGTTATGAAACACTTTTATGAAGCACATTTGATGCATGTCCAGATGATGAACTGGCATTGGATTATGTTAAGGGCAAGCTTATCGTTAATATCAGCGTAAAAGAGAACACATTAATAATGACAGTGCTTCTGTTGCAAAGTCTGCTTTACCCTCCCTGGCGATATGATTATTTCAGATTTTTGTTGCTGAAAGTGGTACCATTATTTTGCATGGAAAGTTTGCGTTTTATATTGTAGGCCTGTAATTCTTAGGAATAACTCACTGAAATCTGTCCGAACAAGAGTCTAGTAAACATCCCGGGTAGGTTAAAACTTGAAACACGAAATCATAAATTGTATTTTAATAAATAATCATAAAAAATAATAATAATAAATTTAATTCAATAATATAATCAAACCAAAAACACTGAAATTTGAAATATAGCACCAAGTTCGCACATCACTGAGCAAAGTTGCAAAATTGTTTTCAGTGTCTGATGACGAATTTCCCCACAAATCATTATCACTCAATTCTGCAAGTGCATCTGATTTACTATCGCTGTTCTCTAGCTGGTCTAAAACCACTTTTGACATAAAGGGACGCTTTTTGAACACCATGGACGTTTCTCAGTTTCCAGGCAATAAGAACAGTAAAAATGCAGGCAGGGCAGAGGACAAAGCACTCGGGACAAAATGTATGTGAAATGCTTTGATACAGTAATGTTTTACTATGTGATTTTAGTGATTTTAGTGAATGTCTCTTTTTGTCATTTTTGAATTTCCCGCCGTTCCGTCCCCGTACGTCCGACGCTCGCATGGGACGGAACCTAGATGACAGATGCTGGCATCCGCCGGATTACATTGCCGGGGACACTACAGGAGGGACATCACGGGAGCACAGGACAAGGTAAGTAATCGAGGGATCGCAAAGCAGCGCTGCATGGTATTCCTGAGTGTAGATCAGGGTTACCACTTGTGGTACTGAAATTTTACCCCGAGCTACACTCGGGAATACTGCCAAGGAGGTTAAAGTGGTTCTAAAGCCTAAACATTTGTTACCTTAATGCATTCCTTCCAATATGTTAAAAAGTTTAAGCTTCATCATCCCCCCTCTCAGCCTCCCTTTTACTTACCTGAGCCCGCATTCAATCCAGCGCCCTGCACGCCTGCAACTCTTCTCTTCTGTGTCTCACTGGCTTTGCTGGGGCACCGGGAACCATTGGTTCCCAGCGCTGTCAAAGTCAGTGACGAGGGAGCGGGGGACAGGGGAGTGTCCCACTGTCTGTGTCAATGGACGCAGCAGCGAGGCTCGGGTACAATCACGCATGAGTGCCCCCTTGGGAATCGGTTTCCCGTGGGGGCACTGGACAGAGAGGAGGGGCCAGAAGAACCGGCGGGGAACCCAAGAAGAGGAGGTTCACAGCCGCTATGTGCACTTCCATTGCACAGAGCAGCTAAGTATACAGTAGACATGTTTGTTATGTTTTTGAAAAACACATTTGCCTTTACAATCGCTTTAACCACTTGCCATCCTGAGGATTTACCCCCTTAATGACCAGGCCTCTGTTTGCTATTGCCCTGCACTATTTCAACTGATAAATGCACAGTCATGCAATGCTGTACCCAAACAAAATTTACATCCTTTTTTCACATAAATAGAGCTTTCTTTGGGTGGTATTCGATCACCTGTGCACTTTTTATTTTTTGCGCTATAATCAAACACCAAAAATTTTGAAGAAGAACTAATTACCAATTATTTGGTAAAGTATAAAATATAATGGTATGCTGAGTAAATAGATACCAAACATTACATACTTTAAAACTGTGCATGCCCCGTGCAATCGCGACAAATTGCATACATTTTTAATATCCATAGGCAATGTTTTAAAAGCCTTTACAAGCTATCATTTTAGATTTCCAGAGGAGGTCTAGTGTTAGAATTACTGCCCTTGATCTGACATTCACAGCGATACCTCAAATGCATGGTGCAACTGCTGTTTACATACCGTCACATGGTCAAAGCTTGCTCATCTAGGTGTGTGCACGCGGGGGGGGCGAGGGTGCTTTTTTTTTTTTTTTAAGTTATTTTGATTTTTCTAATTATTTTTACACTGTCCCTTTCATTTTTTTTTATTGCTTTTAATGCTATCACAGGGAATGCAAATAACCCCTATAACTTCAATTTGCATTGTCATATATTCTTTTTTGAGAAATCTGGGGGAGAAATCAGACTCTAGATCTCTCCTCTACCCTTACATTATCTAATCAAACCAAGATCGGTGTGATCAGATGCTTTCCCAATTTACAAATAGCACTGTTTATATCCTGCGAAACTGAAGTGATGAAATACTCGTAGCTTCCGATTTCTTAGACTATAGAGATGATTTGGCACCATTCTGGTCGCCAATCAGCTTTATAGTCAGCTGGCAGAAACATCAGCTGCATTCTCAGGTTTCCCCGATGGCACGGGACTGCTCAAGAAGGCCATGACCGTCAGCGAGGGAGGGGTGGGGATCATCTCCTGCTGCTTGTAAAAGCAATCCTGCAGCTAATTAGCCACTAGGATCACTTTTACATGAAAGCCGATCGACAGCTGAAAAAAATGATACCAGGATGATGCCTGCAGCTGTAGGCATCATCCTGGTACAACCATTCAAAGTCCAGTGATGTACGTTGCTGGTCCTTGTTGGGTATATATTCTTTTTCTATGTTCTTTTTTTTTTTGTATGTGGGCTGAATGAAAAAAAGAGAAGAAATCTCTGCCAGAAAAAAGTGTTTGGTATGCCAACCATTAGAATATACCGCCTTGCATCCACCCACTTCTAATGGTGGGCACATATTAGGTCACACGGTGCCACATGCACCAGTTCCAAGATTGTGCAAATGTCTAAATAGTGGTACGCTTGAATAAAAATTGTCCACGTATAAGTGGTACTCCATATGGAAAAAGGATGACACCAAGTCCCAAACTATCTTGCTCCCCATGTAGTCTGTGCATCCGGGGGGCTCCACGTGACTATCTTTTCCCTCATAAATCTGAAACGTATATGTATAGCCTGTTGCCCCCACACAGGTCTTATACATCTTGACCCCATATCTGGCACGCTTGCTGGGGAGTAATTGTTTAAATGCATGCAAGGCGGCCAGAAAAATTAATGAGGGACTCATCAATCAGATCAGATTTTTTGCTGGGGAGTATAGACATCTGCAAATTTTTGGTTAAGATTATTTACGAGCGGCTGAATTTTGTGGAGCTGGTCAAATTCAGGGTCACTCCAAGGACGACAGAGTGTATTGTCATTGAAATGCATAAAACACATTATACTTTCATATCAATGCCTGGCCATGGCAGCAGAGAACACTGGATATGATGAATCGGGTCTGTGGACCAATACAACTGCAATTCATTTTTTTTAGTAATTCCCATGTTGAGGGTTAGATCCAAAAAAAATGTAAATTCTGAAACCGTAATGAGTTTCCATGCGAATGGTCTTCCAAGGTTTGAATCTGGGTTGGCAGCAAAAAATTGTTGTGCATATAAATTGCTTTGATTCACAATCAATGCATACAGAACTTCCGTAAAAAACAGCTCCAAAAAATCAAGGGGAGTAGTTAAATTTGCTGTTTCCACCTGAATTCTGGGTTGGCAGTGAATGGGGGAAGTACAGCTGCTTCAGAATTTGTGGGCTGGAGGTCCAGGCTGCTATGCAGAGCCATACAAAGCAGTTTGCAGGAGCTAACAAGGGAGAGATCTGTGATGTTTATGCACAGGTCTCTCCCCTGTCGGTAATTTGTGGAGATCAGAGGCCGGGACCTGGTGATTGACAGCCGAGGCTACGAATGGTGGCATACATACATGGATTAAAATTCAGCCAGTTCAGCAGGGACTGTCCAAATTTCATTCCATGTATGGGCAGGCTGGTTGTACACAAGTCAATCTATCAATCAACTTGTGTACCACCAGCCTGTTGGTTTTTCCGCTAACACTGATCATTGTATTCTGATGACAGGGAAGGCCCCCCCACTGTCAGAATACTATATCACAACACAAGTGTTTATCCCATCCACTTTGAATATGTGGATGTAGGAATCGGATCATTTTTTTTGTTCAACCTGCTGGTTGAAAGAAAAAAAAAAACAATCAATGTATGGGCTGCCTAACACTGCCTGTCTTTGGCCAATTAATGAAATATGTTCTTGACTGACATACTCCACTTCAAACCTCTTTGCAGCTGAATACAAGCCTGTAGTTGCCAACTGCCTCAGATTTGTTGGGACAATCACACTTTTTACTTGTTTGTCCCACGCTGTCTTCGTCCTGAGCTGTGCCCCAGGAATTGCAGACATCTCTCAGTTTACAACTGTCAATGAGAATTATAGAAACTCCCTATTGTTCTGACTCCTGACTGAGTTGTACCTGTGCAGGAGATCCAATCTGTCTGTCAACAAACGTGTGGCAGTTGGGAGACAGGCACTTTTTTGTGTGCAAAGTAATATAGTGCCTTGTAAACCAACACATCTTGTATAGTTCTGGCTGAAACAGCACTAGATGGTATCATTACCATCTGGTGTCCAAAAGCATTACTGCAAGATCTTATTCACTCCCGGGCAGATCAAGAGTTCGAGAAATCCCAAAGCACACATTCCTGCGTCACAAGATGGCTGTATGTATAGACGGGTGCTGCAGTGACTATCGGCTGGGACCGAGAAAGTCAGAGCAAAACAAATGTCATCAGCACACCGCGGATCTCCAATAGGGGTCCAAAGCTTTAATTCACACTCACATAGTTACAACAAAGCACTGTTTTGGAGTCATATAGTGCCATTAATATAGTGCCATATAAACCAACACATCTTGTATAGCTCTGGCTGAAACAACACTAGATGGTATCATAGCATCATTACCATCTAGTGTTCAAAAACATTACTGCAAGTCTTATTGACTCCCTAGTGTCATTCCCGGGTAGATGGCATGCTCTATGCCTCTCTGAACACAGGCTGCCTTCTTTACTCTTGCAGGAAGAGGAAACAGTAGGAGAGAGAATGTGCCTCCTGCTCTGGCTGGCCTACCTTACTGTATGTGTAAGGCACTTTTAAAGCATTCTGTGCTAAATAACCTCTGCTAGACCATGCCGTTAATCCAGTGTCCTGTGTCCTGGGTTCAGGAACCTGTGCTTAGTGTAGCTGGCCAGCTAAGACCAGTCCTAGGTTGTTAATATGGTTCACATATATGTGTATACCAAACCTGCCAATAACCTCAGTACAGTATATATGTGCATATGTTAAAGCCAAAAGCAGAATTATTGCTGTGATTTATGTCTTTGATTGTTATATGACATTTTTATATTAATTGTGTTAGCAGAAGCAGAAAAGGAAAATATGCCTTTAAGAGTTAGTATAAGGTGAGCCAATCACAGACAGCCTCACACTGTACAGAGCCTTAACCAATCCTAGCCAGTTTCACATTTATGCCTGTGTAAAACTCCCTGCTAGAATATTTTAGAGACACATGCTCACCAGACAGAGGAGGAAACAGACAAAGCTCCAATCAGAGATGCTCCATGGAGGCAGAGAAGGCCAAATAGGTATTTAATGCACTTGTGTGTTCCTCTATTGTTTAACAGTGCAGGTAGATCTGTGTCTAAAAACTGTTGTACGTGTTTACTTGTAGTTCCACCGAACTTACGAATCAAGTTACTGTAGAGTAATCTAACAAATTTATAAATCCAAGTGAATTTATCAATCTATCGAAATATACAGAACGAATTTATCAAATCTATTGAACCTATCGAGATAAGCTATCGAATCAACCCAATGTAATACGAATTAAACCATTGTAATATGAAAGAAATAAGTCATTGTAAGCAGTTATATGAAGAAGATTGAAATTATTAAAGAAGTTAACTAAAGTATTCGGTGTGCTCTTTAAACCTACTGCATCCATAGAGCGGCATTGGAGGAATTACAGAGTAAAGTCAGTCTAATCAAACAAAGAAACAGTAATTGCATAATTTTTCTAATGCCACAGCGCACAAGGCACCAAAGGGTGCTGCGCCTGCCACACTTAGGGTTCAGTGACCTGTATCCAGGGTTCATCGACCTGCACTTGATCTAGTGACCAGTATCCTGAGTTCAGTGACCATGTCCTGGCTCCAGTGACAAGTGTCCTGGGTCCAGAGACCAATGTCATGAGTCCAGAGACTTTTTTTCTGGTCTCAGTAACTTGTTTGCTGGGTCCAGTGACATTTGTTCTAAATCCAGTGACCAGTGTCCTGGGTCCATTGATCAGTGTCCTAGGTCCAGTGACCAGCATTCTTTGTCCATTGACCAGTGTCCTGAGTCCAGTGACCCTTGCCCTAGGTCCAGTGACCTGTGTACTGAATGCAATGACCTGTGCCCTGGGTCCAGTGACCAGTGTCTTGAGCCTAGTGTTCTGCTCTCCTTTTCACCACCCCACCTCCATTTTCACCCCTATATCTGCAGTAATGCAGGCTTTTCAGTGTTAAAACCAGGGGCGGACTGACAACTCATGGGGCCCCCTGGCAATAGGGGATCATGGGGCCCCTGTGTCATCGCCCACATCGAAAAAAGCCTATGAAAAAGCCAATGAAAGGTACCAGGGGCATCTCATGGGGCCCCCTACTGACCCCAGGCCCTCGAGCAGTGCCCGAGTGCTCGAATGGTCAGTCTGCCCCTGGTTAAAACTCATAGTGAGGAGGCAATATATCACCTCCCAGAATCACTTGCATTTTAAAAGAATGCCCCACCCCTAATTAAACTTCATTCACTACCTAGGATGGCTTGCTGGAAACACAGAGAAAAAAGGTGCACCTGGAATTTTTTTTAAATGCTGACAGCTATGCAAGCCACTCCTTTAACTTTGCTCCTCTTGAGAGCTCACCCTACCGTTGGTAACACAAAAGTTGAACACAAACCAAATACAGCAATATTATGTAACACTCTGCAGAAATACTGGGTGTAGGATGTTAAATGGATATAGGATGACAGCATTCTGCAGCCCAGTTAGACAGACTCTACCAAAGAAAAGCATTGTGGGACTTGAAGGCTGCTAGCAGTACTTCGCTTTTTATTGTGTAGCTGACAAACTACATTTCCCAGAGGAGCTAGCTGATGGGTGGGGCAGATACATACCAAAGCCTGGGAACTGGAAGAGGAGGTAAAAAGTGAGAGCTGGAGAGGAAAGCTGTGTGGGAAGCTGGAGGTCCAGGCTGGGCCAGAGAGGGTGAAGGCGTGAGGAAGAGTTGGAGACCACTGACCACTGGCAAGCTGGACTGGCTGTCTAGCGAACGGACAGCCCAGAGTGCTGTCATTTGGAGTGATTGGTGTCAGAGGAGTCCAGAGAACACGGGGGCCCTCATCTGCAGAGAAACTGTCCACTACCTGACCGCAGCCACGGATCAGGTGAGAGAACTCTATACCTCAAATTATCAAAGTTGCAAAGGACATTGCTAAACTCAGTTACACTTTTCTCAGCTTAATATGCTACTTTCTACAAGTTACATGTGCTACAACCTAGATTGTTTGGCCCATCTTGCCTTGCAACCTACTCAACATACTGTACTAAATCACAAGAGCCTACTGCAATATCTGCACCCTGCGAGTCAAGCTGCTTTGGTGCAACACTCACTAAGGAACATCTCTAGCCTTTACAAAAATAGGGAGCCTTCCCATTCTACTAGAGAAGTGTACACTGCCCCCCCCCCCCTTTTCTCAATCTCAGCCTAAATTCCTGGTTTATTCCCGGTTGTGCCAAAGGGGCACCATCCAAATTCAGCATAAAGTGACGGAAGCAAAAGCAGCTTCCCTCACTTTATGTTCACTTACTTTGGAGAACTACTACTCTGGCATCAAGCAAGATTTGAATCTTTATGTGCACCAACCAAGGTCTTATCAAGCACGCAGGAGATTGAATATTGCAGTTTAAAAGGGCATTGACCTATTCTTTTACAAAGCTCTGCCACTTTCAGAATTAAATGAGGCCACCGGTACCTAAGGTCCCAAAGTGAGTTAGTCTGTCGATTTAATTGCTTTCCATTCTGCTTGCTTGGGAGAAAATATCTCAGGGCTGAGGTTACAGTTGAATTCTGAATTGCAGGACAACTAGTAAGAACTGATTTGAATGTGCTATATTGCAAACCTTCTTTAACTTTATCAAGAGTGTTTACTATCATTTCTTTCACATATTTTCTTGTCATCTTATTGTGCTTAACTAATCAAAGTGTCAGTTCACTATAACCTGTGTGTGAGTTTATTTTGTGGTTGCTACCAAGGGGTCCTTCTGGTTTAAGGTCAAAGGTGGTGTCAGCAGGGGTTGGGCTTCCAAGGCAGGCTCAGGAGAGACAGGGAACCCAAAAAATACTCAGCGGCCCTCAAGGGGGCAGGGTGAAGCTAAATGGCACAGCTCCAATTGTAGCACTACTCCAAGGGGGCAGTGCTACAATTAATTAAAACAAATTACACTGGAAAATGTGAATATATATAAACAGGTCCCAGACACAGGAGACAGGATATAGTACAGTAACAATATAAAACTTACAGGTAGAGCAGGTAAAAAGATCATCACATATTCTTCTGTTAACCTGAAAAAGAATGCATATGTGTTTTAATAACATTTGGATACTTTATTTATTCTTCTTACATTTATTTTATCACCATACATGTTTGTTACTGCTCTTCCTCACCTATTCAGTGCACAGAAACAAGTGTGATTTCAGTATTGATATCAATATTAGATAAATGCAAAACAGTTGTGCTATAGAGAATGTGACCAGCACTGATTCCCATCATGTTACAGAAGGGGGAGTAAAAATCTACGGAGCATTGAAAACACCAGAAAACTCAGGCAGAGAGACCATATACCAAAAGTTTATCACCATTCATCCATGATTGATATTTTGTACAAACTTCAATTTTTTGTTTTTATTTCCCCTAAAAAAGATCTCCAATTTACTTTTGTTTTAAATACCTTACCATCTCCTTAAAAAATAAAATATTCAGCTATTGTTGTAAACATCACCTAGTCTCCGATGTTGTCTTCACAAAAACCCTGCTGCAAGCCTCTCCTTGCCAGCCTCAATAAACCCACTTCTTGTGAGCCCAGGTAGTCATAGTTTCACCATATTGGCCCAGGCCCAGATAGCTCAGTTGATATCATAATATCAGCACCTTTCTGTAGAATACCTTTCTTGAAGACCACCCACCATTACAAAAGAGAGAAGAGGATCCTGAGAAGATCTCAGAATATCACATGACCTCTCCCAAACCGCAGGACAAAAATATATGAAGGAATTTTTAAAAAACAGCTGCAGGGGTTGTTTGAAAAATTGGAATTCTACTTTAACTCAGTAAATGCAATAATTGTTATCTGCATATTGTTTGTAAGATAAGAGAAAGAAGGAGTTACCACTAACCTGGCAATATCTGGGTGCTGTTTGCAAAGTAGCAATATCCGCTCTGTATTAATAAATATTGCCCAGCAGGGGAAGCAGCACAGCATTAGAATAAGAATTCCTCTTTGCAGGATTGTTCCCACTCGCTTCAAATTCTTGCTGCCGTAAGTCTGAAAGAATGAGAATATACATACAGAGATATAATTATCCCAGATAACATTTTGTCTAACTGGTGTAAGTTGATACAAAACTCCAGGGAAATACTGGAACATTGCATACTTACATTTCTGTAATTATCTTTTCCTGATGCCTATCCATGGCAGCATATGAATGGTGGTTGCTAGCATGCCTCCATCTAACCCATGGGATCAGTTATAACAAAGGATCAATTTATAATAATAAAAATTAAGTTTCACCATTATTATACAGTAAATAGCTTCAAGACTAGGGAGAGTCCATATGGTGCCATGGATTGTCACCAACAAAGGAAAATTACAGAAATGTAAGAATATAATCTTCTGATTTCCTGATGCCTTCATGACAGCATATAGACTTTTCTTTTTAACAGAAAAAAATAAAAATAAAAATAAATATATCAACACATCAAACAATACAAAAAAGTGTCCAAAATATCAAAAAATATCAAAAATAGTCCCCAGAAGTATAGGCAATTGTTCTTTTTCTTCTTTCATCAAAAATTTCCTTCTAAACACCCGCAAATCCTGATGACAATACACCTCAAAAAGAAAAAACTCGACATAGTGTCATACCTTTTAAATAATTAAAACACACGTGCCACTCACTGTGCAACATGCAAAATCTATATAAATGTGTATACTCTATAAGCGAGTATCTATACACATGCAAATATTCTTTTGTGTACCTAAAATAAATATATAAATATAAGTGAAAGACACTCACACAAAGTGTCAACTGCACAATATGTGAAAGCACAAAATTATCACTGCAAATGTGTATCACCACACTCTGTATACATCAGTGTACACCTTAAACCCAAACCAACACTCTCCAACTCATGTGCTGATGGATAATTACCCTATAAAAGAAATGACAGGGCATAGCACCACTCCGGGTTAACATCTCATCATTCAGGTTTCATCCAATGTTAGGGTTATTCCTCCATTTCCATCATGAGAAAATCCACAGTTACAAATGGTAGATCAAACAATATCCTCCTTTATTTAGCAACTCACATTAAAATTTGGGTGAAGCAGCTCCTCCTCATAGGGATACAGGTATAGACAAGTTTAGGGAAACATTGGCCACATGTTCCCACTTCCAAGATGGCCGCGATCGCACTTCCGGTCAGTGTCGATACGTCTGACGTCACGTGTTACTGACGCGTTTCGTCACTTCCTATGACTTTTTCAGAAGGGTACGGACATCTGCGCATCGACTCCTTATGTACCGCCCTTCATACACTAACGGCACCTCTAACCGCCATCTTGGAAGCTGGAAAACGTCGCCCACACTTATCTACATTACGCCTTACTACAGCAACTAATCTAAAGGCTATTTGCATCTTATCCCAAACCCTGTGCCTCTATAATATCATTTACAATACAGAGTACGCCATTATATATACAACATCAATAAAATTGGGAATAAAGACGCCAGCATACAGATATATACATCTCAATAAATTATACACATATATATACTCCATATTATTCTACCTCACCCCTTAAACCAACCTTGTAAAATCTCTCAGCGCCACAACCTTATACCATTCTTTAAAATCCATTAGAATATATCTATCCCCATTAGTATATGCAAATTAATATATTACACATACCCAATACTCCCTCTACTGGTCAAAAAATAGAACAACCCCTATATAAAATTATTACCTTAATTCTATCCTATTTTCTTATAGAACCCCAAATGCAATTACTTAAATCCATAAATATCATCGTATAACATATATATCAATATCAATATACACCTCTACCATTTTCCCGTATATCCAGACACATATCCTAACACCTAATAAAATGTTTTTTCTTTTTTCTTATAATAATACACTATAATCAAATACATATCATCAAATAATTCATAACTTAAATCATCCTTCTATTACCTTTATAATTTTACAATTGTCAATCTTATATTATGTTACCTCCATGGGTCCACATGTTAATTTCATGAATCCATATAACCTTCCCTCAATACATATGGGTTTTTTTTACAATTCCCTATAAGGTAAATATAATGTATTAAATCTAAAATATTATTTTATTAAAATATTAAATAAAATAAGTATTAAATTAAAAATCCGAAATAAAACAGTTCAAATCTAATTCTATATTTAAACCATTCGGTTTCAAAGTATTCAGTTTAAAAATCCAATAAGTCTCATTTTGTGAAATACTTTTTACCCTATTGCTTCCCCTCCAATGGGAGTCCACCGTATCTATACCACAAAACTTAATTCCCCTAGGGTCAGAGTTATGATATTCTTTAAAGTGTCGTGAAACGTTATGGTCCTTTTTATCTTTCATAATATTGACTACATGTTCTTTTAATCTGGTACCTAAATTCCTTTTAGTTCTTCCTACATATTGTAATGGATAAGGACATTCTAACACATAGGTTACATACTTAGTGTCACATGTAATACATTTTTTTATGTTAAATTCTTCTCCTGTATGAACCGATTTGCAACTCAAGATTTTTTTTCTCCTTCGTACCTGTTACTTTACAAATTTTGCATTTTTTACAAGGATAGAACCCCTGTAGATCAAACATCCTTGTTTTTTTAGGGGGTGAGATAACCCCCTTAACTAGTAGGGTCCGTAAATTGTCACTTTTTCTATAAACAAACTGGGGTTGGTTAGGTAACACATTACTTAATATCTGATCTTTTTTCAAGAAAGGCCAATATCTTTTAAAAATACCCTCTATTTCTTTGTACTGACAGTTAAATTTTGAAATAAAAGCAAAATCAGCTACATTTTTTTCTTCTTTCCTCTTAATTTTAGTCTTTATCTTAGTTTCCCTTATATAGTTTTTACTAACTTTAAATCTAGCTTTTTCTAGTTCTATTGGATTATACCCTTTCATTACAAATCTTTGTTTTATCAATTCAGATTGTGTAATATAGTCCTCTAATTTGGAACAGTTATGTGAAGATTTTAAAAAATCCGATATTTTTATATAAAAAACAGTTAAAAAAATTAGTGAATCAAGCGAAAGAGAACAAAATTTTAAATGAGAAAGAAGCATTATATTTAATTCCCTCACATTGTAGAACCCCGTTTATTTATATTCTACCTAAAATACACAAAAGCCTGACGAAACCCCCGGGTAGGCCAATTATCAATGGTATTGGGTCTATACATTCGAGAATTGGGGAATATGCAGACTTCTATTTGCAACCAATTGTGAAGGGAATGCCGTCGTATCTGAAGGATAGCCGAGATGTGATAGATCTACTAGAAGGATTGGAGATCTCACAGAATACCCTTTTTGTAACAATAGATATTAATTCCCTTTACACTAATATTAGACATCATGATGGTATTGAGGCTGTGAAATGGGGTCTGAAGAATTTCTCAGACTTACATTTGAAACAGAGGAAGTTCATCATCCAATTGCTCAAGTTTAGTATGAGCAAGAACTTCTTTTGGTATAAAGGGGAGTTTTACGAACAGAGAAAGGGTGTGGCGATGGGCGCCAAGTTTGCCCCAAGTGTGGCAAATGTCCTTTTATCAAAATGGGAAGATAAGGTCATTTTTGGCAAACAATGGGAAGGTCTTAAAATTTGGAGAAGATATATTGACGACATTTTAATCATCTGGGAGGGTACGGAAGAGAATTTACAGATTTTTCTAGATGTTATTAAAGATAATGAATATGGGCTGGGACTAACATGTAAAATTTATAGGGAATCGGCCAATTTTTTAGATTTGAATATTTTTAAATATGAAAATAGAATTTGTTTTAAAACTTTTTTTAAGGATACTGACAGGAATGGGTTTATTCCCACTGACAGGAATGGGTTTATTCCCACGATGAGTTGTCATCATCCCCAATGGATTCGTGGGAGATTAATGAGGAACTGTTCCAAATTAGAGGACTATATTACACAATCTGAATTGATAAAACAAAGATTTGTAATGAAAGGGTATAATCCAATAGAACTAGAAAAAGCTAGATTTAAAGTTAGTAAAAACTATATAGGGGAAACTAAGATAAAGACTAAAATTAAGAGGAAAGAAGAAAAAAATGTAGCTGATTTTGCTTTTATTTCAAAATTTAACTGTCAGTACAAAGAAATAGAGGGCATTTTTAAAAGATATTGGCCTATCCTGAAAAAAGATCAGATATTAAGTAATGTGTTACCTAACCAACCCCAGTTTGTTTATAGAAAAAGTGACAATTTACGGACCCTACTAGTTAAGGGGGTTATCTCACCCCCTAAAAAAACAAGGATGTTTGATCTACAGGGGTTCTATCCTTGTAAAAAATGCAAAATTTGTAAAGTAACAGGTACGAAGGAGAAAAAAATCTTGAGTTGCAAATCGGTTCATACAGGAGAAGAATTTAATATAAAAAAATTTATTACATGTGACACTAAGTATGTAACCTATGTGTTAGAATGTCCTTGTCCATTACAATATGTAGGAAGAAGTAAAAGGAATTTAGGTACCAGATTAAAAGAACATGTAGTCAATATTATGAAAGGTAAAAAGGACCATAACGTTTCACGACACTTTAAAGAATATCATAACTCTGACCCTAGGGGAATTAAGTTTTGTGGTATAGATACGGTGGACTCCCATTGGAGGGGAAGCAATAGGGTAAAAAGTATTTCACAAAATGAGACTTATTGGATTTTTAAACTGAATACTTTGAAACCGAATGGTTTAAATATAGAATTAGAATTGAACTGTTTTATTTCAGATTTTTAATTTAATATTTATTTTAATTAATATTTTAATAAAATAATATTTTAGATTTAATACATTATATTTACCTTATAGGGAATTGTAAAAAAAACCCATATTTATTGAGGAAAGGTTATATGGATTCATGAAATTAACATGTGGACCCATGGAGGTAACATAATATAAGATTGACAATTGTAAAATTATAAAGGTAATAGAAGGATGATTTAAGTTATGAATTATTTGATGATATGTATTTGATTATAGTGTATTATTATAAGAAAAAAGAAAAAACGTTTTATTAGGTGTTAGGATATGTGTCTGGATATACGGGAAAATGGTAGAGGTGTATATTGATATTGATATATATGTTATACGATGATATTTATGGATTTAAGTAATTGCATTTGGGGTTCTATAAGAAAATAGGATAGAATTAAGGTAATAATTTTATATAGGGGTTGTTCTATTTTTTGACCAGTAGAGGGAGTATTGGGTATGTGTAATATATTAATTTGCATATACTAATGGGGATAGATATATTCTAATGGATTTTAAAGAATGGTATAAGGTTGTGGCGCTGAGAGATTTTACAAGGTTGGTTTAAGGGGTGAGGTAGAATAATATGGAGTATATATATGTGTATAATTTATTGAGATATATATATCTGTATGCTGGCGTCTTTATTCCCAATTTTATTGATGTTGTATATATAATGGCGTACTCTGTGTTGTAAATGATATTATAGAGGCACAGGGTTTGGGATAAGATGCAAATAGCCTTTAGATTAATTGCTGTAGTAGGGCGTAATGTAGATAAATGTGGGCGGCGTTTTCCAGCTTCCAAGATGGCGGTTAGAGGTGCCGTTAGTGTATGAAGGGCGGTACATAAGGAGTCGATGCGCAGACATCCTTACCCTTCTGAAAAAGTCATAGGAAGTGACGAAACGCGTCAGAAACACGTGACGTGAGACGTATCGACGCTGACCGGAAGTGCGATCGCGGCCATCTTGGAAGTGGGAACATGTGGCCAATGTTTCCCTAAACTTGTCTACACCTGTATCCCTATGAGGAGGAGCTGCTTCACCCAAATTTTAATGTGAGTTGCTAAATAAAGGAGGAGAGTTTAAAAGGTATGACACTATGTCGAGTTTTTTCTTTTTGAGGTGTATTGTCATCAGGATTTGCGGGTGTTTAGAAGGAAATTTTTGATGAAAGAAGAAAAAGAACAATTGTCTATACTTGTAGGGACTATTTTTGATATTTTTTGATATTTTGGACACTTTTTTGTATTGTTTGTTGTGTTGATATATTTATTTTGATTTTGATTTTTTTCTGTTAAAAAGAAAAGTCTTATAATTTTGTTTGTTTGGCCTTCAAGGGTGGAGGTGGATAACTTTTCTGGGATATTATATTGGGATTTTTGCTGTGTATTTTGATATATCATTACAAGGGAGGATAATTCTTGCAAGAAAGATACTTAATGAAATCAGGGTACAAAGAATTCCAGAGCTCTCTTGCCAAACTCTTGCAGTAACTCTGGTTGGTTCAACACGATAAAACATCATGAATCGGTATTATTGGATTATGCAGTGACTGGAATGTATTACTGTAAAATTGCCTGAATGCAGTTCCTTTTTTCAGTCACATGATGGAGCTCGTAGAGACTTCGAGCTTCCAAGTCTCAAATATGGAACACTGAACACTGGGAGATGTAGTCTGGGCCATAAGTGATGCTGCTTCTGGGAGGGACAGAGAATGAGAAAAGAAGGGACTGGTTCGTGACTTCATAGCTGAGTGAGCGCAGTCCAGAGAGCCATTTGCAGCTGCTGCCGATCACTGAGATTTTTTAAGTGTCTGCATCTATCTGTCATCGCCAGATCTCACTCTGAGGCTTGTCTTCTTGCCATCGTGGAGTCAGAGCTTACAGCCCTACATAGTGTTCTCATCCTTCTGCTGCACAGGTCTGCTTTAGAGATACCAACAGCTCACTGTTATGCCAGTGGGATCACCATCCACCATTCCAGGAAGCCATTTGGAATCATCATCACACTTAAAAGGGCCCCTCCAATGGCAAAGCCTGCTGCAGCAGATCTGAGGAAGCTGGTGAGAGGGTCATCAAGCCATTATTGTCCTGTTTGCTGACACTGTGCAAATTCCTTGTGAAGTTTGATCATATTTTGTCTTCCCAAGTTCTTGTCACTTGTCCACTAGTAGGCATCTCTAGTCCAATTTGGCTTAAGCATGCATTGCAGAACCTTAACACATTATCTGGCCCCTTCTTTTGCAGTGTCCTAATGAACTCATTGTTTCTTAAGACTATCTAACTGGGGTGCAGGACTAGTGAACTGTAAGGCAATTCCTGTACGGCGGCTGGCACATAGAAATGCGCATGCATGCAATATTGCGCATAGAAATGAGCAAGGGTGCATTGCTAACAGAAATGAGGATAGGCTTGCGCATGCGTGCAAGAATGCGCTCCCACAGGAGCATGCACACGGGAGAGTGCCCACAATTTCTGGCGCCAGACGGACTATTTAAAGGAGGCTCTTACTCTCTCTCAGTGCTGACCGGTCTTCAGCTAATTCCCTGTGTCCTGCTGTATCCTGTGTGTATCCATTACCATTGACCTGCTGTTGGATTCTGTTTATGCTTCTGCTCATCGTTATCTGATCCTGACTTCTTCCTGACCTTGTCGCTGTCTGATGTTCTGGTACCTCATCACCTGCTCATTGCTGACCTTGGCTATTACTCTGACTACTCTTCTGGCTCCAGTTTGGCTCTACAGTCATGCCGAGTGCTTGTCCTGGCTATCCATTATATCAGATGGCCATTCTAGTATCTCCTCTGTTCCTGACTGGATGCCCTGCTTGATTCACCAAGGCCACACCACCAGCTGCAAGTTCTAAAATCAATACCCACAGGCACTCGTGTTTCTCCTGTCCCTCGACACCATCTTTTCCACCTTTAGTGGGGCCTGGGTTGGAGATACAAGAGAGGCTGACCTCGTCAATTCAGACTTCTATCAGGTACATGACATGAACACTAATAAGAGCTTCAACATCTTCAAGGGCCCCAATGTAGCCAGCAGAAGACTTACTTTAGGCCTGTAACGGCCCTTGAAGGCAGTTGCCATTACATTGTACTTGTCTTTTACAAAATGCCTAGGCGTAGCTCCCTCATTGTAAGAGCCCATTAGCCTCTAGCTGTGTTTGGTGCCTATCTTGGATGCCTTTTGCTGCTCATTTAGTGAAAAGAGCTACAGTTTATGCTAGTCAGATTTGAGTGTACTGCAGTATCATAATTATCTTAAGAAACTCTTAGTGTATTGCAGGGACAGACTGACCATTTGGAAACTCGGGCACTGCCTGAGGGCCCGGGGTCAGTAGGGGGCTCCATGAGATGCCCCTGGTACCTTTTTCATAGGTTTTTTTGAGTTTGGGCAAGGACACAGGGTCCCCATGATCCCCCATTGCCCGGGGGCCCCATGAGTTGTCAGTCCGCCCCTGGTGTATTGTGTTACATTTTTTCACTGTTATACCCTGACTTATGTGATAATTACTTGTCAATATACTCTGTTATTTGCTACAAAGTCTCGAGTCTCATTTCTAACCTACCTCTGATAAAGTGTGTAATCGGAGGTGCCAGTAGTACTGAGGCATTTATTGAAGTCAAGGTAAGAACAGATGACCCCACATAACCAGGGGCTCTGGCTGGGGTGATGCTACCTGGACTATATAGCATGTGCTAGTTCATGAAGAAGTTGTTTGTCCTATTCTCAGTACCACTCCGAAGAAGTTGTTTGTCCTATTCTCAGTTCCACTCCGAATAATGAACCTCTTCCTAGGGTGTTGAGTCAGAGAAGAATAATATTTTAAAGATCTAAAAATGTCCATTTCATGAAGGATCTCTGAACCCTGATCTTCAGCAAAAGCAGGGAGCATCCATTCCTGATTGACATTTGTAGATATGTCACTGAACCCAATTATCTATTCAGAAGGGAACCAATTTCTGGGTTATTAATGGAGCCAGATTATCAATTATTGCCTGTGCTTGCCATCTGCCTTGGTCTATCACATCCTGCAATAAGTGCCCCAAAATAAATAACTCTCGTCAGATGCTACAGTGGTCCAAACCCAATGGATAGTGCTACAAAAGATTCTGCGTCTCCATCCACTCCCATAGACTAGACTGCATAACGGGTATTATCTGGAATAAGTGAGGCATGGATTATTTGTGGCATAAAAAACATTTTGGGAAGGTTTTAGATGCCTGTCTCATTATTGGAATTTGTGACAGACCCGACCGGAACAGGGACTTTTGGAGGGGACTATGGGCTAGACTTCTACCTACTAATTATGGCCCATAGAGAAGACCGGGGAGTTTGTATGCTTCTCCTGGTCAGAGAATGGAGGAGAGCAAGGTTCTGAAATCCTCTCCTTGAGAGATTATATAAAATTTATAATTTAATCATCATTGAAAACTGGAGAGAGACTCAATTTAAGCTAAAGCATAGAGCTTTTATACCATTTCTGATAGATAAAACTGATCCTACACTATCCACATATTCTTAGTGCGGCACACTGCGCCTTACATTGGGTCATCGCAGGTGGAATTGCCATATAATTTAAACATTCTGGGACCAAGTACTTAATTTTATTCATGGAATCACTTCTAAGATTATTCCTAAAAAACCCTACTCTTCTGTTTCAAAACGTCGAACCTTATCTTCTCTATGAACATCTATTTCTCCATGGATTTTACCTTTGTTTACTTATGGCCCGAAGAGTTACATTAACCACTTGCCCTCCTGAGGATGTACCCCCCTTCCTGACCAGGCCATATTTTGCATTTCTTTAACTAACAATTGCGCGGTCATGCAATGCTGCACCCATGAATTGAGCTTTCTTTCAGTGGTATTTGATTGCCTATGCGTTTTTTATTTTTTGCGCTGTAATAAAAAAAAAAGACTGACAATTTTGAGAAAAAAAACAATATTTTTGACTTTTTGCTATTAAACATGCCCAGGAAAAAAATCTAAAAAATCAAATCGCGTCATAAATTTTGGGAGAAAATGTATTCTGCTACACATCTTTGCTAAGAAAAAATACCAATACATGTAAATTGGTTTGCGTAAAGGTTATAGCGTTTACAAATGGCGGTATAGATACTGGAATTTTTTTTTTCACTAATAATGGCGGCGATCAGCGACTTATAGCGGGACTGCGGTGGGTATTTTGGACACTGGGGGGAACTGACTTGGTGTCACTGACATCCCCAGTGACACCAATACAATGATCAGTGCTAAAAAAAAGCACTGACACTGTACTAATGGCACTGGGCAGGAAGGGGATAACATGAGGGGTGATCAAAGGGTTAACTGTGTGCTGGGCTGTGTTTTACTGGGGAGTGGTGTGTTGGTGCTTCACTGTAAGCACACTGCTCTGAATGGCTGTGCTGTGCAAGCCATACAGGGCAGTGTCGCCGAGCCAACAGGGAGGAGGACTGTTAGTAAACAAAGCAACCCTCTTCCCCATCGGAGATCCTCAGTAATCACCAGGCACCGGCGGGTTATCTCCAGCGGGGACCCGGTGACTGACAGCCGCGATTAGCGGTGCGGGTAGGGCGCGCATATAGGACGGTGGGGAAAAATCTTGGACATCAGCATCATCTCCAAATGTTGCTATGGTGAAGAAAGAACTGAAATCTTTAATGTACATCGAAAAATTGGATACTATAGTCCAGTTCTTTGGCCCTACTAAATGTTTCTTCGACAGGAGGAAGCTTTTCAGGGAACATACCTTATCTGATTCTGAAATTTCCCTCTTAATGACACCCTTCCAATACACAGAGTAGTATGCAAAGCTTAACTTTTCTAACTCTTTGGGCAGAATAAAACTCCAGTAATTAAACATCCCCTATAACAGGGATCCTCAAACTACGGGCTGCCAAAGGCATTTATCCGGCCCACCAGGCCAGCCGGACAAAAAAAAAAAATAACGGAAAAAAAACCAGACCGACAAATATCTAGGCTGCTTACTGGGTCTTCAGCCGCGAGGACCTAGCGAGCAGCGACCCATAAGTCCCTGATTTCAACTGCTGCAGCCAGAGGAGCAACAGGAGAGGAGGAGAGTACACCAGGCACCAGGTACAGTGCATTGTGGTGTCCAGTGCGTTACACAGTACAGTGCATTGCGGTGTCCAGTGTGTTACAGTGTATAATGCATTGTGGTGACCAGTGCATTAGTATACAGTACATTGCGGTGTCCAGTGCATTAGTATACAGTACATTGCGGTGTCCAGTGCATTATAGAGTACAGTGCATTTTGTTGTCCAGTGCGTTACAGTGTATAGCGCATTGCGGTGTCCAGTGCATTACAGAGTACAGTGCATTTTGTTGTCCAGTGCGTTACAGTGTATAGCGCATTGCGGCGTCCAGTGCATTAGTATACAGTACATTGCGGTGTCCAGTGCATTATAGAGTACAGTGCATTTTGTTGTCCAGTGCGTTACAGTGTATAGCGCATTGCGGTGTCCAGTGCATTACAGAGTACAGTGCATTTTGTTGTCCAGTGCGTTACAGTGTATAGCGCATTGCGGTGTCCAGTGCATTATAGAGTACAGTGCATTTTGTTGTCCAGTGCGTTACAGTGTATAGCGCATTGCGGTGTCCAGTGCATTACAGAGTACAGTGCATTTTGTTGTCCAGTGCGTTACAGTGTATAATGCATTGCGGTGTCCAGTGCATTCGTGTACAGTGCTTTTTAAATATTGTATTGCTGTTTCCTGTTTTTTTTTTTGCACTACAAATAAGACAAGTGCGGTGTGCATAGGAATTTGTTCATATTTTTTTCAAACTATAGTCTGGCTCCCCAACAGTGAGAAGGTCCATGAACTGGCCCCCTGTTTAAAAAGTTTGAGGACCCCTGCTCTATAACCTTACTGTTTCACATCCTAAGAGCTAAGACACTAGGATTCTCTACTCAAATATCTTTAGTTTATTTTTAGTTGCGTTAATTTTTTTATTTTTGTATAAATATACTCTGGGTATACTCTGAAATTATAACTAACTCGCGGTTTGGGAGACATTTCATCAACGCTTAGACCAAAGCTGTAATATCACACTGATTATAATTAATGTTTTCACTTTGTTAGCATTAATGTAACCTTGATTACTGAACTTTATGTTATGGGATGATTATATATTTGGATACTAATCTTCAATGGTTACATGTTATTTATACTGATAATGGGATGAGGTAACACCACAATTTTTGTACTTTTTCTTAATATTATTTTCCTGTATTTTTTGGAAATAACAATAAAAATTTTGCAAAAATGATGCATGTAGCATACATATTCTCCCTGCAACCCAAATATGTATATACAGCATGTACAGGTGAAACTCGAAAAATTAGAATATCGTGCAAAAGTTCATTTATTTCAGTAATGCAACTTAAAAGGTGAAACTAATATATGAAATAGACTTATTACATGCAAAGCAAGATAGTTCAAGCTGTGATTTGTCATAATTGTGATGATTATGGCTTACAGCTCATGAAAACCCCAAATCCACAATCTCAGAAAATTAGAATATTACATGCAATCAATAAAACAAGGATTGTACATAGAACAATATCGGACCTCTGAAAAGTACAAGCATACATATGTACTCAGTACTTGGTTTGGGCCCCTTTTGCAGCAATTACTACCTCAATGCGACGTGGCATGGAAGCTATCAGCCTGTGGCACTGCTGAGGTGTTATGGAAGACCAGGATGCTTCAATAGCGGCCTTCAGCTCTTCTGCATTGTTCGGTCTCATGTCTCTCATCTTTCTCTTGGCAATGCCCCATAGATTCTCTATGGGGTTCAGGTCAGGCGAGTTTGCTGACCAATCAAGCACAGTAATCCTACAGTCATTGAACCAGGTTTTGGTGCTTTTGGCAGTGTGGGCAGGTGCCAAGTCCTGCTGGAAAATGAAGTCAGCATCCCCATAAAGCTCATCTGCGGAAGGAAGCATGAAGTGCTCCAAAATCTCCTGGTAGATGGCTGCGTTGACCCTGGACTTAATGATGCACAGTGGACCAACACCAGCAGATGACATGGCTTCCCAAATCAAAACAGACTGTGGAAACTTCACACTGGACTTCAAGAATCTTGCAGTGTGTGCCTCTCCATTCTTCCTCCATACTCTGGGTCCTTGGTTTCCAAATGAGATGCAAAAGTTGCTCTCATCAGAAAAGAGGAATTTGGACCACTGAGCAACAGACCAGGTCTGTTTTTCTTTAGCCCAGGTAAGACGCTTCTGACGTTTGTTTTCAGGAGGGACTTGACAAGAGGAATACGACATTTGAAGCCCATGTCCAGGATCCGTCTGTGTGTGGTGGCTCTTGATGCACTGACTCCAGCCTCAGTCCACTCCTTGTGAAAGTCCCCAACACTTTTGAATGGCCTTTTCCTGACAATCCTCTCCAGGCTGTGGTCATCCCTGCTGCTTGTGCACCTTTTTCTTTTCACTTTTCCCTTCCACATAACTTTCTATTAATGTGCTTTGATACAGCACTTTGGGAACATCCAACTTCTTTTGCAATTACCTTTTGAGGCTTTCCCTCCTTATGTAGGGTGTCAATGATGGTTTTCTGCACAACTGTCAGGTCAGCAGTCTTTCCCATGATTGTGATTCCCACTGAACCAGACTGAGAGACCATTTAAAGGCTCAGGAAACCTTTGCAGGTGTTATGGCTTAATTAGCTGATTAGAGTGGGACACTTTGAGCCTAGAATATTGCACCTTTTCACAATATTCTAATTTTCTGAGATTGTGGATTTGGGGTTTTCACGAGCTGTAAGCCATAATCATCACAATTATGACAAATCACAGCTTGAACTATCTTGCTTTGCATGTAATGAGTCTATCTCATATATTAGTTTCACCTTTTAAGTTGCATTACTGAAATAAATGAACTATTGCACGATATTCAAATTTTTCGAGTTTCACCTGTATACAGTACAAAGGATCACAATAAGAACAAATAAACAATAAGATTAGACAAGGAGTTTAGAGAAGTCTTAAGGCTCTTTATATTTCACCTTACACGATTGAACCATCACTTTTTCTTGTTTAGTGATCTGTATATCAGATTTTTTTCATATAAAAAGGAAGACCATTCTGTGCATTTCAACAGTATTTTTCTAAAATAATCAAATGACACAAGGTGGGAATTAATAAAGGTGTCTGAGAAACACTTTATCTCAACTTGAGCATGTGCCTACAGCGGCCAATTAGCTTTTAAAAAATGTTCGTTTTCTAAGCTATGGGAAAAAAGAAAGATAGAAACTGATCGACAGCTATGTACAACTGCACCAGTTTAGGCAGAATTTGTCTCAGATCTTTTTTAAATTTCCCCTAAAGGCTCCTTTCGCATGTGCAGACTGTTTTCCATTTTTCATCTATCTGTTGACGAATGAAAAACGGACATCAATGCATCTCTATGGAACAACGGATGTAAACAAATGATCATCTGAATACATCTGCATCCCTATTTTGTTCTGTTAAAATACTGAACAGTTGAAAAACAGATGTAGATAGACAATCTGTCCATTTTTGAATCTGTTTTTACATAGGTAGTGGATGTAAAAAACTGATGAAAAACTGATGGTAAACTGATGAAAACTGTTTTTTCTTTGAAAAACATGAGTGAACTGATGAAGTCAACGGTCTGCACGTGTGAAAGGGGCCAAAGGGTGATACTTGTGCACAAGAGCATCCTCATTCATATTTGTCTAAAGCAGAATAGTACCTGAATATGGCCCTAATAGAGAGATAAACAGATGAAGAAATGAATGAACAGACACATATGCAGATTGGAACAGATATGCACATTGGAACCACGGCATTCCAATGTGCATATCCAGCTAAATGTCACAGAATTTATTTGCAAAATAAGGTATCAAAAAAGAAAAATCATTTAACGAAATACCTGTGACATTAAAGTATCACATCCAGAACTCATTCCATAACCAACTGATACGCAAGTTATATTTATAACCTATAAAAGAGATATATTAGTGAACATTCAGACATACATTGTACAACATAGAGGAGCTGTAAAAAGTAATTTCATAATTACTACAATACTTACAAATTAAAAAAAAATACTGGAATGCATTCTTATTGCATAATATAATGCATTTTTCTTTCACCTTCTCAGACATGTGGCCTTTATCCCCTGTATCAGGGTCTGAGTAAATACCTGCTTGCTGCTTATTTATTCAAAACCTGTAGAGTGCAAATATATGTGTGCTCACATAAATACAGCACGAGGTACAGTATAGGTATAAAAATGGAGTTTTGACAAAAATAACAAAAACTATTTCTAAAAATGTGGATAGCTGGGTTACTGGACATAGAATGGATGTACTTGTGTGCCTTGCTTTGTAATGTAGCACCCTAGATTAGAGTAGGCTGCTAGAAAAATGTAGTTGACTGCACATTATTCAAAGGAGCAGGGGTTAATTAAAGTGGAACTACACTGCTTCTGAGCACCACAAAAATGCTATTTAATTCATTTTTTAATATTCAAAGCAAACTCAGCCATCCATCCATGTAAAAATACCAGCCTAGCATTTCTGTCTGTTGCCATCTTGTGTAAGGGCAGATGATTCATGTAGCACTGACTTCCTAGACTCCATCTGCCCTTAGTTCAAGCATACAAGCAGGAGGGCGTGTTTAGCTTAGAAAGCCCCTCTTCCCCTCCTGAAGGCTCCTGGGATGTAGGACATCATCTGCCTAGGCAGGAAACCAGGAAGTAACTGAAGAAATGTAAAATAAAAAAATTTAAAACAACTAAATATGAAATAGATTCCTATCTACAGTGTTTACTAATACTGAGAGAATAAGCAGGGGCGGACTGACCATTCGAGCACTTGGGCACTGCTCAAGGGCCCGGGGTCAGTAGGGGGCCCTATGAAATGCCCCTGGTACCTTTCATAGGCTTTTTTGGGTGTTGTTTGAGTGTGAGCAAGGACACAAGGGCCCCATTATCCCCTATTGCCCAGAGGCCCCATGAGTTGTCAGTTCGCCCCTGAGCATAAGGATGAAAAATAGTCAACGTTGATTGAGAGAGTGAAGTTCCACTTTAATTAGGGCAGTTCAGTGTCTCACAGGCTGTTGCTCAGTCAATTCCCCTTGTCTTCTAGAGCAGGGGTCGGAAACCCATTGATAGCAATCTACCAGTCAATCGTGGCCAGGTGATTAGTAAATTGTGCCCTCGGGTTGTTGAGCCACCCTCTGCAGAACCTCAAAAACAGTGCATCTGGAGCCCTTATATGAAGCTAAGGGACAATTTGTTTTTCACTTGGAGCGGGGTCGCAAGGAGAGCAGGTGGCCGCATCAGTTGCTACAGCTTCTGTAGCTCCAGCCGCAGTCCCTAACCTTCTTTAATAGAGTAAAAGATGAGCAGTAAAAAAGTGAATACTTACAGCTGCAGCAAGCGTGATAGAATCCAATTCAATTTTTCCTAAATGGCCACAGAACATGGAACTCACCACGTATATAAGATATCCCGCCAATTGAGATAAGAACTGAAAGAAAAGGAAATTTTACATGAAAGTGGTTGTAAACCCTCACATATACCCAGTAAAGTGGGTGATATACAGAGTTCAAACAAATCTTCTGACATACATTCTACCTGTTTATGTGTCGCCCTCTCTACTCTACATCTGTTCAAAGTCCAAAATTTATACAGTTTGTTTGAGCCTCCAGAGCTGTGAGCTGAAGTTACATTCTGTAGAGCTCAGTGAGAGCTGATTGGAGTGAAGGGACACACCTCCCATCACACCGCACACAGGAACAGAGCTGAGGCTGTCAATCACAGGCCGTGTGCTGGAGCTCTCTCCACTGTGACCTTTTTGCCTATTCTATTGGTGTCAGAAAAATCTGTCAGAAGTGACTCATGCAGATAGCAGAGGAATGAAACAGCAGACATAAGTGACACATAGGGGTTAATTTACTAAAACTGGAAAGTGCAAAATCTGGTGCAGCTGTGCATGGTAACCGGTCAGCATCTAACTTCAGCTTGTTCAATTAACCACTTCCATACCGGGCACTTTTACCTCCTTCCTACCCCGGCCAATTTTCAGGTTTCAGCGCTCTCACACTTTGATTAACAATTGCGCAGTCATACAACACTGTACCCAAACTTAAATTTTATCATTTTCTTCACACAACTAGAGCTTTATTTTGGTGTTATTTAATCACCACTGGGGTTTTATTTTTTGCTAAAATAACAAAATAAGACTGAAAAGTTTGAAAAAAAAAACACGGTTTTCTTTGTTTCTGGTATAAAAGTTTGCAAATAAATAATCTTTCTTCATAAATTTAGGCCAAGATGTATTCTGCTACATTTCTTTGGTGAAAATAACCCAAATTAGAATGTATTATTTAGTCTGTAGGAAAGTTATAGAGTTCACAATCTATGGGATAGATCTGAAAATTGATCAATCCTGAAGTACTGACAGCCAATCTAATTTCTTGAGCTCCAAGAATGTCAGAACAGTACAGATATCCCCCAAATGACCCCAAAGTAGACAGTCCGACGTATTTCATAAGAGGCATGGCAAGCTTTTTGAAGTTGTAATTTTTTTGTCATAATTTTTCGGAAATGAAGAAATTAGAAAAATTATTTTCACTATTTTTTTTTACATACTGTCACCAGTGCGGTACAGCGTCATCATATAACTGGCATGGCGGTGATCAGGGACACTGACTGGTGACAGTACAGAAAAAAAAAATAATGATTTTTCTTTTTTATTACATTTTTTTTTCTTTTTTTTTTTCACATTTCACTATGACCAAAGTAGTATAATGTTACCATAGTAACATTGTACTACTTTGGGGAAGTGATTAGTATTTTTTTTTACACTATTTGCTTTCTTTTCTTTGCTACAAGCAAGCATTTACCTGAATGAAATCAATTCATTCAGGGTTTTTTTTTCGTGCTTAGCTGTGATTTGGGCATGGCTAATCACATGACACAGCTGGGCTGTGATTGGCCCAGCTTGTGCAAGTGATTGCTAGTGGTGTATTTTGGTTTTGTGCTGCCCTAGGCAAGACTAAAATCGGGCAACCCCCGCATCTAAATTTGCCCCACCCTTTCATCTGCAAACTCCACCGCTTCCTCTTTAGGCTCCACCTCTTCCTATTAGAGCCCCACCCACTGACACCGATGGGGTGCTATTCCTCCCACTGACACCAATGATGGGGTACGATTCCTCCCACTGATACCAATGATGGGGCACTATTCCTCCCACTGGTACCAATGATGGGGCGCTATTCCTCCCACTGACACCAGTGATGGGGCACTATTCCCCCCACAAATTCCAATGATGGGGCACTATTCCCCCCACAGATACTAATGATGGGGCACTATTCCTCCCACTGATACCAATGATGGGGCACTATTCCTCCCACTGACACCAGTGATGGGGCACTATTCCTCCCACTGACACGAATGATAGGGCACTATTCCTCCCACTGACACCAATGATGGGGCACTATTCCTCCCCCTGACACCAATGATGGGGCACTATTCCTCACACTGACACCAATGATGGTGCCCCATCATTAGTGTCAGTGTGTGAGGAATAGTGCCCCATCATTGGTATCAGTGGGAGGAATCGTGCCACATCATTGGTGTCAGTGGGAGGAATCGTGCCCCATCATTGGTGTCAGGGGGAGGAATAGTGCCCCATCATTGCTATCAGTGGGAGGAATAGTGTCCCATAATTGGTGTCAGTGGGAGGAATAGTGCCACATCATTGGTGTCAGTGGGAGGCCCGGAAGCATAGTGCCTCATCATTGGTATCAGTGGGAGGAATCGTGCCACATCATTGGTGTCAGTGGAAGGAATCGTGCCCCATCATTGGTGTCAGGGGGAGGAATCGTGCCACATCATTGGTGTCAGTGGGAGGAATTGTGCCCCATCATTGCTATCAGTGGGAGGAATAGTGCCCCATCATTGGTGTCAGGGGGAGGAATAGTGCCCCATCATTGCTATCAGTGGGAGGAATAGTGCCCCATCATTGGTGTCAGGGGGAGGAATAGTGCCCCATCATTGGTATCAGTGGGAGGAAGTGCCCCATCATTAGTGTCAGTAGGAGGAATAGTGCCCCATCATTGGTGTCAGTGGGAGGAATAGTGCCCCATCTTTGGTGTCAGTGGGAGGAAGTGCCCCATCATTGGTATCAGTGGGAGGAATAGTGTCCCATAATTGGTGTCAGTGGAAGGAATAGTGCCCCATCATTGGTGTCAGTGGGAGGCCCGGAGGCATAGTGCCCCATCATTGGTGTCAGTGGAATAGTGCCCCATCATTGGTGTCAGTGGGAGGAAAAGTGCCCCCTCATTGGTGTCAGTGACACCAATGAGGGGACACTATTCCTCCCAGACTGACACTAATGATGGGGCACTATTACTCCCACCGACACCAATTATACTTACATCGCCGTGCCACCCCCCTGAAAAGTGCCGCCCTAGGCAAATGCCTTGTTTGCCTCGTGGCAAATACGCCCCTGGGACAAATGAGGGGCAGTGGGACAGGAGGAGCGCAGTGGGACAAGTGAGGGGCAGTGGGACAGGAGGAGCGCAGAGGGACAGGTAGGGGGCAGCGTGACAGGGGGCAAGGGACAGTATTGGGGCAGCTGGACAGGAGGAGCGCAGAGGGACAGGTAGGGGGCAGCGTGACAGGGGGGGGCATAGGACAGGATCGAGGCAGTGAGACAGGAGAAGCGCAGTGGGACAGAAGCGCAGAAGGATAGGTGAGGGGCAGTAGGACAGGATGAGTGCAGAGGGACAGGTGGGGGGCAGCGTGACAGGGGGCAAGGGACAGTATTGGGGCAGCTGGACAGGAGGAGTGCAGAGGGACAGGTAAGGGGCAGCGTGACAGGGGGCATGGGACAGGATCGGGGCAGTGGGACAGGAGAAGGAGCACAGAGGGACAGGAGGAGCACAGACGGATAGGTGAGGGGCAGATGTATAGTAAGAGCGCAGAAGGATAGGTGAGGGGCAGTGGGACAAGATGAGTGCAGATGAACAGGTGGGGGGCAGCGTGCAGGGGGCATGGGACAGTATTGGGGCAGCTGGACAGGTGGAGCGCAGAGGGACAGGTAGGGGGTAGCGTGACAGGGGGCATGGGACAGGATCGGGGCAGCAGGACAGGAGAAGCGCAGAAGGACAGGTGAGGGGCAGTGGGACAGGAGGAGTACAGAAGGATAGGTGAGGGGCAGTGGGACAGGAGGAGCGCAGGGGGACAGGTGGGGGGCAGCGTGAAAGGGGCATGGGACAGGATTGGGGCAGCGGGACAGGAGGAGCGCAAAGGGACAGGTGAGGGGCAGTGGGACAGGAGGAGTGCAGTGGGACAAGTGAGGGGCAGTGGGACAGGAGGAGCTCAGAGGGACAGGAAGGGGGCAGCCTGACGGGGGGGCATGGGACAGGATCGAGGCAGCGAGACAGGAGAAGCGCAGTGGGACAGGAGAAGCGCAGAAGGATAGGTGAGGGGCAGTAAGACAGGAGAAGCGTAGAAGGATAGGTGAGGGGCAGTGGGACAGGATGAGTGCAGAGGGACAGGTAGGGCGCAGCGTGACGGGGGGCATGGGACAGGATCGGGGCAGCGGGACAGGAGAAGCGCAGAAGGACAGGTGAGGGGCAGTGGGACAGGAGGAGCGCAGAAGGATAGGTGAGGGGCAGTGGGACAGGAGGAGCGCAGACGGACAGGTGGGGGGCAGCGTGACGGGGGCATGGGACAGGATCAGGGCAGCAAGACAGGAGGAGCGGAAAGGGACAGGTAAGGGGCAGTGGGACAGTAGAGCACAGCAGGACAGGTGAGGGGCAGTGGGACAGGAGAAGGAGCACAGAGGGACAGGAGGAGCGCAGAAGGATAGGTGAGGGGCAGTGGGACAGGTGAAGGGCAGTGAGACAGGAAAAGCGCAGAAGGATAGGTGGGGGGCAGTGGGACAGGTGAGAGGCAGTGGGACAGGAGGAGCGCAGTGGGACAGGTGAAGGGCAGTGGGACAGGAGGAGCGCAGTGGGACCGGTGAGGTGCAGTGGAACAGGAGGAATGCAGTAGGACAGGTGAGGGGCAGTGGAACAGGAGAAGGAGCACAGAGGGACAGGAGGAGCGCAGAAGGATAGGTGAGGGGCAGTGGGACAGGTGAGGGGCAGTGGGACAGGAGGAGTGCAGAAGGATAGGTGGGGGGCAGTGGGACAGGTGAGGGGCAGTGGGACAGGAGGAGTGTAGTGGGACAGGTGAGGCGCAGTGAAACAGGAGGAGCGCAGAGGAACAGATGGGGGCAGCGTGACGGGGGCATGGGACAGGATCGGGGCAGCGGGACAGGAGGAACGCAAAGTGACAGGTGAGCTGCAGTGGGGCAGGAGGAGAGCAGTGGGACAGGTGAGGGGCAGTGGGACAGGAGGAGCACAGTGGGACAGGTGGGGGGCAGTGGGACAGGAGAAGGAGCACAGAGGGACAGGAGGAGCGCAGAAAGATAGGTAAGGGGCAGTGGGACAGGAAAAGAGCAGAAGGATAGGTGGGGAGCAGTGGGACAGGTGAGGGGCAGTGGGACAAGAGGAGCGCAGTGGGACAGGAGGAGCGCAGTGGGACAGGAGGAGCGCAGTGGGACAGGTGAGGGGCAGTGGGACAGGAGGAGCGCAGTGGGACAAATGGGGGGCAGAGTGACGGGAGGGGGCAGCATGACGGGGGGGATGGGACAGGATCAGGGCAGCGGGACAGGAGTAGCGCAGTAAGACAGGTGAGGGGCAGTGGGACAGGAGGAGCGCAGTGGACAAGTGAGGGGCAGTGGGACAGGAGGAGTGCAGTGGGACAGGTGAGGGACAGTGGGACAGGAGGAGCGCAGAAGGATAGGTGGGGGGCAGTGGGACAGGTGAGGGGCAGTGGGACAGGAGGAGCGCAGTGGGACAGGTGAGGGGCCGTGGGACAGGAGGAGCGCAGAAGGATAGGTGGGGGGCAGTGGGACAGGAGGAGAGCAGAGGGACAGATGGGGGGCAGCTTGACAGGGGGCATGGGACAGGATCAGGGCAGCGGGACAGGAGTAGCGCAGTGGGGCAGGTGAGGGGCAGTGGCGCAGGAGGAGCGCAGTGGGACAGGTGAGGGGCAGTGGGGTAGGTGAGGGGCAATGGGACAGGAGGAGCGCAGTGGGACAGGTGAGGGGCAGTGGGACAGGAGGAGCGCAGTGGGACAGGTGAGGGGCAGTGGAACAGGAGGAGCACAGTGGGACAGGTGAGGGGAGTGGGACAGGAGAAGGAGCACAGAGGGACAGGAGGAACGTAGAGGGATAGGTGAGGGGCAGATGGACAGGAGGAGCGCAGAAGGATAGGTGAGGGGCAGTGGGATAGGAGAAGCGCAGAGGGATAGGTGGGGGACAGCGTGAGAGGGGGCATGGGACAGGATCGGGGCAGCTGGACATGAGGAACACAGAGGGACAGGTGAGGGGCAGATGGACAGGAGAAGCACAGAGGGACAGGTGGGGGGCAGTGGGGACAGATGGGTGGTAGTGGAACAATGTGGGGGACAGGAGGGGGAAGTGGAACAGGTGTGGGGCCGGGTGACATGTGGGGGCAGGGGGCAGTGTGATGGATGGGAGGCAATGGGACGGGGGAGGGAAGTAGAACAGGTGGGGGGGGCAGTGTATCAGGGGACAGTGAGACAGGACCGAGGGAGCACCAGTCCTCCAAGCACTTACCTGTCCAGCAGCGGCTCCTCCAGATGGTGTTAGGATCATTCCTGTGTCCCTTCTCCCCCACGATCTCCGGCAGTGGCTCCAAAGGTGCGGGCCGGCTCCGATCCCCCTGACCTCGTCCTCTTCTGCTTCCTCCTTCCTCTGGACTTCCTGCAGATTATCTTCACATCTTCACGTGGGGATTCATCTTGCTGCTACACCGGCACACTGACAGCGGGCCCCGCCCCTCACGCACTCCGAGCGTACACCTGTGATCCGCACACCGCTCTGCTCTCCTCTGTAGCCGGTCCCTCAGCCATGACGGCCCTGCCCCTGTCCCTTTCCCACGGAAGTGTCCCTTCCGTGGGAAAGGGGGGCGGCACTGCCGCCATGCCGCCGCCCTGAAAAGTGCCGCCCTAGGCAAATGCCTAGTTTGCCTCACGGCAAATACGCCCCTGGTGATTGCTGTGACCATTTACAGCTAGACACCCTTGTATACACTTGATGGCGTGAAAGGAAGCCATCCATTGTGTACAACTGTTATGTGAACTGCTGTGATTGGTCACAGCAGGTCACATGGTACTGGCAACGGGACCGGTACACAGATCTGTCATCGGCTGTGTCCGAGGTACATGGTTGGTGACAGATTGCGCCGCAGCGTGGCCCTGTGGGCAGGCACAATGCGCATGCCTGAAACGACGCCATATGGCATCCACCCGGAGGGACGAGCTGTTCGCCCGGCTGCCATCTGGCTAAAGGCCGGGCGGCAACTGGTTAAGCTTTGACAAAAAAAGCTAGAATGGTAACCCCTGTTAGTAAACATGTAGGTCCAGGGGCGGGCTGACCATTTGGAAACTCGGGCACTGCCCGAGGGCCCGGGGTCAGTAGGGGGCCCCATGAGATTCCCCTGGTACCTTTTTCATAGGCTTTTTTGAGTTTGGGCAAGGACACAAGGGCCCCATGATCCCCTATTGCCCAGGGGCCCCATGAGTTGTCAGTCCGCCCCTGTGTAGGTCTATATCATAACTTCAGTCTGGGAATGATTAGATTTATATCATTGGAACACATTCCCCCACAAGCACAAGGAGGGAATTATGATCAAAAACTTCTACAACTTCTACAGCGATGGATTTATAAGCTCAATGCTACTCGTTATCCAGGCCTGAATGAGTAGTTGAATTTTAAACCTTTTTTATGGGTTTCATAATCTCATATATCCTGCCCTAGACTATCCCACATTAAGGACTTATTAATAAGATCTTCATATACTATTGTGAATTCTATAAATTGATTAATGTAATTTATTATGACACTTGTGCATTATATGATATTATTGTATTATGGTTGATGATCAAATATGTGATTTGGGAATAAATACTGTTCAGAATGGGGACCCGCTCGGCTCACCTGAATGTTATATAGGAATTATATTCATTTTATATTGGTTCAATTGTGCCATATTGCGCTCCTAGGTGTAACTGTATGGACGCCCAGGGTGTAGCTTTCTTGGAATTTATTCCGTTATGCTTGTCTTAATATGAATTGCCTGCGAACCTAAACCCCTCTTCATAATATTGATTTAATATTCTTTTTAATGAGCAGCTACAAAACATAAGATTAGACCCTATCGGCACATATATAGCTAATGGAATCATTTTCTCATGGTATGAATGTAATTGTTTCCTGTGTTTTCTTATTTTACTATTTCTTGCTGTGATTCCCAAATCTATCCCTAGATGGCAGGTAGGCTTATAGATATCTTGGCTAAGTGATTTTTTTTTTCTGATAACCACTCTCAGCACTGTTCTATGTGGTTACTGTTTCCCTGTAGGGACTATATACTGTTGCTGGACGGCTTCGGTTCACGCATGCGCATTGAAGACCTTGCGCATGCGCAGTTGTATATTGGACGTCTGCACCCGGCCTATGATGTCACATGTCGGCCGGCGTAGAGGATATAAAAGAGGGTGGGAAAAAGAACATGGCCTTTTGGCAGCAAAAGCACATACATACATGATTGGCTTCAGTAAAATGGTGACTTCTCATAGTACAATCCCTTAAGCATTGTTTGATTGATTTTTTAGCTGACATTCTTTTTCTTATTACCTGAATCACCATAAGTAACAGGTAAAGCTGTTTATAAATATTTTGGTTTTTCCCTATCTTTTCTTTCTTCTTTTCTCTTTGCCTTTTGCGGGTATAATCTATTTATGCATATTTATGTCATGTCTAGATGGATATCCAACCTCCATTATGTGCTCAACAATTGCATGGATGCATAGGCCAATTTGACTTTTAATTATTTACTTTGATATAAAAAATTAAAAAACAGGTTTGCACTAATAATCCCACACAGATTATAAAAATATTGCTTAATTTGTAACTTAATAAAACTTAATATAAACAAATTATTAATAGTGTCCAATAAATGTGCAAATGTCCAACACCAAAAATATATCTGTATCAATAAACAAAATCTTCAAATCAAAAAAATCTTCATGTGAAAAAACACAAAACCACTGTGCACAAATCCACCACCGAATAGATTGAATAAACTCACCAGAGCAATGTGCTGGTCAGATTATAAACCAGCACAAGCGCTTGTGCTCTGGGAGCAATGGTGTGCAGATGAATCTCAGCATATATGGAACAATTCAGTATGGCATACCCTTCTTCATAAACCTTGAATAGTACTCAGAAAGCAAGAGAGGAGAAACTCATAGTGTAGCAATGTATAAAAAGGAATTTATTTAAAATCTCTGATCACACTTACAATGAATGGTGTCTAAGCCGACAACAGCATAAACAGCGTTCACAGCATGAACCACAGCCTCCTCCGGCAACCACGGATGCCGACAGATCACCGAACATCATGACATCACATCCAAAAGCTCCGCCCTACGCGTTTCATCACCTGACATCCTCACGGAGCGGGTCGACGTGAGACATGCTACATTAACAATATATACTTTGCAACCACAATGATGCGGCACCAATTAGAACTTTTAAACAATATTAATAACTTTATATAATCACCGGCATATTACCTCAATACTCTTAATGTACATATCATAGTAAAATAAATAATAAAAAATATAAAAAAAATCATGAGTCAAAAAACTGACAGAGCATATTTTGCCAGAACACTTGTATTTTTGGGCGGCAATCCCACCATATGTGTGCCATTGTTCCCTTAAATCCACATCCCCTCCAACACAACGGTGAGACTTTTGCTCGTTATCTATGTGCAACACTCACCCCATGTGTTAATTTACAGTCAGGTCCATAATATTGGGACACAATTCTAACATTTTGGGCTCTATACACCACCACAATGGATTTGAAATGAAACAAACAAGATGTGCTTTAACTGCAGACTGTCAGCTTTAATTTGAGGGTATTTACATCCAAATCAGGTGAACGGTGTAGGAATTACAACAGTTTGCATATGTGACTCCCACTTGTTAAGGGACCAAAAGTAATGGGACACTTGGCTTCTCAGCTGTTCCATGGCCAGGTGTGTTATTCCCTCATTATCCCAATTACAATGAGCAGATAAAAGGTCCAGAGTTCATTTCAAGTGTGCTATTTGCATTTGGAATCTGTTGCTGTCAACTCTCAAGATGAGATCCAAAGAGCTGTCACTATCAGTGAAGCAAGCCATCATTAGGCTGAAAAAACAAACCCATCAGAGAGATAGCAAAAACATTAGGCGTGGCCAAAACAACTGTTTGGAACATTCTTAAAAAGAAGGAATGCACCTGTGAGCTCAGCAACACCAAAAGACCCGGAAGACTACGGAAAACAACTGTGGTGGATGACCGAAGAATTCTTTCCCTGGTGAAGAAAACACCCTTCACAACAGTTGGCCAGATCAAGAACACTCTCCAGGAGGTAGGTGTATGTGTGTCAAAGTCAACAATCAAGAGAAGTCTTCACCAGAGTGAATACAGAGGGTTCACCACAAGATGGAAACCATTGGTGAGCCTCAAAAACAGGAAGGCCAGATTAGAGTTTGCCAAACGACATCTAAAAAAGCCTTCACAGTTCTGGAACAACCTCCTATGGACAGATGAGACCAAGATCAACTTGTACCAGAGTGATGGGAAGAGAAGAGTATGGAGAAGGAAAGGAACTGCTCATGATCCTAAGCATACCACCTCATCAGTGAAGCATGGTGGTGGTAGTGTCATAGCGTTGGCATTTATGGCTGCCAATGGAACTGGTTCTCTTGTATTTATTGATGATGTGACTGCTGACAAAAGCAGCAGGATGAATTCTGAAGTGTTTCGGGCAATATTATCTGCTCATATTCAGCCAAATGCTTCACAACTCATTGGACGCCGCTTCACAGTGCAGATGGACAATGACCCAAAGCATACTGCAAAAGCAACCAAAGAGTTTTTTAAGGGAAAGAAGTGGAATGTTATGCAATGGCCAAGTCAATCACCTGACCTGAATCCGATTGAGCATGCATTTCTTTTGCTGAAGACAAAACTGAAGGGAAAATGCCCCAAGAACAAGCAGGAAATGAAGACAGTTGCAGTAGAGGCCTGGCAGAGCATCACCAGGGATGAAACCCAGCGTCTGGTGATGTCTATGCATTCCAGACTTCAGGCTGTAATTGACTGCAAAGGATTTGCAACCAAGTATTAAAAAGTGAAAGTTTGATTTATGATTATTATTATGTCCCATTACTTTTGGTCCCTTAACAAGTGGGAGGCACATATGCAAACTGTTGTAATTCCTACACCGTTCACCTGATTTGTATGTAAATACCCAAAACTCAAATTAAAGCTGACAGTCTGCAGTTAAAGCACATCTTGTTCGTTTCATTTCAAATCCATTGTGGTGGTGTATAGAGCTAAAAATGTTAGAATTGTGTCGATGTCCCAGTATTTATGGACCTGATTGTACATGTTTTTACAGCAAAACAGTCTGTTAGAGAGTTAACCAATGTCTCCAGTTGTACCCCCCAGACCCCAGATTAATCCTCCTCTCATCGAGCTATCTGACGGAAATCCCAGAGCAAGTGATCCAGTGCCTGCCACGTTAGAGTAAGACAGTCCCAGGTAGTTGCTAATCTGGTTTCCCACCAGAGTGCTCCTTCCTCTATCTGGCCCTGGGGGTGCAGGTCAAAGTAATAATAAATAGCGCAGTGGTCATTTCTCAATTGACATCAACATTAATCTGATAATACTAATAGTATATACAAATAGTATATATAAATAATATTCTTCTTTTACAAATAATATTTTATTTTTACTAGATACAGCTTAAATAGCATATGAGGATTTAATTGTCCACTTCAGCTCTGGATGATTTACCCCCCTTCCTGACCAGGCCATTTTTTGCAATACAGCACTGTGTTAATTCACCTGACAATTCCGTGGTCATGTAACGCTGTACCAAAATGAAATTTATGTCCTTTTTTTCCCACAAATAGAGTTATCTTTTGTTGGTATTTGATCACCTCTGTGGTTTTTACTTTTTGCGTTATAAACAAAAAAAGACTGACAATTTTGAAAAAAAAAAAAATTATTTTCTATTATAAAACATATCCAATAAAAAAATTTAGGACAAAATGTATTCTGCTACATATTTTTTGTAAAGAAAATCCCAATAAATGCATATTGATTAGTTTGCACAAAAGTTATGGGACATATACTTGAAATTTTTTTTATACTAGTAATAGCAGCGATCAGCGGACTGCGATATTGGGGCACACATTTTTACACTAGCTGACATTTTGTGGGAACCAGTGACATTAATACAATGATCAGTGCTAAAAATATACACTGATCACTGTACTAATGACACTGTTTGGGAAGGGGTAAATATCTAGGGTGATCAAAGGGTTAAAGTGTGTGCCTAGCTATGTGCTTGGTGTACTCTAGGGGTGCTGGTACGAGGGGAAGTGATGGATCATGTTCTCAGCTCTGCAGGTACACACGATCGATCACTCCCCCCCCCCTGTCAGAACAGAGCTCTGCCTATGTAAACATAGGCAGAGCTCTGTTCTTCCTTCCTGCCACACTATCGGCGGGTGCCTCGCAGATCAGCTTCTGCTGTGATAGTTCACAGCGGAAGCAATCCTCCAGCAGCAGTGTGCCCCCCCGTGTGGGTAGTGCAAAACCACATATATATATATACTGTATATATATATATATATATATATATATATATATATATATATATATATGTGATTTTTGAACAGGGGGGCTGTAGCAGTAAAAGTGCTATAGGGCGGTCCTCAACTGGTTTTTAAAGCAAACTGTACTACCAACACACTCAGGGAAGATATTTTTTTTATCACTCCAATTCAAAAGTCACATGTTGAGTTGCATGTAAAGTAGAACTGAAGGCAAAACTTTTTTTCCAATTGGATAGAGTAGGAAAAGGTTATAACAATTTTCAGGTCTCCAAATTGCCACAGCAGGTAGTGGGAGGAAATCTGTCCAAAAGTGAGTGTCCCCCTTGGAAAATTTCTCCTCTATTCCTGTTCTGGTCACAATTCATAATTTGAGATTTTCTTTCACTTCACTTTAAGTGATAATGGTCACCAGGACAAACTAGTGCATGAATCCTCCCAAAAGGGACACATAACTTCAAGTGTTAATTTCTCTCCAATCTAAGGCTAAAGAAAAACGTTTTGCATTCTATTATACTTTAACCTTTGGTAGTACTTTAGGGAAAAAACACATGTAGCACCCCCTGACCCCAAAAGGCATATAAGGGCTCATAAAGGCATGATCTAGCATTTTGTCTTAGGGTGTGATTCTTGGCAACAGGTGAATAATATGTAAAGCTAGGCAACAGTCATTTTTCTGTGGCATTTATTAGCCCTATGTCAAATTCCTGGGACAGAGGGTTAGGAAACAGGATACCCATGGACATTGCAGACTCCAGAAGAGGGACAAAAAATACTTTCTACCTTCACAGATAAAGTACCTTTAGGCACTTTGTTAACTAAGCTCCTAGCTGGAAAGCACTTGCTGGTTCAACTACCAACTCCTCGAGAAGAGGTCAGCGCACTTCAATTGAGGATAAAACTTCTTCCTAGCTCTTCTGGAACTGCGCTTAGGCTGAGAATTAGACATGCAACTTCCCAAGGTCACTCCCAAATATTTATACCCTCTTCCAGCATGCAACACTGGCAATAAACCTTCTAGTGGCTGGCCAGGCCGATATTAAAATTATATATATATATATATACATATATATATATATACACACACACACACTACCCAACAGCAAAAACAAGCCATGCCAAATCTTAGGAGAAACCCACAGAAAACTGAACTATCAATCAGGCTTACGCTAATTACAGTTAAGTGACTTTAATTTAAATAGCCCCTCCTGCTTAGAGAAGGGTGGATATACTCTCCCCCATCCATGAAAAGCTACATCCCCTGAGTCTGCACGAAAAAATGTGCTCTCTCTCCAGAGAGTGGGAGTTCTGGCAAATATGGATATGAATGGGTAAAGAGAGGTAAACTAGACTTCATTGTAAATTTCCTTCAAGAAAATATCAGAGGACAATGCATGAACAATAGCACTTCTCAGGAGAATTGACACTGTATCCCTCACTTATGAATTGGAAACTAACTTCATTTTGGGAGACCAAGCCCTATCTTTACTACAGTTGAATGCCACCTAATGGCAGAAACTGATAGAGACCAAAATTGTAAAACTTGAAGAACTTTAAAACAAATCCTAGCTAATCTTCAATTAAGCAACGTACATAGAGTACATTTCAAACTCCCACTTTGCTTCTTTATCCTTCTTTTAGCCACACATAAGGACCCACTGTTAAACAAATGATAAACTCCAGGCAAACCCCACTACAATCATCAGCAACGCCCAATGAGATTTTAACATCCTAGAAAGGACATCAAAGCCTAACCTAAGAAATTAGGTCTTTTCCTTGAGCTTTGGAAAAGAGGCATCACTATCATCAATAATAATGGGGGTCAATCAACTGCACAGTCTTTCCATGCCTGACCTCATATATCTTAGTGGTCCTATTCACCTATAAGGGTGAATGTAATGTTACACTGGATAGTGAACAGCACTGAATTTGGAGGCACAATTATTTAAGTGTTACACTATTGGGTAATTATATTTTCCACAGAAGAACAATTTCAAGATTAACAGGATTTAAACATCTCTTGACTATTTTTGTCACAAGCGTATGGATTTTGAAATGGACACACTATAGCTATTATTTTTATTTAATATTTTTATTATTTATTTCTATTGTATTTTTTTTTATGTAGATGTCATTTTACATTTACGTTTTGTAAAAAAAACAAGTTTTTAGACTCATTGTTAAAGGAGCACTATATGTGATTTGGGTATATGATTTCTGCATTTATTAATTTTTCTGTGTCAGGGTTTCAATATAATTTGGCATTTGTCTTTTGAGTAATATTTAGTGATTACCTTTAGTGCAAGCAGCTATTAGGGGAATCAGATTTCTAGGAGCTGTGGGGTACATTTTTGTTCTATTTAAATTAATTGTATGAAGTCTGGCTGACAGCTTCTGGCTATCACCAAAGAGACCACAACTTTGGTTGGATTCCTGCAGACTGTCTTTAAGGGGTCTGCATGTTGACATTATTATTTCAAGGTTGGATGACATTACATTTGGGTTATACCTCCTTATAAAAATATGATGATTCAACAGCTGGATTTTGTAGTCCTTTCGAAATAGCAGCACATTAGCTAAATGGTTAGCACTTCTGCCTGGCAGTACTAGGGTCGTTGGTTTGAATCCGAACCATGGCACTACCTGCCTGGAGTTTTTATGTTCTCCTTATTCCTGTGTGGGTTTCCTCCGGATACTCCGGTTTTCTCCCACTCTCCAAAGACATGCTGGTAGGTTAATTGGCTTCTGTGTAAATTGGCCCTAGTATGTGTATGTATGAATGTAAGGTAGGGACCTTAGATTGTATGCCTCTTAAGGGTTAGGGACTGGTATGAATGTACAATATATATATGTAAAGCACTGTGTAAATTAACGATGCTATATAAGTACCTGCATTAAATAAAAATAAATACTTTTGTTTACAGTGAAAGTAGCCTGTATGAGAGTGATTGAACAGTACAGCTGGACTTGTCTTCTCTCTAGGTATATTGTTAACTAGCACCTATGCACAATATACCTTGTAGCAATACAAAGTTTCAGTAAGCATGCACTGTATGAATAGTTCATCTTTGACTATATGAAGTTATAATCCCTTTATGCTGTGTGAGTTTCTTTAACCACTTGCCTTCCAGAGGATTTACCCCCCTTTCTGACCAGGTCATTTTTTGCAATACAGCACTGCATTACTTTAACAGACAATTGCGCGGTCATGCAATGCTAAAATCAAATGATATTTACGTCCTTTTCTTCCCACAAATAGAGCTTTCTTTCAGTGGTATTTGATCACCTGTGTGTTTTTAATTTTTTGCACTATAAAAAAATAACAATTTTGAGAAAAAAACTATATTTTTGATTTTTTGGCATTAAACATGTCCAGTAAAAAAAATTAAAAAATCAAATTTTGTCATAAATTTAGGCCAAAATGTATTCTGCTACATTTCTTTGCTAAAAAAAAAATCCCAATATGTGTAAATTAATTGGTTTACATGAAAGTTATAGCATTTACAAATGGCAGTGTATATATACTGGATTTTATTTTTTTTACTACTAATGGCAGCGATCAGCGACTTATAGCGGGACTGCAGGACTGCGGGACTGCAGGACTGCGAGACTGCGGCGGGCATTCTGACACTGGGGGGGACTGACTTGGTGTCACTGACATCCCCAGTGACACCAATACAGTGATTAGTGCTAATAAAAAGCACTGATGGCACTGGGCAGGAAGGGGTTAACATGTGGGGCGCTCAAAGGGTTAACTGTGTGCTGTTTTACATTGTGCGCTGTGTTTGTGCTTCCCTGTGAGCACACTGCCAAGCTGACAAGGGAGAGAATTGTTTTGTTTACAAACAGTTCTCCCTCCCGTTGGAGATGCTCGGCAATCACTGGGCGCCAGCGAGTAATCACCGGCTGGGATCCGGTGATTGACAGCCGAAGCTGCAAATGGCAGCGGAAATGCAAAATCACACACATATATATATATATATATGTGTGATTTTATGCACCGTGCCATCCTGTAGCAGTATTTCTACTATAGGGTGGACAGGAAGCTGTTAAAATACCTTTTTGGATACATTGAGCAGCATCTGCATTTTTCCACAGGGAATAGAGGTGAAACAACACATGTGATACAACTGGAATTTTATTATTCTTTTGGGGGGGCAGTAGGCCTCATGTACACTGAGCTATGCTACTTTTAGGGGCATCTGGATTTTTTTCTTTCTACTGCTAAGAGTCCCTCTATGTTAGGCAATGTGTTCATGCACACATAGGCAAAACCCACTGCCAGCATGTCCAGGAGCAGTAGTGTTTTGGCAGAAAAAAAACTCTTGATGCATTTAAATGCATCTAAATGCACGTTAAAGCCAGGCACATCAAATGCTTGAACTTTAATTTATTTCAATAGCCAGAATAAATTATTATTATGGACAATTTAATGAATTAATGCCAAAGCACTTGACATTCCTAAACATGCGTCAAGGGTTTTTTCCGCCATAACCTACATGAGAATTAATGAACAGTACAACTGGACTTGCCTGCTCTCTGTCTTCCAGGGCATTTTTCTAAGACAGACTCATAAATATTCCCTTGTAGAAAGATCAAGACTAAAATCTTACAATGTTTAACCACTTGCCTACTGGGCACTTTTACCCTCTTCCTGCCCAGCCCAATTTTCAGCTTTCAGTACTGTCATATTTTGAATGACAATTGCGCGGTCATGCAATACTGTACCCATACAAAATTTTTATCATTTCTTTCACACAAATAGAGCTTTCTTTTGGTGGTATTTAATCACCACTGGGTGTTTATTTATGCTAAATAAATGAAAAAAGACCACATTTTAAAAATGTTTTTCTAATATAAAATGTTGCAAACAGGTAATTTTTCTCCTTCACTGATGTGCATTGATGAGGCTGCAGTGATAGGTAGCACTGATGGGCACTGATAGGTAGCACTGATGGGCACTGATGAGGCGGCACTGATAGGCAGCACTGATGGGCACTGATAGGCTGAACCGATGAGGCGGCACTGGTGGGCATTGATAAGGAGGCACTGAGGAGGCTGCACTGATATGTGGCACTGATGGACACTGACAGGCGGCAATGATGGGCACTGATAGGCAGCACTGATGGGCACTAAGAGCTGATTCACACATATGCAGTGCAGATTGAAGCTTAGGTTTCACAGCTAATTAATACAGTAGCTGTTCACAGGTTCATGTCAGGTTTACATCAGGTTCAGGACAGGATTAGCTCAGGATCTTATCCTGTTCACACATATGCGGTTTGGGAACGGTTCCCATAGAGATCAATGGTCTGTAATCTGCACCTGAACTGGACCACATTGCTCAGAAATCGGACATGACTCTTTTCAAAACCACACTGAATCTGCGCTGAATCTGCACTGGCCATGCACCAGACATACAGTATGTGAACAGGCACCATAGGAAGCAATGTTATTTCACATGTCATGCGGATTAGATGCGGTTCAAACCGCATCCATTCCGCGTGAAGCAGGAGAGATTAAGAGATTAATCCTATCTGTGTTGGCTGTGATCTGCTGAATGGTCTCTCCTGACACTGTAACCTGACACTTTCACTGGCACAAAGCAGTGAGGGATTTCAGCACCCCCTTTCTCCTCTCAGACTGTAATAGAGAGAGAGACAATCATAAGAGCCATTAAAGGAGCCAATGACAAGGACTTTCTCAAGCAGGGAGGTGCAGCTGAAAAGCATTGTGGAATATGTAGTTCTGAACAGAAAAGGCCTGATAGGCTTATATTGCAATGAAACTACAAAGGCCAGAATGCTGAGTGAGAGCAGAGTGAAGGACTCTCCATCTTGTTTCTCCTGAGGAGAGGAGACTGCATATGGCAGGAGAGAGATTGGACCTGGCAAAGAAGTGCTTATGGGCAGTGCACTGCATGCTTGTTGGTCTGCATCAGCCAAGGGAACATCCAAACTGAGAGAAGTGGCCTACAGTACAGTGGCCATCCTGACAGTGTGAAGTGCTCATCGTGAGGTGACCAGAGGAGCCTGTCATTTCCAGGATGATCGTTTGGGCCTTAGGCACAGGATCTGGTGAGAGGGATTTTTCCCACTGTCAGATGACAGGAACACTGCACACATACTGCATCATACCTTGACACACTCACCAGGCACTGGGTTGTGTAGATGGCCTTGCTGAACAGATACAGTATTCGCTTTGCTATACAAATACTGCCACGGGATTACAATTATACCAACGAAAGTGGCTAGCTGAAGATCCCAAGATTCATCCTGTTACCAAGAGACTGAAGTTACTGGTGCCGCACGTGCACGCGCATGCGTAGTCAGGCCTCTATATTGCATGGTGTGTGGGGGAATAGCTTTACCTTGGAAAGTAGCTATTAAGCATCATTTTGGTACAGTGTTTTCCTATTGGGCTTGTGGTGTCAGGGGTTAGAAGGGAGAATTCTGACACAACAGAGAGTCATTCTTCTGCTATTCTCCTGCTTGGACATCATAAAGCCGAATTTATGTAGAGGAGTTAAATCCACTTTGAGGTTGCCATATAAGTGTTTCCTCTGCTCTTGGGGTTATTCACGGTTGGAATCCCCTGAAAGCAGCCTGAGTGTAAAAGTGAGTTATGTTGCTTTCGGTCACAGTATTTGCTGTTCTCTTGATTCATCTAATGTATACCTGTTGTTAATGTTTATTACTTCCCATAGAGGTCTTACAGTAAAGCTGATCTCTGTGTTTTATTATAAAGTGTGTTCTTTTCAATGGTCCTTGCACTTACACTATTGCCAGGTGTGTCAGTTGGGGCTGAGACAGTTCTTGGGGTTGAGAGGCAGAGTGGCGGAGTGAACAAACTTAAGCAGCCCCTACGGGGGGTATCGCTACATGCATATATGTAAAGTGGCACTAATAGGCAGCACTGAAGGGCATTGATAGGCAGCACTGACTGTCAGCACTGACTGGTGGTACTGATAAGTGGCAATGATGGGCACAGATTGGCAGCACTGACAAACACAGATTGGCAGCACGGGTGGGAACTGATTGGCAGCAATGTTAGGCACTGATGGACACTTTTGGGACTACACTGATAACCAGGACACTGATAATCAGTGCCCTGATTATCAGTGTAGATGTCTCCTTTTTCTGGGATTCTGGGAAGACATCATATGACCCCCCTCCCAGAACTGGTTGACCACGCTGTAGCCATCATTCGGCTATAGCGCAGTCAAGAAGTGGATAACATCCAGATATTTAAATATTAGAGATGCAAATCCACCTGTGTTAAGTCAGTTTCTTTGAAATACCTTATGGGGTACATTGAGGATTATCTGCAGTATTCTGCAAATATTGTGATATAACAACTGGCATTTTATTAAGAAAAAGAACATCCATTTAAAGTGAGAGCAACTTGTAAGAGAGTGAAAGAATAGTATAGTTGGGCTTATTTGCTCTCCAGTTGGGATGATCTTGGGCATGTTTGGATCCCAGTCCAAACCCACCAGAGAGTCCGGGAAGTCCAGAAATCTGTACTGTACCAATAATCTCTGGACAGAGCATCCCCCACCCCACACGCATAGGTATACAAAGGGCATGTACTGTATATCTGAAGCTTCCTGGCGGGCTCCCTCACCTGGGTTCAGCTTTGAACACGCCCAACAGCATCCTTACTTTCTAGCCCCAAGGGCATTTTACTAATGAACACCTATGAACAATGCCTTGTAGCAATACTAATGTTAATCTTTGAATATAAGAGACTGTAATCCTATTATGCTGGGTGATCTTCTTCTTTTAATGGATACACTGAGGAGTATCTGCATCTTTCCATAGGAACACTGATATAACAACTGACACTTTGATTTTCTTGTAAAAAGATTGTTTAATTCACTACTTCCCAACCACGCTATAGCCAATAGACAGCTACAGCACTGTCGGCTAGTTCTGGGAGGGCGTCCATGAATGTCCTCCCAGAACCACACCCCTCACGCACCCCTTGGAGCGCGCGCCATTCGAGATCTGTGGTTGTTGTGTCCTTAGGACACAGCTTATCACATGTCCAAGTAAAGGGCCAATCAGAGTCCCTTTTACCATGTGATCACATGTGTCCAATCACAGCTGATCACAGTGTAAATAGGAAATGCCAGTTATCGGCAGTCCTCTCCTCATGCGCTCTCAGTCAGAGAGCCGGTAAGCGGCATTTCTCAGGGAGCTACACTGATCATCAGTGCCTTGATAATTAGTGTAACCCCATCAGTGCGGCCAATATTGCCCATTAGCGCCCATCTGTGCTAGCTTTCAGTTCCTATCTGTGCTGGCTATCAGTGCCCATCTGTGCTGGCTTTCAGTGCCCATCTATGCTGGCTTTCAGTGCCCATCTGTGCAGGCTATCAGTGTCCATCTGTGCTGGCTATGAGTGCCCATCTTTACTGGCTTTCAGTGCTGGCTATTAGTGCCTCCTGAGTGATGCCTGTCAGTGTCCATCAGTGATGCCTGTCAGTGCCCATAAGTGCTGCCTATCAGTGCCCATAAGTGCTGCCTATCAGTGCCTATCAGTGCCTCCTCATCAGTGTCCATCAATGCAGCCTATCAGTGCCCATCAGTGCAGCCTCATCAGTGTACATTAGTGAAGGAGAAAGATCACTTATTTACAAAACATTATAACATAAAATAAGAAACATTTTTTTTTTAAATGTTTTGGTCTTTGTTATTTGTTTAGCAAAAAAAATAAAAACCCCAGTGGTGATTAAATACCGCCAAAAGAAAGCACTATTTGTCTAAAACAAATTGATAAAAATTTAGTTTGGGTACAGTGTTGCTTGACCGCACAATTGTCATTCAGATTGTCTGGTAGACAAGTGGTTAAAGTGAAACATTTGAACATCTTTTGGGGTCACCAGGACACATACTAATACTTTTTGATGTCTACACATGCTATAACATCAATATTTTGGTATACATACAGAGATATGCCTTAAAGGAGGACTCTGCTCTAGAATGATCCCTTAAACTACTCATTCTAAAAAATATCTGTTGGATTGTGTGTTGTGGTAAAGCGCACAATTTGCATGCATTCCTGCAATGCACAAATGTGAACCTAGCCTTAGAAAGAGCTATTAGGAACTGGTGATAAGCGGCCACAGCAAACCTTGCAATTTAGAAAATGTTCTTTGACTGGTTTGATGCTAAGCATGGCTCAAAGCAATAAACCCCCAAGCTTATTTTGCTTGTACAGTAAATCTTCTGAGCAGCTCGGACAGGAATGTCCAGTTTCAGTGAGCTCAGAACATAATGAACATCACACTTCTGCAAAACCTTTATGTGTGGCCTGGTCAAGTCTAGGTTTTCACAAATCAATTAACTTATCTGTAGTACCAACAACTGTAAGCCCATCCTCTAACACCCAAACTACATTCATTGAGGCACTATTGCCAACTTTCCTTCCTGGCAAAAAAATCTCAGTTGGCTGTGTCAATGATGATGAATAAGGGGATAGGTGTTTAGAAAAATAAATAAATAAAGGTGACACACATTGTGGCCTCATCCCCACCTGCAGCAAGAACACACCTGTTCTCCAATTTTCCTCTAAAATCCTCTGGGCTAAAAAGAGAAATGAATGGCCAATAATCTTGTTGCCACCGACTAGACTTCTCCTAACCAAGATGTTAGTGGTTAAATCAATGCCACCAATGCAAATAAAAATGATAAAAGGTTGCCACTAAGCTCCAGCCTTTAGAGCTCTAGGGGAGGTAATGTATAATGTCCAGTAGAAAGGCAGGTTTTTCTGTTCTGTAACTAGTTCACCTCTTACTGCAATGATCTTCCATTATTATTGATGGAAGATTTGAGAAATAAGATAAGGATTTTTCTTGTGACATGGGGCATAAGTCTAGGTCTTGTTCCTGTTTCTCAAGACAAGGAATTCAGTAATCCTGGTCCATATAAACCAGTAATGTATAGCATAGGGAGAGGACATGGTGAGTTCTGCTTTCAAACATTCATGTTCATAAGATGTCAAAAGTCGCAGCCAAAAGTAAAAATAAAAATTGTTTCCGTTTATAATGTTCTAAGGGTGCTAGATCATTATCTAAAGACATTTGAAACCCGGGTTGAGCAATTTGTAAAATGTCTCACCCTGTTGTTGGGTGAAGTTTAACTGATTGTGGGATGGATTGGAAATACCAAGGCAGAACCAACTGGAGAATAAAAGAGCAATTTTCTCCAATGGTATCCATAGATTAGGTTTTCATGTATATAACACGCATTTAACAGTTTATGTATATAACAAGGACTACATCAATAGCACTGTGGTACAATTTGACACCTGATAGGGCCAAGCCTCCTTTATTCTTGAATTTCCATAGTATAGTATGTTTTATTCTGGGTGGTTTGGCCAAACAAATGTGATGACTGAGTGGAAGTGAAAAAAGATTGAGAGATAAAGACAGGTAGCGTTTGCAGGAGATACAACAATCTTGGTAGAACATTTTGTTTGATGATATTATATCTACTTGTCCATGTAAACGTGTTCTGAGTCATACACATTGTAAATCAATTCTTATATTTTGTAGGAATGGGGAAAGTTAAGATTACACAGGGGGGCGTGGTCTGCGCGATCCGAGATGACCGCTTAAGCACGGAGCTTCCGCCGGCCGGAGACATCCTGCTTCCCTGCACAGAGGATCGGGTGAGCACAGGGCTTATAAACATGGGGAAAACGAACCGGAACACATCCGGATCCCCCCTAATCAGCAGCAGGCCAGACATATCAAGGAGCTATTCTGCTCCCAGCAGAGGGACAGGCCGCAAGCATCCCCCTCTCCCTCCCCCCCCTCCCTCTGCAGCTGCAGCTAGATCACAGAGCACAGCCTCTGAAACAGTGCCAGACACTATCCCTCAGCATGATCTCTCCTCTGAATCCCATGCCTTATCACTGAGAGATCTCCATGCTGTGGCAGCTGACATCAAGATTACGGATCAAGATGAGATCCAAAGAGCTGTCACTATCAGTGAAGCAAGCCATCATTAGGCTGAAAAAACAAACCCATCAGAGAGATAGCAAAAACATTAGGCGTGGCCAAAACAACTGTTTGGAACATTCTTAAAAAGAAGGAACGCACCGGTGATCTCAGCAACACCAAAAGACCCGGAAGACCACGGAAAACAACTGTGGTGGATGGTGAAGAAAACACCCTTCACAACAGTTGGCCAGATCAAGAACACTCTCCAGGAGGTAGGTGTATGTGTGTCAAAGTCAACAATCAAGAGAAGACTTCACCAGAGTGAATACAGAGGGTTCACCACAAGATGTAAACCATTGGTGAGCCTCAAAAACAGGAAGGCCAGATTAGAGTTTGCCAAACGACATGTAAAAAAGCCTTCACAGCTCTGGAACAACATCCTATGGACAGATGAGACCGAGATCAACTTGTACCAGAGTGATGGGAAGAGAAGAGTATGGAGAAGGAAAGGAACTGCTCATGATCCTAAGCATACCACCTCATCAGTGAAGCATGGTGGTGGTAGTGTCATGGCGTGGGCATGTATGGCTGCCAATGGAACTGGTTCTCTTGTATTTATTGATGATGTGACTGCTGACAAAAGCAGCAGGAAGAATTCTAAAGTGTTTCGGGAATATTATCTGCTCATATTCAGCCAAATGCTTCACAACTCATTGGACGCCGCTTCACAGTGCAGATGGACAATGACCCAAAGCAGACTGCAAAAGCAACCAAAGAAGTAGAATGTTCTGCAATGGCCAAGTCCATCACCTGACCTGAATCCGATTGAGCATGCATTTCACTTGCTGAAGACAAAACTGAAGGGAAAATGCCCCAAGAACAAGCAGGAACTGAAGACAGTTGCAGTAGAGGCCTGGCAGAGCATCACCAGGGATGAAACCCAGCGTCTGGTGATGTCTATGCGTTCCACACTTCAGGCTGTCATTGACTGCAAAGGATTTGCAACCAAGTATTAAAAAGTGAAAGTTTGATTTATGATTAATATTTTGTCCCATTACTTTTGGTCCCTTAACAAGTGGGAGGCACATATGCAAACTGTTGTAATTCCTACACCGTTCACCTGATTTGGATGTAAATACCCTCAAATTAAAGCGGACAGTCTGCAGTTAAAGCACATCTTGTTTGTTTCATTTCAAATCCATTGTGGTGGTGTATAGAGCCAAAAATGTTTGAATTGTGTCGATGTCCCAATATTTATGGACCTGACTGTACGTGATGACCTCCACTCCTTGGGCACCAGATTAGAGGGGGTGGAACTCTCTACCAAACAAAATACGGATCCAATAGTGGAAATACAGCAGATGACAGCGTCCCACGCTTCAAGCATCCGTGAATTCTATAGAAACATTGAGGACTTAGATAATCATGGACGCAGACATAATATCAGACTCCGTGGTTTGCCAGAATCTGTTGAACCAAACAACATTCATAGAACGGTAGTGGCCATCTTTAATGACCACAACCGTTGCGACACCAATTGACCTGGATCGTGCACACAGAGCGCTCCGCCCCAGGGGCAGAGATTCTGACCCACCCAGAGACCCACCCCGCTTAAAGAGGATATCCTCAAATGCGCCAGAGAAAGAAGACGTCTCTTGTATCGGGGGTCAGAAATACATCTATTCCAAGATCTGTCCAACCTGACCCTGCAACAAAGGCGGGAACTTCGCCCCCTATTGGACTCACTCCGCTCCCACAACATACCCTACAGATGGCGATTTCCCTTCTGCCTCTCTGCACAAGCAAACGGGCGCAATGCCAATCTGCGAGTCCCTGAAGACTTGCCCAATTTCTGCACCTCTCTAGATATACCACTAATCAAACTTCCTGACTGGTACAGAACCATGCGGATCCCTTCTGCCCCAGAAACCAGACTGGAAACCAGTGCAATGGAGTGGCAAGGCCCCCCTTCTTGCCGACGCCGCTCTGTTCCCATGACCCCTCCAAAACCTCCCAAAAGAGGCTCTACTGCCATCTCCAGCCCGACGGCCTCTCCTGTGCACCGAAGGCCCCGCCATGATGCTTAGGAGCCCTGCACTCCCATTCACTCCTGGCCCTCTCATCCACAGCACATTACCAGCTTGCTGCAGGCTCCAGATCCGCACACCTCACCTCCGCAGTACTTCAAGAGAACCCTCCGTTTCCTTGATCCCACCATTGTGGGCCTCGGACCTCCCATCCTGAAGTCCTTCCCACACCTGATCCAGCCTAAACTCCCGAACTCTCTGGCATACGAACATTTGCACGCCTTCAGAGGCCATCAGGGCCTCATTCCACAACCCTCGTAATCCATATGGCTGTCTGTCTGCCACAGTTTATTTCGCTTTGCCTCCTTTCTCTGAAGGCCTTTTCATGGCATCGCCATTGATACCTCAGACTATAGCCCCTGCTCTACATCCGAGTCCCCATTTCCACCAAGTTCTTTCCACATTCCTCTTGTCAAGTCTACATACACCTCGAGTTAGTGAAAGACTTCTGGAAGATCCTTGCTCCCTTGCACCTACCATCCACTTAATCCAGAACTCGGTCATGAAGCTTCGGAGGTTATCCGACTGTCTATTCGAGGGATCTCATGCCCATCCTTCTCGCAACGCACCCAACTCTCCTTGAACTGTCCACCAAAGACCACCTGCAGAACACACCTTGAGAAGATCTTGCCACCAGATATCCTTTACCGTTTAATTGTGCATGGTTGGGGTAGTGGGCAGTGAATGGGTGGGGTGGTGGGGGGTCAGTGGGATCCACTGATTTTTTTTTTTTGTTGTTGTTATTGTATTGTGGTTCTTTACTTGTGAGTGAACATCACCTCAATAGGCCCCCTGGATGGCAGTCCTCTGCCGAGTTTGGTAACTCTTCTCCCGCTTTTGCATCTCCATCCATCCCTTTCTCATGTTCGGAGTAATGTCGCCATTGCTCCATCACAGGCCCCATGACATTGTCTGCCCCTTCCCTTACCTCTCCCCCCAGACTTCAATGAGGTGCTGCTTGACTCCCCTGATGCCTCTAGAGCCCAAGCTGGTATATTTCCCGGTTTATCTCTGCCTTTCATGTAATGTGTTATACATTGTTTGCTGGCGGCCTAGTTGGTCATTGTATACAGGCTGGCCGTCACATGTTATTGTTACTGTTACTGTTATGTTCTCAACTTACATTGCTTTAGGTAGGTTGTTGCCTACCCTCCTTTTGAGTGGAGCTTGGGGTACCCACCTTGGCCTCACATGTAGCTCTAACGCTGAGAGAGATCTTATTACCCGGCCTGCTCCCGACCACACTTTTTACCATATCTCTATTTCTGATTTTCTAGGTCACGTTTCAGTCTACACTCCACTCATTCTCACACAGGTGATATCTACCCGCACTACACCGCTGTGTATAGCAGCCAGAAATCTATCCCCCTCACTGCTGTTACTCCCCTTACACTTAATTCCAACTCCCCAAGGAAGCCCGAGCCATCTGTTCTATCAGGGGAAGAATGCCAGACCGCCTCATCTGACTGACCATAGTAGTTCTCTGTATTGATTGCCCTGCCCTCGCCCTTCCTCTCCAGTCCCAACATTTGTTTTTTCTTAGAGTCTACCAGAGGGCGGGCTCCCCCATTTTGGATCTATGCACACCTCATTCCCCACACAGTAGGATCAGAGAGCTCTTACTGATTTTAGCCAGCAACCGCCATTTTCTCTCCTTCTCTCCTCTTCTCTTTCCCTTTCTTTTTCTCTCTTTCTTTGTTCTTCCCACCCACAAGTGGACTAGCTGGTCTACTCCTCATGCCGGTTATTACTTTTTCTTATCTATTCACATTCTCCTTTCCTGTCTCCCCCCCCCCTTTTTTTTCTCTTTCCTCCCTTCCCTCTTCTTCCCGCTTCCCTAACCCTCAGTGTTAACCGTCCCACCATCCCACCAGGCTTATTACACACAACACATTGGACATGACCTCCTCCAATTCTCTGTCAGGACAGTTGTCTTTAAAAGTTCTTTCGCTAAACGTTAAAGGTTTGAACATGCCTGAAAAACGCTCCCTCCTGCTTTCCTACTTGTACAAACAAAGAGCAGATGTCGTCTTTCTCCAAGAGACACATTTTCGTCAAGACTCCATCCCCAAGCTCTTTAACTCGTGCTTTCCAACAGTCTATCATGCCCCTAACCCCTTGGCTAAATCAAAGGGCGTGGGCATTCTGATTGCAAGACATCTCCCCTTGACAGTAACGGACTCATTCCCGGATCCCGAAGGTAGATATTTGTTCTTAAAAGGCACTCTTACCAATAGGCCCATCACGCTCGCGAATCTCTACGCTCCCAATACCAAGCAGGTTTCCTTTGTCCGCTCGGTCACTGCCTCTCTTTCCTCCTTTCAGTCAGGCATGCTGATCTTGGGTGGAGACCTGAATGTCCCCTTATGCCCATTGCTGGACTCCTCTTCGGGTAGTTCCTTCTTGCCATAAAAATCTCTCAGACAGATTCGCACGCAACTACAAGACCTACAACTACACGACTCATGGCGAATCCTTCACCCTAATGTCAAAGACTACACATTCTTTTCTCCACCGCACAACAAATATTCCAGAATAGATTACATCTTTGTATCACAAGTGGATCTCCCATTCCTCCACGCCGCCTCCATAGAACCGATGGTTCTATCAGATCATCACCCCCATATCTATGACACTGAGTTTCCCCTTAAAACACTCCCACTCTAAATTCTGGAGACTGGACGCCTCTCTTCTATCTGACCTAACAACTGAAGCAGAGATCCGTTCCAAATTGACTGATTACTTCTCAACAAACCAAACTCCAGACACCTCCTCTCTCACACAATGGGAAGCTCATAAATGTGTCATCCGTGGAGCCCTCATAGCTATAGCCATGACACATGAACGGGATAGACAAGAGCGTTTACAACATCTTACAGACAGATTTCAATTCTTAGAAAAAGCCCACAAACACACTCAAGCAGCGTTGACACTGACCGAACTTACGAATGCCGCTCACAACTCCTAACCGAACTGGGTAAGGCAGCCAAACGTAGATATATTATGTCTCAGAAGTTATATTACGAATTTGCGAATAAAAGCGGGAGATTTTAGGGGGCGCTCGTGAGCAATGAGGAATGGCTGCTTTTTAAACCCAGTTGCTCGACCACCGGCACATCGGTCGATTTTTAGCTCTTGAGGGGGATTTTTGGCCTTCCCTACAACCTCTCCTGGCCCCTGTCCCCTGTCCCCTGGTGCCCTGATGGGGAAAAAAAAATCAGCCACCTCCCACGCTTCCAACGTCCGGAAGACAGTTTCAAAGTTTGTGGCCTACCCGCCAGAGATCGCGGGTGAAGCTGAGCCCTCGATTTTTGGCCTGCCGTCGGAGAGTTCCAGAGCCCCAGCCGTGGGATCGCGTTTTCCGCCGGAGGCCACAATTGAAGCCCCGGCCTCTATTTCGGGTCCCCCGCCGCCGCTATCCATGGGTGGGCTGGATCCCAGGGGTGAAGATGACCTGGCATCAGAAGCATCCCTGCGGTCTTCCCCTCCGGGTCTGTGGGATGCTGAGCTTCTGCACCGTTTCAAGATGATGCTACAGTCGGAACTGTCCTCTGCTATCTCCAAGCTTGCCGACCGACTTTCGCGTGAAATTCGAGAGTTGGGCAATCGGATGAATGATCTTGAGGATAAAATGGATGCTGCGGCCACGGTCATTGAGGGTCACGAGCAGGACTTGTGTGACCTCAAGAAAGAATTAGCGGACGCGCTGCTCCGACTTGAGGATTTCGAGAACCGTTCCCGTCGCAGCAATTTGCGGTTAAGGGGTCACAGATCTCACCTCCACTGCTACTGCTCTGTCTCAGGAGCTGATATCCGCAATTCCCATCGACCGGCTTGAATATGACCACATTTATCGTGCATTGGGCCCCAGACAACCGGATGGGCCCCCGAGGGACATCATCATCAAGTTCACTTTCTACTGCGCTAAGGAAACCATCTTCTTGGCGGCCAGAAACAAACCAGACTTCAGATTCCAGGGACATCGCTACCAGCTCTTCGCAGACCTCTCCCAGACCACTCTGCAGAAGCGATATCAGTTGAAGCCCTTCACTTCTATCCTGGTGAACCACAGAATTAAACACGCTTGGGGCTTTCCGTTCCGCCTCACCTTCAACTACCAGGGCCACAGTCACTCTGTTGTTATGCCGGGGGAGGCCCATTCGCTCCTGGAATCTTTGCATCTTCTTCTGCCGGAGGCCCCTGCTCAGAGCCCGGCTCACTCAAGTGGATCCCCAGCGAGGTTGCTTCCACCGGGCCACCTCTGGGAGTGGTCGTCCAACAGGAAGAGGGCCCTCCCTCAGATGCCTCAACAATCAAGTCCGTCCTGCTCTTCTCCGGGCTGAGAATGTATCTTGGATCCCCCACGTTGTGTTTCACCGTTGGACTTTCCTGATGGGACTGTGAGTTTGGCCCTTAGGGCTTTTCCAGTAGTTAGTGTTCCAGGCTAGGCCTGATCCGACCCATTCCCTTGGGTTCCATCACTGAATGGGGGGGGAGGGTCTCCTCCTGGACTTGCGGATTATGACTTTTTGCTGTCTTGGCCTACCACGGGTGCCGTTGTTCGGGTTCCCATTTGGGTATGAGGTGATGGTTCCCTCAGGCTTCGGGGTGGAAGGTGGGCCTGGTGTGCCTGATCGGGTGTTGGCCCTATTGGGAGGTGGGGGACCACTTGGGCTGTGTAGTGGTTCTACAGCGGCCTGTAGCAGTCCTCCTGATGGGGGTTGGCCCTCTAGTTTAGCTGGGTTTTCTATCGGGAGGTTATTGCGGATGTGCTCACTTCTGGGACTCTTAGTTTATTACTTTGGTATCACATTATACTGTGTTTATTGCCTTCTTGCCCCCTGAGGGCTTATGTTTTTGATGTTTTCATTTGCAGCCATGTGGTAGAGCCACCCCAACCGGTATCCTTCAGGTGTAGGAGGATGCATGTCACCATTGACGTGACACGTTTGTACTGCTGTATATATTTCTTGTTTCTTTTGTTTTATCCTCATGCAGGGTCTCAGGATGCCATGGTCCGAATGCCATTGGGACTGTTGGCCGACCTATGCTTTTTCTGCTGAGCATGCTGTGCTGATACCGCCATGGCCTCACCCCTTCTGAAAGTATACTCACAAAATGTTCAAGATTTCAATTCGCCTCAGAAGCGGGCTTGAGTTTTTCATCACCTCAAATCGCAACAAATTGACGTGGTATGTTTACAGGAGACCAGGTTTTCTCAGTCCTCCGATCCACGGTATCTTTCGCATCACTTTCCCATCTTTTACACGGCCTCGGCCCCTGAGAAACACCGGGGTGTACTAATAGCTTGCAAGCGCAATCTTCCTTTTGTCTGTGCTCGGAATATAGCAGACCCCACGGGTAGGTACTTGCTTCCGCAGGGCACCCTCTGGGATCAGGAGGTTACCTTTGTCTCTTACTATGCACCCAATCGCTTTCAACATAAGTTCTTTTCTCATCTCTGCACCATTGTCTCCCGACACTCCAAGGGTCTACTTCTTCTTTTGGGAGATTCCAATGTTACCTTGGATTCCACATTGGATAGGCGCTATGCCCAGGGGGCGGCCCCTTCTCTCGACTTAGTGCTAGAGGAACGTATGCGCTGTCTCTTGCGGACGGCGGGGCTGGCGGATGTCTGGAGGGAACTTTACCCAACTCAGTGCGACTTTACATTCTATTCCAACCCTCATGACAGTTTTTGTCGAATTGACCATATATTCATGTATGTCTAGCAGCTTCCTTTGGTCAGGCGGATAGCTATTCCCTCCTCGCCCTGGACCATGATTCTCTGGTACTCCTCCTGGCCCTTTCTGGGTCGGTACGGCGCCCCTTTCACTGGTGCATTAATGATTCTTTATTGACCACTCAGGTCACCTGCCAACACATAGAATCTTTCTTACGCACACACTTCGCGGAAAACACGGGATCTGTTTCTTCGGCAGTACCCCTGTGGGAGGTGCACAAAGCCACGCTGCGGGGTCAGGTTATACAGCTGGCGGCGGTTCAGAAGCGGGAACGGGGGCGCCGAATTTTGGAGCTCCATTCTCTGTTGGCCTCTGCGGATGCTCGTTGGAAGTCATTCCCATCCATGGCCCATAAACGCTCCCTGGCGGCAGAGTTGGACCTACTCGCCTCTTCAGAGGCGGAACGGGCCCTGCGTTGGGCCAAATAAAATTTTATTCCTGTGCTAATAAGCCTGGTCCGATGCTGGCCAGGAAACTCAATTCTGTGGGGAAACCCCATAGACCAATCCGATTGCAACTTCCCGTAGGTGGCTGTACTTCTAATCCCCAGCAGATTGTCTCTCGTTTCGCGGACTTTCTTTCGCGCCTTTACACCAAACCAGATCCCTTCCCTGTGGCTCAGGCAGAGGCATTCTTTCAAGACCTCCAACTTCCTGGACTATCTGAGGCAGCGCAGAAGCTCTCAACGCCGGTGTCACCGTACCGGAAGTGCTCCAAGCTATTTAATCTCTACGGTCTACAGCGGCCCTGGGTCCAGACGGCTTTTCCGGCCTCTTTTATAAGAAATTTGCAACCCTGTTAGCACACTTCTTGGCTGACTATTTTAATGAGTTACGACAGGGCTCATTGTCCTCTCCGGATGCGCTTAGAGCTCATATTTCCATGATTCCTAAGACGACCGATGATGTGCAGGAACCGCAAGCCTTTCGGCCCATTTCTCTTCTTAATGAAGACCTGAAGATCTTGGGCAAGATTCTTAGCTTTCGTATCAATAAATACTTGCGTAGCCTGATCCACAGAGACCTAGTGTGTTTCATCCCTGGGAGACAGGCAGGTGATAATCTTTGTAAGGTGTTCCATCTTATACATTTTCTACAACATCGGAAAATACCGGGATTCTTACTGTCTTTAGACATATATAAAGCCTTTGATTCTCTATCCTGGGAATATCTGCAGTTTGTCCTATTACGCTGGGGTTTTGAGGACTCTATTCTTTCTTGGATTCAAGCCTTGTATTCTTCCCCTTTGGCTTCTGTTAAATACGCTGGGTATTTCTCAGATCCCTTTCCTATTTGGCGAGGTACGAGACAGGGATGCCCCCTGTCCCTGGCGCTCTTTGTCCTGGCACTTGAGCCGTTGGCTATGGCACTCCGGACTGATTGTAATGTATCGGGGGTTCCATACGTGGCACAGGAGTTCAAGTTGAACCTTTTTGAAGACGATGCCCTCTTGACTCTCACTAATCCCCTGACTACGCTTCCAAATTTGCAACAGGTTCTTGAGCGCTTTTCTATGATTTCAGGTCTCTGTATCAATTTGAATAAGACTGTCGCGCTTAATATTACTTTGGCCTCAGATCTGGTTTTGCGCCTGCAGTCCCACTTCCCTTATAAATGGGCCTCTTCTTCTCTTGAATACCTAGGCATTCGCTTGACCCCCACCTGTGACTCACTATTTGCTGCAAATTACTATCCATTGCTTCGCTCTGTGTCCTCTCTTATGCATTCTTGGCAATTTCCGCACCTGTCATGGATAGGATGGATCAATTCAGTGAAAATTACCATCTTGCCGAAATTGTTATACTATTTTCGCAGCCTCCCAGTGCGGGTTCCTCCTCATTTCCTTCGGTTGCTTCAGGTGAAGATTATGCGTTTTATCTGGGCCGATAAACGCCCCAGAGTTTCCAGAACTATGCTTTTTGTCCATAGACTCCGGGGTGGCCTTGGGGTTCCCAATGTAACTAAATATTATCAGGCGAGCCAGATTGCCCCGCTATCTATGTTGCCTGCTTCCTCAGACATACCTCTCTGGGTCCTGCTGGAATTACCTAATTGTGCCCCTATTCCGATTTCGACGCTTCTATGGCTTCCCCCTGCCCTGCGCCCCATGGCACTGAGTCCAATTTTGCTCCATGGCTTACAAGTGTGGGACTCGGTACGTTACTCCAGTGGCCTAATGTCACCTTTCTTGCCTTTGCTCCCGATTACTAACAATCCCCTCTTTCCACCGGGTTTAGATCAACCAAGGGCGTTTTCTTGGTGGGTGGCCAACGATTTTTCACAAGTACGACACTTTTTGACCTGTCGGTCCTTCCCCACTTGGAATTCTCTTCGGGAGTCACAGGATGTCCCTCCGGCAGAATTTTTTTGTTACCTTCAATTGCGGCATTGGCTCCTCTCATTGCGGGGCACTTCTCTTTTCCCGTACCAGAAATCTGCCTTTGAACTGCTTTGCCAACAGCGTCCGGGCTCCCCTGGCCTTATCTCACTTCTTTATGCAGCCTTGAATAGACGCTCGTTGCATACTTCTCTTTCATATGTCGTTCAGTGGGAGCACGACCTGGGAGTGGTTGTGGATCCGGAGGACTGGAATAGGGTCTGGTCACTTGTAGCTAAATGCTCTTTTAATACAACCACGCTGGAGGCGGCCTACAAGGTGTTGTTTCGTTGGTATTTGGTTCTGGCTCGTTTGGCACAGGCAAACCCTGCCTGCAGTGATCGATGCTTTCGGGGTTGTGGCCATCGTGGTGATGTATTGCATATCTGGTGGTCATGCCCGAGGCTGCTTCGTTTTTGGTCTCGTATGTTTGGCCTCCTTTTCACCTTGTTCCATCTTTCTATACGACGGGATGCTCGTTATGCTTTGCTTCTTTGTCCCATACCGGGCCTCTTGGCTCACCAGCAGAAGTTGACTTCCTATTTGTTTTTGTCAGCCTCTAGAACAATTGCTCAGGCCTGGAAGAGCCCGTTTGTCCCTCTTCAGGGGGTGCGGGACCGTATGACTGCTATGATGCTCAATGAACAGATGTCGAGTATCTGCAACGACTCCCAATGTAAATTCTTGAAAATATGGGAGCCGTGGTTGCAATATACCTTTCCCACGCTCCCGCCGGCTAGCCTGGGGATGTGATGTTATTCACTTTGGCATTCTTGGATCCCTGCTCTTGGTTTGGCTATCCTTCTTTCTTTTGCACCTCTCCTTCCTTTTCCCCCTTTTTTTTTTGTTTGCTTTGGTGTGGCAGTGGATAGCTGCCTTTAGTCTGAGTTATTATCAGTGTTATGTTTATGTTTTGTTATTTAAGTGCCATTGATGGCCTCTGCGTGGGCGGATCTTTTGCAATGTTGGTGTTAGAGCACTGATTTCTCACATTTCTAGTTCCTCTATGTGCAATTGAAAAACCCTGCATGGGCGTGATTTGTTGCTCCTGTGTTAATTGTTATAAATTAATAAAAACCATTGAAATACAAAAGCGGGAGATTTCCAGCCAGAGCCCTACGTGCTAAAAAGTCGAGCATGACAGTCCACAAAATCAGAGGTTCGGACGGTACCGTTGCTACCTCCAATGCCGATATTGCTTCTCATTTCGAGCAGTTTTAGAACTCCCTATACAACCTCCCTCCCCCATTGGAAACCGACAAACCCAGAGCCACTCTGATCTCTGACTTTCTCCATCTTTATAGTCCCGCTGCCCTTCCTGAGGATACGGCCCGGTCCTTGGAAAAAAATTTGATGTCTGATGAACTAGAGCGAGCCGTCAAAAAAATGAAACCTGGTAAAAGCCCGGGCCCTGACGGTTTTTCAGTAGCTTACTATAAATAATTTCTTGACATCCTGAGCGACCCTTTTCACTCAGCCTTTAAAACTTTCTCTTCATCCCCCCTGCCACGACATCGTCTCTTAGAAGCGCACATCACAGTCATACCCAAAGGTAGCAAAGATGCTACCCTGGTATCCAATTATAGGCCCATCTCCCTCCTGAATGTAGATGTTAAAATATTTGCGAAAATTCTCGCCAATCGACTCCTTCCTTTACTCCCCTCCTTGATCAATTTGGTTCAAGTGGGTTTCATTCCCAGCAGGGAAGCAAGAGATAATACCACCAAGGCTCTTAATCTCCTCTACTGAGTTCGCAATTCCAACACCCCCGGGTTCTTCCTCTCTTTGGATGCAGAGAAGGCCTTCGACAGGGTGGCTTGGAACTATCTGAAGGCATCCTTGCAGGCGATCGGTTTGAGAGAACACATGCTTAATTTCATTATGGCCCTCTACTCTGGCCCAGCGGCTCACGTGCGAGTGAATGGCCACTTGTCGAACCCCTTCCCTCTTGGGAATGGGACGCGTCAAGGATGTCCCCTCTCCCAACTCCTTTTTGTACTATCATTGGGAGCACTACTGTGCAAAATCCGTTCAAACCCTGATAGCAAAGGCATTACAGCAGCAGCTAAAGAATACAAAATTGCTGCTTACGTGGATGACATTCTTTTGTTTCTAATGGATCCTCGAACCACCTTGCCCAATTTGCTGAAAGATTTTTCTCTCTTTCAACTTATTTCGAACCTCAAAATCAATTACAATTATCAATTACAGCGCTGAGCAAACCATTGGCGCTTTATAAATACTGTATAATGATAATAATTACTCTAAGTCCTATGCCCTTAACATCACTCTTTCTTCTGATATGGTGTCTTTTTGCCAGTCTCAATTCCCGTTTCACTGGGAAAAGGAAGCCCTCACTTATCTTGGCATTCAGCTCACTCGTAATCTAAATGATCTATATGCCAAAAACTTCGTCCCAGCTCTCCGATTCATCCAGGAAGACCTTAATAAGTAGCACCGCCCTTGCTTCTCTTGGTTCGGGAGGGCTGCTATACTCAAAATGAGCGTACTCCCTCGCCTCCTCTATCTTTTTCAAACCCTACCTATTCAACTACCGCCTGCCTTTTTTACTTCGTGTAGAAGAATGTGCTCATTGTTTCTCTGGAATCATAAGCGTCCGCGCATTTCGTATTCCCAACTGGTTCTCCCTAAATCTATAGGAGGGATAGGGCTCCCTGACCTACAATGTTATTACTGGGCTTGTCACCTTTCCCAAATTATTGATTGGCACGTTCATTCGTCCACCAAAACATGGGTGCAGTTAGAGAACTCTTTTTCACCCTCCCCCTTAGCCTCGGTCCCCTGGCTTCTGGCGAAGCATACACCTCAGGCCCTCCTCACACATCCATTGTTGGGACCTACCCTGAAAATTTTCCGTTTGGCCTGCAAGTCGGCCTCTATTTCGGACATATCTGGGCTTGTTGGACTCACTTTCAAACAACCCCTGAATTCCGTTCCATTATGGGCCATTCCACCTGACATTGTGCCGAAGCCTTCTTAATCATGTCCCCCCCTTGACTTCTTCTTTTTTCTTAGGATGTCCTGACATTCCCCTCTTCCCTTTTTACTTTCCCTTTTGCTACCTTCTGTCCGACACACATTTTTTTATTTACCCTCTTAGGGTTTGCTCATAATTGCCATGTCCTCGAAGCCTACATACTGGTAAAATGCCTGCCTACACTGCCCCCTCCCTAACTCTATCCCCTCCCCTATGATCCTCTCTCCGCTTCCCTCCCCACACACCCCATTTTTTTTCTCTCTCTCTCTCCTCCTCCTGCCCTTTCACCTTTTTCACGGCCCTTAGGTGACACACACTCATACTCATATAGCAATAGCAATATACGTGCTTTTTGTTTTTTGTAGACCTCCTCCTGCAGACGGGTAACCATTACCCGCAACCCCCTCCGCAGCTCCCTCTTTTATCTCAGGGTTCGTCTAGTAATTTCAGCATTTGTTCTCCTCTTCGGGTTGCATGTAACCCTTATGCACTTCCTCTACCCCCTCACCTTGCCCTCATATGATATTAGACACCTGGAGGAATAAATGCCTGAACTTACCTGTTTTGTGGCTTTTAGATGCCTTATTATGGTTCTTGGGTATTAGTTGCCTTCACCCTTGTTGTAAATGTTTGTCGCCTCTTCTAACCGCCTACCACCAATTTCATTGTTATTATGTATGACATGAGATCATTGTCTATGTCGTTCTACATGATCATCTCTCTCTGTATGGCTTATGTTAACTGTTTTCTCAATGCTTTGTCCCCATTCCTTTTTCCCCTTCTTTTTTTTGTACCAATTGTATATTATGCTAATGTACTTTCCTAATAAACTTTATGAAAAAAAAAAGATTACACAATTCAGTAAATTCTCTAGCTAGATATATAACCAAAAATGTACTTTTTCTCTTTTTTATTGAGGTCAGTGGTTGCTTTAATGCATCAAATTCAACACCATTTAATGCAGTAAAGTAAACAAAGTCCTTTTTTGCAAACTACAACATACTGTTCCATAACAACATGTGCAACTTTAAGGCATGTTTTTTTTAAAGCATTTGTAATTTCAATGTTGCCCTTTAGGCCACATGATAAAAAAACTCTCCTTCCTAACAATATTTTGTTTTATTTCCTTATTTTGTTGGCATCAGTACATATCCACCATGGCAGTGTCCAGCTCCCCATGCCCTTTCAACAGTGGCTTGCCTATTAGCTGTGAAAATGGGCGTTACAAATTAAAATATTCACCTCCCATAGAATGTATATGGTTTTGGAGCTAGGTTCAGTGATAGTGGATTTTCAGCTGGATTTCTAGATCCTCCCATGAAACATACCTGGGTCAATTTGCTCATTCCTACTATTAATTAGTTATTTGCCCCTTCCTTGGCTTTTTGGGTAAAGTTTCCACAGTTCAAGTACACTTTAAGGTGTATGTTAAGCCAAAACATTTTTTGTATTTTGATACAGTAAAGAAGGTTTAAAACTCCTATCAAGGAATTTTTTTTGCTACCCTCTTTTTCTGTATCTTTCTTTTCTGGAGACACCACAGGAAAAGCAAGAAATCTCTTTAAAGTTAACAATATTACCATCTTGCAGAGCGGTCACAGATTCAGGTGTGCCTACAGGAAGATTTTCCCTCACCTTTTTTTCTAGCAATAACTCAAAATGGGTGAATGACCCCAGTGGGGGTTATGATGAACCTCTGACTTAAAAGGGTATATTTACTAAAGCTGGAGAGTGCAAAATCTGGCTCACTTCTGCATAGAAACCAATCAGCTTCTAACCTAAACTTGTTGAAATAAGCTGGAAGTTAAATGGTTTCTATGCAGAAGTGAGCCTGATTTGTACGGTGGCCAAACATGTATTGGCACACTTGTAACAACTAGGGGTGAGGTTCAGGTTTGCCACTACCATGGGTTTAAGTCAAATCTTTGCTGGTTTGAGATTTACGTTTTAAGAGAGAAATAATGAGCACATTTATTATATGCTTTTCTTTATTTAAAATTAGGTTTAATTTTGAATAAAGCCTTATAATATCAGATTTATTAGCATAATTATATATTTTTTTAATTTGCTGGTTATTTTCAGACTTAGGAGATTGAAGCTCTTCCTTTGCTGTATATAAGACATCTTGTAGAATGTAAAAAAACTAAATATATTTAGAGGTGACACACATACTGTACATATATGGCTCAAAATTTCAAGTCATGAGCTACTAGCCAGGACTTAAGAGTTACTCACCACCAGTTGCCTAACCCAACCCCTCCTCTGCCCCGCCCCTAATTCCACCCCTAAACACGACCTCGTAATTATCTTATGAAATGGCACTGCTAAATGTTTTATATGGAAGGAGGGAGAGAAGGAAGGGAGCGGAGGAAGGAAGGAAGAAAGGAAGGAAGGGAGGGAGGAATGGAGAGAAGAATGTGGAGGAAGAAAGGGGAGGAAGAAAGGTAGGGAAGAAAAGGAGGGAAGGAAGGGAGGGAGGAAGGGAGGAAAAGAAGGTAAGGAAGGGAACGAAGGGAGGGAGGAAAGAAGGAAGGAAGTAAGGAAAAGAAGGGAAGGAGTGAAGGAAGGGACGGAGGAAAATAAGAGAAGGAAAGGAAGGAAGGGAGGGGAGGAAGGAAGGAAGGAAGGGAAAGGAGAGACGGAGGAAGGAAGAAAGGGAAGGGAGGGAGGGAGGAAGGAAGGGAGGGAAAAAAAGGGAAGGAAGGGAACAAGGGGAGGGAGGAAGGAAGGAAGTAAGGAAGGAAGGAATGAAAGGAAGGAAGGTCAGACTCACATGGATGATTCCTGGCTCATATGCTCAGTCAGAATCATAACAGAGCTGCTGGCTGCTCTGTGTAGAACTTCTAGCCCACACATTCTCTTCTGCACGGACTGGAGTGTCGGTGGGCACAGGGGGGGGCAGAGCAGATCCAGCCTCTTTCCTCTCCTGTTGGTGCAGAGGATGAGGGAGGTACTGGGCACTGAGGAGCACATGGGGGGGCAGGAAACTGAAGAATCAGGGATGATAGGTGCAGTAGTGGTGGCAGTGACAAGCACTGATCCCCTATATGGCTTTCAATGAAGCAGCTAAAAACCGCTTCTCCTCCTCTCCCTCCCGCAGCTTTCAGCTGCTTCATTGAAAGCCATACTGGAGATCGGTGCCTTTCACTGCCCCCACTGCCGCCTCTCCCACCCCTGGTTCTCATTGGTTTATTTCAATGTTTGTTTTGTTGTAGTACGTTCCTCTTTTATCATGGTTTAATATTCAAATACTTTGAGATATGAAATAACAATATACTTATATCTTTATATTATACAGGTTACTTTTCATATTTCAATTCTGAGAAAACTCTTCCGGGGGGATAATGAGCACATTTGATATGAGTTGATGCTTGATGACTACAGGGACCTATTTGTCTTAGGAAAACTATTTTTATGTTAAGAAACCATTAAAATTTGGGGCCCCAGTAGTTTGGAGCAGACCTGGCTACAGGGCCAGCACCAGAATAAGGCAGCATAGGCAGATGCCTTAGGGTGCCAGAATAGGGGGGCAGTAAAATCCGAATCCCCAGCCACTTGGGGATTGGGGGTGGGTAGCAGTAACAGCACGGGGTGACTGGAGAAGGGGGGTGGGCAGCAGGGCTCCCTGTCCTTCCACACGGCTTTGTGATCTCACATTGCCCAACCTGTGTCCTCGGTACCCGCTCTCACGGCTCAGTTCACCACAGCAAAGTGAGCTGGAAGTTTGGCCCCCCTCCTTCCTCCTGCAGTCTTCTGGGACACTTTGCAGGTCCCAGAAGACTGGCAGACCAATCAGGATGTACAGCGTGACTTGCGCATGCGTAATGGTCACCTGGCTGTGAAGGTCTCTGAAGCCGCAAGCTGTCACAGCCTGGTGCCCACAGTTGAGATGCCAGCGATGGGAAGAGAAGAGGCAAAGAAAGGTTGGTGCAGGTGAGTACATTGCTGGACCCTGGGACAGGTAAGTGTGAATTTATTAAAAATCTGCAGCTACAGTTTTTGAAGCTGCTGTCTTTTAATAAACACAAAAAGTACTGGAACTCAGCTTTAACCCTTTCACTGCCAGGGCTGCTTTGGCATTATTATTATTATACAGGATTTATATAGCACCAACAGTTTGCTCAGCGCTTTACAATATAACGGGAGACAATACAGTAACAATATAGTTCAATACAAGAGGGATTTGAGGGCCCTGATCCTCAGAGCTTACAATCTTGCATTTTGTTTTTACACAGAAAAATATTTAAAAATAATTTTAAAGATTATGTAAACCGCCCACCAAATTATATATTTTCTGAAAGCAAACACCCTAGAGAATAAAATAGCGGTAGTCCAATTTTTATGTCACATGATATTACTGCATTAGTTTATGAAGCACAAAACGTCAGTAAAAAATACAGTAAAGTGGCATAAAGAGCACATAAACACTATATGTTACCCAATTTTTGGTAAAATATAAAAGATGAGGTTGTCCCAAGTGAATTAATACCCAGCATGTCAAGCCTTAAAATTGTGTGTGTCCATGAAATGGTGATAAACTTCAGTACTCTGTATTTTCCAAAAGCAAAGCTTTAAAAGTACCTACAGGTCATCAGTTTATAGTTAACTGTAAATATTAGGTTTAAAATTATTGCTCTCAGTCCAGTGTGCAGGGCAGCATGTAATATGTTTATCATAATCAATGTTTTTGTGTGTAGGTGGCCCTGATATGTGCATTTACGTTAGTCTGTGTGTGTATGTAGGGGTGGGGGGGCTCAAAAATGTTGGGGGGGATTACATTTTTTTTCTGCATTGGTGTAGTGCCCATCTTTTTGTGTTTTTTTATAGAAGTTTATTTATCAGCTTTAAAAAGGGCAGAATTTAACAACAAGATGTGCTTCCAATAGACTTCAATACAATCTGTCCCTAAATTCCTGTTTTGCTGAGTTCTGAAAAACATTCAATAAACCCTTGGTGAATCCAACCTGCACAGATTCACCATTCAATAGTAACAACACAGTTGCTTCTTGCATTGAACCTGAACAGGACCCAGAAGATCACAGCTATCACTGTAGTAGTGATGACTACTACAGTGATTTCCAGCTTCTCCAGTGGACCATCAGGTATGAGAAATGCATACTTAAATTATGCCAAGTTGAAGCAATGTAAACATTCTATATAAAACATTCCTGGAGTTCAGCTTTAATGTTTACAGTATACTTACAAAAGATGGCACCCTTGACAACCTGAATACCACAAGCATTATAAATACATCAAAGTCTTATCTTACCATAGGTATGGCCAACCCAAGCTGCTCCTTTACTTCATTACAGAATCCATAAGGTACCAGGTGACGAAACAGTCTTTTAATTCCATGAGGTTTGTCTGATAAAGGAGAGGTCTCCTTGGCTTCCTCTTTGTATTTTGTCATAGTTTTTGGAGATTCTCACTGTTAGATTTACAATTTTGTAGATCTCTTACACTAAAGAACACGGTGAAAGGTCCATTGTGCACTGTCACACTGATCGTTTGAACAGGCTTAACCTGGAGGGGTGAAAGGTAAGAGAATTCATCTCTACATGTTTTGCAGGCTACACTCAATGGGAGGAGAACACACTGTAATCTGACCATCAAGCTATGCATACCAATGAGCAGTGATCGCTCTATGGAAAAAAAATGGAAACAGTTGATAGACATTTTTATCTAGGCATGGATGCATTGTTTAAACAAATAAATATATATTTTTTTCACTTAAAAATGTTATTGATTTCAACAAAGAGGTGATACAGAGTAATAAAAGCGTTTAGAACTGCTGTAATTACATTTCTGAGCAGATGACATTCAGGTAAAACACTATAGTCGTATATACAGGATGCACACCAGTAACAGATGGCGTGCGTCCTGATCCGGGTATTAACCAAAATAAAGATAAAAAAAAAGAGAGCTACATAAGGTACGTTGAAGCAATTCAAGCCAAGTATTGTCATAATATAATCATAGATGGGGGTGATCAGATGGGTTTCCCCATAGATATTCCGGTGACAGGAAGAAACTATGTGATGAGAGGGTCACTGGAGAAATCATTTAGCCAGGGTGACCAATTTGCTAGAAATTTGGGGATTTTTAAATGAGCTTTAGCAAACATATATTTCATATTTAGATTTTGGTTAAGAATGGAAATAAGTTGTGGAATAATTAGTGGTGTTTGATTTTTCCAGGTGCGTGCAACAGATAGGCGTGCTGCTATCAAGATGTGCGTGATAATGCAGTGGTACTGACTAGGCCATTGCTCCAGGCTAATTCCGAGCAGCGCCAGTTGGGGTGTAACATCATGGGATATACCTGTAATTCTTCTAATTAGGGACTGTACATCAATCCAAAAGGAAATTAAAACAGGACAAGTCCACCAGATGTGTACTGTTGTTCCTCTATGGCCACAATTTCTCCAACAAGCTGGAAAGTTGGATGGTAAGAGATGGGAGAGTTTTGCTGGTGTGTAATACCAGTTGTGAAAGATTTTTTGGGCTGTCTCCCAGTGGGTGAGATTTCTAGAGAAACATAGAGTAGATTTAGTTGCTGCATTCCATTCAGTTAAATCCAGCTGGAAGTTAAGTGATTTTTCCCAAGTTTCCATGGAAGGCAATTTTTTTTCTGTAGATTGGGAATGTAGCAGTTTATAGATGTGTGAGATTCCTTTTAACGAGGATGATGGATGTTCAAAGAAGCGTATGACATCTGCAGGGAGAGTGTTGTCTGACCATTGAGTTGAATTTAGGGCATGACGAATCCGAAGAAAATTAAAGAATTCCTGATTTTGGAGGTTGTATGTAAAGCGGAGCTCTTCAAAGGAGTGTATTTGGTTTTTAGCAAAGAGATCTTCTATGGAGGTAATTCCAACTGTTGTCCAGGCACAGAGAGAGAGATCCAGACAGATAAATTCGAGTGATGATAGAGGGAGGTACTTCAGAGCCTGTTTCAGAATGTTTTTGTTTTGTTGCATGATAGCTCTCCAGGCTTTTATCGTTGCATTAACTGAGCTGAGAAATGAGCGGGTAGGGTAGTATCGGAGACAGATTGCAGCTAAGATTTGTTTGGTTTGGTGTGTCAGTGCTGTTCCTTCAATTTGTACCAAGATGAATGAGGAGAGCGAGTCCACCATTGTTTAGCTTGATTGAGTATAATAGCTTTATAGTAGGCTTTAATGCTTGGGGCTCCTAGTCCCGCTTTCCCTGATAGAGTGAATAGGGTAGAGTGGCTATTCTGTGGTGTTTGCCATCCCATATGAAGTTAGTGAGCATTCGTATTGCTGCAATTTGGTTCAGCAGAAATGTATCTGGAATTGATCGAAAAAAGGTATAAGATATGTGGCATAAGGTACATTTTAGCTAAAACTAAATCCAGCCCAGGATGTCCGCACTTTTTGCAGGTTAGAGCACAAGTTTCAAAGTTTTTTGAGAAGGCATTCAATATTAGCCTGTACGACATTCTGAGAAGGAACTGTTAGTTGTATACCTAAATAGGTAAGAGTGGAGGCTGGTGCCCATGGAAAGGTTGACAAGCTTGCAATCTGTTGTCTGGTGTATAGATGCAGACAGATCCAAGGAGGCAGGATTTGGAATAATTGATTTTATATAGTGAAATTTGACTGAATTTCGTTAGGAGATCATATAGTTAGGTAGGGATCGAGTAGAGTTAGTCATTACGACAATTACATTGTCTGCATATAAACCGATTTTATGGGTAGTATTGCCAACTAGTATGCCTGAGATATGTGGGTGTGAACAAATTGCTTCTGCGAGGGGCTCCATCACTAGGGTGAAAATGAGTGGGGTTAGGGGACAACCTTGTCATGTATCTTTAGTAATGTTGAAGGGGTTTGAGGTGATACCAGAAGTCCAGAGTCTGGCAGATGGTTTTGAGTAAAGAGCTGGGTGGCCAGAAATATGTTTCCTGCAAATCCGAATTATTGGAGCGTGGCTGTATGATATGACCAGTGTACTCTGTCAAACGCCTTCTCTGCATCCAGCGAGCGGAGCAGAGAAGGCATTTTGTGGTGTTCCGCCCATTGTATGAGGTCATGGACCTGTTGGGTTCCCTCTGAGGTTCGGCATTAGGTATGAATCCTACTTGATCAGGGGATATTAGTGAGGAGATAAACAAGGATAAGCGAGTGGCTATAATTTTTGTGTACATTTTTGTGTCTTTGTTTAATAAAGAAATTGGACGATAATTGGCCGGGTCATCTGAGGCTTTTGCCAGCTTTGGTATGGTAACTATTAAAGCCTCAAGAGATTCTTTTGGTATGTCTCCCGTCGACATGAAGTGCTTAAAGGATCTACAAAGGTAAGGAGTAAGCAGAGTGGAGAAAGATTTAAAATACTCGTTGCAAAAGCCGCCTGGTCCATGTGCTTTATGAAGAGGGAGGGAATGGATTACCCACACCACCTTTGCGTCAGAAAAGGGTTGGTTAAGTTCTTCTAGTTGGGATGGAGAAAGAGAGGGAAGCCGGAGGGAATGTAGGAAGGTTTGCATCTGATTGGGGTGTTGTTCGCTTGGGGGGGGCTAGTTTGTACAGTTTATCATAGAATTCGCTGAAGCAGTTGGCGATATCTTTGGGGTTACTAACACTTTGACCTTGCGAGTTTCACATGGATAGGATTTTAGATAGTGTTGCTTTGTGTTGGACTTGTTTGATTAAGAGTGCTCCCGGTCTGTTTCCGTGTACATACCAATTAAGGTGTAGTTTTTTAATAGGATGATCAAAGGAGGTGTGAAGGAATGAACATAACTCTTCTCTAAGTGTGCGTAAATGTGTTGTATCAGTTTCATTGGGACTTGCCTTATTGGTAGATTCTACTTTACATATTTGATCTAGGAATAAATTTAGTTTCTGTGCTCGGTCTCTCTTCGCACGGGCACCCAGCCTGATAAAGACACCCTGACATAAGATTTATAAGCATTCCAGAGAAGCAGTTCATTTGTCACAGAGCCCATATTAAGACTAAAATAGGACTCAATTTCACTCTTAATCTATTCCCGGTACACAGGGTGGATCAGCATCATTCTCCAGGCCGTGTGTCGTTGGCCTTCCGGTTTGAGAGCAAGGGAGGTGGTTACCGTGGCTTGGTCTGACCACGTGATTAAGCCGAAGGTTGCCTGGGTTATAGCTTGTAACGTAATTTTATGCACCAGGAAGAGATCAATTCTGGAATAAGACTTTTGCGCCGGAGAGTAAAAGTTGTAGTCTCTCTCTATGCCATGGAGACACCACCATGGATCAAATAGGTCTTCTATGTGTATGAATGAGGAAAGAGCTGAGGGTCTGGATCTATGAGTGTTGGAGGAGTCTAGGGCTCCATCAGGAATATTAAAATGTCCGCATAAATGAAACTCGATCTTTTGGATATTGCAAAAGTTTATTCTTAACCTGTTGGTAAAAGGGTTTACGATGAGTCTTAGGAGCATATATGTTAGCTAATGTAAGGGGCATATTGTCTAGCAAGCAATGCCGACAGAATAATAAATCTGCCCAAGGGATCTACTTCTACATTTTGGAGTTGCGTATAGCTATCATAACTCCTCTGATCTTTTTGGTGGCGTTGGCGAAAAACTGATGGGGGAATAGGCAATGATGACGACAGGTGGGGGCTTTCCCTTGTGCAAAATGTGTCTCTTGTACACATAAAATGTCAGTTTTTTGAGTCAGGGCTTCTTTAATGCCATAACAGGGAATGCAAATATCCCATATAACTTCAATGGGCATTGTTATATATTGTTTTTTGAGAAATCTGGGGTCTATCAGACTCTGGATATCTCCATCACCCTTACATTATCTAATCAAACCAAAATCGGTGTGATCAGATGCTTTCGATGCTTTCCCAATTTACAAATGGCGCTGTTTATATCCTGCGAAACTGAAGTGATGAAATGCTTGTAGCTTCCGAATTCTTAGACTATAGAGATGATTGGCACCATTCTGTTCTCCAATCGGCTCTATGGTCAGCTGGCAGAAACACCGGCTGTATTCTCAGGTTCCCCCGATGGCACGAGACTGCCGGAAAAGGCCGTGGAAGGCAGCGGGGGCATCATCTCCTGCTGCTTGTAAAAGCAATCCTGCAACTAATTAGCCACTAGGATTGCCTTTACATGAAAGTCGATCGCCGGCTGAAAAAAACGATACCAGGATGATGCCTGCAGCTGTAGGCATCATCCTGGTATAACCATTCACAGTCCAGTGATGAACCAGTACATCGCTGATCCTTGTCCGGTGTTGGGTGTTTTTTTTTTGTATGCAGCCTGTGGACTGAATGAAGAAATGAGAAGAAATCTCTGGCAGAAAAAGTGTGTGGTATGCCCACCATTAGAATATACTGCCATGCATCCACCCACTTCTAATGGTGGGCACACATTAGGTCACACTTTGCCACAAGCGTCAGTTCCAAGATTGAACAAATGTCTAAATAGTGGCACGCTTGAATAAAAATTGGAAAACAACAAGGTGAGTGAGCACTAAAAATAGTAAAATAAAGCCAGCAGCTGAACACCAAAAGGCACCATATAAAACCTTCAAAGTAATCAAATAAAGCAGGGTGCAGCGCTAAAATGATCGGCTAAATCTCATAAAAATCTCATAAAAGTACTAGGTTCAAATATTCTCATATATGATATAAAATGCAATAAAATAAAAAAATCACATAAAATTGGTGACAAAGTGCAAATAAAAATGTCACTAAGCAGTGACTGGTAACGTGAATTGGTGTTACACACTAAAAACAAATACAGTCCATAGTATAAGTGCAAATGAGATCCCAGATGATCTTCAGAAATCCAGTGGCTGGATCCATGGTTGAGGTGATAGAGTTTGTAAAGATTGCGCACTCACCAGATAAGCAATCACAATGCGCATTTAGAGTTGGTAACCTCGGGACATCAAAGATCCTTATATGAGTCTGGTCAGATCTGGTCAGATACCCCTCACTGCTTGGTAGTGCTGCCACACTTGGAAATAGTTGCTCTGTAGATGTAGATGGCTCCCAAAGGAGCTCAAAAAACAGAGGAGGCCAAATAGTGTATTATCCTTAGGATAAGGAGTGTTTATTCCAAGTAAATACAAGGTAGGAGCAAAAAGAAGTACTGACCCATATGAGTATGTAAGATGGCCGCGGGGGCCCTCGTGGCGCCGGTCGGCGTGACGTCACACCGCTGTAGCCCCTCTCTGACATGTTTCGTGCGATGGCACGTAGTCATAGGGGGTTAGCTTACAGTGGTGGACGTCTATGGTGCGACCTCTTCCTTTAATGCCCATGTTGAGAGTTAGGCCAAAAAAAAATGTAAATTCAAAAACCGTAATGAGTTTCCATGCGAATGGTCTGGCAAGGTTTGAATTTGGGTTGGCGGTGATGAATTATTTGTGTTACATCGCTGCGTTACTTTGACAATTGTGCGGTCATGCAACACTACACTCAAATTAAATTTACATCCTTTTTTCCCACAAATTGAGCTTTCTTTCAGTGGTACTTGATCTCCTGTGCGTTTTTTATTTTTTGCGCTATAAAAAAAAAAGGCTGACAATTTTGAGAAAAAAAATTATATTTTGGACTTTTTGCTATAAAACATGCCCAGTAAAAAAATGTAAAAATCAAATTTAGTCATAAAATTCTGCCAAAATGTATTCTGCTACATGTCTTTGCTAAAAAAAAAATCCCAATACGTTTAAATTAATTGGTTTACGTGAAAGTTATAGCGTCTACAAATGGCAGGAAAGATACTGGGATTTTTTTTATTATACTAATAATGGCGGTGATGAGCGACTTATGGCGGTGATCAGTGATTTATGACAGTGATCAGCGAGTTATGGCAGGACTGCGGCGGACATTTTGACACTGGGGGGGAACTGACTTGGGGTCACTGACATCCCCAGTGACACCAATACAGTGATCAGTGCAAGAAAAAAACACTAACACTGTACTAATGGCACTGGGGAGGAAGGGGTTAACTTTTTTTAGGTAATGAAAGGGTTAACTGTGTGAGGATAGTGTTTAACTAGGGGGCGGGGGTGTGTATTTCACAGGAACACGCTGATCCGGAGAGATAAACTCTTCTCTCAGGTTCAGGGTGCTCTGAACTGAAAGAGAACAGACTTGCAGTGTAAACACTGCAGCCGTACTCTCTGTCAGTGATTGCTGGTAATCACCATCATGACCGGCCGGAACCCAGTGATGGACACCCGCTGCCGCGATCGGCGGGACAGGTAGTGCAGGCATGCGCCCCCCTACCTGTTTTGCAGAGCACCGTTTTGCGCAGAGGTGCCGCCCTGCCGCAGTAAAAACACTGTGGCTGGGTGGCAACCAGTTAAAGCCAAAATTTAGCCAACAAATTAACAAAAAAAAAAAAATCAGTGCAAGGGGCATTGCTTCATAGTGTGAATGAAAGATTGTCAGTTGAATTAAATATCTGCCTCCTCCATTAATGGATCCTTTTTCATTCTTAGAAGTTATATTAGAGCTCCAGTTAATAGAGGAGATGGAGGGAAAGTGCAGGCATAGTTAACACTTATGACAGGTCCTTTGACTCTATTAAACCCCATTACAATGAAAGATTACGTCAGTGGGGTAGGGGGAACAAAGGATGGAAGATTTCAACTAAAGCAGGAGATAGCGGCAAAAGGAACACATCACATTGACTGTAAGTAATGTTTCTTGTGCTGATTTATTTTGTTAATTTTTGACTAAACTTAGGCAGGCCATACATTATACAATTTTGCTTTATTCCCCCAACAACACAGCCATTGGTGATGGGGGATTCTGTCCTGCAGTGCTATTGTGTTCTGATGGTGGGGAGTGCAGGGCATCATCCACACCAGCAGAATACAATGATCACTTTTTGTGTCTATAACTGCCGACAGTGAAAAAAACCCCAACAGTCTGGTTGTCCGGAAGTTGATCAATGAAACAACCTTCGCTAAAAACATGCACAGCACTTTATTGACTGTGTGCAAAAATTTGGATCTCCAGCCAAAACCTTGCATGAGCAGTTAATCTGCTCCTGCTCCAAACAGAACTTGACTTCTATCTACTAGTAATAAATATATTGTGTAAACCCTCATTTACTTATAATTATGAACATATGGCAGCATGGTAACCACACTGCCCTCTAGTGATGTTAAATGAGTATAATTATTAAATGAATTATTCCAAGCTACACATGATCCATTCTAAATTTCAGAATGAACGGAGACAATAATAGCCTATTTAAGTTCATTACTTAATGTGGATGCACATATACACCATCCTGCACACAACAGTATACTATATCCTGCCATTTGGAATTGGAAGTACTATTAGCTAAGAGTAACTGTTTCATGTACAGGAATGCAGACAACACAAGCTGCTGATGTGAGGAATCATGTTGAACAACAGAACTGCATCAGGTCAGGCATAGAACAGGAAACAGGAAGTATAAGGCAATGCAATATTACCATATGCAAGTAGGGTCACGGTATTTGCATAATAGCTCTATAACATCTCCCTTTTATATATTCAATTCAAACCTTGTAAACAATTAAACTAAAACAGATCCTGAACAGTCTTGAACATGGCATACTGTGTTACTGGTAGATACATTACAGATTGAGTCTATCTGGTGGTCTTGAAACTCATCAACTACGCAAGGCCACAGGGATTTTGCCTGAAGAAATCCGTTCAGCTCCAGAAGGTGTTGATAAGGAGCTACCCTCTTTCCTGGCTGGTGTGTTTGGCAGAGAAGAACTTGACAGGATATGTGGCTGCATTATGTCATCCTCATTGTATCCCAATATGACAGCAGAGTTCTCTCTGCTTTGAGTATATGGTCCAGTAGGACTCGGGGCATTGAGCACCTCAGGAGGATCGCGTGCAGGATGCTCATAGTCTTGTGCTGCCCTTAGCAGGTCCACTCGATTGCAGTGGTAAAGACTGCCTTCTACATCCACAAGATATGATCGAAGAGCAACCCTCTGAACACAGGAACCAGTCTCCAGCGACCGGTCCTGTCACCTGGAAGCGGCTTCATAAGGATTGGCTCTCCAATGCTTAGTTCAGATAAGTCTTTAGCAGACACATCGTATGACAGTTTGGCAATCTGTTTCCTCCGCTGCAGTTTCGCCGGGACACCTGTAACCACACAAGGATCAAGTAATTTGTTGGCCACAGGCAATGAAGTCTTCGGTCTCCTAGACATCAAGCGCTGTGCAGGACTACTGTCCATGCCTTCAGATGGGGTGTAGAATGGCCTTCCATGGATCAGTACCATCAAACTTGGCCTTACAAAGATTCTTCACTATCTAGACAGTCGATTCCGCTTTGCCATTGGCTTGCAGGTGCCTCGGGGATGAAGTAACATGCCCGAATCCCCAATCTGTAGAAAACCGTCTGAATTGTTCACATGCAAATTGAGGTCCATTATCCGAGATTACTCTATTCGGCTGGCCATAACGTGCAAACTGTGCTTTACAACGCTTGGTGGTAGTATCAGCAGACAGGTCAGGAAGTAGCTCAATCTCCCAAAAGTCCGAATAGTGATCAACAATTAGTAGAAAATCCTGCCCAGCATAATTCAGTAAATCCATGCTTACAATTTGCCAAGGCCGGGTGGGTAGCACATGCAACATCATAGGTTCTTTCTGTTGTGCCTGCGCATATTCATTGCATGCCGATCAACAGCTAACAAAGTCTCTAATCTCGTTCTCCATGTTGGACCAGTATAGGGTATCACGTGCTTGCCTATAACATACTTCTCCGCCAATGTAACTGGCATGAATACAAGTCAGCATCTCCGATCTTAAAGATTTAGGAATGATGATCCTTGGCCCCTTGTACAGTATACCAACTTGGAATCAGGCCAACCATTCAGAACAACATATTTAAGAGCCTGCAAACTCTCATCGGTTTCAGTGTGCTGTTTTATCTGAAGCAATCATTGGTCTGTGACGTTTAAATAGTCTGAATGATTAATCTGTGACAGGACATCCAGGTCCCGTTGAACATTGTAAACTGTGTGTTGTGCATACTCAGGTGTACCACCTGCTGCTGTAGCTCTGTTAAGAGTGTCACTAATGTACATTTCAGGACCAGGTTTATAGACAACATTTAGGCAATAGGTTTGTAACGTGAGAAACATGCTCTGTAGACGTTTGGGTGCACACAAAAGTGGTTTCTTGAAAATAGAAATCAGAGGTTTATGGTCAATTTCTGCCGTGATCTCGTCGCGCCCATAGAGGTAGTGGTGAAAGTGCTGGCAGGCAAACACTATACTTAGACATTCCTTTTCTATTTGTGCGTAGTTTTGTTCAGTAAGAGTCAGTGTCCTTGAAGCAAAAGCGATAGGCTGGCCAGCTTGCAATAGGCAACACCCAAGTCCAGTTTTGCTTGCATCACTTTGAATAGTTACAGGTTTTGTAACGTCATAGTACTTCAGGACAGGTGTGTCCATGACCAAGCGTTTGATGTCCTACACTGCATTATCATGCTTAGGAAGCCAATGCCAAATAGCGTCCTTGTCCTGAAGCCTTCTCAATGGCTTGCAGACCTCTGAGAGGTGTTGTCAGGGCTCCCGGGTATGACCAGAGGTGTGTGACTGACGCAGGGAAATGCAGACTTCAGATATGTTATAAACAATGTAATTTATTAACACTAACAATACAAACATAAACGCAGTGCAATACTAAAACATAACACAGTGCAAACAAACCAACCAACCACCCACAGATAACAGTACATACAATGCAAGCGTCGTCAGGCAGGCCGGGTCAATATCAGTCGGGCAGGTAGGTACAGGGGGAGCAAGCGGAGAATGGTCGGGGTCACAGGCCAGGTTCAGCAGGTAGCGGGCAGCATGGTACAGAGGGTCAGGCAGAGGAGAATGGTCAGACAAGCCAGGGATCAGAGCAGGGTCAGCAGAGAATCAGACAGGAACAGAGAGCAGGAATAGGATACAGGGCCCAAGAGAAACACAACACCAAGGCAGAGTCTGCAGGACTGAATGTCCCTTAAATACACCAGTATAATTAGTTCCAGGTGTTTGACTGGCTGCAAGGTTGAGTCTCTGATTGCTGGGAGCACCCGCTGGCCAGCCCTGGTACTGCAGCTCATAAGGCAGCTGAGTCCCACTATTGCTGGCCAGTCCATTCCTGACAGTACCCCCCCCCTCAAGGAGCGGCCTCAGGACGCTCCAAACAGTCCTAGCTGGGCAAAATGTTCCACCGCCCGGGTCTGGTAATTGGCGGGATATCAAAGACTGGCACACCGGGCAGCGGCACACCTGGCAGAGGCACATCGGGCAGGACTCCGGGCAGAGGCACATCGGGCTGGACTCCGGGCAAAGGCACATCGGGCTGGACTCCGGGCAGAGGCACTCTGGGCAGCGGCACATCGGGCTGGACTCCGGGCAGAGGCACATCGGGCTGGATTCCGGGCAGAGGCACATCGGGCTGGACTCCGGGCAGAGGCACATCGGGCTGCACTCCGGGCAGAGGCACATTGGGCTGGACTCCGGGCAGAGGCACATCAGGCTGGACTCCGGGCAGAGGCACATCAGGCAGAGGCACACCGGGCAGAGGCACATCGGGCAGAGGCACACCAGGCAGAGGCACACCGGGCAGAGGCACATCGGGCAGGACTCCGGGCAGAGGCACATCCGGTAGGACTCCGGGCAGAGGCACATCGGGCAGGACTCCGGGCAGAGGCACATCGGGCAGAGGCACATCGGGCAGGACTCCGGGCAGAAGCACATCGGGCAGGACTCCGGGCAGAGGCACATCGGATTACCAGGCGAAGCAGCAGGCAGGGGGCCACCAGGCGCAGCAGCAGGCACCGGGCCCCCAGGCGGAGCAGCAGGCACCGGGCCCCCAGGGGAGCAGCAGGCAGCGAGCCACCAGGCGGAGCAGCAGGCAGCGGGCCCCCGGGCGGAGCAGCAGGCAGCGGGCCCCCGGGCGGAGCAGCAGGCGCCGGGCCCCCGGGCGGAGCAGCAGGCACCGGGCCCCCGGGTGGGGTGACCGGCATCGGGTCCCCAGGCGGAGCGGCGGGCGCCGGGCCCCCAGGCGGGGCGACAGGCGTCGGGCCCCCAGGCGGGGCGACAGGCGTCGGGCCCCCAGGCGGGGCGACAGGCGTCGGGCCCCCAGGCGGGGTGACAGGCATCGGGCCCCCAGGCGGGGCGACGGGCATCGGGCCCCCAGGCGGGGCGGCGGGCGCCGGGCCCCCAGGCGGGGCGACAGGCATCGGGCCCCCAGGCGGGGCGACAGGCATCGGGCCCCCAGGCGGAGCGGCGGGCACCGGACCCCCAGGTGGAGCGACAGGTCTCGGGCCCTCAGGCGGAGCGGCGGGCGCCGGACCCCCAGGTGGAGCGACAGGTCTCGGGCCCTCAGGCGGAGCGGCGGGCGCCGGACCCCCATGTGGAGCGACAGGTCTCGGGCCCTCAGGCGGAGCGGCGGGCGCCGGACCCCCAGGCGGAGCGACAGGTCTCGAGCCCTCAGGCGGAGCGGCGGGCGCCGGACCCCCAGGTGGAGCAACAGGTCTCGGGCCCTCAGGCGGAGCGACAGGTCTCGGGCCCCCAGGCGGGGCGGCAGGCGCCGGACCCCCAGGCAGAGCGGCGGGCGCCGGACCCCCAGGCGGAGCGACAGGTCTCGGGCCCCCAGGCGGAGTGGCGGGCACCAAGTCACCAGGCACGACAGTGGGCTCCGAGTCAACTGGCATGACCGCTGGCACTGGGTCAGACATTGGATCGTCTGGCTGGACAGCGGGCATCGGGTCACCAGGCATCAGGTCATTTGGCTCGACAGCGGGCACCGCGTCATCTGGCAAGGCAGTGGGCTCCGAGTCAATTGGTATGACCGCGGGCACTGGGTCAGACATTGGATCGTCTGACTGGACAGCGGGCATCGGGTCACCAGGCATCAAGTCATTTGGCTCGACAGCGAGCACCGCGTCATCTGGCAAGGCAGTGGGCTCCGAGTCAACAGGCACGACAGTGGGCACCGGGTCATCAGGTACCGGATTGTCTGGCTCGACAGCGGGCATCTGGTCACCAGGTATGACAGCGGGCACTGGGTCACCAGGCATCAGGTCATTTGGCTTGCCAGCGGGCACCGCGTCATCTAGCAAGGCAGTGGGCACCGGGTCACCAGGCATTGGATCGTCTGGCTCGACAGCGGGCATCGGGTCACCAGGTATGACAGCGGGCCCTGGGTCACCAGGCATCTGGTCATTTGGCTCGCCAGCGGGCACCGCGTCATCTGGCAAGGCAGTGGGCACCGAGTCACCGGGTACGACAGCGGGTTCTGAGTCAATTGGCACGACAGCGGGCACCGGATCAGGTACCGGATCATCTGGATCAACAGCGGGCATCGAGTCAACTGGCCTAATAGGATCGTCAGGCTGGATCAGTTCATCATGCTGGGTAGAGGCATCAGGCTGAATGCCGGCGTCCGGCTGAGTAGAGGCTTCAGGCCGAGTAGAGGCTTCAGGCCGAGTAGAGGCATCAGGCCGAGTAGAGGCTTCAGGCCGAGTAGAGGCTTCAGGCTGAAGAGAGGCATCAGGCTGCGTACAGGCATCAGGCCGAGTAGAGGCATCAGGCTGCGTACAGGCATCAGGCTGAGTACAGGCATCAGGCTGAGTACAGGCATCAGGCCGAGTAGAGGCATCAGGCTGCGTACAGGCATCAGGCTGAGTAGAGGCATCAGGCTGAAGAGAGGCATCAGGCTGCGTACAGGCATCAGGCTGCGTACAGGCATCAGGCTGAGTAGAGGATTCAGGCTGAGTAGAGGATTCAGGCTGAGTAGAGGCTTCAGGCTGAACCACGGAAGGCAGGTTCACCGGTTTGGATACTGGCAGGATGGTATTGGTTGGAAAGAATTTTCGCTTTTTTCTGGTTTTAACTACTGGAGCACTGCAAGTAAACGCAGGTCTGCAAACGAATGGAGCAGCTGGAGACAGAGAAGAGCTGGAGGATGGAACAGGAGAGGGAGCAGTTGCTACAGAGGGCTTTTTTACAGGGTTAAAGGCAGGATAGGTGCAGCGAGTGGGAACAGGGTACTGACATGAGGTAGATAGCAGGGCAGGAGGAGCTGTTGGGAATGCAGGAATAGAGTTTTGAGGAAATAGATTAGAAGCAGGACTGGGTTTTTGTAAGCTGACTGAGGCTGGGTGCAACAAGTCTGTCCATGTCTGCACTATGGGTTGAACAAAGCTGAGCTTACACAAAGCCTGTCTGACCAAAGACTGCACTGCGTTTATACAATCTCTTAGTGTCTGTGGTGAACATGTGGAATAACGCTCCAGAAAGTAACCCACATCATCCTCTAATAACCACACCAGGGACTCTACCTGGTCTGCACTAAATGGTGGCAAAAATTCATCCCTGCATTCGGGGGAACCAGATGAAACCAACTCCGCACAAACCTGAATCAATGGCTGCACCTCAGAGAACTCTGTGCCCTGATCTACTAGAACATGAGTGAGCCGTATACATTCTAGCAGTTCATCCCGGGTATACTCCCTCAGAGTTTGATAAGCATACTCTCTGTCATCAAACACTAGCAGATATAAATACACAACCTCATCCAGATCCATCCTTCCCATCAACAAGCCAAGATGGCTTCCCTGTGCAGCCACTTCTGGTCAGGATTGGCCTTGGTGTAATGTCAGGGCTCCCGGGTATGACCAGAGGTGTGTGACTGACGCAGGGAAACGCAGACTTCAGATATGTTATAAACAATGTAATTTATTAACACTAACAATACAAACATAAACGCAGTGCAATACTAAAACATAACACAGTGCAAACAAACCAACCAACCACCCACAGATAACAGTACATACAATGCAAGCGTCGTCAGGCAGGCCGGGTCAATATCAGTCGGGCAGGTAGGTACAGGGGGAGCAAGCGGAGAATGGTCGGGGTCACAGGCCAGGTTCAGCAGGTAGCGGGCAGCGTGGTACAGAGGGTTAGGCAGAGGAGAATGGTCAGACAAGCCAGGGATCAGAGCAGGGTCAGCAGAGAATCAGACAGGAACAGAGAGCAGGAGCAGGATACAGGGCCCAAGAGAAACACAACACCAAGGCAGAGTCTGCAGGTCTGAATGTCCCTTAAATACACCAGTATAATTAGTTCCAGGTGTTTGACTGGCTGCAAGGTTGAGTCTCTGATTGCTGGGAGCACCCGCTGGCCAGCCCTGGTACTGCAGCTCATAAGGCAGCTGAGTCCCACTATTGCTGGCCAGTCCATTCCTGACAGGTGTGGTAGGAATTTTGCTAGGTAGGTAACAAATCCAATGAAGCGCTACAGGGATTTCACATTTGCTGGCTGCGGCATATCCAGTATGGCTCTGATTTTTTCAGGGTCAGCCTTCAAACCCTCCCAAGTTAGAATGTGTGAAAGCAGACCTCTTTGACCTTGAATTGCAGTTTTTTCATGCCAAGTCTCAATTTTACCTGCCTACGACGATTCATCAGTTCCAGCAGTTTGCCATCATGATCTTGCTCTGCTTCCTCATCTGTGTCCCCACAGCCAACCACAAGGATGTCATCAGCTATTGGTTCAATACCACTGAGTCCAGCCAATAGTTCATGTTGTTTACGTTGATACACCTCTGGTGCAACTGATACTCCAAATGCCAGTTTGAGCCATCTTTTCCTGCCCCACGGAGTTCAGAAGGTTGTCATGTAACTGCTTGCATCATCCAACTTACACTGTAAAAATGCATCCCGGGCATCAACAGGCGTGAACAGACGTGCCTTAGGCAGCTTGTACAAAACATCCTCGAGAGTTGGCATGATGTAGTGAGATTGTCTCAGTGCCATATTTAAGAATTTGGGATCTATGCAAATTCGTAGCTTATTTGGCTTCCTTACAATCACCATGTTACTTATCCAGTCAGTTGGGTCAGTCACTGGTGCCAAGTGTCCATTGGCCTCATACTGGTCAAGCTGTGCCTTAACTGCCTGTTTTAATGCCACTGCCACATTGGACTGGAAGGACACTCACATCAAGGTCAAAATGAACTTCTCCTGGTACAGAATCTACTGGCCCAGTAAACACATCTGTCACAGTATAGGGGCCCGGCCAATTTATCTATTTCTGCTTAATCCTCTCATTAATGTCCCCATTTATTAATTCCCTCATTAATCCCTTGCGCCCAGAGGAAGCACATCCTCAATTAATGTCCCACTCTCGTATGCCAAATATTCCCAAATTCAATTAACGTATCTCCTTTCCTGGCATCCTGCTTTATGTCCCCAAAATGCTGCTTTATAGCCCAAATTCAATTAACGTATCTCCTTTCCTGGCATCCTGCTTTATGTCCACAAAATGCAGCCTTAGTGTTTCCACTGTGTTGTCCTGCCACCAGAGATAGCGAGATTCACACCTCTCCTTGGAGAGGTGCGAACCTCCTGCTGGGATGTTCCTGGCCAGGGTGTCAGACTGACGCCTCCCGGACCTGTAATCCTCAGCACGGGCACAAAGAGTTCCTGTGCTTGCAGATGTCTCTGGACAAAGGTCGCACTCACAAGAAGCAAGGCCCATGTCCAGGGGGCGTGCCTCGTTGCCGGGCGACGAGGCCCGCCGGCCCCGGCCCGCCCACAGTTGCCAGGATGACCGGAGAGCATCCTGCATCAGCTTAAGAAGGCTGATGCCGGGCTCTCCGGTCATCCATTCCGCTGTGCAGTCACGGAGGGAGCCCAGCTGCAGCGGGACCCTCGTGACCAGATTCTGCCTGAGACCCCCAAGCCTAGGGGTGAGATCGCCTGTCACCTGCCTGAGAACCCAGCTAAGGGGAGACTGCCTGCCAGACACCTGAGACCCCAAAGTCAAGGGGGATTGCCTGCTAGTCACCTGAGACCCCAAGCCAAGGGGGATTGCCTGCCTGTTGCCTGAGACCCCAAGCCAAGGGGGATTGCCTGTCAGCTGCCTGAGACCACAAGCCAAGGGAGATTGCCTGCCAACTGCCTGAGACCCCCAAGCCAAGGGAGATTGCCTGCCAGCTGCCTGAGACCCCAAGCCAAATGGGATTGCCTGCCCGCTGCCTGAAACCCCAAGCCTAGGGAAGAGACCACCTGCCAGCTGCCTGAGACCCCCCAAGCCTAGAGGAGGGACTACTCACCTCTTCTGGACCCCAACAGGTACCTGCATCCTACTATCCTACCCCTGGGAGACCTGGCACCCTATCGGATCCGTGAGCGCATGTCTCCCCCTGTTTTACCTGAACTGTTCCTGTGATGACCCCTTGCCCCCTTGTTGGATTACAATCTGCCACAGAGACTTTTCCTTTGCCCTTGGTGCTGGACTACAAGTATTTTATCCCCCTCCTCGCAGTCCCCCCTATTGGCGAGACCAACCTCCCGGCAATCCCCCCATTGAGTGACTGTCATTTTTTTGTCTCAGTAAAGCTTTGTGTGTTTGCCATCTGCTCTGTATGTTCTGTCCTGCCTACCCTCCATCACAACATCGCTAAATTACTTTAGCAGCAGTTGTTTTGTCAAGGGCCCCTTGGATAGATTGTCCATCACATTAAGCTCTGCAGGGACGGAGAAACGTATCAGCCCTAGACGCTCACGGGTTGAGCCAGACAACAGTGGCTTTTGGCAGGCTTCCACAATTTCAAACTCCAGCTTGTGTGTTAGTCCACGTATGGCACATTCTGTCTTGAAGAACCCTAGAGATTTCATAATCGCACCGGAGTATAACTTTAACCTGGTGTCACTTGGCAGTAGACGTGCTTCTGGTGCTAACACCATTTTGTCTCTTAAGCACATCACATCACAAGTTGCTCCTGAATCAAGCTGACAGGATTGGGGCTTATTATTTAAATGTAAAGTGACAAACCATTTCTTTCCTCTGGATTGCACAGTGCCGATCAATTCACTGCTGTATATAACTTCAGTAGTGTGTGTCTGTTCCTCATGTGTGGATGTGTTCCCCACGTTGTATAATTTGCCTATTGATGGCCCTCGTTTACTTGACAAACAAACGTTAGCAAAATGGTTTGTTCTTCCACAAGACTTACAAGACTTCCCATAAGCTGGACACTGCTCTTTAATTCTTTGATGCACAGTCCCACAGTATTTGCAAGCCGTAGGGTTGGCAGTATTTGTGCTAATCAGGAAGCGTTGCTGAAGTTTGTTTATGTTGCGATGCTGCATTGCAATGTTTATGCTGTCGGTCTGCTGTCTGTCCTGTTCCATAACTTTCAGACGTCTGTCAGTGAGCTCTGCTGTACAGTACGTCTCAATGGCTGTGTCTAGAGTTAACTCATGTTCTCTTAGGAGCACCTGTGTGTGCTCTCACTAGCTATACCAAGAACAATTTTGTCCCTTATCAATTCATCTCTGAGTGTACCATATTCACAAGTTGCTGCCATTTCTCTCAAGCGTGTAACAAAGTTATCAAAAGATTCTCCCTCTGCTTGTTTGCAGCATCCAAACACATACCTTTCATAAATGACATTTTTAGCAGGTTTGAAATAAGCTTCCAGTGCATTTAGAATGGCTGTAACATTGTCTTGCTGATCTGCTGTGAGGGTCACATTGTGTTTATACACATGCCTGCATTCACTGCCCATGACTCTTCTCAGAGTTGCTGCCTGCACTACTGCACATTTCTCATTCAAGCCTGTAGCCAGAGAATAATCTTCAAATTCAGCTCTGAAACATTCCCAATTGCTGCTCCAATCCCCACTCATTCTAATCCCCTCTGGGAGAGGTATGCAATTTATGGCAGCCATATTGTCAGTAAGCCTCTGAGCTATCAAATATCAGAAAATGTGTCTGTTCAAGTTCAGAGAGTTCCATGAGGAGCCCATTAATTTTTTCTCTTCTTTCCCTTTTCTTCTTTGCTTCGATCGCAATAAGGATTCCTCTAATATAAGCCTTATGAGCCTCCCACACTGTTGCTACAGACACATCTCCTGTATCATTTTCCTCAAAAAATTGTTCTATTTCTTTTTTAATTCTTTGATCAGTCTCTTGATCCAGGAGAAGTGTCTCATTTAGGGCTTGTTCACACTTGACTGTGTTACCAACGCTTGCCAAACGTCCCTATAGCATTTGGCAAGCATTGGTCCGGCGTTTGCAGAGCGTTTTTTAACGTTCGGCAAATGCTCCGCAAACGCCGCATGCGCCGTTTTAGCGGCGGTTGCTAGGCATTTGCCGAGCGTTAAAAACGCCCTACAAACGCCTATAATGAAGTTTAAATGGTGTTATTGCTCCGCAAACGCCGGACGGGCATTTGCAGAGCGGAACCATGGACTAGAATAGGAGGCTTCAACGCCTCCTGACTCGACCAGAGGCGTCCGTTTTGCCATGACACGACGCTAACGCTCCCGTTAGAACAGCACCATGTGCTGCAATGTGCAGAATTGTCCAAGGCGTTTGGGAAGCGGTAAAAATGCTTCCCAAACGCCTCTCTACCGCCTGCACACAACGCTAGTGTGAACGTAGCCTTAATCTCCATACTTTTCCCCCCTTCAACTCCTTTCCCCTTATTAATTTCATTGTAACAGGAGCATGGTCCGATATTGACATTACTTCTATTTTTACTTTGACCAGAGACTCTATAAATCGATGTTCCAACAATATATAATCCAATCTTGAACACATCTCGTGTGCATGTGAGAAAAACTTATAGTCTCTGTCCTTCATATGCTTAATTTTCCATATATGCACGAGTTGACACTGAAATATCATCTTCTTCAAGGATCTCAGAGATTTACTCTCCTCCCTCTGCACAGGAGATGTCATATCTATCTGCGGAAACATGCAAAGATTAAAATCTCCTGCCACAATCAGACCACCTTTTTTAAAATCCATTAATTTTTTCAAGACATTTTTCAAGAATATCTCCGGTTTCTTATTTGGACAATAAATATTTGCTAATGTACAATCTATTTCCTGTAATCTACCCTTTAAAAACAGAAATCTCCCTTCAGGATCTACCAATCTGTCCTCCAACTCAAACCTTATATTTTTTGCAAGTCCTATTGCCACTCCCTCAGCTCTTCTAATTGAGGAATCTGCATAGAACCACACTGAATAGTAGCTAGAGTTTAATTTCACGTTTGTTTCTCTCCCCAAATGTGTCTCCTGTAGGAAAACCACTGAAGACATTCTGTGCTGAAGCTCCTTAAATAACCTAAATCTCTTCCCGGGGTTATTTAATCCATTGACATTGTATGTTACAAACTGTATCTCTTCCATTCTTTCCTTACTCTCCTCTCCACTGTCCCCTCTCCCCTCCTCTCTTTTCCATATCTTCTCCAGACTAATGTATCACAGAGTCTTTTTCTCCAGACTAATATATCTCCTACTATATCGCAGTCTTAAACTACCTACCCATTCCCCATTTCCCCCCACCCCTCTTCCCTCCCCAGTCCCCCCCCCCCCAGCCCACCCCTACCCCCTTTAGGCCTATGATTTGCCTACTAATCATTTGTGGTCCTAATCCCACCCTTGATTCAACTTTAAGGTGAAACTCTGACCATGTACTTCTTCCAGGTTGTTAGTCCCATCTCCCTTGTCCCGCCTTCCTCTAGTAACCAAGGGAGAGGAGGGGAGAGGGGGAAAGAGAAAAAAAAAAGGAAAAATTCCCCCTTCCCAACAATTCACATATGGGGAAATTGGTAGGGACAAAGAGAAAAAAAAAGGTATATTTAAAAAAAAAACTCCACACATCTCTCCTTCTCCCCCCCCTATCATTATTTATGCTATTTGTTCCCCCTAGGAGCTACCTGCCACCTCTCTTTTCCTATACCCCCTATCTCCCTCTCCTCCCCCCACCCAGGAATGACTATTTTCTGCAACTCGAGTCTTTCACAAAAATCTCTCAAGTCCTCTGGGAATCTCATTCTTGCTGAACGACCGTTTTTCCAACCGATTAAACATGCTGAGAATCCCCAGCTATATCTAACGTTCTGCTTTCTCATTTGTTCAAGTAATGGTTTCAATATTTTCCTTCTTGTTAAAGTTTCCACTGCTAGGTCAGCAAAAATCTGCAAATTTATATCTCCATATTTTATTGCTGCCCTTCCTTTTTATCTTCTTCCAGAGCTCCTCTTTATCCTGGTAATAATAAAATTGTACAATCACATCTCTCGAATTTTCTCTTCTACCTTCTTGCCATAATCTTCCGATTCTATATACTTTATCAATTTTAAGTGGCTCTGTTGTAGGTCTGTCCATTACTATTACAAGCATTTTCCCTATTGTTTCCATTAAATTTTCTCCTTGGGAAATCTCGGGGAAACCTTGAATCCTTAAATTGCATCTTCTATCCTTGTTCTCCTGATTTTCCAGTTTATATAGCAGATTCCTCTATTCTTTTCTCATTTCCATCATCCGTCTCTCTAAATTTATTATGGCTTGAGCATGTTTATCCAATTTTTCCTCCGTCTCTTCTACCCTCTTCAATACCTGCCCCAACTCTTTGTGCAGTTTTGCCATCTCCTGTTTTATTGACTTTTCTAACCCTTTAAACATTTCTGCAATTTCTATGTTAGTGGGTAATTGAGAGTTCTTTTTTTGTTCTTCTATGTTCTCCAAATCCGCTATATTTCCTATATCTCCTTCCTCTATATCTTGACTAACGTTTGTCATGTCCAGGGATAGTCTAGAGCATTCTCCAGTGCTGTTTTCCATCTCTGTTCTTCCACTTATTCCTTGTTGTCTCTCGGGGGTCTGTTCCTCTTTTTGGGATATATATTTTTTAATTGAGCTTGTCTGGGAGGCCTTTGGCCCTCCTCCCTTTATCCCTTTGTTTTTCATACTGTTGAAACTTTTCCTTTTTTTTCTCTCTTTTCTTCCTTCTTCCCTCTTCCCTCCTCCTTCTTCCTTTTCTCCTTTCTCTCCCCCTCCTATAGACCTCTCTTAGTATCCAGTCCCCTTTTAGGTCCTACCGATTTTAATTTATCCTCCTTCCCCTTCTTCTTTTGATAGGATCCCCTGGGTTCTGTCCCCTGGGTGCCTCCCTCCCTCAGATTTACTTCACAGTTCCAATCAATTATAATAAGTTATTTCATTTAAATTTTCCTTTTCATTTCATTTCACTCACTATCCTGGTCTCTTCTTTCTCCACACTAGATGATGATGATGATTCAGTCTTCTCCTGAATTAGTGAGATGTCTGCTTCCCTGGCTGTTGGTACAACTTTCAAGGGGGGGCTCCCTCGGCGCCCCTACAGGGGACCCGACAGCTCCAGCCTGATGGTATCCTGGAGGGGGGTGGTAAGGAGAGGGCTTCTTCCGGCTCCCAGGACTCCTTTGCGGCGAGTCATGTGACCGCTCGGTGTCCACGTTGGATCTCTGCTCTCCTCCTCCAGCCTCAGCCGCACTCTCACTCTCTTTTGCCGGCCGGCCAGCCCGACCTGGTAGGGTCCGCACGCCTTGCTCTCCTCCACAGGTGATCTCTCCCGCTCCCAGGTAGGTCACGGCAGCTGCTCCTAGGGTATTCCTCCTGTGCTCTAGCGGGACATTGGAGACGCCTGGTGCCGGGAGATCTCACATTGATCTCCCGCTTGGCGTCATGTTCAGGCTCCTCCCTCTGGTATGAGTGGCTTAGTAACCCCACCCTTGCACCTCCAGCTTTAGTTATGAACAGACTATAGTAAACAGATATTATACCCTACTCAGTGCTACAAACTTGTTATAATACAATTCAATTCAAATAAGTTTTATTGGCAGGACCAAATACATGTTAGCATTGCCAAAGCACATATACAATACCATAAATGTTTAGTGAAATAAAAACACACACTAATCTTTTACAATCAAAGAGGTTGGTATTATATGTATCACTTATCGGTATTTACAGCTATTAAATTGTACCAAACCATACTCTTTTATGCTAAATATCAAGTCCCTGCTTGACATTTAAATATTGGGGCAGCACAGTGGCTAAATGGTTAGCACTTCCACCTGGCAGTACTAGGGTCGTTGGTTTGAATCCCAGCCACGGCACCACTTGCCTGGAGTTTGCATGTTCTCCCTGTGCCTGTGTGGGTTTCCTCTGGGTAATCCAGTTTCCTCTCACACTAAAAAACATGCTGGTAGGTTAATTGGATTCTGTCTAAATTGGCCCTAGTATGTGTATGTATGAATGTAAGTTAGGGACCTTAGATTGTACACCCCTTGAGGGTTAGGGACTGATGTGAATGTACAATATATATGTAAAGTGCTGTGTAAATTGATGGTGCTATATAAGTACCTGAAATAAATAAATTATCTCAATTCATGTCCTTCCTTTACTGTAAGTCACATTGTTCTGTCATGTATGTGCTTCTTTTTCACTTTTTTTTGTAAAAGAAACTATGAAAAACCTGAAGAACTGGTTACTTATATAAAGGATTACAAAAGTTTTTGGAAGTTGATGTAGTGGTAAAATTGTCCTGGAAACACAACATACTTGTTTAACTATGTTCACTGAGACTCATCAGCTCCTGCATTATCTTTTGGTAGTAAATAGCATAATAGCAATATCAATCATAAGTACATTGGATAGAATCAATGCTAGTTCCATCCAGACAATCAACTGTTTAGTGGAAAGGATTTTATCCACAACATTAGTTGTTTTTATTGGTAGATCACCTTTTAAATCCACTAGCTTTGTTCAATCCTCTACAGGCTCCATGTCATGCATGGCAATAGCATCAAAGCTAGATTAAGACACTGTTGTGCCTCCTGTAAAATAGATATAAAGTTAAAAAGATAAAGCAGGCCTGCAAAAGGAATACATGTTTTTTGTGCACTACAGAAATGTATTGGATTTTCCTGGCCTAATGCTCACATACATTTAATTTTCTTTAGAAGTTTTAAATTATAGCAATTGTTACAAAATTGTCAGGGAATTCCTGTAAGATAGCTGGGTCAGAAACATGCGCATGCACATGAAATAGTAGCAGAACTGTGACCAGGCACATGCATGCCTGAAAGCATGAGCATGAGCACATCCACACAGTGGTGTAGCATGGGGGGGGGGGGGACATCAGCTGGTGTGCTCGCCCCAGGTGCAAAGATTATAGGGGCCGAAACTCCATTACGACACCTCTGACTAGCCCTGTCCTCTCCAACCTGTCACAAAACTCAGAAGGCAGTACAGGATGTTTTGCACTAATCACTTCCTCTACTGGCTTCTGTATGTTATTGACAGCCAATCAGGGCATGCCTGGTGCAGGGCATATGTTGGTGTGTGTCCCCCTCCCTGATCCAAAAGTCGCAACTAACAGCTTTTTTTTTGTTCCTGGTGCTTTGGGAGGCTGCTCCTGTCACTTACGTGCACCCCTGCGTGTCCCACCTGTGTTGCACAGAGCCAAGTGCAGTGTTTTGACACTCTTCCCTCCTTGATCTGTGTGTAGCTGGCCAGCTAAGACCAGTCCTAGGTTGCTAATATGGTTCACATATATGTGTATACCAAACCTGCCAATAACCTCAGTACAGTGTATATGTGCATATGTTAAAGCCAAAAGCAGAATCATTGCTGTAATTTATGTCTTTGATTGTTATATGACATTTGTATATTCATTGTGTTAGCAGAAGCAGAAAAGGAAAATATGCCTTTAAGAGTTAGTATAGAGCTGAGCCAATCACAGACAGCCTCACACTGTACAGAGCCTTAACTAATCCCAGCCAGTTTCACATTTATGCCTGTGTAAAACTCCCTGCTAGATTGTTCTAAAGACACATGCTCACCAGACAGAAGAGGAAACAGACAAGTTCCAATCAGAGAAGCTCCATGGAAACAGAGAAGGCCAAATAGGTATTTAATGCACTTGTGTGTTCCTCTATTGTTTAACAGTGCAGGTAGATCTGTGTGTAAAATCTGTTGTATGTGTTTACTTGTAGTTCCACTGAATTTATCGAATTTAACTAATTAATCTAACAACATAAGCCAACGAATCTATCGAGATAATCTATCGAATCAACCCAATGTAATACGAATTAAACCATTGTAATATGAAAGAAACAAGCCATTGTAAGCAGTGTTATATGAAGAAGATTGAAGTTATTGAAGAAGTTAACTAAAGTATTCGGTGTTGTAGTGCCTTTTGAAGTTATTTATCAAAAACATAACTTTATTTCAAACAGCAAACCAGCCTAGCCATCTGTTAAGGGTTAACTTTTCTTGGTTGAAAATTCAAAGGACCCTCCAGTGAAGACATGCAAATAATGGGTGAAGGGAACTTTTCCCAGAGACAATAGACTGTTTGACTATCCACAGGTGGTCTAAGACCAATAATTCTGAGGTTTAAATTGGCGACTATGAGACTGACTAAGAAATGCATATGTCAACAAATACTGTTTGTATATTGGGGTCGGGGAAAATGCATATACAAAAGTTAATCAGACAGTCAAATAAGACGTTAGACCTTCAAACATTGAATCACCACACCAGCAAGTGAACAATATATGAGACGGAAACCTAACTGGTTGAAGGTTCATCCAAAACCTTGGAGAGTGTGATGAACAAACAAACTTCTCGAACTATCACAATATACTATTATCCACTAAGGTTACAAGTATAACTGGTTGTTTACCCTAACTCCTACACAATGGACAGGTAAACAGAGGGTCTTTCCTACTCATGGGAATTTTTGTTCTAAAACAAAAAGGTTAAACTTAGGACATATAAGGCTAAGAACTGGATATATCTACCCACAGAGATATTATCAAAAAGCATATTATCAATGGGATGTTATAAAGAGTATGTTTCACACACAACAATATATTCAGCAGAATGGGGATTGTATATCACTAACTTGAGTATTGAGATGAGGAAAAGTAAGATATATTGTGAATTAGCATCAGTTGTATGTTGTATCAGAAAAAAAATGCTTTCACACAAGTTTGTATCTCAGGGAAATGAATAACTGAATACAGATATCTTTAATAGTCCTATCCAGAACATTATAGGTATAATCAAATATATATCTGGATAAGACGTATATTTAATACCTGAAATCACCTTGAATTCCACCCGAGGTGTGAGTCATCATAAATACCGTATTTTCCGGCGTATAAGACGACTGGGCGTATAAGACGACCCCCCTACTTTTCCTGTTAAAATGTAGTGTTTGGGCTATACTCGCCGTATAAGACTACCCCTCTTCCAATGCACACCAGTGGGAAGAATCGTGCCCCATCATTAGTATCAGTGGGAGGAATAGTGCCCAGTCATTGGTGTCAGTGGGAGGAATACCACCCCATCATTGGTGTCAGTGGGAGGAATAGCACCCCATCATTGGTGTCAGTGGGAGGAATAGTGTCCCATCATTGGTGTCAGTGGGAGGAATAGCACCCCATCATTGGTGTCAGTGGGAGGAATAGCACCCCATCATTGGTGTCCGTGGGAGGAATAGTGTCCCATCATTGGTGTTAGTGGGAGGAATAGCACCCCATCATTGGTGTCAGTGGGAGGAATAGCACCCCATCATTGGTGTCAGTGGGAGGAATAGTGTCCCATCATTGGTGTCAGTGGGAGGAATAGCACCCCATCATTGGTGTCAGTGGGAGGAATAGCACCCCATCATTGGCATCAGTGGGAGGAATAGCACCCCATCATTGGCGTCAATGGGAGGAATAGCGCCCAGTCATTGGTGTCAGTGGGAGGAATAGCACCCCATCATTGGTGTCAGTGGGAGGAATAGCACCCCATCATTGGTGTCCGTGGGAGGAATAGTGTCCCATCATTGGTGTCAGTGGGAGGAATAGTGTCCCATCATTGGTGTCAGTGGGAGGAATAGCACCCCATCATTGGTGTCAGTGGGAGGAATAGCACCCCATCATTGGCGTCAGTGGGAGGAATAGTGTCCCATCATTGGTGTCAGTGGGAGGAATAGTACCCCATCATTGGTGTCAGTGGGAGGAATAGCACCCCATCATTGGCGTCAGTGGGAGGAATAGTGCCCCATCATTGGTGTCAGTGGGAGGAATAGTGCCCCATCATTGGTGTCAGTGGGAGGAATAGTGTCCCATCATTGGTGTCAGTGGGGGGTGGAATAGTACCCCATCATTGGTGTCAGTGGGGGGGGGAATAGTGTCCCATCGTTGGTGTCAGTGGGGGGGGAAAGTGCCCCATCGTCGGTGTCAGTGGGAGGAATAATGCCCCATCATTGGTATCAGTGACACCAATGATGGGGCACTATTCCTCCCACTGACACTTGCTGACCCCTGTTCAGTATGGTGCTGTTGCAGCAAGCATATATGGTTGCAGCAGCACCTGTGCACGGCACACTTACCTTCACTTGATTTTCGCGGGGCCGCTCGGCTCCGCCTCCTCCCCGGTGATTGGCCGCATGTGTGCCTTTCCTGAGCTACAGTTCTGGCGGCCAATCACCGGTGAGGAGGCGGAGCCGAGCAGCCGCACGAACATCCAATGGCCGAAATGAAGGAAGGAGCAGCTGCGCTTCCTGGACCGGATCGTCGTGGGACCGGAGCCAGGTAAGAAACAGCAGCCCCTGCCCACCCCTGTACTTAGTTTCACTTCCGTTGGAAGGGGGGGCGGCGGCGGCACCGCACCGCGCCCCTAAAAAGTGTCAGCATGCCGTATACCGGCGTATAAGATGACCCCCGACTTTTGAGAAGATTTTCAAGGGTCAAAAAGTCGTCTTATACGCCGGAAAATACGGTACTCAAATTGTTCTATGGTACAAGACTGCCATCTGGCGGACAGGTGAGAGATAGCTTAGGTACATACACTTCTCGACCGGCCAATCAAAAGCCTGTTGGGAGGGTCTCTTAGAACAATAGTTTAGATGGTATAAAAAGCCATGCACCTCATTTAGTAAAAAGAAAAAGAACCTGACGAAAAACTCATTGAAAAAAGAAAAGACCTGAAAAAAACCCTCACTAAAAGAAAAGCTGAAGACATCTGACGACATCTGAAGAGACATCTCTGCTGAATAACCCCTCTTTCATCCCTTCAAACTTTTAAAAACTTTCTCCTAAACTTCTAAACCTCTGAATCTCTACTATACTACATATCTATCACTTGTCCCTGTGGCCATCAATCTGAAGGCGTTCCATTGCCAGCTGAATCCACTGAGAAAGTGTCATAGTCCGAATTCCGGGTGTGGTGAGACTGTCCATTTAATTTTATATTGCATATTTCCTCTGTTGTTTCGAGTGATAAGAATTACCTTAGAGTGATAACAACTGTATTGGGTATTCATATATATATAGAGAGATCCTGTATTACTGCTAGATATTGTTGGTGTCATATTACAAATTTTTCATATTTCATAAATTATTAAATATTAGTAATTAGAGTATAATTTATCAGAGAATATCTTCTCCCAATCCTATGGCCACGTTTTGTGAGAAAATAACCTCTGAGATACTCTAAAATTATCAGTTATTACTAGATTTAATTTTTAATCATCATCATCATCTAGAAAAATTGTTATATTGATTTTCATTATTTAGAAACATTATATTGTGTATGATATTGGTAGGGTATATCTTTGATCGTGTGTACCAGTATTCATTCATCACCAGTCTTTTGCGTTTTGTGTTAATATATATATAATTTTTGTACATAAATACATTTTTAGATTTATCTATTATAAGGAAAATTTTGTGTGTATGGTACGAAATCATACTGGCTAAAAGAATTCAAGGTCTAATAATAAGTGGTGATCAAATTATCAAGGTGTCCAAATTATTGGTTTACTAAATATTTGCCGTATTTTAACGGCTGGAGGCATTGTAATATTTCATCTAAGGGAAAGGGACACCGCCCTTTATAAGTAGAATAAATCCTTACATAAACCACCACAGTGTGCTCTTTAAACCTACTGCATAATTTTTCTAATGCCACAGAGCACAAGGCACCAAAGGGTGCTGCGCCTGCCACACTGTGTTCTTGGCTCTGTAGTCTTTTGAGTGGGGAGATGAGTGGGAAGAAAAGCCCATGCATGGCACACATCTACTGAAGCATTGCCAGCTGCACCAATGTAAAGCTCTTTTGAAGTGGTAAGAGAGAGCTGTGGAGAGAAAAGGGGGAGCGTAATTTTTCTAATGCCACAGAGCACAAGGCACCAAAGGGTGCTGCGCCTGCCACACTGTGTTCTTGGCTCTGTAGTCTTTTGAGTGGGGAGATGAGTGGGAAGAAAAGCCCATGCATGGCACACATCTACTGAAGCATTGCCAGCTGCACCAATGTAAAGCTCTTTTGAAGTGGTAAGAGAGAGCTGTGGAGAGAAAAGGGGGAGCGGTTGCGCAGAGAGGCTGCTATGGAGAGTTTGGGGGTGTAATGTGGTATCGGGGGGGATTTGTGAAAAGGTGAGCTGTGAGAGGGAGGGGTGAATCTGAGAAGAGGTAAGAGCTGGGAATAATGTGTGTGGGGGGGTTTGAATTGTGAAGAGTGTGTGTAAGGGGGGGGTGGTATTTGTGAAGAGGTGAGAGTTGTGGAGGGGAGGATTTGTGAAGAATGTGTGGGGGATTTGTGAAGAGTGTGGGGGGAGGAATTGAGAAGAGGTGAGAGTTGGGAGGGGGGGAATTTGTGAAGAGGAGAGAGCTGTGGGGGGGGGGGGATTGTGAAGAGTGTGGGGGAGTATTTGTGAAGAGGTGAGAGTTGGGAGGGGGGGGGGGGAATTTGTGAAGAGAAGAGAGCTGTGGGGGAATTTGTGAAGAGAAGAGAGCTGTGGGGGGAGGGAAATTCTAAAGATTGGGGGGGTTGTGAAGAGGTGAAAGCTGTGAGGGGGATTTGTGAAGTGGTGAGTGCTCTGGGGCAGGGGAGGGTCTGTGAAAGTTGGTGAGAGGGCAATTAGCATAATGATAAAGTGTTTCCCCCTATAACAGGTTGTTATTGTCATTCTTTCTAGCCAACCTATAACCCTGACATAGCGGCGTTATGTCATCGTCATAGTTATTGACTATTGGGTCGATGGCTGTGGTGGGATGATCATCAGTGTACCATTGACTTGCTTGTGGCGGTTTTACCTTGCCAGCGGTTGATATTGCTTTATGGGCTATGTCCTCAAGTTTAATTCTGGGGTCAGTTTAATGCCTGTCTGGCACCAATGGTGAAGACAGGCCTCTTAGACTATCTGTGTTTTTGTTATGGATGCTTACGGTATAACCTTGACTGGCATTTTTACACAGCAAGTACACAGCAGAGATTACAAATGCACAATGTGGATTGATTTCATAGCGGTTTAAAGCAGTTTTAACTACAATTATATGTCAGTGCACTACTATTTGTTTAATAAATGTTTTAAAGAAGATAAGGCACTATGTTTTTCATTACTCTTTATGGTACATACATCTATAGAGGAAGAGTTCTAAGGAAGTGATCCTTAACTTTGAAGAGTGACATTCCCATCCAGATTTAAGTCCAATTAAAGGGACACAAGCCTTATATGACCTCACTTAACGGTTTGGTCATATATACCAGGTGAGAGCACAGCCGGAATAGGTGCACATTTGGTTGATATCACAATTTATCAATGGTGGATTGCACACAATCGTTTCTGTTACATCACCAGAAGGATTGAATAAGAACATTTTTTTGCTGCAATAGTGATATTGTATTTTTATACAGAATTTGTTTTGGATAATATTTTGGTTTTGATATCACATATTTTTTGATTGTCAGTGGAGCGCGACACTATTATATTTCTGCATTTCCTATGACACATTGGTATGAGTATGTGTAATGTGTTGGCAACGCACTATTTTTATTTTGTTATAATTTAGTTATTCACAACACAGGATTGGTTTAACACATTAAGAGAATTTTTCTCATACTATAGTAGCTCACAATATCCCACTATTCTAGGTACTCCAGGTGTTCCATGAGAGGCAGGCACAGATTGTACGCTGGTATAGTGCTGATCTGATCAAAGATATTGAACTGGTCAGACACTATACGAGCAATGGAGGTGTATTGTGTATGTGAGCATGTTCCTGGCAATCAAGGGGTTGAATGTGATTACTGGTGTACTGACGGGCAATCTGACGCTATCTGGGAGGGGTGCTAACTGATATTAACGCTATCTGAAGTTGCCGGCATCACTAATACAGTGATCAGCAAAAAATCTGTACTGTACTAATGGCACTGGTGACAGGGCAGTAAAGGGCTAACTTGGGGGTGGGGGCGATCAAGGCGTTAAATGTGTCCTAGAGTGTTCTGACTGTTAAAAGTGTGCTTCTTTTAGTCACTGTGTCTTGATTCTTCTCTCTCTGGGACAGAATGTTGATCCAGAGGAAGGCAAAAAACTCAGCAAAGCATGATCCAATTTGCTCCTGCAGGGGAAAAGAATCCTTCCTGATTCCCCGATAGGCAATCGGATATTCCTTGGATCAACTTTACCTATAAATGTTAGTATCCAGTTATACTATGTGTATCTAGGAAAGAATCCAGGCCTTTTTTTTTTAAAGCAATCAACTGAGCTGATCAGAACCAACTTTTGAGGGAGTCTATTCCACATTTTCACAGCTCTTACTGTGAAGAAAACTTTCCGTATTTGGAGATTAAATCTCTTTTCCTCCAGACATAAAGAGTGCCCCCTTGTCCTCTGTGATGACCTCAGGGTGAATAACTCTACAACGAGTTCACTATATGAACTACTGATGTATTTATACATGTTGATTATATCCCCCCCTTAAACTTCTCTTCTCAAGAGAGAATAAATTCAGTTCCTGTAATTTTCCTTATAGCTGAGCTCCTCCATGCCTTTTATCAGTTTGGTTGCTCTTCTCTGTACTTTCCCCAGTTCCCCAATGTTCTTTTTGTGAATTGGTGCCCAAAACTGAACTGCATATTGCAGATGATGTCTTACTAATGATTTGTACAGGGGTAAAATGATATCTCTCTCTGGAGTCTATACCTCTTTTAATACAAGAGAGGATTTTGCTCGCTTTAGAAACTGCAGCTTGGCATTGCATGCCATTATTAAGCTTGTGATCTACCAGAACTCCCAGATCCTTCTCCACCATTGATTCCCCCAGTTGTACTCCCCCTAGTATGTATGACGCATGCATATTCTTAGCCCCCAAGTGCATAACCTTACATTTATAAACATTAAACCTCATTTGCCACATAGTTGCCCAATTAAACAGTGCATTAAGGTCGGCTTGTAAGATGGAGATATCCAGTAAGGACATTATTCCACTGCACAGCTTGGTGTCATCTGTATTTTTAATCCCAGACCCTATATAGTTTATAAATAAATTTAAAAGTAAGGGTCGCAACACTGAACCTTGGGGTACACCACTGACAACCCTAGACCATTTAGAGTATGGTCACTGTCTGCTGAATCTGGGTCAAAGGAGGGCAGAAATACATGCACTCCTGTGATCCACAGGAGAAATATCGCCCAAAAAAGTTTTGGCCATACTTCTGTTTTAAAGGCGCACTATAGTCACAACTTTCGTTTTCATTTTATAACATCAGCATTGCAATAATGATACAAACAATAGTTATTATTGACAAACCGGTATAAGCTTACTTGAAAAATCTCCTTTCATGCTGTGATTGCTGCCTGTCTACTGGCCATCTGTTTCCACTGTTTAGTTTCAATCTCTAAAGGCTACATATCCCATGGTACCTTGCTGCCTGCCAGCAGTGATTCCTGTACTGACTCCGCCTCCTGAAACTCCTCCTTCCAGCCTGTCTGAGCCTATCAACACAGCATAGTGAATATATGTCACAGAATTAAGAGAAATAAATGTGTTGAGATCTTCACAAATTAAGTTTACAAACTTTAAAATTTCAGAGTTAAAAGTTAAAACTTTAAAAGTTCAGATTAATAGAAGTAGGCTTGAAGAGCATCTAGAGAAATCAGGGATGTCTTGTTTTAACCCTTTCGCTGCCAGAGCCGTTTTTGCATTTTTTGCACACATTTACACAATTATTTCAGGCCTGAATATTACACAAAACCCCCAAATATGATATATTTTCTGAAAACAGACACCTTAGAGAATAAAATAGTGGTAGTTCCAATTTTTGTCACACAATATTTTGACAAAGATCTAGGAAATGCAAAATTTAAGTAAAAAATGCATTAAATTGAATTTTAGGGCAATCAAATACAATATATTATCCACATTTTTGGTAAAATATAAAGGACGAAGGTGCACCGAGTAAGAAGATACCCAGTACGTCAAACCTTAAATTTGTGTGCGCCCTTGAAATGGCGACAAACTTCGGTACCCTAATTTTTCTATAGGTGATGCTTCAAAAGCCCCTATAGTTCATCAGTTTAGGTCTGGTGCTAGAATTATGTATCTCACTTCAGCGTGCATATGTAACGTGTATCGCTATCTATGGTTTCACGTGTAGGCACCCCTTACACATGCATTTATATTTATATGTGCATATGGGTGGTGGGTGGAGGGCCTCAATTTTTTTTGGAGGGGGAATTTTATGTGCTTGGGTGTAAAGTCCCCTATATGATGATTTTTGGCGACAGGTTCTCTTTAACCATTTACCCTTCTGAGGACTTACCCTCTTTCCTGACCAGGCCATTTTTTGGCGTTACAGTGCTGTTACTTTAACTGCACGGTCATGCAGCACTGCACCCAAATTAAATGTATGTCCTTTTTGCACATGAATTGTGATAAAAAAAAAGGCCGACAGTTTTGAGAACAAATTAATATTTTTGACTTTTTGCTGTTAAACATGTCCAGTAAAAATATGTTACATTTCATCATAAATTTAGGCTAAAATGTATCCTGCTACATGTCTTTGCTAAAAAAAAAAATCCCAATATGTGTAAATTAAATGGTTCACGTGAAAGTTTTAGTGTTTACAAATGGCGGTAAAGATACTGAAATGTTTGTTGTTTTTTTTTTTTTAATTTTACTAGTAATGGCAGCGATCAGCGACTTATAGAGGGACTGCGGGACTGCAGTGGGCATTCTGACACTGGGGGAACTGATTTAGTGTCACTGACATCCCCAGTGACACCAATACAGTGATCAGTCTAAAAGACCCTGCATGTCTCCTCTGGGCTCCACTTAATGCAGATCACATTGCAATACATTGCTTCTCAGCAGTGCTAGCCGTGAAGGTCACAGGGGTCATGGATTATGAACCTGGCAGCAAAAGGGTTAAAGCTTTTTTTCTGTTTGGTAATCATATGTAAATCAATTAATGTCCATAGTCCATTTACATGGCCACAGATGGCCATACAGTGTATGAAGGAGTAGGATTTCTGTGCTCAGGAGTCACAGGTATATAGAATGAATCACTGATAGGGTGACATACGCTGCATTTGTATGAACATTGGCATGTTAACATCTGCACAGGGACAGATCTGTTTGCATACAGATTGCTCATCTCTCTGTTTGGATGTAAGTGTTTGCATGTGCGGCTACATGCACACACCTGTGACTCTCGAGCACAAAATTCACGCTCCTTTGTATGCTGTATAGTAAAGTGAGCAGATTTTCCAAATTTAATCCAGGGACACTCTACTGGCCATGTCCACTTTTAACTACACCTGGAAAATCATATCTCCTATTCATAGCCAAATCCACAAAAACAAATATATAAATGTTTACAACAACAATATGAGAAACAACATTTAGCATGATTAGGATTATGAAAACCTGGGGCACCCTGGGACAGAAATCAGAAATAGGTTCTGTGGCATCCGTAGTGTATCATGGCAAATGGTGGGTACATTTTGCGCCTAACAGTGGGAGTGAGTTAAAGGGGGGTGAATAAACAGAACCAGTTCCTCTTCACTGTATACACTGCACATATACGCTGCAGTCTTTGTATAAGCCATTTGAAATTACTTAGACAGGTGCTGCCCCAGACTGGAGGGTTAGGGGTTAATGCTCTTCCTGGGTGTTTAGTTTGGTGGGCTATCTCCCACTGAGCCTGTGATATAAAAGAGAGACAGTGGTTCAGAAGAGACATTCCCAGAGGAGAGTTGAGAGCCCGAAAGAAAGGAAGAGGACCAGAGTGGAGCACCCAGAAGTAGTACAAGAATGTATAATAATAATAAACAGCGCAAAAAATAAAGTCCACAATCGTGCTTGAGTGCTCTAATAAAGAAATACGTGTAAAAGAAAGTCCAAAAAATATATACAGTATCCCGTTCCTTTAAGACAAAAAATGATAATACCACGTGGTGCTCAGTGGACCCTCCCTTGTGTCTTCCACACTCACCAGATATGATGGACTCCTAGCTTTTTGGGCTTAAGAGTCAAAAATGCTTATTTCTGGTGGAATGTGCTCACAGAGATATCCGGGATTCAATAGTGTGCTAGACCCATGGTTATGGAGTGTAGGTGCAATTCATCAATATGTTCCATAATTCACCATGCGGGCAAAAGGGAAGCAGACTTCCTTTTCTTTTACACGTATTTCTTTATTGGAGCACTCAAGCACAATTTATTTAAGATTGTGGACTTTATTTTTCATGCTGTTTTTATTATTATATGTGTTTATTATTGTATGTGATGGTGTTTTTGTACTTTTTGAACAGCAGCATTGTTTAGTAGAATTTCATCTATGTATAATTTTTCACTTATTGTTTTTACAAATAGAGGCATGGGTGATTTGTTGTATTTTAGTACAAGAATGTACTCTACTCTACTGCCTGGATGTAAAGTTGTCAGAACTTGGGGTTTGCCCCAAAGACACCAGCTGCTGGAGAATGCTTCTGATGGACTCTGTAATTCACTCCTCCTTTGCAGGTATGCCAGGACAGCACATAGCCTGAGTAGAATTAGGGACTTAGGAAAATAGCATGTCATGTGTTGTCTACACTTTATACAGTAATGCATTGAAACCTTGCCTTTTGCCTGGTCTGAAGTTAGTCAAAGGGGTGTAATGCAAGTAACTGGCACAACTTTGCACTTAGTGTACAGCTTGGGTCACTAGCAGATGGGGTATAAGAGTAATCCTAGTGCAAATTATACATGTGGTTTCAATGAGCAACGAAGGTACAGTAAGCAAGCAGCCTGTTGTAAACATGTACCTGTTATTGGTGGAATTGCCTCTTGCCCTGAGGTAGATGTCTGCACTTTCTACACCCCATTCTGTCTCCTACAGCAACCAGAACAGAACTGCATTGCAGAGGTCCCCATCCTGTACAGAGGTAAGGTTCAAGAGTTAAAATCAAATGCACATTGGAGCCCGTGATATGTGCATGGTGGGGTTCTGTGCTGCTACCAGGACCGGTAGTGGGAAATGCTGGACAGGTGGCTGTGGTTAGATGTACATTTACACTGGGACCCAAAAGTAACTGGAGGTCAACCATCTTAATGTTGAGTATTCCTCCAGCCTGTCCCAAGGCATTGATGAAATGGCACTAAAGCAAAGGTACCCCATGTGTAGGAGAGTGACCCCGTCTCAGGTGCCTAGCGTAGCCCAGAAAAACTCACCCTGGGGTCGGCCTCTCATGTTCCCCAGAATTGGCGCCCAATGAGTTCATTGAGAAACATGGAGGACATGACCATCTCCCCATCTGCCCTATTCTTGCAACATTTGTACTTACAAAATACTACTAATGGTGGGGACAAAAGAAATGTCCCTGCATCGGTGTCACTGAAAGGAAAAAACGCTGCCACATGGGTGCCAGTGGGAGGAAAGAATTACACTGTATCATTGTCAATGGAAGGAAAAATGTCATTATGTCAGTGTCAATGGAAAGAAAAAATGGCACTGTGTGAGTGGGAGGAAAAATGCTGTTGTGTCAGTGTATCTGGAAGAAAAAAAAAAGGCAGCTGATAGTGAGATCAGGCAATTCATAGAGCTCAGTTGATGGTGGGAATAGACGTATTGAAGGAGGCAGTTGATGGTGCGGACAGATAGTACAGACAGGTCAGTTAATGGTGAAGATAGGCAATATAGAGGGGGCAGTTGATGGTGGGGACAAAATAGCATAGAGGGGGCAATTGATGGTGGGGACAGGCAGTGCAGAGGGAGGCAATTGAAGGTGGGGATAAGTAGTAAAGAGTGAGCAGTTGACAGTGGGGACAGGCAGAGGGTAGGTTATGTTGAGGATAGTCAACACAGGAGGGGAAGCTGATGGTAGGGATAGGCAGTAGAGGAAGGGGCAGTTGATGGTGGGGACAGGCAGCACAGGAAAATCAGTACACAGAGAGGGCAGTACTCGGATGGTGGGGAGAGGCAGTACAGGAGAATAAGTTGGCGGTGGGACAGTGTCTAAGACCACCTTTAAGATCAGTTATAAGGGACAGGATTATAGCAGCAAATCATGCATTGGAGTGTCATATTTCTATCATATACAGGAGTCGCTGCAATACTGTCCAGGTCCTTTCCCAGACTTTGCCCTGCCGCCAGGCACAAGGAAGTTTCACAGTTGAGTTCACGAGTCGGTCGTTGTCTTCAATGATCAGTGTAGGGAGGGTGTTTTTTGCTTTACTGTTGGAAAACCAGGACAGGGAGAAGGGAATTTAGTAGGCCTCATTTTAGTTGTGTGCTACAATACCCCTCGTTCTGTAAATGCGGGGTGTACAGGTGACCTCTGCTTTTGGAGCATGCAGGTGGCCTTCCTGCTTTGATGCGGTCTGGTGTGGTGCACTTGTGGCCCCATGCCCGGATGTGAGTGCTGCTTGTGTCACTTCCAGGGTCTGTCGTTACACATGCTCCAGCATGGAATACATTGGTCCGTGGTCCTTTCTAGATGTGATGTTGGTTTATGTGTCACTTCTGGGCCATAGCCCTGTTCAATACTAGATCCCATGGGTGGGAGGTCTTGGTTCCGGCAATGCCCACTGCAGGGTCCTAATTTAGGATCCCCCTTTTGCTTTGGCTCACAGGAGAGATGGAGGAGGAGCTGCCCACCTCACCTTGGTCCAGGACTTTGGATGGGTCCCAGCTTGCAGGATGTGGGTGGTACACATGTGCAGAAAAAAAAAACGTAGTTTCGTTTTGCTTCGTTACCAATTTGTTTCACTTCATTCATAACAAAATTAGTTCTGTTTTGTTTATTTGTTTTTGACCAGATTGAACATTTTTCCTATGTATTCGAAGTCTTCGAATCAAATTCGAATTGAAAATATTGAATCCATTTGAATTCATTGTGAAGAATAGCTACAGTAGTTGTTAAGTAGCAGGACAGCCTGCCAGCTGTGGCGTCCTTGACAACCATGATTCATCTGCTGTCAGCGCGATTCCCACTGGCAGCAGAATATAAACACACAATTGCCAACATTAAAAAATTTAAGAAGAAAAAACAGCTCCCCCATGTGAATGAATATGGGGTACACTGTACCCCTACTCATTCATCATAAAAAGTGACAAATATAAATAAAAACACACACACCGTTTTTGACAAGTCATTTATGTAAAAAAAAAAAAAACAATAACAATGTCCCCCGAAGTAAATAGTAGCTCAATCACGATGAATGCTGCCACCGCTAGGAGCCAGCAGTGAGTGCAGACCTTTTTTTTTTTGTTTTTTGGGATCAGTGGCGGTCAACGTGATTGACAATGGATTTACTTCAGGGGACATTGTTTTTTTAATGAACTACTTGCCCACCCACTCTCCCCGCTGAGGGCATGTGGCCTGGAATAGTCCTGGCCTGCCAGGCTGTATGTTCCGATAAGGGTCTTGTATGGATTTTGGGGGGGACCCCACAGCATTTTTAAAAAATATTTTGGCATGGGGTTCCCCTTAAAATCCTTGCTAGAACCAAGGGACCCCCATGATGTGTTTTTTTTTCATTTACATTTTTTTATGTTGGCAATTCTCTGTTTATATTTAGCTGTCGGCGGGAATCCTGCTGACAGCAGATGAGTCGTAGTTGTTAAGGATGCAGTGGCCAGTAGGATGTCCTGCTCTACTGGAAACAATCATTTGTTTCATTCGGGTGCTTCTAACATTTGTAACACCTTGTTACACAAAACTTTCTTTTTTTGTGCATTTCAAGTGACATTGTGTTTCTTCTTCCAATTACCCTGTTGAGGCAAATGACTGTAGCTACCCCAGTCAGTACACTCAAGTCACCAGACGTCCCGATCAGAGGAGGGTTCGGCATTCAAGACTCCCCTCTGACAGAGGAGTGGAAGCAAAGAGCAAGAGTTAGACTAACAAGCTGGGAGAGAGTGTTTACCAAGAACGATTATGATGTTGGATGCGCCAAGAGTGCTCAACATTGAATTCAGCTCAAGGAAGACAAGCCGTTTTGGGAACAAGCTGGACTGGTCCTTCTGGGAGACCTAGAAAACCTCAGAGAACAGTTGGCAGAATTGAAGAGGGCTGGGATTTTCCGAGAGTCCAGAAGTCCCTATGCCTCCCATTTTGTAGTGGTACGTAAGAAAAATGGTACCCTGCGAATGTGCATTGACTATAAAACAAACAGACTATTCTTGATCAATACACAACTCAGCGGATTGAAGATGTATTACAGTTCCTGTTGGGAGCCAAGTGGTTTAGTGTACTGGATTTGAAGAGTGGGTTCTACCAAATCCCTATGCACCATGATGAAAGAAAACTGCCTTTATCAGCCCACTGGGGTTCTTTGAATTCGCTCATATGCCCCAAGTTCTATCTGGGGCTAATGGAGTGTTTGGTGGGGGATATGAATCGAATTGAGGCCTTGGTCTACCTGGATGATGTGTTTGGGAAAACACTAGAAGAGCACAAAGAGCAATTGGAGAAAGTGTTCCAAAGACTTTGTGGGGCAGGCCTAAAACTGTCCCTGTAGAAGTGTCAATTCTTTCAGAATTCCGTCACCTATCTAATACATGTAGTCTCAGTGGAAGGTGTGGCTACTGACCCGAACAAGATGGAAGCTGTGACTGCCTGACCCTGACCCAGCAATTTCATTGAGGTCATTGTGACGGGAGTGACTTTTGGGGGTGGGGGGACCTCTGTATCATCTTCCCAAATTCCCATTATGTTTAAGGCACCCTGTGCCTGTTAAGGGGTACAGGGTGTGTATGTGAATGTCTGAGTCCTGTTATAGTGTGTGTTCCTTTGTTCTCGGTCACATGGTTGTCCATTGTCTGTTTGCCATGTGCTCCCCCCCATTGTGCTGTGTCTTCCTGTCCAGCCAACTATTATGGGATGTACTGTTTGTGTATTGGTGTGGGGGTTGGTCAATATCCTTTGCCATGTGTTTCATCCCATTGTTCTGTGTCTTGGGTTGGTTGGGGTGGTTCCCTGTAGCCCTTCCCACTGATAGGGTGGGCTGATGATGTATTTCCTGTCCCTGGTTGTGTTTCCCCGCCCTCTGTATATATTCTGTGTTTTGTGTTAAAATAAAGAGTAGTTGGCTTTCTGTTTTAAGAGCTGGGTGCTGTCTATTTTCCTGAGGGATTTCAAGGGTGTGGTCCGTGGATGGTGTTCGGACAGGGGAAGTTGTGCTATAACGGAAAAACTCAGTGCGGTCTGGGTTCCGGTTCCGTTACATTGGTGGCAAGCAGTGGGATTGTGCTTCCAACCTGTAAACACATCCAAACCATCACCGGGATCCAAGAGCAGGAGAGGAGAGACAGATACCACCCGCAGATATGGAAACAGAGGTCTTGTGGCGGATGCAGCAAGTGCTGGCTTATTTAGATGACCCAGTTTCTACATGGGAAGAGCGTGGATGGACAAATACGTCTGTCCAACAGCTGGATGAGGGTGTGGAAGATGGAGAAGTTGGCTCATACCTCCAAGTACAGATCCCAGAATGCATGGATCTAATTGATTTTTCAATGGAGGACGTTGTGGGTGATGAGTCACCTGCCAAAGTGCTGGCACTGGACTCAAGGGCCTCCAGCCCGTGCCCTGGACATTTAGCCATTCCAGAGACTGGGGATTGTACTGATTTTTTTTCTGAGGAGGAACCAGCCGGGGATCTGCCAGCTGAAGCGCTGACAACCGGACAGAGGGTCCAGGACCTCTGCCCCACACCTGTGGTAGTTTCAGAGGCCCAGGGTGAGAAGGGAGAGGAGGTTGTTGTCCTCCCTCCCCCACAGTCAGCCAAAGTGGAGGAAACTCTTTTCCCTCCCAAGCCAGGATCTGTGCACCAGGGGGACAGTGACAGAGAAATGCCATCCCAGCAGCAGATCCACAGTCTGGGAGTGGAGGAAGGCAGCCTCCCTCCCCCACGGTTAGCCGGAGCAGATGTGGGGTCCCCAGCAGAAGCGCTGGCACCAGGGCAGAGTGCCGCTGGCCTCTGCCTAGCAACTACAGTCACCACTTGGATACCCCAGGGATGCTGGGCAGTCGGCCCAGATCCCCCACAGAAGGATGAAGGCGGCCCAGCCACCCTGTCTTCTCCCCAGCGGCTGAGAGGATTTCCGGGAGAAGGACCAGTCCGTACTTCTCCCCAGCGGCGGGTATGTTCTACGGGAGAGGCAGAGGTTGGCTGGGTGAGTAACGCTTGGTGTGGGACAATTTGCATGGGGTACTGTGCGGGTGCTGGCATTGAGAGACTGGAGGTGCAGAGTAACTTCAGAGTACATCCGTCTGGGATCTACTCCTGCGTTACTCTCCTGCCGAAAGGGGAGATATGTGACGGGAGTGACTTTTGGGGGTGGGGGGACCTCTGTATCATCTTCCCAAATTCCCATTATGTTTAAGGCACCCTGTGCCTGTTAAGGGGTACAGGGTGTGTATGTGAATGTCTGAGTCCTGTTATAGTGTGTGTTCCTTTGTTCTCGGTCACGTGGTTGTCCATTGTCTGTTTGCCATGTGCTCCCCCCCATTGTGCTGTGTCTTCCTGTCCAGCCAACTATTATGGGATGTACTGTTTGTGTATTGGTGTGGGGGTTGGTCAATATCCTTTGCCATGTGTTTCATCCCATTGTTCTGTGTCTTGGGTTGGTTGGGGTGGTTCCCTGTAGCCCTTCCCACTGATAGGGTGGGCTGATGATGTATTTCCTGTCCCTGGTTGTGTTTCCCCGCCCTCTGTATATATTCTGTGTTTTGTGTTAAAATAAAGAGTAGTTGGCTTTCTGTTTTAAGAGCTGGGTGCTGTCTATTTTCCTGAGGGATTTCAAGGGTGTGGTCCGTGGATGGTGTTCGGACAGGGGAAGTTGTGCTATAACGGAAAAACTCAGTGCGGTCTGGGTTCCGGTTCCGTTACAGTCATGCCTCAGATTCTGTTCATATTAACATCAGTTTGTGGAGGAATATGCCTAGAAAGATGTGCCCCTCACTGACCTGCTGAAAAATATAGAAGAAAAGACGAGTGGGCCGAGTAAGGTCCATCCGTCAAAAGGGCCCCGAAGACCTAGTGAAACTATCATTTGCCGATGGACTCAGAAATGTGAGCAGGCTTTCATCAAGCTCAAGCAGTAGTTATCATAGGCTCCAGTGTTGGCTTACGCATACCCCTCCTAACCATATGAGCTGCATGTAGATGCCAGTTGAGAGGGGCTTGGGACAGTACTGTACTAGGAACATGCTGGATTGTTACGGCCAGTAGCGTTTGTGAGATGGAGTCTCTCTCCTGCTGAAGAAAGTTACCCAACATGCAAGCTGGTGTTCCTTGCTTTGAAATGAGCTGTAGTGGATAAACTGAAAGACTATCTCAATGGGGCTGAATTTTTAATGAAGACAACAACCCACTAACTTATGTGCTCACCACAACTAAGTTAGATGCCACTGGATATTGATGGCTAAACTTAAGTGAAATCCAAACAGAGCAGCCAAAGTACAGACTGGGAGCAGGGATTAGAGATGCAGACACACTATCCCCAAGACCCCAGGCTTCTGAACCAAGTTGGCTGCAGGTATCCCCAGCAGAGGTGCAGGCCATGAGTCAGAGAGCTGAGTATGTAGCCAAAGGAGTGACTTACGCTGAAGTCGTGGAAGACCGAAGTGCCTGCATCCTATCATACTACTGCCATGTGTCCCAGTTGAAAGGTGAGGCACTACCACAGCTCACTACCAAGGACATGCAGGAGGCTCTGGTTCAAGATCCACTCTGTCAATTAACAAAGAGCCCTCATGAAGGAGTGACCTGACTTACTTTGGGTGGAAGATCCCCCGATGCCAAGGTTATCCATAGAGAGTGGGAGAGATTGGAGTTGTGGAATGGGGTGGTCTACTGAACAGGCCCCTCAGACCGAACTGAAGATCTATAGCAACTCTTCTTAATCACCTAATTTAGAAGAATGGTGCTGAGGTCACTGAATGACGAGCATGGACACTTAGTGCAGGAGAGGACCTACAGGTACTTGCTGGTAAGAGACAGATTCTACTGGCCACGGATGAGATCCAAAGTGGAGGAGCATTGCACCTGTCTAAGCTTTATACGGAGACAGACCTTACCTAAACAAGCTTCTCCCTTGGGCCACCTTCAGAGCCAGAAACCAATGGAGCCGGTGTGTATTGATTTCCTGTGTCTAGTGGTAGAGACTGAAAGTAAACTGATCAAGGAGCTGTTGACTTTGTTAGGCATCAATAAGTCTAGAACTACTCCTCATCACTCTCAAGGTGACCCTAAACCATAGCAATTCATTAGGACACTCCTGAACATGCTGGGCACCCTACTGTAACAGAAGAAACAGTGGAGCCAACATATTGTTGCAGTGGTGCTTATAATAGCACAGAGAATGTGGCGACAGGCTTTTCCTCCTACCATCTGATATTTGGCTGGGAGGCTAAGTTGCCTGTGGATTAGACTCATCACATCAGGTGTATGTAGAGAGGCCAAATTATCAATTGGAGACTGTTTATGAGGAAGCCAAATGGGCTTCTCCATCTACAGGACAGAGGAACAAGTGACGTCATGATTCCAAGGTGAAATTGCAGGATTTGCAGCCTGGAGATTGAGTGCTATTAAGAAATCTTGGAGTCCCAGGGAAAAATAAAATTACAGTCCACTGGAAATCTCAACCATATGTCATCTGCCAGAAGTTACCAGGCCTGCCTGTCTATTGGATCCGCCCAGAAGGGAAGAAAGGTCCAGTGAAATCTTGGCACAAGAATCATCTTCTGCACTTGTCTTATGCCATGCAAGTCCCAATACCGAGGAGTGATCTTCCCACTATAGGGACTTGGCCACACAAGCTTCCCTCATCCCCTCCCCAGCCCATTTCAGGTCCAGAGGAGGAGGGGACCACTGAAGAGGAAGAGGGGGGGGGAATAGGAATAGATTGGTCCCCGTTTCTATCTGCCATAAAAGACAGCCATCTGGCACCCACCCCTGCTTCAGGATCAACTTCCCCCTCAACAAGTTCCCATCCAGAGACCCCTTCTTCTGCCAAGACAGGTCCTGCAGAACCTGCTGAGCCTGTGATTGACTCCCCAAAAGGGTTTGAAGCAGAGTCTCCAACAGAAGAAGCTTTTGAGCTAGTGAATACTGACTTATGATGTTCTAGGTGAGAGCTCCGAAGAAGAATGCTAGTCAAAGGGTTTTAGAGGCTCCAATTTACAGTCTACTAGAATGCACTCAAGAGTCTGTAAGCCCCCCTAATGACATCACCTCAGAGGGGGTCTTCAAACCCATGACCTCACTTCTTGCTCCAACAGAGTCTCTTAATCCTTGGTGGGAGAAATTTCTGCAGAATTTAATTAATAATGAACAATTACCAATAGTTGTTTCTCCTGATTAAAAGGGTTACTTTTCTTGCTGCATGTACATATGTTATATAAAACGTTGTCAGTTTGTTTATTTGGTCTTTGGGGACCAAAAACTTTAAGTGGAGGAAGTGTGTGACACCTTGCTGCAATGTCTGTTGCAGGATGTTAAAACAGACACAAGATGGCAGTGTTCTGCAATTCAGTAGCACTCACTCTATAATAACTATATTGGGTTTCTTCGTCCAATTAAGGAGAGTCTAGTTCATCTCAGATTGAAACCTTGCCCTCAGGTTCTGAGGGTTCGACGTGAGCTAGCCACCCTGTTAACTCCCATGACTTGAGGTCTTACAAGTTGCCTAGTGGAATCCTTCAAGATCTTTCTCTGTACAGCTTGTCTTCCTGCAAAACAGAATCAGACTTTTAACGCACCCCACATCAAATTGGAGAACAGTTTTTGCTTAAGAGTTTGTATCAAGCCCTCTTCTTCCAGTCTGGCATAATCAGAGTGTTCTTTGGGTAGAACTGTTGTGCCACAATCTCACCTTTTGGCTGCTCTCACCAAATCTGGTAGTGAGATAGGGGTAGCTGGATTCAACAATCCGATTAGAATTTTAATCTGTAGCTTCATTGGGGAGTCGATAACATGAAAATGAAGTCACCTGACGGCGACGCAATTCGTCGGGCGTAAGCGGAGGCAGATAAAGAAAGTACAAGCCACAATTTCTTTTATTTTGAATGTAAGTACAATTTTAATAAATATTGGAAGTTTTATTAATCTACTACACTATATGAGACATATTCTCTTTTGGGTAAGGCAACTGTTACTCATTGAAATGGTGGATCCCTAAGGCTACTGTAACATCTACCATATGGGAGGAGGAGTGGATAGCCCCTAGTTGCCAAAGGAGATAGTGATCAACTCTGGAGATGTCTCATTAAACATGCAGTTTTACATGCATTGGAGGTGAGAGTTCTGAAAGCACAAAAGTGGAACTAATTAATGCATGGAATTCACGTTAAGCACGGATTCTCATTTTATGGATTACGTTACATTTGGAATCATATGAACTTTACACTTGTATGTTTTTGGAGCACTTTGATATCAGTTCACTTTGATTGTGTAGTAATTGATGACACCTATATTTATTTATTATAATTAATTTAAGCATTATGAGCACTTTGTATTAAGTTTACTCAACCATGTTGGATTGATGTTTTTTAATATTCTGCAAGCAGCGGCGCTACATCACATTTTATTTATTTCTATTTAAGTTGCATTGTGGGAACACAATTGATAGCAGCAGCATTCACAGTAGAAGTCACTTTTAATATAGCACTTAATAGGTGCAGAAGTTTATTTAACGTATTCCATAACACTGCAAATGTTGATGTAAATACTTCCTCGGGTCCATTGAATGGCCTACTTAAAACTACTACTGGGATCAGTTGTATCTAGAGTCTTCTGCCAGTATAGTATACCTGTAATCAAATTCAAATAGTTTCTTCAACTATATGATCCATCAGGTGCTAAGGGTTGTGACCACATATTAACAAGAAAAATTCTGGATGAACCTTCTGCACACTGCTATATACCCTTTCTAGCAAACTTTGCATTTGAAAAACAGGGATTTTTAGTTCACATACATTGCAGTACATGTTTAAACTGGCCAACTGTGAAAAAGTAATTCCTCTCTGGCAAGTCCCTATTCTGCTCTGTAAAAATCGAATGCTACAGTAGATATAGTGTCACTATGGGACGTACAGACACAAGTTGTAGGAGAGCTACAAGTTTCAGGTTTGGCCACATCAATGTAATAGAAGTAAGATTATAATTGTTCTCAAATCCCAATAGTTTCTACATTTAATCCATCAGGTGCTAAAGCAGTGTGACTACATGTTAACACTAACTAAATATTCTGGATGAACCCTCTGCACACAGGTATATATCCTATCACAGGCAGACATTACAAACTTATACTAGGCGCATTAAACCTTCCCATGGATTTAGGAATGACTTATTGAATACAATAAAGTAAGATCAGTAAAGTTTCAGAATGAAAATGGGGAAAGCATATTAGGAGATTCTGATTTTTTTTGGGGTGGCTTTTTACTAAACGTTAAAGTGTTACTAAACCCACAACAGTAAAACCAGTATATATACAGTGGGGATCGAAAGTTTGGGCACCCCAGCTAAAAATTTGTATTAATGTGCATAAAGAAGCCAAGGAAAGATGGAAAAATCTCCAAAAGGCATCACATTACAGATTAGACATTCTTATAATATGTCAACAAAAGTTAGATTTTATTTCCATCATTTACACTTTCAAAATAACAGAAAACAAAAAAATGGCGTCTGCAAAAGTTTGGGCACCCTGCAGAGTTAATATCTTATACTGCCCCCTTTGGCAAGTATCACAGCTTGTAAACACTTTTTGTAGCCAGCCAAGAGTCTTTCAATTCTTGTTTGAGGTATCTTTGCCCATTCTTCCTTACAAAAGTCTTCCAGTTCTTTGAGATTTCTGGGCTGTCTGTCATGCACTGCTCTTTTAAGGTCTATCCATAGATTTTCAATTATGTTGAGGTCAGGAGATTGTGAAGGCCATGCAAAACCTTCAGTTTACGCCTCTTGATGTAATCCCCCATGGATTTCGAGGTGTGTTTAGGATCATTATCCATTTGTAGAAGCCATCCTCTCTTTAACTTCAGCTTTTTCACAGATGGCATCAAGTTACCATCCAAAATTTGCTGAAATTTTATTGAATCCATTTTTCCTTCTACTCGTCAGATGTTCCCTGTGCCACTGGCTGCAACACAACCCCAAAGCATGATTGATCCAACCCCATGCTTAACAGTTGGACAAAGGTTCTTTTCATTAAATTCTGTGCCCCTTCTTCTCCAAACGTACCTTTGCTCATTCTGGCCAAAAAGTTCAATTTTAACCTCATCGGTCCACAGAACTTGTTTCCAAAATGCATCAGGCTTGTCTATATGTTTATTTGCAAAGTTCAAACTATGATTTTTGTGGTGAGGACGTAGAAGAGGTTTTCTTCTGATGACTCTTCCATGAAGACCATAGTTGTAGAAGTACCTCTTTATAGTGGAATAGTGTACCACAACTCCAGTGTCTGCCAGATCTTTCTGGAGGGATCGTGCAGTCAAACGTGGGTTTTGAATTGTATTTCTCACAATCCTGCGAGCTGTTCTGTCTGATATTTTTCTTGGTCTTCCAGATCTTGCTTTAACTTCCACTGTTCCTGATGACTGCCATTTCTTAATTACATTCCAAACAGAGGATATTGACATCTGAAAATGCTTTGCTATCTTCTTATAGCCTTCTCCAGCTTTGTGAGCGTCAACTATTTTCACTTTCAGTTTTCCAGACAACTGCTTAGAAGAACCCATGGTGCTGATTGTTGGGGCAAGGTCAGATGAGTCTGGGCATTTAAAACCTTTGAGATTGACATCACCTGGTCTTCCCAGACGATGATTGAGAACAATCCATGACACTGGCAGGTCTCAGCTTTGCAAAGGGGGCAGTGCATGCTATAAATTCTGCAGGGTGCCCAAACTTTTGCAGACGCCATTTTTTTGTTTTCTGTTATTTTGAAACTGTAAATGATGGAAATAAAATCTAAATTTTGTTGACATATTATAAGAATGTCTAATCTGTAATTTGATGCCTTTTGGAGATTTTTCCATCTTTCCTTGGCTTCTTTATGCACATTAATACAAATTTTTAGCTGGGGTGCCCAAACTTTCGATCCCCACTGTATGCAGTAAAGCATGTTTGTTATACTCACTGTGGAACCTAAGGGGTTAATCCTCTGCATTGTGTAAAACGGCTGTTTGATCCTGATTGCTCTGTTTGTCCCCTTCTTCAAGCCATCACTTCTTATCTCCTGATAAGAGATACTGAACTGTAGGCATTTTGCACATGATCAGTTTGGTGGGGTTTTTTTTTTTTTAGAGAGTGCATGTGATCAGCACAGGGCCAATCAGCACTGGTCAGACAGAGGTCAGAGGTTTTGCATCCTTCTAAAGCAGAAATGAAACTCCTCCTACAAGCTTTAGCTAGTGCTGGGCTGGCCACAGATAGAAGCCACAAGACTGCTCTAACTTCTGATGATAAAAGATATTTAGCAGTTTTATATTTACTAAAATAATTGCATTTCCATGTTCTGTGTACTGTGGGAGACCAGATATAGTGAATGCAGGGTCCTGGGTTTAATAACACTTTAATCTATTTTCATCTACATGTTTTTGGGTAATTAAAGACACAAAACAATATAATCATTTGCAATCTGTACTTTAATAAAGATGAAAATGAACAATTGTTTTCAGTGTTATGGAATTAAAAAAAGGAAACAGCAGCTGGTTCAGCAGGGAACGACGGAATTCGATCCATGTGTGGGCAGGCTGATGGTACCCACGTCATTCCATAAATCAAACTGGGTACAACCAGTCTGTAAAATTTTTTTTTTCTCTAGGCACTAGCAGTAATCATTGTGTTCTGCTGGCCTAGAAAGCTCCCTGTTCCTCCCTCCTTCCAATGACTGTGTTGATGGTAAAAACAAGCGATTTTCTTTCCTTCCACCCGCAGTGGATGATCAGACAGGGAGTAACTGTATTTGCAGTTTCTTAAAAAATTAGAAGCAATAATGTAAAACAGTAATGTCTATTTGACTCAAGCAGGGTAACATGTGTCTGTATAGTAAAGTCTCTAAGATTCAATAACAGAGTCAAGCTGAGAATCACAATTCAGTAAAACAATTCAGAACACATATAGCTACTTGCAATTATCCTTAGAAACAGCATACTTCTCAATGAAGTCTAGGGTAGCTCTGGTAACACAGGCAAACACCTGGAGGGATCCAAGGACACAAGGGCCACCCAAGTGGAACTGTAATACTCTGGTAGCAAATGGAAATTCCCCACAGTAGCTAGGTCTTCTAGAAAATCTACATGCTATTAGGCTCTTGTCAGGATGCCAACTCTGACAGTAAAAAGCATCTCACCTGGCTGCATATCACTTTACCAGCTACCTCTGCCTCTGAGCTGCTAAGAAAGGTAAGCATAGAAACCTAGATTTCTGGAGGGTGTCCAGAAACCCAGGGAGTTGTGGGAAATAGAGTTAAATGGCCTGTGCCTGCATCTGAGCATGGCAAGTAAATGAACACTCTGCTACGCTATACTACGCTGTAAAAAGTATAGCACAATGTTGATTATCTCTTCAACCTCCTACAATGAACACTTGGATAGACAAGTGAATTCCATTCTACAGTTGCAAGAAAAAGTATGTGAACCCCTTGGGATTACGTGGAGTTTTGCCTGAATTGGGCATAAAATGTGCTCTGAACGTCATCTAAGTCACAACAATAGAAGAACACAGTCTGCTGAACATAATACTACACAAACATTAGATGTTGCCATGGTTTAATTGAACATAACATGTAAACATTCACAGTGCAGGGAGGAAAAAGTATGTGAGGCCCTAGCTTAATGACTTCTCCCAGAGCTAATTGGAGCCAGGAGTGAGCCAACCTTGACTCCAATCAGTGTGATGATATTGGATGTGTTGCTGACAGCTGTCCTGCCCTTAAAAAACAAACACCTGTTTTGGATTTACTGCTTTCAAGAAGCACTGTCTGATGTGAACCATGCCTCGCAGAAAAGAGCTCTCAGAAGACCTACGATCAAGATTTGTTGACTTGCATGAAGCTGGAAAGGGTTACAAAAGTATCTCCAAAAGCCTTGATGTTCATGTGTCCATGGTAAGACAGACCGTCTACAAATGGAGAAAGTTTAGCACTGTTGCTACTCTCCCTAGGCGTGGTCGTCCTGTAAAAATGACTGCAAGAGCACAGCACAGAATGCTGCATGAGGTAAAGAAGAATCCCAGAGTGTCAGCTAAAGACCTATAGAAATCCCTGGCACATGCTAACATTTTTGTTGATACATCTACAATAAGGAAAACATTAAACAAGAATGGAGTACATGGGAGGACACCATGGAGGAAGCCATTGCTGTCCAAAAAGAATATTGCAGCACGTTTGAAGTTTGCAAAAGAGCACCTGGATGTTCCACAGCACTACTGGCAAAATATACTGTGGACAGATGAAACCAAGATTGAGTTGTTTGGAGAAAAAAAGGCACAGCACACCAACATCAAAACCTCATCCCCACTGTAAAACATGGCGGAGGGAGCATCATGGTTTGGGGCTGCTTTGCTGCCTCAGGGTGTGAGGGACCGCCGAGCGGCACCACTAGCACTCCACCGGTCAGGCGTGCCCAGAGCGCGGAATCTAAGCCCCAGGGTACTTGTTCACCAGGGCCCCTGATGGTGGGGATGGACTTGTAGTACCCTGAGACCAGGTCGCCTCTACTGAGCACACCTGTCAGTGGTAGGGGAGAGCCAAATGTGAGGAGGTCGGGTGACCCTGATGGGATGGATGGATGGATGGCTGAGCAAGTGCGTAGTCAGACAGGCCGAGTCGGTAATGTAGAGGACGGTAAGGTACAAGGGAGCAGGCAGAGAATCGTCGGGTCACACGCCAGGTCAGCAACAGGAGGTCAGATCTACAGAGGGGCATCCAGGGAGAGAGGTCAGGCAAGCAAGGGTCTGGGCAGGAGAAATCAGCAAGGTCAAGAGCAATCCGGGTCAATAACTTACAGTATACAGGTTCACAGGATCAGGAATGCAGGTAAGACCAGAAGGCAACGAAATGACAGCTCAGGGACCTTTAAATATCCCGCCCTGCGCTGCCATTGGTGCCCAGCGGGCGGCCGCGGCTTCTACTGCGCATGCGCGAACTCGAACGCCGCGGCCGGCCCGGACCTAGTGCCCGTGTACTGGGAGGAGCAGTGCGCCTGCGCCGGGACCATCGAGGGACGGATCGCGGGGATCCCTGACATTGCCCCCCCCCTACGGGCAACCTCCGGATGCTCACCCGATCTCTCCACCACGGGTGATCACAAAGAAACCTCCGGACAAGCCTAGGCGCATGGACATTATGGGCTGGTTCCCACGAATTGTCCTCAGGGCCGTAGCCCTTCCACTTGATGAGAAATTGGGTCTGGCCCCCCCTTCGACGGCACTTCAAGATTGCCTCCACCTCAAATTCCTCTTCCTCTTCAACCGTTACGGCCTCCGGGGGCCTGGATTCCCGTTCCGGGAAGGCATCAGGGACTACCGGTTTCAACAGGGACACGTGGAAGACAGGGTGGATCTTGAGTGTGTCAGGGAGGACAAGTTCATAGGCCACCTCATTGACCATCCGTTTGATGCAAAAAGGGCCTATGAATTTAGGTCCCAACTTCTTCGACGGGCAAAGCATCCTCAAGTTTGACGTAGTCAGCCAAACCTTCTCTCCGGGCTGCAACACCAGGTTCCCTCTTCGCTTCCTATTGAAAGCCTTCTTATAGTCTTCTTGGGCTTGACGGATGGCTTCCTGTAATTTCTTATTGTTGGAGGTGAAGAAGGTCAGTGCATCCTGCGTCGCTGGAATCGGGCATTCCGGGACCAAGTCCGGGAGGAAGACCGGATGAAACCCATAGTTGGCGAAGAACGGGGACTGCCCAGTTGCTGAATGGCAAGCGTTGTTGTATGCGAATTCTGCCAAAGGGAGGAGTGGCGCCCAGTCGTCCTGAGAGAATGATGTGTAGCATCGCAGGTATTGCTCCAGGGTCTGATTGGTCCTCTCGGTCTGGCCATTGGTCTGAGGGTGAAATGCCGAGGAAAGAGACAGCTTGATATCCAGGGCTTTGCACAGCGCCCTCCAAAACCGCGAGGTAAACTGCACCCCTCGGTCCGAGACGATGTCTTCGGGAACCCCATGCAGTCTAACGATCTCTCGAATAAAGACTTGTGCCGTCTCGGCTGCAGATGGAGTCTTCCGTAAAGGGATGAAATGGGCCATCTTGGATAAGCGGTCCACAACCACGAGGATTGCTGTGTGATCCAGTGAAGGAGGGAGCTCGACTATGAAGTCCATGGAGATTCTCTGCCAGGGCCGTTCAGGGATGGGCAATGGACGTAGCAGGCCCCATGCCTTGTTCCTTGAAGGCTTGTTCCGCTGGCAGATGGCACAGGAGCCCACGTAGATCTTACAATCCTTGGCCATGTCCGGCCACCAGAAGGAACGCCGGAGAAGTTCCAGGGTCTTGGCCGGTCCAAAATGTCCTGCCAGTGGGTGGTCATGGCAATGTCCCAAGACTAAGGTTCGGGCATCCTCTGGCACCACAATCCGGTCCTCCCTCCATAGGAGTCCCTCCTTGTTCTGGAGGGGGGCCCCATCGGAGGTAGACATTGCTGTGGACGCCCTCAGGATCTCGGAGCGAAGGTTTGTCTGAAGGGCCAAGAAATTCCCTGCCGGAAGAATAGTGTCGGGCACTGGGATCTCCTTGGTGTCCTCATACATGCGCGATAATGCGTCAGGCTTCGTGTTTTTCGAGCCGGGCCTGTATGTGATGTGGAACTGGAACCTCGAGAAAAACAATGCCCATCTTGCTTGTCGTGGGCGTAGACGTTTGGCCGTCCTCAGATATTCCAGGTTCTTGTGGTCCGTGAATATCAGGATGGGATGGGAGGCACCTTCCAGCAGGTACCTCCATTCCTCTAAAGCGGTTTTGATAGCCAGTAGCTCGCGATCCCCAATGTCGTAGTTCCTCTCCGCCGGGGTAAGTTTCCGTGAAAAGAATGCTACTGGGTGAAGTAATTCCTTGGCGCCCTTCCGCTGGGAAAGGATGGAGCCAACCGCGTTTTCAGATGCATCTACTTCTAAGATGTAGGGCAGGGAGGCGTCGGGATGACCCAGAATGGGTGCCGAGGTAAATAACCTTTTTAGTGCCTCAAAGGCTTCCTGTGCCTCGGGCGTCCATCTGAATCGCGTCCCAAGCTTAGTTAGTTGAGTGATAGGGGAGACCAGACCCGAGAAGTTCTTGATGAACTTCCGGTAGAAATTTGCGAACCCAATAAAACGTTGGACACTTTTCCTGTCCGTGGGTTCAGGCCAATCTAGGATCGCCGAGACCTTCTGAGGGTCCATTGCGACCCCCGTGGTGGAGATAATCAGACCCAGGAATGTAACGCTAGCCTGTTCAAAGCAGCATTTCTCTGCTTTAGCGTACAACCCGTGCTGCCGCAACCGCCCCAACACCTTTGTTACATGTACCCTGTGCTCCCCCAGGGAGGATGAGAAAATCAAGATGTCGTCTAAGTAGACGATGACAAAGATGTCCAGGAAGTCCCTAAAGATATCGTTTACAAAGTGCTGGAAGGTGGCTGGCGCATTGCATAACCCGAAAGGCATGACCAGGTATTCAAAATGGCCGAATCGGGTGCGGAAGGCCGTCTTCCACTCATCCCCCTCCCTTATGCGAACCAAATTGTAGGCACCCCTTAAGTCCAACTTGGTAAATACTACCGCAGCCTTTAAGCTCTGGAACAATTCAGGTACCAGAGGTAATGGGTAACGATTTTTAATGGTGACCCTATTCAGCTCCCGATAGTCAATGCATGGCCTCAAAGTCTTGTCCTTCTTTTCTACAAAGAAGATCCCTGCACCTGCTGGGGAAGTGGAGGGACGGATGAATCCCTTACGGAGGCTATCCTCAATATAGTCCTTCAGGGCCCCTAATTCCAGCTCAGAAAGGGGAAAAATTCGTCCGAACGGGATTTCAGAACCGGGCAACAGATCAATTGGACAGTCATATGGGCGGTGGGGGGGTAGAGCATCTGCTCCCCGTTCACTGAACACGTCAAGGAACTTGTGATAGGCTGCAGGAACCACTTGTTTCAGACTGTCATCCCCCTCAGAGCACAAAAGAACCTGGGGGACCCCCGGGCCCGAAGTTCGACACAGTTCCCGACAATATGGGGAAGGGAACGAGACAACCCCAGTTTCCCAGTCAATTTGGGGGTTATGGGCCCGCAACCAAGGGAGCCCCAGAATGACTGGGAAAAGGGGTGATGCAATAGCATCCAGGCGGAGGAGTTCCCGGTGCTGACCGGCAATGGAAGTCATAATGGAAGGGGTCTCCTGGTTGACTACTCCTGACTTTATCCGGGAACCATCAGCTAAAAAGATATGAAACCCCTTCTCCTTTGGGCGGAGGGGAATACCCTGCTGGTGAGCAAAATTGATATCCACAAAACAGCTGCATGCCCCCGAATCAACTATGGCCGACACCTCCACGGTCCTTTCGGAAAGCTGAAAGGAGAGGGGAACAACTAAGTACTGGGACGGGGTCATATCGCCAACAGATAAAGAAGATGAAGTGAACTTACTCAGTTTCTGCGGGCAGGAACGCACCATGTGACCAGCTTCGCCGCAGTACAGGCACAGATTCTGGGAGCGTCTGCGCTGGCGTTCCTCAGGCGATAGTTTAGGCCGAGCCAGGCCTAGCTGCATGGGTTCGGGGGCATCTTCAGCCGGCAGGTTCTGGATGCTTGGCCTAGTATGTTGACCGGATCCCTGAAATGACCCCCAGGGATTTCCGCGACCCTGACCAGACCTCTCCAATCTGCGCTCCCGTAGCCTACGGTCAATTTTAATAGTGAGTGCAATCAAGTCCTCTAATATCTCGGGCACCTCTACCCGGGCGAGCTCGTCTTTCAGAGCCTCAGATAGGCCCATACGAAACTGGTGTAAAAGGGCGAACTCGTTCCAACGAGTGTCACCCATCCAGCGCCTAAAGTCAGAGGCGTATTCCTCAGCCGTCCGCCGACCTTGTCGGAGTGTGTATAACGTGGCCTCGGCCGAGGCCGCCCGTTGTGGGTCATCATATAAGATGGCCATAGCGTTAAAGAAGCTGTCGACCGAAATCAGGTGAGGGTCATTGTTTCCCCTTAGTCGGTGGGCCCAGTCTTGGGGTTCACCCTGCAGCAGGGAGACAACAAACCCCACTTTCACTGACTCTGTCAAAAAGGTCCGTGGCTGTAGTTCAAAAAAGAGAAGACAAGAGTCACGAAATGACCGAAAACGTGTGCGATCCCCATGGAAGCGCTCGGGTAAGGGTACTCGGGGTTCCGCCATAGGGAGTGATGTGGGAGGCCCAGGAGCCGGCTCGTGGGCTGCTGCGACTGGAGGTGCAGGAGCCGGGGCCTGTGAAACAGGAACAGATATGGTGCAGGCCTGAAACCGATTCTCGATCTGCAGACATCTGTCCTGTAATGTGTTTACAGCTTGCGTCAGGGTAGACAGGTGCCTGCACACCTCGTCCAACGGGGTGAGTCCTCCTCGAGGCTCAGTCATGGCCTTCTGGTACTGTGAGGGACCGCCGAGCGGCACCACTAGCACTCCACCGGTCAGGCGTGCCCAGAGCGCGGAATCTAAGCCCCAGGGTACTTGTTCACCAGGGCCCCTGATGGTGGGGATGGACTTGTAGTACCCTGAGACCAGGTCGCCTCTACTGAGCACACCTGTCAGTGGTAGGGGTGTCCGCCAGGGGTTCCAACCAGGGAGAGCCAAATGTGAGGAGGTCGGGTGACCCTGATGGGATGGATGGATGGATGGCTGAGCAAGTGCGTAGTCAGACAGGCCGAGTCGGTAATGTAGAGGACGGTAAGGTACAAGGGAGCAGGCAGAGAATCGTCGGGTCACACGCCAGGTCAGCAACAGGAGGTCAGATCTACAGAGGGGCATCCAGGGAGAGAGGTCAGGCAAGCAAGGGTCTGGGCAGGAGAAATCAGCAAGGTCAAGAGCAATCCGGGTCAATAACTTACAGTATACAGGTTCACAGGATCAGGAATGCAGGTAAGACCAGAAGGCAACGAAATGACAGCTCAGGGACCTTTAAATATCCCGCCCTGCGCTGCCATTGGTGCCCAGCGGGCGGCCGCGGCTTCTACTGCGCATGCGCGAACTCGAACGCCGCGGCCGGCCCGGACCTAGTGCCCGTGTACTGGGAGGAGCAGTGCGCCTGCGCCGGGACCATCGAGGGACGGATCGCGGGGATCCCTGACACAGGGCCTGGACGGATTGTTGTCATTGATGGGAAGACATTTTGCTGGAAAACGTATGACCATCTGTCCGCCAACTGAAGCTCCGCAGAGGATGGGTGATGCAACAGGACAATGACCCAAAGCATACAAGTAATTCAACAAAACAATGGCTGCAACAGCACAGAATACGCCTTCTGGAGTGGCCCAGTCAGAGTCCTGACCTCAACCCGATTGAAATGCTGTGACATGACCTTAAGAGAACGATTCACACCAGACATCCCAAGAATATTGCTACACTGAAACAGTTTTGTGAAGAGGAGTGGTCCAAAATTACTCATGATTGTTATGCAGGTCTGATCTGCAACTACAGGAAACGTTTGGTTGAGGTTATTGCTGCCAAAGGAGGGTCAACCAGTTATTAAGTCCAAAGGTTCACATACTTTTTCCTCCCTGCACTGTGAATGTTTACATGTTATGTGCAATTAAACCATGGCAACATCTAATGTTTGTGTAGTATTATGTTCAGCAGACTGTGTTCTTCTGTTGTTGTGACTTAGATGACGTTCAGAGCACATTTTATGCCCAATTCATGCAAAACTCCACATAATCCCAAGGGGTTCACATACTTTTTCTTGCAACTGTACATACAGCAAGTTTAACGTGTACACATAGAGGGAGCTCCCAAAATTTGAGAAGATCTGGAATCGTTGTTTATGGTTAGTCGTTTAATGGCTCCTATTCAATGGCTCCTATTCAAAAATTTTATTTACTGTAAGTCACATTGTTCTGTTCTGTACTTTTTCATTTTTTTTTGTAAAACAAACTATGAAAAACCTTAATAACTGGTCACTTGGGTCAGGATTACAAACATTTTTCAAACTGGAAGTAGTAGGAAAATTGTCCAGGATACACAGCACACTTGTTTATCTTCTTCCCGTCTGGTCCATTTCGATAAACGGCCAGACGGGAGTACTGCCGATGCGGGTGGACATTTCTAAACGTCCCCCCACATCTATTGCCTGTGCGCGCTTCCTAGGAGCCCGCAGCACCGCGAACACAGATCGCTGTACGGGACCTCAGTGTGAGGTCCCGATTCATGTGATCACTGATTGGCTAATCAGTGATCACATGAATAGAAGTAAACAAGATGTCACTTCCTGACATAATTGCTTACTACTTGTGAGATCTATGAATGATCACAGAGGTCACATGGCACAAGGTTATTCACAACAGCCTTGTACCATGTGACAAGCTGTGACCAATCACACAGCTCACACAGTATTTCTCAATGGCTGCAGGAATGCAGCCAGAGAGAACGAAAAATGATTGCTTTTACAGCCTTTATGGGTGTAAAAGCAATCCGTGTAAAAAAAGTAAAAAAAAAAAATCTTCACCCCCCCACAAGTAGTATAGTGTCACTATGGTGACACTGTACTGCTAGGGTTACAGTATGTTAAAAAAAAAACCCATAAATAATATAGAGAAATAAAATAAAATTGTAAAAACAAATTAGAAAAATTTTATAATTTTTAGTTATAAACTAATTTGGGCTATTTTTTTTACTAAAAAGATAGATGAATACATTTTGGCCAAGATTTATGAAGAAAGATTATTTGCAAAATTTTATTAGAAAAACACTTATTTTCAAAAGTTTTGGACTTTCATTTATATAGAAAAAAAAATAAAAATCCCAGTGGTGAATAAATACCACCAAAATAAAGTTTGATCTGTCTCAAAAAAATGCTAAAAAATTCATATGGGTACAGTGTTGTATGACCGCACAATTGTCATTCAAAGTGTGATAGCACTGAAACCTGAAAAGTGGCCTGGACTGGAAGGGGGTGAAAGTGTCCAGACTTGAAGTGGTTAAGCATGTTCATTGAGGTTCACCAGCTTCTGGGTTACCTTTTGGTAGTAATTAGCTTAATAGCGATACCAATCATTAATGAGCTGAGGGCTAGAAGCAATGCAAGTCCCCTCCGGAAAATCAACTGTTTAGTGGACAGGATTTCACCTACAACATTAGTTGTTTCCATTGGTGGATCATCTTTTATCTCCAGTTGCTTTGTATGGTTCCCTCCTGAGGCCATGTCATGCATGGCAGTAGCATTAACGCTGGAATCAGACATTGTTGTGCCCCCTGTAATACAGCAGAGATATACAGATAATATCATTTTCTTAAGATAATTAAATGTGTTAAAAATGACTAACTAGTGGTAAATATGACTGTAATTTAAATATAAACAATGACAAAAAAAAGATTTATTTAAAGCTTTTTTTCTCATTCTTGCTCTTTTTTTTTTTCATCTCCTTTTCCCCTCTCCCCCTCCTAAGCATTAGTCCATTGAACATTCTACATATTGCCTGTTATTTAACCTCTGTTAGTCTGGGTGGATATTACTCACTTTAATGGTTAATAGGAAAGACTTTTACATTCAGTAATTTTTGATGGGGAAATGCTTGCCACAGCTCTATTTTGTTCTGCTGAGGGTGTGTGTTTGGGGAACGCGGGGAGCCTTCTCGGCCAGCAGAACACAATGATTACTGTTTTTCAAATATAAAAAAAATCTGACATCTGGCTTGAATTCGGTACAATCAGCCTGGCTATATGCCTGAATGCAAAAAATAAACTTTCTTCTTTTGTATGGTTACATGTTTGGATAAGAGTTTATCTCAGTTTGTAAATCTCTAATATCTGTTTCAGTGTTTCTGTGTCTCTCCTCTCAGTCTATCTCCCAATTCCTTCCAGGTTCCTTAAGGGTGTGTGCTGACATCTAAATAATATAGTTGTTTGTATATCTTTACTTGAGTGATTGGTAGCAAACGAGTCTAAAAATGTTTGTGGAGATGTTGGGGGGCCAAGGGCAAAGAAAGGGTGGGTGTGAAAAGGCACCTATCTTTGCTCTGTTTTTGAGGTGTAGGGGATAAAGAAGCTCTGTTTACCAGAGTGAAGATTGAGCATTTGTATTTGCCAAGGGTGTGAAAAATGGAGCCCCCCACTTTTCCCCAGTGAGGCTCCACTTTTGCAGGATTAGAGCATACATTGGTAACCATAGAGAGACTTTAGTGAGCCAAATATAAGTGAAATAGTTTATAGGCCCAGAGCACTGCTGATGCACTACACTTGGGAAGTTTTTGGATCCTAGTGGTAAAATATCAGTGCAATGTGAGAACCACATTAAGAGAATCTTAAAGTTATATACAAATGAGGAAACCTGTTAAAATATTTTGTAGATTGCTTGCCTCTATCCCCTTGAGCTGATGAAGAATACAGTGATCTTTGTTTTCTAGGGGATGAGGATTATCAAAAAGATGTCCAATCGAACATTATATTGTTTTCTTACTTACCCTTCCATACATTTAGAAAACAAGAACAGTCATTTACCATATATCAAATAATATAGCAACACAGGGTTCACTATTTGGTCAACTTACCACTTTCCACCAAGCCAAATGTAGATTTCAAAACATCTGTTCTGGGGTCAGGGACTATCAGTGGTTTCACTCCAGCTCTTGTTTTAGCCTGGCAAAGTGAAATTTATAACAGGTGTTATTAGTACAAATAATATCCTAACATACAGTATGTTCTAAGGGGGCAAGGTTCTATAGAAAATGATAATCTTCTGTTTTCTATAGAAGCCATTCATACACAGGGACTTCTGTCTCTGTCCTGAATACTATACATCCTATAAAAATGATGTGCTTAAAAGGAGAAGTACCGTATTTGCCGGCGTATAAGACGACTGGGCGTATAAGACGACCCCCCTACTTTTCCTGCTAAAATTTAGTGTTTGAGCTATACTCGCCATATAAGACTACCCCTCTTCCAATGCACACCAGTGGCAGGAATAGTGCTCCATCATTGGTATCAGTGGCAGGAATAGTGCCCCATCATTGGTATCAGTGGCAGGAATAGTGCCCCATCATTGGTATCAGTGGGCGGAATAGTGCCCCATCATTGGTATCAGTGGCAGGAATAGTGCCCCATCATTGGTATCAGTGGCAGGAATAGTGCCCCATCATTGGCATTAGTGGCAGGAATAGTGCCCCATCATTAGTATCAGTGGGAGGAATAGTGCCCCATCATTGGTGTCAGTGGGAGGAATAGTGCCCCATCATTAGTATCAGTGGGGGGAATAGTGCCCCATCATTGGTATCAGTGGCAGGAATAGTGCCCCATCATTAGTATCAGTGGGGGGAATAGTGCCCCATCATTGGTATCAGTGGGGGGAATAGTGCCCCATCATTGGTGTCAGTGGGAGGAATGGTGTCCCAACATTGGTGTCAGTGGGAGGAATGGTGTCCCATCATTGGTGTCAGTGGGGGGTGGAATAGTGCCCCATCATTGGTGTCAGTGGGGGGGGGGGATAGTGCCCCATCGTTGATGTCAGTGGGGGGGAGGAATAGTGCCCCATCGTTGGTGTCAGTGGGGGGGAGGAATAGTGCCCCATCGTTGGTGTCAGTGGGGGGGAGGAATAGTGCCCCATCGTTGGTGTCAGTGGGAGGAATAGTGCCCCATCGTTGGTGTCAGTGGGAGGAATAGTGTCCCATCATTGGTATCAGTGGGAGGAATAGTGCTCCATCATTGGTATCAGTGACACCAATGATGGGGCACTATTCCTCCCACTGACACTTGCTGACCCTGTTCTCGTATGGTGCTGCTGCAGCCAGCATATGTGGTTGCAGCAGCACCTCTACACTGACCACTTACCTGCTGGTCCTGCACTCGATTTTTGCGGGGCCGCTCGGCTCCACCCCCTCGCCGGTGATTGGCCGCCTGTGTGCCTTTCCTGAGCTACAGTTCTGGCGGCCAATCACTGGTGAGGAGGCGGAGCCGAGCAGCCGCACGAACATCCAGTGGCCGAACTGAAGGCGCAGCCGCGCTTCCTGGACCGGATCGTCGTGGGACCGGAACCAGGTAAGAAACAGCCGCTGCCCACCCCTGTACTTAGTGTCCCTTCCATTGGGGGAAGGGGGGGGGGCGGCGGCGGCAACGCGCCGCCCCCCTAAAAAGTGTCAGTATGCCGTATACCGGCGTATAAGATGACCCCCGACTTTTGAGAAGATTTTCAAGGGGTAAAAAGTCGTCTTATACGCCGGCAAATAGGGTATATCTTTTTTGGCTGTACCTCTACAGCCCTCTGTCAGCTGACATCAGGGCTCAGAAAATATCCCACTTTACACTTTACAGTGAGCCACTGAGAGCCTGAGCTAGCCACTCCCATGCCCTTCACAGTGAGCACTGGAGGGGCAGAGCAGAGAGCCGGAGACTAATAGCTGACTCTCAACATTGGCTCCCGCTGCTGTCAATCAAACTCTGATGAGAGAGTGGGAACTGGCTTGAACCACTCTGTCTGTGCCAGTGGCTTTCTATGGGGGCACTTGCTGAAGAGAAGGAGCCAGGAGCATGGCAGGGGACCCAAGAAGAGGAGGATTTTAGCTGCTCTGTGCAAAATGATTGCACAAAGCAGATAAATATGACATGTTTATTATTTTAATTACTTTAACTGTGAATATTGGCCTAGAATTATTGATCTCACTCAAGCAATATGCAACATGTGTATCACAAGCAACATTTGTGTACATGGGTACCCCCGACAGGTGTGTTTAAGTTTGTGTGTGGGCGGTGTGGGGGGGGGGGGGTTCTTTCACGAAAACGTAATTTGTATCACATAGAGGACAAACAGTCTCCTATGTGATGTAATATTTTAAGACCGGTTCTCTTTATGAGACATCAGGACCTTTAGACCCTTGATGTTTCACCTGCCTTCAATTAAAGCTAATGGAGCACAGATTGCAAGGGCCAGGGAAAGTGTCACCAGAAACCAGACATGACATTTTACAGGTCGCTTCTGGGTTCATTCTAGTTAGGCAAGATCAGCAAATGAACGTTAGCTGGTGTCTCTCCCATCTAGTGGCACCCGTCATGCAAGTCCCAGACCTGCAGGTTGAAAGACGGCGCCTGGGAAGCATGGCGATAAGGGGGGAATGGTGGGAAGGTGGGGTTGGGCCTAGCGGGGCCACACTCTGAGGGTCATAGAAAATGACTGTGACTGTCATTGGGAGCCCCCGCTGCCACCACTGCAACTCTTACAGCAGTGGCACTAAAAGGATTATTGGTTGGCCCGGAATAGAAGATTTCACCAGCTATTGATACTGCAGGTGAAACCTTGACAAAATAGCAAAAACTTCAGGCAAGACACAGGCGATAGCCAAATCCCAAGCCAAGTTGTGTGAGTTAGCAAGAAGTCACATCCCTGTTCACACACTGGAGAAACCGGATACTTTTGAGTATAGAAGTACATTTAACTCCATTTTCTTCTAAAAGCTGAGCTGCAAGTCAGCAGGTCTTAGCCCTGTTGGGTGGAGGCAGGGGGTCCTTAGACAAATTATAAGCTCCAACTTAGTGTTGAATTGGAACTTACACAGCCAATTTTCAGGGGGCTCCATCAGGTGAACAGCCAGACTGAGGAGTACATGAAAGATATAAACCTGTCCTTTAACCTCCACAACCTGTTACTTTTCCCCCAGCCTACAAGAATTAAATCAGATAATCAAACATTAACTGTGGTAGGTGGTATATTAACAGCTAAGTATAATAACAACTGTAAAAATCTCACAGAGAAACTCACATTTATTCAAATGGTTTTTGTAATTCTTTGCAAGCCAAATCAACACATTTACTTAAAGGATAGGTTCACCTTTCGGAACATGTTACATGTTACACCCATTTTCAGGGTGTAACATGTTAGGAACGGCCCGGCCCCCACTGATCCCCGTTGTGACAGCTAGGGGATCTTTTCCTCCTTCTCCACTTGCTGTCACAATTTAAACAAAACGTGACCATGCGGATACATCACTCTTTCACAGTATTCTGTGAATGGGAACACTACAAGTTCCGACAGCCTTTGCGGCTGTCAGCTTGTAGTTTTAAGTGAACTGCTACCACACTGTGGAGCGCCATGGTAGTTTATTGAGCCTTCCTGTCAGTAAGTATCTGCTTGCCCATACGGGATGTACAAGCAAGTAGATACAGTGACAGGTCAGACGGAGACCTTCATGGCACCAGCGATCTGATCGCTGGTGTAATGCTTTAAAGGCTCCAGAAACAAAAAATAATAAATGTACATTTTTTTAACTGCAAACAAAGTGCATGTATTATTTTTTGTTAAAAGGAGAACTTATCCTTTAACTGCCACCCTCCCCTCTACAAATATTTGTGATTTGGGGCTTGCATTAGACTACAAACTCTCTTTCCACCCCTGTGTAAAAGTAGAAGGTACTAATCAGCCAACCACCAGTCTTCCACATGAAAGGAATAAGAGTGATTCAGATTCTCCCTATACCAAGAAGTACCAGGTATTCCTCTTCACTACAAGCTGCCAAATGGAAAGGGGAAAAGAAGGAAAGTTTATTATGTGCTGGTGGGGAGGGAGGCAGTCAAGCTGACTTGCCCTGCATGGCAAAGCACAGCTTCACATTATGTCTAACGTCTTAACTCCGTAAGCTCATTACCTCTTCACAGGTCTTGTGCCAGTTCAAACAAAAGATATAGGGTATGTAGATGCAGTTTTGCAGGAACATTGGACAAAACAATCCAATCCACAGACCTTAAAGACAAAACATACATCTGAAAAATATACAGCTATTAGCACCAAATACTATAATAACTGCTATGCAAAAAGAACCATATTGTGAAATCTATTAGCCAGTAAGAAGAAAATAATTCAAGTACAGTTATTCTCAGGGCAAATTGTTGTCTGATATAAGTGTTGTTGTTCTAACTATTCTGTAGAATGCTGGGAGGGCACGTTGCTAATTTCTGTAGCCAGACAGTACTGACATTCCTGTACCTCTGGGCCCTATAGTACCTGCATGGTCTTGTATGGTTATAGTTATAGTTAAGCCCTTGCAGCTGACTGTTACTATCTACTATTACCATGTGAGAGCATTAAAGAACATTTCAAGCATACCATGCTGCTGTCTACAAGGAATACCCTACCACCCAGTTGCTTTACAAGTGCTAATGAGGTGATGAGGAGTTGATGACTTAGCATACAACTATCACCTTGTTCCTCCTAAGCCAGCCAAATTCAGCATATCTATGTATGGGCACACTGGTAGTACAGAAATCGATCTACTGATCTCAGCAGGAGTGAAATCCCTCATCTGCTTCAAATGTGTGGATGAGGGAATCTGGTCACTTTTTTGTTCAAACCTCTGGCTGAACAAAATACTTATATTGTGTATAATTGATTTTTTTTAGATTTATTTTTGTTATTGTTCAAGTTTAGAATTTCAATTACTTAAATATTCATTGTTAATCAAGCACTGAGGGTTATTGCTGTTGTGTTTTTTTTTTTCTTAAAGCGGAGTTCCACTCAAAAGCGGAAGCTCCGCTTATTTGCCACCTTCCCCCCTCCACTGCCATATTTGGCACCTTTTGGGCAGGAGGTATCCGCTCCTACTTCCGGCTCAGTTTGCCCTGGCGAATTGAGCTGGAAATTCGGCCCTCTCCTTGCTCTCACAGTCTCCTGGGAACTTTCACAGGTCCCAGGAGACTGCCAGACCAATCAGGAGTCTCGCCGCGACTAGTGGGCACTAGGCTGTGAAGCCGGACACTGTCACAGCTTGGTGCCCACAGTAGAGATGCCGGTGCCGTGGAGGACAGAAGGAGAGAAGGGTCTCTTTGGGTGAGTACATTGCTAAACACCGGGACAGGTAAGTGACTGTTTATTAAAAGTCACCAGCTACAGTTTTTCTAGCTGCTGACTTTTAATAAACACAAAAACAGCTGGAACTCCACTTTAAGGTTTTTGTATAGCTCTCTAATTAAAAAATAGAAATGCAATTTGATTTTTGCACCTCCAAAGACACAAAACAATTTAAAAGTAGAAACAGAATCTTTGTATGGAAAGAATGTTACGATAAACCCCAATAAACAGAATTGCAATTTACCAACAAAGTATAACGTATATTAACTATTCACTTATTCTTTTACATGGACAATTATTTTTTTAGTTTTTGTTATAAAATTTTGTAAATAAGTGATTTTTCTCCTTCACTGAGGTGCGCTAATGAGGCTGCAGTGATGGGCACTGATAAGCTGCACTGATGGACAGTGATAGGTGGCACTGGTAGGTGGCACTGATGGGCATTGACAGGCATCACTGATGGGCACTGAAAGGCAGCACTGATAGGCGACACTACTAGGCGGCACTGACTGGCACTGTTAGGTGGCACTGACTGGCACTGTTAGGCAGAACTGGCGGGCACTGATAGGCGGCACTGATGGGCACTGGCAGGCAACACTGACTGGCACTGACTGGCACTGATAGGTGGCAATGACTGGCACTGATGGGTGACACTGAAAGGCAGCTCAGATGGGCACTGATATGTGGCATTGATGTGCACTAGTAGGCACTGATATGTGGCATTGATGTGGCACTGATGGGCACTGGCACGTGGCACTGTTCAGCACTGACAGCTGGCACTAATGGACACTGACAGGTGGCACTTCTGGGGCCACACTGATCATCAGTGCCCTGATGATCAGTGTACATGTCCCCTCCGCGGAATGCCGGTTTCCGGCTCTCCTCTCCGGCATTTCCCTGTTTACATGTGATCAGCTGTGATTGGACACAGCTGATCACATGACCGAGCCGACATCTTTGGCTCTTTCCGTGGATCGGTGATCTGCTGTATCCAAGGGACACAGCGCACCGCCGATTGCCGCGCTGCGTGTTCCCGGAGCCGCGCATGCGCGGTGAGAATGGAAGGACGTCATATGACGTCCTCCCAGAACGAGAGAACCACCTTGTGCCTGTCATTGGACTATATGGTACCAAATAAAATACCAAAATGCATGAAATTATATAAATGGTAAACCCAAATCCCTGCAATCAAACTATTTTGTAGAAAGACATTTAAATGGACAAGTAAAAAAAATTATCCTGGTTGCTATTGCTTTGCCCCAGAATAACTGGCAGTTTGAAGTGCCCTTAACCAAACCCAAACTGATAAAAGCAAACATTCAGCCAAGATGAACATTCATACTTCTAGTTCCATTTAGTGATGGTGATTCTTAAGGGCAATTAGACTGCATGCACCTTATACATACCAGTGCTTGCTGTGGGCAAATTAAAGACACTCAACTCACATGAAACATCCAGACTTAGACTACATTTCCAGAAACTCTCTTACAGTAGGTGTATGGGAAGCCTAAACTTATATACAGAATGACAGAAGATCTTATATCTACAGTATGGGCATTTCTAGATTCCCATTGCCAGCAGATCTGGAGGACAATAGCTTTTGTAATTATTGCTATTGTGTTGACCATGATAAGCCAACATCAAAGCTGTTTGGCAGCAGCTTCATCTCTCTTCGTCTGACCAAACAAGTATATACATGTATGCTTGGTCAGGCTACCAATGGCCATCTGTGGATGAGCATAAATATAATGTCACAGGTTCCCACAGGTTCACTCTTGCCATTTCTTTACAATTCATGACAAAGTTTTCTATCTGTCTTAATGTTGGAAGTATGGGGAGAAAGATGGTGCATCCTAATAAAATATCAATGGCTTTTTGTTTACTTATTAACTAGTTTGAATTATTAATACAATTAAATAAGGAGTATTAGTGTGGCTGCCAACCATTGCTTACTGCTGTTGGGAGGAGTGCTATTGTTTATAGTGATGTCAGTGTTGCTGAAGATCACATGGACTGATATTAGCATGCCAAAGTGGATGCACACTCACTGCACCCTTGCTATAGATACTGTATATTGTAATGGGGCTGCATGCTTGTTTACATTTTTTTTTAATCCAGGAAAATTTTTGTAATATGACAGGAGCATTGCTAAACTGTGTGATACTAGATTTAGAAGACATGTAAGATATAGTGATAATAGTGGCTAGATTCAGCTGGTGGATAATCCTTGTACAATGATTTCTAAAATGGTAAAGGAGAAGCCATTTAGGAGTAATGTTGGGCTAGATGTTTGAGTGAAACGCAAGTTCGACTCGGACATCTGCCGGAAGGGTGTTTGCCGTTCGGCCACTGCACCACAAAATGCACTGTGCCCTGACAGTGCATTGTGATTGGCCAAAGCAATGCACCTGACCATCAGGTGCAATGCTTTGGCCAATCACAGCGCATGATGACACCACAAGGGGCGGAGTGACCCCACCCCTTATGATGTCGTTAATGTATTTAAGAACGGTCAGACAGCCGGGAGCCAGGGTCGGTGGTGGTGGTGGGCATCGGGATTGACGGGGACATTTTTTAAATTTTTGTTTGATAAAAAGGACTTGTCAAAGAAATTGTTTACACTACACTTTTTTTTGTGAATGGGAAGCGGTTTCATGTACCCCATACTCATTCACATGGGGGGGGCAGGATCTAGGGCAGGGGTGGGCAAACTTTTTGACTCGAGGGCCGCAATGGGTTCATATATTGTACCCGGGGGCCAGACCAAGAGTAGATGAATGATGTGTATGTGTCATCCATAGTAAGTATAGTAATATTCCCCCATAGTAAGCATAGTAATTCATCCCCCATATAGTAATTCATCCCCCATATAGTAATTCATCCCCCATAGTAATTCATCCCCCATATAGTAATTCATCCCCCATAGTAATTCATCCCCCATATAGTAATTCATCCCCCATAGTAATTCATCCCCCATAGTAATTCATCCCCCATAGTAATTCATCCCCCATATAGCAATTCATCCCCTATATAGTAATTCATCCCCCATATAGTAATTCATCCCCCATAGTAATTCATCCCCCATATAGTAATTCATCCCCCATAGTAATTCATCCCCCATATAGTAATTCATCCCCCCTATAGTAATTCATCCCCCCTATAGTAATTCATTCCCCATATTAATTCATCCCCCAGATTAAGTCCCCAAGTCCCCCCTGTGTCAATTCACTTACCTTTGCTCTGCGCCGTTCCGGTGTAGCATGAAAATCTGTCTCCTATGAGGATCTGTCCCCCTCGACGTATCTGCGCATGTGCCAGTTTCAGGCATTAGCAGCCGATCGGCGATCTCCGGAACATGCGCAGATACGTCGAGGGGGACAGATCCTCATAGGAGACAGATTTTCATGCTACACCGGTCTTCAGGGCGGACTGTGAGAGGAGCCTAGCGGGAGCCTAGCGGGAGCCTAGCTCCGCGGGCCGGATTAAAAGGTCCGCCGGGCCGTATACGGCCCGCGGGCCGTAGTTTGCCCATTGCTGATCTAGGGGCCCCATTGTTAAAGGGGGCTTCCAGATTCTTATAAACCCCCATGCTTGCAGACCCCCACAACCACCGGCCATGGTTGTGGGGAAGCAGTCCTTACCCCCATCAACATTGGGACAAGGTGCTTTGGGGGATAAGGTGCCCCCAAAGCACCCCCCATGTTGAGGGCACGTGGCCTGGCATGGTTCGGTGGGGGGCCCTCACTCGCCTCCCCCTTTCCTGACCTGCTGGGCTGCATGCTCAGATAAGGGTCTGGTATCTTTTTTAAAGATTTAACAATCCATACTAGACCTGAAGGGTATGTATGGGGGGGACCCCACACTTTTTTTTTATTTTTGTAATTGCTGGGCAATGCCAGCAATTTTTTACATTCATCTGTCAGTGGGGAACCACGTTGACAGCTGAAACATTAAAGAATGCTTTTAGTTGCTATACGGTAAGATGCGGTAAGATACTGCTTAATGAATTGTCCCCTCTGTTCGAAGTTGAACTTTCATTAGGTTTGAATGTTCGACTGCGAACTGAACAGAGGATTGTTTGGTCCATCACTATTTAGGAGCTCTAAAAATGGCTGAAACATTTTCTTCTTTATTTATTCAAGTGAAAACATTGTACTCTTTCTGTAGAAATTTGGAATAGATGTAAGCCCCATGACTAAAATCTCATACAGGTTTTTACAGGCTAATGTAGTTTCAAAGGCTGTTTTCAGCCTTTTCAAATGTGCAAATTTCTATGAATTAATACCTGCTAATTGTTCCGCAAAGATCGTTATTCAGACACTTCCTGTTGAAGTGGTAGTAAAATTGTGGAATGGAAAGTCCTCTGACAGGGAGGGTTTTTATAACAGAAGACACCCTAGTAGTCTGTTCTGCCATAAATGTCCCCCTTGCCTGTTCAAGGTAATGTAATCGGAGCTACACATGTGCAGCTCATACCACATTTACGGCCCGCTCTGCGTCCCGCGGCGATCTGACTCCCATGCAGGTGCATGCAGACAGGAAGTGACCAATGGAGATCAGCTGCACAGAGATGTAGAAAGGATGAAAAACAGTTTGTGATGAACTGTGTGTAAGAGGTGTAGAAAATAGGCAGCCCCATAAAATTTAAATCCAAAGCCTAATACCTAATATAACAGTAATCTATCTTTGTCAACAGAAGATACTAGTGATTGCATTTTTATTGTAACATCACAAGAGGGCAGAACTACTTCCTGTGATAATAGGAAGACACAGAAGTAGGAACCAAAAGTCTAACACTTTGTTTCCTACAGGCCAGTGATTACAGTGAACATATCCAGTCACATGTAATTAAGGGTTTTCTGTGTTTGTTACAGATAAGCAGGAGGCTGTTTAACATGATAATAGGACAAAATGACTTAACATGTGCCCTGGTGGTTAGTAAATGTCGCTGTTACTATTATGCAATCAGATTACTTGTAGCATAAATGTGAATATATATTGCAGCTATGTGATTTGGCGCTAAGATACAGGGAATGTGATTTCTCTATTGTAATACGCTATTGTTATGCAGAATAGTTTCCTAGCATATCTGCAGAGGTCTAGATATTCAGTATTGCAATTAAAGATGTTTATTCAAGTATATGAAAATACTTATTAATGTATATGGAAATATTTAGTAAGGTATAGAGGACAGTGATTACAGTGAACATATCCAGTCACATGTAATTAAGGGTTTTCTGTGTTTGTTACAGCCATTCCTAATAAAACACTTCTGGTTTCACCCAACCCATCCTTCGCACAGTTGAATTATTTACCGTATGTGCAACAAAATTGGCGCCCAACGTGGGGCCGGGTGAAAGGAACGCCAAAAGGTCCGGAAGTGAAAAGGAGTGACTACACTGTCCGTGGTGAAGTTAAAGAAAAACATTAGGAGTATGGATATCGAAAAGTTGCAAGATGAAATCAATGAACATCTGATTCACATGACAGTCGATGATCTCATGGAGACTTGTCAGTTTATAAAGGCCTCCGAAGCAAGTATGGCAAAAGGAAAAACCCGGCGCCATTACATGCGGATAGTGAATGAGGTGTTAGATGAACTGGTAGAGACTGAAAGTGAAGAAGTGGTGACACAATTTCTGCAAGCAACTAAGAAATTCATTGGTGAGTTAGAGAAGAGAGATAACATTGAAGCACCAAGCGATAGTGGCAAAGACCCTCAAGCAGAACAACAGTTAAAGGATTTAAAACAGCAATACTACAGTGTACAGGAAAAACTTCAAGAAACGGCCAAGATGATCGAGGGACAGATGAAAGAACTTAGCACTAAAGACAAAGACTCAAAAGGAAGTCCTGCAAATCAAGACCCTAATCTAGTTGCTCAGAGACTTTCCCATACTAACTTGCCAGAAGTTACAATCAGAAAGGACTTTAAAATTGCTGGTCAGATAGGTGAAAAGGAACAGAAAGATAAGCTGTCCTATACTAACCTCATGCACCAGATTGACATGGGACTGCAAAAGGGATATTCCGAGTCAGAGCTTGTGGAAGCTGTGGTGAAAGCCATTAGTCCTGGGTCAAGTCTCAGAGGTATGCTAGAGCTGAAGAGTGGACTGACCCTAGTGCCACTCAAGAGAATCCTAAAAAGCCATTATAAAGAGGAAAATGCTTCCGAACTATACCAACAATTGATCAATATATCACAGAATAGTAAAGAGACTCCCCAGAACTTCCTATTTAGGGCCATTGCATTGAAGGACCGTTGCTGTTCGTTTCACAAGGGGAAGGTTCAGATGAACACTTCGGCACTGAATTTATACAAAAGAAATTCTTAAGGTCAGTGGGCACCGGACTGAGAAGTGACCATATCAAGTTTCAACTAAAACAACACTTGGACGATCCTACAGTCTCAGATGAGTTGCTCATAGAGAAGATGAATGAGGCTACAAATATGGAGATGGAAAGGGAGCAGAAACAAAAGAAATCTGAGCACAGTAACCTGACGAAGGGAAGAGAGTGCCAGGCCAACATCCTCCATTGTTCTCAGGTACCAGGCACCCTCCCTTTGCTTCCATCACAAACAAGTAGTCTGGCAATCCAACAGCCTTCAAAGAGTAACTCTGACCTTAAAAAGATAGTAATACAGTTGCAACAAGAAATATTCGATATTAAAACACTTCTCCAAGATTCGAGAACTCGACAAGAGCATGGCTTTGGAGGACCTAGAACAACTGTTGGACGAAGGACAGGGACTTGTCAATCTTGTGAAAAGACTGATCAGAGAACTGCATGTGACCATTGCTTTAACTGTGGTCGAGCTGGACATAGGGCGAGACAATGCAGAGCGGCCAAACAAAATCAGTTAAACGGGAGAAGGTTGCTGTTAAGGGACCGACAGTAACCTGTGTCAGAACCAAACCTGCGTCCCAAAGTGCAAATCATGTCAGTAGTAAAGAAACCAGTCCCCAACCTACCATCAGAGCCCCGGCTGGAAAGTTAAACGCAGACTACTGGAGGAAAATGCCAACCTGCCCTGCTCAAAGACTATCCCCGACAGCTGAAAAATTGCCAACCAATGTGAATGGCATCACTTTGAAAAAGCACAACAAGCTACTGGGTCTTACTGGAAAGAGATGCCTCGTGAACTGTGAAATAGACAAAATTCCTGTCCAGGCCTTATGGGATACTGGCTCTCAGGTTAGCATTATCAATGAGGGCTGGAGACAGCGAGTACTGCCACACACTGTGCTCCGATCGTTTGAAGAACTGCTGGGACCAGGGGTACTCCAAGGGAAAGCAGCCAATGAGACAAAGATTCCGTTCTCAGGTTGGATTGAGGTAACCTTTCAGCTTACATCGAGCAGTAATACTACCAAACAGTTATTAGTACCACTAGTAGTCTCTGAGGATGAGAAAGTAGCTGAGAAGCCAATTATCGGCTATAATATAATTGAAGAAACATTCAAAGAGACAGTTGCTGATGGGAAGAAAGTTATCCCAGGTTTTGTGGACATATTAAGAACAGCTTTGGAACTGCCAACCCCCAAAGCAGAAGTCCTTGTAAGCTTACTACAAGCCAACTGTAGGGAAACCAGTGGTGCTATCGTAAAGACTGGTACTAAGAACCAAAGAATCCCTGCAAATACTGTAACATACATCCGGTGTAGTGCTCACACCAAACCGTCCTTGCAGGCTCAGACAGTTTTGTTTACACCGAGTGGCGCTTATCAACTGCCGAGTGGACTGCATATTGGTGAGACACTAGTCTCATTTCAAAGAGGACAATTCTCCAAACTGACCATTCCAGTTTGGAATACAACTAAACGGGACATTGTGTTACCAGGTCAAACAAAGATTGGAGGTGTAGAGCCCATAAAAACAACATATCCGGCTCAAGTACAATTGAAACAATCAGCAAATGTGTTTACTATTTCTGTGACCCCTGAACCACAGACACTCAAGGTAGGACCAAAAGGGAAAATTGGAAATCCAAATGAGACTTATCCGTGGGTGGGGGATGACAATCAGGAGTGCTGGGACCCGCCAGTGTCTTTGAAACACCTCCCTCCTGAAGATCAACAAATCGTCAAAGAAATGCTAAGGGAAGAATGCAATGCTTTTGCCAAAGATGACTCTGATGTAGGATGTATTCCTTCTTTACAGTTACAGATTCGTCTCAAAGACAGTACACCAGTCACGAGAACTTACATGTCTGTGCCGAAACCACTGCACCAAGAAGTTAAGGAATATCTGCAGGATCTGATAAATCGAGGATGGATTGCAGAATCAAAATCATCATATTCCTCACCCATTGTGTGCTTAAGAAAGAAAGATGGCAGTTTAAGACTGTGTTGCGATTATAGAGAGTTGAACCAGAAGTCCATTCCTGACCGTCATCCAATTCCTAGAATCCAAGACATGCTGGACAGTCTAGGAGGAAGTTCATGGTTTTCTGTGCTAGACCAGGGGAAAGCATACCATCAAGGATTTATGGAAGAAGCCAGTCGACCATTGACAGCATTCATTACACCTTGAGGTTTGTATGAATGGATCCGAATACCCTTTGGTCTGAGCTCTGCACCAGCCGAATTCCAACGCAGTATGGAGACATGTTTAATAGGACTGAGAGATGAGATTTGCCTGCCATATTTAGATGACAACCTTGTCCATAGTAAATCATTCCAGGAGCATGTGGAGCATGTCCGGTCAGTACTTCAACGTTACCAACAACACGGAATCAAGTTAACAGCCAGGAAGTGTGAACTTTTTCAAAATAAAGTCAGATTCCTGGGCAAGATTGTGTCAAAAGAAGGCCACTCTATGGACCCAGCCGACACGGCACCTGTTCTTGCCTTAAGAAACAACCAACCAAAGACTGTCGGAGAACTCAGGAAACTATTAGGATTTATTTCCTACTATCGCTCTTATGTTCAAAACTTCTCCAGAATTGCCAAACCTCTCTATGAACTATTGTCAGCAGGTTTGACACCTACCACAACCTCAACACCAGATAACCAGACAAAGAAGAGGAGGAAACCAATCCCAAAGTCAAAAGGTCAACTTCCATCCTATCAGTCTATAGCCTGGACTGACCATCATCAGGTAGTACTGAACCAGCTCATTGAAGTGTTAACTCATCCAGTTATGGGTTACCCCGATTATTCCAAACCCTTTGTTCTTCACTGTGATGCCTCACAAGAAGGACTAGGAGCCGTATTATACCAAGAGCAAGAGGAGAAACTAAAGGTGATTGCTTATGGGTCTAGAACTCTCACACCTGCTGAGAAAAACTACCACATGCATTCAGGGAAGCTCGAGTTTCTAGCAATGAAGTGGGCAATATGTGATAGATTCCGAGATTACCTATATTACTGTCCATCATTTGTTGTATATACTGACAACAATCCACTAACCTATGTCCTCACTACAGCAAAATTGAATGCTACAGGACATCGATGGGTTGCAGAACTAGCTGACTTCAACTTCACTATTAAATATCGCCCTGGGAGAAGGAATGCTGATGCAGATGTACTTTCTCGTATGCCATTGAGTCCTGAACAATACATGCAATAATGTTCACAAGAAGTAGACCCCAAAGTCATCACTTGCATAACCCAAGCAATTCAAGCACATCAAAAAGAAAGGATACCTTGGCTATGTCCAATGACGATTGCCAATACAACTGATGCAGCACCAAAGAAGGTAACTCAAATACCAAAAGAGACAATAAGAACCGCACAGAAGGAAGACTCTGTGATTGGAAATGTATGGAAGTACAAAAGCCAAAACAAGTTTCCATCCAAACAGGAACGACAAGGTGAACCTGTTGATCTTCTGGTTCTCAACTAGTGTTGCCAAGTTGTACCATCACTTAGTATGGAAGGAGTTACATGAAGAGATGGGACACTTAGGAGTAGAAAGGACTGTAAATTTAATCAGAGAAAGATTCTTTTGGCCACATATGCAAAGGGACACTGAGCATTATATCACACGTCAATGTACTTGTCTGAAAGACAAACGGCCAAATAAGCTTGTTCGAGCCCCGTTGAACAATATTGTGAGAACTTATTCTTTTGAGATGGTCTCCATTGACTTTCTTCATCTCGAGAAATGTAAAGGTGGATATGAGTATATCTTAGTGGTAACAGATCATTTTACAAGATTTGCTCAGGCATATGCAACCAAGAATAAGTCCGCAAAAACTGTTGCTGACAAAATATTCAATGATTTTGTCTTGAAATTCGGATTTCCTACCAGAATTCACCATGATATGGGTAGAGAGTTTGAAAATCACTTGTTTTTGACATTAGGGAAGCACTGCCACATCCAAAATTCTCACACAACGCCATATCACCCAGAAGGTAATGGGCAAGTTGAAAGATTTAATCGTACCCTGCTATCTATGCTTCGTACCCTGTCACCGGATTCCAAAAAGGACTGGAAAAATTCACTAGCAAAGGTAGTCCATGCATATAATTGTACTCGAAGTGAAGCTACAGGACAATCTCCATTCTTTCTACTGTTTGGAAGGTCTCCAAGATTACCCATTGATAGTATGTTTGACACTCCAGTAACTGAAAAATACAAGAACTACTCTGAATATGTGAACATATGGACAGATAGAATGTCTGAGGCCTATAAGGTTGCTTCAAAAATAGCTACTCAAGCTGCACAGAGAGGAAAAGAACACTATGACAAGAAAATTCATGGAGCTGAACTTCTACCAGGTAGCAAAGTTCTAGTCAGAAATCTTACCGAAAGAGGAGGTCCTGGAAAATTGAGATCATTTTGGGAAGATACCATACATGTTGTTCTTAAAAAGAAGTGTACAGACAGTCCAGTGTATGAAATCAAACCAGAAACTGTAAAAGGCAGAACAAGGATTTTACATCGCAACTTACTATTGCCATGTGATTATCTACCTAGCGACCAAGGTCAACAGATACCCAAAAGAACCAGTGCAAGGAAGCAAGTGAAGGATCGAAATACAACTCAACAACCTACACAGACATCTGAGGGAGAATCAGAAAATGAATCAGATCACGAACAAAGACACTGGAGATCTTTCATCCCAGTCACCCAGCATGACCACCCAGAGGAAAGTACAGAGCTAAATCCAGAAGCTATTGAGTTCTACCCACATCAGCTGGAAGTAAGTGAGTATGATTTAGAAGGAGTCAGAGAGACTGAGCCTATAGATTAAATTGAACAAACTGATTATGCATTTGGACTTATAGAAGAAGAATGCCCAGCAAGAGAGAACACAGAACAACTTGTTGAAAGTGATGTAGAGGAGAATGAGGACTTTCAGATTCACTTCCTCAATGTAGAATACAACCCTACAGGAACAGGAGACAACCAAAGATTTTGACATATGACACTTTAGGTCAACCCAGTAGTGTTACCAGAGTTTCATCTATACAGGTCATAGACAGTATTCCTACATTACCTGTTGACTCTAGCTGGTATTTCAGTTCAGAATGTTTTGCTGAAGACTATAGAAGTTGGTAGAAGTGATTATGTTTATTGATCCATTGTTTACTATTTGGGACACTATACCAAAGTTAATTACCAAAACCAGAATAATTATATGTTACTTTTCTGTTGGTTCAAGTAAGGAAAAATATAATTGCATTTGTACTGCAGATATTGTAGGTCAGGCAGAAACAGTTTTAGGTGAGGGAACTAGATGTTACAAAGAGACAGAGTCGGCCGATAAAAGTACAGAGCAGTAGATGGCAACGTTATGCTGCATTGTTGATGTACAATGGGTATTCCGCCATTATGATAAAAAAAATAAAAGTAATAAGATGTTCCCTAGTTTCTCATCACCTTTGTCTAAACTTAGTAACCTATACAAATATGTATAGAAAGGGGTTTTACTAAATAGTTGGTTACACGCAACTATATCTTGCCAGGTACTATAGCACTGTGGGCCTGGTGGGAAGCTGTGATGTAATAGGGAGTAGATGTCACAGGGAGGATGTTTCCTCAAGTAACATGGTTACTACTTACCATTGGCTTCCTATGGTTAGTACTAGACAAGTAAAAGAATGTTTTCTTAAAAAAATTCTGCATATGTCAGGGACGACATAACAAATTTGTGGGGGAGAGTGTAAGAGGTGTAGAAAATAGGCAGCCCCATAAAATTTAAATCCAAAGCCTAATACCTAATATAACAGTAATCTATCTTTGTCAATAGAAGATACTAGTGATTGCATTTTTACTGTACCATCACAAGAGGGCAGAACTACTTCCTGTGATAATAGGAAGACACAGAAGTAGGAACCAAAAGTCTAACACTTTGTTTCCTACAGGCCAGTGATTACAGTGAACATATCCAGTCACATGTAATTAAGGGTTTTCTGTGTTTGTTACAGGTAAGCAGGAGGCTGTTTAACATGATAATAGGACAAAATGACTTAACATGTGCCCTGGTGGTTAGTAAATGTCGCTGTTACTATTATGCAATCAGATTACTTGTAGCATAAATGTGAATATATATTGCAGCTATGTGATTTGGCGCTAAGATACAGGGAATGTGATTTCTCTATTGTAATACGCTATTGTTATGCAGAATAGTTTCCTAGCATATCTGCAGAGGTCTAGATATTCAGTATTGCAATTAAAGATGTTTATTCAAGTATATGAAAATACTTATTAATGTATATGGAAATATTTAGTAAGGTATAGAGGACATTGATTACAGTGAACATATCCAGTCACATGTAATTAAGGGTTTTCTGTGTTTGTTACAGCCATTCCTAATAAAACACTTCTGGTTTCACCCGACCCATCCTTCGCACAGTTGAATTATTTACCGTATGTGCAACATGTGCACCTCATTTGCTCCCATGTTACTTGCAGTGGGGCAAAAAAGTATTTAGTCAGCCACCAATTGTGCAAGTTCTCCCACTTAAAAAGATGAGAGAGGCCTGTAATTGGCATCATAGGTAGACCTCAACTATGAGAGACAAAATGAGAAAAAAAATCCAGACAATCACATTGGCTGATTTGGAAAGAATTTATTTGCAAATTATGGTGGAAAATAAGTATTTGGTCAATATCAAAAGTTCATCTCAATACTTCCTGTAAGTCTTCACAAGGTTGGCACACACTGTTGCTGGTATGTTGGCCCATTCCTCCATGCAGATCTCCTCTAGAGCAGTGATGTTTTGGGGCTGTCGCTGGGCAACATGGACTTTCAACTCCCTCCAAAGGTTTTCTATGGGGTTGAGATCTGGAGACTGGCTAGGCCACTCCAGCACCTTGAGGTGCTTCTTACGAAGCCACTCCTTTGTTGCCTGGGTGGTATGTTTGGGATCATTGTCATGTTGGAAGACCCAGCCACGTTTCATCTTCAATGCCCTTGCTGATGGAAGGAGGTTTGCACTCAAAATCTCACGATACATGGCCCCATTCATTCTGTCCTGTACATGGATCAGTGGTCCTGGTCCCTTTGCGGAGAAACAGCCCCAAAGCATGATGTTGCCACCCCCATGCTTCACAGTAGGTATGGTGTTCTTTGGATGCAACTCAGCATTCTCTCTCCTCGTGTTTCTATCTGGTAGAAACACGAGTTGTGTTTCTACCAGATAGTTCTATTTTGGTTTCATCTGACCATATGACATTCTCCCAATCCTCTACTGGATCATCCAAATGCTCTCTAGCAAACTTCAGACGGGCCCGGACATGTACTGGCTTAAGCAGGGGGACACATCTGGCACTGCAGGATCTGAGTCCCTGGCAGCGTAGTGTGTTCCTGGTGGTAGCCTTTGTTACGTTGGTCCCAGCTCTCTGCAGGTCATTCACTAGGTCCCCCCGTGTGGTCCTGGGATTTTTGCTTACTGTTCTTGTGATCATTTTGAATCGTTTTAAATAGGGCACCCAGGCCATAGGTGCCAGGCGCGCGTCCACGATCCCGAGTGTGCATGTGCGACCACCGCTGCCGTCGCGGGTGCCCAGGTCCCAATGCTCGCACGCTAGTGCGGCCGGGCATACCGCGCATGCGCAGACCCGTGCGTGATCGCGGCCAGATCTGAGATCTCTGACAGAGGGAGATTGTCAGTGGTCTTGTATGTCTTCCATTTTCTAATTATTGCTCCCACAGTTGATTTGTTCACACCAAGCTGCTTGCTTATTGCAGATTCAGTCTTCCCAGCCTGGTGCAGGTCTACAGTTTTTTTTTCTGGTGTCCTTCGACAGCTCTTTGGTCTTCACCATAGTGGAATTTGGAGTGTGACTGTTTGAGGTTGTGGACAGGTGTCTTTTATACTGATAACAAGTTCAAACAGGTGCCATTGATACATGTAATGAGTGCAGGACAGAGGAGCCTCTTAAAGAAGAAGGTACAGGTCTGTGAGAGCCAGAAATCTTGCTTGTTTGTAGGTGACCAAATATTTATTTTCCACCATAATTTGCAAATAAATTCTTTCCAAATCAGCCAATGTGATTGTCTGGATTTTTTTTTCTCATTTTGTCTCTCATATTTGAGGTCTACCTATGATGCCAATTACAGGCCTCTCTCATCTTTTTAAGTGGGAGAACTTGCACAATTGGTGGCTGACTAAATACTTTTTTGCCCCACTGTATGTTCTTTTTGCCACAACAACTGAAGGCTGCATGCGCATTAGGAATGGGAAAAAAACTGCTGGAAAAATGGTGGATAAAAAACACTAAATATGAGCATTTTTTCTGGTATTTTTTTCTTTTGTGTGCCAGCATTTTGCCAGCGTTTAGCAGTTTAGCTGGTTGTTAAGGACTTGTCAAAAACCAGCTCTGTGTCTTTACTCACTTTTAACAGTTATGTACCCCATACTCATTGTTAAAAGGGGCTTCCAGATCCTAATAATTCCCCTGCTCAAAGACCTCCACAACCACCACCCAGAGCACCCCCCCATGTTGAAGGCATGTGGCCTGGTATGGTTCAGAACGGGAGGCACTCGCTCATCTCCCCCTTCCTGGCCTGCCATGTTCGAATAAAGGTATGGTATAGATTTAGGGGGACCCCATGCCATTTTTAAAAAACATTTTGGCATGGGTTTCGCCTCAAAATCTATACTAGACCGAAAGGCTTGGTATGGATTGAGGGGGACCCCCATGCTGTTTTTTTTTTCTCAAATTCTCATTGCCAGCCATTCTTTGGTTTATATTCAGTGGGGAATCCCGCTGACAGCTGATGAGTCATCCACTGTTAGGGACACAGCGGCTGGCTTGCCTGCTAGCTCCTTGACAACCAGCTATTCACTGGCTGTTAAGGACACCGGCGGCCGCCGCTCATAGTATAAAAAGGCTGGTAACTTAGCAGCGGTTAGCAGTGTTTAGGAGCGTTATAATCCCATTATGCTGCATATTTAGTGTGTTGGATTCTTTATCATTATTGTTAGAAATCTAGGTGCACGATATCATAGCCATACTACAATAAGTAGTTTTAAGTATGAAATGAAACTTATTTTATATATATACACACACACTGGGGAAAATAATAATTTGATCCCCTGCATATTTTGTAAGTTTGCCTACTTACCAAGAAATGAAGGGTCTATAATTTTTATCGTAGGTGTATTTTAAATGATAGAGACTGAATATAAACCGAAAATCCAGGAAAAACACGATACAAATGTTAGAAATTGAGTTGCATTTCAGTGAGTAAAATAAGTATTTGATCCCCTACCAACCAACAATAATTCTGGCTCCCACAGACTGGCTAAGTGATCATGTGGTACACAGATTAGTCCTGTCAATTTTAAGAAGATGCTCCTAACGACAACTCGTTATTTGTATAAAAGACACCTGTCCACAGAATATCTTTCTTCCGTTCAAACCTCACCTTGCCAGGGGCAAGACCAAAGAGCTGTCAAAGGACATCTGGAACAAGACTGTAGACCTGCACAAGGCTGGAATGGGCTACAAGACCATCAGCAAGAAGCTTGGTGAGAAGGAGACAATTGTTGGAGTGATTATTCACCAATAGAAGAATTACAAAAAACTCATCAATCGCCCTAAGTCTTAAGCTCCATGCAAGATTTCACCTCATAGGGTAAGGATGATCATGAGAAAAGTGAGGGATAAGCCCAGAACTATCTGGTAGGAGCTTGTGAGTGATCTCAAGGCAGTTGGGACCATAGTCGCCAAACAAACCATTGGTAACTCAAGATGCCGCCATCGATAGAAATCCTGCAGCACCCCTCTTCAAGAAGGCACATGTACAGGTCTGTCTGAAGTTTGCCAATCAACATCTAAATGATTCAGAGAAGGATTAGGAGAAAGTGCTGTGGTCAGATGAGACAAAAATTTAGCTTCTTGGCATTAACTGGATACGCTGTGTTTGGAGGAAGAAAAATATTCAATATGACTCTAAGAACATCATCCCTACAGTCAAGCGTGGTGGTGGAAACATTAGGCTTTGGGGCTATTTCTCTGCTAAAGGTACAGGCCGACTTTGCCGCATTGAAGGACCAATGGACAGGACCACGTATTGTAAAATCTTGGATAAAAACCTTCTTCCCTCAGCCATAACACTGAAGATGGGTCAAGCATGGGTCTTCCAGCATGACAATGACCCAAAACATACAGCCAAGGCAACAAAGGAGTGTCTCAAGAAGAAGCACATTAGGGTCATGAAGTGGCCTAGCCAGTCTCTAGACCTTACTTCTATAGAAAATTTATGGAGGGACCGGAAACTTCGAATTGCCAAGCGACAGCTAAGAAACCTTAAGGATTTAAAGAAGATCTGTGAAGAAAAGTGGACCAAAATCACTCCTGGGATGTGTGCAAACCTATAACCAACTAAAAGAAACATCTTACCTCTGTGCTTGCCAACAAGGGTTTCTCCACAAAGTACTAAGCCATGTTTTGCTTGGAGATCAAATACTTATTTTACCCACTGAACTGCAACTCAATTTATAACATTTGTATTGTGTTTTTTTCTGGATGTTTGATTGATATCACTGTTCAACAAATTTTTATTTTTTGCCAGTTTTGGAAACAAAAGGATCCATTTCTTAATGAATTTCACATTCTGAGTTCAAATATAACAATGAAATTTGTCAATTGGCTCTAGTTTTTCTGTAAACGGAAAGTTTTCTACTATAGGCGTAATGACTACATAATGCACAATAATTATATAGATAGATGTCTTTCCACAAATATAAAGCAAGTGATATTGACTACATAACAAAGCCTAAATGGCATAATATATTGCATAGGATTACCAAGAAAAATTATAGCCATAAGCTAAGTTGAATCATTTTAATACTTAGGATTCTCACTAGTTTTGTCTTCAGTTTGTGTCGGTTTTGCTTCTCTTGGCTTTTCTCTTGTATTCGAGGAAAGGGCTATCTCTTACAACTGCACGTGACTACACGCTTCAGGTTCTTCCTCACTTGACTCAACCACGAAGGATTCTGGTGCTTTAGGAATTGGTAGCCCCTCTCCATGAGGAACTGGACGTATTGCCGGTGGAATATTTGGATAGTGCACAGATAACTTTTTCTTCTTATTTAGCCCTTTTACAATTGGAGGCACCATACAAAAGTAACAATTACTAACATGATCTGTTGGCTCTCTCCAAATCATTGGCACAGCGAAAGGCATAGATGCCTTTTTTCCATTCAACCATTGCTCCAGTGCCGTCCCACAAGAATTGCAGCATATATGTGGTGCCCAGCTCTTGTCCTGGTCTCCTATCTTGCAGCCAAAATACAAGTTGTAGGCTTGCTTAATCATTCCTGTTATCCTCCTTTTTTGTGAGATAAAAGTTATTTCACCGCAGATATAGCAGAAATTATCTGCTTTATTCACACAAGTTTGAGGCATTACTGAGTAGCCTATATAAGCATAAAACGAAATGTAAAGACGCTGTCGAACTACAATCAGCTACAGATACTGCAGCTTTTAGGCAGTGAAGTGATGCAATTAAAGGCTAATATTGTATCATCTCAGTATACATGCAATTTTCTATTGGTCACCAGTATCAATTGTGCAATATGCAGCTGAAGTTGCATCATAATTTTGAATGGCTTACGTCATTAGATGGGTGAATATATCATGGAAACTAGAGCCAATCAACATTTTTTAGGGTCATTTTCATTTTCAGCACCCCAAAATTATGTAAGATTAGCTAATTTTATGCCCAAAACTTTTTACCTGCTGAACAGTGTATTCTGTCTCTATCATTAAAAACACTTATGATAAAAATTATACACCCTTCATTGCTTTGTAAGTCGGCAAACTTACAAAATCTACGGGGGATCAAATAAGTAGCAGAGGGGGTTGTTAATCAGTTTCAGCTGCTTTTGTGTTAATGAAATTAATAACAGGTACACTAGATGGGCAACATTGAAAAGACCCCCAAAACAAGTATGGTTTTACAGGTGGAGGCCACTGACATTTTTTTCCCTACTCCTCTTTTCTGACTGTTTTTCACTAGTTTTGCATTTGGCTAGGGTCAGTGTCACTACTGGTAGCATAAGGCGATACCTGGACCCTACAGAGGTTGCCCTGGCAGTCCAACTCCTCCAGGATGACACATCAATACATGCCATTGCCAGAAGGTTTGCTGCGTCTCCCAGCACAGTCTCAAGAGCATGGAGGAGATTCCAGGAGACAGGCAATTACTCTAGGAGAGCTGGACAGGGCCATAGAAGGTCCCTAACCCATCAACAGGACTGGTATCTGCTTCTTTGTGCAAGGAGGAACAGGATGAGCACTGAAGGAGCCCTACAATATGACCTCCAGCAGGCCACTGGTCTCTGACCAAACAATGAGAAGCCCTATGCTCTTTACAGATGAGAGCAGGTTCACCCTGAGCACACATGACAGATGTTAAAGGGTCTGAAGAAGCCATGAAGAATGTTATGCTGCCGGTAACATCGTTCAGCATGACTGTTTTTGGTGGTGGGTCAGCAATGGTCTGGGGAGGCATATCCATGGAGGGACACACAGACCTCTACAGGCTAGACAATGGTATCCTGACTGTCATGTCATTAGGTATTGGAGTGAAATCCTTGGACCTATTCTCAGACCCTATGCTGGTGCAGTAGGTCCTGGGTTCCTCCTGGTGCATGACAATGCCCGGCCTCCTGTGGTGAGAATATGCAGGCAGTTCTTGGAGGAGGAAAGAATGTCCCCCACGCTTGCCTGACCTAAACCAAATAGAACACCTCTGGGATATCATGTTTCTGTCCATCCGACGAGGCCAGGTTGCACCTCAAACTGTTCAGGAGCTCAGTGATGCTTTGGTCCAGACCTGTGAGGAAATACCCCAGGACACCATTCTTCATTTCATTAGGAGCATGCCCTGACGTTGTCAGGCATTCATACAAACACGTGGGGGCCATAAAAACTACTGAGTACCATTTTGAGTTGCTGCAAAGAAATTTCAGCACAATGGACTAGCCTGCTGCATAATTTTTTCACTTTGATTTTCAGGGGTGTCTTTGAATTCAGTCCTCTATAGGTTGATAATTTTCATTTCCATCAAACGATGAGGCTTCCTTACATTCCTAACACATTACGCAGTCCATATCAGTATACATATCCAGCATATTTTTCCCAATTGAGATGTGACGTGTTTTCAAAGTGTTCCTTTAATTTTTTTGAGCAGTGTGTAACTGTGTGTGTGTATATATATATATATATATATATATATATATACATACATACATACATACATACATACATACACACATATATATATACATATACATACTGTGGGGTTAGCTCAGGTGGGGGGATCTCCTTCCCTGGGAAAAAGGTAGACCACACAGCAGGCTTTCGTCAAAATCTGACTGGTTGTCAGTTTTATTTAAAAGGTTTGCAAAAATATCAAAATAAACAAAACATCAAAAATAAACCCTTGCCATCCAGGCACTAACTAAACAGAAGACGTTTCCTCTCTCAGAGGTGAAGGGCTTCTACCTGTCACCAAAACAAAACAAAAGCAAACCTTTTCTTGTAGGTATAGTACACACACAGCTCTCTCAGAATACCTCTCTGAGTCCCAGGCCACAAGCAACTCCTTGCTCCAGCCCTGCCTCCTTTATACCACCTGTTGGTGGTCATCAGTGGAGTACAAACTCCGGTCCGGAACCACCTCTGCCATTGTGGCCCCGAAAACCCGGAGTGGACTCCACCTTACACCTCACAGTATGACCTCATGCGAGGTGACACATAGCGTCCATCCATCACTTTGCCGTTCATACTGTCACATATCCCCCCCCTCTGCTCAAGCCCCTGCGGCTGAGCAACTGACCCAACCAGGCAATGGACCCGGGAGAGGGCATCTACATTGCTTTGCAGTTTCCCCGCTCTGTGTTCCACCGTAAATCTGAACGCTTGTAGCGCAAGAAACCACCTTGTCACTCGGCTATTTTTCTCCTGGTTATCGCACATCCATTTGAGCGGGGCATGATCAGTAACCAACTTGAACTGTCTTCCTAACAGGTAATATTTCAGGGCCTCCAAGGCCCATTTGATGGCCAAACCTTCCTTCTCCACAATGGCATAGTTTCTCTCATGTTGAGCTTTCTACTTAGGAACACCACGGGGTGCTCCTCCCCATCTCTGATTTGGGACAGCACAGCACCTAGTCCCACGTCAGAGGCATCAGTCTGTACCACAAACTCTGTTGTGAAATCTGGGGTCACAAGCACAGGTTGACACAGAGAGCTTGTTTCAGCCTTTGAGATGCGGTCTCCGCCTCAGGATTCCACTTAATCATGACCGACCCCCTACCTTTTGTCAGATCTGTCAGTGGGGCTGCAATGGTGGCAAAATTGGGGATAAACTGCCTGTAGTATCCCGTGATCCCAAGAAACGCCCGGACTTGCTTTTTATTTACCGGTTGGGGCCACTTTTGAATTGCCTCGATTTTATTTATCTGAGGCCTAATGAGACCAATAATGTAGCCAAGATATTTGGCCTCCTCCAAGCCCATGGCACACTTTTTGGGGTTGGCGGTAAGACCTGCTTCCCTCAGCGAATATACTACCGCTTGCAAGCGGGACAAATGAGACTCCCAGTCTGGACTGTGGATGACGACATCGTCCAAATAGGCAGCGGCATATTGGTGATGTGGTCTTAGCGTTTTGTCCATCATTTGTTGGAATGATGCCGGAGCACCATGTAAACCAAACGGCATCCGCTTATACTGAAAGGACCCCTCGGGGATAGAGAATGCCGTCTTTTCTTTTGCAGCTTCCGTTAAAGGAATCTGCCAATAGCCTTTGGTTAAATCTAAGGTGGTTATGTACCGAGCCGTTCCCAAACTGTCAATGAGCTCATCCACCCGAGGCATCGGGTACGCATCAAACTTAGACACACTGTTCAGTTTCCTGAAATCATTACAGAAACAAATTGTTCCATCTGGTTTTGGGACCAACACTATGGGACTCGACCACTCACTGTGAGATTCCTCAATCACTCCCAACTCTAACATGTCCTTTATTTCCTTTGCCACTGCTTCCCGCCTGGCCTCGGGTATTCTATAGGGCTTGACATTTACGTGGACCCCGGGCTGGGTAACTATCTCATGCTATATGACCGTCAGTCCAGGTAGGTGAGAGAAGAAATCTCCATTTTTCCTCACAAACTCCTTAACATCATGTTGTTGGGATACTGACAAGGTTTCTTTTATAGGTACCTGAGGGGCCACGGGAACCACGTCCTTTTGGGGGCTTGGTACTGCCAACAAACTTTCCCTGTCTTTCCAAGGTTTTAAGAGATTAACATGATAGATTTGTTCGGGTTTCCTTTTTCCTGGCTGGTAAACTTTATAATTTACTTCCCCCACTTTCTCCCTAATTTCAAAGGGACCTTGCCACTTTGCGAGGAATTTACTTTCCACGGTGGGGACTAGCACCAGCACTCTATCCCCAGGGTTGAAGGTACGGATCCTGGCACCCCGGTTGTAAACCCTTCTCTGGACCTCCTGGGCTTGCTCCATGTGTTCCCGTACAAGCGGTATGACAGCTGCGATTCTATCCTGCATCTGTGTAATATGCTCAATGACACTTCTATAGGGCGTGGACTCTCCCTCCCAGGTTTCTTTTGCAACATCTAGCAATCCCCTGGGATGTCTACCATACAGTAGTTCAAAAGGTGAATACCCTGTAGATGCCTGAGGTACCTCTCGTATAGCAAACATAAGATATGGTAGCAAAAAATCCCAATTTCTCCCATCTTTGTCCACCACCTTTTTTAACATATTCTTAAGGGTCTTGTTAAACCTCTCCACAAGCCCATCGGTTTGGGGGTGGTAGACCGAGGTACGGAGATGGGAAATTTTGAACAATTTGCATAACTCTTTCATAACTCTAGACATAAATGGCGTGCCCTGATCCGTTAATATCTCCTTTGGAATACCTACACGACTAAACACCCGGACAAGCTCTTTGGCGATATTTTTAGCGGAGGTATTACGCAAGGGGATGGCTTCAGGATACCGGGTGGCATAGTCAAGTATCACTAGTATGTGCTGATGGCCCCGGGCAGACTTTACTACTGGACAAACTAGGTCCATGCCCACTCTTTCAAACGGTACTTCAATTATGGGTAGAGGTACTAGCGGACTGCGGAAATGGGGTGAGGGCGCAGAATATTGACATTCTGGGCATGACTCACAATGCGCTTTGACGTCTCCATGTAAGCCTGGCCAAAAGAATCTCTGGGTTATTCTCTCCTTTGTTTTCTCTACACCCAGGTGTCCACCCATTATATGCCCATGGGCTAAATCCAGTACCATCCGGCGAAAGGGTTTGGGGACCACTAACTGTTCTACCACCTCCTCCCCTTGCTTTACCACTTGGTATAGCAAGTTATTTTTGAGAGCCATGTAGGGAAAAGACACCCCTACCTCATCTTCAACTGGTTCCCCATCAATTATTTTAATGTTTTCACGGGCTCTATTAAGTGTGGAATCTTTCAGCTGTTCCGTACAAAAATCCTCTTTTCTGACCTCTAGGTCAGGCACCACATTCTGTCCACTCTCACTAGAGCCAGCGATCATCTCTTGTTCCATATCCTCAGTGTCTGGGGTTGGATCCAACTCCTCCTGCTCCCCAGCCATTACAGAGAAAGGGAAAAGATCTACACCTTCCTCGGACACACCAACAGTTTCCCCTTCCACCTTGCCATCAAAGGGGTCAGGAGTGAGTTCAGGAGTTTTCGGCGTTTCCCCAGCAGGGGGAGCTCGGTCCTCCTGACTCCCCTCCTTATCCCATTGGGGAAAATCTCTCCCCAATATGGCTTCATGAAGCAGGGAGGGCACCACTCCCACTGACTGTGTCACAGGGCCCCGGGGGGTATCAGTCTCCACCATAGCAGTCTGGTAATTACGTGTATCACCATGAATACAAATAACCCCAATAGTGCTAGGGTGTAACCTTGCAGGGTTTACCAAATCACTCTTAACTAAGGTCACAACACTACCCGAGTCTAGCAGAGCAGTTACTGGCTTTTCATCAATTGCAATCACACACATTTGTTTTTCCATGCGTTTCTGACATTCTGCAGTACATACCACCTGTGCAAAAAGAGACATGCGTTTTCCTAAATAAGCATTTTCACATTGCATAGGTTCATCATTTAAAGGACAGTTTGCAGCAATATGACCTAACGCATGGCAACGATAACATATTATATGTTCAGTACTTAGACCTCTAAACGACTTTGGGGACCTTCCTGACCTATTTGGCCAGTCTCTAGGTCCTAAGCCTACAGTCTCATTATCTGACACAATAGTCTTATCGCTTTTTTCTGAGGCTTTGGCCCATGGAACAGTCTTAACGAATCTTCCGGATAGTTTTCCACCCCTAGTGACATTGGGGTATGGCCCAGGTGAATGAAAAAAGTCCTCAGCGGCTGCATATCTCTCCACCAGGTCCACCAGCTCGTTTGCAGATTTAGGGTCTCCATGGCCAACCCACTTCCTCAAAGTGGCAGGGAGTGCATGTAAATATTGGTCCATGACCACACGCTCCACAATCTGAGGGCCTGACAATACCTCTGGCTGGAGCCACTTTTTGGAGAGATGTATCAAATCGAACATCTGAGATCTGGGTGGTTTGTCAGCCCTGTAATGCCACTGATGCACCCGTTGAGCCCGAACTGCAATGGTGACACCCAGGCGTGCAAGGACCTCAGCCTTCAGTTTCTCATAGTCCTGGGCATCCCCTGGTTCCAGGTCATAATAGGCTTTTTGGGATTCACCCGTCAGAAATGGTGCAAACAGTCCTGCCCATTGCACTTTTTGCCATCCTTCCCGAACAGCAACCCTTTCAAAAGTTGTGAGATAGGCCTCCACATCATCCGCAGGTGTCAACTTTTGCAAAAAATTGCTGGCCCGCGCCATTTTCTTCTCCACTGGCAGCGGATTCCTTCTTTAATTCCAATAGGTGTTGGGCTATCTGCTTAAGGAGCTCTCGGTCTGCTTGTTGGGCTTCATGTTGTGCTTGTTGGGCTTCATGTTGTGCTTGTTAGGCTTCCGACAACTGGCAATTCACTTCCTGTTGTGCTTGTTGGGCCTCTGAAAACTGGCGATTCGCCTCCCGTTGTGCTGCGTCGGCCTGCAGCAAGGCTCTTATAACTTCCTCCATCTTCCCACTTGCTCAGGAAGTTGCCCGCCAAATCCACCATATGTGGGGTTAGCTCAGGTGGGGGATCTCCTTCCCTGGGACAAAGGTAGACCACACAGCAGGCTTTCGTCAAAATCTGACTGGTTGTCAGTTTTATTTAAAAGGTTTGCAAAAATATCAAAATAAACAAAACATCAAAATAAACCCTTGCCATCCAGGCACTAACTAAACAGAAGACGTTTCCTCTCTCAGAGGTGAAGGGCTTCTCCCTGTCACCAAAACAAAACAAAAGCAAACCTTTTCTTGTAGGTATAGTCCATACACACAGCTCTCTCAGAATACCTCTCTGAGTCCCAGGCCACAAGCAACTCCTTGCTCCAGCCCTGCCTCCTTTATACCACCTGTTGGTGATCATCAGTGGAGTACAAACTCCGGTCCGGAACCACCTCTGCCATTGTGGCCCCGAAAACCCGGAGTGGACTCCACCTTACACCTCACAGTATGATCTCATGCGAGGTGACACATAGCGTCCATCCATCACTTTGCCGTTCATACTGTCACAATACATACATATACAGAGAGAGAGAGAGATATTTTTCTTTCCATCCTTGCTATGTTTGTGTACAATTATTTTATTTGTGATATGTAAAATTATGATGCCCCAGGATCTCCGAGATATTCCACACATTTCAGGGAAACTGACATAGCTATAACTGTGCATGAATTTATCATATCAAGTTTAAGCACCGAAAACTCTAAAATGAAACTTAAAGCGGAGCTCCACCCAAAAGGGGAAGTTCCACTTTAAAGACTGGTCCCCCGCTCCCCATTAAGGATTGGCACCTTTGGGGGGCAGGGGGAGCGGGTACCTGAATTTGAAAGGTACCCGCTCCTACTTCCGCTCCAATCGCCTAGGCGATCGGAAGTGGAAGCTGTCCTCCTTCCTCCCTCCCTGTAGGACACGTGACAGGTCCCAGAAGACTACAGGACCATTCATGAAGCGCAGTGCTACTCGCGCATGCACAGTGGATACCCGGCTGTGAAGCCGCAAACTGTTACAGCCAAGTGCCCACACTGAAGATGCTGGTGCCCAGGGAGAGAAGACGGGCGGTAAAACGGGCTGCAGCGGACACAAAGCGGGACCGAGGGACAGGTGAGTGTGTTTTTTAAAAGTCAGCAGTTACAGTTTTTGTAGCTGCTGACTTTTATTTTTTGACAGCCTGAGTGGAACTCCACTTTAATATAGTAATTTCTTATTTGAGGGTGACACCCAGTGGCCAAGGGAGGTAATGCTTGACTAAACAGGGATTTGGTTATTAAAGTGGTGTTCCACTGAAAAGCGGAAGCTCCGCTTATGTGCCTCGCCCCCCTCCACTGTTTTTGACAGGTACCCGCTCCCACTTCCAGCTCAGTTCACTGCGTTGAAGTGAGTCAGAAGTTTGGCCCCCTCCTCCCTCCTGCAGTCTTCTGGGAACTTTCACAGGTCCCAGAAGGCTGCCAGACCAATTAGGAAGCTCAGCGCGACTCACGCATGCGCAGTGGGTACCAGGCTGTGAAGCTGAAAGCTGTCACAGCCTAGTGCCCGGGACAGGTAAGTGTGTGCTTATTAAAAGCAGTTTTTGTAGCTGCTGACTTTTAATAAACACAAAAACCATCTGCAACTCCGCGTTAACCACTTCATGACCGCGTTATATCTGAATGACTGTGATGGACATGCCTGTGTCCAGGTTTTGTGTCCAGATTAATTAGTGGGAGGGATCCCCTAATGCTTTATAAGCGGCTTGGAAGTGGTAATGAGCGTCTTGATAACGCCCTGTGGGTGGGGTGAAACGCGTTGACGCACTTCCGGTTGCCTGGTCCGTCGTCTGACGTCATTTCCGGTGAGTGGAGCGCACGCCGAGCGGTGCGTTCCAAGGGGCCATCTTAGCCTAGTAGATGAGTCTGTAGCTGAGGTCTGCCATCCTGCTGCACACTAGACTGTGGGGTCTCTTATAAGAAGTCGGTGTACCTGAAAAGTGGATCATTTTGGAAGAAAATCATTGTTGTTTTGAATAAAAGGCGGGTTATATCCCGCAAAAGAATGTGAGTGGTCTGGAGAGATTATTTGGAGGAGAGATTACTACGGTATCACGCTATGGTCTTTTATTTTTCCTGATTTTCTTTGGGGGATTCGGTGAGAGGAGTAAGCAGAAGAGGTACCCAAATATAAGAGGAAACAGCATTTGGAGGTCTCACAAAAGTAAAGGGGGTCCAGGAGCCCTTAATATTCCTGAAAGGCGTGTGACTTACTAATATCTGGTGAGTGCGGTTAATGTTGATTTCTGCACTGGTGGATGGTGAAGGGATCAGTAACACGGAAGAATCCAATGATAATTATAAATTGATTTATTTTTGTCACGTGACTGTTAAATATATATATTTTTTTTTGGGACTTTTTCGATTTTTTATCACTTGATTTTTTTTGTCACTGGACTTATGAATTTAATTTAATGTTTTTATTTTTATATTAATTTATTTATATATAATTTATTATATATATCTTTATTAGCAAAAAAATGATTTTTCAAGTTGAGTAATGCAATTGAATATGTGGGTTTGCGCTGGTTTTCATTGTTAAATGTTTTTGACAGGTACCCGCTCCCACTTCCAGCTCAGTTCACTGCGTTGAAGTGAGTCAGAAGTTTGGCCCCCTCCTCCCTCCTGCAGTCTTCTGGGAACTTTCACAGGTCCCAGAAGGCTGCCAGACCAATTAGGAAGCTCAGCGCGACTCACGCATGCGCAGTGGGTACCAGGCTGTGAAGCTGAAAGCTGTCACAGCCTAGTGCCCGGGACAGGTAAGTGTGTGCTTATTAAAAGCAGTTTTTGTAGCTGCTGACTTTTAATAAACACAAAAACCATCTGCAACTCCGCGTTAACCACTTCATGACCGCGTTATATCTGAATGACTGCTACAGTGCAGTCATTCAGTTCTGAGAGGGTGTCATATGATGTCCTCCCAAAACGCACGCCCCTAGTAGGGCACACCCTGCGCTTTCTTGATCGTTGTGTCATTTGGACACAGCTGATCACATGACATGGTAAAGGGCCAATCACAGCGGCCTTTTACCATGTGATCAGCTGTGTCTAATCACAGCTTATCACCATGTACCGGTTACTTACCGGATACCGGCAGTACTTTCCTCATACTGTTACAACATGAGGAAAGTACTGCCAATAATTGGCAATTGTGAAAGGAGACATCTACACTGATAATCAGTGCCATGGTTTTCAGTGCAGCCCCAAAAGTGCCCATCAGTACCTGTCAGTGCTACCAGTCTGTGCCCTTCAGTGCTGCCTATCAGTGCCGCATACCAATGCAGCCTCATCATCAATGCCCACCAGTGTTGCCCCATCAGTGCAGCCTCATCAACGCACATCAGTGAAGGAGAAAAACGACTTGTTTGCAAAATTTTATAATAGAGACAAAGAAAAACTTGTTTGTTTTTTCAAAATTTTCGGTCTTTTTTCATTTGTTTAGCAAAAAATAAAACACCCAGTGGTGATTAAATGCCACCAAAAGAAAGCTCTATTTGTGTAAAAATAAATGATAAAAATTTAATATGAGTACAGTGTTGCATGACCATGCAATCATCATTCAAAGTGTGACTGCACTGAAAGCTGAAAATTGGCCTGGGCAGGAAGGGGGTAAAAGTGTCCAGTAAACAGGTGGTTAAACAGATCCCCCAATCATAGAGAAGGTGCCACTTTCTGGGCCAGATTTATTCAAATTTTATGAGTGTATTATTCACAACTAGATAAAGCAGGGAGGAACACTCACAAAGGGAAGAACATCTACCCATACCATCTGGAAGGTAGACACCACCTCACGAGGACATTCATATCATCTTAAGACCGGGGGCGGACTGACAACTCATGGGGCCCCCGGGCAATAGGGGATCATGGGGCCCCTGTGTCTATGCCCAAACTCAGAAAAGCCTATGAAAAAGGTACCAGGGGCATCTCATGGGGCCCCCTACTGACCCCGGCCCACAGGCAGTGCCTGAGTTTCCAAATGGTCAGTCCCCCCCTGCTTAAGACACTCAACAACTAAAGAAGAAATGCCATTTTAGGGAAGATCAAATCCACCCACTAATTGGCAGCCATCTTTGGGTCTGATCATCAGTTATCTAAAAAGGTTACCTGATACTTGGAGGGTAATTATAATTATTTTCTGTTGATTTTGCTTGATTAGATGGATGTCAGTTGCCATATTCCTGTTTGCAACCTAAACCGTTCTCTACACAATAGCATAGCTACTCAAGCAAGATAATTTTTTGTTTTGTTTTGTTCTTGGGCTGTATAGTCATTCAATTTTATTTAGTTTGACACTTATTCCTACTGCAGGGGAAAAGCAATTGAATTCCAAAAAACACAGATTATAGTCTTATAGTTATCAGTGGGTATGTTGTTTATGGGGAGCAAATAATGACTGCATTTAATTCAAATTAATTTCATCGATTCAATTTAAGCACAATTATCGCAGTATCTATATGTATCACAATCTGACTATTATTAAATGGTGTCCGTAAAGTGACTTTGTGAAACAAATATTAATTGATTTCATAATCTCCAGTCCATACTCACACTGATCTGGTTTGTGTTCTTAAAGAATTTTGCTTGGGTAAAAACTAACTTAGAATAATTAAGTCAGTTAAATTATTTTTATAAATAATTTTAGTATTGGAGGTTGTGTGATTCGATTGATTTAGCTGGCTAAATTAATTGTTCATGCATTCTCTGACAATTTATCTGATAATGCTGATCTACCAATTTAGCTTAGGCAGACAGAAACATTGTATACACATACATATTCTTGCCATATATGCAATATATGATCGTACCTAAAACCCCGAGTTTTGCTGGAAACATCAGTGATAATCCAACTGGAAGACCAATGAGGTAATAGCCCAAAAAAATTGTAATCGCACCAATTTTTTGCCTTCCTGTTCCTCTTAATATTCCACCACAGACTGCCTATAACAGAATATTGAATGTTAATTGTTGTATACGTTTATCTTATGAAAAAAACAGCTTTGTAATGTGAAGAGCAACCAAAAGTACCACATTCCTAAAAATCATACTGTACATTATCAGTCTTTTAGTTGGGGTGAGACTTTTTAGATGAGTCTAAGACCAGTTGAAAAAAATCATACAATTATACTTTATTTCATATTTTGACAAATATTAAAAGACCATAAAAAAAGTCTTGCAATTCCATAATAAACTTTTAATTTATCAGTGATCTTAAAATGCAGGACTATATCTTATCATCTGGTCTCTCGACCACCACTTCTAAATGTGGATATACTGTACATGCATACTTTACCCATATGCTCAAAATTACAAATTATACATTGCTCGTTTTCAGAGTCCACTTTACGTATATTTACATATAAGGTGGCTGTATTCTCAATGCTCTTTGCGATCTGCTTCCTCAGGAGATCAAGGCAACGAAGGTCATAGCATAATATTTAAATAATTACATATTACATTCCACATAAACTCATTTCTACCTTTAACGCTCTACTTCATCCTGCACTGCCTCCACCCACTATCTCACTCACTGCCCAGGAAATCGCCAATCACTTCAAAAATAAGATTGATACAATTCATGACGAAATCTCCACTCTACAGATATCCCCCCCCCCACTTAACACCCCATGTCCACAGGAAAACTCAACACTTCCCTTATTCAACCCTACTACTGTAGACAAGGTTGCTAAACTTTTTTCTAATGCCCACCCAACCACCTGCCCTCTGGACCCTATTCCCTCTCAAATACTGCAGTCAGCCTCTGGCACTATCCTAAACTCTCCAACTCACATCCTCAATCTCTCCCTCTTTTCTGGCATCTTCTCCAACTCTCTAAAACATGCACTGGTCATTCCCATACGTAATAAGCCTTCCTTGGACCCCACCAATCTTAACAATCTTTTCCTCCAAACTCTTTGAACGCCTTCAACTGACTAAGTGACCACTTCATTAAGAATAACCTTCTTGATCACCTTCAGTCTGGATTTTGCCCTCAACACTCCACAGAAACTGCTCTCCTAAAACTCAAACGATTTACTGACAGCTAAAACCAAAGGACACTATTCTATACTCATACTTCTGGACCTTTTGGTTGCCTTTGATACGGTTGACCACCCCCCTCCTGAATAAACTTTACTCCTTTGATCTCCATGCCTGTGCTCTACCTTGGTTCTCATCCTACCTATCCCACCATACCTTCACAATTCTACTTCCTCTTCTCCTCTTCCTTTCTCCGTCAGAGTCCCCCAAGCTTCTTTTCTTGGATCTCTCTACACCTCAGCTCACAACATCAGTCTCCTCATGCATCACTAATTTACTGACCAACATATCAGTCTGGATGTCACACCACTTCCTCAAACTCAACCTGTCCAAAACCAAGCTCATGTGCCCCTTCCCCTGACTCCTCTGTCAAGATCAACGAGTCAACTATTAACCTGTCACCGCATGCCAGGATGCTAGGTGCAAACCTGGACTCTGAACTCTCCTTTCAGCCCTACATCCAATAACTTTCCAAAGCTTGCCGCCTCAACCTCCACAACATCTTCAAAATACGCCCATTCTTAACCAATGACACTGTAAAGCTCCTAATCCACTCCCTGGTTATCTCTCATCTCGACTACTGCAACTCCCTGTTCATTGGCTTACCCTTACATAGGCTATCCCCCCTTCAGTCCATCATGAATGCCGCTGTCAGACTCATTCACCTTACCAACCATTCAGTGTCTGCTTCTCCTCTCTGCCAATCCCTCCATTGGTTGTCACTTACCAAACAAACCAAAGTCAAAATACTAACAACTTACAAAGCCATTCACATTTCTGCCTCCAGCTATATCACTAACCTGGTCTCAAAATAGCAACCAAATCGTTCTCTTCATTCCTTCAAGACCTCCTGCTTCCAAGTCTCCCCCATCCTATGGAATTCCCTACCCCAATCTGTCCGACTATTTCCTAATCTGTCCACTTTTTGGCTCCATGCACACCGGGCTTAAAAAAAACACCAGTTTCCATGGCAGAAAAAAATTCTGATATAGAACTTTTTTTTGCACAAAGTTTAGGCAAGTTTAGCATTTTTTCTGCCAAAAAGCTCCAATCAAAAACGCAAACCAGAATGTTTGTTTTTTTTCCCCTGCCTCTAAACGTTGAGCCTAAAATATGCCTCTAATCTACCTAATGTGTATGGACACATAGGAGAACACTGAGCTGCTTCTACAGGCAAAACATAAAACTCCTGTAGAAGCAGCAATTTTAAGCCAGTGTGCTGGTAGCCCTAGGTGACCCCAGAAAACCTCTCTTCAGAAAAGCCTATCCTGCCTCCTCCTAACAACTGTACTTTTATTGTCTCCATCAGCTCATTCCCCACAGTTATCACCTTTTGTATTACTTGTTCCCCCCTTTTAGATTGTAAGCTCTAACGAGCAGGGCCCTCGGATTCTTACTCTATAAAATTGTATTATAACTGTATTGTCTGCCCTCATGTTGTAAAGCTCTGCGCAAACTGTTGGTGCAATATATTATGTATTATAATAATAATAATAATAATTATTATGTCTTACTATCTCTACATCCATATACAATGAATAATTTTGACACTTACATAAGAATAAAGCAAAAAATAAGAAAATAATGTAGCCCTATGGGACCAAAACATCACACTAACATGATGGTATAGACATTCTGGGGGACCATTGGAGGAAGATAGTATTCAAACTAGCCTTGAAGTCCTTAAATTATCTACAGATATTTACAAAAGATATGCACACCATAAGGTAAGTATCCCTGGATAGAATGGAATTACTATGACATTAACAGAGGTGAAAGTATACAGATACACACCTAAAGATGCTCAAACTATAGCCTCTGAGTTTCAGTTTTCATCCTTTGGGAAAACTGCATTATACGTCATACCTGATATATCTAGTTACTCCTCCAATGCTCTGTTTCTCAAGGGTGCTAGAGGTAAACCGTCACTGGTAACCTATTAAACAGAGGAGGGATACACATTCAAAACCCATCAAATCAGCTTATCCCCATTATCTGTCTTTAAGTTAAGCCCATACACTGAGCAAATTTCTTTCCTGCAACCACAGACAGTATTACCGCCATGCCATTATATTCTCCTCGTGGGGGATGACATCCACATCGAGAGAAGATAGTGAATATTGGCAGTGGCTTTACTAGCCACTAGCAATAATCGCATGTAAAATTCAGCAGGTTGGTTGTACCCAAGTTGATTGATCGATCAACTTGGTATATTCAGCCCACCCATACATGGTTCAAATCTCCTGCTGAACTGGCTGAAATTTGAACCTTCTATGGCCAGCCTTATGCAATTCATTCTACCTCTAGCAGGTGTCTCCTTCACCAGGGAGGGGGCTGGTTAATCACCCTCAATGTAGCAGGAAACATCCTTTTTCTTAAACTCAACCAAATCTGATAATGATATGAAACACCAAGATGTATGTACCAGTCTCCATTATCCTTCCTTGTTGCCAAACATTGTTGCTCACCATATGGCGCATGAGTCCAACTGGTCCCTGGGAACATGTCAGTCTCATGCGTATAATGGCTGCTATTAATCCATGCTGCCTCCCCCAATCCTTGTGTGCTCAGGACACCCATTGTGTGATGTCAGTGAAATCAGCTGCCATTTTGGACTAGGTGCCTTCCAGACATAGGCACACACCATTGTCACAACACAAGCTGGTAACCCACCATTGGTGGGGTGGAAATGTAGAGAAAAACAAGAGGGGAAACAGGAAGCAGAATCCAAAAAAGAGTGGTCCACACTTACAACCTTTACAACATCAAAAAAGATCCTCAGTGGCTCCAAACCCCACACAGATGGGGGCATTCAAAACTACCCCCTACATGTGTTCAAACAGTGCCCACACAAAGTAAGCAACTCCTGCATAGGGCAACATACAGGAAAACCTTTAAACAAAACAACACTAAATACAATTGTACATCATGCTGTGTATATATATATATATATATATATATATATATAAATATATATATATTTTTTTTTTAATGTATAACTTGTATACTAACATGACTAAATATAAGGAGTGAAGTATCATGCCCATAGATATGGTTCAACACCTCTAAGGGGGGGAGGGGGGTGTCAGACAGGTGGCGGCCAGATGCCTCAGAACATATGTACCCCCCCCTCCCCCCAGGATGAACAAACAAGAAATCACAACCTATTCAATGATAATCAATAATTCAGTGTAAAGGAAGCATTTAAAGCCTAAACTGTAATTAGACTCAGAGGGATAGTAGCCTTCAGCTGGTGTATTCATTTGGCCTCTCTCTGTAGCAGGGAATTGCAAGAAACTGCTTTTTTAATAGTCTCCTAATATTTTTCTGAATATGTAATAAACTACAGTAATACCTCGGTTTATGAATTTAATTCGTTCTGCAGGACTTTTCGTATAGCGAAAAATTCATAAACTGAAACGCTGTTTCCCATAGGAATGCATTGAAAACCAATTAATCCGTTCCAGAGATCAGAAAAAAGTAAACACTACTAAAATACCACATGAGTTATTTTATCAAGTCATGCGGTATTTTAGTAGTGACAACCATGTGTTAATGTTTCAGCTGTCAGCAAGGTTCCCCACTGACAGCTGAATCTAAAAGAATTGCCGACAATTAAAAAAATAATTTTTGGCGTGGGGTCCCCCCTCCCATCCATACCAAGCCCTTCGGGTCTGGTATGGATTTTGAGTGGAACTCCCAAGCCAAAATTTAAAAAAAAAATGGCGTGGGGGTCGCCCCCAAAATCCATACCAGACCCTTATACAAGCATGCAGCCTGGCAGGTCAGGAAAGGGGGCGGCGAGCGAGAGCTAGCGCACCCCCCTCTCCTGAACCATACCAGGCCACATGCCCTCAACATGGGGGGGTGCTTTGGTGCAGGGGGGGCTCCCCCCCAAAGCACCTTGTCCCCATGTTGATGGGGACAAGGGCCTCTTCCCCACAACCCTGGCCATTGGTTGTGGGGGTCTGCGGGCAGGGGGCTTATCGGAATCTGTAAGCCCCCTTTACCAAGGGGGCATCCAGATCCTGGGCCCCCCCCCATGTGAATAAGTATGGGGTACATGGTACCCCTACTCATTCACAAAAAACAAAAAGTGTAGAGCGAAAAAAGACAGGACACAATCTTTGTCAAATCCTTTATTAAAAGAATGTCCCCTGCAGTAGATCCAACGTCAATCACGGTGCCAGCTGTCACCGCTGCCGCCGCCGACCCGAAGAAAGAATTTTTTTTAAAAAAGCTCCGCTTCCGACGATGGCTTCCAGCCTTCTGCCTGCTCCGGTGGTTTGACAGTTCTTAAATATGTAAGGGGCGGGGCCACCTGGGGACATCACACATGTGACCCCACCCCATGTGACATTTATTCTTGGTTTGGGGCGGCAGCAGCAGCGGCAGTGACGGTGGGGGACATTCTTTTAGTTTTTTCTTTTAATAAAGGACTTGCCAAAGACCATGTGTCAGGGCTTCGGGTATGACCAGAGGTATGTGAACTGACGCAGGGAAACGCAGGCTTCAGATATGTTATAAACAATATTATTTATTAATACTAACAATACAAAACGCAGTGCAATACTAAAACATAAACAAAGTGCAAACGAACCAAACCAAGCCACCCACAGATAACAATACATACAATGCAAGCATAGTCAGGCAGGCCGGGTCAATAACAGTCGGGCAGGTAGGAACAGGAGGAGCAGGCAGAGAGTAGTCAGGTCACGAGCCAGGTACAGCAACAAACGGGCAGGTAGGTACAGGGGGTCAGGCAGAGAATGGTCGGGGTCACAAGCCAGGGATCAAACAGGAGAAGTCAGCAGAGGTCAGGATCAGGCAGGGTCGGCAACGAGTCAGTCAGGCAGGAACAGGAATGCAGGTAACAAGATACAGGGGCCCATAAAAAAACACACGCCAAGGCCCAGACTGCAGGTCTGGCCATCCCTTAAATACACCTCCGTAATCAGCTTCAGGTGTTTGGCTGACTGCAGGGTTGAGTCTCTGATTGCTGAGAGCACCCGCTGGCCAGCCCTGGTACTGCAGCCCACAAGGCAGGTGAGTCCCACCATTACTGGCAAGTCCATTCCTGACAGTACCCCCCCCTCAAGGAGTGGCCTCAGGACGCTCCAAACAGTCCTAGCTGGGCAAAATGTTCCACCGCCCGGGTCTGGTAACTGGAGGGATATCAAAGACTGGCACATCGGGCTGGACGCCGGGCAGAGGCACATCGGGCTGGACTCCGGGCAGAGGCACATCGGGCTGGACTCCGGGCAGAGGCACATCGGGCTGGACTCCGGGCAGAGGCACATCGGGCTGGACTCCGGGCAGAGGCACATCGGGCTGGACTCCGGGCAGAGGCACAGCGGGCTGGACACCGGGCAGAGGCACATCGGGCTGGACACCGGATCACCAGGCGGAGCAGCAGGCACCAGATCACCAGGCGGAGCAGCAGGCACCGGGGCAGCAGGCACAGGGCCACCAGGCGGAGCAGCAGGCACCTGGCCCCCAGGCGGAGCGACAGGAATCGGGCCCCCAGGCGGAGCGACGGGCATTGGGCCCCCAGGCAGAGCGGCGGGCATCGGGCCCCCAGGTGGAGCGGCGGGCACCGGGCCCCCAGGAGGAGCGGCAGGCACAGGGCCCCCAGGTGGGGCAGAAGGCGCTGGGCCCCCAGGCGGAGCAGCGGGCGCCGGGCCCCCAGGCAGAGCGGCAGGCGCCGGGCCCCCAGGAGGGGCGGGCACCGGGCCTCCAGGAGGGGCGGCAGGCACCGGGCCCCCAGGCGGAGCGACGGGCACCGGGCCCCCAGGCGGAGCCGGGCCCCCAGGCGGAGCGGCAGGCGCCGGACCCCCAGGCGGAGCTGCGGGCGCCGGACCCCCAGGAGGGGCGGCAGGCACCGGGCCCCCAGGCGGAGCGGCGGGCACCGCGTCATCTGGCAAGGCAGTGGGCACCGAGTCACTAGGCACGACAGTGGGCTCTGAGTCAATTGGCACGACAGCGGGCACCGGGTCATCAGGTACCGGATCGTCTGGCTCGACAGCAGGCACCGGGTGATCTGGCGCTGGATCGTCTGGCTCTACAGCGGGCATCGGGTCACCAGGCATGACAGTGGGCACCGGGTCATCAGGTACTGGATCGACAGCGGGCACCGGGTCATCTGGCGTTGGATCGTCTGGCTCTACAGCGGGCATCGGGTCACCAGGTATGACAGCGGGCACTGGGTCATCAGGCATTGGATCGTCTGGCTCGACAGCGGGCATCGGGTCACCAGGTATGACAGCGGGCACCGGGTCATCAGGTACCGGATCGTCTGGCTCGACAGCGGGCACCGGGTCATCAGGCATTGGATCATCTGGCTCGACAGCGGGCATTGGGTAACCAGGCATGACAGCGGGCACTGGGTCTTCAGGCATTGGATGGTCTGGCTCAACAGCGGGCATCGGGTCACCAGGTATGGCAGCGGGCACCGGGTCATCAGGTACCGGATCGTCTGGCTCGACAGCGGGCATCGGGTCACCAGGCATGACAGCGGGCACTGGGTCATCAGGCATTGGATCGTCTGGCTCGACAGCGGGCATCGGGTCACCAGGTATGACAGCGGGCACTGGGTCATCAGGCGTGATAGGATCATCAGGCTGGATCAGTTCATCAGGCTGGGTACAGACATCAGGCTGGGTAGAGACATCAGGCTGAAGTGCGGGTGCCGAGGCACCAGGCTAAACCACGGAAGGCAGGTTCTCAGATGGCAGGCTCACCGGTTTGGATACTGGCAGGATGGTACTGGTTGGAAAGAATTTTTGCTTTTTTCTGGTTTTAACTACTGGAGCACTGCAAGTAAACGCAGGTCTGCAAACGAATGGAGCAGCTGAGGACAGAGAAGAGCTGGAAGATGGAACAGAGGAGGGAGCAGCCGCCACAGAGGACCTCTCCACAGGGCCAAAGAAAGGATAGGTGCAGCGAGTGGGAGCAGGGGACTGGTATGTGGTAGTTAGCAGAGTATACTGGGCCGTCACTGGGGGTGCTGTCGGGGATGCAGGAAGAGTGCCTTGAGCAGAGGAATGACGTTGCAAGCTGACTGAGGCTGGGTGCAACAAGTCTGACCATGTCTGCAGTATGGGTTGAACAAAGCTGAGCTTACACAAAGCCTGTCTGGTCAAAGACTGCACTGCGTTTATACAATCCCTTAATACCTGTGGTGAACATGCAGCATAATGCTCCAAGAAGCAATCCACATCATCCTCTAATAACCATACCAGGGACTCTACCTGGTCTGCACTAAATGGTGGCAAAAAGTAATTCCTGCTTTCAGGGGTACCAGATGAAGCCAACTCTACACAAACCTGAATCAAAGGTTGCACCTCAGAGAACTCTGTGCCCTGATCTACTAGAACATGAGCGATCCGTATACATTCTAGCAGTTGATCCCGGGTATACTCCCTCAGAGTCTGATAAGCATATTCTCTGTCATCAAAAACCAGCAGCGACAAATACACAACCTCATCAAGATCCATCCTTCCCAGCAACAAGCCAAGATGGCTTTCCTGTGCAGCCACTTCTGGTCAGGATTGGCCTTGGTGTAATGTCAGGGCTCCGGGTATGACCAGAGGTATGTGAACTGACGCAGGGAAACGCAGGCTTCAGATATGTTATAAACAATATTATTTATTAATACTAACAATACAAAACGCAGTGCAATACTAAAACATAAACAAAGTGCAAACGAACCAAACCAAGCCACCCACAGATAACAATACATACAATTCAAGCATAGTCAGGCAGGCCGGGTCAATAACAATCGGGCAGGTAGGAACAGGAGGAGCAGGCAGAGAGTAGTCAGGTCACGAGCCAGGTACAGCAACAAACGGGCAGGTAGGTACAGGGGGTCAGGCAGAGAATGGTCGGGGTCACAAGCCAGGGATCAAACAGGAGAAGTCAGCAGAGGTCAGGATCAGGCAGGGTTGGCAACGAGTCAGTCAGGCAGGAACAGGAATGCAGGTAACAAGATACAGGGGCCCATAGAAAAACACACACCAAGGCCCAGACTGCAGGTCTGGCCATCCCTTAAATTCACCTCCGTAATCAGCTTCAGGTGTTTGGCTGACTGCAGGGTTGAGTCTCTGATTGCTGAGAGCACCCACTGGCCAGCCCTGGTACTGCAGCCCACAAGGCAGGTGAGTCCCACCATTACTGGCAAGTCCATTCCTGACACCATGTCTTGTCTTTTTTCACACTACACTTTTTGTTTTTTTGTGAATGAGTAGGGGTACCATGTACCTCATACTCATTCACATAGGGGGGGCAGGATCTGGATGCCCTCTTGTTAAAGGGGGCTTCCAGATTCCGATAAGCCCCCTGCCCACAGACCCCCACAACCACCAGCCAGGGTTGTGGGGAAGAGGCCATTGTCTCCATCAACATGGGGACATGGTGCTTTGGGGGGAGCCCCCCTGCCCTAAAGCACCCCCCCATGTTGAGGGAATGTGGCTTTTGCTCGCCCCCCCTTTCCCCTCAAAATCCATACCAGACCCAAAGGGCTTGGTATGGATGGGAGGGGGGACTCCACGCCATTTTTTTAATTTATTATGGTGCCGGTTTTTAAATTTAATTACCGCTTTTTTTTTCTTCACTATAGCTCAGAAATTCAGCTGTCACTTTCCCCCCAGCTAAAAGAAAGAAAGTTTTATTTTAGTTTATTTCCACGAGTTAAGAGAAACACTTTTCCTTTTAGTTTCTTAAAAGAAACAAACTCCGGGGAAAGTGACAGCTAATTTTGTGAGCTATAGTGAAGAAAAAAAAAGCTGGCAATTGCATATAAAAATCAGCACTGACATATTGCAAACACAATTCGTTAAAAATTCGTAAACCAAGGCATTATTTTCAATGTATTTTCATTCGTAAACCGAAAATTACGTTAACCGAGGCCTTTGTAAACCAAGATATTACTGTACAATTGTATGATTTTATTTATGACTCATATTTGGCACATTACTCGACTCAGGCATTGATTATGTACAACATACTTTAATTTTCCACGGGACCACTATGAAATCTATCATGTATGAATTGCAAATACTGTGGAGCAGCCTATAAATGAACCAATGTTTTTGCATAGATTATGAAAAAAAACAAACTTTTTCCACCCAGTCATTTCTTTACGTTTTAATTAATATTCCCTTAAATTACATATAGCTGAGCTAAATAATGAAATACTTACATTTATACCATCACACAGGTGAGCTGAAGAAAGTATGAAGATAAGTTTTGAAACCAAAGTAACAACATCCCTAAATTTAACAAAAATAAATATATAAAATCACAGCTTCGTACTATAAAATATTTATATAAGACAGTATAATATTAAAAACATTTTCTCCTGTTTTATGTAGGATAGGACAAGTAAATAAAGTAGTCATTTCATTTACTTAAAGTGGAATTACACTCATCTTGGCTCCAGCAATGCGACGTTCTGAATAAATGAAAAATAATCAGGGGTCCCTGACTAAGCCACGTGGGTTAGTGGTGTATTGCATGGGGCGGAGCTTAGTGACATCACTACGGACCCACAGACCAGATGTTCGGAGATTATTTGCTGTTTTACCGCTTTACCTATCCTGATACGTTGTGAGTGTTTACTCTGTTCGTTCTTTTTCATTTATTAAATTATTTTACACTATTGGAGGCTGTTCTCTCTTCCTATATGCTGAGGTTGAGTTTTGAAGAAATGCCTGTGGGTGATCGTGTATTACCATTAGAGATGAGCAAATTATTCAAAAATTCGATTCGGCCGATTCGCCGAATTTGCGGGAGAAATTCGATTCGATGCGAATTTATTCGCCGCAAATTTAACTTATTTAAAGGGTTTCTAGGCTTCAGAGAGCCTTTATATTAGTGCAGAACACTGTACCTTTAATTTAAATGCCCTTGGAGTCTGCTGGGGAAGAGAAATAATACTGTCAGTCAGTATGACATGCAGATGAGTGCCGTCGATCTTAGAATCACCGCACACTTCACTCATTTGGGCAGTCACGGGGCACGACGAAGAAGAAGAAGAAGAAGAATGAAAAGAAGAAGAAGAAGAATGAAAAGAAGAAGAAGAAGAATGAAAAGAAGAATGAGAAGAAGAATGAAAAGAAGAATTAAAAGAAGAATGAAAAGAAGAATTAAAAGAAGAATGAGAAGAATGAAAAGAAGAAGAAGAATGAAAAGAAGAAGAAGAAGAATGAAAAGAAGAATGAAAAGAAGAAGAAGAAGAATGAAAAGAAGAAGAAGAAGAAGAAGAAGAATGAAAAGAAGAAGAAGAATGAAAAGATGAAGAAGAAGAATGAAAAGAAGAAGAAGAAGAATGAAAAGAAGAAGAAGAATGAAAAGAAGAATGAAAAGAAGAAGAAGAAGAATGAAAAGAAGAATGAGAAGAAGAATGAAAAGAAGAATGAGAAGAAGAATGAAAAGAAGAATGAAAAGAAGAATGAGAAGAATGAAAAGAAGAAGAAGAAGAATGAAAAGAAGAAGAAGAATGAAAAGAAGAAGAATGAAAAGAAGAAGAAGAAGAATGAAAAGAAGAATGAAAAGAAGAATGAAAAGAAGAATGAAAAGAAGAAGAAGAAGAATGAAAAGAAGAATGAAAAGAAGAAGAAGAAGAATGAAAAGAAGAATGAAAAGAAGAAGAAGAAGAATGAAAAGAAGAAGAAGAAGAATGAAAAGAAGAATGAAAAGAAGAAGAAGAAGAATGAAAAGAAGAAGAAGAAGAATGAAAAGAAGAATGAAAAGAAGAAGAATGAAAAGAAGAAGAATGAAAAGAAGAAGAAAAATGAAAAGAAGAAGAAGAAGAATGAAAAGAAGAATGAAAAGAAGAAGAAGAAGAATGAAAAGAAGAAGAAGAATGAAAAGAAGAAGAAGAAGAATGAAAAGAAGAATGAGAAGAAGAATGAAAAGAAGAATGAGAAGAATGAAAAGAAGAAGAAGAAGAATGAAAAGAAGAAGAAGAAGAATGAAAAGAAGAATGAAAAGAAGAATGAAAAGAAGAAGAAGAAGAATGAAAAGAAGAAGAAGAAGAATGAAAAGAAGAAGAAGAAGAATGAAAAGAAGAATGAAAAGAAGAAGAAGAAGAATGAAAAGAAGAAGAAGAAGAATGAAAAGAAGAAGAAGAAGAATGAAAAGAAGAAGAAGAAGAAGAAGAATGAAAAGAAGAATGAAAAGAAGAAGAAGAAGAATGAAAAGAAGAAGAAGAAGAATGAAAAGAAGAAGAAGAAGAATGAAAAGAAAAAGAAGAAGAATGAAAAGAAGAATGAAAAGAAGAAGAAGAAGAATGAAAAGAAGAAGAAGAATGAAAAGAAGAATGAAAAGAAGAAGAAGAAGAAGAATGAAAAGAAGAAGAAGAATGAAAAGAAGAAGTATTCCAGTACAGCAAAAAGTGTATCTGCAGAGAGCTCCGCTATTTCTGACAGTTCTCTGACAGTTCCTTCACATTTACAGCGGTTGAAACATTGTATCTATTTATTTCCGAATAAAAACATCTGTATCCTAAATGGAAACAAATAGATACAATGTTTCAACCGCTGTAAATGAACTGTCAGAACTGTCAGAAATAGCGGAGCTCTCTGCAGTGACACTTTTGCCGGCTGATCGGGAAAAATTTGATTCGTGCACCCGAAGTTTGCTAAAATTCGGATTCGATGCGAATCGAATTTTTCCTGAAATTCGAAACGAATTCCACTTCGCCAGGTTCGATTCGCTCATCTCTAATTACCATCCCCGCTAATGTTTATTACAAGCCCTTTGCTGCCATCTGGAGTCCATTTATGGAGTGATTATGCTTGTTAGACCTATGTTGTTATATAGGACCACTATTTGAGGTGAGCAGCCATCTTATTTTCAGGTGGAGGGGCACTGAATTCATTTTGTGGTGGAGCACTGCCAGTTTAAGCATAAGAACTGTTTTTGCTGTGGAGCACTATCTGTGGAGGCACAAGATTTATTCAGTTTTAGGACTGATTAAGCACTTGACTTTATTTACACTCGGGCATTGTATATTTATTGATCATACTAATTATTATTTTCATCACAGTATTATTTTCATCACACTACTATTATATTGTAAGAGGTAGCGCAACACTATTGTATTCTATTTTATTTATTGAGTGTAATCACTTGTGTTTGCAACTTATATTTTATATAATTTTTATGATATTTTTTCTGGTAGTGCACATTATTTTTTATAATTATTAGAATCCTAAAATGTTTTCACAAATGCAAATGCTGATGTCCTGAAGAGCTCAGTCTATTTAATTCTTAGTGAAAGGACTCTACTCTGATTTCTTAAGTTGCTTCTACAAGGCTCAGTCCACTATTCACTTTTGCTAGGAGATGGATCATAGTTCTACAGAAAAGAGATTGTCCTCCTGTTTGCACATAGTTTTGGAGTATCCCACTCAATTCCCTATCCCCATCCAAGTTACCCAAGAATAAAAAAAAACTAAACAAAAAGAGAATACCCCTGGACTGTTTATTGAACCAAAAGAAAAAACCAGGAAAGAACCCTGGCTGTCTACATTGCGGGCTGCTAAGTGCTCAAGGCAGTAGAAAGCCTGTCTTCTACAGAAATACCTCTATTCAGAAATCTTCTTGCTGTTTGTGCAGTGATTTCTCATAAACTTAAATAGGCAATATCTTTACCGTTGGAGTTAACCTCGATGTACACCAAATAAAAAAATTTGAGGGGAGGGTGACACCATGATAGCCACCATCAATAATCCCTCAGGACCTACTCAGCCATCTGTAAAATACTGCGGCCAAAGGCAGAATCCTCTGCGGCTCTAACATAAACCTGGTAGAACCTTGTGAATGTGTGAATCAATGACCATGTAGCAGCCTTTAAAACCTGAGCCACTGACGCCTGATGGTGGATTGCCCAAGATACCCCCACACTTCTGGTGTGCCTTCACCCGAAAGGGTCTGACCTTACCTTTCAAACCAGAGCCTTGAATAATCAATTAGTAGATCCAATGTGAAATAGTCACCTTGGATGCTGCCTGCCCCTTCCTAGGCCCCTCTGGCAGCACGAACAGAGCATCTGACCTTCTGACCTGTGCTGTCACCTTCAAGAAGACCCTTACAGAGCGTACCACATCCAAGGTATGCAGAGATCTTTCTCTTGCTGAGCAAGCCCTAGGAAAGCATGAAGGCCCTGACTGAGATGAAAACTAGAAACCACCTTTGGTAAAAAAAAATGCAAAACCATAAATGGTTCTCTGCAAGAAATAGCTTCCAGCTCCGATACCCTTGTATCTTGTAGAAGTGATTGCCACTAGAAACAAAACCTTATGAGTCAACAGGACCACTGGAATCTCTCTAATAGGCTCTAATGGTGGTTTTTGCAAAACCTCCAAAACCAAGTTCAGGTCCCAAGGACACAAAGGCAACCTGACAGGAAGAGCAATACGCATCACTTCTTGTAAAAAAGTGCGAACCAAAGAGGGAGATGCAATTGGCCTCTGGACAAAAACAGCTAATGCTGAAACCTGGCTCTTAATGGTACCAACAGCCAATTTCTTCTCCAAACCTGTTTGGAGAAGCGACAGAATCCTACCAATCACATACTTTCGTGGGTGCCATTTCCGGACCTCACACCAGGAAATGTAAGCCTTCCAAGTTCTGTAATAAATGTTCCTAGATACTACCTTTCTAGCACTGAACATGATGGGGATGACACAATATGATACTCCCCTATCCTTTAGGATCTGGGTTTTAATAACCATGTCATCAAATTTAGCAACCGTAAAGCTGGGTGCAATATAGGACCTTGAGACAGCAAGTCTGGCTGACACAGCAGGGACCACAGCCTGTCTACTGCCATCTTCACTATGTCTGCATACCAGGCCCTCCTGGGCCAGGCCACAGCAATCAGTATCACTTGAGTAGAATCCTCCTGAATACTGCGTAAAAGACGTGGCAGCAGCTGAATTGGAGGAAAGGCATAAATCGGTGAAAACTGGCTCCAAAGAATCACTAAGGCATCTACCCCTGCCGCTCGAGGGTCCTTTACCCTGGGCACAAAAAGACCAACCTTGCTATTGAACCTGGATGCCAATAGATCTTCATCTGGGCAACCCTATCACTGGCAGATTCCCTTGAAAAGTTCAGGATGCAAACCCCATTCCCCTGTAATCAACCACTGGCGACTGAGATAATCCACCTGCCTATTTTCCACCCCCGGAACGAACACCGCTGACAAAATTGGAACATATCTCTCTTCCCAGGTCAGGATGTAATTCACCTCCTCCTGAGCCCCTTGACTCCTGGTACACCCCTGGTGGTTGATGTATGCCACTGCTGTGGCATTGTCGGACTGAATCTTTAGAGGCCAACCCTGAAGCCTGGATGTCCAATAGCTCAGAGCCACCCTCACTGCCAGAAGTACCAGGACATTGATGGGTAGAACCCTTTCCTGTGTAAGCCATGTTCCCTGAACTGTAGCCTCCTCCAGGACAGCCCCCCAAACTGAGAGCCTGGCATCGGCGGTTACCAATTTCCACACCAAAGGCCGAAATTGAGAGTCATCTACCACCAATTCAGGCTTCACAGTACCTCTGGAGACAGGGACATACAGTAATCCAGGGCCAGAACCTTCTTGTTCCAAACAGTCAGAATGTTCCTTTGCAGTGGTCTGGAGTGGAATTGAGCATAGAGAATAGCCTTGGACGAGGACACCATCTTTCCCAGCAACCTCATACAGAGGTGAATTGAAGATTACGTCTTGGCTTTTAAACTGCAAACCTCATTCCTCAGGGCGCAATGTTTTCCTGGAGGCAGAAATACCTTTGCCTGAACGATGTCTAGGACTATCCCCAAATACTCCAGGCTCTGTGAATCACAAATCCCTGATGAAGCCATGCGACCTGCAGCGTAATGTGTAGGGGAGGGGCTACGACGTCACAGACCATTCGTGGACGGCAAGTATACACCGAGCATGCTGTAATCGGCTATTGATTTTAACAAAGCAATTTTAAATGATATTGAATGTGAGTGCATTTGGGCACATAATAAAGTAAATTAACCTTAAAAGGATAAGGCACTATTTTTGCATTTTTCTCTCACTGAGAAACACCTAAGGAGGAAAACAAGAGAGTAGCAGCAGAAGAAAGAGATCACTGCGGGGATAGGAGTACGGGGAGCAAACTGATTTTATTTGAATCACATCACTGGAGTTGTCACCTTATTTCAGCAGAGACGTCTTTGCATCATTCAAAATGTATTTTTATAGTAGTCACTATATATTTATATGATCACATTGTTTTTTGTTTTTTGATCACATTGTTTTTGGACTTGATCATTAAGATGTTTTTTTGGGGATTATTATTTAGATTATGTTTTAGGGATTTATTGAGCTGATTTATATATATTTTTTTATATTTTCACTCAGATTGGGAGCACGACATATATTAATCATTTTTTGGAACTTACAGTGAGGAACAAAAGTATTTGAACACCCTGTGAATTTGCAAGTTCTCCCACTTAGAAATCATGGAGGGGTCTGAAATTCACATTGTAGGTGCATTCCCACTCTGAGAGACAGAATTTTTAAAAAAAATTCAGGAAATCATATTGTATGATTTTTAAAGAATTTATTTGTCTTGCACTGATGAACATAAGTATTTGAACACCTAAGAAAATCAGTGTTAATATTTGGTACAGAAGCCTTTGTTTGCAATTACAGAGTTCAAACGTTTCCTGTAGTTCTTGACCAGGTTTGCACACACTGCAACAGGGATTTTGGCCCACTCCTCCACACAGATCTCCTCTAGATCTGTCAGGTTTCGGGGCTGTCGCTGAGCAACACGGAGTTTCAGCTCCCTCCAAATATGTTCTATTGGATTTAGGTCTGGAGCCTGGCTAGGCCACTCTAGAACCTTGATATGCTTCTTACGGAGCCACTCCTTGGTTATCCTGGCTGTGTGCTTCGGGTCGTTGTCATGTTGGAAGACCCATCCATGACCCATCTTCAATGCTCTGACTGAGGGAAGGAGGTTGTTGCTCAAAATCTCACAATAAATGGCCCCATTCATCCTCTCCTTAATACAGTACAGTCGTCCTGTCCCCTTCGCAGAAAAGCACCCCCAAAGCATGATGTTACCACCCCCATGCTTCACAGTAGGGATGGTGTTCTTGGGATTCAACTCATCCTTTTTCCTCCAAACATGACGAGTGAAGTTTAGACCAAAAAGTTCTACTTTGGTCTCATCTGACCACATGACTTTCTCCCATGCCTCCTCTGGATCATCCAGATGGTCATTGGCAAACTTCAGACGGGCCTGGACATGTGATGACTTATGCAGGGGAACCTTCCGTGCAATGCATGATTTGAAACCATGACGGCGTAGTGTTCTACCGACAGTGACCTTTGAAACTGTGGTCCCAGCTGTCTTCATGTCATTGACCAGCTCCTCCCTTGTAGTTCTGGGCTGATATCTCACCTTTCTTATCATCAGTGATACCCCACTAGGTGAGATCTTGCATGGAGCCCCAGTCCAAGGGAGACTGACAGTCATCTTTAGCCTCTTCCATTTTCTAACACTTGATCTATTTTCACCAAGCTGCTTGGCAATTGCCCTGTAGCCCTTTCCAGCCTTGTGGAGGTCCACAGATTTGTCTCTGGTGTCTTTTGACAGCTCTTTGGTCTTGCCCATGGTAGTAATTGGCGTCTGACTGACTGTGGGGTGGACAGGTGTCTTTAAAGAGCTCAGACAGGTGCTGCTAAGTTAGATTAATGAGTGGAGTAGAGGTGGACTTTTTAAAGGCACAGTAACAGGTCTTTGAGAGTCAGAATTCTTGCTGTTTCTTAGGTGTTCAAATACTTATGTTCAGCAGTGCAAGACAAATACATTCTTTAAAAATCATGCAATGTGATTTCCTGATTTTTTTTTTCAATTCTGTCTCTCAGAGTGGGAATGCACCTACAATGTGAATTTCAGACCCCTCCATGATTTCTAAGTGGGAGAACCTGCAAAATCGCAGGGTGTTCAAATACTTCTGTTCCTCACTGTATATACACATTAATAGAGGATGTGTTTGATGTCAGCGCACCTGTATTGATTTTATTTAGTGGCTCACAAGTAACACTCAATTCAACACTTAAACAAGAGAGTAGCAGCAGGAGAGAGAGATCCCTGCAGGGATAGGAGTACGGGGAGCCAACTGAGAGATACCCACCACCCTTCATTTGATGCAACACAGGTTTCAAAAGTTCCATAAGTGAACAAAAAGCGCAGTAAGCCTATCATAGGCTAATAAGGAGATGAGCGCACAATTTAATCACACTAAGGAATCACCGGAAATTTATATTTTATTTAAATTACATCACTGGGAGTTGTCACCTTATTTCAACAGACTTTTTTGCATTATTCAATATTTTGTTTTATAGTAGTCACTATATATTTATTTGATCACATTGTTTTTTGTTTTTTTGATCACATTGTTTTTGGATTTGATCATTAGGATGTTTTTTTTGGGATTATTATTTAGATTATGTTTTAGGGATTTATTAAGCTGATTTATATATATTTTTTTATATTTTCACTCAGATTGGGAGCGCGACATTTATTAATAATTTTTTTGGCTTATATACACATGAATAGCAGATGTGTTTGATGTCAGCGCACCTGTATTGACTTTAATTAGTGGCTCACAAGTAACACTCAATTCTGGTAAAAGGTGGTAGTACAGTCTCATTAATGCAGGCCATAGATGGGTCAAAAATCTGCCAATTTTTCGGCCGAAAATAAAATCGGCCGATTTTCGGATCGTTAGTGGGCTATTTGTTTGGCCGTTTTTCGGTATTTTAGCCTTTTTTTTTTTCGGTAAAGCTGGAAAAAAATCGATTTTTGCGGCAATAATGGGCAAATCGGCCGATTTTTTACCGATAAAAAATCTGCGCATGAGCAGTGACCTGCAAGAGGAAGACAAAAAGAAGAAAAAGAAGAAGAGGATGAAGATGATGAAGAGGAAGAAGAAGTAGAAGAAGAGGATGATGATGATGAAGAGGAAGAAGAAGAGGATGATGATGATGAAGAGGAAGAAGAAGTAGAAGAAGAAGAAGAAGAGGATGATGATGATGAAGAGGAAGAAGAAGTAGAAGAAGAAGAAGAGGATGATGAAGAGGAAGAAGAAGTAGAAGAGGATGATGAAGAGAAAGAAGAAGTAGAAGAAGAGGATGAAGAGGAAGAAGAAGAGGATGATGATGATGAAGAAGAGGAAGAAGAAGTAGAAGAAGAAGAGGATGATGATGATGAAGAGGAAGAAGAAGTAGAAGAAGAAGAGGATAATGATGATGAAGAGGAAGAAGAAGTAGAAGAAGAAGAGGATGATGATGATGATGATGATGATGATGATGAAGAGGAAGAAGAAGTAGAAGAAGCAGAAGAGGATGATGATGATGAAGAGAAAGAAGAAGTAGAAGAAGAGGATGATGATGATGAAGAGGAAGAAGAAGAAGAAGAGGATGATGATGATGAAGAGGAAGAAGAAGTAGAAGAAGAAGAAGAGGATGATGATGATGAAGAGGAAGTAGAAGAGGATGATGAAGAGGAAGAAGAAGTAGAAGAAGAAGAAGTAGAAGAGGAAGAAGAAGTAGAAGAAGTAGAAGAAGAGGATGATGATGAAGAGGAAGAAGAAGTAGAAGAAGAAGAGGATGATGATGATGAAGAGGAAGAAGAAGTAGAAGAAGAAGAAGAAGAGGATAATGATGATGAAGAGGAAGAAGAAGTAGAAGAAGAAGAGGATGATGATGATGAGGAAGAAGAAGTAGAAGAAGAAGAAGAGGAGGATGATGATGAAGATGAAGAAGTAGAAGAAGAAGAGGATGAGGATGATGAAGAGGAAGTAGTAGAAGAAGAAGAGGATGATGATTATGAAGAGGAAGAAGAAGTAGAAGAAGAGGATGATGATGATGAAGAGGAAGAAGAAGTAGAAGAAGAGGATGATGATAATGAAGAGGAAGAAGTAGAAGAAGAAGAAGAAGAGGATGATGATGAGGAAGAAGAAGTAGAAGAAGAAGAGGATGATGATGATGATGATGAAGAGGAAGAAGAAGTAGAAGAAGAAGAGGATGATGATGAAGAGGAAGAAGAAGTAGTAGAAGAAGAAGAAGAGGATGATGATGATGAAGAGGAAGAAGAAGTAGAAGAAGAAGAAGAAGAGGAGGATGATGATGAAAAAGTAGAAGAAGAGGATGATGATGAAGAAGAAGAAGAAGAGGATGATGATGATGAAGAAAAAGAAGAAGAAAAGGATGATGATGAAGAAGAAGAAGAAGAGGATGATGATGAAGCAGGAGAAGAAGAAGAAGGATGAAAAATTAGAGGAATTCCAGTACGGCAAAAAGTGTCCCTGCAGAGAGCTCCGCTATTTCTTTGACAGTTCCTTGACATTTACAGCGGTTGCAACATTGTATCTATTTGTTTCCGAATAAAAACATCGGTATCCTAAATGGAAACAAATAGATACAATGTTGCAACCACTGTAAATGTCAAGGAACTGTCAGAGAACTGTCAAAGAAATAGCGGAGCTCTCTGCAGGGACACTTTTTGCCGGCTGTAGACAGGATGAAAATCGGCCGATTTTTTTTACCATTGATGGTAACGTCGGCCGCTTGAACGACCGATTTTTCGTTTTTTAAAAGAAAAATCTGCCGTTTTTCTCCCCGTCTATGGCCTGCATAAGGCTCTGTAATCACAGATACTAGAGAATGATTACTACTTCAGTAAACAGCATGGTACATAAATCTCAACTTGCCCATAGCCTCTGTGACATCATCTATTACATTGAGGTCATTGGTAGCGAAGAACAGGAAGAATCTCTGGGCTGGCACCACAGGCAAGCAGCTAGAGCAGTCCCAGAACTGGTACCAGAGGCAAGCAGGTGGAGATGCAGGACCACCCACCTGAAGTGCAGTACTCGGGTAGCAATTTTTATTTTTTTTTTTAAGTCCGCAAACGTGCAAACTACAACGAAAAACCCGTAAGTGATCACAAAAAAAGTGCAAGTGCGAACACCACACAAAAAAGTGCACTTAGGGGTGTGTTTGTCCTACCCCCGGAGGGGTTGAACCGTTACCCTGATCCCCCGGGGCACGAAGCTCCTGACAGGGACAAGGTTCCCATTTGGTCCTCCTGGCCAAAAGGCCTGGTGGACCACCGTTCCTTATGCCCAGCCGAAGCCGGACATCCAGTACTAGGCAAGGGGGCTCTCCCGAAGAGAAAGCCCCCTAGGGATCAGGGGAGGAAGGAACCAAAAGGCCACACATCCTCCCCCTAGACTTCAGGGTAGGCCCGAGGACCCACACCCTCCATCCGTGAAAAACACACACATAAGTAAAGTAAAAAGTGACAAACGTGGGAGTGCATAATAAATAAATAGAATAGAAAAAATAAAAAAGTGGCCGTGCCAAATTGTTCACAGACCAGGCCCTGAGGCCCGTAGCAAAAATTGCCCTGGACTTAGCCAAAAGACCTGGTCCTTAGGGCGCTGTGCAAAAAGAGGTGAAAAACAGTGGCCATGTGTCATCTTCACACCGTGGGGTCCCACACCGAAGTGTTACTAGTGACACCCCTGAGAGCGTCTTCCCCAGGGGGCACTGAGTTTGCGGACTTTTTGCGTCCTCAGCCCCAGGCCAGACCAAGGCAGATCCGTCCAAACCAGGAGGTACTGGGTCTTTCCAGCTTTCCCAGAGGAATTACTCCCAAGGCCCCAGAACGACTCGGGTAGCAATGGGCACAGTACCATTTTTGGTAACAGGGTCTACTGTGGAAGCTTTATGCTATTGGTCCCCTTCCTTGATGCCTGCATGCCAGGACTAACAGAAGAGAACCAAACACCTGGTGGCAGATCACATGCCCAGCCACCTCTGCCTCTTCAAGTAAGATCTCTCTGAGTTGTTGAGGGAGGGAAGCAGAGAAACTTGTTTTCCCTGAGTATGGCCAGGAGTTCAGGGGCTTGTGGGAACCTAGGGAGTTGTGGGAAAAGGAATTATAAGAGCCTGTGCTAGCATATGAGCATAGGGGTAGATTTACTAAAACTGATGCACACAAAATTTGGAGCAGCTTTGCATAGTAACTAAACAGCTTTTAGCTTCAACTTGTTCTAGTAAGCTTTAACAATAAAACCTAGAAGATGATTGGTTATTATGCACAGCTGCACCAAATTGTGCACCAGTTTTAGTAAATCTCCCCCATAGTGTCCATTTTTGTCTATCTAAATTGAAGTAACTCATATTTTCAACTAATTACACCTTTTTTTAATGTGTTTTGCCTTCCTATACTTTTATTGTAAGAACATAAATATTTTTTCTGTTGGGGTACAGGTTGAGAGCCGCTGCTCTAGAGAACCTGTTAGCCAAGCAATATGAGGAAATTTGTAATATCTGGAATCCTCTGTTAATATGCAAGATACTATGATGCATCTCAGTTACACCTATTTTGGCCATTTATACCCTTCTGCCTCATCAATACAGACTTTTTATATTATTTTTTTATTTCTTTGCAAAACAAAGAAATTGTAACTGACCTCTAATGTAGGTGGGTCGCTGTATACCAAGGTTTCTCAACCAGGGTTCCTCCTGGTTGGGTAGCTAGGGGTTCCTTGAGCAATGAGCAATATCTGCCTCTCAGATAAGTTCCCACTGACACCATTGATCTTTTAGCTATCTGTAAGGGGGTATTTTTTTCCAAGGACCACAAATGTAAGGAACATTCTTCCCACTAGCCATCACACTAATGTATCATGTGTTGTAGATATAATAACTTTTAGAAGAGGTTCCCTGAGGCTAGAAAGTTATTTCAAGGGTTCCTCTGTGTTGAAAAGGTTGAGAAAACCCTTCATTCGTAGAGCACCTCCTTACATGGGTTCATGCTTTACTCATGATCCAAACCAGAGCTCATAAATGCAATCTGATAACTTGAGGCCCATGTTATAGGGTTTCTTGATGTGTGTTACCTGAGGGGGTCATCTCTCACCACCAGGATGGTGCCTCTGGACACAGAGCAAGTGGTTGTCCAGAGGAACAACCAGGTTTGCACCAAACAATTCACAGTTAACACAATTCCAGTCTTAACTGAAAAGGATATACAAAGACTCAGCGAGCGCTTGAAAATAATGTAGCAGCTAAATGCACCATAAAAAGAACCAATGACCTTCAAAATAGCATAAGTAATAAAAAAGTGCAGCGCTATGATATCATAGAGTTAAATACACAACTGATGAATAAATACATAAAGTGCCCAGTGCATTTGAAATCCAAGGAATCATGAGTGAAATAAATAATTAATAAATAAATACTCTGGAGTGGACTGGTGTGTGATTGCAATAAATAAACATTAAAATGGTAAATAAATAATAATAAATAAATGTCCCAAAAAGATGTGCAAATAGTCCTTAGTGGTAGAGAATCTTATCCTGAAGTGAGGAATACAATTTTCCAATATTCCACTAACCCATATAAAGATGATTCGGTGACGTGCGGAAGGTGGGAAAAATGCACACTCACCAGATGCGCATTTTAAATGCGCAGTATGTACAATATGTTGAAATCAGCTAGAGGTCCCCTTTAAGGTGGGATGGATGTGGAGCCTGGTATGGATATCCCTCCTCAGGATTCTGGGGCTGGTTATGGCCTGATGTCACCCGGGAAACTAAAAATGACTCTCCACCTTTAGCTCTTCACTATACTGAGACAATAATGAGACCAGGAATTACTTTGCTTTAACTTTACTGAAATTTTGTAGAAAGTAGACTACAAACGTCCTTAGTGTGGTAAATTGTCCAATTTTGGAATTAGAACATTCCAGACATTGGCTACAAACGAGGCAAGACTTCCTCCAACATAATTTAGCCCCTACATGGTCCTTTAAATTTAAGCATTTCTCTTACAGTTCCAGGAGGGGTGCTACGGTGTACTCACTGTTAAAGCATGTTGCTTAAAGTCCCAGTAGGCCAGAAGCCACCATTAGTTCCTTACCACCCCAAGGTGCAAAAGTGTCACCCTATGGAGAGGCAAATAACTCTCCTCTCCTCACACTGCTGACATTTTCCAAAAGGCCCTGGGAAGACTCCTCCCAAACCTTAAATAGGTAACAGGTACAGCTACCCAGAGGAAGTGACACAATATGGGAATGTCTTGAGAATGAAAGGGGAACACAAATTCCACCTGCCTATACTAATGTGTTTAGCAAAATATACTGGGCCGATAATATATTCTTATCTGGATATACTTTTCTGTATTGAAACTGTATACTATCATGCAACAAACTGTATCAAGGAAGTGAATCCTCATTTAAATGGATTTGAATCTGTTGTTTGTCTCCATATTACTCACCTATCATTTGTAAACATATAACCTATGACATTTTTCAATGCAAGTAGAGTACAGCTGTCCAATAAGCAAGCAAATGCTGAAAAACAAGAAGTACAGATTAGTCTGAAAAAGAATTGATTGTTTGAGCTGCTTGGTATATGCCCACTAATACATCAAATAACAGTAACCAAATCAGAAGTGGTATTCCAAGCCCAAGGATATTGCACAAGTGAAAACAAATGGCGATAAATGCAAGACTAATGTTTATCAAATTTGTTCTAGGACTGGCTATTAATGTGTATCTACATTCATCCATTTTATTTGGATAAAGAACCTTTGTTATTTTTTGGTTTATTTTGCTGCCTAGGACCCATAAATATGGTTATCAGGAAAACCTAGAGGGGTGAATTGCTCTATTGGGATCACAGACAGCAATAAAATCATGGTAGAGGTTCTAACCCTTGCCTACTCTATCTCAGTACTGAAATTATCCCCCTGTTTAACTGCTGACATAAGAATCATTCAGAGCAGTGTGCAAAACACAACCGTTACATAAAGACAGAGGGAATAATAGATAAGGTTTATTATTTAGCTTTATTAAACAATTACAGTGTATGTCTAGTCATAAAATTTGTAGTTGTGTTGGATGGAGTGGGGAAGGATTAGAACCCCTGACAGGTCTTTACTGCTTTTCAAATTTCCAATAGATTTCCTTCACTGTCACAGTGACAACAGTTTCATCACACAGGAAGTGAGGGAAAATAATCAACAGGAACATATACAGCAGTAAAAAGCTAGCAGAGGTTCTAGCATTCCTATCCTCTACTAACAAATGGATGAGGGATCTACACAGAGCAGTTCAGCCTACTCTGCCATTACTACAGTGGGGGTGGGGGGGAAAAGAGAGCAGCATAGGAGAACACTACACAGTGCTCCTCCAGCTGCCACAAAAATGAAAAAGAAATCGTCTTTATTGCAACTACGGTCACATGAAAATACAAACACAAAAATATAGTGTATAAATGAGAAAATGAGAACTGAGAGTTATGTTCACAGAAACCAGATACCTGTGCAGTAAAGTACAACTTTAGTACACTTTTTGGCTTGTTCGATGTCTCCCGCTCCTAAAGCCACTCCAATTCTGACACTGGCAGCTGTGCCAAAGCCAATGGGAAGCTGTTGAGGAAAAGATGATATGAAATATAAATCTGGCCAATGCATTGCTAGTAGTGTATTTTTTTACTTTATCATGGTATATTCCTGCAACCATAGACAATACAGCCATTATCCAAGTGGAAAGATGAGATGAGAAAATAAATATTATACAGAAAAGAGCTGCACCCCTGTTCAGTATTTATAAGAAACAAATTCCTGGTACGTGAACAATCCACCTGGGCTCTCTTTCTGATGTGTTTTGTACAATATAAGTTTAATAATTGAGACTCTGCTATTAAACATATCCTAAGCAAAATGCATCAGAGAGCTCAGCTGGACTGTCTATGTAAAAAGAATTTGTTTATATAAATATATGATTGAACAGAAGTACAGCTCTTTTCTTTCTTGCATAATATTGATATGTGGCCTAGACGAGCTGTGAGCTGGCATCCATGATTGAGTAGCTGTGGGTATAACTATCTGGAGTGTAACATGTCCTTTGTTTTCATATGTGATGATGAAAAAATACTATAGCATCCTTGATATCTGGCATATGTGGCCTAGTTGAATGCATATCTGAATTGAAGTGCTGGCTGTTCCCTTAAACAAGCTTGCAGCAGATTTCCAGCACTACAGTGACAGCCAACATTTCCAATAAAGCGGTTCTAAAGTTAAAATGTTCTTTACCTTAATACATTCCCTGCATTAAGGTAAAAATGTTTCATCTAAAAAAGAAAACTGATGCAGCCACCATGTAAGGGTGACAACGATTGGGCAGCTGTTGGTGCCAAATTCACAAGTCACTAGACTGATTTTTCTTGGATGGGACAACTGCCCACCTGTTGTTAACGGTATGACATATTGTGTCATACTCCTGACCAGAGGCCCGCTCTCAACATCCTGGGCCATAGGCCTTATTATCTGTCACACCTACCCCTAGTGTTGGTGGTCAGGAATTATATCTGGCTTCTGTGTTCCATTGCAGACCCCTTTCCCATATGGAAAGCAGGCCTACCAGTGCTCAGATGCACCTGTCTTATACACAATGCTATAGTGCCTGGCTACCACGCAGGGGCAGGTGCGAACTTAGCACACTGAACAGGTACTTGTTGTTGGCAAACAGGTAGAGTGGTCAGTGACAGTGTGGGTTCAGAGCAGGCTGAGTTCTGAGCGTAGTCAGAATCCAATCTGAGGTCATCAACAAGGGAATACAACCTAGCAGGTAGGGCGGGGAGCAGGCTAAGGTCCAGGTACAGGAATAGGGCAGACAAATACTGAGCTTGAAGCACGTGTTGTAAACACTATCAAATGCAAGACGCTATGGGCTTGACTGCATCAAAACAGATTTGGTCTACACCCAGAGCCTGGTTGCATCAATCACCTTGCAGATGGGGGCAGACAGGGAGGATACAGCTCAGCCAGAACCAGGATGCTGGAATGAGACCAGCAGCTGTCATGGAACACGCTCATGACAATATCAAAGAATAAAGGAATTTTCACACACAAAATGCATTTTCTACACTTTAACTTCACAAAGATTTCCGTGTCATCTGATATCACATATGACACACTAACAGAACAATGCACAACAGTAGATGCAAGCACAAATCTTCCTATTGAACCTCCTCTCCTTGGAAGCAACACAGATTTCGGGCTATTTCTCTATGTGCATTAAGTCCCTAACATTTAGCTTCCATCACAGAGTAGGATCAACGTGCCTTCTATAGCATACCAGTTTCTTCCGAACATCCTTCTACGGCTCTGCCCAGCTAGGCATGCTCCTAGATGGCATATGTGGCCTAAGCTTTCCCCAATACTCACAAATGCTGTTTTATCTTGCTTGGGACTTTAGATCAGCTCTGTAGGGGACTACATGTTAGCAGCTATGAGGTATTTGGCTCCCATGTTCTGACTACTTAGGCTCTACCCACAGCTGGTGTTTATATGGGCACTAATGCCATGCATCACATCACTAAGGAGGGACTTTTCTAACCCCTAGTTCACATCTGTGCAGGTGGTGCCGCTGTGGATCCGCACACAAATCCGTGCAGCCGCAACACCCGCACAGAGGAATGCGGCCCCGCAGGGGGTGCTGTTAATTCTACTTGCATGCTGCCCGCACTAGAAATCTCAACCGTACTGGGAATCGAGGTTCCTGTGCAGTCTGCGTTTTCCAAAGAAGTGCAGGGACTTCTTCCCTGCATGTCACGGCACACGGGAGTCCATTCAAATGAATGGGCTCTCGTGCCCGCGCAAAACATGGCCCACAGGAATGTGGAGATGTGAACTTAGCCTAACACCTGGTTCATATCTGTGCGGGTGGTGCTGCTGTGGATGCGCACAAAAATCTGTGCAATCTGGATCCGCAAAGAAGAATGCGGACCCGTGGGCGGGTGCCATTAATTCTAACTGGAAATCACAACCGTACTGGGAACCGAGGTTCCTGTGCAGGCTGCGTTTTCTGAAGAAGTGCAGGGACTTCTTCCCTGCTAGTCCTGGGGCACGGGGGTCCATTCAAATGAATGGGCTCTTGTGCCTGTGCAAAACGTGGTCTGCAGGAACGCAGAGATGTGAACCTAGCCTAAAGGGACCCAATACACATGTACAACATTCCCTTACTATACTATACTGGGAACAGAGCCATCTAGTGGCAGGCAAGCTACCTGCACCTGCCAACAACCCCATGCAAGGATTGATAAATTGCAATATACATTTTTGTTTTTGGGTTAATACCACTTTAGGTAGACTAATATATGTTAAAATACATAAATGGTGACCATCATACCAATAAAGTCAGTGTTAATAACTGCAATATAACGGAATGTCCTCCCAGGTCCACAACACTTAAAAGCCCTAAAAAAAATAAATGTGTCAGTAGTTGTTCCAACTTTCCATACACATTTTTGATCAGTTACTTGATCAACAATAACCACATTCTTATTATTATTATTATAATACAGGATATATATAGCGCCAACAATTTGTGCAGCTCTTTACAACCACATGATTTAGGGTGCGCTCACACTTGGCCTGGTTTAAGTGACCTGAGCCGGAGTCCCCTTGTCCCCCTCCCTACTGCCCTGCTGGTCTGCACTCACACTGGACATTAAAATGATTGTAAAGCTTGATTTTTTGTTGCTGATTTTTTTAAATTAAAATAACAAACATGGTATGCTTACCTGATCTGTACAATTGAATTGTATTGCACAGAGCAGCCCTGATCCCCCTCTTCTGGGGACCCCTGCCAGCGCTCTGCTCTGGGGTCCAACCCTCCCCCTCTTTCTGAGTGGCCCCCAAAGCAATGCACTTGATGCAGGGACACTCATGTGTGCTCCCTCCCAAACCCTGCTGTGTGTGTCCGACACACAGAACGGGGCTCAGCCCTGACCCCTACTTCTCATAACTGGCTCTGATTGACAGCAGCGAGAACTAATGGCTCCTGCTGCTGTATCTGAACCAATGAGGAATGAGAGAACTTTGGTTCTCATGCACATTGATGAATCGAGATCAGGCTCAGGTAAGTATTGGGGGGGCTGTAGGGGGAACTGCGTGCAGTAGGTTTTTACCGTACTGCAAAGACTGCAGTAAGTTAAAAAATCTTCTGCATTTACAACCACTTTAAGCAAATGATTCTGGGTACACCAACATCATCAGTATGCGACTGTTTGTGTATATGATATGGGAAGGAAACCTTGCTGCCGTAGCACACTTTCCTGGTGCCTCCATGGCGGCATACCTATGGTTGATAGCTCCACCCACAATCAACTCACAGGACCACATTAACTGTATAAAAGAAAGACAAGGATCATCCCCACTTCATTCTCTTTTGCGTACTCAAGCCTTCAGGATCACAGATGTCAGCACATCAGCCCTTACCACACCATCTCAGTGCAGTCATTACAGCTTTTTGTTCTCCTGTATTGAGGTCCCACTATTTGGGCTGCTAAATGTAAGTAGGGGAGATCCTGTTTTTCTGTAGATCTTTTTGGGGGCAAGGAGACATGGCACAAAGTATGGCACCCTCCCTCTCTCACCTCCCACTCCAGGTGGGTAAGCAGGCATTTTTCTATCCCTTCATTCCGGTCTGCACTGTGTGAGGAATCAGGTCCCCCCTCTTCCTAGTATCAGCACTTTGGGCGCTGGCTATGCATAGCTTTTCCAGCTGCAAGATGCGGGCCTTGAAGGGACATGATGAAGTCATCATGCAGACGCAGCAGGCATGCACGGTAGCGCGTGTTATCTTGGTTGCACCATGCATAATGTGGGTATATAAGGCACTCCCAGCATTATGGCGCTGGCTTCCACAGGAATTATCAGTGACAGTTCTGTCCCTCCTGTCACAATATCATGGAACAAGCCCAAGGTACAATGTCCATGGGGAGGAACTGGCTTAAGGGGACAATACACCTTTCCTGATCAAGATTCTTTCTGTCTGTGTATGGAACTGTGGATCTGTTCTCTTGTCTTGTTCTAGCTGATCTCCCCTTTCATTATTTTTTCTTCCCCAGCTGCCTTCCACAGCTCATCGCCACGCAGAAAAGATCCTCAACATGCCCTGCAGTATCCGGGGCAACTAGAGCTTGGACTGACAATATAGAGGTGGCTCTTAGATAAGGCATAGATTATGAGCACATCATCAAGGCTTTGGATTTTGTTGCAGAAGTGGACATAGATATTCTAAAATGCTCTGCATCATCATGCATATGATTAACAAGGCAGCAGTGGTGAGCTCATGATTAACTGTTCACATGTTTCCACCTGGAGTGGCCTCTCTGCGCTCATTTGTATGAGTTTTCCTATCATAGCAAGAAGAGCCCTATGGCTAAAGCTGTGGTCGGAGGATCTCTCTTCAAAACAAACATGGTGTAGAATACCTTTTGATAGCAAGGCTCTGTTTGGCGAAAAACTGGACACAGCAATCATCAGAATCCCTGGGGGGGAAGAGTGTCCTAATGCCCCAGGACAGAGGTAGGAGGGGGAAGTTTACTGCAAGGGTCACATTTCTGCAAACGTCTAGGGAAGCTAGAAGATATAGGCTTGGCATAGAGTACAGAGGGGCTGGAAAGGTTCAAAGGCCACCTTTTTGAAAATTGCAAAGTTGAAAGCAACTTCTTCCATGCAAGACACTCAGAAGTCCTTTTGACTCCTGGCCCACCCAAACCAGTCTGGTGGGTGCCCACCTCAGACCATTCATTCAGTTTTGGGTGGAGTACTGTACAGACCAGCGGGCGGTCTCCACGATTCAGCAGGGCTATTTCTGGAGGTTCAAACATCGTCCATCCCAGGCATCCTTCCTGCCCACCAGGGTCCTGAGATCTTCAGAGAAAGCAGAAATTATATGCCTGTATGTCCAGACACTGATTCAACAACAGATGATGGTTCCAGTCCCAGAGTCAGAGAAATTTTCAGGCTTTTATTCCCTGGTATTTCTAGTACGCAAAACGTCAGGAGGCTGGAAACCAGTGTTGGACATAAAAAGGCTAAACAGATTTATCTCCTGGGACATTTCAAAATGGAATTGAAATAGTCATCCTAACCATGCATCCCAGAGACTGGATGGTCTTCACCTCTAATTCCAGGTTCTACCCTTCGGCATTTCAACGGCACCAAGAACCTTAACAAAAGTGCTAATAGCAATCTTAGCCCCCCTTCAGGACCAGGGAATTCGAGTTCTGTATTATCTGGATAACATCCTAATTCTAACCCAAGACAAGAAAACTCTGACGATTTACTTCCAAGAGGTCATGAATACTTTGGTAGGATTTGCATGGCTAATCAACCATGCTAAGAGCCAGTTCATTTCCATGCTGAGGATAGTGTATCTGGGTGCCCTATTCGACACATAGGTACAGTCAGTGTCACTTCCAACATCCCAGTGATCAGAGAGGAGAGCACTGGTAAGAAAGAGCATGTCAGCATCAGAATGCCTCAGTCTTCTGGGGTCCCTTTCCTCCTGCATTCCGATCATAAAATGGGCTCGCTAGCACCTTCAGACATTCCAATGTGGGTTTCTATCCCAATGAAGGAAAAAGTCTTTGGTGCCGGAGATAATTATAACCCCCTAACAAGAAGTGGTGGTGGTAGACAAGAATACAAAACTTTCTAAGCCACTGCCATCTTGGCCCCACCTCCTGGACCATTCTTACATTCGACACAAGTCGGTTGGGTTGGGGCACCCACTGCAGAGGCAGAATGGTTCAGGGGAGGTGGCAATTCAACACATTGAATGTAGTTTCCTACATTCCTGGAACTGAGAGCTGCCTCGATGGCTATTTCCCAGTTGGCCCCTCATCTCAGACAGAAGTCTCTCCTATTACAGATGGACAACAGGGTAGTGGTTTCCTATGTTCAAAACCAGGGTGGAACTCACATCAGATCTTTATTGAAGGAAATCATCCCAATCTTGTCATGAACAGAGAGGAACTTAACCAGTCTCAGAGCCTCCTATATCCAAGCCTTTCAGAATCAGCTAGCGGACCTGTCCAGAGAATTTGCCGACAACAACTGGTCTCTAAACCAGGGAGTTTTCCAGTTGATCTGTCAGAAATGGGGTCACCCTCAGATAGATCTTTTTGCTTCCCCACTAATGCCAGGATACCCCTGTTCTTCACGAGAGATACCTTCTGGGAATTTGCGGGGGTAGATGCTTTACCCCAACCCTGGAGTTTCCAGAGGTGGTTTGCCTTTCCACCTGTCCTGTTGATTTTGAGGTTTCTACAATGCCTGGTAGAAGGTGACCATATTAGTGGTAATCCCCTACTGGTCAAAGGGACCATGGTTCATGCTCTTGGGTTACTTATCTCTCCACAAACCCCTTCCTCTCCCAAGACTACAGGATCTGCTAACCCAGAGGAACTATGTCCATCCACATCCAGAAGTTCTGAATTTGAGGGTGTGAAAGTTGAGCAGTGAAGATTGGAAAAATTGGGCTGCTCCCACAAGGTAATTCAGACCCTGTTGCAAGCCAGGAAGACATATACTAATAATACATACTACAAGATATGGTAGAAATTTTCAGAACTCACAGAAATGAATCAGTTTGACCCCTTAAAAACAGGGGTTCAAGACATTCTTCTGTTCCTGCAGATGGGCCTAGACCTGGGGTTAGGTCTTAACAACCTAAATGTGCAAGTCTCAGCCCTGTTGGCCCTAAAGGATACCAGGTGGGCACTGAATCCTCTGAAAGAGCATTTCCTAAAGGCAGTATTAAGATTGAGGTCTCTGAGAAAAACTCTTTACCCAAAGTAGAATCTCAATTTCACCCCAACTAAAAGTTGTTCACTTGAAGACATTACACTTAAGCTGGCCTTCTTATTAGCAATTACCTTAGGTTGCAGAGTATCAGAGATTCAAGCTTTAGGAACTCAAGAGCCTTACGTCATGTTCCTCCTAGATAGGTTAGTACCTCAACTAATCCACCAATTTATATCTAAGGTCCCATCCATATATCATCTCAATCAAGAATGGGTCTGTGATACATATGTGACAAGAGTGTATAGGATGTATGGATGAGAAGTGATTGACACTCAACTGTCATAATGCTAACGATTATAACCATTAGATGGGTAACTGGAGTTCAAAATAACATGTTGGAAGTGTACATTAAACCAGTTAAAACCAGTTGAAACCAGAGATGTGGCTGATATTCACCAGATGTGCATTCCATCAAAATAGGTAACTACGCGTGATGGCACAGCCGATCACGCGTTGACTCTAACTACTCCGCAGAATCATACATGACGTTATACAACCAGGAGATACTGCGCATGGCAGTAGATAAAGACATTCCAAACTATGTATATAAAAGACGGGGGATTCTAGGGGAATTTGGGACTCATTGAAGATGCGGCAGACGTGCCTTGCGGTGATTTCCCGGATTCCCCTTTGCTGACTGTTGGAGTCCCCCAGTCACTGGGCAGTGGGTGATGCTACAATATCCGGTGATGTATTGATGCTTTATTCTTGCTATAATATGATCTAAATATGATTTGCAATTCTGACAATTCTTATGTTATTATACTAACAGAACTTATTCAATAAATCATGTTTTGCTTTAATATTTATTAAGCCTAATCCGTGTATTAGTGAGCGATTGTAGTAGTGTTAAAAACACTTTGTTTTGAGGCAAAACATAAATTGGCATAGTCGGCAGGATGCCAAGTAGAAATATTTCCTAATAGGAAGTTTATTTTGAAAAATTTATTTTTGCATGTTGACCCCTAGGTACCAGGGGGCCTCTGTGCAAAATATTGACATTTGGCATTTTGCCAACAAATTTCGGAGATTTAGCTACCTGGCATTTTAGAAAAGAACCAGATATGTTTAAGCGAAAAGCGAAGGGTAAGATTGATAAGGTGGAGATTCCCGGCTGGACCGAGGCTCCATATGATATTTTAGCACAGGAATTGTCAGGTGCAGGGTTGGCAGAATCATGGGATAGTAGGTTTAAAGGTATTGAACCCCTTGATGTTGTAAATGTACTTGAGGGGATCCCTGCCAAGGCAGGTGATGCAGTAGCTTTAGGCAGACGCAGTTGGATTTTGCTAACTGCATACAGGAAGATTCATAAGAAATTACATCAGGTAATGAAGGATTACCATCAGCTAGAGCAGAAGACCATAGAACAAGAAGGTAAAATTGTTCTTCTGCAATGTGGGCAAAAATTGTTGAAAGATAAATTAGAACATTATCAAAATATAGCTGAGATGGCAGCAGTAAAAGTGGCCCAAAATAAGTATAGGAAACGAAGGGGAAGGGTGAACCGTGGAAAAGTGCAGCAGGCAATAGCAGCAGCCACAGTTAATTGGGATCCGGGTAAATGGGATGCTGATGTATGGGATTCCTCATCAGATGATGCTTGGGATGACTGTCCGGGAGGACCCAGTTGCCCGGACCCTGAACCAGTTACTAGGAGAAAGAAAATAGAAACAGGAGGTGTAAAGAGGAAGCTATGAAGGTAGCATTGGTTATGGATGAAACAGATAGATATCTGGATACTTCCATGACCTTAGCTGGCCGAAAAAGGATAATTAGGAATGTATAAACCTGTAATCATGTATAAATATGTAATCATGACATTGTTAATATCATTAAATAACAGTAGATGGGAAGAGATAGTGGATAAGATAGCTGAATTTCAGGATATGGGAGAATAGGTTAAATCTTCCTCCTCCAGAGATAAGAGAGAGCAATAACTCACCTCCCCTTTGACAGAAGGGGAATGTGGATAATCACCTGTCCTGGAAAGATATGTTCCAGGCTTTACTTAAAGCTGGAGTTCCTAAAGAACACATTGATGGGAAAGATATACAAGTATTGTGGAAATTATATAAGCAAAAAGTGCTTTCAGGAAGGAAGGTTGATAAGAAGAGTGCAGATGTCAGGAATGGACTGGCCAGCAATGGTGGGACTCACCTGCCTTTTGATCTGCAGTACCAGGGCTGGCCAGCGGGTGCTCCCAGCAATCAGAGACTCAACTTTGCAGCCAGCTAACACCTGGAACTGATTATGCTGGGGTATTTAAGGGATGGCCAGACCCACAGACTCTGCCTTGGTGTGTGTTTGTCCTGGGCCCTGTATCTGTCCTGCATCCTGTTTCTGTTCCTTTGCTGACCCTCTGTACTACGCTGCTTGCTACCTGTTCTGATCCCCGGCTTGTGACCCTGACCATCCCTCTGCTTGACCCTCTGTACTACGCTGCTTGCTACCTGCTGAACCTGGCCTGTGACCCCGACCATTCTCCGCTTGCTCCCCCTGTACCTACCTGCCCAATTGATATTGACCCGGCCTGCCTGACGACGCTTGCTTGTATGTACTGTTATCTGTGGGTGGTTGGTTTGGTTTGTTTGCACTGTATTATGTTTAGTATTGCACTGCGTTTATGTTTGTATTGTTAGTGTTAATAAATTATATTGTTTATCTCATATCTGAAGTCTGCATTTCCCTGCGTCAGTCACACATCTCTGGTCATACCTGGGAGCCCTGACATTACACCAAGGCCAATCCTGACCAGAAGTGGCTGCACAGGGAAGCCATCTTGGTTTGTTGATGGGAAGGATGGATCTGGATGAGGTTGAGTATTTATATCTGCTAGTGTTTGATGACAGGGAGTATGCTTATCAAACTCTGAAGGAGTATCCCCGGGATGAACTGCTAGAATGTATACGGCTCGCTCATGTTCTAGTAGATCAGGGCACAGAGTTCTCTGAGGTGCAGCCTTTGATTGAGGTTTGTGCAGAGTTGGTTTCATCTGGTACCCCCGAATGCAGGGATGAATTTTTGCCACCATTTAGTGCAGACCAGGTAGAGTCCCTGGTGTGGTTATTAGAGGATGATGTGGATTACTTTCTGGAGCGTTATTCCACATGTTCACCACAGACACTAAGAGATTGTATAAACGCAGTACAGTCATTGACCAGACAGGCTTTGTGTAAGCTCAGCTTTGTTCAACCCCTACTGCAGACATGGACAGACTTGTTGCACCCAGCCTCAGTCAGCTTACAAAGACCCAGTCCTGCTTCTAACTCTTCTCCTGTATTCCCAACAGCTCCTCCAGTTACAGCCCAGTATACTTGGCTATCTTCCGCATGTCAGTACCCTGTTCCCACTCGCTGCACCTATCCTGCCTTTAACCCTGTAAAAAAGCCCTCTGTAGCAACTGCTCCCTCTCCTGTTCCATCCTCCAGTTCTTCTCTGTCTCCAGCTGCTCCATTCGTTTGCAGACCTGCGTTTACTTGCAGTGCTCCAGTAGTTAAAACCAGAAAAAAGCGAAAATTCTTTCCAACCAATACCATCCTGCCAGTATCCAAACTGGTGAACCTGCCTTCCGTGGTTCAGCCTGAAGCCTCTACTCGGCCTGAAGCCTCTACTCAACCTGAAGCCTCTACTCGGCCTGAATCCTCTACTCGGCCTGATGCCTCTACTCGGCCTGAAGCCTCTACTCGGCCTGAAGCCTCTACTCGGCCTGAAGCCTCTACTCGGCCTGAATCCTCTACTCGGCCTGAAGCCTCTACTCGGCCTGAAGCCTCTACTCGGCCTGAAGCCTCTACTCAGCCGGACGCCGGCATTCAGCCTGATGCCTCTACCCAGCATGATGAACTGATCCAGCCTGATGATCCTATTAGGCCAGTTGACTCGATGCCCGCTGTTGATCCAGATGATCCGGTACCTGATCCGGTGCTCGCTGTCGTGCCAATTGACTCAGAGCCCGCTGTCGTACCTGGTGACTCGGTGCCCACTGCCTTGCCAGATGATGCGGTGCCCGCTGGCGAGCCAAATGACCTGATGCCTGGTGACCCAGTGCCCGCTGTCATACCTGGTGACCCGATGCCCGCTGTCGAGCCAGACGATCCAATGCCTGGTGACCCGGTGCCCACTGCCTTGCCAGATGACGCGGTGCCCGCTGGCAAGCCAAATGACCTGATGCCTGGCGACCCAGTGCCCGCTGTCGAGCCAGACAATCCGGTACCTGATGACCCGGTGCCCACTGTCGTGCCTGTTGATTCGGAGCCCACTGCCTTGCCAGATGACGCGGTGCCCGCTGTTGAGCCAAATGACCTGATGCCTGGTGACCCGATGCCCGCTGTCCAGTCAGACGATCCAATGTCTGACCCAGTGCCCGTGGTCATACCAGTTGACTCGGAGCCCACTGCCTTGCCAGATGACGCGGTGCCCGCTGTTGAGCCAAATGACCTGATGCCTGGTGACCCGATGCCCGCTGTCCAGTCAGACGATTCAATGTCTGACCCAGTGCCCGCGGTCATACCAGTTGACTCGGAGCCCACTACCTTGCCAGATGATGCGGTGCCCGCGGTCGAGCCAAATGACCTGATGCCGGGTGACCCGATGCCCGCTGTCCAGCCAGACGATTCAATGTCTGACCCAGTGCCAGCGGTCATGCCAGTTGACTCGGAGCCCACTGTCGTGCCAGATGACTCGGCGCCCGCCGCTCTGCCTGAGGGCCCGAGACCTGTCGCTCCACCTGGGGGTCCGGCGCCCGCCGCTCCGCCTGAGGGCCCGAGACCTGTCGCTCCGCCTGGGGGCCCAAGACCTGTCACTCCACCTGGGGATCCGGCGCCCGCCGCTCCGCCTGAGGGCCCGAGACCTGTCGCTCCACCTGGGGGTCCAGCGCCCGCCGCTCCGCCTGAGGGCCCGAGACCTGTCGCTCCACCTGGGGGTCCGGCGCCCGCCGCTCCGCCTGAGGGCCCGAGACCTGTCGCTCCGCCTGGGGGCCCGAGACCTGTCGCTCCACCTGGGGGTCCGGCGCCCGCCGCTCCGCCTGGGGGCCCGAGACCTGTCGCTCCGCCTGGGGGCCCGAGACCTGTCGCTCCACCTGGGGGTCCGGCGCCCGCCGCTCCGCCTGGGGGCCCGAGACCTGTCGCTCCGCCTGGGGGCCCGAGACCTGTCGCTCCACCTGGGGGTCCGGCGCCCGCCGCTCCGCCTGAGGGCCCGAGACCTGTCGCTCCACCTGGGGGTCCGGCGCCCGCCGCTCCGCCTGAGGGCCCGAGACCTGTCGCTCCACCTGGGGGTCCGGCGCCCGCGCTCCGCCTGAGGGCCCGAGACCTGTCGCTCCACCTGGGGGTCCGGCGCCCGCCGCTCCGCCTGAGGGCCCGAGACCTGTCGCTCCACCTGGGGGTCCGGCGCCCGCCGCTCCGCCTGAGGGCCCGAGACCTGTCGCTCCGCCTGGGGGCCCGAGACCTGTCGCTCCACCTGGGGGTCCGGCGCCCGCCGCTCCGCCTGAGGGCCCGAGACCTGTCGCTCCACCTGGGGGTCCGGCGCCCGCGCTCCGCCTGAGGGCCCGAGACCTGTCGCTCCACCTGGGGGTCCGGCGCCCGCCGCTCCGCCTGAGGGCCCGAGACCTGTCGCTCCATCTGGGGGTCCGGCGCCCGCCGCTCCGCCTGGGGGCCCGATGCCTGTCGCACCACCTGGGGGCCCGATGCCTGTCGCCCCGCCTGGGGGCCCGATGCCTGTCGCCCCACCTGGGGGCCCGATGCCTGTCGCCCCGCCTGGGGGCCCGATGCCTGTCGCCCCACCTGGGAGCCCGATGCCTGTCGCCCCACCTGGGAGCCCGATGCCTGTCGCCCCTCCTGGGGGCCCGGCACCCGCCGCTCCGCCTGGGGGCCCGATGCCGGTCGCCCCGCCTGGGGGCCCGATGCCGGTCGCCCCGCCTGGGGGCCCGATGCCGGTCGCCCCGCCTGGGGGCCCGATGCCTGTCGCCCCTCCTGGGGGCCCGATGCCTGTCGCCCCTCCTGGGGGCCCGATGCCTGTCGCCCCTCCTGGGGGCCCGGCGCCCGCCGCTCCGCCTGGGGGCCCGACGCCGGTCGCCCCGCCTGGGGGCCCGGTGCCGGTCGCCCCGCCCGGGGGCCCGGTGCCTGCTGCTCCGCCCGGGGGCCCGGTGCCTGCTGCTCCGCCCGGGGGCCCGGTGCCTGCTGCTCCGCCCGGGGGCCCGGTGCCTGCTGCTCCGCCCGGTGACCCGATGTGCCTCTGCCCGGAGTCCAGCCCGATGTGCCTCTGCCCGGAGTCCAGCCCGATGTGCCTCTGCCCGGAGTCCAGCCCGATGTGCCTCTGCCCGGAGTCCAGCCCGATGTGCCTCTGCCCGGAGTCCAGCCCGATGTGCCTCTGCCCGGAGTCCTGCCCGGAGTCCTGCCCGATGTGCCTCTGCCCGGAGTCCTGCCCGATGTGCCTCTGCCCGGAGTCCTGCCCGATGTGCCTCTGCCCGGAGTCCTGCCCGATGTGCCTCTGCCCGGAGTCCAGCCCGATGTGCCTCTGCCCGGAGTCCAGCCCGATGTGCCTCTGCCCGGAGTCCAGCCCGATGTGCCTCTGCCCGGAGTCCAGCCCGATGTGCCTCTGCCCGGAGTCCAGCCCGATGTGCCTCTGCCCGGAGTCCAGCCCGATGTGCCTCTGCCCGGAGTCCAGCCCGATGTGCCTCTGCCTGGTGTGCCTCTGCCCGGAGTCCAGCCCGGTGTGCCTCTGCCCGATGTGCTTCTGCCCGGAGTCCAGCCCAATGTGCCTCTGCCTGGTGTACCGCTGCCCGGAGTCCTGCCAGGTGTGCCAGTCTTTGATATCCCGCCAGTTACCAGACCCGGGCGGTGGAACATTTTTTCCAGCTAGGACTGTTTGGAGCGTCCTGAGGCCGCTCCTTGAGGGGGGGGGGTACTGTCAGGAATGGACTGGCCAGCAATGGTGGGACTCACCTGCCTTTTGATCTGCAGTACCAGGGCTGGCCAGCGGGTGCTCCCAGCAATCAGAGACTCAACTTTGCAGCCAGCTAACACCTGGAACTGATTATGCTGGGGTATTTAAGGGATGGCCAGACCCACAGACTCTGCCTTAGTGTGTGTTTGTCCTGGGCCCTGTATCTGTCCTGCATCCTGTTTCTGTTCCTTTGCTGACCCTCTGTACTACGCTGCTTGCTACCTGTTCTGATCCCTGGCTTGTGACCCTGACGATCCCTCTGCTTGACCCTCTGTACTACGCTGCTTGCTACCTGCTGAACCTGGCCTGTGACCCCGACCATTCTCCGCTTGCTCCCCCTGTACCTACCTGCCCAATTGATATTGACCCGGCCTGCCTGACGACGCTTGCTTGTATGTACTGTTATCTGTGGGTGGTTGGTTTGGTTTGTTTGCACTGTATTATGTTTAGTATTGCACTGCGTTTATGTTTGTATTGTTAGTGTTAATAAATTATATTGTTTATCTCATATCTGAAGTCTGCGTTTCCCTGCGTCAGTCACACATCTCTGGTCATACCTGGGAGCCCTGACAGCAGAAGTAACATTAAAAGAACATAAGGATGTAGACAAGAGACAAGAAAGGGAACAGGAGAAGGTGAAAAAGGGTATAGGAGATTTCACTGATTGGGATCAGTTTCAGAAAATCTATCCCTGGGAAGAAATAGCAACCATGGTAGCTTTAAAAAATTCAGACAGCCTCAGCTCCTCCCAAAGATCTGTTAGGATCGCAAGAGGATAATTTGGCATGAGTAGCCAGCCAAGCCCCCATATGGATTAAAAAAGATGATAGGCCGTATGTACAGGTGAGTATCCATTGGAAAGGGGGTAATATACAAACAGTGCCAGCTTTAGTAGACACGGGGGCAGAGGCTACTCTAATTTATGGAAATCCAAATAAATTTAAAGGACCCCCAGTGTAAAAATATCAGGGTTGGGGGGGAAGGTGACTGAAGGTGTACAAACTGAAGTGACCTTAAAAATTAGGAATATACCTCCACAAAAATACCCTGTACTGATAGTTCCTATAAAAGAATATATTATTGGTATGGAGTCCATGATCTTGCCAGCCCAGGACCGGGTGGCTCAATTGCTTTTGATTCCTTTGTATATCGCTAACATTAAAGAAGGCGAAGCTTCCACAAAGTTAACGGTTAGAGGAGACCAAGGCTTTGGCTCTACTAACACAGTTAATGTGGGGGCTAAAATTTGGGTACAGGGGGCATCTGGTCCCCCGGAACCTGCAGAAGTAATAGCCGTTGGTAAGGACCGCACAATACTGATCATGAAACCAGGCAGAGAAAAGTGGGAATATGTCCCACAAGAAAAATGTTACTTGCGGGAATGATTCATACTGTATTGTCTTTCACAGAGCAACGATATACTTATCTTCAGTCTTGGAATTCTTGGCATCGTGTGGTTGGTGGAATTAGAGGTCGGAGCGTGGACGCCGGGAGTTAAAGTAACAGATATCGGCAATGTCAGAATGAGCTGGGGTTGGAAAAGCATGCGTACGAATAGAACTCAAGACGATTTTATATGCCCAGCTAATCAGCCCTGCCCCATTCCAAATATAACCTTCAATGGTACTGTATGGACAGGAGCTCCAATAGAGGGTTACAAGCCAACATATGCGGTTCATGGAAATGAAGGTGTGATAAATGTAATCTCTGAAGTTAGCATTTGCTGTTGCCAACAGGAAGCAAGCTTCATTTATTTGTCAGCTGCAAATAGGAGGTCCGTAACAAGAAACTGTACCACTAAGACTAAACCAACTACTGTCTTTCAGTTTGCTCTTAATGAGACAATCATTATGACTTGTACCAACGCCAGTGAAATCCAAGGAAGATCATGGTGGGGTCAGTACTTAATCTTTGTAAATTCAAACACTACTCATAGCGACCCTGGACATATTAAAAGATTGCCTTCTACATGTGAAAAAGTGGGTCAACATGCACAGAAAACTGTGATGTGATGCTCCATGTAGTAAATGCTTCAAATTATTTTTTAACAGATTTTGATGCTAACATTACAAAGTTGATTAATTGGACGGTATGTACATTGCAGACCATATATGAGCAACAACAGAAAATGAATATGCAGGCTATGTTAATGACGGGAAATGAATTAGTGTGGAGGACCGCATTTAACAAAAGTATCCCAGTAAACATGTGGGTTCATTTAGAAGCTCAGAAAATGATCTGCAATGACACTACTTGTCTTGGAACAATATTAATGTATAATGTTACTAAAACCACTACGATGTGTAAATTTGTTGTAATGCCTTTGATTATTGGTGCACCTGGTGCTCAGCATTATTGGAGTCCAGAGTTTTATGGCACCCATGTAGTCAATAATAACAAAACTCATGATCTCTCATTTTGTGATAATACTCTTGAGGGAAAAATATGTAAGTTGCAGTCTTCTGTATATGAGCCATGTTTGTTGCAGAACACTGTAAATGTATGTAAATGGACCATTCTACCTATGTCTTATTAAATGATGGTAGAAATAGCCCCACAAACTGTGTGTATGGTAACTGACATTCCTGCAGTCAGAGGAATGAAAGTTCCCTTTTCAGGTTGTATCAGTAATATATCTTCTTTAATGTGGCATAATGAAACGTTTATATTACAAGGAGATAAGGATGAGTCGGTTCAGGAATATTGGAAAAGTGATTCATTGGAAATTCCCAATTGGGAATTTAATTTAACAATTTTGAAACAATTAATGGATAAATCAATCGAAGTTCAACAACATATTGAATATTTGAACACTACAATTGCACAACATGTGGTGACTACGACCATATCAAGTGGAAGACTGATAAAACTAGGATCTAGCATAGCTGACGCTACCTCCCATCATTGGTGGGATGTATTTCTGGGTTATTCTCCCTCGGCTACTAAGGTTTTGAATTTTCTAGTGCACCCTCTGCTGGTTATTATGATATTTATAGCATTATTGACATTATGGAATTGTTATATAGCATACAAATTATTTTGCAAAAAACCAACGGTGGTTATGGCAACTTATGTCATTTGAGTTTCAATCAAGGACCGATTGTGATACATATGTGACAAGAGTGTATAGGATGTATGGATGAGAAGTGATTGACACTCAACTGTCATAATGCTAACGATTATAACCATTAGATGGGTAACTGGAGTTCAAAATAACATGTTGGAAGTATACATTAAACCAGTTAAAACCTGTTGAAACCAGAGATGTGGCTGATATTCACCAGATGTGCATTCCATCAAAATAGGTAACTACGCGTGATGGCACAGCCGATCACGCGTTGACTCTAACTACTCCGCAGAATCATACATGACGTTATACAACCAGGAGATACTGCGCATGGCAGTAGATAAAGACATTCCAAACTATGTATATAAAAGACGGGGGATTCTAGGGGAATTTGGGACTCATTGAAGATGCGGCAGACGTGCCTTGCGGTGATTTCCCGGATTCCCCTTTGCTGACTGTTGGAGTCCCCCAGTCACTGGGCAGTGGGTGATGCTACAATATCCGGTGATGTATTGATGCTTTATTCTTGCTATAATATGATCTAAATATGATTTGCAATTCTGACAATTCTTATGTTATTATACTAACAGAACTTATTCAATAAATCATGTTTTGCTTTAATATTTATTAAGCCTAATCCGTGTATTAGTGAGCGATTGTAGTAGTGTTAAAAACACTTTGTTTTGAGGCAAAACAGGGTCATGCCAGCCTTTTCTGAAAAGCAGAATTCATCAAAACTACATGAGTTGGCTATAGAAAAAGGATCAGCACTTATTCATCATCCCCAATGGCTCAAGGAAGGGCCTGGTAGCATCCAAGAGAATAATAGCTGGGTGGATTGTTCGAATAATACACAAAGTATATCGGGGCTTGTGGCCTTCCAGCACCTCAGGTGGTTAATGCTCACCCAACTCAAGAGATCGCTTGGGCAGCTTTGGCAAATGTTTCTCCTAAAATGATCTGTTGAGCAGCTGATCATTGTTTACCACCTTCATGTCACACTACAGCCTGGATCTGGCCTCACTGATGTCCAGAGACTTTAGGAAAAAGAGCTTGCAATTTTCAGTTTTGTAATCTAAATTAAATGTATTTTGGAAATCCCCTGCCTGAGAGCTAGTTATTTACCATAGGTAAGCTGCCATGGAGGCACACGGAAACCGGAAAATTGAATACTTACCTTTCCGTAATTTTCCTTTCCTGATGCTTATCCATGGCAGCATACAACCTTCCTATTTCTCTTCTTGCCAATATTTGAGAATAGTTACAAGAATGAAGCAGGGAGGACCCCTGTCTTTTATAGAGATAATGTGGTCCTGTGGGTTGTTTGTTGGCGGAGCTACCAACCATAGGTATTTTACCATGGATAGGCACCAAGAAAGGAAAGGTATAACATTTTTCTGTGTTTAGGCAGGGATGTGTGTCTATTTTCTGTGCAGTTCAGCATCTTAAATTGAGGCCCTGCAATAGCTCAGTCTGTATGCGCCAAAAAAGTACTGTGGCTCATTTCTGTTCAGTGCAACAGTAGAGAAATTATGCCTTCACATAGCAAAATGGAATTGATGGGGTTCATATTTTGCTCATGGCTTTGGAATTGTTCTAGCAGTGGTAATACCAAACCATCTCACTTTAATTACAGCCTTAACCAGACAACACATGGAATTATAGTTAAAATATTTCTGACAATTTATTCAAAAAGGCAGACATCATTACCCTATAGAACAGAATATAGAATAGCGTGCAGGAGCTGACAAGGCAGAGATCTGTATTGTTTACATACAGGTCTCTCCCCAGTCTGTGACACATGGTGATCGCTGGGTAGTGGTGGGGAATCACCGGCCGGGACCTGGTGATTGACAGCCTAGGCCACCAATGGTGGCACAGATAGGGTGAGCACGCAGCTCGCGCGCCCCCTATCTGGAAATGCAAAATCATATACTGTATATATATTTTTGCACACCCCTGCTGCCCTGTAGCAATATTTCTGCTATAGGGCGGTGGGAAACAGTTAACCACTTGCTGCCCACCCACAGCAGTTTTGCTGTGTGCGGCACAGCCATCCCAGGAGATGTACTGGTACATCGCCTGGTACATGCGGGCCCCCGGGGCACGCAGTTGCTTGATTCTGTGATTATTGTGTTCTGTGTTGTGCTCATCGGGGTATCCTGTGATCGCTATGACCAACCATAGTGATCACTTCATATTTCTGTAAGCAAACTGTCATGAATGGGTTTCCAGTCATGGCAGCTTGATTACTGTTGTGATGATGTGATTGGTCCACAACTATCACATGGTACCTGTACCTTCTGATTAGCTGTAGCCAATCACAGCATGTCAACAGTAAGTAAGCTGTCATGAATGGAAACCCATACATGACAGATAAAACTATTGCTTATAACAGTGATCTTCGCTGTTATACAGTGGGTATAGAAAATAATCACCCCCATTCAAAAGAATCACATTTTGTTGCTTTGCAGCCTGAAATGAAGACAAACACAGTTTTTGTTTTATCCAGCTGTTATTTACTGCAACTTATAACATCTAAGTGAAAGATATAACACCAACATGCAAGAAAAAAAAATCAAAAACAGAATCACTGAGTTGGAAAAAGGATCACCCCCTTGTGTCACTATTTTGTTGAGCCACCCTTTGCTTTAATTACAGCCTTTAGTCTGTTAGGATATGTCTCTACCACGCTTTCACATCTAGACTTTGCAATATTTGCCCACTCTTCCTTGCAGAGCTTGCAGTTCAGTTAAATTTGATGGTGACTGTTTGTGGACTGCAGTCTTCAAGTCATTCCACAGATTTTCAATGGGGTTTAAGTCTGGGCTCTGACTGTGCCATGCAAGGACATTCACCCTTTTCCCCTTCAACCACGGTGTGGTCATTTTTGCTGTGTGCTTTGGTTCATTGTCATGTTGGAAGATAAACCTTCTTCTCATTGAAAACTGTCTGGCAGAGGGCAGCAGATTTTCCTCAAGAATTTGATGATATTTTGCCCCATCTGATTTTCCTTCTCCAGTCCCTGCTGCAGAGAAACACCCCCGTAACAGGATATTACCACCTCCATGCATTACTGGTGTTATTTGGATGGTGAGCTGTATTGGATTTCCTCCAGATATACCGGTTAGTGATTAGGCCAGATAATTCAATTTTAGTCTCATCTGACCATAACGCATTTTTCCATGTGTCCTCAGAATCTTCCAAGGCGCGTTTTGGCAAAGCTCAGTCGTTGCTGCATGTGGCCTTTCTTGAGGAGTTGCTTTTTTCTTGCAACCTTCCAATACAAGCATGGCCGGATCTAGGGGGTGCTGGGGTGGGCTATGCCCCCCTCCTCCAGATATCAGTTGTGCCCACCCAGGCAACCTGTGGATGACGTCCATCAATTGAAGCTGTGCGCAGCAGCTGGCTGCATCTATCAAGTCTAGTGTCTGTGACAGAGCCCAGCCAGCACACTCCCCTTCCCCCTTCCCTACATGGACAGGAGAGGAGAGATAGATGTGCACCTCCTCCCACCTCTCGCCTCATGTCTGCCCCGCCCACACTGCAATTCCCAACCAGGGCTGTACTTGAGGAGATGTGTGGGCGGGACTTGAAGCACTGCAGCTGGCAACTACATGTTGGATGCAAGATTGAAGACTCTGCCTGAGCTACCAGACCAGTGTGGGGTGAATGAGCTGAGCTCTGCCCAATGCTGAACTCTTCCCCTCTCCTTCCCTTCTCTCCCCTTCTCCCCCCCCCCCCTTCATGTCCAGTTAGCACTCAGGGAAAACTTTAGTACTATTGGGTATGGCTGGCAATCTGCTAGTTGGCTAAACTGCTGGGGTTTTCACTCACAGGTTGCTTCTGTTTTAACATCTTTCTGCCCATCCCCAGCATGGCTTTAGGGGCCTGTTTACATAAGCATTGGTCTCTGAAGAGCGATCTGCATTGTGTTCTGACAGCGGAGAGACTTATCCCTTAGCACTGATAAGTGCTGCCAGCTATAACTGGCGGTGCTGATCATGTGGAAATTTTCCTAGAGGCTGGTTCTACAGAAGTCAATCAGTACACTGCCATACAAACTGTTGATTCCTGCCCTCTACTCTGCTAACCCCTATCCTCTGACCTGTTGACCCCCAGTACACCCTGCTATCGATTCCTGTTTTTGTACACTGCCCTGCTGACCTCATATCCTCTGCCCCTCTGACATTTTTTACTGCACCCCCTAATCATACTGGCTTGATCCGGCCCTGCATACAAGCCACATTTGTGATATTGTTGTCACATGCACACAATGACCACACTTTGTCATAAGTTCCTGCAACTGCTTCAGAGTTGCTGTAGGCCTCTTGGTAGCCTCTCTGACCAGCTTCCTCCTGGCTCTTTCATCCAGTTTGGAGTGACGTCCTGATCCAGGGAGGGTCTGCGTTGTATCAACTACCTTCCATGTCTTAATGATAGACGTCACTGTGCTTCTAGGCATAGATAAAGCCTTTGAAATGTTTTTGCATCCATCTCCAGACTTGTGCCTGCCTGTCCACAACTTTATCCCGCAGATCTTTTGACAGTGCCTTGCCATCCATAATTGACTGTTTGCCTCAGTTGCACTATCAGGGACTGAAATGTTCCAGAAAAGCTCTTTTCATGCTGAGCTAATCACAATGGCCACAGCTGATCACAGTTGAAGGTCAAATGGCTTTGTGTGATATTGAGAAGGTGATTAGCTACACCCAAGCCATTTGCAGGAGAGGGTAATCATTTTTCCAACTTTTTTTTTTTCCAAAAAAGATTTTTATTAGAAAAAAGCAGACATAACAGTACATATACAGACGTGAATCCAAAGTCGGACATGTCACTGTATGTCGCCTCCCGTGTCACAGACGGGTCAAAGCATAACAGGCAATACAAAACATAACATTGTAAAACATTGTGTCAACATATTATTACAATCCAGGAGATGTACGTCATATAAGAAGTGAGCAGAGAGATATATAGTCTTTTGACCTTTGAGCAGGATTTTCTGTCAGGGAAGTGTGAAGTATGTGATATTGAATATGAACAGCACATGCTAAAGCTTTAGATCTGTTTCGCGTGTCCAAGAATTTAATGTGTGAGTGATATTGGGCGTAGTACGTCTCTTTGAAGGACAGCGTTCTGTATCAGTTATGGTACGAAAACGAAGATAGGAGTAGAATATAGATGGGAGCTAGAGCTCAGGTAGAGAAAAGATTAGTTAGTAAGTAGAGTAGTGTGGTGATAAAGGTAAGTATATAGAAAGGAAAGGAAGAGGGAAGAGAGAGAGAAGAAAAAAAAAGGGGGGGGGTGGGAATGGGTTGGGAAGGGAGGGCTTGGGGTGAGGTAAAATGGAAAGAGGAATGTATGCTTGCGGATAGGTGGCTCTCAACATGTTAAATGAGTCACATTAAAAATATCTACTTATAGCTTAAGACGTGATGCGTATCAAAACAGTCAACCGGGTAATAAGCGGATACAAGTTCTAAGGGAGTAAGCCTTGGTGAAAGACTAGGGTACGTCTAGGCATATATCAAAAAGTATCGCAGAAAAGAGATTATTCCCAAGTATCAGGATATGTCTGGTCAATCATTACTGCACTAGTAAGTGGTAAGTAGGGGTGGTTTTAAAGTGCCTCCAACAGGCCCAAGTTCCCCTGAATCTCTTGGGATGTTCCTTGGCAACAGAGATCAGTTCCTCCATTTCCTCCATTCTATTGATCCTCGCAAACCTTTCACAGATAGTGGGAATATTTGTCGAGCGCCAGTGGACTGGGACACACTGTTTTGCGGCGTTAACCATATGCATGGCGAGTGATTTACGATATGTCTGGAATAGGAGTGAGGAGTGATGCAGTAGAAATTGTGCAGGGGTAAGCTCTAGGGTTTATGTGGTTACTCGTGCAATTGTGGATTGAACTCTCCCCCAAAATGGCTGCAGCAGTGGGCCGTCCCACCAAATGTGCACAAGTGTACCCTTATCCAGGTGACATCTCCAACAAGAGTCCGAGACATTGGGATCGAAATGGTGAAGCAGGGATGCAACTCTGTACCATCTAGAGTATAGTTTGAAGTTGCTTTCCTGTGTGGAAACACATATGGAGCCCTTGTGAATAAGACTGTGATCCCAGTCTTCCGGCGTTAGTTGGAGTTGTAGGTCAGAGCTCCAGGCTATACAGGCTTTCCTAGATTGAACCTCAATGGTGTTTTCAAGGAAAGAGTAAAGCTGGGATATAACATGTCTCTTGGGAGAGTCTGTAGAACAGAGTTTTTCGAAGGGGGTAAGATGTCAAGTAAATTTGTTTATGTGCGAGGAACTATGAACAAAATGATGTAGTTGTCTATACATCCATGGCGTCAAGGACAGGAGTGGCCACTTGTTTAGAATGACGTTTCTAGATAGAAATGTCCCATCTTTAAACAGTTGGTGCATACTCAGGGTATTTGGGTGGCCGGATCCTGCAAGAAATGCATGTGACAAACCCGGAGGGAAGTCTGGGTTCATAGTAATGGACGAGACTGGGCCCGGGGTAGAAGAAAAGTCTGATGTCTTAATTATCTGGTGGTAACAGGCTAGAGTGGGGCCAATAAGAGGGTGTCCTGTGAATTCAATAGGATGGTGTGCACTTTTCAGCCAAGGAGATGAGGCAAGTGGGGTCTTCGAGAAAGCAGCCTCCAAGTTAACCCACGCTTTTTGACTATGATTCGTAGACTAATCTACTATTCTATTTGGCATGCTCTGTAGTAGCAGGCAATGTCCGGTAGCCCAATACCTCCACTGTTTTTGGGCATAGTGAGGTGGTCAAAACTGATTCTTGGGCATTTGTTACACCATAGGAACGAGGTGCATAAGGTTTTATAAAACTTAAAAAAGGAATTAGGCAGTTTAATTGGAATTGTTTGCAATAGGTATAAAATTCTAGGAAGCAAATTCATCTTAATGATCGCTGCTCTGCCGAACCAAGAGAAGAATGGTTTATCCCAGGTCTGCAGGTCTTTAGTGATGCTGCAGAGGATGGGTAAGAAGTTCTGGGTATAAAGATCTGCAAGATGGGCCGGTAGTTGAATTCCTAGATACCTAATGGCTTCGGACTGCCAGGTAAAGGGAAAATTAAGTTTTGCCTGACAAAGCGTATCTTGTGGTAGGGAAATATTTAGGGCTTGAGATTTATTGAAATTGATTTTAAAATTGGCTAGATACTGAAACAGCTTGAAGTCATGTAGTAGGTTAGGCAATGTAATATGTGTGTCTGTTAAGAAAAGTAAGATGTCGTCAGCAAAGGCCGTGATTTTGTGCGTTTTGCCATTAATTGCAATCCCTTTAATGCTGTCATTTTGTTTAATGCATTGCAGAAACGGTTCAAGTGTGATGATAAATAGGAGGAGGGATAATAGGCATCCTTGTCTTGTTCCATTGCGTATTGAAAAGGCATTTGAGAGGAGACTGTTTACTCTCACTTTAGCTGTTGGTGTTGTGTATAGGGACATAATGAAGTTCAAAAAGCGGGGAGGAAGCCCGGGGCCAGATAAAACAGCCTCCATATAGTCCCATGCCAGTCTGTCAAAGGCCTTCTCTGCATTTAGAGAGAGGAAGAAGCCAGATTGTCTCTTCTGTATCAGCCAATGGTGTATGTTTATAGCTCTGATTGTGTTGTCTCTAGCCTCTCCACCAGGGACGAATCCCACTTGACCAGTGGAAATAATAGTGTCAATAATGCTCAGTAGACGATTGGCCAGAATCTTTGCAAAAATCTTAAGTTCGACATTCAGTAAGGAAATCGGGCAGTAGTTTGCCGGCGATGTCTGGTCTTTATTTTCTTTTGGTATCAATGTAATGTGGGCTTCAGAGAGATAGAGAATGGATTGATCTGGTGTATGTAGCGAATTTAAGGCCTTTAGAAATGGGTGTGCTAGGACATATATGAAGGATTTTAGTATGTGGTTATAACACCATCTGGTCCCGGACTTTTGCCCGGCTTTAGTTGGGCAATGGCCTGTCAAAGCCCCATCTAGTTCTTTCGCTTGTGACTGAGAAATGGCTTTAGGAAGGTATTGGACCAGAAAAGTCTGGATGATGTCCTTGCATGGTCTATCATCCCCTGTCGGTTTAGGTGATAAGAGGAGGTTATAAAGCTTGGTGTAATATCGCTCAAATTCAGCTGCGATATCTGTAGATGTTTTAAGTGGATGGCCTTGTTTTGAGTTAAGTCGATGAATGGTATGTGACGCTTTTTTAGCTTGCAAGGCCCGTGCCAGAAACCTGCCGCATTTATTGCCATATTCGTAGAAGAGTTTCTGGGTTAATATAAAATTGCGTCTAGTTTTCTTTTCCACTAAATCTCGCAATTGCTTGCGTGTTTGATCAAGTTCTGACGCAGAGTCTACAGCCTTCGAGCCCTTATGTGCACTTTCCAGGTCCCAAACTTTTTGAAGTAATGAATTGAAAGAAGCCTGGGCTAAACGTTTACGGGAGGCCGAGATAGAAAGTAGGAGTCTACATATCACACATTTGTGTGCTTCCCATTGAATGCGAGGAGACGTTTCTAGAGACATGTTTTCTTTAAAGTAATTGGTTAGAGATTCCCGTATTTGACGGGTAACGTCGGAGTCAGTAAGGAGGAAGGGATCTAATCTCCATGTTTTGGATGTGTAAGGGGCGTCGGGAAGTTGAATGGTCATCATAATTGGGTGGTGATCAGAGAGAATCATTGGTTCTATAGAGGCTGACCTCAGCGTGTGCAAATCTTTTTGTGAGAGAAAGAGATAGTCGATTCTAGAATGACGTTTGTGAGGAGCTGAAAAAAAAGTGTAATCTTTATCGGAGGGGTGTAGGGTACACCAGGTATCATGTAAGAGTAGGTCATTTAATTCTGCTTTAATCTGCTTAAGTGCTCAGAAGGGTTTCGATGAGAAGCCTGTCAAAGTGCCATCTAGGGGGTTCAAAGCCACATTGAAGTCGCCTCTAAGAATCAAGATATCTGGAGATTTTATGAAAAAATCCTACTTGTGCAGTGTTGGGACTGTATATGTTGGCTAGAGTGATCGGTTTGTCATATAAAGTGCCCTTAAGGAAGAGGAACCTTCCCTCTGGATCCTCGAGAGATTCAGAATTTATGAGCAGGAGCGTTTTGGAGAGTAAAATGGATACACCTTTCGCTTTTACCTCTGTGTTGACTGAATGATATGCTGTTGGGTAATAGATATTGGAAAGTTTAGGAATATGATCCACACAAAAGTTTCCTGAATGAAGAGCACATCTGCTCGTAGATGTTTCATGTAATTCAGGAGTTGTGAGCGTTTTTCGGGTATATTTAGGCCTCTCACATTCAGATATGCCACAGAACGTGTACGGTGCGCTCGTCGGGGTGCCTGATTGGTAGACATTGTTATGTATTAGGGAAACTGAATTGCTTAAGGCTCCTAATCTGTAGCTGGAGGGGAGGGAGAGAAAAAAAAATTTGGGGGGTGGGGGGGAGTGGGTGAGAGGAGGTTAAGGGGAAGACAGAAATAAGAGTGAGGTTAGAAAAGAGAGGATGAGGTAGAGTCAGAAAGCAAGAAAGTAGAAAAGTTGGAGAGTGTTAGTAGTGTATGCTCAAAACTGGGAGTGTAAGGTGAAATATATCCTTAACACTACTCTAGGGAAGCAAAATCCGGTGACCAAGTAGTCCGGCTACACAGTCCTATGTTGCACATCTGAGTTGTCAGTAAAATAATTGCCGTATTTTGTATAATTGTATAAATAAGATCGGAAATGTGTCGGACCCAGAAGTAGATGTAGTGAGGGAGGACAAAACAATCCTAGTAAGATCCTCAGGGATCTACCAGGTGTCGTGTGGGTGGAGAGAGTGTGCAAAATAAGATCCGGTACAAGATGGCGGAGATACACGGAGGCGGATAGATGTTAGCGAATTGTAAGGAGAGATACTCAAATCAAAGTAAGATGGATATCAGAGGAGATTGTAAGGGAAAGGATATGTTATCTGTAATATTATGGGTCAGCATGTGCATATAGCTATAGGGGTGTTATGTCTGGTAGGATGGTAGTAATATATCTACAAGGACGTGGCGCCTTCCCAGGAAGACAGTGTGGTGGTGTTACGTTGTAGAATATAACATAGGCATAAGGTAGACATACAATAATGGCAATAGGTAAATCGAAACTGTTAATGATAAATTACATTCTGTAATCGTACATAAATCCTGTAATGCAATCAAGGAGGAACATTGCAAGTAAAACTCATTCCTACTGTGTCAGGTCAGACAGAAAATATCAGCCCTGCAGGTACTCAAGCAGTGCAGACAAGAATATATAAGGCCCCAGTGTGTGGAAGTGCAGGTCGCGGTCTGACCGCTTAGCAAAACCGCATTCCTACAGTCCTGACCCAAGGGATTTTATTGTCCCGCCCGAGACTCGATACGCTGTACGACAGGTCACTTCCACGATTGTAGGTTAACCTACATTTACAAGAGGTTTGGAGCGGCAGCTGAAGAGGTGTCATGGAACTGTGGCCTGTTGAGAGCGCCATCCTAAGAAATTCAGATACATATAAATAAGACAACCAGAAAAGAACGGCAAACCTGCAATTAACCTAAGGTTATGAAATTCACTTGCCTTAGATAGAACTCAACACTTCGTCCAAGGACAGTAAGTAAGCCAGTGAAAATCACTTGTAGTCTAGTCTGCTAGTGTATTCTACACCCAATTTGGGAGTAATGCGGAGGCAATTGAGATATACGGGGAGGTTGAGGAAATGCCCAGGGGGGAATGTTTAGTGGGAAAACTGGTATTAATGCATTGCGTCTGATATATCAAGCTTCACAACCCAAATCAGAGAATGCTCATGGCTGCTGTGTGAAGCTATATGATCAGTAAAGGGTCTCTGAGTGATCATAGGTACTCAAAAAGCTTGTGAGGAGATGTTATGTGTGCTATAAGAATCGGAATTCTGCGTGGCAGCCCAATACCGACATCCAAGAGTAGTGCTAGAAACAAGCAAACGAAAATATGAAGCTCATGCTGAAGGAGCTATGCACTATGTTTTTGATGAACAATTTAGGAAGGCCTCAATAGACTACCCTATTGTAGATGTAAGATCATGGTCTTGGGAGATTATACAAGGGTACCAATGTTTACATGTACCAAGATTCAGCAAGTCAGGCCAACTTTGCGGGGGATTAGCAGCCCGTGTCACTGGATCCCAGGCTAATAAAGATTCTAGTCTAAATTAAGGCTATCAGGATAGTGTATTAGGCCACCATGAACTAGAAAACCAAGTTTTAAAGTTGGTGAGATTATGGGTCAGAGCTCTAGGGATGTCAATACTATGCAGCCAGGCTATAGCAAAAATTGGTATGATCTCAGTATCTATTTGCAACGGTGGTAAACACAAATAAGAAACATACAATGAGCGTAGGGAGTAAGACCTTCTAATACACATACCCGTATTTCTCGACCCACATACCTGTATTTCTCGACCTCCCGCTGCTCCATTTGAGGTGCCTTGTGATCCCGTTTCAGACAGAGGCCGTGAGACATGAACGTTTAGGTGTGTGAATAACTAAACAAATGGGATGGCAATGCAGAGATATGGAAAAGCAGGGAAACTTAGAAGAGTCAGTCATGTCTTGCCTTACAGTGGGCTGGTGAGGGTGGAAGACTATCCCCGGGGATGAGTCTTCTTCGAACAGGAGAGGATGAGATGCGTGGAGATGTTCTAGGTCTTCTTGCTCCTCTAGGATGCCCTGCCAATTGAGCCTCCATTGGATCTTCCTCTGGCGAAGGAGGCAGGTGGAGATCGCTTGACCAATTGGGAACGACTATAATAGGAATGTCGAGAGCTTCACAAAACGGTATAATGTCTTCCGGGAATTTCAGAAGGGCTGAACGACCCATGTGTGTTGCTGATAGACCAAATGGAAATCTCCAGCAGTAAGCAATCCCTCTGGAGTGGAGTAGTTCCAGCAAAGGGCGCAAATCCTTTCTGCGTTGCAGAGTGAGATGGGAGAGGTCCTGAAAAAGCTTGACTTCCACTCTATTATATAACACGCGATTGCGATCTCTTGCTCTATGCAATATTTCTTCCTTAAGTCGAAAGTCGTCCAAGCAGCATATTATATCTCTCGGCGGGTCAGCGTCTCTAACTCTCGGACGTAGAGCCCTATGGGTGCATTCTAATTGAATTGGAGATTCTAGCGGTCTCTCTAAGAGGTCATTGAAGATGGCCAATACCGTTTGGGTGAGATGGCTGGATTCGATCGTTTCGGGGACACCACGCACCCTTAAATTATGTTGCCTTCCCCTGTTGTCAAGGTCTTCGATGTATAAATAAAAAACCCATTAGTGATTTAATACCACTAAAAGAAAGCTCTATTTGTATGAAAAAAAAAGATAAAAATTAATTATGGGACAGTGTTGCATGACTGAGCAATTGCCAGTTAAAGTAGCACAGTGCTGAATAGCAAAAAAATGCCCTTGTTACAAAGGGGGCAAAACCTTCCGGAGGTCAAATAATTAAAGTGCTTCAAAATTTAAAAAGGCTGTAGTTTACAGAACACATCCACTCCAGTGTAGATATACATTATAAAATTACACCAGTTCACATATATAGTGAAATATATAGAGGACACATGACAGTAACTGTGCCTAGCCACTACTGTATAAACAATGCAGCCTTGTGCATGGGCCTAGTAAATAATCATAAATGTCTCATCCAATGTGCATTTAACATAATAATTAGATTGCTGAGAGAGACTCGTTCAAATGTATCAGGCTAGGTTCACATTTATGCAGGTTGCGGTTGATTAATTTTTCCGGCACATCTTGTGGTACGTTTTTGAACACGTGTTTTTGATGCATTTTGTGGGGGGGGGAGGGGGGAGGGGGATGTCGGCTAATAGGAAAGTGTGACAGTTCTGTTCATGTAGTGCGACTTTGATGCGACTTTACTATCTTGCAGACAGCACCAGCCCTAGTTACAGTAGACAGGCAAGCACAATTTGCGTTACAGGTGCATACATATGAAACTGCTATTTCTTCGGTGTTACTTCAATTACAAGCAGGAATTTGGAGAATCTTGGCATATTTCTCTAGGATTTTAATACCTGTTGAGAGGTTGTGACATGTGTTAAACAATTGGTAGGAGTTCACTATGCAGTGAAGGCAACTGAGCACATTGTAAGATAATTTTGTTAAACCCTACAGACACCTCATTCCACCCTGAAATGTCTCCTTGAGAAAAACATCCCAAGTGTTTCCAATCAAAGATGTTAGCCATATAGAAATTTGGAAAATAAGAGGTTTTATAGATGCTTCAAGCAAGGCCTTGGTACACAGAAATACTGGAATCAATGTTTGCACTCAGAGAAAAATCCTTGTGCCTATGCAATTGTTAAAGTATCAGCTCATAAGAAAGAAAATGATGAACTGAGCATAGGTAATAGGATAGCTGATACATTAGCAAGAGTAGCAGCTGTTAATGATCAATCAGAGATTCCATCTGAACCAGTTTCAGTAAACGCAGTCAGAAAGACAGATACCCTCATTTGCAGAATAACAGGAAAAGAATCCATCTCTTTCTGATTCTCATATTGATCCAAAATTTTCCTTTGTTTGTGAAAACGGGATTTTGTGTCATGACTTAAACAGGGTTCTATGTCTTGTTAAACCACAACATTTACAAGTGGAATTCAGAAAATACAATCATGAAAGCATAGGCCATGTAGGTAAGCAGAGATTGGTAGAGGATCTCAAAGAGAAGTTTTTCTGGGAAAAAAATGGAAGAAACTGTAGACAATATGATTTAATCTTGCCTTATTTGTGCTCAAGTGAACCCCAGACCAAAGGGACATAAACCTCCTTTCCAAAGAATTCCTTCAGCAGATGGTGCACGGTCCATATTACAAATAGACTATATAGGACCACTGCCAACAGGAAAAAATGGATTCAGATATGCTCTCATAGTTGTTGGTGTTTTCAAAATGGGTTGAAATTTTACCTGTACGCAGAGACAATGCACTGACAACTGCAAGAATCATGTTTTTCCAACTTGGGGGATCCCAGTGAATTTCAGTTCAGATCGTGGATCTCATTTTACAGGTAAAGTAATGCAGGAAATGTGTAGAATTCTGGGAATCCAGCGAACATGTCATGTTCCATACAATCTGCAAGCTGCAGGTATTGTGGAAAGAATGAACAGGACTATCAAATCCAGAATTGCTTAAATGTTACTAGACAAAGGAAATTCATGGGTAGATGCTGTACCTTTTTTTTTCTCTAATGAGTATGAGAAGTACAACATCCTCATCTACACAATACAGTCCATTTGAACTGATGACAGGTAGAAAAATGGCACTTGTGTTCCCACATGAAACTTTTTTTGTCTACTCTGCAGAAAGAAGCAATTGGGAAATCCAAATGGTTACAGATGTTGCAAGACAATCAGAACACCATTTTGCCACATGCAGCTTCTCGCATGCAAAAAATAATTCCTCCAACACTCCTCAAAATTTGAGAAAGGTGAAAAAGTCATGATTAAAATCTTTAGGAAAAGTGGGCCATGGCAAAGTAATTGGGAAGACCCTTTTGATATTTTGGATACACTAAGTGTAATGGCACAAGTCCAAAAACCTCTCAATTCTGTAGAAAATGCATGGAGACAACAAAAAATATGGGTTCACACTGATCAATGCAATTATTTATGCCAAGGTAATGATACTATATTTCTTTTGCAGAAATGGCTTCTGATGATCAAACATGGAGGAACAACAAACGCCAAGAATTAATAACGATAACATCGGAAAAACTGAAAGAACATTAAATGGGAAAAAATTCATCATCACAGGACTCCCTTTTTCCTTAATGATATTTGCATTCATAAAAACATACATGACGTTTTCCAGCTCAACAGAAAAGAACAAGTCTGAGATCCTACATCAAAGAGGAACACAGGCACAAGAGACATTTTCCAAGATACAGTGACAATGACACAGCTGTAGATTTATATGGATACACTTGTAAAGGTTATGGAGTTACTTGTTGTATGGAACTGTATATTTTCCATAACAACACTATTGAAATACAAGCCAGAATAAAATGCAAAACAAAATTTGCAAGGATCATATGTACATAATAATAGATCTGGTACATGTCAATGTAATTTAACAGATACAGGATTTTGGTCCATAGTTTTAAAAGGAAATGAGTCTACAAGTTGGACTGGTGATTTAACAAGAGATAGGGTAGGTTCCTCTTCACTAGGAGGATCCAAAACAGATATTTGGTTTTTAACGTAATATTCTTTACAATTTATGGATCCTGAACACTTAAAAATTACAGGACATGTAATCAGAGTGGGATTTTCAAATAACAAAAAGTTTAGCTCACGTTAAAGTGAGGGTGACTATTACAGTTGTGGATTTGAGTATTCCAGACATAAAAGTATCTGCACAATCTCTCAAATTTAAAGAAGGAAAGGATAATTTAACTTTGATATGTGTTATGTAAATATACTTACCTCAAAATGCTCTATTAACCTGGTAGAGAAATGGTGAATTTTTGGGTAGTCTTTTCCATAGCTCAACTAATATAATTCATAAGGGTAAATTTGGAAATATAGATTGGACTAATAATAACTTTATCATCAAAGTAGTCCAAATCTAAATGACAAAGGTATATATGAGTATTGCAAATCAGTAAAAAATTATCCTATGAAATGTGATACTTCAAATGTTATTTCCAATCCAGAAACCTCTTGAGAGGACATTTTGTGATTATACTTTGGAAATGTAACATTTCTGAATGGAAATTTTCATCAAAGTATCCCTAATGTCAAGAATATTTAGTTAATATGGAATTGGGTATGGATAAATGGTTTGGAACTAACAGTAAAAATAATAACAGGAATAAACTAGGTATAGTAGAAGGAATTCTTGGAGGAGTTGGTACTATTGGAAGTATTACTAATAGTATGGGTATTATTATGTTAAAGCCTGATCTAGAAACAGCAGGCTTAGTGGGAAGTAAAAGTATTAAATTTCAGAGAAATCTAAATCAAATATTAGAAAATATGCTAATAAAGACAGCTACGGTTATAGGCCCATCTATAGTCCATTTACAAAATATTACTTTAAATGTAATGGACAGTAAGCAACATTCCCACATAGCCAGGACATGTATAGAGATGCAGGCAGAGTATTCTACCAATTTTAAAGGAATTCCAAAGTAGAATAACTCTAGGTATTTTGCAGAGTTTACCAAATGAATATGTATTTGCAAAAGAATCATACAGATTTATGGGTAAATAAGTGGGCAAGATGTAATCCACATGCATGTTATAGTACCTCAATGATTCCGATAGCATATTAGTTCCAGTTACAATCTTAGGACTGCTAGTTAGTGATATTCAATTGTTAGATTATCATCAACTGTAGTTTACAGATTTTGCTTTGGATACTAACAATTCTGAACCAGAACAACTAGATTTATCTTCTTGTTTGCATTTCCAATCAAAAGTAATCTGTTTGCCTAAAAAGGACAAAGGTATTTTCGTTCTTGTTTCCATAATCATTCATTATGTACAGCAAGAACAGAAAAAGTGAAAACTTCCTATGACTGTCACTCTTGTAGGAAAATGGAAAGTCTGTTTTCAAGTTATGACAGACTCAGAAACAGTTAAAGCTTTTTTCTTCCTTTCCTGCACACGAATAGAGATCCTGAATCAAGGCTTGTACTGCATAGAAGGAGACTCTACAGGAATCAGTGTAAATGGAATTAGAGTAAATTTAACTAATATGCTTATGAAAAATGTAAGTGTTCTTCCTATACAGTACAATATAATATATCTCAAGTAGATGAATTCCCATGGAAGGAATGGGCACAAATCATACAAAAGGATAGGGTTAGTTAAGAAAAGGGTTTGTTAATTACATTATCTGAAGAACCTCAGAAAGCAGAAATTATATTTAAAGTGTTACTAAACCCAGGAACCTGCAGTCACTATATCTGGTCTCCCACAGTACACAGGACATGGAAATATAATTATTTTAGTATATATAAACTGCTAAATACCTTTTCTCATCAGCAGTTAGAGCAGTCTTGTGACTTCTATCAGTGTCCAGCAGAGCACTGGTTACAGCTTGTAGGAGGAGTTTTCATTCTGCTGTAGGAGGATGCAGGACCCCTGACCACTGCCTGAACAGTGCTGATTGGCCATGTGCTGATCACATGCACTCTGCCAAGAAAAAAAAAAAAAAAAACTATCTAGCAACACACACCAAATTGAGCATGTGCACCTTGCCCCCGAGCCTCTGTTCTAGATCGCACATATAAACATTAGCACATAATGGCTGAGAGGAGTTACTGCATATTACACATAATGATCTTGAGAATAGTTGTTAAAATGGACTACTTACGACTCTGAGGGCTTGGTGGTCTTGTGTCCTCCACAATGATATCAAATGGTATAGTTGCCACCATGGTATCAGCTGGTATAAATTGCATACTGTTATCAGATGCCATAATGTTCTCAGATAGTAACGATGGTCTTCTTGAATGTGACATTCAGACCCCTCTTTGGTTTAAGAGCAATTATTTTGTCCAGAGCGTCATACCACTGGAATATATCCTTTTCATTTGCTGAAATGCCAGATTTACGTAGTTCATCTCCCACCTTTAGATATTGAGCCCACAGTTTTTCAGCTTTGCACAACATAGTTCTATACTTCTTTGGTAATCACATTGTTTGAGATCATCACTAATCTTACCAAAGATCTCTGCATTATTGTGTTTTTTCTAGCTGCTTTTGTATGCTGATGTCCGCCCATATGTACAGAAAACACTCCACTTTTTCAATAGACCACAGGGAGCCTTTAGATGCCAAGTTTTGCCAATGTGACTGGCACACAAATGATGTAGGAGTGCTTTACTTCCTGTTTTTAGCAGAGTTCTGGAACCATTTGCACTCACACTTCAGCCAGTCCAAAAGAGAACCATGCCCAGGACCACCTCTTCCACTACATCCTCATTCTTTTAAAGATGAACGATCAGTAAAGGTCCTTACACTCGATGAGAAAATTGGCCAATAAATACCACTTTTGGAGTGATCATCCGATAATCTGATCATTAGTTCACAGCTTTCAAGAGCTGATCACAATAGTTTATGCGACAATATCCAAAGGGACAAACACAAAATTTTTTCTTGCACAATACCAGAACGAACGATTTTCATTTAATCAATACAGTAATTGTCTGAAGAACACTGGAAGACCCAGACCACGCATATTCAGAAACAAAAGATTACATTACAATCCATCACTTCCAAAGTTGTACTCTGTCATATGAGAATTTTCATAACTTTAGTAACCTCTTCGTTTTCTATATTAAACTAGCATGCAAAAAAAAAAAACAATAGACGATCAATCGTTCGATATTCTTGTACGGTGCTTAACTTTACAGCACTATGTAAATAAGAGAGAATCAGCTGTCATTCGGCAAGTGTCTTTCGGTGAGAATTTTTATGGTCGGCGGGTGGCAGGATATATTTTTTCTTCATGTTGGTCAGCATTCATTGTGATTGACTCTCGATTTACATCTGGGAACATGTTTATTTTTTTAATAAAGGACTTGTCAAAAACTGGCAGTGTTTCTTTTTTATTTATTTCTGACATTTGTTTGGTGAAAGAGGAGGGGGGGATCTGGAGGCCCCCATGTTAAAGAGGGCTTCCAGATTCTGATAAGTCATACCCCTTGCATCCCCACAAACACCAGGCCAGGCTTTTGGGGAAGAGGCCCTTGTACTCAACAACATGGGGCAAGCCGATTTGTTGAGGGCATGTGGCCTGGTATGGTTTGGGGGGGTAGATCGCTCATCCTCCCCCTTACCTGGCTTGCTGGGCTGCATACTTGGATAAGGGTCTGGTATGGATTTTGGGGGGAGACCCCATGCCATTTTTTTAAATTTAGGCATGGGGTTTCCCTCAAAATCAATACCAGACCCAAAGGGCCTGGTATGGATTGGGGGGGGGGGCCATGCTGTGTTTAAAAAAAAAAATGTAATGTTGACAATTTGTTTACATTCTGTCATCAGTGGGGATTCCTGCTGATAGCAGATGAGGCATGGTTGTTAAGGACATGGTGGACGTCCGCTCCTTGACAACCAACTATTAACAAATCAATTTGGATCATTTGCTAATTCAGATGCTTCAACCATCTGAGAAACAAATGAATTTCGTTGTTTCATTATCATGTATTTCAGATTCATTGAAAAATGTTACTGTTATTTGGAGATTTGGATACATAATGAAAATGTCCGAATTTGTCGATTTGTAACAAATTGCACATGTCTACGTATGACTAAAATGTATATTCTGTATTCCACATCAGCTCATTCTGAATGCTGTGCACTACAGTCCCTATTCTGCACCATCTCAAGCTGTACACTATACTATGCAACCCATTTCAATACTAGTTCATTTTGTATGCTGTGTTGTAAGTTCCCTATTCCACATGAATTCATACGTCCCAAATTTCTGGGAAAGAGGCACATAGTGTAGCAAAAAGTATATAGGCAAAAGCCACACCCCAATTACAAGGACTGTGAAGAATTAATATTCCAAAAAATTACTGGTTAAACAGATTCTACCACTACTTTTCCTTTGTACCATCTTTTCCTAATAACAGATGCAATACGTAGAGGTTGAAAGGTTTATTTACTTATTTTTGATAAATATTAAATTTTGAACAGATTTCTAGACATCAGGTTAAAACAAAAAGGGACAACTATGGAGGAATAAGGGGCAGAGGGACTTAGTCCCAAAAGAGAGGCTGTCCCTCCTAATGAGGAACAGTAAAGAGCATGGCAATCTTTACAAGATTTTTTTGTTTAAGCAGTTGCTGATAGTGCCTAATATTTTCATTGAAATTCCTCTTACAGGTAGGATCAAACAAAACATTAACGTTCTGTCTATATTCAGTGGGCAAAAAAGCATATAAAATGTAAAAGTTTATATTTTAAAAATGATCCTTTGTCCTAAAGGTTTATGTGTGTCTGTGTGCCTTCTAAAGCACAATTAGACCGATTGATTTAACAGTTTAAAACACAGTTACATTCTAGTATGCTGGGAATGCTAACTGTGCTCGTGCTGTTAACCAAACTGTCAAACCATCAAATAGCTGGTGTCATCACTGACCACATGAGCAGCACCATGGCTGTCGCAGATCAAACAGAGGCTAAGATGGCAGGGTAGAAGGGTTTAGTTCCACTTTAATTTTGGCTTAGTAATTAAATCATATTTTGTGGGTACAAGGACTACAGCAAATGCATGCAGTGAATACAGTTGTATACAGTGAGTACTGTGACCCCAAACTGAAAGCGTGGATACTACTCAGGCTGTTAGGATCCCAATCAATTAAGCCAACAACTGTGAGAGCAAGCTAGGAAGGAGCTCATCCCAGCTCCAGGCAGCAATGTACAGGGACGAAAACTTTCATATGCGCCCCACATCTCTACAAACCCCAGGTGAAAAAGTGTAACAGCCATGCCACACCCCCAACATGTTTCACCCTGCCCCCCAAGGAGTGCTGCTGCATTCTCTGCATTAATGTAAAAAATGCCCCACTACCTGTCCTTTGACGCTTAACTTGCTCCACGTCACGACTCTAGTACTGTCTCTGGCCCCAGCACTGTTCCCTTGACCTCCTGCTTTCACAGGAGAAACCACAGGCTCCTTCTGCCTCCAGTCAAACTCTTGTGAGGAGGCAGTGGGCGCTGTGTGTGTCTGTGGACAAACACAGCTCAGTTTGGGGCTCAATATGATTGCGCATGCGCAGGTTACTCCATAACACCTGGCTTGCTACAGGAGGCACCCTCAGGAATGAGGAGCTGAAAGCACAGAAGGGGACTGCCAGAAGAAGAGAAAAGTTACCTTTCTGTACAATATCATTTTTTTATTAAAAAAAAAATAGTCTTTAGTATCAATTTAACTGTTCCCCTTTCGGATGCTTCCGCTGTTATGCATGATCTAATCACACCCACTATTTGCCACAGTGCATGCCACAGGGATGGACTCTTCTGTGTGCCTGGAGGTGCTCTAGGTCTATTGCATATCTAGCAATGCTCCTGCAACTGCATTTTATTCACTGTGTGTTTCAACTTTATAGTGTTTGAAAAAAAAGCCTTAGTATGACTCCAAGTAAGTAATTCATTCAGTAGGGATACAGTTGGTATATCAAACCTTGGGATGTCAACTAGATAAACTATATAATACATTGAGAGAGTTTAACCCCTTTACCCCAGGAATAGAAAATGATCTATGCCCCTTGACAGATGAATATCTTGGAAGTGCCACCAAAGATAGTTGTGATCAGAGACAAATGTCAATACCAGAACAAGGGATGGACATGTAGTCGGAGAATGCAGCCACTCTCAGGACAATCAGAATACTAGTAAAGTAAGCACAAGCACGTTTAGCAACTGAAGTCAATCTGAAATGCAAAAGGGAGTCATAGCATTGAGTTAAAAAAAATCACTCTGAGATTCATAAGTTGCCCTTAATAAGAAGCTGAACCAATAAGGATGCACACTGATGACCTCTTGATCAAGTCCCTGCAGGTGGACAGGCTACCTAAACCTATAAAGAGATCACTGCATCCAGAGCCAGTAGAAGGCGTAAAAGAGTGTCAGGATCCTGAAAATACATCAGACAGAGGTGAACAAAAGTATCCATATAATGCAGAAACCAACCTGTTAAAAATCCTCCCATTTCAAAGCTCCACCATTCAATGCAAAACATCAGCATGCTGGGAATAGCAAGACGTAAGAATATATCCCACTCCTGAAGACAGTCTTTGGACCATCCTGAGAAGAGAACATTTTCCAAAACAGCAAGATGAGCATGTATATCTAAACAACCATAAACACTGCTATACATTGGATATATTAAGAGCATTGTGTATTAGTCTCTTAGGGGTAGATTTACTAAAACTGGAGAGTAAAACATCTGGTGCAACTGCATGGTAGCCAATCGGCTTCTAATTTCAGCTTGTTAAATTAAGCTTTGACAATAAAATTGGAAGTTGATTGTTTTCTAGGCAGAGCTGCACCAGATTTTGCACTCTCTCTTTTAGTAAATCCATCCCTTAGTGTGTTAACCATTTTATTGTCGAATATGCAACCTTAAAGGAATGCTAAACTCTGGTTTAACAAAAAATATTTTCTATTCATTTATGTACTCTTAACTCAAAAAAGTGCCTACTATTGCTCTCAGTCTCCTCCAAATCTCCACAGTTCTTGTTTTTAACTTCTGTGATCAAGCTTTCAGTTAGAGGGTGGCTATGTTTGTTCTCCATGGTCCCACTGTATGTAGGAACATAGCCACCCACACTTGCTTGCTGCCATGCAAGTGCATGTGCATGTGTCCACAATTAATATACAATGCTCATTTCAAACAAACTGAATAGGGAGGAAATTAGAGGTTTGGAAGCTCCTGGAACAGGTTACAGAGCAATTAAGTAGCAGATGTATATGGATGATTGTGGGGGAATAAAGATATTGTTTAGTGTAACTTTAAGGTAAACCTTGAATCTGTGCTTTGCCAATGCCAAATCAAAGTTTTATATTTACCTAATTTTTGTTTCCTCACCACAGGACAAGAAGCCCTATGCAAGCTCTAGGTACCTGAACAAACAATTACCAGTGCTGTCATATGGGAGTATTCTTCGCTCTACGGGGTTAAACAAAAAGGAAGGGGAATGAGGAGAAAATATGTGGTGCTGATAGATCCACCATTACAGTGAACCCATTGTTTTGATCTCTATAAGGTCAAAGCACATGTTTGTTTTAAAGGAAAACTATAGTTAAGACTAGAAGACTACCGAAAGTAGGAACCCTTCTGCTCGAAAATCAACAACCTTCCTTCAAAAAATGATTTAACTGTCTATCTACATTCAAAATAGGTAGGTGTTTCTTAGTGATACTGCTTTACTTTATTTCTTTGAAAACACAAATATATGTTTGTTCTGCTGGCACCAGATCCTAGATGAACCAGCCAACAAAACTTCCCATCTAAGATGTAATACCTTGGCTCTTGCTCTCTCGATACACTAATCTGGATAAACGTTAGCCATTAACCTATCTGTAAGGATGTCTATTTCCTTAAAACAAAAAAAACAGGTCATGAGAACAGTTCCACCATGCTCTAATAAATTCCTCTGCTGATATGGCCATAATAATAATAGAGGGATGATAATTGCTACCTTCCAGGGTGGTGTTCCCACGGCATACTATTTTAAAAGTGGTAGTCATCACTTCACTTGTCAAAAGGTCCTTTCTTAGAGTAATGTTCAAAAAATCAATTATTTCCAAATTTACATCACTCTTAAACTGGTAAATGAATTAATTGATATTCAGAAACTCAACAAAGGCACCAATTTGTTCCAATGTACCACTCAAGACTAAAAGCAGGTCATCAATATAATGGCTGACTTTTGCAAGGCGTCATACACACACGCTTACTGTTCTGTACACCATTGCCAATGGCTGTAATCCCATTATGGGATCAGGCTGCAATTTGACCTGTGCATCAGGCACCTCTGGATACATACTTTGGGAAGCACTTGGAAATCCATGCACATTTTTGCAGCCATCTGCCTGTCATTGAATTGAACAGGTTTTCTGTATGCAGCTGTGCCTCCCATGTGAGAAAAGACCCAACTATGTACTTCTTTAACATACCTCCCCATGTTTCCACATGTAGTTTTTTACCAACTATATATAAAAAAAGTGTAAGTAACATCATCCACTGAGAAACTGTGTTTGCCCAAGCTGAACTTCTGAAAAAAATATAAGTAAATTATTATCATGGATATATACAGTATTTACAAATACATGTATTCAGAAATTGATTAAGTAAATACAAAAACACTGTTGATTAGATATTTATATTACAACATCATGCAAACCTTAAGCAACACACACAATCAGAATTTGAGCAACATGGCTGCCTGTATTTCCTTACTCATCTCTCCACTTTATATCCTATCTGATTCTGGGGCATCTACACTTAGTCTGTATGTAATCAGTACATCCCAAACTAAAGAGATGTGTTAAAACTTCACTTTATTCATTTAATAAAAATTATGTAATGCACAGAAACAATGCTGGGTCTTGATGACCATGATCCTGCATCTACACCTATACAGTTATAGCAAACTTGCTACATGAGAAACCTCAAGGCTGCCATTGAAAACCTCTCTATCTTAAAATGAAAGTTGTCTGGCTATTGTGCTGAAATGCTCAGTCTTGTTTCAGTACTTTCAGTCACTTACCTGGTATACAGATAAATACTGGCTTTTCTCATTTTACTGATAAGAATATGTAATAAAGTTTTGAAGCCAGTATTTGAAAACCTGAAGGACCCTTTCACACTGATCAGTTTTTCTTCCGTTTTTGCCTTACCAAAAGTGGACGAAAAAGATATGACCATTAAATCCTACAGAGCTCTTCACATCAGTCCATTGTGGGTCAGTTGCATTTTTAAAAGTCCTGCAAGCAGCATTTTTGGTGCATGTTTGGTGAGCACTACAAATACACCCCCCCCCATTAAAATAAATTGAGAATGCATCAAAAATGTGGCTAAAACACATAAAAAATGCACCTGCAATTGTATTTTTGGTTTGTTTTTGGAGCCATGTGTCCTTTTTTCACAGGTGCAGAATGCATTAGAAATGTGGCAAATACCCATATACGTTTTTACCGCATTTATGCAAAGGAGCAGTGTAAAAGCAATTGAAAAGTTATCTGAAAAAATGACAAAGGTTTAAAGCCATCACAGTTATTCAGCTAGCATTTTCAATTGGGGGAAAACAGTGACAGTCACTAATAAAAGGTTTTTTTAAAACATTGTCATTGTCAAATCATTAGTAACACCTCATCTGGAATATGCAGTTCAATTTTGGGCACCAATTCACAAAAAGAACATTGAGGAACTGGAGAAAGTGCAGAGAAGGGCAACCAAACTGATAAGAGGCATGGAGGAGCTCAGCTATGAGGAAGGATTAAAGGAACTGAATTTATTCTTTCTTGAGAAGAGGAGATTAAGGGGGATATGATCAACATGTATAAATACATCAGTGGTTCATATAGTGAACTCGGTGTAGAGTTATTTACCCTGAGGTCATCACAGAGAACAGGGGGGCACTCTTTATGTCTGGAGGAAAATAAATTTAATCTCCCAACACGGAAAGGTTTCTTCACAGTGAGAGCTGTGAACATGTGGAATAGACTCCCTCAAGAGTTTGTTCTGGCCAGCTCAGTGGATTGTTTTAAAAAAGGCCTGGATTCTTTCTTGGATACACAGAATATAACTAGATACTAATACAATTGCAGGTTCTTTCACTCTGAATTTCACCCACCTTATATCTCCCTGCATACTGTTTAAATGGCACTATCACAGTAATCAGCAAGTAGAAAAATCCATCCATCTGTTCCAATACTACTGTTCATTTGTGAAATGACTGGGTAATTTTTTTGTAAAATAATTGGCTTTGGGTGAACTCAAAATAAAAGTGAGACTTAAAAATAAATGTGGCATACTTACTTAAATCCCATCTTGAAGACATACATGAAAATAGCGCAGATAACAGCATTGATGATGTTTGCTGCTACACCTATATAAACCTGAGGCCACATGATACCCTAGAAAAGGAAAATGTATAGTTGTATAATTCCGCATGAAAAAAAATTATGCTTTTTTTAAATCCAGGGGAGGCTTTTATAAAGCCATAAAAGTGCTATTCATAGCACCACAATACTAAGTCCTAAGAATGGTCGGCCAGGCTATTTGGAGCAACACACAGTTTGTAGCACCGCAGTAACTCCCTCCTTATTAGCTTTCATTGTGCAGGGCATGTATTAGCTATGCCAATATTTGGAATTGGGACTCATGATGTTTAAATTGGTTATATTTATGTAAAAAATGTGGACTTGTACTATACCAATAATTTGGATCATCAAGAATTGTTTTATGAATGTGCAAAAGGAGTTTGAGGACAAGGCCTGTTGGTCATTCGATTGGCAGAGGTGCTTGGAGTGAAGTTTTTAAGAAAAGATGGGAGTCATCTGTTATGTATAAATATTAAAGTTTCTTTATTTCACAAAATAAAACACATTTCACTGCTAAAGCTGCCACTTACTCAGTTCAAGGTAAATTAATGGCGTTGATTCTGTTGAGGTGATGTCATCCAGGGAAGGCTTCCTGAGATCCACCCTCACTGAATGACATCACCTCACTGCAATCAACACCATTGTTATCACCTTGAACCGAGGAAGTGGCAACTTTAGCCTCAAAATGCATTTAATTTGTTTTGAAATAAATAAACTTTATGTTTATACAAAATAGATGACTCCCACCTATTCTTAAACACCTTACTCTGTATATACCTAATACCTAAATATATACCTAAAAATCCCACAGAGAACTCAGGATGGGACCCCCCTGTGGCACAGAGAGTGATCATCTCAACCCTCTGTGGAGACAGGTTTTCTCCACATGCTCACTCAGAAAGTTGCATGTTTCCCTCCCTATTGGGTGACTGCAGCCTCAATAGCTGCAAGTCATTTTATATTTCTTTCCTGCCAATTGTGGAAACATTCCCCGAGCAATATGCCTTCTTTATTTATCCTAACCGATATTGTAACAATTTACTACACTATAAGGGCTCTTCCACCCCCTTCTTTTCTTTTCCTTTTGGACACTCTGAACCACACCAGAGGTGTCTGGCCAGCCCTTTGGGACTGTACCCTTTGGACCCCTTTGATTACCACACCTCATTAATGTGTCACCCAAGGTACTAGAATATGCCTTAAAACGGCAGTGAGCACAACAGTTACCTGGGGGTATGATATCAACTCAACTGGCTGGAGTTGGCAGTGGATAGTGATTTGGTAACAGCAGTCATACAAGTGGCATGTTCAGGCAGGCTCCAAGGATGCACCAATGGGTAGTCTGTCCTTCATTTGTGACCAATTTTAGGTCTTCTGGGTTCTTTGGTAAGGAAAAGCACAGACTGTATAACCCAAAGCAACTGATTCATATTTTAATTCAAACTAAATTCTAGGACATTTTAGAGCATTTTTGCATGTTTTGTGCCATTCTTTTCAATAATAAAAAAGACAAGAAAAAAACTGGAAGAAGTGAAAGTTGCATGACTTCAGTGCGACTTTGCCAAGCAATTTGAGTACTACTTTAACTCTGTACTACTTTGAAGCGACTTTGAATCAACTCTGAAGCAACTTTCAGGGAATGCCTGGGTAATCTTTCTGTAATGTTGAATCCAAATCACATCAATATAGATGATGATCCGACTTGAAGGAGACTTCCATTAAAGTCTATAGGCACAAGTCAGATAGAAGTCATCTTGAAGTAGTACAGGAACCTTTTCTAAAGTTGGAGCAACTTCAGTAGTGCTAATTAAGAGAGCTCTCATTGACTAACATTGGATTTCACATGTCATGTGACTTGGGGTCTCACAAATCGGATCCCAAGTCACAGTAGTGTGAGCCAAGCCTTATAGTGATTGTAAAGGATAGTTTTTATTTTTTTTTTTGTAATAACAAACATGTTATACTTACCTGCTCTGTGCAATGGTTTCGCACAGAGAAGCCCCGAACCTCCTCTTCTGGGCTCTCCCCCCCCCCCAGTGAGTGCCCTCATAGCAAGACAGATGCTATTGGGGCACTCATGAGGACTCTCTACCGAGCCGTGCTCTGTGTGTCAATTCACACAAATGGAGTGGCTCGACCCTGCTCCCTCGTGACTGCCTGTGATTGACAGCAGTAGGAGTCAATGGCAGTCTCGGAGTCAATGAGAAATGAGTCATTGCTCATGCACATCAAGAGAGACTAAAAAGATCTAGTGCCTAGGAAATGGTAAGTTAAAGTGCATAAAATGTGTAAATAAATGATTCCTATGAATTTGCCTGCTGCGGATTAAACAACTGCTATATAATCAATATAATCACTGAGTACAAAAACTATTTCATAAATAAACCGTGTTGCTTTAAATTAGCGCTGCTCTAAATTTATGAAATTAGCTTTGTGCTTGTGCACATCCAGGGGCGGACTGACTAATTGGAAACTCGGGCACTGCCCGAGGGTCCTGGGTCAGTAGGGGGCCCCATGAGATGCCCCTGGTACTTTTTCATAGGCTTTTTTGAGCTTGGGCAAGGACACAGGGGCCCCATGATCCCCTATTGTCCAGGGGCCCCATGAGTTGTCATTCCGCCCCTGTGCACATCGCTGCATCAAGATCTGGCTCAGGTAAGTATAAGAGGGGGTGGTGAAGGGGGAAGCTGCACGCAGAAGGTTTCTTACCTTAATGCAGAGATTGCCTTAAAGTAAAAAACCTTCTACCTTTAGAACTACTTTAAAGGGTCAAAGACCTCAAGCACCAAGACAAGAGATTAATGAAAAACCTATAGCCAAACCACTCTCTTTTTATAATGCTAATAAACACATATAAAAAGTTAAAAAGGTTGAATAGGAGAAATTGTCTGCAACTAAAATAACATGTCAGCTAGAGAATGTAGACTTTACAACTTTACAAGAATTTTTACCTGATTTTGCAAATATCTTAATTGCAGTTGCTGAAGAAATACAGCCTGTGATGAGAATTAGAAACATATAAAGTAAAATTTAGTTCATAGATAGTGGAAAAGAAATTAGAATATTATTACTGCCTGTGCCTCTATTGTGTAAGATTTTCCCTCACTTCCTATTTCAGTGATGGTGATCCTTCAGGCCAGACGTGAGGGCAAGGGCTCATGTTGACAGGCATTGTTTTCTTAGACTTGACATGCATTTGGAATATAGCAAATGCAGATCAGAAAAATCGTATTGACTGTAATTTAACAGTTCAGAGAGTGCTGTTTTGTGTTGCATTCCTTTGGATGTAGCATGCCCTGTTAAGGTACATTTCAACTGCAGGCAAAGCAGGTCAATCGCAGCCTATTCTTGTCAAACATTGTTTCCCATTCAAATGCATGCATTTGTTTTCCAATAGCAAAGGCAGCATTTAACAAGAACACCCACCAACATGAGCCCTACATTTTTCCAATAAAGATAGGAGGACAGCTTTTAGTGGAGTGGAGAAAAATTATAGCCCTTGTTGGGGTTTTATTATTGTCCACATCTCCACGGACAACTTTTCCATTACCTTCTGCCCCAGAGCCAGTGGCCAGCATAGCAGGAAGTGAGGAGAAATCTCTCAAGAAAGGCATAGAAAAGATGCAAAAACATATTTTGTGTAACTGAAACAATTAAAAAAAGCAATTCGGGAATAAAAAAAAAAACACACATACTCATCCAGGTGGATGCAATGCAGCATCTGTACCCAGCCACCTCTAAGACCGAGAACCAAGTGATCAAAGACTGCTGATCGCTCAGTTCGCCGTCTTCAATCCTCACTTGAGCGTTGGGCTGTGGAGGGAGTGGGAGCAACTGGCTCAGCCTCTCAGTGGCTCGCTGAGAGGCTGAGCCAGCTGCCAGTCAGGAATCTAGATGGATCCCGACTTTAAAGTCAATATCTCTGTAGACCCTGGACCAGCTCAGAGACATCAGCCGACAGAGGACTTTAGCCCGCTTTCCACTAAATACTGGTCACAGGAGCGCAGAACTAAGCACACTCCTGAGACCCACAGGAGAAGTATGGCCAAAAGAGCTTTGACCCTACTTCTCCTTTAAATAATGAAATAAAAGCAAAAAAAATATGTATACTCTCTAGCCACCAGTAAGGAGCAATCCCACTCAACAACCAACAGTCCTCTTAGTATTTCTCTTTGCATGTTTGTGCTCATTAACTGAAAAAACCCTTGCATAGAGCTTAATCCCTATAGAGTCCACATGAGTAAAAAGTAAGCATCCAGCTTCCTACGGTCAATGCAGGAAAGGGAACTGTAAGGGACCACCTGGCAGCACCTCTAGCAACCCACTGGTCAGGTTTCCCGGAGCGCGGAGTCTAAGTTCCGGAGCACTTGTTCACTAGGGCCCCTGATGGTGTGGATGGACTTGGAGCACCCTGAGACCAGGTCTTGAAGCACCTCGAGACCTTGAAATGCTTCTTATGAAGCCACTCCTTCGTTGCCTGGGTGGTATGTTTGGGATCATTGTCATGTTGGAAGACCCAGCCACGTTTCATCTTCAATGCCCTTGCTGACGGAAGGAGGCTTGCACTCAAAATCTCACAATACATGGCCCCATTCATTCTGTCCGTACAATGCATCAGTCGTCCTGGTCCCTTTGCAGAGAAACAGCCACAAAGCATGATGTTGCCACCCGCATGCTTCAAAGTAGGTATGGTGTTCTTTGGATGCAACTCAGCATTCACGACGAGTTGTGTTTCTACCAAACAGTTCTATTTTGGTTTCATTTGACCATATGACATTCTCCCAATCCTCTTCTGGATCATCCAAATGCTCTCTAGCAAACTTCAGACAAGCCCGGACATGTACTGGCTTAAGCAGAGGGACACGTTTGGCACTGCAGGATCTGAGTCCCTGGCAGCTTGGTGTGTTACTGATGGTAGCCTTTGTTACGTTGGTCCCAGCTTTCTGCAGGTCATTCACTAGGTCCCCCCGTGTGGTCCTGGGATTTTTGCTCACCGTTCTTGTGATCATTTTGACCCCACGGGGTGAGATCTTGCGTGGAGCCCCAGATCGAGGGAGATTATCATTGGTCTTGTATGTCTTCCATTTTCTAATTATTGCTCCCACAGTTGATTTGTTCACACCAAGCTGCTTGCCTATTGCAGATTCAGTCTTCCCAGCCTGGTGCAGGTCTACAATTTTGTTTCTGGTGTCCTTCGACAGCTCTTTGGTCTTCACCATAGTGGAGTTTGGAATGTGACTGTTTGAGGTTGTGGACAGGTGTCTTTTATACTGATAACAAGTTCAAACAGGTGCCATTGTTACAGGTAATGAGTGCAGGACAGAGGAGCCTCTTAAAGAAGAAGGTTTAGGTCTGTGAGAGCCAGAAATCTTGCTTGTTTGTAGGTGACCAAATACTTATTTTCCACCATAATTTGCAAATAAATTCTTTCCAAATCAGCCGATGTGATTGTCTGGATTTTTTTTCTCATTTTGTCTCTCCTAGTTGAGGTCTACCTATGATGCCAATTACAGGCCTCTCTCATCTTTTTAAGTGGGAGAAGTTGCACAATTTGTGGCTGACTAAATACTTTTTTTGCCCCACTGTAAGTGGTACCCCATATGGAAAAAGGATGATTCCAAGTCCCAAACTACCTTGCTACTGCTCCCCATGTAGTCTGGGCATCCAGGGGTTTCCCTCGTAAATCTGAAACTTATATGTATAGCCTGTTGCCCTCACACAGGTCTTCTACATCTTGACCCCATATCTGGCACGCTTGCTGGGGAGAAATTGTTTGAATGCAAGGCGGTCAGAAAAATGAATAAGAGACTCATCAACACAGATTTTTTGTTGGGGAGTATAGACATCTGAAAATTTTTGGCTAAGGTGATTTACGAGGGGCCGAATTTTGTGGAGGGTCACCCCGAGGACAACAGAGTGTATTGTCATTGAAATGCATAAAGCACATTATACTCTCATATCAATGCCTGGCCATGGCAGCAGAGAACACTGGATATGATGAATCGGGTCTGTGCACCAATACAACCGCAATTCATTATTTTTAGTAATTCCCATGTTGAGGGTTAGGTCCAAAAAAAATTTAAATTCAGAAACCGTAATGAGTTTCAACGCGAATGTGCTATAAAAAAAAGACCAACAATTTTGAGAAAAAAAACTATATTTTGGACATTTTGCTATAAAACATGTCCAGTAAAAAAATCAAATTTCGTCATAAATTTAGACCAAAATGTTTTATGTGAAAGTTATAGCATTTACAAATGACGTATAGATACTGGATTTTTTTTTTATACTAATAACAGCGGCGATCAGCGACTTATGGCGGCAATCAGAAACTTATCGTGGGACTGCGGCGGACATTCTGACACTGGGGGGAACTGACTTGGGGTCACTGACATCCCCAGTGACACCAATACAGTGACCAGTGCAAAAAAAAAGCACTGACACTGTACTAATGGCACTGGGGAGGAAGGGGTTAACATTAGAAGGCAATCAAAGGGTTAACTGTGTGAGGGGAGTGTTTACTAGGGGGCGGAGGGTGTGTACTTCACAGTAACACACTGATCCGGAAACCTGAACTCAGCAATCCGGAACAGTGTGCTGAAAACTGACAGGGAGGAGAGCTCCATTGAAAATAATGCAGCTGTGCTCCCTATCAGTGTTTGCCGGCAATCGCTGGGCTCCGGCGGGTAATCACCGGCCAGGACCCGGTGACTGACACCCGCGGCCATGATCGGTGCCTCGCGAGCGCTCCCTACCCCGAAATCAGGATGATGTTTATAAACGTGATCCTGCGCACAGGGGCTGCCTTGCCACAGTATATGTACTGTGGGCAGTCCCCTAGTAGTTAAGTGCAGTACATTAGTTATACTATTATTAAGTGGGTTTTTTTTTTCAGTAAGTGTGAACAGCCAGAAAATAGTAACCACGGCAGACAGACTTGTAGTATCAGTGAACTGTGAAAGCACTGATCAGCATGCTCGGCATACATACACATTGCTTTAGCTCAGGAACTGTCTTCCCATACAGAGGTACGGGCAGAGAGCTCTTTGCAGTGTGTACAGGAGAATGACATTGCATCCGCATTCCACTGATCGCAGGTGCAATGCTCTGCAAGCTCATAAGAAAAAAAATAATAAAAGCAAATTTTTTGCCTGTAAAAATATGTGCATTTATTATTTTGTTTCAAAATGTGAACTTAGCCTTTAACCATTTGCCCACCAGAGGATTTACCCGCCTTCCTGACCAGGCCATTTTTTGCGGTACAGCACTGCATTACTTTAACTGACAATTGTGCAGTCATACAATGCTGCACACAAATTAAATGTACGTTCTTTTTTTCCCACAAATAGAGCTTTCTTTCGGTGGTATTTGATCACCTGTGAGTTTTTTATTTTTAGCGCTATAAACAAGAAAAGACCAACAATTTTGAGAAAAAAACAATACTTTTGACTTTTTGCTATTAAACATGTCCAGTGAAAAAATTTTAAAAATCAAATTTCTTCATAAATTTAGGCCAAAATGTATTTTGCTACATGTCTTTGCTAAAAAAATCCCAATATGTGTAAATTAATTGGTTTACTTGAAAGTTTTAGTGTTTACAAATGGCTGTATATATAATGGAATTTTTTATTTATTTTTTTTTCTACTAGCAATGGTGGTGATCAGCAACTTATAGCAGGACTGCGGGACTGCGGTGGGCATTCTGACACTGGGGGGAATTGCCTTGGTGTCACTGACATCTCCAGTGACACCAATACAGTGATCAGTGCTAATAAAATGAACTGACACTGGAGTTTAATCTGCTGCCATCCAGGTGACAGCGGGCCTTGCACGACCTCCAGAGGCTCTGCGGACCCTGCCTGACATCTAAGGGGGGGCACGTTGTCGTCCCCCCTCCGGCCATTCGGAGCTCCGGACAAGTTGTGGCCTACCGCGGCGTGTAAAGCTGCGGTCTTTCCTGCCGCCGCGACCGGGAAGCGGTCAGGACAGGATGCTGCCGCGTCCGGGTCAGGACGCTGCCACGCTGCCGCTCTGCCCTCCGGCCCCCTGCTATAGGGCCAGCTGCTGGGACAGCCTGTGTGGGTCCCCCTGACTTCTGTGTTGGTCCCGGGGATCACACCAGGCCTACTTGGATTCCACTAGGGCTCGGAGGCTCATTGAAGTGGATGAGCGGCCCTTGATAGGGGTGGAGGCTTCACACATCAGCTCCCCTTCCATAGAGGGTGAATTAGGGGTTTCTGTGGCCCCCCTGGCAGGCCTTCATTGTTGTTGATCACCTGGCTTGATTGTCGTAGATCCTCACGCCCCACCATCTGCTGAGATCTTGGGACCTATGTTCGTTCTACCTGGGATTTCATCATCACTCTATGGAGGGTACTGCTACAGTTACATCAGTTGCCTGTATCTACTCCTCCCTACCCAGTGTAATAATCTTTTCTACAATTTATTGGCTGCGGTGGGACGCATGATATGTTCCGCAGCAATGGATCTTATGTGAAAGTAACCCTGTCGGGGGACACGCACATGTAATCGGGGAAGATGACCAAGTGATCTCCCTGTGCCGTGCCACCGGAACATATATCTCGGCAATTGGGCTTCTACACCCTGGCGTATAATTTCAATTGGTTAAAGGTGTTTGTGAACTACCTGGACTTCTCTAAAAATGCATCGTAGCTCACGCTCCAAACCCAAACACCAGGCCCAGCAGAAATCCCCTCCGCATAACCACACTAGCAAACTAACGCCTAGCCCCCAGAGCCTGATGACACCATGCAGCTTACAGGGGATCCTGAGTCGGATGGCGATAGTCAGCAACAGTTCCCATTGAGCCTGACCGGCCCTCTTGAACAAAACCCTGAAGCCTTGCTACACAAATTCCGCGCCATACTGCGAGAGGAGATTACGGTTGCCTCTCGTAAATTATCTTCTGATCTGGTAAGAGGCCTACAAGAATTGGGCCATCGTGCCCATCAACTAGAACAACGTATGGATCTGGCGACTACGGTCTTGGAGGGCCATGAACAGGAGGTGGATGACCTGCATGCTGAGCTGGAAACTTTAAAAGATAAATTGGAAGATGCTGAGAATAGAGCCCGCAGAGATAATCTACGCATCCGCGGGATTCCTGAGGTAATCACCGATCTACAGGGTACTGCTACCGCTCTATTCCAGGAACTGGCTCCCCTGAACTGAGATCCCCTTGGAACGACTGGAGTTTGATCGTATCCATAGAGCTTTAGCTCCTAAGCCCACAGAGGGCCCTCCCAGGTACATTATCATTAAATTCCACTTTTACCATACTAAAGAGCGTCTACTACAGGCGGCTCGGAATCGTCCGGCTTTGGAATTCCAGGGTCACCCTGTTCAGCTGTTTGCGGATTTGTCCCCAGTCACGATTGCCAAACGTCGTACCCTGAGACCCTACCTCCAGATTTTACAATCAGCTGATATTAAGTACAGGTGGGGCGTTCCTTTCAAGCTCTCTTTCTCCTTCCAAGGTTGTCAGTTCCAAGCTTCTTCACCAGCTGATCTTCGCTGCCACTTTCAGGAACTGAAATTGGAGTTACCACACCCCCAGAACGAGGAGGCTACAGTTTCTACACGCCCTCGGAGTTCCCAGTCTGCAGGTAAATCTTCTCCTCCGAGTTAGAGTAGCTCTCAGGCTCTCCGATCTCTACAGGCCCAGCGTTTCCAGGAGGTTTCTGCGACTTGACATTCTGTGCCCGGTTGGGTTTTTCACATATGTTTTTTTTCTTACTCTTTGAGATGCGGGTGACATCGCCCATATGTGTTCCTATGCAGTTATGCCTTGAAGCACTTTCTCCACAGCGGCTAGTGCCTAAATAACCATGTTAGTTCTGTGTAGATGCATCTACTTATGTCATAGTTGATGGGCGGATCTGGCGGCGGATCTCAGGCCGCGGGTGTGACTCAGCTCACTGGGCGGTCCCGTGGGCGGTTTCACCCCTCCGGCTCTTTTGGAGCTTCTTCATTTTTGAAGTTCTAGCCTAATGAGTTTCCTATTGCCTTACTAGCCATCTATAGGTCAATTGTTCCTGGGTTTATTAGCCTAAATTGTTTGTTTGGTATTTTCTTGCCTTAATTGAGTCGAGTAGTTCCGGTGGACTATGGTGTCCCCCTTCATGCTGGTTAGTGGACTGGATTGGTGTCCTGCCCGCTATCCAGCCTTTTAGTGGGTATTTCACCCACAGTGGATTATTAAGATGTTTGTGCTAATCTTACTGTTTCATATGAATATTGCTCATATACCAGATGGTCTCTTGTTTTCTTCCTTTTTTCCTGTCTTTTTTTCTCTGTTTTTTGTCATGTGTGTTTTTAGAAATTTTTTTTCAGGGCTCTCGGAGATCGTGACAGAGATGATCTTGTTCCCTTCCGATTGCCATGTCGCTAAACTGGTTATCTTTGAATGTTCAAGGCATGAACTCTCCGCAAAAACGGGTAAAGATATTTAAGTTTCTCTGGGCTCGCCATGTCGACATTGCTTGTCTGCAGGAAACTCATTTTTCAAATACCTCTGCCCCTAAATATTTCGATGCACGCTACCCTCAGGTTTTTCAGGCTACTGGCCCTACTAAACAAAGGGGAGTCCTTGTTGCTTTTCACGGCAAAACCCCATTTGTTTGTGTGAAGCGTATTGCTGATCCAAGTTGCAGGTATCTTTTATTACAGGGCATGATTCAGGGTATCGATGTTGCAATACTGACCTATTATGCTCCCAATGTTAACCCTGGACCCTTTCTATCACATATCTGCTCCCTCCTGGCTGTCCATCAACGGGGTACTCTTCTGCTGGCAGGAGATTCCAATTTAGTATTAAACCCATCTCTAGATAAATACCCAGCAGAAAACTCTAATTAGTCCACGTCGGCCAAATCCTTCACCCGTACGTTAAGTAACCATGACCTGGTAGATCTATGGCGTGAATTCCACCCCCGGGGAAAAGATTATACTTACTATTCTCACCCTCATCATTCTCATTCAAGAATTGACCATGCTTTTGTGTTGCGTAAACATTTTCCCTTAGTAGTCAGCTGGAATCAAAGTTAGCTTCCGCGTCAGCTCAATTTAAGCAGGTACCAACCCCATCGAACCGTAGGTCGTTAGATCAGGCTCGCCTGGAACTAGATCTCTGTTTGACTGATGAGGCTGAGCGCTCTTTGCGATGGACATGCCAGAAACGGTATAGTAAAGCAAATAAACCAGATTCCATGTTAGCATGTAGATTGCGCTCTTTCGCGCACCATTCTAAACCGATTTCTCTACGCACTCGTCAGAATGTTCTCACCAGTAATCCTGTAGCAGTATTGGAGGAGTTCCGGCATCGATTAGCCAGACTTTATGCGGATCCTACACGGGCTGATCCCCAATCTATCTCTGACTTTCTATCTCATTTGTCCTTACCTACTTTGACCCAGGCCCATAAGGACCTGATGGACCATGATATTCAAGTATCGGAAGTTCTGCAATGCATTGCAGACCTGAAGACGGGCAAACGCCCAGGTCCAGATGGATACATGGCTTCATATTACAAAAAATTGGCTGATGTGCTTGCTCCTCACCTTGCCGCTATGTTCAATGCGGTGAAGGGAGGTGCAAACTTTTCCCCTGACTCTTTGACTGCTAACGTGGTTATGATCCCCAAACCGGATCGGGATCATTCTTCCTGGGCAAATTACAGACCAATTTCTCTTATTAACATTGCAATGAAAATCCTCACTAAGATCTTAGCCACTCATTTGAATTCTTTCCTTTCTCGCTTGATTAAGAAGAACCAGGTGGGTTTTGTCCCCCACAGACAAGCCGGAGATGCCATCAGACGTATTATACAGTTACAACATTTGGCCCATACTCGCAAAATTGAAATTATGCTCCTATCTCTAGACATCAATAAGGCCTTTGACACCTTGTCCTGGCCTTATCTCATGTCGGTCCTCCGTCATTTTGGCTTTGGTCCCTCGTTCTTGCGTTGGATTTCCTCGCTATATACATCCCCTCAAGCAAAACTCAAATATTATGGTTTTGAGTCTTCAACATTTTCGATTGGCAGGGGAACTAGACAAGGTTGCCCACTCTCTCCCATACTATTTATCTTGGCTTTGGAACCGTTGGCGGAAGCCATTCGTATACATCCTGATATTAAGGGAATAGATGTAGCTTGTTCCCAACACAAGTTATCTATGTTCGCAGATGATATATTGTTATCGGTTGTGAACCCGGGGGTTACTTTGCCAAACTTACTTGCGATTTTGGATTCCTTTGCAGTTCTCCCAGGCCTCCATGTTAACCCTGCCAAGTCCAAAGCTATGTCGATTACCACTCTCACCATCACTTTTGGAGACTCTGAAACATTCGTTCCCTTTTCAATGGCTTTCTGCCTTGCCATATTTAGGAATCAAGCTTACTCTGACTTACGAAGGACTTTACCGGGCTAATTTCCCCACTGTTTTTAATGACTTGACGGAGTTGTTGTCCTCCTGGTCTCATTATCCGCTTCTGTGGTTTGGTAGAATCAATGCAGTCCGCATGACTTACCTTCCCAAATTATTGTACGTGTTTCGAGTTTTACCAGTCCCTGTTCCTTCACATATATTGCGTATTCACCAGCGAAAACTCCTGTCTTTCATCTGGAGCTCCTCTCGACCCAGAATCAGTAAACAAATCTTATTTGCTCGTAAGACTGAGGGTGGGCTATCTGTCCTGAACCTTCAGTCTTACTATCTGGCGGCCAATATTGCCCCCTTGGCCCACCTCCATGCATCTCAGCATTTTCCCTTGTGGGCTACTGTAGACTTGATGGACTCCCACCCGATTCCACTCTCTTCTTTACCATGGCTTCCTTCTACTCATCGACCCTCATCCCTTAGTCCGACGTTGACGTTAACGCTCCGTCTTTGGGACTCCATTAAATATTCTGCTGGCCTCTTTTCTGCTCATCTACCGTTACTATGGTTGCTACACAATCCATTAATTCCCCCAGGTTGTGACAATCCTGGACAGTTTGCTTGGTGGCAAGCAAATGGCTTCCATGATATTCATTCCATGCTCTCTCCCACTCGGATACTCGCCTTTGAAACTCTGCGCTCTTCTTACAATATCCCATTGCGGGAAAATTTTGGATACCTTCAACTCCGCCACTTTATCAGTACTTTAATACAGACACGTTCGGGACCCTACAGGTTGACCCCCTTTGAAAGTCAACGTAGACATAGACCCCATGCTTCGGGCTTAATTTCCCTGGTCTACTCTTCCATTATTTCTCATAGAACTCCTCCAGTCCATTGTTATCATCAGCGTTGGCAGTCAGAACTTGGGGGCACTTTAGATCAGCAGGATTGGCGGATCATGACCCAACAATTATCCAAATGTAGGAATGTTATCATTCTAGAAAACGCATACAAGGTTCTTTATAGATGGTATTACACGCCTGCTCGTCTGGCTCGTTTTATTCCCACATATTCCCTGACTTGCTTTTGAGGTTGTCAGCAGACGGGTACCATGGTCCATATTTGGTAGGCACATGCCCCAAGGTGTGCAGATTGTGGATCAGAGTTTATGCCCTTCTCCGCACTATGTTCCACACAGACATTAAGCGCAACTCGTACGAAGCGCTGTTGTTTAAACCATTAGTGGGACTACTTCATCCTGAACGGCAGCTGGCATCGCACTTGTTCATGGCCACCAAGCTGACGATTGTGAAAGCTTGGAAGACTACCCTCCTCAGCTTCGAGGCTGTCAAAAACCGGATGAACTTTATAATGGTCAACAAAAAGTTGACAGCTATACTGTTAGACACCCATACAAAATTTTTACAGACATGGCGTCCTTGGCTTGATATAGCTCAACCGTCAAGATTCGACCAGTCCCTTTTGTCGATACAAAACTTATATACCAGCTTATTTATATTTTCTTTTCTTTTCTGTGCCGCGGTCCCCCTTTTTTTTTTGTTGGTGTCTGTTTGTTTTTCTCCTTTCTCTTCGCTCCTTTCTTTCCTCTTGTCTAGTCTGTCTTCTTCAGGTTATTTGTGCTGATTGTGATTCCTGTTTTGAGTCCCATACCAGCAATACTGCACCCATGTGCTGGACTTCTTTGAGAGCCCTGCGTGTTAAGTACCTCTCTGTACTCAGAGAGGCTCTTTCTCCTATTCATCTTGCATTCTGCAACAATTTTTCCTGAGGGTTTATTATGTTATTAGTCTCTAAATGTCTATCATTTTTGCAATTTATTGTCTTTTCTTTCTGTACGGCACTTATGTACACAGTTTATTTTCATGTTTTCTCATCAGTACATATTCTGTATTATCCATCGAATCTTTTGTATGTTATACTCCTGCTGGTCATTGCATATGTTCTTGACTGATTCTCTGCTGTTTCCTATTCTATAATAAAATTCTTTGTAACAGAAAGAACTGAGACTGTACTAATGGTACTGGGCAGGAAGGGTTTAACATGTGAGGTGATCAAAGGGTTAACTGTGTGCTGTTTCACTGTGTGTTCTGTTTGAGCTTTCAGTTGTAAGCACACTGCTTTGTATGGCTCTGCTATGCAGAGCCATACAAAATCAGTTTGCAGGAGCTAACAAGGGAGAGATCTGTGATGTTTATACACAGGTCTCTCCCCCGTCGGAAATTTGTGGAGATCGGAGGCCAGGACCTGGTGATTGACAGCCGAGGCTACAAATGGTGGCACACACGTGCCCCCTATCCAGACCTGCAAAATCACATATATATACATGATTTCGCGCACCCCTGTTTCTGCTATAGGGCGGCGCGGAAGTGGTTAACCAAGTTGGCCCAAACAATCTATTTAAAGTGACAAGAAATCTGGCGCTCTGCATTAGGCCCAATAAACCATATCAATGCCAAATCAAAAGGCTGCATGTCCATGTGGGTTTGGGAACATGTATATAAATCCCTGGCCTGGTCACTGATCCATGTTTTTCTGCAGCCTGCCTTGATCTTTTGCCTGCATACAATCTGCCTGAACTATGCCTGCCATTCAGCCCTGCCTAAGGCCTCTTATACATGGATTAAAATTCAGCCAGTTCAGCAGGGACTGTCCAAATTTCATTCCATGTATGGGCAGGCTGGCTGTACACAAGTCAATCTATCAATCAACTTGTGTACCACCAGCCTGTTGGTTTTTCCACTAACACTGATCATTGTATTCTGATGATAGGGAAGGCTCCCCCACTGTCAGAATACTATATCACAACACAAGTGTTCATCCCATCCACTTTGAATATGTGGATGTAGGAATCAGATCATTTTTTTTGTTCAACCTGCCTCCAAGGGGGCAGTGCTACAATTAATTAAAATAAACTACACTGGAAAATGTGAATATATATAAACAGGTCCCAGACACAGGAGACAGGATATAGTACAGTAACAATATAAAACTTACAGGTAGAGCGGGTAAAAAGATCATCACATATTCTTCTGTTAACCTGAAAAAGAATGCATATGTGTTTTAATAGTTTATTTATTTATAAAATAATAATTTATTTTATCACCATACATGTTTGTTACTGCTCTTCCTCACCTATTCAGTGCACAGAAACAAGTGTGATTTCAGTATTGATATCAATAATAGATAAATGCAAAACAGTTGTGCTATAGAGAATGTGACCAGCAATGATTCCCATCATGTTACAGAAGGAGTAAAAATCTACGGAGCATTGAAAAGACCAGAAAACTTGGGCAGAGAGACCATATACGAAATGTTTATCACCATTCATCCATGATTGATATTTTGCACAAACCTCAATTTTTTGTTTTTATTTTCCCTAAAAAAGATCTCCAATTTAATTTTGTTTTAAATACCTTAACATCTCCTTTAAGAATAAAATATTCAGCTATTGTTGTAGACATCACCTAGTCTCCTATGCTGTCTTCACAAAAACCCTGCTGCAAGCCTCTCCTTGACAGCCTCAATAAACCCACTTCTTGTGAGCCCAGGTAGTCATAGTTTCACCATATTGGCCTAGGCCCAGATAGCTCAGTTGATATCATAATATCAGCACCTTTCTGTAGGATTGAAGACCACCCACCATTACAAAAAAGAGAAGAGGATCCTGAGAAGATCTCAGAATATCACATAACCTCTCCCAAACCCCAGGACAAAAACATATGAAGGAATTTTTAAAAAACAGCTGCAGGGGATGTTCGCAAAATTGGAATTATACTTTAACTCAGTAAATGCAATAATTGTTTTCTGCATATTGTTTGTAAGGTAAGAGAAAGAAGTAGATACCACTAACCTGGCAATATCTGGGTGCTGTTTGCAAAGTAGCAATATCCGCTCTACATTAATAAATATTGCCCAGCAGGGGCAGCAACACAGCATTAGAATAAGAATTCCTCTTTGCAGGATTGTTCCCACTCGCTTCAAATTCTTGCTGCCATATGTCTGAAAGAATGAAAATATACATACAGAGATATAATTATCCCAGATAATATTCTGTCTAACTGATGTAAGTTGATGCAAAACTCTAGGCAAATACTGGAACACTGTATACTTTTTTTACCTGATGCCTATCCATGGCAGCATATGAATGGTGGTTGCCAGCTTGCCCCCCATATAACCCATGGGATCAGTTATAACAAAGGATCAATTTATTAATAATAAAAATTAAAATTTCACCATTCTCATACAGTAAATAGCTCCAAGACCAGGGAGAGTCCATATGGTGCTATGGATTGTCACCAGGAAAGGAAAATTACAGAAATGTAAGAATACAATCTTCTGATTTCCTGATGCCTTCATGACAGCATATGAATGGTTAATAACTCATTACAAGAATAATTCTTGCAAGAAAGATACTTAATGAAATCAGGGTGCAAAGAATTCCAGAGCTCTCTTGCCAAACTCTTCAGTAACTCTGGTTGGTTCAACACTATAAAACATCATGAATCGGTGTTACTGGATTATGCAGAGACTGGAATGTATTACTGTAAAATTGCCTGAATGCAGTTCCTTTTTTCAGTCATATGACGGACCTAGTAGAGACTTCGAGCTTCAAAGTCTCAAATATGGAACACTGAACACTGGGATATGTAGTCTCGGCCAATAGTGATGCCATTGCAGTTGCTAGTAAAGGGTCTGTAGCAATCATGCACACAGAGATGGACACGGTTCAACCATTTTGGCTCCAACCTCCATCTTGGTAAAGGATCATCCATCTTGTACAAACATATCTTCCCTCATTCTCCTTCTCTGAGAGTCACAGTGACATTTGGTCAGTGTGTGTGTGTTGGAAGTGTCACCGGCAGGCCAGGGCACAGCAGAAGCTCCGAGCTATAAACCATCTCTGAGCTGGGTTCCAGGCTAGCTGGGAAGCTGAGCAATCTGGCACCTCGTAAAAAGATAACCCAAGCCTTCCCCTGAGTTCAAAGACATTGCAGAGGAGTAAGAAACTAGATAACACTTTTAAAATCCATTTTTCCCCTATGTCTCATATCTTGGAAAATGAGAGACTTACATAAAAACCAGGCATATCTTCAGATTGCTCACGATCAGACAAATCATTTGATAGGTCACACTCCCTGACTGGAATACCTACGAAAGCAGAAATTTGCATCTCTGGAACCATTCAAGCATGTATTTCATATTTCATATCTAACTGTTCTTCAGATGTGTCTGCATATTAATCTACCCGCGTGTGGAATGTTACTTGCACCTAGGAAAAGTTATGAGCCAAAATATGAGCTAAGAGAGATTTTGGTTCTAGTTTGGGTCTCCGCCCAGACAGTCCCTCCCCAAATGAGGCATTGGTCCTTGGCTTCAGAGACACCCCCTACTGGTGGACTACAAAATAGGCTGTCAGGGCTAAGAGTGGGAAGTTGAAGAATTCTCCATTTTAATATCAGAACCACCTTGGGAGACCGTGTCCTTTCGCTCTGAAACTTGATCTGCTTAACCCAAGGTTGATTGGCAAGTACTTTAACCCTTTAACCTCCTTTCTGTTACCTATTTGCTGTGCTATTGTTCTCTGTATATTTATATATATATTGGTTACATCTTTTTTCTGTAAATATTTTTATTGCACCCTTTTGACCTTTTAGTAATAAATCTTTCTTTCTGAAATTGTTGAACTGTTTCTATAGCTTGTTAATGCAACTTACGAATTCCTGCCTCTAAAAGAGCACTACTGTGTTTGTTTAACCCTCTTTATAACCTGTCTGCGGTGACAGTGCTATACAGATGATTATCTCAACCATCATAGTGTTATTGCTGATATTGCCGAGTTTCCTCTTTCTCTGTACAAAAAGGAGGTAGTGGCAGTGTGAAGGGTTAATTGCGTAATTAACCTGACCCAGTAACGATCACATTCAGGCTGCCGCTACATCGATTTGTGGTCCATTAGCTGGAAAATCGTTGTGCAGTATGCAGCTGGGCGTGGCATTGTTACGCACGTGATATCGCAGTTTCAGATTGGCTAGTCCTTCGGTCACGAGTTTGGTCACATATTAGCTGGCAGCGTACGTGGGATAGTTGCATTATAGCTTCAGTGCAGTGTTAGGAATTGGCTCTGCACTGAAGGATTGTAACCTTTGTGGAAACAGTCCTTAGAAACAAGCGGTGCATATTTTTTAGAGTGAGAGAGAGAGAGAAGAGAGAGAGAGAGAGACACACATATAGCAACAGCTCCTTCCTTTTTCTACTTTCTATTCAATCTTTGCTTGCAATTATGCCTGGTGATGCAGAATACAAGAAAATGAGCAACAGTGATTTGAGTGCAGTATGTGCCTGTCAGGGCTCCAGGTATGACCAGAGGTGTGTGGACCGACACAGGGAAACACAGACTTCAGGTATAGTGTGTAAATAAGTTTATTTATTAAGGACAACACAAACATAAACGCAGTGCAACAACCAAACGCAAAGCTAACACAAATATATACAATAAGGTGAAACAAACCCAAACCTAAACTGATATATAGGAAGCACAACGTAGTCAGGCAGGCCGGGTCAATAACTGTCGGATCAGCATGGTACTAGGCAGCAGGCAGAAGAGTAGTCAGGTCACTCGCCGGGGTCAGGAACAGGATTTCAGATCAAGTAGGGATGTCCAGGAGAGTAGTCAAACGAGCCAGGGATCAAGCAGGAGAAGTCAGCAGAGGTCAGGATCAGGCAGGGTCGGCAACAAGTCAGACATGAACAGGAATACAGGATACAAGGTACAGGGGCCCATGGAAAAACACACACCAAGGCCCTGACTGTGAGTCTGGCCATTCCTTCAATACAACCCCTGCAATCAGCTTCAGGTGTTTGGCTGATTGCAGGGGTGAGTCTCTGATTGCTGAGAGCACCCGCTGTCCAGCCCTGGTACTGCAGCCCACAAGGCAGGTGAGTTCCACCATTATTGGCAAGTCCATTCCTGACAGTACCCCCCCCCCCCCTCAAGGAGCGGCCTCAGGACGCTCCAAACAGTCCTAGCTGGGCAAAATGTTCCACCTCCCGGGTCCGGTAACTGGCGGGGTATCAAAGACTGGCACATCGGGCTGGACACTGGACAGAGGCACATCAGGCTGGGCACCAGACAGAGGCACATCGGGCTGGGCACCAGACAGAGGCACATCGGGCTGGGCACCGGACAGAGGCACATCGGGCTGGGCACCGGACAGAGGCACATCGGTCTGAACACCGGATCACCAGGTGGAGCAGCGGGCACCGGGCCACCAGGCAGGGCGGCAGGCACCGGGCCCCCAGGCAGAGCGGCAGGCACCGGGTCATCTGGCAAGACCATGGGCACCGAGTCATCTGGCAGGACCGCAGGCACGGAGTCATCTGGCAGGACCGCAGGCACGGAGTCATCTGGCAGGACCGCGGGCACGGAGTGATCTGGCAGGACCGCGGGCTCTGAGTCACCAGGCACGACAGCGAGCTCTGAGTCAACCGGCACGACAGCGGGCTCCGAGTCAACTGGCACGACAGCGGGCACCGGGTCATCAGGTACCAGATCGTCTGGGTCGACAGCGGGCACCGGGTCATCTGGCTCGACAGCGGGCATCGGGTCACCAGGTACGACAGCGGGCACCGGGTCATCAGACATTGGATCGTCTTGCTGGACAGCGGGCACCGGGTCATCTGGCTCAACAGCGAGCATCGGGTCACCAGGCATGACAGCGGGCACTGGATCATCAGGCATCGGGTCATCAGGCATTAGATCGTCTGGCTCGACAGCGGGCATCGGGTCATCTGACAAGACAGCGGGCATCGAGTCATCTGGAAAGACAGCGGGCACCGAGTCATCTGGAAAGACAGCGGGCACCGAGTCACCTGGCAAGACAGCGGGCGCCAAGTCACCTGGCAAGACAGAGGGCGCCGAGTCATCTGGCAAAACAGCGGGCACCGGGTCTTTAAGCTTGACAGCGGTCACCGAGTCATCTGGCAAGACAGCGGGCACCGAGTCATCTGGCAGGACCGCGGGCACGGAGTCATCTGGCAGGACCGCAGGCACGGAGTCATCTGGCAGGACCGCGGGCACGGAGTCATCTGGCAGGACCGCGGGCTCCAAGTCACCAGGCACGACAGCGAGCTCTGAGTCAACCGGCACGACAGTGGGCTCCGAGTCAACTGGCACGACAGCGGGCACCGGGTCATCAGGTACCAGATCGTCTGCCTCGACAGCGGGAACCGGGTCATCTGGCTCGACATCGGGCACCGGGTCATCTGGCTCAACAGCGAGCATCGGGTCACCAGGCACGACAGCGGGCACTGGGTCATCAGGTATCGGGTCATCTGGCTTGACAGCGGGCATCGGGTCATCTGGCTCAACAGCGGGCATCGGGTCATCTGGCATCAGGTCATCTGGCTTGACAGCGGGTACCGGGTCATCAGGCATTAGATCATCTGGCTCGACAGCGGGCATCGGGTCATCTGACAAGACAGCGGGCATCGAGTCATCTGGAAAGACAGCGGGCATCGAGTCATCTGGAAAGACAGCAGGCACCAAGTCACCTGGCAAGACAGCGGGCGCCAAGTCACCTGGCAAGACAGAGGGCGCCGAGTCATCTGGCAAAACAGCGGGCATCGGGTCTTTAAGCTTGACAGCGGTCACCGAGTCATCTGGCAAGACAGCGGGCACCGGGTCATCTGGCAAGACAGCGGGCACTGGGTCACCTGGCAAGACAGCGGGCGCCGAGTCACCTGGCAAGACAGCGGGCGCCGAGTCGCCTGGCAAAACAGCGAGCATCGGGTCTTTAAGCTTGACAGCGGTCACCGAGTCATCTGGCAAGACTGCGGGCACCGAGTCATCTGGCAAGACTGCGGGCACCAGGTCATCTGGCATCAGGTCATCTGGCTCGACAGGGGGCATCGGGTCATCATGCACGACAGTGGGCACTGGGTTATCAGGCATTGGATCGTTTGGCTCAACAGCGGGCATCGGGTCACCAGGCATCAGGTCATCTGGCTCGACAGCTGGCATCGGGTCATCTGGCATCAGGTCATCTGGCATCGGGTCATCAGGCACGACAGTGGGTACTGGGTCATCAGGCATTGGATCGTCTGGCTCGACAGCGGGCATCGGGTCACCAGGCATCAGGTCATCTGGCTTGACAGCGGGCACCGAGTCACCTGGCATGATAGGATCATCAGGCTGGATCAGTTCATCAGGCTGGGTAGAGACATCAGGCTGGGTAGAGACATCAGGCTGAAATGCGGGCGCTGAGGCACCAGGCTGCACCACGGAAGGTGGGTTCTCAGATGGCAGGCTGACCGGTTTGGATACTGGCAGGATGGTACTGGTTGGAAAGAATTTTCGCCTTTTCCTGGTTTTAGTTACCGGAGCACTGTAAGTAAGCGCAGGATTGTAAACGGATGGAGCAGCTGAAGACAGAGAAGAGCTGGAGGATGGAACAGAGGAGGGAGCAGTTGCTACAGAGGACTTCTTTACAGGGTTAAAGGCAGAATAGGTGCAGCGAGTGGGAGCAGGGGACTGATATGTGGTAGTTAGCAGAGTATACTGGGCTGTCACTGGGGGTGCTGTCGGGGATGCAGGAAGAGTGCCTTGAGCAGAGGAATGATGTTGCAAGCTGACTGAGGCTGGGTGCAACAAATCTGTCCATGTCTGCAGTACTGGTTGAACAAAACTCAGCTTACACATAGCCTGTCTGACCAAAGACTGCACTGCGTTTATGCAATCCATAAGCACATGTGATGGACAAGCTGCATAATGCTCATGGAAGCAATCTGGATCATCCTCCAACAACCATACCAGTGATTCCACTTGATCCACACTAAATGGGGGAAAAAAGTCATTCCTGCTTTCAGGGGTACAGGACCGAGCCAACTCAACACAAACCTGGATCAACGGCTGCACCTCAGAAAACTCTGTGCCCTGATCTACTAGGCAATGAGCGATCCTTATACACTCTAGTAGTTGATCCCTGGGATACTCCTTCAGAGTCTGATAAGCATAGTCTTTGTCATCAAACACTAGCAGAGATAAATACACCACCTCATCAAGATCCATCCTTCCCAGCAACAATAAGCCAAGATGGCTAACCTGTGCAGCCACTTCTGGTCAGGATTGGCTTTGGTGTAATGTCAGGGCTCCAGGTATGACCAGAGGTGTGTGGACCGACACAGGGAAACACAGACTTCAGGTATAGTGTGTAAATAAGTTTATTTATTAAGGACAACACAAACATAAACGCAGTGCAACAACCAAACGCAAAGCTAACACAAATATATACAATAAGGTGAAACAAACCCAAACCTAAACTGATATATAGGAAGCACAACGTAGTCAGGCAGGCCGGGTCAATAACTGTCGGATCAGCATGGTACTAGGCAGCAGGCAGAAGAGTAGTCAGGTCACTCGCCGGGGTCAGGAACAGGATTTCAGATCAAGTAGGGATGTCCAGGAGAGTAGTCAAACAAGCCAGGGATCAAGCAGGAGAAGTCAGCAGAGGTCAGGATCAGGCAGGGTTGGCAACAAGTCAGACAGGAACAGGAACAGAAACAGGAACAGGAATACAGGATACAAGGTACAGGGGCCCATGGAAAAGCACACACCAAGGCCCTGACTGTGAGTCTGGCCATTCCTTAAATACAACCCCTGAAATCAGCTTCAGGTGTTTGGCTGATTGCAGGGGTGAGTCTCTGATTGCTGAGAGCACCCGCTGTCCAGCCCTGGTACTTCAGCCCACAAGGCAGGTGAGTCCCACCATTATTCGCAAGTCCATTCCTGACAGTGCCTCACGAGGAATGGACGTCAGTCGCAAAACTCGTAATGATTTGATTTGTGAACAACTGGAGCATGATAACCGAGCAGATCAGAACTCAGAGGAACTTGACCATGCAGGGGTTCCCGCTATCTCTGATCCCAGTGGCTCAGAGATGGCCTCGCAGGATGGGCATACAGAGACTGACACTGGAGGATCACCAAACGGTATCGTCAAACCACCGCCTGAGCGGGCCAGCACCGGAGTGCCTCTAACCAGCAGAGACTTTCCTCAGATGCAGGAAGCTCTGAAACGCATCCAGGAGACAGATCCTCTGGCCTACTTGCAGTTCCTTGAACGCCAAGCAGCGGCGGAGAGAGAGGAACGCCAGGCAGCGGCTGCCAGAGAGGAATGCCAGGCTGAGAGAGAGGAACGCCAGGCGCAGAGGGAAGCTGATCGTCGGCACAAGCTGGAGATGGTCAGGCTTCAGCAGCAGCGACAGGCTCAGAACCTTGGGTGCTTAGAACACAGGGACGCCTCTCTGACCGTAGGCACAGCCGCCAGGTTTCCAGTGATGGAAAAAGATAGTGACAATGACACGTATTTACTGTCATTTGAAAAAACGTGCCGTCAGTACCATCTGCCCCAAACTCAGTGGGCTCCGTACCTGACACCAGGGCTACAAGGCAAGGCCCTGAATGCGTTTGTTGAATATATCAGTGGAAAAGGGACCTGGAGACTCTTACACGAATGTGGCGAGTCGCTTACGCACCACATTCCGGCAGTGGACTAAAGGACTGAAAGCTGGCTCCTACGAGTCTTTAGAAAATCTCATGATACGAAATCAACTCCTGCATATCTGCCCGGCAGATGTCAGACAGTTTGTCTTAGAAAGAAAACCAGCCTCGGCTAAAGCTGCAGCCGATTTGGCAGATACCTACGCCCACACGCGGGTGTCTGACCCTCGCAAGGCTCCTCTGAACGGCTGGAAAGGAGGGAAATCACCCATAGCAACCCCTACTACGCCGGTGAGTCAAGCTCACCCTCAACCAACACCTGCAGCACTTGGAGCCAAGCCACCCCTGCCTGACAACCGCAGATGTTTCACCTGTGGGAAAGCTGGACATCTCAGGATTCAGTGTCCTGAGCAGAAGCAGATGACATCACCTGGCCAGCCGGCCAGCAACTCTTCTTCCATGCTGTTCGTCCACAGGAAGATGCAGGTAACCCCCACCAACTTGCAGCCAGTCACTGTGGGCAACTGGTCTGTAACTGGTTTCCGGGACACCGGGGCAGAAGTCACCTTGACCCGGCCAGAGGTGATTGAGCAAAGGAACCTCATCCCAGGAAAGTTCCTTACCCTCGCAGGAGTTGGGGGGACCCGTTCACGCATACCCTGTGCAAAGGTATTCATAGATTTGGGTGCGGGAAGGGGGATGAGGGAGGTGGGGGTCTCGGATGAAATTCCCACACCTGTTTTGTTGGGTGCTGATCTAGGCACTCTTGTTTCCTATTATGCCCCTGCCGAGAATACCCGGAAGGTCCCCCTGGAACTCTCTGGAAATGCCAAGGTACTGTATGCAGATGTTGGGGCAATGTCTGGGCAACCTGTGGATGGACAGAAGGAGGGGGCTGGGAATGGAGTGGGGTTGCAAGATTCTGCATTATCTGGAGAAAGGGAAGAAATCCCCTTGCCAGGGGAGGTATCGAACTCGTGTCATTGATATTATAAACGTAACTGTTGATAATGATGACGATAATGATGACGATGATGCTGATAGTGATTGTGATGGATTTGGTAAAATGCCTATTTCGTTTTCTATAAGTTTTATAAATATTTACTTTTATATTTTAATACTATTTCTTTCCACATATTTATAAATGTTTAGCATGAATATATATGTTGTGTGAATATTTTCTGTCTGCTGGGCTTTGTGGTACTTTAAGAAATCCTTGCTTAAGAAATATTTGCTCACAGGAATAGACCCCCTCCCATCGTGTGATTTGGAAGACAAAAGAATGTTTTTCTCTTTTTAAGATAAGACTGAAGAAGATCACACTTATACCATGACGGAGATTGTTTTCGTGTAAAGTGACCAATCAAAGACTAATATAATGCTTATGCTGTTATCACGTGATGTTCGCATCATTTTTCATATATAAACTCACGGTTTCATTTCAATAAATTAGAGAGAAGTTTTCACAGACCAAACGTGTCAGTGTGAGTTTCTTCATGTGCGCACATTCCAAAAGCTGGCCAGCAACATAAATTAGGACAGGAACAGATAAGCACTGGACAATTAGGTCCACTACTAAATCATGATAATGTCAGTAATGTTGATGACAATGTTGGTAATGCTAATGATGATGATAATGGTCATGATGATACAAATGATGCATTTTCATTGTTGGGGGTCAACCACAGTGCTGTGAAGGAGGCAGAGGTACAATCTCTGGGGGCTGAGCAAAGGGATGGTCTGGATAGGCCTGTTCCTTGCCCAGGCCCAGAAGATTCTACCTTGATAAGTGCCCAGCCATTGTCCTTGCATGGTACTGGACAGCCGGCTGGGACTTGTAGTTCCACGCGTAAGGCAGAGCTGAAAAGCAACCCACACATGGACTTCAGCCACCAGCTAGCTGTGAGCTTCCCTGCTGAGAAGGGTAAAAAACAGCTGGCTAGTACTTGTAGTTCCACGTGTAAGGCAGCCCTGAAAAGCAATCACCATATGGACTTCAGCCTCCAGCTAGCTGTGAGCTCCCCTGATGAGAAGGGTAAACAAAGGCCTGACAGGGAGGATGGAATGAATGGTCTATCAGCAGGGGGCTTGGAGACTGAAAGCATGTTATCCGATCTGACCTGTCCTGGTGTGTCACCAGGCAGGAAAACATGTGTCCTAGACAGTGACAGCACACCTGGATTGGAAGTGCGAGGGGTCTCCTTGGAGTGGATCATCGGATCTCAGAGAGGGGGCTGTGGCCTCCAGCTCCAATCACCTTTCCTTTCCACTCAGGTACAGAAGCTGCCGGCAATGCCTATGATAGATGGTGTCTGGGTTCAGGAAAACCTAGGGAGAGTTCAACGTGCTCTTCAGGAGTTGGACGGCAGAGTGTATCCCTCCCTCATGCCTTCAGCCAACCTCATCTCCGAGGAGGTGCAGACTGAATGGGCCAAAGAGACAGAGGGAATGGCGCCGTCAGGAATCCAGGGGTCAGCTAGAGTCTGGGCATCCCTGGTAGTCTCGATCCCCAAACAGGATCAGATGACCAGGCTTTTTGAGGACCTTGGAAAACTGAGCGCTAGCCCTGTGGGTGTGGCCTACCCCATGCCCAGGGGCTATAAGGTAATGAAGCCTCCAGAAGGTGCCTGCTGTTTAATCATCATGGACCTGAGCAGGGGGTATGGGCCACCATCACTAACCCAGGAGGCTCAGGACAAGTCAGCCTTCACCACCCCATATGGCTTGCCTGAATTCACGGGAAAGCTAGTTGGGGTTGAGAACGCACCAATCACCTCCCCAGGGGTCAGGAATGACCTGCAATGTGGAGTGGAACTGGGTGCACTTGCCCACTTTGGGGCCTTGCAGTGTTCGGCTCTGTCTGGGAAGAGCAACTGGGCCCCCTGTCACTAGTCAGGAACAAACTGCCCGTGCCTAGTCTGACAGTTGAGAATGGTAACTGTCAGAGGGGCATGTCAATGGTTCAGCTTTGGGAACCACCGGTAGGAAGAGACCCCCAGAGGTCTGGGCATGGGGAGACTGAGGCAGTTGTGGCCTGGCCTACTCCCCTGGCCATAAAGCAGGTTACGTCAGTCTTGGGTGCAGCTGGCTACGGTAAGACGCCTGGGTGCAACTATCATGGCTCAGCTAGACTTGTGACTGACCTGGCAGACAGGAAACTGATGGAAATGGTGTCCTGGATGCTAACAGGTGAAGAGGACTGTTCATCTTGGATGAAGGTACCTGTGGATACATCTGGGAGGCGAGTTCCAGAATTTGTTTGTCCGGTTCCGGTACACACAGGCGCCACTACCTTTGGGTCAGATGTCGTCCAGGGCCTGAGGAAGAAGATGGGAGAGGGAAATCTCCTTCTCTACCTCGACAAGAAGCTACATCTTAATATATTAGCAGATGACACCCCGAAGTGTTTTGTGAACAGGTGGGCACCCCGGCAGTCGCCACGATATCCGGATAGTCACAGCCAACTGGTGCTCACCCGTGACCACTCACTTGGTTGGTACAGCAGTGTTGCTGGGGAGAACAGCTTCCTTCTCAGAAGGAACCTGGGTCTTCCGCAGTGCATATCACCCCAAGGTGAACCCCTGGGCACAGTGGCTCTGTGCCCTGGTCATGCAAACCCGCTGCAGAAGTCGGTTGCGTCAGCAGGGAAATTGCGGTCTCCTCCCATGCAGCCACCTGAGGGCGGAGGTGTAGCAATCATGCACACAGAAATGGACGCGGTTCAACCATTTTGGCTCCAACCTCCATCTTGGCAAAGGATCATCCATCTTGTACAAACATATCTCCCCTCATTCTCCTTCTCTGAGAGTCACAGTGACATTTGGTCAGTGTGTGTGTGTTGGAAGTGTCACAGGCAGGCCAGGGCACAGCAGGGAGCTCTGAGCTATAAACCATCTCTGAGCTGGGTTCCAGGCTAGCTGGGAAGCTGAGCAATCTGGCACCTCGTAAAAAGATAACCCAAGCCTTCCCCTGAGTTCAAAGACATTGCAGAGGAGTAAGAAACTAGATAACACTTTTAAAATCCATTTTTCCCCTTTGTCTCCTATCTTGGAAAATTAGAGACTTACATAAAAACCAGGCATATCTTCAGATTACTCCCAATCAGACAAATTGGTTAATAGGTCACACTCCCTGACTGGAATACCTAGGAAAGCAGAAAATTGCATCTCTTGAACCATTCAAGTATGTATTTCATATTTCATATCTAACTGTTCCTCAGATGCGTCTGCATATGAATCTACCCGCAGTTGGAATGTTACTTGTGCCTAGCAAATGTTATGAGCCAAAATATGAACTAGGAGAGATTTTGGTTCTAGTTTGGGTCTCCGCCCAGACAATCCCTTCCCAAATGAGGCATAGGTCCTTGGCTTCAGAGACACCCCCTACTGGGGGACTACAAAATAGGCTGTCAGAGCTAAGAGTGAGAAGTTGAAGAATTCTCCCTTTTAACATCAGAACCACCTTGGGAGACCGTGCCCTTTCACTCTGAAACTTGATCTGCTTAACCCAAGGTTGATTGGCAAGTACTTTAGCCCTTTAACCTCCTTTCTGTTACCTCTTTGCTGTGCTATTGTTCTCTGTATATTTATATATATATTGGTTACATCTTTTTTCTGTAAATATTTTTATTGCACCCTTTTGACCTTTTAGTAATAAATCTTTCTTTCTGAAAGTGTTGAACTGTTTCTATAGCTCGTTAATGCAACTTACGAATTCCTGCCACTAAAAGAGCGCTACTGTGTTTGTTTAACCCTCGGTATAACCTGTCTGCGGTGACAGTGCTATACAGATGATTATCTCAACCATCATAGTGTTATTGCTGATATTGCCGAGTTTCCTCTTTCTCTGTACAAAAAGGAGGATCGCATTCAGGCTGCCGGTACATCAATTTGTGGTCCATTAGCTGGAAAATCATTGTGCAGGTTGCAGCTGGGCATGGCATTGTTACGCACGTGACATCGCGGTTTCAGATTGGCTAGTCCTTCGGTCACGAGTTTGGTGAGAAGGTTAGGGGTCTGACGCGCGATCCTCACAGGGTCTATAAGCTCCAATGTGGCTGAGAGCAGGAGGAGTCCAAAGCAGGGATTATAAATGAAAAAGGCTGGGAAAGAGCAGTAGTAGTTGGGATAATGCCACAAGTTTGTGTAGAGAGTGAGGAGCTGCTTCTGGAAGAGACAGAAGCAGAAAAGAAGGGACTGGTTCGTGACTTCATAGCTGAGTGGGCAGCGCAGTCCAGAGAGCCATTTGCAGCTGCTGCTGATCACTGAGATTTTTAAGTGTCCTCATCTATCTGCCATCGCCAGACCCCACTCTAGGCTTCCCTTCTTCCCATCGTGGAGTCAGAGCATACAGCCTTACATAGTGTTCTCATCCTTCTGCTGCACAGGTCTGCTTTAGAGATACCAACAACTCACTGTTATGCCAGTGGGATCACCATCCACCATTCCCGGAAGCCAATTGGAATCATCATCACACTTAAGAGGGCACCTCCAATGGCAAAGCCTGCTGTTGCCAGGGACGAACTGACCATTTGGAAACTCGGGCACTGCCCGAGGGCCCGGGGCCAGTACAGGGCCCCATGAGATACCCCTGGTACCTTTTTCATAGGCTTTTTTGAGTTTGGGCAAGGACACAGGGGCCCCATGATCCCCTATTGCCCGGGGGCCCCATGAGTTGTCAGTCCACCCCTGGCTGCAGCAAATTTGAGGAAGCTGGTAAGAGGGTCATCAAGCCATTATTGTCCTGTTTGCTGACACTGTGCAAATTCCTTGTGAAATTTGATCATATTTTGCCTTTCCCAAGTTCTTGTCACTTGTCCACTAATAGGCATCTCTAGTCCAATTTGGCCTAAGCATGCATTGCAGAACCTTATCACATTACCTGGCCCCTTCTTTTGCAGTGTTCTAATGAACTCATTGTTTCTTAAGACTATCTAACTGGGGTGCAGAACTAGTGAACTGTAAGGGAATTCCTGTATGGCGGCTGACACATAGAAATGCGCATACCTGCAATATCACACATAGAAATGAGCACGGGTGCATTGCTAATAAAAATTAGCATGGGCTCGATCATGAGCCCATGAGTGTATATTTTAATTAGTACACATAATTTGAATTTCTTCACAATTAATTAGGTGAATATATTTATTTTATTTCTTCTGATTTTCACGAATAATATCACAACAATTAATATATTAGTTTCTTTAGTATTATTAACTTTAGAGATATGCTATCTCATTCATCATAATATAAACTGTTCAAGACTATACTGTAGAGAGTACATAGTCACCACCATAAGTGAGTAAGCAATTAGTCCTAAATAGAGCGCGGTACCTTATATTATATTCATTTTGCCAATATTTGACTCACATACAGTTGCAAGAAAAAGTATGTGAACCCCTTGGGATTACATGGAGTTTTGCATGAATTGGGCATAAAATGTGCTCTGAACGTCATCTAAGTCACAACAATAGAAGAACACAGTCTGCTGAACATAATACTACACAAACATTAGATGTTGCCATGGTTTAATTGCACATAACATGTAAACATTCACAGTGCAGGGAGGAAAAAGTATGTGAACCTTTGAACTTAATAACTGGTTGACCCTCTTTGGCAGCAATAACCTCAAATAAACGTTTCCTGTAGTTGCAGATCAGACCTGCACAACGATCTGGAGTCATTTTGGACCACTCCTCTTCACAAAACTGTTTCAGTGTAGCAATATTCTTGGGATGTCTGGTGTGAATCGCTCTCTTAAGGTCATGCCACAGCATTTCAATCGGGTTGAGGTCAGGACTCTGACTGGGCCACTCCAGAAGGCGTATTCTGTGCTGTTGCAGCCATTGTTTTGTTGAATTACTTGTATGCTTTGGGTCATTGTCCTGTTGCATCACCCATCCTCTGTGGAGCTTCAGTTGGCAGACAGATGGTCGTACGTTTTCCTGCAAAATGTCTTGATAAACTCTGGAATTCATTTTCCCATCAATGACAACAATCCGTCCAGGCCCTGAGGCAGCAAAGCAGCCCCAAACCATGATGCTCCCTCCGCCATGTTTTACAGTGGGGATGAGGTTTTGATGTTGGTGTGCTGTGCCTTTTTTTCTCCACACATATTGTTGTGTGTTCTTCCCAAACAACTCAATCTTGGTTTCATCTGTCCACAGTATATTTTGCCAGTAGTGCTGTGGAACATCCAGGTGCTCTTTTGCAAACTTCAAACGTGCTGCAATATTCTTTTTGGACAGCAATGGCTTCCTCCGTGGTGTCCTCCCATGTACTCCATTCTTGTTTAATGTTTTCCTTATTGTAGATGTGTCAACAAAAATGTTAACATGTGCCAGAGATTTCTGTAGGTCTTTAGCTGACACTCTGAGATTCTTCTTTACCTCATGCAGCATTCTGCGCTGTGCTCTTGCAGTCATTTTTACAGGACGACAACGCCTAGGGAGAGTAGCAACAGTGCTAAACTTTCTCCATTTGTAGACAGTCTGTCTTACCATGGACACATGAACATCAAGGCTTTTGGAGATACTTTTGTAACCCTTTCCAGCTTCATGCAAGTCAACAATTCTTGATCGTAGGTCTTCTGAGAGCTCTTTTCTGCGAGGCATGGTTCACATCAGACAGTGCTTCTTGAAACCAGTAAACCCAAAACAGGTGTGTGTTTTTAAGGGTAGGACAGCTGTCAGCAACACATCCAATATCATCACACTGATTGGAGTCAAGGTTGGCTCACTCCTGGCTCCAATTAGCTCTGGGAGAAGTCATTAAGCTAGGGCCTCACATACTTTTTCCTCCCTGCACTGTGAATGTTTACATGTTATGTGCAATTAAACCATGGCAACATCTAATGTTTGTGTAGTATTATGTTCAGCAGACTGTGTTCTTCTATTGTTGTGACTTAGATGACGTTCAGAGCACATTTTATGCCCAATTCATGCAAAACTCCACGTAATCCCAAGGGGTTCACATACTTTTTCTTGCAACTGTATATGAGGGTGAGCAAGGAAGCCAGCGCCCATATTTTATACACTACAAATGTGTTTTGTATAAAGATTTAGAACACACACTCCAGTGGCTCACAAGTAATTTTTACACAATTTCCATCTGTGGAAATATTGTGCCAGACAGATTGTGCAGATGCACATTCAGTAGCCAAGGTGGGGAATTCCTGTGACTTTTGGCCATACTGATAAGACTTGTCTAGATGTGCAGCTGTTAATTAGATTAATGTTTAAAGGCTGCATTGTCCTGTTTTTACTAGTTGTATGTCTTATCTTATCTTATCTATGCTAATATGCCCTAAAGGGGAATGTCCTCCTGGGGGTATAAAGTATGTGTCTGGGTTTTGATAAACAGTTATTCCTTCAGTTTTATCTCAACATCTTTTCTGCATATGATGCTTGGGGTAAAGGGCTGGTATTAGATATTGGTCTGCTGGAAGGGTTTGGAGGGCAGGAGGCACTAATTGGCTGGCCAGACAGTCCATCATAGAATGCATGATGAGAATGTCTCCAGTAGCTTTAGGCTGCAACACTGTAATAAATCTCTTTACTAAAGCCTGCTGGGCTCTCATTCTGACTACCTGTACTTTTTCTCTTATAAGAAGTGTAGGGTATCACACAAGGCACCAAGATAAACCATTCACTGTAAAGAAATCAACTGGGCTTTGTTGATCAACCACTCAAATCAGTTAGGAATCTCTTTTGAAATATGTAGATGTAATAACAACATCTCATCACTCAGGGATGGTCTAGCATTGCCACCATAAATGACCTCTGGCAGTATAATTTCAGCACTTGGTAGATTAGACTTTACTACAACTCAGTGTTGCACTTGAGGTGGACTTGCTACTGTTTATGCTGATCTGGGCACTAAATGTCATCTTATGCCTAGCGCTTACTGTTAATCGCTTTGTATACTAAATTGTGTCATTACCATTGTTAATCCATTTTATGTTTGCCTAGTTATTAAACATATTAAGTGTCAATATATTAAGTTGTTCATTACAATCTAAACAACTTGCCTCTGGAAATCAGTAAAATCTTAACACATTTTTAGATAAATCTTTACGCAGAAGACCTGTTTCATATCTCAATTGCCAATTCTTTTTTTAGAAAAATTTGTTTGCCCACACTAACGCCAACCAAACTAGATAAATTAAATGCGCCCATAACTGCTGAAGAAAATTTTCTCACTATAAAAAGTTTAGCAAACAATAAGTCACCAGGCCCTGATGGGTATATCTTAGAGTTTTTTTTAAATGATACAAGAATATGTCTCTAGTGCACTGTTAAGAACCTATAACACAATGTGGGAGGGTTGCCCATATCTTCCTACAGGCTCACAGGTCTATATAACATAATTAGCTAAGAAAGACAAAGATCCGACCCAACCTGGCTCCTATAGGCCCATTTCATTAATAAAATAGGACAGGAACCTTCTTCACTTTATTATTTATATTATCCACCTCTTATCTCCAATATAGTCACTGAACTGGAAGCGTGGATGAATTTACCCATTTCACTTCTCGAGAGATGCCACCTGTTTAAAATGGTCTCTTTTAGCAGACTTTATATCCTTTACAAACCATACCAATTCTATTGAATCATTCAGATATATAAACTTTAAATAGAGCATTAACATAATTTTTATGAAGATCTAAAAGGCCACGTATTGCTTTATCAAAACTTTAGCTCCCGAGGATTGAAGTAGGGGTGAGTCTCTCCAACATTAGGACATACAATTTAGCATGTTTACTTAGAATAGGAATTGATTGGCTCTTGGAAGGCTCAAATTATACAAATGGCAAGCTTGAAATTGCTTTGATATCCTCCTTTAACTTTACTGCTATTTTCCACAGCAGACTTTCAGCTTTGCCCGATGTTTTACAGCATAGCTTACTTATAAGAGATACTCTTGTCACATGGCGCACAATAAGGAAATCCTTAGGTGTTCCTTTAAATAGCTCCAAATATGTCCCCCTACATGGCAATCCAAAGTTCATGCATGGCATGGATCATGAAGTTTTAAATATTTGGAAATCCAAATGTCTACTTTTGGTGTCATCCCTGTTTCATTCAAAACCTTGTCGAATGAAACTGAGATATCACAGGAGTTTCAATTGCCAAATCACCATGCTCCTTATTACAATCAGTTGGCAAAACGTATTAAGATATGCTATATCTCAAAAAAGGACCCTCACCAACAATCACTGATAAATTAAATGATACAACGTTGACAATACTCCATATCTGATCTTTATTTACCTCTCAATTTACAATTTACAAAGTCACAGAAAAGCTGGCTCAAAGACTTTCCAGATGATACTCTGACGGACAAACTACTTGAGAGATTACATCAAATTTATAATTTAATCATCAGTGAAAACTGAAGAGAGACTCATGTTAAGCTAACGGTGTGGCACACTGCGCCCCACATTGGGTCATCGCAGGTGGAATTGCCATATAATTTAAACATTCTGGGACCAAGTACTTACAGTAATTTTATTCATGGAATCACTTTTAAGATTATTCCTAAAAAAACCCTACTCTGCCTGTTTCAAAACTTTGAACCTTATCTTCTCTATGAACATCTCTTTCTCCATGGATTTTACTATGTTTACTTATGGCCCGAAGAGTTACATTAACCACTTACCCCCCTTTCTGACCAGGCCATTTTTTGCGTTCTGGCGCTGGGTTACTTTAACTAACAATTGCGTGGTCATGCAATGCTGCACCCAAATTCAATTTTTTCCCATGTATTGAGCTTTCTTTCAGTGGTAGTTGATTGCCTGTGCGTTTTTTTATTTTTTGCACTATAATAAAAAAAAAGACTGACAATTTTGAAAAAAAAACCCATGTCCAGGAAAAAAATGTAAAAAATCAAACTGCGTCATAAATTTAAGGAAAAAATGTATTCTGCTACACGTCTTTGCTATTAAAAAAATCCCAGTACGTGTAAATAGTTGGTTTGCGTGAAGGTTATAGCGTTTACAAATGGCGGTATAGACACTGTAATTTTTTTTTTACTAATAATGGCGGCGATCAGCGACTTATAGCGGGACTGCGGCGGGCATTATGGACACTGGGGGGAACTGACTTGGTGTCACTGACATCCCCAGTGACACCAATACAGTGATCAGTGCTAAAAAAAAGCACTGACACTGTACTAATGGCACTGGGCAGGAAGGGGTTACCATGTGCACAGCCATTCAGAGCTGTGTGCCCGAGCCGACAGGGAGGAGAACTGTTAGTAACAAAGCAGCCCCCCTCCCCGTCGGAGATCCTCAGTAATCACCGGGCGCCGGCGGGTAATCACCGACCGGGACCCGGTGACTGACAGCCGCGGCCACGATTAGCAGTGAGGGTAGGGCGTGCATATGGCTTGCATGTGCCCCCTATCCAGAAATGCAAAATAATGCATATATACACGTGATTTTGTACACCACTGCTGCCCTGTAGCAGTATATCTGCTATGGGCTGGCGGGGGAGCAGTTAAAATCTTGGACATCACCATCATCTCCAAATGTTGCTCTTGTGAAGAAAGAACTGAAATCTTTAATCTACATCGAAAAATTGGATACTATAGGCCAGTTCTTCGGCCCTACTAAATGTTTCTTCGACAGAAGGAAGCTTTTCAGGGAACATACCTTAACTAAATCTGAAATTTCCCTCTTACTGTAATGACACCCTTCTAATACACAGAGTAGTACGTAAAGCTTACCTTTTCTAACTCTTTGGGCAGAATAAAACTCCAGTAATTAAACATCCCCTATAACAGGGGTCCTCAAACTACGGCCCACCAAAGGCATTTATCTGGCCCACCAGGCCAGCCGGGCAAAAAAAAAAAAAAAAAAAAAAAAAAACAGACCAACAAATAGCTAGGCTGCTCACTGGGTCTTTAGCGAGGACCCAGTGAGCAGCAACCCATAAGTCCCTGATTTCACCTGCTGCAGCCAGAGGAGCAACAGGAAAGGAGGAGTTACGGGGCGGAGCCTGACCATGGCGGCTGAGGAGGGCTCGATGTAGGAGCTCGCGGACGAGGCTCCGCTATCCGACCTCCCCAGGCCCTCAAGCTCCTTTGAAATGCAGGAGCCCTACAAGGCGAGACCTACCTCTACTTGACGGGTCCCCTTGGATAGGCGGTGGCCTGCTGGAGGGGTGATCTGGGAGATGGAGATCAGCTTTTGTGGAGCCCGGCAGTGACAACGTGTCTGGTTGCCGGGAGACGCGGAGGTGCGGCGTGACCACGTGGTCGGCCGCTGAGCATCGCTGGGAGGCGAGGAAGCCGGCGTCCTGCAGTGAGAGAGAGGCGCTGGTCTGCTTGCCGGTCTGCTCCCCGGAGCCCTGCCTGATTGCTGCAGAGAGGAGGGAAATGCTGTAGCCCAAAGAGAAGGGAGCAGAGGATACCCTGGGGAGTCCCCTTGAGAGGAGAAGAACAACTGACCTGTTAGATGGACTGACAGAGGGAGCCTGCAGCCATCTCACAAGAAGAGAAGTGCGAGGAGGGTGAGTGAGTCTGGCTGAGGCTTGATGTATATCATATCCTGTACTGAGCTATTGGGGAAAGCGGAGTGTGAGAGAAAGGGGGGACCCCCAGGGAAGGTAAAGATGTGGAAAGGAGAAGCAGATTGGTGAAAGAAAAGTTAAAGGACAAGCGATTGGACAGGGCTGGGACTTGTATATTAATAGCTGTCTCTTTCTAACCCCGAGTCTATAAAGGAGAATAAGAGCCACAGAAGAAATGAAAAATAAAAGTGCTAAAGGAAGTGGGCTTAAAGGGACCCAAACCGGCACAATTAAAAAATATATGTCCCAGGGAAGCGTGACCCCAGAAAGGCCCCAGGGTATGAATGAAAAAGGAGAAGTAGACCTTAGTCTGGAAAGTAGCCCTAGACTATCATTAGGCCTGGATATCAGTAGTCAACAAATATCAGGAAATATAGAGATGGAAAAAGATCTACAAATACCAAATAAAAAAGAGATGGCAAAAATGTTCACAGATTTGGAGAAAACAATAAAGCAAGAAATGGTAATTATTCGGAATGATTTGGGGCAGTTGTTGGCGAGAGCGGAAGAAATGGAGGAGAAAGTTAAAAACCAGACCCAAGTTATTTCCGAATTAGAAAAGAAGATAATCAATATGGGGAAAGTTCAGGAAAAATTGGTTTACAAGGCTGAGATACAAGAAAATATGGATAGGAGGAGAAATATCAGGATACGAGGGGTCCCAGAAAGCCCAAAAGGAGAAATACTGCATGAGGTGGTTTGTAAAATATTAAACTCTATAACGGATGGTTCTGATATGGAAAGGACTAAAATAGAAGGAACTTTTAGAAAAGAAAAACTCCAAGGAAATCTTGGGAAGGAAAGGCCAAGAGATATACTTGTTAAATTTTATGAGCTTCAAGATAAAGAAAAAATCTGGAGGAAGACTAAGGGAAAAACAGTAATTAAATATGGAGAAATGGATATTCAGATATTTGTGGATTTGTCACTGGAGACTTTGTGGAGAAGGAGAGCCCTGAGACCTTTGTTAGAACAGATGAAAAAACAATGTGCAATATAGATGGGGGATACCGGAGTGCCTAATAGGATGGAAGAATGGAGTTACAGCTTATCTGAGGTTCCCAGAGGACTTGAGAAACGTCTGTGATAGACTCGAATTGCAAAGAATGGAAATTGCTGGTTGGGAAGAAGAACATGGGGAAATTAGATCTAAAAGAAAAGAGGATTGGCAGCTTGTAGGGGGGAGGATGTAGGGGGAGAGGGGGGGGGAGGAGGGAAGGGAAGAGAAACCTTTTTTCTCTCTCTTCTTCTTCTTCCCTCTCCCTTCTGGCCTTGAGATGTCTCTGCAGGAATTGGGGGTCAGTGGGGGGCCGGATAAAGGGAAAGTCATCCATGGGCGGAGTTTAGCCCTAAGGAATAAATCAAAGGTGGATTTTATTTCCACAAATGATTGATAGGCAAACTGGAGGCCTAAAAAGAGGGGGGGAGGGGAGGAGAGAGATTGGAAAATGGGAGAGATGAGGGATGGGGATCTGAGGATAACTCCCTGCAGCATAGAAGGAGATATAAAAGGAAGAAAAAAGAAAGAACATAGATGTAGGAGAAGAGGGGAGATCCAAGAAAGATGGAAGAGATACAGTTTATAACTTACAATGTAAATGGGTTGAATTGTCCTGGGAAAAGATTTAGATTATTTAAAGAACTACAACACAGAGCAGCTTCAGTGGTATTCTTACAGGAGACACATTTTGAGATAGAATCAAATATTAGGTTGAAATCTAGGTACCACCCAACATGGTATTATGCAGACTCACCGATTAAAAGAGCAAAAGGCGTAGCAATAGGGTTGGCAAAAAATATTAGGTTTGAGTTGGAAGACAGAAAAATAGACCCAGAAGGGAGATTTTTGTTCCTAAGAGGCAAACTACAGGAAATTGAGTGTACATTGGCTAATATTTATTGTCCTAATATAAAGCCGGAGGGGTTTTTGAAAAGGGTGTTGAGGAAGCTGATGGACTTTAAAAAGGGCCGCTTGATACTGGCAGGAGATTTTAATTTCTGTATGGATCCACAAAAAGACGCTACTTCCCATATGCAGAGAGATGGGTGTAGAGCCCTGAGACTATTGAAAAAAGAAATATATGAATATCAACTAGTAGATGCCTGGAGAATTACACATATGCAAGATAGAGACTACACCTTTTTCTCAAATATGCATAAGAAGTACTCAAGATTAGATTATATATTAATAGAGCATCAACTAATTGAACATCTGATTCAGGTAGGGATAGAGACAATGTCTCTATCGGATCATGCCCCGGTCACTATGAAAATAGAGTGGGGAAGGAAGATAGCAGGAGGACTGAGATTGAAGTTGAACGAGGCACTTCTATTAGAAAAAGATACTGCTCAGAAAGTCGGGGAGGAGATTGAACGATTTTTTAAGGAGAATGAGACAGGAGAGGTATCGATAGCCACAGAGTGGGAATCTCATAAGGCATATATAAGAGGAGTACTGATAGCGATTGGGGTAAAAAAGAAAAAAGAAAGAAGACAGAAAATGAGTGGGCTCTTAAAAGAAATAAGTGAATTGGAGCAAATACATAAGAATAGAATAACAAAAGAAATAAAGCTGAAGATAATAAAAAAGAAAGAAGAACTAGAGGCTGTGATGGAAGAGGAGAGGAGGAGAGTTTACAATAAAGTATTAAGTGAGAGGTATAGATGGGAGATAGACCTGGAAAATATTTGATGAGAGCCCTGAGGAAAAAGAAAAATAGGAACTATATAGAAAAAAAAAAAAAAGGCCAAGGGTGAACTGGTACACTCAAATAAAGAAATCGCCAAAGTATTTATGGAATATTATAGAAAATTGTATAATATAAGCCCCCCGGACTTATTAAAAAACACTGAAATTGAAAGAAACCAAAAAAGAAAGATATATCTGGAGAAGACTGGCTTACCAAAATTAAGTGAGGAACAACTGAATTCCCTAGATGCAGAAATTTCACAGAAAGAAATAAAAACAGCATTAAAAAATACAGCGTCAGGGAAAAGCCCAGGACCAGATGGTTACACGGTGAGATACTATAAAAAATATAGCGAAATATTAATACCAAAGCTCAGAAGATATATGAATGCTCTGGGAGGAGGGATGAAAGTAAGAAGAGAATCGTTACAAGCTCATGTGGTACTTATTCAAAAGGAAGGAAAAGACGCCTTTTAATGTTCGAGCTATAGACCTATCTCATTATTGAATACTGATACTAAGTTATACGCAAAGGTTTTAGCAAATAGATTGAAAGAATTAATGCCCGAATGGATACATGAGGACCAGGTTGGCTTTGTCCCGGGGAGGGAGGGCAAAGATAATGGGTTAAGATCACTGATGCTTGTCCAAAAAAGTAGAAAGGGAAAAGACCCGGTCGTGGTACTCTCGATTGATGCCGAGAAAGCATTTGATAGAGTGGATTGGGGATTCATGATGGATACCCTGGAAGCTCTGGGAATCGAGGCTAGAATGAGAGAGTGGATAGGAAAGTTGTATAGATATCCCTCTGCAGTTATTGTGGTGAATGGGGAGAAGTCGAAACCCATTGAGATGTCAAACGGAACAAGACATTGATGCCCACTGTCCCCATTGCTGTATGTTCTATCACTGGAACCCTTGTTGTCAACGATAAGGCAGAATAGAGATGTAAAGGGAATTCAGATAGATGACATAGAACATAAAGTGGCTGCCTTTGCGGATGACTTGCTGTTCTATGTAGGAAATTCCAGGATAACACTTCCAAACTTAATGAAGCTATTGAGGGAATATGGGGAATTGTCAAATTTAAAGATTAATCCAACAAAAACTTAGATTCTAAATATAAATATTTTAAAAAGTGAAAAAGAAAAGATACAAAAGGAATTCCCCTTTATATGGAAGGATAGAGATATTAAATATTTAGGAGTAAAACTTACAGCTTCATATAAACATTTATATAAACTAAACTACATTTCATTGTTAAACGAGATCAGAGAGGAACTAAAAATATTAGAAGGAAGATGCCCGACATGGATAGGGCGTATAAATCTGGTAAAAATGGAAATTGTACCTAAAATCTTATATAGATTTCAAATGATCCCAATCAAACTCCCAGAAGCCTTTTTTAAAGTAATTAAGAAAATGATAACAAGATATATATGGAGAAATAAAAAACCAAGAGTATCTTATGAGTTGTTGAGTAGGAATAAAGAGAGAGGTGGATTGGGGGTTCCAGACTTTAAAAGATACTATAAAGCAGTAATATTGGCAAGAATTATAGACTGGATGTATAACCACGAGAAAAGTTGGGTGAGAATTGAAAATAAACTCAGCGGAACAAATTTAGGCAGAGTGGTGTGGGTGCCAATATATACAATATAGAGGTCTAAAAGATAATGTAAATATATACACTTTAAATGTTTTAAGGGTTTGGGATAACTTGCACAAAAGTATGAAGTGGGACTTCAACTCAATATTGATGCCATTGAGAAACACAGAGTTTTTTCCCCCAGGTAGAGAAGAGATAGCAGGTAGATGGTATAAAAAAGATGAGGTTCAACTGAGGGATATTTTGGTGGACGGTAAATTGGAATCATTTAAGGACTTGGAAAAAAAAGGGAGAGATATTCACTAAGTTAGATGAATGGCAGTATTTCCAATTGAGATGTTTTGTTGGGAATCTTTCAAAACCTCTAAGGACAAGAGATAAGTGGAATTTGGTTGAAAAGTTGTTGGGGACACGAGGTGGTGGGAAACATGGGATTGCTAAAGTTTATAAAATTCTCACTGAATTAGACACAACCACAAAGCCAACGTATATAGTAAAATGGGAAAGTGATATGGGAGTTGTGATAGATGAGGAAAAACAGAGGAAAATATATAAATTAACTCACGAAAATGTAAGTATGAAGGAAGTAGTGTTTAAGTGTTTAATAAGATGGCACATTACACCAAATGTAGAACATAAGATGTGTGGAGAAAATTCACCGTTGTGTTGGAGGGGATGTGGAGAGATAGGTACGGTATACCATGTATGGTGGGGGTGCCCAAAAATCCAAGTATTCTGGAGGACAATAATCTATCTGATAGGAATGATAACTGAAATAGATTTAGGGTTAGACCCAGAATTATGTATCTTGCATAATACAGATATAACAGTGAATAAATATAAAGAATCAGGCATATGGTACTATCTTAATGCTGCAAAAGGTCTGATACCCAAGTTTTGGTGGAAAACAGAAGTGCCGAGAGAGGAGGATTGGATAGAAAGAGTGGAGCAGATTAGAAAGATGGAAAAACTCTACCATATTCAGGAAGACAAGATGGAGGCTTTTTATGTGAAATGGGAGAAGTGGTAAAAAGCCAGATTATACACGAAATATAGGAAAGTATAAAGTGAAAGGTAGGATAAAATCCACTTGCTTTGGTAAGAAGATTGGGAGAAAATGCAGGGAGGGGGGATGGGGGTGGAGAAGGGGGGGGGGGGGAGGGATAGAGAAATATTTTCTGAAAGGGTAAATAAAGAATGATGTTATTTTTTATATAATGTGATGATGATGGAAATATGTATTTAAATTGGAAAATCAATAAATATTTAAATAAAAAAAAAATAAAAAACAGGAGGAGGAGAGTAAAAAATGTTTACATGTTATGTGCAATTAAACCATGGCAACATCTAATGTTTGTGTAGTATTATGTTCAGCAGACTGTGTTCTTCTATTGTTGTGACTTAGATGACGTTCAGAGCACATTTTATGCCCAATTCATGCAAAACTCCACGTAATCACAAGGGGTTCACATACTTTTTCTTGCAACTGTACAGTTGTGGCCAAAATTATTCAACCCCCACTGAAATTGAGTGTTTTGGCCAGTTTGACATTGCTTTTGATCATTCAGTCATCTTGCTTACATTTACATTAAAGAGGCACTTGTAGGTCAGACAAATATAACATAACAGTTATAATGAAATAACCACAAATGTCTTTTCTGTGCTCACAGCATTATCAGTTTTATTCAACCCCCAAGTGACATTCAATCTTAGTACTTAGTACAGCATCCTTTTACAGTTATAACAGCTTTTAAACGTGAAGCATAGCTTGACACAAGTGTCTTGCAGCGATCTACGGGTATCTTCGCCCATTCTTCATGGGCAAAGGCCTCCAGTTCAGTCACATTCTTAGGCTTGCGCACTGCAACTGCTTTCTTTAAGTCCCACCAGAGGTTCTCAATCGGATTTAAGTCTGGTGACTGCGATGGCCACTCCAAAATGTTCCAGCCTTTCCTCTGCAACCATGCTCTAGTGGACTTGGAGGTATGCTTGGGATCATTGTCCTGTTGAAAGGTCCAACGTCTCCCAAGCCTCAGGTGTGTGACGGACTGCATCACGTTTCCATCCAATATCTCCTGGTACTGAAGAGAATTCATGGTACCTTGCACACGCTGAAGCTTCCCTGTACCTGCAGAAGCAAAACAGCCCCAAAGCATGATTGACCCTCCACCATGCTTCACAGTAGGCAAGGTGTTCTTTTCATCATAGGCCTTGTTCTTCCTCCTCCAAACATAGCGTTGATCCATGGGCCCAAACAGTTCTAATTTTGTTTCATCAGTCCACAGAACACTATCCCACAACTTTTGTGGTTTGTCCACATGGCTTTTGGCATACTGCAGTCGACTCTTCTTATTCTTTGGAGACAGCAAGGGGGTACGCCTGGGAGTTCTGGCACGGAGGCCTTCATTACGCAGTGTGCGTCTTATTGTCTGGGCTGAAACTTCTGTACCCACATCTGACAAATCTTTTCTCAGTTCCTCAGCAGTCACACGGGGACTTCTCTCCACTCTACGCTTCAGGTAGCGCACAGCAGTCGAAGTCAGCATCTTCTTTCTGCCACGACCAGGTAGCGTTTCAACAGTGCCCTTTGCCTTGAATTTGCGAATGATGCTTCCTAAGGTGTCTCTTGGTATGTTTAACATCTTTGCAATCTTCTTATAGCCATTGCCCTTCCTGTGAAGAGAAATCACCTCTTCTCTTGTCTTCCTGGACCATTCTCTTGCCTTCACCATGTTTGTAACCACACCAGTAAATGTCTAGAAGGAGCTGAGTATCACAGTCATTTTAAAGCTGCCTAATTGGTGCTTATTATGCTTGATTGCTGCTCGGTGACATCCACAGGTGTTTTCAATACCTGATGGAAAGCACCTGTATGAACCTCTGTTCTTCAGAGTGGTAGTCTTTAAGGGGTTGAATAATTGTGGCAATGAAGAAACCACATAAGAACCATTTACTACTGTATTACATAAACAATTGATGTCATTTTAGTTGCATTTGGGTAGTTACAACGTCCTTGTAGGATTTGATTCTGAATACAATTCCAAATGTACACTATAGTCCCTAAACCCCTTTACAGCATTGGGGGTTGAATAATTTTGGCCACAACTGTATGTATATACAGCATGTATACAGTACATAGGATCACAATAAGAACAAATAAACAATAAGATTAGACAAGGAGTTTAGAGAAGTCCTTAGGCTCTTTATATTTCACCTTACACCAGTGGTTCTCAACCTTTCTAACGCCGCGACCCCTTAATACAGTTCCTCATGTTGTGGTGACCCCCAACCATAAAATTATTTTCGTTGCTACTTCAGAACTGTAATTTTGCAGTGGGAGGAATAGTGCCCCATCATTGGTATCAGTGGGAGGAATAGTGCCCCATCATTGGTGTCAGTGGGAGGAATAGTGCCCCATCATTGGTATCAGTGGGAGGAATAGTGTCCCATCGTTGGTATCAGTGGGAGGAATAGTGCCCCATCACTGATGTCAGTGGGAGGAATAGTGTCCCATCGTTGGTATCAGTGGGAGGAATAGTGTCCCGCCATTAATGTCAGTGGGAGGAATAGTGCCCCATCATTGGTATCAGTGGGAGGAATAGTGCCCCATCATTGGTATCAGTGGGAGGACTAGCGCCCCATCACTGATGTCAGTGGGAGGAATAGTGTCCCATCGTTGGTATCAGTGGGAGGAATAGTGCCCCATCGTTGATGTCAGTGGGAGGAATAGTGCCCCATCATTGGTATCAGTGGGAGGAATAGTGCCCCATCATTGGTGTCAGTGGGAGGAATAGTGCCCCATCATTGGTGTCAGTGGGGGGAATAGTGCTCCATCATTGGTGTCAGTGGGAGGAATAGTGTCCCATCATTGGTGTCAGTGGGAGGAATAGTGCCCCATCATTGGTATCAGTGGGAGGAATAGTGTCCCATCATTGGTGTCAGTGGGAGGAATAGTGTCCCATCATTGGTGTCAGTGGGAGGAATAGTGCCCCATCATTGGTGTCAGTGGGAGGAATAGTGCCCCATCATTGGTGTCAGTGGGAGGAATAGTGCCCCATCATTGGTGTCAGTGGGAGGAATAGTGCCCCATCATTGGTGTCAGTGGGAGGAATAGTGCCTCATCATTGGTGTCAGTGGGAGGAATAGTGCCCCATCATTGGTGTCAGTGGGAGGAATAGTGCCTATCATTGGTGTCAGTGGGGGGAGGAATAGTGCCCCATCGTTGGTGTCAGTGGGGGGAGGAATAGTGCCTATCATTGGTGTCAGTGGGGGGAGGAATAGTGCCCCATCGTTGGTGTCAGTGGGGGAGGAATAGTGCCCCATCGTTGGTGTCAGTGGGGGGAGGAATAGTGCCCCATCGTTGGTGTCAGTGGGGGGAGGAATAGTGCCCCATCGTTGGTGTCAGTGGGGGGAGGAATAGTGCCCCATCGTTGGTGTCAGTGGGGGGAGGAATAGTGCCCCATCGTTGGTGTCAGTGTGGGGAGGAATAGTGCCCCATCGTTGGTGTCAGTGGGGGGAGGAATAGTGCCCCATCGTTGGTGTCAGTGGGGGGAGGAATAGTGCCTATCGTTGGTGTCAGTAGGGGGAGGAATAGTGCCTATCATTGGTGTCAGTGGGGGGAGGAATAGTGCCCCATTGTTGGTGTCAGTGAGAGGAATAGTGCCGCATCATTGGTGTCAGTGGGGGGAGGAATAGTGCCTATCATTGGTGTCAGTGGGGGGAGGAATAGTGCCCCATCGTTGGTGTCAGTGGGGGGAGGAATAGTGCCCCATCGTTGGTGTCAGTGGGGGGAGGAATAGTGCCCCATCGTTGGTGTCAGTGGGGGGAGGAATAGTGCCCCATCGTTGGTGTCAGTGGGGGGAGGAATAGTGCCCCATCGTTGGTGTCAGTGGGTGGAGGAATAGCGCCCCATCGTTGGTGTCAGTGGGGGGAGGAATAGTGCCCCATCGTTGGTGTCAGTGGGAGGAATAGTGCCCCATCGTTGGTGTCAGTGGGAGGAATAGTGCCCCATCGTTGGTGTCAGTGGGAGGAATAGTGCCCCATCGTTGGTGTCAGTGGGGGGAGGAATAGTGCCCCATCGTTGGTGTCAGTGGGGGGAGGAATAGTGCCCCATCGTTGGTATTAGTGGCACAAATGATGGGGCACTATTCCTCCCACTGACACCAATGATACTTACCTTGCTGACCCCTGCTCCAGCCTGGGCTCGCTCTCTCCCTCTCCCATCTACAGCCTGCAGAAGCAAAATTTGCACTTACCTGTCAGCTGTCTTCCTTCTCTGGCCTCTCTCCTCTTCACTCGGTCCTGCAGCTCCCTCGATCTTCTTCGATCTGCGCGCTCTGCCGCTCGGCTCCTCCTCTCCAAGCTCCACCTCCTCGCCGGTGATTGGCTGCCTGTGTGCCTCTCCTGAGCTACAGTTCCGGTGGCCAATCAGCGGCGAGGAGGCGGAGCTGTTGAGTGATCCCGGAGGTGTGGCCAGGTTACAGGGGCAGCATATCATCCCGCCCACAGATCGCGAGACAGAGCAGCGGTGTCTCGGTTCCTAAGACCATCGGAAATATGTTTTCCGATGGTCTTAGGCAACCCCTGGGATATGGTCGTTCGACCCCCAAAGGGGTCGCGACCCCCAGGTTGAGAACCGCTGCCTTACACGATTAAACCATCACTTTTTCTTGTTTAGTGGTCTGTATATCAGATTTTTTTCATATAAAAAGGCAGACCATTCTGTGCATTTCAACAGTATTTTTTTTTCTAAAATAATCAAATGACAAAAGGTGGGAATTAATAAAGGTGTCTGAGACAAACTTTATCTCAATTTGAGCATTTGCCTACAGCGGCCAATTAGCTTTTAAAAAATGTTTGTTTTCTAAGCTATGGGAAAAAAGAAAGATAGAAACTGATTGACAGCTATGTACAACTGCACCAGTTTAGGCAGAATTTGTCTCAGACCTTTTTTAAATTTCCCCCAAAGGCTCCTTTCACATGTGTTTGTCCATTTTTCATCTATCTGTTGACGAATTAAAAACGGACATCAATGCATCTCTATGGAACAACGGATGTAAACAAATGATCATCTGAATACATCTGCATCCGTCAACATCTGTTTTTTTTAAATGGATCTAAGCCCTATTTTGTTCTGTAAAAATACTGAACAGTTGAAAAACAGATGTAGATAGACAATCTGTCCATTTTTGCATCCGTTTTTACATAGGTAGTGGATTTAGAAAACTGATGAAAAACTGATGGATAACTGATGAAAACTATCTGTTTTTCCTTTGAAAAACATGACTGAACTGATGAAGTCAACGGTCTGCACGTGTGAAAGGGGCCAAAGGGTGATACTTGTGCACAAGAGCATCCTCATTCATATTTGTCTAAAGCAGAATAGTACCTGAATATGGCCCTAATAGAGAGATAAACAGATGAAGAAAGGAATGAACAGACAGGACCAGGTAACCACGGCATTCCAATGTGCATATCCAGCTAAATGTCACAGAATTTATTTGCAAACTAAGATATCAAAAAAGAAAAATAATTTAACAAAATACCTGTGAGATTAAAGTATCACATCCAGAACTCATTCCATAACCAACTGATATGCAAGTTATATTTATAACCTATAAAAGAGATAGATTAGTGAACATTCAGACATACATTGTACAACATAGAGGAGCTGTAAAAAGTAATTGCATAATTACTACAATACTTACAAATTAAAAAAAATACTGGAATGCATTCTTATTGCATAATATAATGCATTTTTCTTTCACTTTCTCAGACATGTGGCCTTGATCCCTGTATCAGGGTCTGAGTAAATACCTGCTCACTGCTTATTTATTCAAAACCTGTAGAGTGCAAATATATGTGTACTTACATAAATACAGCAAGAGGTACAGTATAGGTATAAAAATGGAGATTTGACAAAAAAAAACACAATTTCTAAAAATGTGGATAGCTGGGTTACTGGACATAGAATGGATGTACTTGTGTGCCTTGCTTTGTAATGTAGCACCCTAGAGTAGAGTAGGCTGCTAGAAAAATGTAGTTGACTCCACATTATTCAAAGTAGCAGGGGTTGATTAAAGTGGAACTACACTGCTTCTGAGCACCACAAAAATGCTATTTAATTCATTTTTTAATATTCAAAGCAAACTCAGCCATCCATCCATGTAAAAATACCCGCCTAGCATTTCTGTCTGTTGCCATCTTGTGTAAAGGCAGATGATTGATGTAGCACTGACTTCCTGGACTCTATCTGCCCTTAGTTCAAGCATGAGGGCGTGTTTAGCTTAGAAAACCCCTCTTCCCCTCCTGAAGGCTCCTGGGATGTATGACATCATCTGCCTAGGCAGGAAACCAGGAAGTAACTGAAGAAATGTAAAACAAAAAAATTTAAAACAAGTAAATATGAAATACGTTCCTATCTACAGTATTTACTAATACTAACAGCATAAGGATTAAAAATAGTCAACGTTGATTGAGAGAGTGAAGTTCCACTTTAATTAGGGCTGTTCAGTGTCTCCCAGGCTGTTGCTCAGTCAATTCCCCTTGTCTTCTAGAGCAGGGGTCGGAAACCCATTGATAGCAATCTACCAGTCAATTGTGGCCAGGTGATTAGTAAATTGTGCCCTCGGGTTGTTGAGTCCCCCTCTGCAGAACCTCAAAAAACAGTGCATCTGGAGCCCTTATATGAAGCTAAGGGACAATTTCTTTTTCACTTGGAGCGGGGTCGCAGGGAGAGCAGGCGGCCGCATCAGTTGCTACAGCTTCTGTAGCTCCAGCTGCAGTCCCTGACCTTCTTTAATAAAGTAAAAGATGAGCAGTAAAAAAGTGAATACTTACAGCTGTAGCAAGCGTAATAGAATCCAATTCAATTTTTCCTAAATGGCCACAGAACATGGAACTCACCAAGAATATAAGAAATACCGCCAATTGAGATAAGAACTGAAAGAAAATTAAATTTTACATGAAAGTGGTTGTAAATCCTCACATTTACCCAGTAAAGTGGGTGATATACAGAGTTCATACAAATCTTCTGACATACATTCTACCTGTTTATGTGTAGCCCTCTCTACGCTACATCTGTTCAAAGTCCAGAATTTATACAGCTTGTCTGAGCCTCCAGAGTGGTGAGCTGAAGTTACATTCTGTAGAGCTCAGTGAGAGCTGATTGGAGAGAAGGGACACACCTCCCATCACACCGCACACAGGAACAGAGCTGAGGCTGTCAATCACAGGTCGTGTGCTGGAGCTCCCTCCACTGTGATCTTTTTGCCTATTCTTTTGGTGTCAGGAAAAGCTGTCAGGAGTGACTCATGCAGATAGCAGAGGAGTAGCAGACATACAGGGATTCATTTACTAAAACTGGAAAGTGCAAAATCTGGTGCAGCTGTGCATGGTAGCCGGTTAGCATCTAACTTCAGCTTGTTCAATTAAGCTTTGACAAAAAAAGCTAGAATGGTAACCCCTATTAGTAGACATGTAGGTCTATATCATAACTTCAATCTGGGAATGATTAGATTTATGGCATTGGAACACATTCCCCCACATACACGAGGAGGGAATTATGATCAAAAACTTCTACAACTTCTACAGGGATGGATTTATAAGCTCAATGCTACTCATTATCCAGGCCTGAATGAGTCATTGCGTTTTAAACCTTTTTTATGGGTTTCATAATCTCATATATCCTGTCCTAGACTATCCCACATTAAGGACTTATTAATAAGATCTTCATTTACTATTGTGAATTCTATAAGTTGATTCACACAATTTATTATGTCGCTTGTGCATGATATGATATTATTGTATTATGGTTGATGCACAAATATGTGATTTGGGAACAAATACTATTCGGAATGGGGACCCGCTCGGCTCACTGAATGTTATATAGGAATTATATTCATTTTATATTGGTACAATTGTGCCATATTGCGCTCCTAGGTGCAATTGTATGGGCGCCCTGGGTGTAGCTTCCTCGGAATTTAATCCGTTATGCTTGCCTTCATATGAATTGCCTGCAAACCTAAACCCCTCTCCATAATATTGATTTAATATTCTTTTTAATGAGCAGCTACAAAACATAAGATTAGACCTTATCGGCACATGTATAGCTAATGGAATCATTTTCTCATGGTATGAATGTAATTTTTTTCTGTGTTTTCTTATTTTACTATTTCTTGCTGTGATTCCCAAATCTATCCCTAGATGGCAGGTAGGCTTATAGATATCTTGGGTAAGTGATTTTTTTATTTTTCTGATAACCACTCTCAGAGCTGTTCTATGTGGTTACTGTTTCCCTGTAGGGACCAGGGGCGGACTGACCATTTGGAAACTCGGGCACTGCCCGAGGGCCCGGGGTCAGTAGGGGGCCCCATGAGATGCCCCTGGTACCTTTTTCATAGGCTTTTTTCAGTTTGGGTAAGGACACAGGGGCCCCATGATCCCCTATTGCCCGGGGGCCCCATGAGTTGTCAGTCCGCCCCTGGTAGGGACTATATAATGTTGCTAGACGGCTTTGGTTCACGCATGCGCATTGGAGACCTTGCGCATGCGCAGCTGTATATCGGACGTTTGCACCCAGCGTAGAGGATATAAAAGAGGTGGGAAAAAGAATATGGCCTTTTCCTGACAATCATTCCAGGCTGCGGTCATCCCTGCTGCTTGTGCACATTTTTCTTTCACACTTTTCCCTTCCACATAACTTTCTATTAATGTGCTTTGATACAGCACTTTGGAAACATCCAACTTCTTTTGCAATTACCTTTTGAGGCTTTCCCTCCTTATGGAGGGTGTCAATGATTGTTTCTGCACAACTGTCAGGTCAGCAGTCTTTCCTATGATTGTGATTCCTTCTGAACCAGACTGAGAGAGCATTTAAAGGCTCAGGAACCCTTTGCAGGTGTCATGGCTTAATTAGCTGATTAGAATGGGACACTTTGAGCCTACAATATTGCAACTTTTCACGATATTCTAATTTTCTGAGATTGTGGATTTGGGGTTTTCATGAGCTGTAAGCCATAATCATCACAATTATGACAAATCACGGCTTGAACTATCTTGCTTTGCATGTAATGAGTCTATCTCATATTATTAGTTTCACCTTCTAAGTTGCATTACTGAAATAAATGAACTTTTGCATGATATTCTAATTTTTCGAATTTCACCTGTATGTAAAGCGCTGTGTAAATTGACGATGCTATATAAGTACCTGCATTAAATAAAAATAAATACTTTTGTTTACAGTGAAAGTAGCCTGTATGAGAGTGATTGAACAGTACAGCTAGACTTGTCTTCTCTCTAGGTATATTGCTAACTAGCACCTATGCCCAATGCCTTGTAGCAATACCAAAGTTTCAGTAAGCATGCACTGTATGAATAGTTCATCTTTGAATATATGAGGTTATAATCCCTTTATTTTGTGTGAGTTTCTTTAACCACTTGCCCTCCAGAGGATTTACCCCCCTTCCTGACCAGGCCATTTTTTGCAATACAGCACTGCTTTAATGGACAATTGTGCAGTCATTCAACGCTGCAATCAAATGGTATTTTTTTTTTCACGAATAGAGCTTTCTTTCAGTAGTATTTGATCACCTGTGTGTTTTTAATTTTTTGCACTATAAGAAAAAAACGTCAATTTTGAGAAAAAACTATATATTTGACTTTTTGGTATTAAATATGTCCAGTAAAAAAAAATTAAAAAATCAAATTTAAAAATCAAATCAATGTATTCTCCTACATGTCTTTGCTAAAAAAAAAATCCCAATATGTGTAAATTAATTGGTTTACATGAAAGTTATAGCATTTACAAATGGCAGTGTATATATACCGGAATTAAAAAAATTTTTACTCGTAATGGCAGCGATCACTTGGTGTCACTGACATCCCCAGTATATATACGTGATTTTACGCACCCGTGCCACCCTGTAGCAGTACTTCTGCTATAGGGCGGACAGGAAGCTGTTAAAAAACCTTTTTGGGTACATTGAGCAGCATCTGCATTTTTCCACAGGGAATAGAGGTGAAACAACACGTGATACAACTGGCATTTTATTATTCTTTTAGGGGGGCAGTAGGCCTCATGCACACTGAGCTACGCTACTTTTAGGGGCATCTGGATTTTTTTCTTTCTACTGCTAAGTGTCCCTCTATGTTAGGCAATGTGTTCATGCACACATAGGCATTTAGAGGCAAAGAAAACCTCCACTGCCAGCATGTCCAGGAGCAGTAGTGTTTTGGCACTAAAAAAACTCTTGATGCATGTAAATGCATCTAAATGCACGTTAAAGCCAGGCACATCATATGCTTTAACTTTAATTTATTTCAATAGCCAGAATAAATTATTATTCTGGACAATTTCATGAATTAATGCCAAAGCACTTGACATTCCTAAACATGCGTCAAGGGTTTTTTCTGCCATAACCTACATGAGAATTAATGAACAGTACAACTGGACTTGCCTGCTCTCTGTCTTCCAGGGCATTTTACTAAGAGACTCATAAATAATCCCTTGTAGCAAGATCAAGACTAAAATCGTACAATGTTTAACCACTTGCCTATTGGTCACTTTTACCCCTTTCCTGCCCAGACCAATTTTCAGCTTTTGGTGCTGTCGCACTTTGAATGACAATTGTGCAGTCATGCAACACTGTACCCATATGACATTTTTATCATTTTTTTCACACAAATAGAGCTTTCGTTTGGTGGCATTTAATCACAACTGGGTGTTTATTTTTGCTAAACAAATTAAAAAAGACCAATTTATATTTTTTTCCTATTATAACATGTTGCAAACAGGTAATTTTTCTCCTTCACTGATGTGCATTGATGAGGCTGCCCTGATAGGTAGCACTGATGGGCACTGATAGACAGCACTGATGAGGCAGAACTGGTGGGCATTGATGAGGAGGCACTGATGAAGCTGCACTGATGGAAACTAACAGGCGGCAATGATGGGCACTGATAGGCAACATTGATGGGCACTAAGAGCTGATTCACACATATGCGGTGCGGATTGAAGATCAGGTTTCACAGCTAATTGATACAGCAGCTGTTCACAGGTTCATGTCAGGTTTACATTAGGTTCAGGACAGGATTAGCTCAGGATCTTATCCTGTTCACACATATGCGGTTTAGGAACGTTTCCCATAAAGGTCAATGGCCTGTAATCTGCACCTGAACTGGACCACATTGCTCAGAAATCAGACATGACTCTTATCAAAACCACACTGAATCCACACTGAATCTGCACTGGCCATGCACCAGACATACAGTATGTGAACAGCCACCATAGGAAGCAATGTTATTTCACATGTCATGCGGATTAGATACGGTTCAAACCGCATCCATTCCGCATATACAGTTGCAAGAAAAAGTATGTGAACCCCTTGGGATTACGTGGAGTTTTGCATGAATTGGGCATAAAATGTGCTCTGAACGTCATCTAAGTCACAACAATAGAAGAACACAGTTTGCTGAACATAATACTACACAAACATTAGATGTTGCCATTGTTTAATTGCACATAACATGTAAACATTCACAGTGCAGGGAGGAAAAAGTATGTGAACCTTTGGACTTAATAATTTTTTGACACTCCTTTGGCAGCAATAACCTCAACCAAACGTTTCCTGTAGTTACAGATCAGACCTGCACAACGATCTGGAGTCATTTTGGACCACTCCTCTTCACAAAACTGTTTCAGTGTAGCAATATTCTTGGGATGTCTGGTGTGAATCGCTCTCTTACGGTCATGCCACAGCATTTCAATCGGGTTGAGGTCAGGACTCTGACTGGGCCACTCCAGAAGGCGTATTCTGTGCTGTTGCAGCCATTGTTTTGTTGAATTACTTGTATGCTTTGGGTCATTGTCCTGTTACATCACCCATCCTCTGCAGAGCTTCAGTTGGCGGACAGATGGTCGTACGTTTTATTGCAAAATGTCTTGATAAACTCTGGAATTCATTTTCCCATCAATGACAACAATTCGTCCAGGCCCTGAGGCAGCAAAGCAGCCCCAAACCATGATGCTCCCTCCGCCATGTTTTACAGTGGGGATGAAGTTTTGATTTGGTGTGCTGTGCCTTTTTTTCTCCCACATAGTGTTGTGTGTTCTTCCCAAACAACTCAATCTTGGTTTCATCTGTCCACAGTATATTTTGCCAGTAGTGCTGTGGAACATCCAGGTGCTCTTTTGCAAACTTCAAACGTGCTGCAATATTCTTTTTGGACAGCAATGGCTTCCTCCGTGGTGTCCTCCCATGTACTCCATTCTTGTTTAATGTTTTCCTTATTGTAGATGTGTCAACAAAAATGTTAGCATGTGCCAGAGATTTCTGTAGGTCTTTAGCTGACACTCTGGGATTCTTCTTTACCTCATGCAGCATTCTGCGCTGTGCTCTTGCAGTCATTTTTACAGGACGACCGCGCCTAGGGAGAGTAGCAACAGTGCTAAACTTTCTCCATTTGTAGACAGTCTGTCTTACCGTGGACACATGAACATCAAGGCTTTTGGAGATACTTTTGTAACCCTTTCCAGCTTCATGCAAATCAATAATTCTTGATTGTAGGTCTTCTGAGAGCTCTTTTCTGCGAGGCATGGTTCACATCAGACAGTGCTTCTTGAAACCAGTAAACCCAAAACAGATGTGTGTTTTTTAAGGGCAGGACAGCTGTCAGCAACACATCCAATATCATCACACTGATTGGAGTCAAGGTTGGCTCACTCCTGGCTCCAATTAGCTCTGGGAGAAGTCATTAAGCTAGGGCCTCACATACTTTTTCCTCCCTGCACTGTGAATGTTTACATGTTATGTGCAATTAAACCATGGCAACATCTAATGTTTGAGTAGTATTATGTTCAGCAGACTGTGTTCTTCTATTGTTGTGACTTAGATGACGTTCAGAGCACATTTTATGCCCAATTCATGCAAAACTCCACATAATCCCAAGGGGTTCACATACTTTTTCTTGCAACTGTATGTAAACGGGAACTAATAGGCAGCACTGAAGGGCATTGATAAGTAGCACTGACTGGTAGACACTGATTGGTAGCACTGTTAGGCACTGATGGACACTTTTGGGACTGCACTGATAACCAGGACACTGATCAGTTCCCTGATCATCAGTGTAGATGTCTCCTTTTACAGTTGTTGGTCAACAGCAGTTGCATTTACATGGTGATTAGCTGTGATTGGACACAGCTGATCACATGGTAAAGGTCGCTGTGATAGGACCTTTACTGTGTCATGGGATCAGCTGTGTCCAAAGGACACAACAATCACAGAGAGTGCCAGGTGCGCGCTGCTGGGGGCATATGGGGGGAGGGGGGAGCGCATTCTGGGAGGACATTATATGACCCCCCTCCCAGAACTGGTCGACCAACCTGTAGCCATCATTTGGCTATAGCGCAGTCAAGAAGTGGATAACATCCAGATATTTAAATATTAGAGATGCAAATCCAACTGTGTCAAGTGAGTTTCTTTGAAATACCTTATGGGGTACATTGAGGATTATCTGCAGTATTCTGCAAATATTGTGATATAACAACTGGCATTTTATTAAGAAATAGAACGTCCATTTACAGTAAAGTGAGAGCAACTTGTAAGAGAGTGAAAGAATAGTGTAGCTGGGCTTATTTGCTCTCTAGTAGGGATGATCTTGGGCATGTTCGGATCCCAGTCCAAACCCACCAGAGAGTCCGGAAAGTCCAGAAAGCCGTCATCTGTACTGGACCAATAATCTCTGGACAGAGCATTCCCCACCCCACACGCATAGGTATACAAAGGGCATGTACTGTATATCTGAAGCTTCCTCGCGGGCTCCCTCACCTGGGTTCAGACTTAGCTTTGAACACACCCAAGAGCATCCTTACTTTCTAGCCCCAAGGGCATTTTACTAATGAACACCTATGAACAATGCCTTGTAGCAATACTATTGTTAATCTTTGAATATAAGAGACTGTAATCCTATTACGCTGGGTGATCTTCTTCTTTACTTTAACCCCTTGGCGCCGGCGCCTCCCGACCCTTTAAGGGTCATGTGACCATCGTGATTCACCGTCACGGCGGTCACATGATCGAGAAAGGTCCCGATCGAAAGAGGAGATCGGGACCTTTCTGTGAGCAGCGGACATGTGTGCTGGGATCGTGCTCTCAGCACTTATGTTTTTCTTAATTGCACGCAAATGTTCGGCCGCTCGGCGTTAAGGCCCAGACACTAGGAGGCCGCACATTTGCATGTGGCCGGCGCGAAGAGGTTAATGGATACACTGAGGAGTATCTGCATCTTTCCATAGGAACACTGGTATAACAGCTGACACTTTGATTTTCTTGTAAAAAGATTGTTTGATTAACCACTTCCCAACCACGCTATAGCCAAAAGACAGCTACAGCACTGTCGGCTAGTTCTGGGAGGGCATCCATGAATGTCCTCCCAGAACCACGCCCCCCACACACCCCCTGGAACACGCGCCATTCGAGATCTGTGGTTGTTGTGTCCTTAGGACCCAGCTGATCACATGTCCAAGTAAAGAGCCAATCAAAGCCCCTTTTACCATGTGACCACATGTATCCAATCACAGCTGATCACAGTGTAAATAGGAAATGCCAGTTATCGGCAGTCCTCTCCTCACGCGCTGTCAGCCAGAGAGACGGTAAGCGGCATTTCTCAGGGGGCTACACTGATCATCAGTGCCTTGATAATTAGTGTAACCCCATCAGTGCGGCCAATAATGCCCATTAGCGCCCATCTGTGCTGGCTATCAGTGCTCATCTGTGCTGGCTATCAGTGCCCATCTGTGCAGGCTATCAGTGTCCATCTGTGCTGGCTATCAGTGCCCATCTTTACTGGCTTTCAGTGCTGGCTATTAGTGCCTCCTGAGTGATGCCTGTCAGTGTCCATCAGTGATGCTTGTCAGTGCCCATCGGTGCCGCCTATCAGTGCCCATAAGTGCTACCTATCAAAGCCCATCAGTGCCTCTTCATCAGTGCCCATCAGTGCAACCTCATCAGCGTACATCAGTGAAGGAGAAAGACCACTTATTTACAAAACATTATAACAGAAAATAAGAAGCTTTTTATTTAAAATGTTTTGGTCTTTGTTGTTTGTTTAGCAAAAAAAAAAAAACCCCAGTGGTGATTAAATACCGCCAAAAGAAAGCAGTATTTGTCTAAAAAAAAATGATAAAAATTTAGTTTGGGTACAGTGTTGCATGACTGCACTGTTGTCATTCAAAGTGCCTGGTAGGCAAGTGGTTAAAGTGAAACATTTGAACATCTTTTGGACACTTTGAGGGGTCACCAGGAGACATACTAATACTTTTTGATGTCTACACATGCTATAACATCAATATTTTGGTATGCATACAGAGATATGCCTTAAAGGAGGACTCTGCTCTAGAATGATCCCTTAAGCTACTCATTCTAAAAAATATCTGTTGGATTGTGTGTTGTGGTAAAGCGCACAATTTGCATGCGTTCCTGCAATGCACAAATGTGAACCTAGCCTTAGAAAGAACTATTAGGAACTGGTGATAAGCGGCCACAGCAAACCTTGCAATTTAGAAAATGTTCTTTGACTGGTTTGATGCTAAGCATGGCTCAAAGCAATAAACCCCCAAGCTTATTTTATTTGTAAGGTGAATCTTCTGAGCAGCTCGGACAGGAATGTCCAGTTTCAGTGAGCTCAGAACATAATGAACATCACACTTCTGCAAAACCTTTATGTGTGGCCTGGTCAAGTCTAGGTTTTCACAAATCAATTAACTTATCTGTAGTACCAACAACTGTAAGCCCATCCTCTAACACCCAAACTACATTCATTGAGGCACTATTGCCAACTTTCCTTCCTGGCAAAAAAATCTCAGTTGGCTGTGTCAATGATGATGAATAAGGGGATAGGTGTTTAGAAAAATAAATAAATAAAGGTGACACACATTGTGGCCTCATCCCCACCTGCAGCAAGAACACACCTGTTCTCCAATTTTCCTCTAAAATCCTCTGGGCTAAAAAGAGAAATGAATGGCCAATAGTCTTGTATCCACCGATTAGACTTCTCCTAACCAAGATTTTAGTGGTTAAATCAATGCCATCAATGCACATAAAAATGATAAAAGGTTGCCACTATGCTCCAGCCTTTAGAGCTCTAGGGGAGGTAATGTATAATGTCCAGTAGAAAGTCCAGTCTTACTGCAATGATCTTCCATTATTATTGATGGAAGATTTGAGAAATAAGATAAGGATTTTTCTTGTGACATGGGGCATGAGTCTAGGTTTTGTTCCTGTTTCTCAAGACAAGGAATTCAGTAATCCTGGTCCATATAAACCAGTAATTTATAGCATAGGAAGAGGACATGGTGAGTTCTGCTTTCAAACATTCATGTTCATAAGATGTCAAAAGTCTCAGCCAAAAGTAAAAATAAAAATTGTTTCCGTTTGTAATGTCCCAAGGGTGCTAGATCATTATCTAAAGACACCTGAAAGCCAGGTTGAGCAATTTGTAAAATATCTCACTCTGTTTTTCTATGAAGTTTAACTGATTGTGGGATGGATTGGAAATACCAAGGCAGAACCAACTGGAGCATAAAAGAGCAATTTTCTCCAAAGGTATCCATACCTTAGGTTTTCATGTATATAACACGTATTTAACACTTCATGTATATAACAAGGACTAAATGAATAGCACTGTGGTACAATTTGACACCTGATAGGGCCAAGCCTCCTTTATTCTTGAATTTCCATAGTATAGTATGTTTTATTCTGGGTGGTTTGGCCAAACAAATGTGATGACTGAGTGGAAGTGAAAAAAGATTGAGAGATAAAGACAGGTAGTGTTTGCAGGAGATACAACAATCTTGGTAGAACATTTTGTTTGATGATATTATATCCACTTGTCCATGAAAATGTGTTCTGAGTCATACACACTGTAAATCAATTCTTATTTTTTGTAGGAATGGGGAAAGTTAAGATTACAGAATTCAGTAAGTTCTCTAGCTAGATATATAACTAAAAATTTACTTTTTCTCTTTTTTATTGAGGTCAGTGGTTGCTTTAATGCATTAAATTCCACATCATTTAATGCAGTAAAGTAAACAAAGTCCTTTTTTTACAAACTACAACATACTGTTCCATAACAACATGTGCAACTTAAAGGCATGTTTTTTAAAGCATTTGTAATTTCAATGTTGCCCATTAGGCCACATGAAAAAAAAACTCTCCCCCGTACAATATTTTGTTTGATTTATTTCTTTATTTTTTTGGCATCAGTACATATCCACCATGGCAATGCCCAGCTCCCCATACCCTTTCAACAGTGGCTTGTTATTAGCCTTGAAAATGGGCATTACAAATTAAAATATTCACCTCCCATAGAATATATATGGTTTTGCAGCTAGGTTCAGGGATAGTGGATTTTCAGCTGGGTTTCCTGATCCTCCCATGAAACATACCTGGGTCAATTTGCTCATTCCTACTATTAATTAGTTATTTGCCCCTTCCTTGGCTTTTTGGGTAAAGTTTCCACAGTTCAAGTACACTTTAAGGTGTATGTAAAGCCAAAACATTTTTTGTATTTTGATACAGTAAAGAAGGATTAAAACTCCTATCGAGGAATTTTTTTTTTTTGCTACCCTCTTTTTCTGTGTCTTTCTTTCCTGGAGACACAACAGGAAAATCAAGAAATCTCTTCAAAGTTAACAATATTACCATCTTGCAGAGCTGTCACAGATTCAGGCGTGCCTACAGGAAGATTTTCCCTCACCCTTTGTTCTAGCAATAACTCAAAAAGGGTGAATGCCCCCAGTGGGGGGTTATGATGAACCTCTGACTTAAAGGGGTGTATTTACTAAAACTGGATAGTGCAAAATCTGGCTCACTTCTGCATTGAAACCAATCAGCTTCTAACCTAAACTTGTTGAAATAAGCTTTGGCAATAAAACCTGGAAGTTAATTGGTATCTATGCAGAAGTGAGCCTGATTTGTACGGTGGCCAAACATGTAATATATGCTTGTCTTTATTTAAAATAAGGTTTAATTTTGAATAAAGCCTAATATCAGATTTATTAGCATAATTATATATATTTTTTAATTTGCTGGTTATTTTCAGACTTAGGAGATTGAAGCTCTTCCTTTGCTGTATATAAGACATCTTGTAGCATGTAAAAAAACTAAACATATTTAGAGGTGACACACATACTGTACATATATGGCTCAAAATTTCAAGTCCTGAGCTAATAGCCAGGACTTAAGAGTTACACACCACCAGTTGCCTAACCCCTACTCTGCCCGCCCCTAATTCCACCCCTAAACACGCCCTCATAAATTATCATATGAAATGGCACTGCTAAATGTTTTATGCAGAAGGCAGGAAAGGGAAAAGGGAAAAGGAAGGAAGGAGTGAAGGAAGGGAGAAAGGAAAAGAAGGGAAGGAAGGGAGGAAAAGAAGGGAAGGAAAGGAAGGAAGGGATGAGGGAAGGAAGGTTGGAAGGAAGGAAGGAAGGAAGGAAAAGAAAGGAAGGGAAGAAAGGGATGAGGGAAGGAAGGAAGGAAAAAAGGGAAGGAAGGGAGGAAGGAAAAGGAAGGAAGGAAGGAGGGAAGGGAATGGAAGGACAGAGGAAGGAAGAAAGGAAAGGAAAGGGAGGGAGGGAGGGAGGGAGGGAGGGAGGGAGGGAGGGAGGAAGGGAGGGAAAGAAGGTAAGGAATGGAAGGGAGGGAGGAAAGAAGGAAGGGAATGGAAGGGAGGGAGGAAAGAAGGAAGGGAGGGAGGAAAGAAGGAAGGAATGGAAGGAAATAAGGAAAAGAAGGGAAGGAGTGAAGCAAGGGAGGAAGGAAAAGAAGGTAAAAGAAGGGAAGGAAGGGAGGAAAAGAAGGGAAGGAAAGGAAGGAAGGAAAGGAAGGAAAGAAGGGACAGAGGAAGGAAGAAAGGAAAGGAGGGACAGAGGAAGGAAGAAAGGAAAGGAGGGACAGAGGAAGGAAGAAAGGAAAGGAGGGACGGAGGAAGGAAGAAAAGAAAGGAGGGATGGAGGAAGGAAGAAAGGAAAGGAGGGACGGAGGAAGGAAGAAAGGAAAGGGAGGGATGGAGGAAGGAAGAAAGGAAAGGGAGGGATGGAGGAAGGAAGGGAAAGGAAGGAAGGAAGGAAGGAAGGAAGGAAGGAAGGAAGGAAAGGAAAGGAGGGACAGAGGAAGGAAGAAAGGATAGGGAGGGAGGGAGGGAGGGAGGAAGGGAGGGAAAGAAGGTAAGGAAGGGAATGAAGGGAGGGAGGAAAGAAGGAAAGGATTGGAAGGGAGGGAGGGAGGAAAGAAGGAAGGGAATGGAAGGGAGGGAGGAAAGAAGGAAGGGAATGGAAGGGAGGGAGGGAGGAAAGAAGGAAGGAATGGAAGGGAGGGAGGAAAGAAGGAATGGAAGGAAGTAAGGAAAGAAGGGAAGGGGTGAAGGAAGGGAGGAAGGAAAAGAAGGGAAAAGAAGGGAAGGAAGGGAGGAAAAGAAGGGAAGGAAAGGAGGGACAGAGGAAGGAAGAAAGGAAAGGAGGGACAGAGGAAGGAAGAAAGGAAAGGAGGGACAGAGGAAGGAAGAAAGGAAAGGAGGGACAGAGGAAGGAAGAAAGGAAAGGAGGGACAGAGGAAGGAAGAAAGGAAAGGAGGGACAGAGGAAAGAAGAAAGGAAAGGAGGGACAGAGGAAGGAAGAAAGGAAAGGAGGGACAGAGGAAGGAAGAAAGGAAAGGAGGGACAGAGGAAGGAAGAAAGGAAAGGGAGGGAGTGAGGGAGGGAGGGAGGAAGGGAGGGAAAGAAGGAAGGAATGGAAGGGAGGGAGGAAAGAAGGAAGGGGAATGGAAGGGAGGGAGGTTGGAAAGAAGGAAGGAATGGAAGGGAGGGAGGAAAGAAGGAAGGAATGGAAGGGAGGGAGGAAAGAAGGAAGGAATGGAAGGAAGTAAGGAAAAGAAGGGAAGGAGTGAAGGAAGGGAGGAAGAAAATGAAGGGAAGGAAGGGAGGAAAAGAAGGGAAGGAAAGGAAGGAAGGAAGGAAAGGAGGGACAGAGGAAAGAAGAAAGGAAAGGAGGGACAGAGGAAGGAAGAAAGGAAAGGAGGGACAAAGGAAGGAAGAAAGGAAAGGAGGGACAGAGGAAAGAAGAAAGGAAAGGAGGGACAGAGGAAGGAAGAAAGGAAAGGAGGGACGGAGGAAGGAAGAAAGGAAAGGAGGGACAGAGGAAGGAAGAAAGGAAAGGAGGGACGGAGGAAGGAAGAAAGGAAAGGAGGGACGGAGGAAGGAAGAAAGGAAAGGAGGGACGGAGGAAGGAAGAAAGGAAAGGAGGGACGGAGGAAGGAAGAAAGGAAAGGGAGGGACAGAGGAAGGAAGAAAGGAAAGGAGGGACAGAGGAAGGAAGAAAGGAAAGGGAGGGAGGGAAAGAAGGTAAGGAAGGGGATGAAGGGAGGGAGGAAAGAAGGAAGGGAATGGAAGGGAGGGAGGAAAGAAGGACGAAATGAAAGGGAGGGAGGAAAGAAGGAAGGAATGGAAGGAAGGGAGGAAAGAAGGAAGGAATGGAAGGAAGGAAGGAAAAGAAGGGAAGGAGTGAAGGAAGGGAGGAAGGAAATGAAGGGAAGGAAGGGAGGAAAAGAAGGAAAGGAAAGAAAGGAAGGAAGGAAGGAAGGAAGGAAGGAAGGAAGGAAGGAAGGAAGGAAAGGAGGGACAGAGGAAAAAATAAAGGAAAGGAGGGACAGAGGAAGGAAGAAAGGAAAGGAGGGACAGAGGAAGGAAGAAAGGAAAGGAGGGACAGAGGAAGGAAGAAAGGAAAGGAGGGACAGAGGAAGGAAGAAAGGAAAGGAGGGACGGAGGAAGGAAGAAAGGAAAGGGAGGGAGGAAGGAAGAAAGGAAAGGGAGGGAGGGAGGGAGGGAAAGAAGGTAAGGAAGGAAGGAAAGGAAAGGAGGGACAGAGGAAGGAAGAAAGGATAGGGAGGGAGGGAGGGAGGGAGGAAGGGAGGGAAAGAAGGTAAGGAAGGGAGGGAGAAAGGAAGGAAGGAAAGGAAAGGAGGGACAGAGGAAGGAAGAAACGAAAGGGAGGGAGGGAGGGAGGGAGGGAGGGAGGGAGGGAGGAAGGGAGGGAAAGAAGGTAAGGAAGGGAACAAAGGGAAGGAGGAAGGAAGGAAGGAAGGAAGGAAGGAAGGAAGGAAGGGAAAGGGAGGGACGGAGGAAGGAAGAAAGGAAAGGGAGGAAGGGAGGGAAAGATGGTAAGGAAGGGAACGAAAGGACGGAGGAAAGAAGGAAGGAAGGAAAAGAAGGGAAGGAGTAAAGGAAGGGATGGAGGAAAATAAGGGAAGGAAAGGAAGGAGGGAGGAAGGAAGAAAGGGAAGGGAGGGAGGAAGGAAGGCAAAGGAGGGAAGGAAGGGAACAAGGGGAGGGAGGAAAGAAGGAAGGAAGTAAGGAAGGAAAGAATGAAAGGAAGGAAGGTCAGACTCACATGGATGGTTCCAGGCTCACATGCTCAGTCAGAATCATAATAGAGCTGCTGGCTGCTCTGTATAGAATTTCTCGCTCACACATCCTCTTCTGCACGGACTGGAGTGTCGGTGGGCACAGAGGGAGGCAGAGCAGATCCAGCCTCTCTCCTCTCATATTGGTGCAGAGGATGAGGGAGGTGCTGGGCACTGAGGAGCACATGGGGGGACAGGAAACTGAAGGATCAGGGATGATCGGTGCAGTAGTGGGGGCAGTGACAAGCACTGATCCCCTATATGGCTTTCAATGAAGCAGCTAAAAGCCGATTCTCCTCCTCTCCCTCCCGCAGCTTTCAGCTGCTTCATTGAAAGCCATACTGGAGATCAGTGCTTTTCACTGCCGCCTCTCCCACCCACCCCTGGATCTCATTGGTTATTTATCAATGTTTGTTTTGTTGTAGTATGTTCCTCTTTTATCATGGTTTAATATTCAAATACTTTGAGATATGAAATAACAATATACTTATATCTTTATATTATGCAGGTTACTTTTCATATTTCAATTCTGGGAAAACTCGTCCGGGGGATAATGAGCACATTTGATATGAGTTGATGCTTGATGACTACAGGGACCCATTTGTCTTAAGAAAACTATTTTTGTGTTAAGAAACCGTCACAATTTGGGGCCCCAGTAGTTTGGAGCAGACCTGGCTACAGGGCCAGCACCAGCAAAAGGCAGCATAGGCAGCTGCCTTAGGGTGCCAGAATTATGTAAAACCCCCCAAAATTATATATTTTCTGAAAGCAAACACCCTAGAGAATAAAATAGCGGTAGTTCCAATTTGTATGTCACATGATATTACTGCATTAGTTTATGAAGCACAAAACTTCAGTAAAAAAAAGAGTAAAGTGGCATAAAGAGCACATAAACAACAAGATGTGCTTCCTATAGACTTCAATACAATCTGTCCCTAAATTCCTGTTTTGCTGAGTTCTGAAAAACATTCAATAAACCCTTGGTGAATCCAACCTGCACAGATTCACCATTCAATAGTAACAACACAGTTGCTTCTTGCATTGAACCTGAACAGGACCCGGAAGATCACAGCTATCACTGTAGTAGTGATGACTACTACAATGATTTCCAGCTCCTCCAGTGGACCATTAGGTATGAGAAATGCATACTTATATTGTGCCAAGTTGAAGCAATGTAAACATTCTATATAAAAAAATTCCTGGAGTTCAGCTTTAATGATTACTGTATACTTATAAAAGATGGCACCCTTGACAATGTGAATACCACAAGCAGTATAAATACATCAAAGTCTTGTCTTACCATAGGTATGGCCAACCTAAGCTGCTCCTTTACTTCATTACAGAATCCATAAGGTACCAGTTGACGAAACAGTCTCTTAATTCCATGAGGTTTGTCTGATAAAGGAGAGGTCTCCTTGGCTTCCTCTTTGTAACTTGTCATAGTTTTTGGAGATTCTCACTGTTAGATTTACAATTTTGTAGATCTCTTACACTAAAGAATACGGTGAAAGGTCCATTGTGCACTGTCACACTGATCGTTTGAACAGGCTTAACCTGGAGGGGTGAAAGGTAAGAGAATTCATCTCTACATGTTTTGCAGGCTACACTCAATGGGAGGAGAACACACTGTAATCTGACCATCAAGCTATGCATATCAATGAGCAGTGATCGCTCTATGGAAAAAAAATGGAAGCAGTTGATAGATATTTTTACCTAGGCATGGATGCATTGTTTAAACAAATGAATATATTTTTTCTCACTTAAAAATGTTATTGACTTCAACAAAGAGGTGATACAGAGTAATAAAAGTGTTTAGAACTGCTGTAATTACATTTCTGAGCAGATGACATTCAAGTAATACACTATAGTCATATACAGTTGTGGCCAAAATTATTCAACCCCCAATGCTGTAAAGGGGTTTAGGGACTATAGTGTACATTTGGAATTGTATTCAGAATCAAATCCTACAAGGACGTTGTAACTACCCAAATGCAACTAAAATGACATCAATTGTTTATGTAATACAGTAGTAAATGGTTCTTATGTGGTTTCTTCATTGCCACAATTATTCAACCCCTTAAAGACTACCACTCTGAAGAACAGAGGTTCATACAGGTGCTTTCCATCAGGTATTGAAAACACCTGTGGATGTCACCGAGCAGCAATCAAGCATAATAAGCACCAATTAGGCAGCTTTAAAATGACTGTGATACTCAGCTCCTTCTAGACATTTACTGGTGTGGTTACAAACATGGTGAAGGCAAGAGAATGGTCCAGGAAGACAAGAGAAGAGGTGATTTCTCTTCACAGGAAGGGCAATGGCTATAAGAAGATTGCAAAGATGTTAAACATACCAAGAGACACCTTAGGAAGCATCATTCGCAAATTCAAGGCAAAGGGCACTGTTGAAACGCTACCTGGTCGTGGCAGAAAGAAGATGCTGACTTCGACTGCTGTGCGCTACCTGAAGCGTAGAGTGGAGAGAAGTCCCCGTGTGACTGCTGAGGAACTGAGAAAAGATTTGTCAGATGTGGGTACAGAAGTTTCAGCCCAGACAATAAGACGCACACTGCGTAATGAAGGCCTCCGTGCCAGAACTCCCAGGCGTACCCCCTTGCTGTCTCCAAAGAATAAGAAGAGTCGACTGCAGTATGCCAAAAGCCATGTGGACAAACCACAAAAGTTGTGGGATAGTGTTCTGTGGACTGATGAAACAAAATTAGAACTGTTTGGGCCCATGGATCAACGCTATGTTTGGAGGAGGAAGAACAAGGCCTATGATGAAAAGAACACCTTGCCTACTGTGAAGCATGGTGGAGGGTCAATCATGCTTTGGGGCTGTTTTGCTTCTGCAGGTACAGGGAAGCTTCAGCGTGTGCAAGGTACCATGAATTCTCTTCAGTACCAGGAGATATTGGATGGAAACGTGATGCAGTCCGTCACACACCTGAGGCTTGGGAGACGTTGGACCTTTCAACAGGACAATGATCCCAAGCATACCTCCAAGTCCACTAGAGCATGGTTGCAGAGGAAAGGCTGGAACATTTTGGAGTGGCCATCGCAGTCACCAGACTTAAATCCGATTGAGAACCTCTGGTGGGACTTAAAGAAAGCAGTTGCAGTGCGCAAGCCTAAGAATGTGACTGAACTGGAGGCCTTTGCCCATGAAGAATGGGCGAAGATACCCGTAGATCGCTGCAAGACACTTGTGTCAAGCTATGCTTCACGTTTAAAAGCTGTTATAACTGTAAAAGGATGCTGTACTAAGTACTAAGATTGAATGTCACTTGGGGGTTGAATAAAACTGATAATGCTGTGAGCACAGAAAAGACATTTGTGGTTATTTCATTATAACTGTTATGTTATATTTGTCTGACCTACAAGTGCCTCTTTAATGTAAATGTAAGCAAGATGACTGAATGATCAAAAGCAATGTCAAACTGGCCAAAACACTCAATTTCAGTGGGGGTTGAATAATTTTGGCCACAACTGTATACAGGGTGCACACCAGTAAGAGATGGCATGCGTCCTGACCCAGGTATCAACCAAAATACAGATTGAAAAAAAAAAGATTGAAAAAAAAAGAGAGCTACATAAGGTACGTTGAAGCAATTCAAGCCAAGTATTGTCATAATATAATAATAGATGGGGGTGATCAGATGGGCTTTCCCATAGCTATTCTGGTGACAGGCAGAAACTATGTGATGAGAGGGTCACTGGAGAGATCATTTAGCCAGGGTGACCAATTTGCTAGAAATTTGGATCCAGATCCAAGGAGGCAGGATTTGGAACAATTGATTTTATATAGTGAAATTTGACTGAATTCGTTAGGAGATCATATAATTCCAGTAGGGATTGAGTAGCATTAATCATTACGACAATTACATTGTCCGCATATAAACCAATTTTATGGGTAGTATTGCCAACTAGTATGACTGAGATATGTGGGTGTGACCGAATTGCTTCTGCGAGGGGCTCCATCACTAGGGTGAAAATGAGTGGGGTTAGGGGACAACCTTGTCGTGTACAGTTAGTAATGTTGAAGGGGTTTGAGGCGATACCAGAAGTCCAGACTCTGGCAGATGGTTTTGAGTAAAGAGCTAGGATGGCCAGAAATATGTTTCCTGCAAATCTGAATGGTTGGAGCGCCGATGTAAGATATGACCAGTGTACTCTGTCAAACGCCTTCTCTGCATCCAGCGAGAGGAGCAGAGAAGGCGTTTTGTGGTGCTCCGCCCATTGTATGAGGTCATGGACCTGTCGGGTTCCATCTGAGGCTTGGCATTTAGATATGAATCCTACTTGATCAGGGGATATTAGTGAGGAGATAAACAAGGATAAGCGAGTGGCTATAATTTGTGCATACATTTTCGTGTCTGTGTTTAATAAAGAAATTGGTCGATAATTAGCAGGGTCATCTGAGGCTTTTGCTGGCTTTGGTATGGTAACTATTAAAGCCTCAAGGGATTCTTTTGGTATGTCTCCTGTTGACATGAAGTGAATAAAGGATCTACAAAAGTGTGGAATAAGCAGAGTGGAGAAATATTTAAAATACTCGTTGCAAAAGCAGTCTGGTCCCTGTGCTTTATGAAGAGGGAGGTAGTGGATTGCCCGCACCACCTCTGCATCAGAAAAGGGTTGGTTAAGTTCTTCCAGTTGGGATGGGGAGAGAGATGGAAGCCGGAGGGATTGTAGGAAGGTTTGCATCTGAATGGGATCTGGGGTGTTGTTCGCTTGGGGGGGGGGGGGCTAGATTGTATAGTTTATCGTAGAATTTGCTGAAGCAATTGGCAATATCTTTGGGGTTACTAACACTTTGACCTTGCGAGTTTCGCATGGATAGGATTTTAGATAGTGTTGCTTTGCTTTGGACTTGTTTGGCTAAGAGTGCTCCCAGTCTGTTTCCATGTGCATACCAATTAAGGTGTAGTTTTTTAATATGATGATTAAAGAGGTGTGAAGGAATGAACATAACTCTTCTCTAAGTGTGCGTAACCGTGTCGTATTGGTTTCATTGGGACTTGCTTTATTGGTAGATTCTACTTTATGTATTTGATCTAGGAGTAAATTTAGATTCTGTCCTCGGTCTCTCTTCGCATGGGCACCCAGCCTGATAGACACCCCTGACATAAGATTTATGAGCGTTCCAGAGAAGCAGTTCATTTGTCACAGAGCCCATATTAAGACTAAAATAGGACTCAATTTCACTCTTAATCTATTCCCGGTACAGAGTGTGCGTCAGCCTGGAGATTAAATACCTCTATGCTGTGTCGTTGGCCTTCCGGTTTGAGAGCAAGGGAGATGATTACCGTGGCTTGGCCTGACAACGTGATTAAGCCGATGGTTGCCTGGGTTATAGCTTGTAACGTAATCTTATGCACAAGGAAGACATCAATTCTGGAATAAGACTTTTGCGCTGGAGAGTAAAAGATGTAGTCTCTTTCTATGCCGTGGAGACACCGCTATGGATCAAATAGGTCTTCTACGTGTATGAATGAGGAAAGAGCTGAGGGTCTGGATCTATGAGTGTTGGAGGAGTCTAGGGCTCCATCAGGAATATCATTAAATCACTCGATCTTTTGGATATTGCAAATGTTTATTCTTAACCAGTTGTTAAAAGGGTTTACAATGAGTCTTAGGAGCATATATGTTAGCTATTGTAAGGGGCATATTGTCTAGCAGTGCCGACAGAATAATAAATCTGCCCAAGGGATCTACTTCTACATTTTGGAGTTGCGTATAGCTATCATAACTCCTCTGATCTTTTTGGTGGCGTTGGCGAAAAACTAATGGGGGAATACGCAATGATGACAGGTGGGGGCTTTCCCTTGTGCAAAATGTGTCTTTTGTACATATAAAATGTCAGTTTTTTGAGTCAGGGCTTCTTGCCATAATTTCAATCTTTTAAAGGGACCATGAAGTCATTTGGCGTTAATTGTAGTTATGCGGAGTGTCATAGTGATCTAGGTCTGGCGGTGGCAGGAAAAGCAAGAGAGAAATGTTATGATCAAACAAGGAAGATACCTGGGTAGGTGCGAGTGGTTTACAAACAAGAAAATAAAATATGCTGTTAGACAGATGAAATCAACCATAATAATCACAGAAAAAAAAGAGTAGTGTGCGTAGCACACGTGAACCCTGGGACATGTGAACAATAAAGGTAGCAACAGGCTACACTGCCAGGGCGTATGAGAACAGGTGATGCTAATGCATCCAGAACGGCCTGAGGTGAGAACATTAGTTAGGCACTTGAGTTATGTTGTTATGCAGATTATTTATATGAATGGTGATCACGGGCCTTATTGCTCTTATTGGCATTGTTGAAGTTGCTGTTATTCCCCAGTTGTTTGTGTCCATCTTTAGGGGAGACAATTGCCATTTGTTGGTTTTGATAAGAAACTAGTAGCTTGGTCGGAAAACCCCAGCAATACACAATATTGCGTTCCCTCAGAATAGCTGTGATGGGAACGAATTCTTTACGCCTCTGAGCTGTGGCTACGGACAAATCCTAATATAGGGTCACTCTTGCATACAGTGGGGAAAGCAATTTTATGGATCTAGAAGCTCTCATTAGACGATCCTAGATTTGATAAAAATGGACACGGACCAGGATGTCCCTAGGGGCTGCGTCTGGGAGACGTGCCGGCTTAGGTATTCTGTGGGCCCTATCCATCAATAAATCGCAAGGAGCGAGGTCTGGGATAAGCTTAACCACTTGCCTACCGGGCACTTATACCCCCTTCTTTACTAGGCCAATTTTCAGCTTTCAGCACTGTCGCACTTTGATTGACAATTGCGCGGTCATGCAAGATTGTACCCATTTTTATCATTTTTTTCTCACAAATAGAGTTTTCTTTTGGTGATATTTAATCGCCGCTGGGCACTTTACTATTTGCGCTATAAACAAAAAAAGTGCAAAAAATTTGAAAAAAAAAAGTTTCTTTGTTTCTATTATAAAATTTTGCAAACAGGTCATTTTTCTCCTTCACTGATGTGCGTTGATGAGGCTGCACTGATGGGCACTAATAGGCGGCACTGATGGGCATGATAGGCAGCACTGATGGGCACTGATAGGCAGCACTAATAAGGTGGCACAGATAGGCGGCACTAATAGGTGGCACTGATAGACAGCACTGATAGGTGGCAATGACTGGCATCACTGCTGGGCACTGACTGGCGGCACTGCTGGGCATTGACTGGCACAACCGCTGGGCACTGACTGGCAGCACTTCTGGGCTGCACTTATGGGCACTGGTGGGTGGCACTGGTGGGCACAGGTGGGTGGCACTGGTGGGCACAGGTGGGTGGGCACAGGTGGGTGGCACTGGTGGGCACAGGTAGGTGGCATTTCTGGGCACAGGTGTGTGGCACAGATGTGTGGCACTGCTGGTGGCACAGGTGGGTGCACTGCTGGCACAGGTGGGCGCACTGCTGGGCACAGGTGGGCGCACTGCTGGGCACAGGTGGGCGGAACTGGTGGGTGGCACTGCTGGGCACCGATCATCAGGGCACTGATCATCAGTGCCCTGATGTTCGGTGCCGATCCCTGCTCTGACAACTGCCAGTTCCCAGTGATCAGTGTGTCATTGGACACGGCTGATCACGTGGTAAAAGGCCGCTGTGATTGGCCTTTTACCACATCATGTGATCAGCTGTGTCCGTAGGACATCACGGAGATCGCCGGGTGCGCGCCCCCGGGGGTGCGCAGGAGAGCGCGTTCCGGGAGGACGTCATACGACACCCTCCCAGAACTGGCCGGCCGCAGTGTAGCCGTCATTCGGCTATCTGCGGTTGGCAAGTAGTTAATGAATAGCTGCTGTAAGTAGGCGAATAGATCACTATTTTTAACAGCTTCAGGGATACCTCGTAATGTTGTTTTGCGGCGGGAACGATCCTCCAAACCCACAACTTTGAGTTGGAGTTTACAGATTGCCTCTGTTTGCTCATCATATGCATCTGCTCTGTCATCGTGTGCCTTTGCTGCAAATTGAGCTGGGATTCTAGGTGTTCCATATGCTCTTCAATGTTATCTATTCTGTTAGACAATCGAGAAATAGAGGAGCGTAGCTCATGCTGAAAGTCAGCTTGAAGAGTAAGAAGCATAGCTTTAAGAGTGTTTTCTGAAGCAGGTGCATCTGAGGTGGGGAATGCAGCAAGTGATTCAGTGCTCTGTACAGCCAAAAGATTATGACTATGTGTTGTGGCAGTCCCATGTAGTTTTTAGCAGATGCAGGTTTAAGAGGCGAGTGTACAGTGGATATTGCTGCTCTTTTACCTCTGTCAGCCTGCAGGGAAGGAGCGGAGACATTAACTTCCTCCTCCATGTCAGAAAGTGTCTGCTGTGGTGAGTCACCCTCTGTATGTGGTGGAGCAGGAGGGCTCTGTCTGGAGGCCGGCTGCATAAAGTAATCCGTCAGTTGGCGGGGTCCCTGAGCTCCTTTTTTCTTGCGGGACATAACCTGCTGTGTGCCCTGTGTCTGTGCCTCCCTCGTGGAGGTGAAATTGAGAAGCCAGGATGCTGTGAGCCGCTGTGTATGCCCTGGTCAGTGCAGAGGTGCAGAACTAGGCAGCCATTCCTCTCAGCAGCCAGGATACACCCCTAACAAATGAATATTTTAAAGCCAAAGTTTAGCCAACAAATTAAAGCGGAGCTCCACCCAAAAGGGGAAGTTCCGCTTAAGGACTGCTCCCCCGCTCCCCATTAAGGATTGGCACCTTTGGGAGGTGGGGGGGGGGGGGAACGGGTACCTGAATTTGACAGGTACCCGCTCCCACTTCCGGTCTGATTGCCTAAGCGATCAGAAGCAGAAGGTGTCCTCCCTCCCCGTTTTTCGGGACACGTGACAGGTCCCAGAAAACTACAGGACCATTCATGAAGCGCAGCGCTACTCGCGCATGCGCAGCGGGTACCCGGCTGTGAAGCCGCAAAATATCACAGCCGGGTGCCCACACTGAAGATGCCGGGCTCCTGGAATACAGAACGGTCGGTGAAACGAGCTGTGGGGGACACACCATGGGACCGAGGGACAGGTAAGTGGCTGTTTTTTTACAGTTTTACAGTTTTTGTAGCTGCTGACTTTTATTTTTTGATAGGTTGAGTGGAACTCCGCTTTAACAAAAAGGAAAATCAGTTCAAGGGGCATTGCTTCATAGTATGAATGAAAGATTGGCAGTGGAATTAAATATCTGCCTCCTCCATTAATGGATCCTTTTTCATTCTTAGAAGCTATTGTAGAGCTCCAGTTAATAGAGGAGATGGAGGGAAAGTGCAGGCATAGTTAACACTTTTGATGAGTGCATATGACAGGTTGCTTGACTCTATTAAACCCCACTACAACAAAAGATTACGTCAGTTGGGGGTAGGGGAAACGAAGGATTGAATATTTCAACTAAAGCAGGAGATAGCAGAAAAAAGGGACACATCGCATTGACTGTAAGTAATGTTCCTTGGGATGATTTATTTTGTTAATTTTTTTAATAACTTAGGCAGGCCATATATTATGCAATTTTGCTCTATTCCCCCAACAACACAGCCATTGGTGATGGGGGATTCTGTCCTGCAGTGTATTGTGTTCTGATGGTGCAGGGCATCATCCACACCAGCAGAATACAAAGATCAATTCTTGTGTCTATAATTGTCGACAGTGAAAAAAACCCCAACAGTCTGGTTGTCCGGAAGTTGATCAATGAAACGACTTTCGCTAAAAACATGCACAGCACTTTATTGACTGTGTGCAAAAATTTGGATCTCCAGCCAAAACCTTGCATGAGCAGCTTATCTGCTCCTGCTCCAAACAGAACTTGACTTCAGCAGCAACTGAGAGGTGGAAGTGACAGTGGTAGTAGTTGGATGCACTCAGGAGGACCCATTCTAGAAGAGAGATGAGTATATGAGGGGTTTGAAATTTAAATTACAGTAGCAAGAAGGGGGACTGGCAAACCAACCAAATTGTTTGCTTTAGGTCTACTATCAAAAGCAAGTAAATCAACAACCGGTATCCACTTATAAATAAGTGAATATATCAACCCTAGACGCCAAGGTATCACTTTCTCCCTGAAAGTCCAAACAAAAAGTCTTTGACAGCGTCTCTAAATCAAATAATCCCAAAGTGATGAATTATTCCTTCTTCTTTGTTCAATATCTTTCTGTGCGTAATTCCTACTCCATCATACACTTGTTACCCTCAAAAAAAGATAAAACGTACATAGTGTATTATCCTCAACACACGCACAATTGTGACTACGAATCACACTTACAAAATCCATGTAAATGTGCTCCACACTCCACCATGTGTCCACATCTAAATATCTGTTATCTCTAACTACTTGAAAATCGCTTCAAAACACATTCCACCAACAGGATTCTCACACTAGATAGACTTTTCTTCCGTCCTTCCTTTTACAGGTGATGGACCCTCTAAAAAGATCACAATATAATATAATATATTTGATTCCTCAATATTGTGCTCTCTTGTGCTCCCTTCACTCATCAATTATGCCACCAGTGAAAAGTGAATCCATGCTCCACCACCTCACAGACCATGCACCTTACCGGACCAAGCTAGATCATCAGCATGGGATAACACCAGCTCCTCCTGGCTACTATTACTCCAAATAACACATGGCAATCAGGCTACAGCAATCCTCCAGTGTTGAATAGCAACGGTTACTCTTAGCCAATAATACTTCCGATTACAAATGTCAGGATATACTACACTGTTATGTGCAGGATGGTGTATACCATATGTGCATCCACATTAAGTAATGAACGTAAATAGGCTATTATTGTCTCCGTTCATTCTGAAATTTAGAATGGATCACTTGTAGCTTGGATTAATTCATTTAATATTTATACTCATTTAACTTCACTAGAGGGCAGTGTGGTTACCATGCTGCCATATGTTCATAATTATAAGTAAATGAGGGTTTATACGATATATTTATTACTAGTAGATTGTCCCCCTAACGTTGCCTACATTAAATATTGAGGTTATTATACCTCTGTATTTGTTTATCGCTATTTTAGGGCTCCAGTAAGATGTATTAAGGTTTATAAACACAGGAGTGCCCTTTTCCAAGATGGCGACCGCCTCCCACATTAGGACGGAAGGAGAGTATTTAAGTGACTGCTGGTCTGACGAGCACATCCTTTAATAGAGTCAGAAGTAAAAACGCGTCAGAAAGTGACATCAGATGTAGACCGGAATTTGCTGAGTGGCCATCTTGGATGAGGTCTAGAGTGAGCAAACACTGATGTAGATTTTAACCACTTGCCTACCAAGCACTTCTACTCCAGGCCAATTTTCAGCTTTCATCGCTGTCGCACTTGACTGGCATTTTTATATAGTTTCTTTGAATGTTGTTACATTCTGGAAAGTTCAATAAAGCTGGGGCTCTGACGTCACGACGCTTAAGGAGACAGACAACACACAGCAAGTACACAGCAGAGATTACAAATGCACAATGTGGATTGATGTTTATAGCAGTTAAAAGCAGTTTTAACTACAATTACATGTGAGTGCACTACTATTTGTTTAATAAATGTTTTAAAGAAGATAAGGCACTATGTTTTTCATTACTCTTTATGGTACATACATCTGTGGAGGAAGAGTTCTAAGGAAGTGAGGGGATCCTTAACTTTGAAAGAGTGACATTCCCATCCAGCTTTAACTCCAATTAAAGGGACACAAGCCTTATATGACCTCACTTAACGGTTTGGTCATATATACCAGGTGAGAGCACAGCCGGTGTAGGTGCACATTTGGTTGATATCACAACTTATTAATGGTGGATTGCACACAAATCTTTTCTGTTACATCACCAGAAGGATTGTGAAGTCACGGATTAAATAAGGACATTTTTTGCTGCAATAGTGATATTGTATTTTTATACAGAATTTGATATCACATATTTTTGATTGTCAGTGGAGCGCGACACTATTATATTTCTGGATTTGCTATGACACATTGGTATGAGTATGTGTAATGTGTAGGCAACCCACTATTTTTATTTGTATTTTGTTATAATTTAGTTATTCACAACACAGGATTGGTTTAACACCTTAAGAGAATTTTTCTCATACTATAGTAGCTCACAATATCCTACTATTCTAGGTCATCCAGGTGTTCCATGAGAAGGAGGCACAGATAGGGTATAAAAGGCGTTGGAAGCAAGGTTACTCAAGAACTTTGGAAAAGGAATGCTCACCAGGGAAGCCTTCGAAGCCAAGGAGCGGAAGTGGGCGAACTGTGTACGAGAAAGCGAGTCGCCAATAGAATTAGCTACACCGGGGACATATTTTGCCCGAAACCACACATTCAACTGTAGGCATCTAAGCACCAGAAAACGCAACAGGGAGATCACAGGCAGAGAGCGTGTGGAGAGGAGGTTAATCACCTTGACAAAGCTCATGTTATCTGTCCAAAAGACCACAAACCTATCCCGCAATTTCTCCCCTCACAATTCCATGGCTACTACAATAGTGAAAGTCCCAACAGCGTCATGTTACACAGCAAATCGAGTTGGGCCCATGAGGCCAGCCAGGGTTCACAGGACCAAGCACCCTGGAAGAAAGAACCATAGCCCCAGGAGCCTGATGCACCTGTGAAAAACTCCATCTCAGAGTTAGGCACTTCCTCCAGTTGCCAGCAAGAATTACTATTATAGGCTTGCAGGAAAGACAACCACACCTCCAAATCATCACGCAGGGGCCTGGTTATGTGTACGTAATGATGCGGAGCCGATATACCCTTCATAGCCCACGACAGCCACCTGCAGAAGGCTCTGCCCATCGGAAGCATGCGGCATGCAAAAACAAGATGACCGAAAAGAGATTGAAGCTGCTGAAGACGGAGATTCCTGGCAGTCCTCGCGAATTTGACAAATGCCCGGAGTTTAGACAATGTATCCACTGGGAGCCGGAACAGCATCGCCACAGTATCAATCTCAATGCTCAAAAAGGACAGGATATGGGAGCCCTTAGTCTTGTCAACTGACAGCAGGATACCTAGCTCACCACAAATCTCCTGAAAGGATGACAAGAGGCGGTGACAATAGTCACTATCAGTGGGACCTATGAACAAAAAATCATCCAGGTAGTGTAAGACCGTGTGCAGACCAGAGGATTGAGTCAAAACCCACTCAAGAAAACTGATAAACAATTCAAAGTAGTAGCAAGATATAGCGCAACCCATTGGGAGACACATATCTACGTAGTAGCTACTCTGCAAATAACAACCCAGGGAGTGCAAACAGTCAGGTTGAATAGGGAGGAGACGGAAGGTAGACTCGATGTCAGCCTTTGCCAAGAGGGCAGAAGCACCCGCAGACCTCAGCAAAGAAAGCGCTGTATCAAACAAAGCGTATTGTACCTGGGCATCCTCCTTGTCGATACCATCATTAACTGATGTACCTGAAAGAAAGGAGAGGTGGTCGATAAGGCGAAATTTGCCTTGTTCTTTTTTGGGTACCACGCCAAGTGGGGAAACCCATAAGTTGTGGTAAGGAGGAACGTATTCATCCCAAGTGCAGCTCCTTCTCCAGTTTTTGGGCCACCACCGATTCAAACTGTATGGCAGATTTCAAATTGTAGGCCACGGTGGGCTCATCCAATGGCACGAAGGGGATCCAAAACCCCAGGTCAAATCTGTCACAAAGGATCAATGCCTCTCTACTGAAGGGGTATTGGTCAAACCAGTGAAACATCCTTGGGACGTTCAATGGTGTTCTCAGGCTTTGGAAGGTCTGCCTTGGAACATTTGCGGAAACAGCGGACCGCTGGGTGGGCTCCAGTGCAAATGGAACACTTGTGTTTGAAGCAACACACGTTGTACCACTTACAGTGGCTTTCATTAAACAGCCAGCAGACACCTTTTTTGCCAAGAGTGCCGGTAGGTGACTGAAAGAAATTAGGCCTGTGCGAACACATGAGGACCATCCTGGCAGTCAAAACTTAGTTCCTTCTAAGCCACCATCTTTTGGCAAAACTGTGTATCGTAGTTATACCAGCACTGCCCACCATATATTTTTTAGGCCCCCCAAATGAGATCCACATAGATGAAGAGCGAAGGGGCTAACTCTGGGAATCTCTCACAGAGCACTCCCGCATAGGCACAGAAATCCTGCAGTCAGTTCCCAAAAGTGCGATGAAGTTGCTTTAACTTTTCCCCTGGAGCGTTTATGTCAATGCGTCTCAACTTGTCCACCATTTCTTTATCAAAATGTACCAGCGTCAGTACATCAATGAACTCACGGTGCCAAATTTTTTCTTTCTGGTCCTGTGCTAAGTGCAAACCCATAGGAGAGACTGACCATAGGGGGCCACCCAGGTGAAAACCAGACCCCGGGGGCAAGGAAGGCTCCACACCTGACTCAACAAGGCTGATTTTACCGCTGTGAGAATGCAGTCATCTGTGGCAAGAGAACCGGTATTCCTATGCTCACCAGATTGACCCCCAAACCAAATCACAATCATACTCTTGTAGCAGAGGCTGAGTAGTGGAACCCAGCTGAGGAATTTCTGATATCTCTTGTCACAGCAGATGGTCGCCATCAGAAGGCGCTGGAGGGAGATTCTGCAGTCCAGAAGGCGCACTGGCGACTTAGCGATGTAGCGCAAAGGAAAGGGATCGCTGTGCAGAGCTCAAGTCCAAAGCATAATGTAGCTGAGATGAATGTGCAGAGTCAACAGCAGGTGGCAGTGCAGAACAGGAACATGCTGATATAATGGCTGGAGCCTCCTGCAGCAAGTGACCAGGAAGCACTAGCAGACCCGAGGCAGGGTCACTCAGGGAGGCTTGGTGAGCAGGTGTCATCACAGGAGAGGCAGGAGAAGGCAAAGCTGGCATCTGCACCCTAAGGTAAGGCTCTGGGACTCCTAGAGCGGGGGAGATGCTGACAGGCTGCAGAGGATGTCTTGTGAGAGCCGTGGCTGTGGCGGGAAGTGCTTCGGGAGCCACGAGCAGAGTGCCAGGAAGGAGGAGGAGTTGAGGAGCCAGCACCAGTGGCCACAGCAGGGAATCCAGACCTGGCCACCCGAGCTGAAGCCCTGTGAGGTCTGGGACTCAGTCTGGAGGGAGGGCGGGTGGTCCTATGAGCACTGGAATCAGGCAGACTGGCAGCCCTGGAAAGGTCAGTGGGAGAGGGAGCAGATACAAACGTCTCACCATTGGGGAGAGGAAGAAGCCAGTCAGCCTGACCACTTGACAGAAGATCCCTGACCCGAGCGATCAGTGGGTCTGTATCCATCACAAACATAAGCAGAAATGCCAGAGAAGGACAACCCTAGTGATGTGAGCAACTTTTGTGACGTCTGAATCTCCTCATAGCAGTGGGGCATGCCCCTGCATAGCCTTTTTCTATAGTTCAGGCTCCACCCAGTCACCTCATGTCTTGTTTTCCAATCCAGTCAGAGCCACTTGACATCTGTCATGTTTCACATGACTGTCATATTGACTTTCATATGCCTTTAAATGTTTTCAGTGTTTTGTCTCTGCTCCTCCCTTTCCTTTAGTTTAGCTAATGTTGCATAGATAGCCCTCCCCCCTCCCCAGAAAAGCATTACAGTAAGCCTCATGGCATGGAGCAGGAAACAGCATGTTCTTTTGACCTATGGAATTTCATTGTTGTAAGATTCTCTCAGTTTATGGATTAAACTTCACAAGATCTACAAGATGTCATTCTCATTGAGTCACTGACTGTGGTATCCAACTGAGGTTGAAGTTATCGCTATCTCATCACAACTGTAAGTTACAGAGATCACACTATCAATGCTTAGATTGGACACACAGAACAGTCAAAAGAACGGTGGAATGCTTCATAAGAATCCTTGCTAACTAGTATACACAGTGAGATGTTACATGGATACTGGATATAACAGCTATAGAGAGTGCAGCCACCTCTACACAAGTCTGTACATGCCTCCAAGTATATCCCAGCATAACACTCATCAGTGTCAGGACAAATTATTGATGTGAAGTTTATACACTGCATGTGTACACATTACAACACAACTCTTATCTGTGAACTTAGAAGAAAGAAAAAGAAAATATTCCTGCAATTATTGCATTAAAACATGAACTCAGCCACAGAAGAAGTTATACATTTCTCTGTAAGCTTTCTATTAACCCCACTCCTTGCTAACATGATGTTTCAGGAAAGTAATATACACTCTGGGGAAACTAATACACAACCACAATCAGAGCTTCATCCAGAGCAGGATTTACATAAAAGAGAAAAATGCTTAAGAAATCCATCTTGGAAAGTGCAAGAAAATCTTAATGCTGACAAGTCAGAATTGCTGTCTAATATTAATGGTGAATGCTTGTGAGCTATTATGAAATGAGGTGTTCAATATGTGACTTTAGATGTCCTTATTTCTCACGTGAGGTTCGCTGGCACTTGCACTGACTCATATGCTAGTGTATATATAATATTTTCAAAATAGATAGTGCCGCGCTCCCATGTACCAATATGTATATCTTATACTTTCAAAGTGCTAATGAATAGCTTTCAAGATACTGCATGTGTCAAACAATTATTACTAGTGACTCAAAACATCATTGTGAATATTAATCTTCATGCAAGTGACATTAATAACTGATAATCCTAAGGTGATAGTGCCTATTAAAGTACAGTGATATACAAATCAGAGATACTCCTCTATTCTACTGTGATCCTTATATTTATATTGTGCAAACACATATATATTATGTGCACGTGCTTATGATATATTCAAAAAAAAAAAAAAAAAAAAAAAAAAAAAAAGTCTTTCAAAATAAATGTGCAGGTGGATTCTTGGTTCCCTCTCGCCGAGTGCTTAATGGTCTCCCTATGTGCTCACCTCTATATTTGCCTGAATAAATCCATTCAGGCAAATATAGAGGTGAGCACATAGGGAGACCATTAAGCACTCGGCGAGAGGGAACCAAGAATCCACCTGCACATTTATTTTGAAAGACTTTTTTTTTTTTTTTTTTTTTTTGAATATATCATAAGCACGTGCACATAATATATATGTGTTTGCACAATATAAATATAAGGATCACAGTAGAATAGAGGAGTATCTCTGATTTGTATATCACTGTACTTTAATAGGCACTATCACCTTAGGATTATCAGTTATTAATGTCACTTGCATGAAGATTAATATTCACAATGATGTTTTGAGTCACTAGTAATAATTGTTTGACACATGCAGTATCTTGAAAGCTATTCATTAGCACTTTGAAAGTATAAGATATACATATTGGTACATGGGAGCGCGGCACTATCTATTTTGAAAATGCTGTCTAATATTAATGACTTATGGTCTAATACTGTTAAATGCATGTCTGCTCTCTCCCAACAATCTCATGAGCCATTACAACTAGAGGGCGCTATCCAGCAATTGAATGTTGCTTATGAGAATTATCAAAGACTGTGTGTTAAATATATTGCTCTGTTAAAGTGGTACCACACTCAGGAGTCATTGGAAGAATTAAGGAGTTCTGAGGAGCTCAATCTTGAAAGAGACAATTTAGTGGTGCGAACAAAGACAAAGGCAGAAGTGAGAATAGACAGCTCCATGAATCCAGATCTTATTGCTCTGCATCTACTAGACGCTCCTCAAGATCATCCAAGTCCATACAATCAAGGTCCTCAACACTCAGTCAACAACTAATAAAAGCCTGTGCTGATGCTGAAGCTCCTAAAATTCAGGCAGCTTTTGCCCAGAAGAAAGCAGAAATGGAGGCTCAGGCCGCAGAAATGGAGGCTCAGGTCGCACAGAAAGAAGCTAAAGCCACCTGCCAAAAGGCAGAAATTGAAGTTTTGGAAAAACTATGTGAGCATGCCACAGCCATGGCAAGGTTAAGGGTCTTAGAACAAGCCGTTAGTGAAAGCGAAAGAGACAACAGTTCCAGACACTCAGTTGTATCTTATGTTAGATCAGCTCATGGGGGAGATCTCTGATGGGGGGCACAGTCTGGTGGGGGTGCTGCTTCAGATTGAGTGCGGCTTGAACGAGTGCGTAGAAGAAGCAGTTAAACGCAGCAGTTGAACTAAAGCAGGAGAACTCAAGCAGCAGGAAGACACAACAACAGCAAGAAGCTCTACTGCATGCTGGAAGACTGCAAGCAAACACCCTGGGAAACCTCTTACATGCCTGAGACCCACTCCGTGCACCTTTATATAATACACCCCTCTTCTCCTCTTCATATTACTATCCTCTGTTCCCACATCTCATTTCTTTACCCCTCTGCTCCACCCCACAACCTGTACATCTCCCCCTCACTGCTATCATCTCCCTACTACTGCTCTCTTCGCCTCCCCAAAATGTCTCTTCCACTCCTCCTTCTCATTTTCCTCTCCTCTGTTCCCAAAATCCATTCATTATATCCCTCTGCCCCTCCCAAACATTTGTATATCGTGTCCTCACTGCTTCCGAATCCTGGCCCTCCACCTCCCTCACCCGCTCAACACCCTCCCGCCTCCACATCCTACTGCAACCCCCACAACTTAGTATCTGTCCCCCTGCTCCCTAAAATCTCCCCCCCGTTTTCATGTGCACTCCTGAACGCCCGTTCGGTGTGCAACAAGCTTACCGCCATCCACGACCTCTTTGTTTCCCGCTCCCTCAACCTCCTAGCGATCACGGAAACCTGGATCCAGCCCACTGATTCTACCTACCCTGCTGCACTCTCCTATGGAGGTCTCACCTGGACCCACTCACCCAGGCCTAACGGTCGTAAAGGTGGTGGGGTTGGTCTGCTCCTGTCACCGCAGAGCACCTTTGGAGTCCTCCCAAACCCCCCCTCCCTATCCTTCTCCTCCTTCGAGGCCCACTGCCTCCGACTATTCTCCCCAACCCCCCTGAAGATTGCTGTGATATACCGGCCTCCTGGATCCATACCACGCTTCCTGGATGACTTCTCCTCCTGGCTACCCTTCTTCCTCTCCTCTGAGCTACCCACCATGATTCTTGGGGATTTCAACATCCCTGTCAACCTCGACAACCCGGACACAGCCCGTCTCCTCCACCTAACCTCCTCCTTTGCACTTGCACAGTGCATACAATCCACCACCCACTCCGACGGAAATATCCTGGACCTTGTCTTCTCCAACCGCTGCGCTCCCCACAACCTCACTAACACCCCCTTCCCTCTCTCTGACCACAACCTGATCACCTTCTCTATCTCCTCGTCCTCCAACGCCTACCCCTCCAAATGTCACACTACTACCAGCCGTAACCTCCGCAACCTTAACCCTGCCTCCCTCCACTCTGCAGCTGATCAACTCCACGACCGCATCCTCCCCCTGTCCTGCCCCGACTTGGCTTTGACCGCCTACAACAATGCGCTCTCAACAGCCCTTGACTCACTAGCGCCTTTAACCACACGCAACATCAGACCCCGACCGCTCCAGCCCTGGCAGACTGATCACACCAAAACCCTCAAACGACACAGTCGTGCCCTGGAGCGACTATGGCGCAAAACCAAATCCCAACAAGCCTTCACCCGCTACAAATCTGCCTTCCGCACCTACACCTCCTCCCTCCATGCTGCCAAACAGGCCTACTTCTTGACCCTCATCAAGGCCCTCTCCTCCAATCCTCGCCGACTCTTCTCTGCCTTCAACTCTCTACTCTCTCCACCCCCACCTCCACCCAGCACCTCACTCACTGCCCTTGAGATTGCCAATCACTTCAAAAACAAAATTGACACAATTCGCAAGGACATTGCCGCAACTCACACACCCTCTCAACCCGTCCCCTCTCACACAGCTACCCCCTTATCCCCCCTCCCCCTCGACATAACCCGCAGGGACTTCGTCGCTGCTCAAACTCTCTCCAACCCCCTTCACCCTCACTCAGCTACCCCCTCATCACCCCTCTCCCACGGCCCCACCACTGCTCTGACCTCCTCTTCCACCCCACCCTACATTCCTCATACTGAAGCTCCCCCAACACTCCACACCTTTGACCTTACTACCATCGAGGAAGTCTCCAAGATCCTCTCTGATGCCCGCCTCACCACCTGCCCCCTCGACCCTATCCCCTCACAACTCCTACGACCTTCCTCCTCCTCCATCCTACGCTCCCTCACCCACATCTTCAATCTCTCCCTCTCCTCAGGCACTTTCCCCTCCCCTCTGAAACATGCACACATCACCCCCATACTTAAAAAGCCCTCCCTGGACCCCAATGACCCGAACAACCTCAGACCCATCTCCCTGCTCCCATTTACATCTAAACTCCTCGAGCGCCTAGTCTACATCCGCCTATGCTCTCACCTCAACGACAACAACCTCCTCGATCCCCTACAGTCCGGCTTCCGTCCCCTACACTCCACCGAAACTGCCTTACTCAAACTCTCCAACGACCTGCTAACCGCCAAAGCTAATGGCCACTATTCAGTGCTCCTACTCCTTGACCTCTCTGCGGCCTTCGACACAGTCGACCACCCCCTTCTCCTCAAAAAACTACACTCCCTCGGCCTCAGAGATTCTGTTCTCTCCTGGCTCTCATCCTACCTGTCACAACGCTCCTTCAGCGTTACCTATAATGCTACCACCTCCCCCTCACTCCCCCTCTCTGTTGGGGTCCCTCAAGGCTCTGTCCTCGGGCCCCTTCTCTTCTCCATCTATACCTCCTCCCTTGGCCAACTCATACACTCTCACGGCTTCAACTACCACCTCTATGCCGACGACACACAAATCTATCTCTCAACCCCCCACCTCACCCCCTTGGTCTCAGCCCGAATCACACACCTACTGAGCGACATATCAGACTGGATGTCGCTCCACTTCCGTAAATTGAACCTCTCCAAAACCGAGTTTCTTGTCTTCCCCCAGCCCGGACACCACCCCCCATTGATTTCTCCATCACATCCAACAACGCTACCATCAAACCCGCCCTGCAGGCCAGAGTACTGGGTGTCATTCTGGACTCCAACCTATCCTTCCAGCCCCAAGTCCAATCTTTAACAAACTCGTGCAGACTCCACCTCCGCAACATCGCCAAAATCCGCACGTTCCTAACCCCAGAAACCACTAAACAGCTCATCCACTCCCTCATCATATCACGACTCGACTACTGCAACTCCCTCCTCACTGGCCTGCCTCGCCGCTGGCTATCCCCTCTTCAGTCCATCCTGAACACGGCTGCCAGACTCATTCACCTTTCCAACCGCACTGTCTCCGCCACCCCCCTCTGCCAATCCCTCCACTGGCTTCCGATTGCGCAACGGATCAAATTCAAAATCCTAACGCTGACGTACAAAGCTGTCCACCATACTGCCCCGAACTACATCACTGACCTAATATCCAAGTACCGCCCAGCACGCACACTCCGCTCCTCACAAGACCTCCTTCTCTCTAGTTCCCTGGTCTCCTCCTCCCATGCCCGCCTCCAGGACTTCTCCAGGGTGTCACCCATCCTCTGGAACTCCCTGCCCCAACCCATCAGATTATCACCTACTCTCCTCTCCTTTAGGTGCACCCTGAAAACCCATCTCTTCAGGGAAGCCTACCCCACCCCCTGCTAACTTGCCGACCTCCTCCACTCTTCCTACCACTCCATCCCCCACAGCTATCTCCTCCTGTGCCACCACCCCCTCCCTCCTAGATTGTAAGCTCGAAAGAGCAGGGCCCTTGATCCCCTCATGTTTTGCATTGTATTGGTATTGTTCTGTCACATGTTCTGTCTCCCTTTTGTAATGTACAGCGCTGAGCGAACTATTGGCGCTTTATAAATACTGTATAATAATAATAATAATAATAAAATGTCTCAGATTCTTCACACACCTCTCCAGAACGTCAACTCCCTGTCATAGCAACCAAAGTACTCAATCAAAGTTTTTTCTCTGCACCTACTGTACCTCAAGACCATTTTCCCTTATATCCTCCAATACATCAGACTGCAACATCTCAGCTAGCCGCAGACACTGGTGTGCATTTAATAGACAGTCCATCACACTTTGGCACCAACAGAGTACCTCTTAGCAAATGCACTACTCTACAAACCAACATGCCAATGGACTTTAAGCCAGCTCCGGCATTGAATGCAGCAACATATGTTCCCAAATCACTCCACGTAAGTCCACCAACCATCACAACCAACTCTGTTCCACCTGAAGTTATGCACCCAAAATATGAAAACACGGACATGTTACAGTTTGCTAAATACATGCTCCTCAGAGAACTTAAGACAGGCCTCACTAAGTTTGATGACAAGCCTGAAAATTACAGAGGCTGGAAATCCACTTTTAAGGCCACAATGAGTGACCTAGACATCAATGCCACAGAGGAATTAGATCTACTCATCAGATGGCTAGGTCCCCAGTCTACTGAACGCATCAAGAGACTCAAAGAAGTTCATATGGACAACCCTGCTGCAGGCCTTAATGCTGCTTGGGGCAGACTTGAACATACTTTTGGCAGCCCAGAGGCCATTGAAGATGCTTTATTCAAAAGGTTGCAAAGCTTCCCAAGGATTTCTGCTAATGACAATCTAAAGTTTCAAGAACTCAGCGATGTTCTGTTAGAGCTTGAACTTGCTAAAGTTGACATCAACTTACCTGGTCTCAGTTACCTTGACACCTCGCATGGCATCAAATCTATTGTTCTCAAGTTACCATATGGAATACAACAAAGATGGGCAGCACTTTGATCAAAGTATAAAGAAAAACATAGAGTTGCCTTTCCTCCCTTTTCCTATTTCTGCAAGTTCATCAAAAGAATTGCAGATACTAAGAATGACCCAAGTTTCTCATATGGGGACTGTAACCTTCTCAGTACACTTTCTCCAAGACCTATGAACACACGTATGTCGGACAGAAACCATAGAGGTCCAGCGTTAGTGAAAAGGACTAATGTTCTGCCTGCACCTGCTATAGTTCTTAAAAAGACTGATCAAAACAAGAAAACTGAAGACCCAAATCGCCAATGTCCAATACATAACAAACCACATCCACGTAAGAAAAGTATCGGCTTCAGAAAGAAAACCCTCCAAGAACGTAAGGAACTTTTGAAGAAATTTGATGTTTGCTACAAATGCTGTGCCTCCACAGAACACTTTGCAAAGGACTGTAAAGCGATCATCAAATGTATAGAGTGTGACAGCGATGACCATATGCAAGCTCTTCATCAATATTCGCACAACTCTACTACGCTCACAAACAATCTTCCTGAGGCAAAGCAAGGCGGGGAGCACCCAGATCAAGCAGAACCTACAACCCCAGTGTTCTCCACATGTACAAAGGTCTGTGCAGAAGGATTCTGCGACAAATCTTGTGCAAAGATATGCTTGGTCCATGTATACCCCAAAGATCAACCTGAAAAGGCCATAAGACTGTATACTATTCTGGATGATCAGAGTAACAGATCTCTTGCAAGAACACAGTTTTTTGAACTGTTGAACATAACTGGAGATGCTCTGCCTTATACTCTAAGCACTTGTTCCGGTACTACAGAAGTCTTAGGTAGGAGAGCCAGTGGTCTTGTAGTTGCTCCTCTGAATGACAATGTGGAAATATCTTTGCCCACTATCACTGAGTGCAACCAGATTCCAAGCATCAAAGAGGAGATCTCTACTCCTGAAGCTGCTTTCCACCATTCTCACTTAAGGCACATAGCCAACCAAATACCAGCCCTCGATGAAAGTGCCGATATCCTCCTGTTACTTGGTCGAGACATCCTAAGGGTGCACAAAGTTCGTCATCAAATCAGTGGTCCACACAATGCACCATATGCTCAGCGTCTGGATCTAGGATGGGTCATCATAGGCAATGTCTGCCTAGACAAGGACAGGAGGTCCTACTCAGTCGCTTCCTTTAAAACACATGTCCTGCCAAATGGACGAACAACTTGTTCTGCACAATGACCACATAAATATATTGTGAAAGAAAGACTGTTTAACCACTAGCCTACAGGGCAATTATACCCCCTTCCTGCCCAGGCCAATTTCCAGCTTTCAGCGCTGTCACACTTTGAATGGCAATTGCGCGGTCATGCAACACTGTACCCATATAAAATTTTTATCATTTTTTTGAGACAGACAGAGCTTTCTTTTGGTGGTATTTAATCACCTCTGGGATTTTAATTTTTTCTTAAACAAACCAAAAACCACTGAAAATTTTGAAAAAAAAAGTTTTTTCTTAGTTTTTGCTATACAATTTTGTAAATAAGTGATTTTTCTCCTTTACTGATGTGCGCTAATGAGGCTGCAGTGATGGGCACTGATAGGCTGCACTGATGGATACTGATAGATGGCACTAATGGGCATGGATGAGGAGGCACTGGTAGGTTGCACTGATGGGCATTGACAGGCATCACTGATGGGCACTGAAAGGCAGCACTGCTACATGACACTGATATATGGCACTGATAGGCGGCACTGTTAGGCGGCACTGACTGGCACTGTTAGGCGGCACTGACTGGCACTGTTAGGTGGCACTGATAGGCGGCACTGATGCGCACTGATAGGCGACACTGGCACTGATAGGCGGCACTGATTGGCAGCACTGATAGGTGGCACTGATTGGCCTTGATAGGTGGCACTGACTGGCACTGATGGGTGACATTGAAAGACAGCTAAGATGGGCACTGATTTGTGGCATTGATGTGCACTGGTATGCACTGATATGTGGCATTGAAGTGTCACTGATGGGCACTGGCACGTGGCACTGATGAGCACTGACTGCTGGCACTGATGGACACTGACAGGTGGCACTGCTGGGGCTACACTGATCATCAGGGCACACCGATCATCAGTGCCCTGATGATCAGTGTACATGTCCCCTCCGCAGAAAGCCGATTACCGGCTCTCCTCACCTCTCGAGCTGTCAGCGTGACAGCTTGAGAGGAGAGAAATGCCAATAACCGACATTTCCGTGTTTACATGTGATCAGCTGTGATTGGACACAGCTGCTCACATGACCAAGTCGACATCTTCGGGTCTTTCCGTGATCCGCTGTGTCCGAGGGAAACAGTGCACCGGCGATCGCCGTGCTGCGCGCTCCCTTCCCTTCGCGCATGTGCGATGAGAACGGAAGGACGTCATATGACGTCCTATCAGAACGAGAAAACCACCTTGTGCCCTTCATTGTACTATATGGCAGACGGAAGGTGGTTAAAAAAGGTGCACCACAGCACATCATACAAGATAATAAGAAAGCTCTTAATTTCTGGGATGACAACATCGGCAACACAATGTTCGAGGTAACCACTAAAGACAATGAGTTAGCAGCTACAATAGAAGACAAACAATTCTTGAAAATCATGGGTAAAGAGTTCTACCAAGATGATTCCAATAGTTGGGTAGCACCTCTACCATTTCATACCTCAAGAAAGAGACTACCAAACAACAAGGTACACGCAGAATCACGGTTTGTTTCTTTAAATCACAGTTTGAACCAGAAGCTTGAGATGAAAAGGCCCTTTGTGGACTTTATGCAGAAGGTGTTTGAGAGAGATCATGCTGAGCCTGCACCTCCTCTTATGGAAGGAGAAGAATGTTGGTACCTACCATGCTTTGGTGTCTACCATCCTCGCAAGCCTGATCAGATTAGGGTAGTCTTTGACTCAAGTGCTCGTCATGAAGGTGTCTCCCTCAATGACAATCTTCTCACTGGGCCTAATCTGAACAACAATCTCATAGAAGTCTTACTCCGCTTCAGACAAGAGCCAATTGCTCTTATGGCTGACATTCAGCAGATGTTCCATTGTTTCATTGTCCGTGAAGACTACAGAAACTTGCTCAGATTCCGATGGTAATAATGATGTCAACGATGAAGTCATAGACTATCAAATGAAGGTACATGTTTTCGGTAACAGTCCTTCTCCTGCAGTAGCAATTTATGGACTGAGGAAAACAGCTGAAGAGGGTGAGAAGGAATTTGGATCTGATGCAAGACAGTTCATCAAAAGGAATTTCTATGTAGACGACGGACTCAAATCTCTGCCCAATGAAGAAGAGCTATTAACCTTCTTACCAGAACCGAGAACATACTTGCCACTGCAAACCTCAGACTTCACAAAATCATCTCTAACAGCGACAAGGTCATGATAGCCTTTCCTTCTGATGACCATGCTGTCAGTGTGAAGAAATTCCAACTAGGATCTGACCTTTCTGTTACACAACGCAGTCTTGGACTGCTTTGGAATGTTAAACAAGACACATTCACATTTCAAACATCAGCCTGTGACAAGCCCTTCACAAAGCGAGGAGTATTGTCTACAGTGAACAGCATTTATGATCCGTTAGGTTTCATTACACCTATCACCACTCAGGGTAAGATACTGCTGAGGCAACTTACTTCTGAAAGCTCAGACTGGGATACCCCCTTACACAAGCAGAAACAACAAAGGTGGGAATCCTGGAAACAGTCTATAAAAGCATTAGAACATCTCCAGATACCACGCTCTTACACCCAAGCATCCTTAAGGAATGCCACCAGAAGAGAGATTCATGCCTTCTCTACGCCTGAAGAATGGCACTATGTTCCCACAAGCCTCAACCCTGCTGACCGTGGCAGTCGTGCAGTACCTACTACTGCATTTTGGTACACATCTTGGCTATATCCACCATGAAAAAAGGTTCTGCACACCTTTACTTCAGGCCTATAAAGGAACTAGTACTTCTTTTGCCCAAAAAGGAAGACAAGTCATCAACTTGATTTAAAGAAGATATCGTACACATTGCTGCCTTCTCTGAAATTGGATTTTCATGTCTCAGCCTGGACTTTTGAGACCAACATCTGTATTATGCTTAATGTTTTGCATTGTTTTCCCTTGTTCTTCCCTTCCCTCTTGTTTTGCAGATGTACCTGGAAAGAATCTTATTATTATATTGGACTTGAACTAACGTTTATTATAATAGAAATCATAGATTTCGACGGGGAGTGTCATGTTTCACATGACTGTCATATTGACTGTCATATGCCTTTTAAATGTTTTCAGTGGTTTGTCTCTGCTCCTCCCTTTCCTTTAGTTTAGCTAATGTTGCATAGATAGTCCTCCCCCTTCCCAGAGATGCATTGCAGTAAGCCTCATGGCATGGAGCGGGAAACAGCATGTTCTTTTGACCTATGGAATTTCATTGTTGTAAGATTCTCTCAGTTTATGGATTAAACTTCACAAGATCTACAAGATGTCATTCTCATTGAGTCACTGACTGTGGACCCCAACTGAGGTTGAAGTTATCGCTATCTCATCACAACTGTAAGTTACAGAGATCACACTATCAATGCTTAGATTGGATACACAGAACAACATCCCTGTTTTAGGTTTACTCCCACCTAGCTGCCAGGCTTCCAGCAGTCAAGACTCCCTTTCCCTAGAAGGAGGGAGGAAGATCAAGGGGCCTTCATTTCTTTCTTCAAGTGACACTGCTGACACAGGAAACATTTTTTTTTTCTTCATCACTGTTATTTGTACCCATATTTGTGCACTGATTTTAAACTCTTCAATCTAATGCAATGTACCACAACTATTGGTGCTATTTTGCACATACCACAAACGTTACATTGTGCCTCCTGCACTGCTATTAGCCCTGTCCCGTTCATGGGAGGGGGGGGGGAAAGGGAGCACAGTTTGCCATCTTCACCCTGAGCACTGGATGACCTTGACCTGGACTCCCTGACCTAGACTGGACTCATCAATGTAAAGTCCAGTTCTGCAGTGAACTGGAACTGAGCTAATGTGGATTCCAGCTAAATGGGGTAAATGTCAGGCTGCTCAGGTGGCTCCAGTAAGGCACCCTTTCTGTGGGATCTCCCACTCACCAATTCAACCCCTTGCATCTTGGGGAATCAGCACACAGCCTGACCGATCTATCGGTGGGACAGGGGGATCAGTGGCAGATCTCTCTGGTAACTGAGCCATAGCATCCTCTGAACTGCCCAGTAGGGTAGACTATGGAGCAACCTTAGCATCCCCATCCTCATTCAAGTCCTGTAGCTCCTCTACCAGGTTCAATGCCTCAAACAGGGATTACACCCTTTACATTGTGCCCAAGCATCCACCTGCTTGCACACCCTCTGGCATTTTGGACACAAAGGGCGCAGCAATCCGATGGACATGTCTGGGTTTGACAGTTGCCAGGAGAATGGTACTTCCTGACTGCATTGTGCCAAGTATAAAGTTTGATGGAAGGGAATTATGGTGTGGGGTTGTTTTTTAGGGGTTGGGCTTGGCTCCTTAGTTCCAGTGAAGGGAACTCTTAAGGCGTCAGCATACCAAGACATTTTGGATAATTTCATGCTCCCAACTTTGTGGGAACAGTTTGGGGCTGGCCCCTTTCTGTTCCAACATGACTGCGCACCAGTGCACAAAGCAAGGTCCATAAAGACATGAATGAGTGAGTTTGGGGTGGAGGAACTTGACTGGCCTACCAGAATCCTGACCTCAACCTGATAGAACACCTTTGGGATGAATTAGAGTGGAGACTGCACTCGTCCGACATCAGTGTCTGACCTCACAAATTCGCTTCTGGAATAATGGTCGAACATTCCCATAGATACACTCCTAAACCTTGTGGGCAGCCCCCCCAGAAGAGTTGAAGCGGGCGTCTGGAGTCTCACAGTGCAGATCTCAGTAAGGACAGCTCTGAGCCCTGATTGGAGTAAAGGGACACACCCCCATCCTCACAGGACACAGAGAGCATATAACTGAGGATGTTAATCACAGGCTGTGTGCTGGAGCTCTCCTTCCCAGTCCCTTTTTATATCTTGGTTTTAGAAGTAACTCATGAAGATAACAGAGAAGCAAAGCAGAAGAGAGAAATCCCACTCTTTGCATAGAGGCAGCTACACTGTATAGAAGGATATATAGTACTTTGTTCATAATTCATGTCTGAGGTTTACAACTGCCCACACCCAAGGACTGATAGGCTGCAATACACACACACACACACACACACAAACATATATATATATTAGGGGTTTAGATACACTTTATTGTGTGGCCCACAATAGAAGATTTCATGAACTTGTAGACGGGCGCTTACAAATGGGAGTTATTAGAGATTCTGGGCTGCACAGGAGGGAAAGGGTTAATGCCAGTTCAGTGTTTTCCCAGGCTTTTGCTCTGGATCCTGCCCTGCACACTATGGTGCACATAAAAGGGGGAAGGCCATGCTTAGGGAGGGCCCAGGGAGCTCACAGGAAAGGAGTGAAGTTCCACCCGAGAAGATGTGAGCTGCATCTACTCACAAGTTGCCTGCACGGGAACCTACCTCTTCAGGACTTGTACCACTTATGGACTACCACCTGGACAGCCAGAAGTTTGTTAGATAGTTAGGAAACGTTGCGCTTGGAATACAGTCTGTAATGCTGCAGAACCTCCAGTTCTTCAACTGTTTATAAGCCTGGTCTGAAGTTACTACAAAAGGGTGCATGAAGGATCCTGGTGTATTGAAGAACAGGACTTGTAAAATACACATGGGTAGAGGAAGGAGGCCAATACAAAGGGTTAATTCAGCAGGAAAAACAGGGGAAAGTAGTTGCCACGGGTAACCATGAGTAGCTAGTCAGGAGCAGTACCCAGTGCAGTTGACAGGTAATCCAGTAGCAAGGGGGTCAGTGTTCTGGCTTTGGCTCCCTCCCTAGCAGGTGGTTCCAGTGAGCAGTAACTGGCACTGAACCCTGTGGTATGGAGACCCCAGGTGTCTTACCGCATGGTACAGGAAAGAGAAGAGTTAGTTATGTGCACACATGAGGTCCGTGCTAGTGCACAGCGGGACCCCATTTTGTCACCTTTGAGTGAAATGGCAGAGATATGCTGGACTAGTGGAGCAGGCACAGGCTCAGTGGTGTCCCTCCTAAATGTAACATTCATGGAGAAAACGTGTGTAGTGACTACAGGATGAAAAAAATTTGTTTGGGTGCGGATTCATTTGTTGAGTCAACCATTTCATTTTGTCATATTTGTTATTTGTTAGAATGATTCATTTTCAGAATTTATGTTGTATATTTGATTTTGTATCGTATATTTGTCGTTCATATTTCAGAAGTTGTTTCAGAAGATTCAGATTCATTGATTATGTTATATTATTTCAGCAGCGACTTGCTTGTGACTTCATTGCAACTTGCATGTGACAGTGATGTTTTGCTTGACATTGGCTCTAGCCAATCATAACAGTACAGAGTGTGACACATATTATTAGACTTATAAAAATTTCTCAAGTTGCAAACAAATAAAACAAATGACTCCTAATGCATTTTTTGTTATAATAATTTAGTTTGGATTTGTTGAAATTTGTTGCAATTTTAATTTGAAGATTCAGATACATCTACAAAAAATGAAAATTTTGTCCAAATTTTGATTTGTAATGAAATGAATCGCACATGTCTATTAGTATCATGGGACGGCATGTTCACAGAGAGATTCTGTAGGTCATACAGCTGCATACAGTGTATGGCTCATCTCTAAGCCAGGGTGCTGCCTTATGGTACATGTACTCAGGGGGTTTGAAAAACTTTTTTGACCGCTGGAAACTCACTGCTAGAAAATGTAGGATAAAAACGTCAGTTTAGCCGAGTTTACCTACCGAGGGTATGCGTGTTTAGCCACATTTATGCTCGTTTGCATTTAGAAGCATTTTTAAAAGATAACCTCACGAGACCCTCTCAGATGCCCAGAATGCACTGAAAAACAGTAAATAATTAACTATTTCAGACATTTTGTGAGCAATAGAGAGAGCAGAAGCAGAGTGAGCACTACTTTCTGATGGGTGTTGCAAATGTAGCACAAGTGGCTCATGAAACATGCTTGGCACTGTGGGAGGAGCTACATAGTATTGTAATGCCTCCGCATGCATTCTGGAGTGCACACAACACTTCTTGTGCTTTTCTGCTGTGTTTTGATGTGTTCCAGTATAGTTCTGTGCAGCACGTTTTGCTATTTTTTTCCTGCACGCGAAACCTGGAACTGACTGCACTGGTGTACTAGGACCATGTGAATACATGGAAAATGCTGTGCATGCATTTTTGATTAAGAAAAAAGGCATTGGACAACACCTTGATATGGACCAGCCCAAAAACGTACCTAAACGCAAACGTGCATAAACGCGTTTACACGCGGTTACAAGCATTTGGCATTTGAAACGCCGGAAAACTCTACTCCTGAACGCAATTTTTGTGCTTTCAAAAAAATGCCTGTAACCTCAACTGCCTGTAAACAACTATGTGTACATGGACACATAGGAAAACATAAAGGAGTGTTCAGGAGCTGCTGAAAAAAAAAACGCACAACTGCTCCTAAATTTCAGTTTGGCAGTCTGCAGTGTACATGAGCCCTTAATGTTGACTCTCACATGAACGCGGCCCAGCCCCGGGGATTGATGAGTGTGTACATGAGAAAAGGTACCTCCATGTGTGTAGGGTGAGTTGGCTCCACCCACAAACTATTGATGGGTTCAGGCAAATCCAAGACATCAAATTCAGGAAAATCACAGGAGTTGTGTGAGTCACCAAGAGCTACAGATTCCTGTAAGTCTCCTAAAAGATAACCAGTACTTTGTTAATTCAGAACAAATATCAAGTTAACTTTAGAGCAGGACTCTACTTGGTTTATCACATCCTTGTTCACATGCCAGAGTTAAAATGGTTATGTCTGGCTAAACAAGTTGTTGGTGGTTTGCCCCCTAGGGGCAGATGCTGCACATGCAAACCATTATTCCTTGTTTAAAGTAGAACTCCACACTTTGCCACTCTCTGAATAGCAACGTACTCATGCAGAAAATCCAGAGACACTGTGATATTATATAGCATTTAAAAGAGGCACGCTGAGCATATTCCACTCTCCAACAGCACACCGTGTCTTCACATGAAGCCTACTGTTGTGCACATTGAGCAGGATTCCCTTCCATGACTCCCAAGCCACATAGTGGGGACGCTAGCCAGCCCAGTTCCTCACCATATCAGGGATGCCGATACCTGCCCAGTCACTTACTTCTTACACTATCTGCTAACTACTGTATTAGACATCCCAACCTTGAAGGCTTTATGTGTAGTACACTCTGGTATACTTAACCACAATGTTTAACCTGTAACCACTTGTAGTGCTGCTCAAGGTACTCTGCTGGTAAAAAAAATGTGGTGTCTCACAGCGGAGTAAGGGTGCAAACCAGGGGCGGACTGACCATTTGGAAACTCGGGCACTGCCCGAGGGCCCGGGGTCAGTAGGGGGCCCCATAAGATGCCCCATAGGATGCCCCTGGTACTTTTTTCATAGGCTTTTTTGAGTTTGGGCAAGGACACAGGGGTCCCATGATCCCCTATTGCCCGGGGGCCCCATGAGTTGTCAGTCCGCCCCTGGTGTAAACTGTCTTGTGCTTGACCAGAAAGCAATGAAGCATGAGGGGATGAGAGACATCACACACCACTAGCTCAACAGGCAGAGAGCAATGTGAAGCCTTGAGCTTCTCATGAGCCATGCACTGATGCATTTTGCCTCATTTACCAGGGCTTAGTCCTAGGGTGAAGGAAAGGAGAAAGACAAATCTATTTATGCATCATACACCGCATGAAAAAAGTAAGATTGATTGTGAAAGCAACATATGGAAACAGTGCTGAAAAAAGCTTTTAAAGAGATAGCTACCTCCCTTGCCCTCAAAATCCCTCAAAATCTGATTACATCATTGTCAGGAGGCAGCTATCTCTTTAATAGCTTTTTAACCCTGCTTCCCTGTGTTGTTTTCACAATTATTATTATTATTACAGTATTATAAAGCGCCAATAGTTTGCTCAGCGCTGTACATTACAGAGGGGGACAGAACATGTGACAGAACAATACCAATACAATGCAAAACATGAGGGGTTTGAGGGCCCTGCTCTTTCGAGTTTACAATCTAGGAATTAACCACTTGCTGACCAGCCAGTAATAATTTTACGGCTGGCCAGTGGCTCCCCTGGGCAACACGACATACCCATATGGCGCTCTGGACTCCATAGTTTACAGGTGCAAGCGCACACCCCCTGCTGCTCTGTGCTGCAGTTGGTCACAGCACAACTTTGTCAGCAGGCTACAGTCAATGATTTTGGTTGTAAACTTGCTGATCAGTGTGGCCAACCACAGAACAGAGATCTTTGTGCACAGGATCCAGCTGGTTCCTTCTCTCGGGTCTCAGTGACTGTTCAGAACTGAGATCAAGGAGAGACCCAGCCAGATCTATGAGTAAAAGCAGAACACATACACTTGTTAGGCACACAGATAACCCCTTGATTGCCCTCCTGATCACCCGTCACCCAACCAGTGTCATTAGTACAGTATCAGTATGCAGTATTATCACTAATCACTGTATTAGTGTCACTAGACACATCAGATAGTATCAGTGTTCTGTCTCCAGCAGAGGACTTCATCATACTGTCCTCCCTACAATATTTAATTTGGCCACTAGAGGTTGCCCAGAATAAATATACTGTTTTACAAACTGTTTACCTTTAATAAAATTCCCATCATCCTTCATTCTCAGAAAAGTAAACAGGTGCATCCTGCAAACTCAGATTCCATCTTAGAACTCAGGGAGAGAAGCCAGCCCTCACTGCAGCACATATTACAGACTAAACTTGCATCCCCTACAGGCAGCATCACAGGTGAGCATGGATGTATTGCCATCTGCAGCCTAGTTATTTCATTATGTTTCATACATTGTTTGTATGTACTTATGTTTTTCCCATAGCTTCACCCACCCTGTTTTGTTAATAAAGCTTTAAGATTACATTCATTCTGGGATTTTAATAATAATAATAATAATAATAATAATAATAATGTACATTATGTTACCATGCATTCAACACCCATTGCTGTTGGCATTTCTATCTTGAGTAATCAGCCTGCTAACTCCTTTTAATATTGCTGTAAAAATGTATATTGTATGAGGCGGCGGTGCCTCCTTTTTAACAATAAACAGCTTGACTTTTTTTATTATATACTTCACTATGGAAGTGTTTTTTTTTTTGTATCCAACATTTTTTTCCATGCTGATACTGATGCAAGTGCCTCTGTTCCTGGTGGAACTGCTTCTGGATCGAATCATGAGCACATTTGACCATTTATGATTTAATGGTCCACCAAATATAGCAAGGGGAGTCTGTGTGTCTGTGCATCTGGTGGTGGATATCCTGTGGTGGTGGAAGACATCGCACCCTATGTGGCTGGCCATCTTTACTTAAGGATTGATTATTTATTTGACACTTTTTGTTTGATTTATGAACATTATAACTTTTGGTTCACATCACATGGTACAATTTATGCATAAACAAAGACACATTGTAATTTAATTAATTTATTTGTGCATAATTTATGTGGAGCTACACAATTTTGTATGTTTATGAGATTTTTTTCAGTTTCTAATAAGTGCTTTTAGCCCTGTTTTTGTTTTATTGAATGTCAGTTGGTATCACGGTCGTCTAGCTGCTGCTTGTTTAGTATAAACATTTTTTGACCTAGCGCAGATATTAGTTTATAACACAGTCTGGGATATTGCGCAATAGGAGGGTTTAAGCTGCATGTTGAGTTACAACCAAGGAAATGTGTAGCGAGGACAAAACAGTGAACAGCAACTACCCAGCAAGCAGGATACATAGTGACTACACAAGGCCTGCTACACTGTCAGCCCAGCCACTTGCATATGACAACATAATCACTACACAGTCAAGCACTTCCACAAGCAACATGTAGCAGAGTCAGGCACTTTCACTTAAAACAAAGTACCACGTCTCTGGTTCCTCCAGATCCTCATCTGCAAGTAATACCTTAGCTATTGCTCATGAGAAAGCTGAAGCCGCAAAAGTCAGAGCAGCCTTTTCTGAGCAAGAATTGCAGATAAAAAAGAGAGCGTGATTAGAGGCTGAGAAGGTGCAACATGAAGAATCCTTGGAAATGCAGACAGCCCTACTAGAAGCAAACCTAGAGAAACTTACTGCAGAGGAAGAAGTGTTGGTTGCTATATGTGCAGCAGAGTCCTTAGAATTAGTCGTATACCCTGGTAGTGAACACTGAAAAACTGTGCTCTGTCTAGAAGCTGAGCCTCAAGAGGGTTAAACCAGAGACTCTTAAAATGTATGTCTAGCACCTCACCTTTTCAACATGGCAATACACAGACAGAATGATATGAGTTATTTACAGGACTTGAAAAGTTTAATGACTGCTCTGAAAGCTATAAGAGGCTTAGGCCTGTCATGTAGTGAAGAGATAGACTTCCTGATCAAATGTCTTGGAAATTAGTCAGCTGAACATGCAAGGTAAATTAGGACAATAAATATGAACTACCCAGACATTGGCTTTAAAGTGATCTGGGATAGACCTGATGGATGTTATAGCTCAGCAGAAGTGATAGAAAGAGCACTATTCAAAAGACTTGATAGCTTTCCTGAGGTGCCTAACAAGGCCTATAAGAAAATTAGCAAACTAAGTGACTTACTAAAGGAACTTCAGGTAGCCTAGCCAAAGCTGAAGGGGACTTACAAGGACTTGTTTTCATTCACACAACCAGAGGTGTCAACCCCATTGTACAAAAGCTACCCTATAACTTACAAGAGCGATGGATCACACATGGCTCAAAAATAAAAAGACAGCATAAAGTTGCATTTCCCCCTTTTCTCTGTTTTTGTGGACTTTGAAAGCCAGAAAACTAGGACAAGAGATGATCCTAGTTTTTACTTCACATTGTCATGTGCTACTCCTATAGGACTGAACCCTAACAAACCTCCAGTAGCAGTCCACAAAACTAATGTGACTCCTCCAGATTCTTTTCATAGGTCTGCCAGTTCCGCTAACTCAAAGACAAAGATCCTAGTAAACAGTGTCCATTGCACCGGAAGCCACATCCTCTTTTAAAATGCAGAGCCTTCAGAGAGAAGTCCACAGAAAAACACAAAGCCTTATGTATATAAATGGCTGGACGGGAGCAGCGCAGGGGCGGGGGGCCTTTATAAACATCCTTACCGCTTACCTGCTTGTGCGCTCTCCCTGGGAGCGCGCAGCACCGCGATCCGGTGCCCGCTGTGTCTGGAGGACACAGTGGAACACCGATCATTGTACGGGATCTCTGTGTGAGGTCCAGATCATGTGATCACTGATTGGTCAATCAGTGATAACATGGATAGTAGTAAACAAGATGTCATTTCTGACATCATTGCTTACTACGTGTGAAATCTGTGAATAATCACAGAGATCACATGGTACAAGGCTATTCACAACAGCCTTGTACCATGTGACAAGCTGTGACCAATCACAGCTCACACAGTATTTCTCGATGGCTGCAAGAATGCAGCCAGAGAGAAAGAGAAATGATTGCTTTTACAGCCTTTATGGCCAACAGTCCTTCTCCTGCAGTTGCTGTATATAGACCCAGACATTCCACTCAGGAAGGCGGGGCTGAGTAAGAGTCAGATGCTAGACAATGCATAGAAAGGACTTTTATGTAAATAGCTGTTTAAAATCTCTACCTTCCAATGAGTCTGCAATTAGTCTCCTAAAAGAGCACAGCAAATATTAGCCTGCTCCAAGCTTCATAAAATTACTTGCCAACAGTAAAGAAGTGATGGAAGCTTTCTCTTCCTGACATCACTCTAAAGGTCTAAGAGAGTTTGATTTAGGGACAGACTCTTTACCTGTACAACACAGTCTTGGTCTACTATGGGACTTGAAATCGGATTCCTTTACCTTGCAGATAAGCACAGAGGAAAAACCTTTCACTGGTAGAGGCGTCTTGCCCATGATTAATAGCCTGTATGATCTAAGCACTGCTAGAGACCTAACTCCTGAAGCATCTGACTGGGATACCCCACTGCCTCTTGATAAAAGAAACTCTTGGGTAGAGTGGAAAAATTCTCTGATAGCTTTATCTAATCTGCGTGTTTCATACCAATATGGTCCGACACCACTGGTGAGTACAGACTTACTGCCATCTGCCGCCTGGTTATTTCACTGTACTTTTATATGCTTTATACATGGTTATCTGTTATCTACATTGTTACATACTTATCTGTTTTTCACAATAGTTTCACCCACCCTGTTTTGTTAATAAAGATTCAAGATTACATTCAGTCAGGTTTATTGCAGAGTAGGTGAGTTTAGCTGCATGTCGAGTTACACACAAGGAAATGTGCAGTGAGGACAGAACAAGCATTGTAATAGTGATACAAACAGTTATTATTGACAATCCGGTATAAGCTTACATGAAAAATCTCCTTTCATACTGTGATTGCTGTCTATCTATTGGCCATCTCTTTCTACAATTTCCTGGATTCTCTGCATGCTTTGCAGCTTCTCCTCTACTGTTTACTTTCAATTTCTAAGGAATATACTGTATATCCCATGGTACTTTGCTCTCTATAAGCATTGATCAATGTACTATCTCCATCTCCTGTTACTCCTCTACACAGTACCTCTGTAGTTCAGAAGGCAGGCTCTGTGAAATGTGTGACACAGCAGTGCTGACTCACAGTGCATAGTGACTACATAGCACAGAATTCAAGGAAGTAAATGGGTTGAGATCTTTACAAGGTAAATTCTAGATCTTTCAGATTAACCGAAATAGGCTTAAGGAGCATCTAGAGAGATCAGGGATGACTTGTGTTAAAGCTCTTTTACTGTTCGGTAAGTATATGTAAATCATTTAATGTTCATAGTCCCTTTACATGGCCACACCCATACAGTGTATGAAGGAGTAGGATTTCTGTGCCCAGGAGTCACAGGTATATAAATCCATGACAGACTGACAGATGCTACAATTGTATGACCATTGACATGTTTACATCTGTACAGGTGGAGATACACTATATTGCCAAGCGTATTGCGACCTCCAGTCACCTCCATGGACACAGGTGTATAAAATCAAGCACCTAGGAATGCAGACTGCTTCTACAAACATTTGTGAAAGAATGAGTTGCTCTCAGGAGCTCAGTGAATTCAAGCGTGGTACCGTGATAGGTTGCCACCTGTGCAATAAGTCCATCCATGACATTTTCTTGCTACTAAATATTCCACGATCAACTGTTAGTGATATTATAACAAAGTGGAAGCAACTGGGAACAACAGGAACTTGGCCATGAAGTGGTAGACGATGTAAAATAACAGAGCAGGGTCAGCGCACAGTGCGCAGAAGTTGCCAACTGTCTGCAAAGGCAATAGCTAAAGACCTCCAAACTTTGTGTGGCCTTCAGAATAGCACAACAACAGTGCATAGAGAGCTTCATAGAATGTGTTTCCATGGCCGAGCAGCTGCATCCAAGCCTTACATCACCAAGTACAATGCAAAACGCTGGATGCAGTGGTGTAAAGCACGCCACCACTGGACTCTAGAGCAGTGGAGATGTATTCTCTGAAGTGATGAATCACACTTCTATTTCTGGAAATCCGATGGACTTGTTTGGGTTTGGCAGTTTTCAGGAGAACAGTACTTACCTGACTGCATTGTGCCAAGTGTAAAGTTTGGTGGAGAGGGGATTATGGTGTGTGGTTGTTTTTCAGGGGTTGGGCTTGGTCCCTTAGTTCCATTGAAGTTCCAGCTCCATTGCATATGCTTTTATGCACACAAAAAAGGATATCATTTAGTCTAACGGAGCCTATCTTAAAGAAGAATTTCCTTAAAGGGGAATTCTGCAGACTCTGATGTAGGAATGAACCCTGTAGATTCTGATGTAAGAGGGAACTCTGTGAACTTTATATCAGAGTCCCCTCTTACATCAAAGTCCACAGAGTTCCCTCATACATCAGAGTTCTCCTTTACATCAGACTCTGAAAAGTTCTCCCTTACATCAGAGTCCACAGAGTTCCCCCTTACATCAGAGTTACCCTTTAAATCAGAGTCCCCAGAGATTCCGATTACATCAGAATTCACAGAGTTCCCCCTTACATCAGAATCTGTAGGGTTCCCACTTACAGTGCAAGAAGGAATTCTGTGGATGTAAAGGGAAACTCTGATGTAAGGGGATCCCTGGTCACCAGAGCCCCCTTTTCTTACACAAGAGTCCTCAGAGTTGTCCTTTACTTCTGAATCTGCATGGTTCCCCCTCACAGTGCAAGGGGGAACTCTGCAGACCCTGATGTAAAGGGGAACTTTGATTTAAAGAGGAATGCTGAAAACCATGATGTAAGGAAGAATGCTGCAGACTTTGCTGTAAAGGGGAACTTTGAGTAAGGTGGTATCTGGTCACCAGTCCAAAGTATTCCCCATTACATCAGTATCTGCAGAGTTCCCCTTTACATCAGGGTCTGCAGAGTTTCCCCTTGCACTCTAAGAGGGAACCCTGCAGACTCTGATGTAAAGAGGAACTGTGTGCACTCTGATTTAAGGGGGAACAATGTGATCTCTGATTTCAGTATCTCTGACAGTGACCTGTTTAGTGTGACCACTGTCCCCTTCCCCTCCTCTGTGTGCATGACAGGTATAGCTGTGTCATACTGACAGCACACTACCTGTACCCTCTCCGGTCCGACTGTCCATGGCTCGGAAACCTCACTTCCCTCTTTAGCTAGTACCCTCACTCACAGCCACCATCATTGTCCCGTCCTGAACTCCGATTTATCCCAGGCTGGTCAGCAGGTTCCCTCTGAGACTCTGACTGTCCCAACTTCATTCTCAGCAGGCAGAACAGAAGCTGCGGTAGGCAGCACGACAAAGTGGAGCAGCTGGAAGAGGAAGTTAGATCTTACTCCTGTGAATGCTGAGGCCTCTGTGCACCTAATTGGTTGCTAGGACACTAGGTGGACCTAGCAACCAATAGTTTTATTCTGACTCAGATTGTTGTGATAGCAATTTATCCCCTGTGAGACCTCTATGCCTAGCCTGTATAAGCAGATATAATCACTGTGGGCAATCCTTATCAGATAGTTGAACTCACCAATACATCCAGAAGTTTCTTTATTCTGTACATGTGACAACAGGATACAGCAGAATGAATGGTTTCCAGTATTATGCGGTCAAAAGATGATACTTTCTGTAGCGTACTATGCAGAATACATGTGTCCCTGTTACATGTGGACTGTAAGCTGCATCCATGACACAGGAAATGCTGTACTCAAGAAGAAGGGAGGAGCTTCATGTGCAAAGGAATTGTGTCATAGATCTCAGGGAGGTAATATGAAAAACAAGTGCATTACCAAATAAGGCCACTGGATGGCAGCATATAACTAACTATAGAAATGGTACAAAGAATAAACTATATGAATTCTCATGTACATTAACATAAATATTAAGTGTGTAACAGCATACTCCCCGTCTGGCATTGGAAATGTCACCATTTAAACCATAACGGTAGTTATACAATTGCAAATTAACAACAGCGCAATTTGCTTAATGTCTTGAAGACCTGAAAGACATAAAAAAGAGAACATGCATATAGTGCAACAATTATAACGTAAGGCTTCAAGTTGTATCAATTAAAGTTCAAGACACTTCCTTCTTGAAGTCACAGGTTGGATCCAGCAGCATACGCAAGCAAGTTCATTCTCCAAAGGGCAAGAGCAGAACAAGTTCCGTCATAGATCTGCTGAAAGTCTTTACAGTCCCTTGTCTGGCAACTTTCACCTCCACCTTGCGTACCTTGCTGTCATCACTAGGAATGCTCATTACAATGAGTCCCATAGGACACTCCATTCTTTCAGCTTGCTGATCCTTCAGCAGAACGAGATCTCCAACTTTAATGTTAGTGTTCAGGCGTTGCCATTTTCTGCGTCCTTGCAGAGTAGAAATATACTCCATTCTCCAACGATTCCAGAAGCAGTTGGAGAGGTGTTGTACTCGCTTCCACTGGTCATAGCACAGATTTCCTGCTTTAAAGTTTCCAGGTGGAACAGGAACGGACCCAAGCTTCTGGGTAAGTAGAGTAGCTGGGGTAAGGATAATTGGGGTCTCTGGATCTGTAGAAACTGGAACAAGTGGTCTTGAATTGATTATGGCAGATACTTCTGCCAGGAAGGTGGTTAGAATCTCATGGGTAAGTCTTGTGGAGTTCAAGTCCATAAGCATAGAGTCCAGTATTTTTGTGTGATGCCTATCATTCTCTCCCAAGAGCCACCCATGTGGGAAGAATGAGGAGGATTGAAAATCCATGTACAGCCCTTTTCAGCTAAAAGGTCTTGGATTGGCCTAGAGTTGAGCTGTAACTCTCGACAGGCTCCAACGAAATTAGTTCCACAAAGTTCAAGCCTAGGAATTGTGTGCTCAGGCTTAGGTGCTAACTTAGCTTTCCCAAACAGAAACCCTATGTGGGTTTGATTAGAGTCTATTACCTTGAGGTAGGCAACAGCTGCTATGGCCTCAGTAGATGTATCTGAGAAGATGTGAAGCTCTTTTCTCTGACTTGTAGCAAGGGAAGCTGAGGTGTAACAGCGTGGTATACTGATTCCATCTAAGGCATGTAGAGATTGTTTCCAAGACTCCCACTTTGGAAGCTTGTCTGTAGGCAGTGGAGCATCCCAATCTTTAATAGACTCTGAGAACTGTCTAAGTAAGGCTTTACCTTGTATGGTGATGGGAGCCACAAATCCCAATGGATCGTATAAGCTGTTCACCACTGACAGAACACCACGCTTGGTAAATGGTTTGTCTGCAGAGCCGACTTGAAAGCCGAAGGTATCTTTTAATAAGTCCCACCGTAGGCCCAGACTTCTCTGTACAGGTGGCATGTCCACCCAGTGGCATGATCGCCAGGTTGAAAGGCTTTCATAACAGCGACACTATTCGAGGCAATCTTGTGTAGTCTGAGGTTAGCCTCGGAAAGCATACCTTGTGTCCTTTGGAGCAGGTCTATGGCTTCTTCGTCTGTAGGTAAAGACTTAAGTCCATCGTCAATATAAAAGTCTCTCTCAACGAAGTGTCAAGCATCCGCACCATACTCCTTTTTACCATCAAGGGCAGTCCTTCGTAAACCATATGTTGCAACAGCGGGTGAGGGACTATTTCCAAAAACATGTACCTTCATGCGGTATTCAATGATCTCTTTGTCCATGTTGTTGTTACGGTGCCACAGAAACCTTAGGAGGTTCCTATGGTCTTCACGTACAATGAAGCAATGAAACATTTGCTCAATATCAGCAGTTATGGCAACTGGTTCTCTTCTAAATCTCATAAGTATACCTACAAGATTGTTGGTTAGATTTGGGCCAGTGAGAAGAACATCGTTCAGGGATACGCCTTGATGCTTGGCACTGGAGTCAAATACTACCCTGATTTGTTTTGGCTTACGTGGATGATACACTCCAAAGAAAGGCAGGTACCAGCATTCATCTTTGAAGTGGTGGCGCTGGTTCAGCGTGATCATTTTCAAAGATCCTTTTCATAAAAGCAATGAAATGCTCCTTCATTTCATGCCTGTTCTTTAGTGTTCGTTGAAGTGAGTTGAATCTGGATAGAGCCTGTACATGATTGGTTGGGAGTGTGGCCCTTGCAGCACGAAGAGGTAATGGTGCGATCCAGCTGTTAGACTCATCCTGGAAGAATTCTTCGTCCATTATTTTGATGAACTCTCTATCTTCAACTGACAAGGCTATTTTGTTGTCATCACTTGTAGTACAAAACACTGTGGTATCTAGGTTGTCATCACAAAGAAGAGGAGTAACATCAGGTACTTGGATGATGTCAAGAGGCTTCTCCTTTACTTCATAATGGTGAGGGCACTGTTTGAAGTGGGATGCACGTCCATTTCCCAACATGTAAATTTTGAAGGAGTGGATCTCAGATGACGTTATGTTCAGGCATACATCGCCCACTATTACCCAGCCTAGGTCAAGTCTTTGTGTATAAGGGGCATCGTCAGGTCCATCGCATTGGTCGCGTACTTTATGTACTCTGAGAATGTCTCTTCCTAGCAGGACCAAGATTTCAGCACTCTTTTCCATCTCATCAGCAAGGTGCCTTAAGTGAGGATGATGATATGCAGCTTCTGGAGTAGGAATCTCTCCTCTTTCGTCTGGTATCTGATCACACTCAACTAATGTTGGGAGGGGTATGCCTTCTCCATCCTTGATATGAGAGACCATGAATCCATCGACCCTTCTGCCAAAGGTCTCTACACGACCAGAACAGGTTCTGAGAGTATACGGTGTGGCATGACCTTCTAAGCCAAAGATCTCAAAGAATTTAGGCTTAACCAGGGATCTGTTGCTCTGTTCATCTATTATGGCATACATCCTATCAGCTTTCTCAGGATGATCCTTTGGGTATATCTTGACGAGGCATATCTTGGCACAGCATTTGTAATCCAGTCCCTCTCCACAGACTTCTGTGCATGAAGAAGAAACATTACTTTTGGCTAGAGCATGACTTTGTTGCTCCCCGCCATAATTTGAGTCAGGGGTTGTTGACCAAATCTATGGAATATGAAATATAATATTTCCTGATATGATTTGATTAACCTTAATGAGAGTTCTTTGACCAAGAGTGAAAGGTTTAACACAACAACCAATATTTATTGGTGAATAGTAGGGAGGTCTAAACTAACATACCACAATCTATCGATTTAACAATAAGAAAAAGAGAAACAAAATGTATATGATTCAACCAATGAATTAAAGCATATACTATTCATACCCTAAACCCACAAACAGCAAGACAGACAACACATACAACAATCATGTATACATGTAAGTGCCAGAGAAAAGTCCTGATATTTACCAATTTTTGATTGAAAAAGATACTTTATTACATACGTATAAAAAAACATGATACTCGTTATCGGGGTACATCTCACCCTATACTACGACGCAGCGCACCACATTGCAATATAGTTCCAAGCATACGATAAATACATTCAATAAATAAATACATTCACTCAGCGGTATGATGCCTGACGTGATGTGCGTGGCGGACGAATCCCCAGACCAACACGTCATGCATAACGCCGCTTACCCCGAGACCATAGCATCCTAAAACAAAGAACATTTCCTAACATTACAGAGTCATGCAAAAAAACGGATGTTACACTTTACAATAAGCATCGGGTGTGTGGGGGGGAAGGGGAAAAAGAAGGGGACACAGGCCCGAAGCTTTATTAAAGGGACAAAGACACGCAAGGGGGAGTAGGGGGAAGGGGAGATCTTCAGACGTCCTCTTCCTCCTTAAAGTTCATCAAGGTATAGTCTCTGAGCAGACTGAGGATCAGTCTGCGGCAGTCCTCAATGGACATCCTCTCCCGCTGGTGGATAAGGCGCTTCCTGGCGCACCATAAAGCGTCCTTAAAACAACACAGCACCCACCAGGCGCTGTCAATGTCCTCCAGAGAAAAAGTTCCACAGAAAAGTCCATTCAACACCCCAAAGTGTGTGATGGCTGTCTGTGGCACAAAGTCCTTGAGTTCAGGTTCCAGGGCCCTCAACAGGTCCTGAGCAAAAGAGCACTCCCAGAAAACGTGATGACCCGTTTCCTCCTGGATGATGCAGAAGGGGCAGTGTCTGTATCTGCTCAGGTTCCTGGCATGCATAAATGTCCTGAGAGGCAACCCCCCTTGGATTGCCATCCATGCCAGGTCCTTGTGCCTGTTGGTGAGGATGTTTGAAGAAACATTCCTCCAGACCACCTTGCAGGTGTCTGAAGGCAGGCCTGGAACCGACTCCAAAATGTCATTTACCAATGGTGTAGCATGGGGGCCCCCAGGATCGGTGGATCTTCTCTCTTGTCTTCCCCCAAAACCTACCCTGATATACACCTATCTCCCATACACTTGCATGGGGCCATCCTGATTGGTAGAACTATCCAATCCATCTTCCATATCTGACGCATTTCATCCAGGATTGGACAGTTTCCCCATCCCATATCGCTTACATAACTCAGCCCCATCCCAGAGCCTCCCCTTTTAGTGATAAAATTACATATGCCAGGTCATGGCACCGAGGCGTCCGGATCCAGGCTTTCTCATCAAAATTCCCTCCATTATTGAGAGTTTGGAGGGAACCTTAGGTCATAGCCTGGTAAAACTGCATTCCCCAGATAGCCATCACCATTGCATATCTAAAGAGAGGGTACTTTGAAGTGGTCCTCATACAAACAGATTTAAATGGCCTGGTCTAGATCGTTATGTGGGCCCCATAAAGTCTGAGATAAGGTAGTTAATTTAGTGGTTGCCTCCTCTCACATAATAGAACATTTCATGTGGCATGCACATGTTTACACACCAAACATTCCTCCAATACAATACAAAGCTATCTCTACAACTTGATCACTTGTTTCAATGTCTATGTACAACACACCTCTATCAAACCAAGCTCTGATATTTCCAGCTTTGTAACTTGGTTAACACATAGTTAGAAAAATATCTATTTACAGTTGCTGATGAAGATTATACATAAACCCCCCATAAGTCAACAGGGTTGAGGTAGGTAGCTGCTGCGGGTTGTCTAGAAGTGGAGTAGGATGCATGGCTGTAACATTTCTGTCGCTACCGCATTCTGTGCACTTGATGACAACTTTACAGTCTTTAGCAAAGTGGTTATAAGAAGCACAGCACTTGTAGCATATTCCAAGTTTCTGGAGAATCTCCCTGCACTCTTGTAAAGTCTTTGCCCTAAGCCCATGACATTTCTTAAGAGGGTGAGGCTTCTTGTGAATAGGACACTGACAATTAGGGTCTTTATCTCTGGCATCCACAATGCCTTGGTCAGTAGGTGAGGTTGTGGAGGGTGAGATGTCTGTCCTTTTAACAGATATTGCTCTAGTACAGTCTCTACGTTTAGCTGCTGTGTTATCATACCTTGAGGATGATGAGGATGAAGCAGGCAAGTTTGGTTCACTGAAGCTGAAGCTGGGATCGTTTCTCATCCAGGCTTGATCACTAATAAACCTGCAAAAGTATAAGAATGGAGGAAAGGATACGTTATAGTCTCTTTAGTACCTTGAGCCCTGTTGTGCCCATTTCTCTTTCAGGCCGTATGGCAGTTTAGACACCACTGGGTTGACACCATGAGCGGTGTCCAGGAAGCTTAGTCCAGATAGACATGGGTCTGTCTTTGCCAACTCTAGCTCCATGAGGAGGTCACTTAGATCTTGGAGCTTGCGATAGTCTTTGTTTCCTATTTTTGGGAAGTTTTGCAGTCTCTTGAATAGAGCACTCTCTATGGCTTCAGAGCTACCATAGGCTTGCTCAAGTCTTGCCCATGCAGCAACAAGATCTGCGTCTGGGTGGTCAACATGTACTGTTCTCAGTCTTTTAACACGATCTGCAGATTCTGGTCCCAGCCACTTTATGAGCAAATCAAGTTCTTCCTTAGTAGTAAGGTTGAGATCAGCAATAGCAGCCTTGAAGGTTGCTAGGGAAGCTGCTTCCTCCCCTTCCATCTGCAGAATCTTTATTTGGGAATCTGCCTCTGCTTGTTGAGAAGCCATTTGTGCTTGGAGAGCTTTGCTTTGAGCTTCCATCTCTGCTTGCTGAGCTACCTTGCGTGCTTCTATCTTTGCTTGCTTTCTGGTAAAAGAGCTTTGTGCCTTTTTTGATTCAGCATCAGCGCGGGCCTCTATTAGCTTATCGCTTAATGTCGAACTTCTGGAGCGAGAGGATCTAGAAGAAAGTGCAGTGCGCTTGGTTGAGGTGGATCTGTGAGATCTGGTCTCCTGCAGTTGAGTAATGTGGAGTTCTGCTTTAAACTTAGCATTTTACACTGCAAGATCCCTTTGTTGGTTTAGTGCATCAGTTCTGGTCAGTTCTGATGAAGAATCCTCTATATTAGAGTCCTGCAAGAAAGCTGAGTATTTTACAGACAGCCGCTGGTAGCGTTCATACGCAGCAGATAGGCGATTTATAGAGTCTCTTAATTCAGCTGGTTGATCATTAAAGTGTGACAAAACTGACATGCATTGTGAACTTCGGTCCCAGAGGTCTGACAGATTACTGGAGAACTCATCTCTAGTGGCTTCATAGTTTTCCCTGAGTTTCTGTTTCAGTTTTATTGTACGTTTGGGTTTTACGCTCTGTTCAGGAATGTCTGCAGACTCTGCTCCCTGTACGTCTGCTGGTTCAGAGGAATGATGTATCTGCGTTGGTTCGGCCATAAAGGAGGGTTCAGAGCCTTGTCTAGACATTTTTACTGTTCTGCAAAAATTGGTACTGTCTCTTTAAGAAGACAAACAGCAGCTTAGACAGGTGGGGTAACGCAGTTCAATGCAGAGAAACAGTTTTCAACATCCACATGAAGTGCAGTAAGCTTGTGCGACCATGTGCTTTGCAAGATGGCGGATGGCACTGAGCTTGATTGCAGATTAGGCACACACATATACACAGCAGGCTGTAGGGATTCTATGCATCTTTTGACTATTCTGACTCAGATTGTTGTGATAGCAATTTATCCCTTGTGAGACCTCTATGCCTAGCCTGTATAAGCAGATATAATGACTGTGGGCAATCCCTATCAGATAGCTTGAACTCACCAATACTGTGTTCATTCAGAAGTTTCTTTATTCTGTACATGTGACAACAGGATACAGTAGAATGAATGGTTTCCAGTATTATGCGGTCAAAAGATGATACTTTCTGTAGCATACTATGCAGAATACAAGTGTCCCTGTTACATGTGGACTGGTAGCTGCATCCATGACACAGGAAGTGCTGTACTCAAGAAGAAGTTGTAAAACAAGTCCTTGTTTGCCTGTGTTATAATTCACCACCTATTGGAATGTCATCTCACAACAGGTTTCCCCTATGGATAGCCTCCAAGGTACACTTAAACTCAGAAGACACAGGTAGGCCTTGCCTGAAAATCTGTCTCTTTGGTCTCAGAGCCATAAGTGTCAACTTCTTAAAGCTATAGTTTAGCTATATCTGCCCCATTTAGAGGTCCTGTTATAGGCAGTGTAAGCAACAAAGAATATTTATCAATGGAGTGAAGATTTCTACAGCATCCAGCTGCCTGCACTGAGTTGGACACTCTTCATTACAAATAAGTAATGTCACTAAATCGAAGAGTTTAAAAAAATGCAAATCTTCAGCTTTAGGCTTGTATCACCACTTATAGGCATATTTTCGGATTGGATTCTACAAACCAATTTTATGGAGTATGGGTAAGCATAGTAGGTTGGACCACCTTCAACATCAGTTCCAAAGACCAAAAATATTGGACATGTTTGGCTCCGGTTGGAATTCAGGAGACTGGTTCTGGCTGGCGATCAGGTTCTGCTGACACTGTACTGCTGTTGCAATGATCAGAACACTGTTGCTAATTTGAATGACACTGGCACTGGTGTGGATAATGATCAGGATAATGTTGCTGTCTTCACTGTCTCTGCTGGTTACACTTTAACTTGTTTGGTTGTGATAAGGAATACTGTTGCCAGCTGCACTGGTCTGGTAACCCTAGAACTGGAGTGGCAGCAAGTTTAGAACACTCTTGCCTGGTTCATACTGGTGTGGTGATGATCAAGAACACAGTTGTTCGCTCACACTGGTCTGGTGACACTGTGACTAATGTGACTAACAATTAGCAACATTACTGAAGGCTTATACTGAAATGGTGACACCTAATTGGTCTGGCAGAGATCAGAAACACTGTAGCTTGCTCACACTAGTCTAGTAGTGATCAAGAAAACAGTTGCTGGTGTACACTGATCTGGCATCATGGACACTGGCCTGGTGGTGATAAGGAACACTGTTGCTGGTGTCAGTGACATAGGTTTGGCATCAATCAGGGAAATTGGCTGACTGCACTGGTCTGGTGACACTTACTTGTGTGGCTAATAATCAGTTGCTGGCTGCACTGCTGACACTTGCAACTGGTGTGGCAAATAATCAGTTGCTGGCTGCACTGGTGACATTTGTAACAGGTGTGGCTAGCGATTAGGTACACTGTGGCTGACTGCACTCATTTAGTGACCCTGGGATTGATATGTATAGTGATCAGGGACACTGTATGTGGCACTGTGTTACACGGTAAAACACTGACCAAGTCACTGACAGTAGACATGGCTCTGTTTCCTCTCACAGGTGTCTGATCTGTGAAAGGTAAACAAAGCCAATGGCTGCAATATGCAGCCTTTGTTTACTTTTGTGATCGCTGTAATTGGTCACAGCAATCACATGGTACAGAAGGACACAACAATAACAGAGCATGCCACTATATGCCCTAAAGGGCGCACCTGAGGCATGGGAGGACACTTCAATATGCCCTCCCACCATGAGGAGTGAGCCAAACAGGCATTTTTATAAATCCCTCAGAAGACAACTAGTTAAGACAATAGTAATACATAGTGTATATTGTTTTTTAAAGCGGAGTTCCACCCAAAAGGGGAAGTTCTGCTTTAAAGATTGGTCCCCCGCTCCCTATTAAGAATTGGCACCTTTGGGGAGCGGGGGGGGACCGGGTACTTGAATTTGACAGGTACCCGCTCCCACTTCCGCTATGATCACCTAGGTGATCGGAAGTGGAAGTTGTCCTCCTACCCTCCATCTCCTTAGTCTTTTGGGACACGTGACAGGTCTCAGAAGACAATGGGGCCATTCAGGAAGCGCAGCGCTACTTGCGCTTGCGCAGTGGGTACCCAGCTGTGAAACAGCAAGCTGTCACAGCCGGGTGCCCACACTGAAGATGCCGGCGCCTGGAATACAGGACAGCCGGTAAAACGGGCTGCGGCGGAGGTAAAGCGGGATCGTGGGACAGGTGAGTGGCTGTTTTTTAAAAGTCATCAGCTACAGTTGTTTTACAGTGTAAGTGGAACTCTGCTTTAAGGACAAACAAGACTTTCTGTTTGTGATATCATCTTACAAAAATGAACTTTTATTGCAACATTTAGACAAAAAAAGTAACAAAATGAAAAACACTTTTTTTTCTTTTTGATCAGAGTTAATTAAAAAAAATAGTGTTACCATTGATAAAAAGTAAATTTATATTCCATAATTTGTCTTGTTTGAAACAACACAAAAATTATGATTTGGGGAAAAAGCGTACAACAGAGAAAAATATTTCTTTTTGTTTTAATTTTGCACGTTTTCTCAATATGACACAAAAAAAAAAAAAAATTAAAAAGTTTAAATATGATTGGTTAATGAAACAAATAAAGGAAAAAGTACATATTTGATCTGCAGATGAATGAAACAGATTAGATACAAAAAGTAAGAATGCCTGCTGAGGAAGCCCTAATCTGGGGCATAACACGTATAGGTGGAAGGAGCTGAGCCCTAGAAATTTTGAACTGATGACCATCTGGGAGAGCGTGGTGGTGAGCCATGTAACGAAATTATACATTATATGCTTGCCTGTTTCGTACATTTTGTAAGTGTTTTTTATATTTTGTAATACATTTTTTTTATAAATAGAGCATTATGGTTCCACTTTTCTGTTTTCCATAATACATATTATATGAGCGCGTCAGCTGGAGGAGTGTATACTGTAGCGGTGCCAGGAGAGGAGCTGGAGGAAGACCACAGAGGGTGTACACAAGTCTGTCCACATGTTGAGTGCATAATGACCTATTGATGAGGTCATAAAGTGAGGTGAGCAGGTGTTTCACCTAATGGTGGTGGCACGGTTGGCACTGAAGATATTTATCTTATACATATTGCACAGTGGTGTTATAAGAGACTTTTTCATGGGACTTTAATTATTGTTTAATATTTATTTTTATATGAGATATTAGTTTCTTGTGCTACACTTTATTGTTATTCATTTTGGTACAGGTGTTGTGAAGTCACTAACAGTGTTTTAGCAGTACCTATTTAGAACACTATCATATTATTTTAGGATGTGTTGTGCTGATTGAATAGGGGTTTATAGATATACTATATATCTGGAAACTACAGACAAGTTAGTCTAACATCAATATGTACACTATTGGAGAGGATGATTAGGGACCACATCCAAGAATTTGCTGATAAAAGTAATGTCATCATTATTAACCAACAAGGATTTATGAAAAATAGTTTTTGCCAGAGCAACCTGTTAACATCATTCAAATTGAGACTATAATATACTTCCTCTGCAATAAAAAGCCTTCCTGCTTGAAAACGTTTTTTTTAACTTTAAGAAATCTGCATACACTAAAACGAGATGCCAAACAAACTGAAAAAACGATTGGTATTTACATACTTGTTAATGCTTTCTTTTTCAAGGACCTAAAAGAATCATACAGATCTGGAAAATCAGAACTCCTAATCTAAATGCTTTTTCCAGATCTTTGACATAGAAAGCATTGAATCCAGAAGAAAACCATGACAGCTAGGCAATAACATTTTCAGATGGAGGCTAGGTATAATGAATTATATACTTTTCCAGGATGATAACGGCATTATATAATTGTATTTTGAGCAATTTTGTTTTCATACAGTATATGCTTTTAGAAGTGTATTTCAAGCATTTTACATGTATATTCAAGCTTCAGGCATTTTTGTCTTAGTCATTGGAAAGCATTAGGATGAGTAGAACAGTTTTTATAGGCTCAAAAATGCCTGTAATACACCTGAAAAAATGCTTGATTCATGTGTTTTCAGACTTTTCCATTGAAGTCTATGGGGGCCAAAACAGCCAAATCTGCCTCAAAAGTAGCTTATGTTGGAGCTACAGGCATCTGAGCACTCATATGTGAACAGTCGCCATTGTAATACATGGGATTTTGGATGTTGAGCATTTTAGAGCTTTGAGCTACAATACAGTCAGGTGTGAATGGGGCCTCAAACACCAGTAGAGGGCAGTCAAGTTGTATTACTTTGATATATACAGCTTGTATGTAGTAGATAGGCTTGAGAGGCTATACCAAAAGAAAGGAACACAAAACTTCACAATAGTTTTCATCTTTTTATTCAGAAAAGAAGAAACAGCGGAATAACAGTGAAAAACAATAATTTAGCTTTTGGGCTTAGTCTCTTTCTTTGAGACTTAGGTCTAAGTAGTTGTCCATCAGATTAGCCAATGAAAAGAACAATTCAAAATATTTACATAGTTCAGAGGCACAAGTTGTTTTTTTGCAAGCAATGGATGGGGAGGACTCTCCTGAAGCCCCCAAGTTCCTTTTCTATTAACTTTCTTTTTGAATATTGTTAGATCCCTTTACCTCCTCTCTCAATCTCACTGTTACCCAAGATGCTGCTACAAATAAGGACTTCTAATGGGTCACTCTCTTCCAGGATCCACAGCCTTTCTGTTCTGTCTTGTTTCCGGATTTGGGGTTAAAGACACACAGATAGATTTTTTCAATATTATTTTGATTTAAACGCACAGTATAAATGCATAGTATAAATTGGAGTGATTTATTAAAGACACAGTTTAAAAAATTTTATTTTGATTTAAATGCACAGTATAAAGTGGAATGATTATTAAAGACATCAATGTTTTTTTAATTTTAATTTTGATTTTATTGATATGTGTGTGTAATTTGTCTTGAGGGTGGATTTGCTAGCATCTAAAAAATCCCATGTTCTCTTTAGCTTGTGTGTTATAATATTTTGATTTTTTTTTACGATATATACTTTTTATTAGCATATTGAAATATTGTATTATTCACAGGTGTATATGTTTAAGCATTATTGGAAAGGAGTGGTGCAGCATTGTTTTTCACATACACTCTAGTTATATATAGAGGACTTATAGTTTAGGGTATTGCTGTGCTGGAAAAAAAAAGGTTTGTTTACAAATAGCTACTTGCAACTATCCTTAATAACAGCATCCCTCTCAATAAAGTCCAGGTTAGCTCAGTTAACACAGGTGAACAGCTGGAGAGATTCAAGGAGAACTTGAAATGGAACTATAGAACCCACAAGCAGGGAGATATTCCCAACAGTAATTGTTCTGATAGTGGCCCTCACAACCCTTTGCAGATCCTTTGCCCAGCTACCTCTGCCTCAACACGTTGCTGAGGAAGGGAAGCAGGGGAAGGGGTCTGTAACTGCATCTGAGCATGGTGTGTATATAGGCACACTGCTAAACTAAACTTGGCCATAAAAACACTGGTTATCTCCCCAAACCCTTACAACATGCACCTGGATAGACAGGCGAAAAAACATAGAAAGCTTAACTTACACTCATGGAGAAAACTCTCAAAAATTTGAGAAGATCTGGAATGGAAGCCTAGTAACTCCACCCTTGCATCTTTAGTTATGAACAGACTATAGTAGATAGATGTTATAACCTACTCAGTGTTACAAACCTGTTATAATACTATGCATGTTTCTTAAAATAAAAAGAAACACATGCACTGTTCTTTTACAATCAAAGGGATTGGTATTATATGTATCATTTATTTGCAACTATTACATTGCAAACACTGTTCTAAACTGTACTCTGCTATGCTAAATATCAAGTCCCTGTTTGAAAAGTTTTTTGTTAGGCATTTAATTACCTCAATTCAATTTGTATTTACTGCTTTTTCCAGTTTTTTTAAAACAAACTATAAAAAAACCTGAAGAACTGGTCACTTGGGTAATGGATTACAAAGGTTTTTGGAACTTGATGTCCTGGTAAAATTGTCCTGGAAACAAAAACATACTTTTACTTTTAACGTTTAACTGTGTTCATAGAGATTCATCAGCTCCTGCATTATCATTTGGTAGTAAAAAGCTTAATAGCAATACCAATCAAAAGTACACTGATGGATAGAAGTAATGCTAGTCCCCTCCGGACAATCAGATGTTTAGAGGAGAGGGTTTTACCCACAACATTAATTGTTTCCATAGGTAGATCATCTTTTAACTCCACTTGCTTTGTATGGTCCTCTCCAGGTGCCATTTCATGCATGACAATAGCATCCAAGCTGGAAGACGATGCAGTTGTGCCTCCTGTAAAACAGCAGAGATATAAAGATATTGTCATTACTGTTATTATGGAATATAGGTATATATTCAGAGATACATTTGTAAGACCTATCTATGTTTTTATCCAGCAGTTCTCAATCTTAGGGAGAGGGTCTGCTCAATTCTTCTAAAACCTTTCATGCCCTAGCAGTACAAAACAAAACAAAAATCTTACACTCATAAAATAAAAGTATGGGGATGTAAAATATGTATATCAAACAGTGGCGTAGATAAGGAGGGAGTTATTGGTCCAACCTCCCCCCCCCCCAGAGCGTTCTGCCCAGATTCTCAGAGTCCCTGCATAGAGTAGGCTGTGCAGGAGTTGGAGTTATCTATGAAACTACAGCTACAGCTGACAGCATTCACCCACTGCTGCTGCTGGCCACTGCTCACCGCTATCAGCTATAGTGGTTGATTACTAGGACCACCCACATCTTAGCAGCCAATCACATGCTTGCCCTTCCCCACATCTTGGCATTGAGAGAAAGAGGAGGGCAATATTATTATATTATTATTACACAGGATTTATATAGCGCCAACAGTTTGCTCAGCGCTTTACAAAATAAAGGGAGACAATACAGCAACAATACAGTTCAATACAAGAGAGTAAGGAGGGCCCTGCTCCTTGGAGCTTACAATCTAAGAGGAAGGGGCTGGTGGTACAAAAGGTAATAACTGTGGGGGATGGACTGGTAGACGGAATAGAAGATTCCATTATTAGCTGAAGGCAGGATAGACTTCCCTGAAAAGAGAGATTTTCAGAGATCGCCTAAAAGTGGGCAGAGTAGGCAATAGTTCGATAGATTGGGATAGAGAGTTCTAGAGGGTGGGGGAGGCTCTGGAGAAGTCCTGGAGATGAGCATGGGAGGAGGAGACAAGGGAGCTAGAGAGCAGGAGTTCATAGGAGGAGCAGAGAGGACGGTTTGGGTGATATTTGAAGACAAGACAATATCATATACCTCTAGTCCTGCCCGGCTCCAGTGCCCCACCTTTCAGCTTCCACTTGTTCTATAGCTGCCTGCTATACTGAGAGCAAATGGACCTTGAAGTCTCTGGAGACCATAATGTAAGGGGGATATCTGGAGGCCATAATGTAAGGAGGCTCTGGAGATCATAATGTAAGGAAGCTCTGGAGACCATGATTTAAAGGGTGCTCTGATGTAAAAAATGGGACTCTGGGGACCCTGATATAAGAGGGGAACCTTGGGGACCCTAATTTAAGGAGGGGGGACTGTGGAGACCCTGATGTAAGGGGGGACTGTGGGGACCCTGATGTAAGGGGGGATTCTGGAGACCCTGAAGTAAGAGGGGGAAAATTGGCCACCCTGAAGTAAGAGGGGGGAAATTGGGCACCCTGATGTAAAGGGGTATTCTGGGGACCCTGATGTAAGGGGGACTATTGGGACCCTGATTTAAGGAGGTGGGAATCTGTGGACCCTGATGTAAGGGGGGACTCTGGGGACCCTGATATAAGGGGGGACTCTGGGGACCCAAATTTAAGGAGGGGGGACTCTGGGGACACTGATGTAAGGGGGGACCTTGATGTAAGGGGGGAAACTGGGGACACTAATTTAGGGATGGGCACTCTAATAAAAGTGGGGATTCTAGTGTAAGGAGGGAATTCTGGGGACCCTGATGTAGAGGGGTGACTCCGGTAACGCTGATGTAAGGGAGGGGACTCTGGGGACCTTGATTTAAGGAGGGGAGGCTCTTGGGACCCTGTTTTAGGAAGAGGGCACTGGAGACCCTTATGCAAGACAGAGGGGGACTTTGGGGACCCTGAAGTAAGGTGAGAGGACTCTGGGGATCCTAATTTAGGGAATCTGATGTAAGGGGCGAACTTTGAGGATCTTAATGTAAGGGTAGAGGGAAACTCTGGGGACCTTGATTTAAGGGGATGACTCTGAGGACCCTGATGTAAGGTGGGAGGGCTCTGGGGTCCCTAATTTAAAGAGATTGAACTCTGGGGACCCTAATGAAAGGGAGGGATTTAGATGTAAGAGGAAACTCTGGAGACCCTGATATAAAGGGTTAATTCTGGGGACTCTAATGAAAGGGAGGGATGCTGATGTAAGAGGGAACTCTGAGGACCCTGACGTAAGAGAGAACTCTGGAGACCCTGATATAAGGGAATAAGGAAACTCTGGGGACCTTGATTTAAGGGGGTAACTCTGGGGACCCTGATGTGAGAGGGGAGACTTATGTAAGGCAGAGGTTTCTGTGTTTCTGTGAAACTGTCACTAAGTAACTTTTATTATACACTGTCTACTGATTCATGTGGCTGGGATTGATGTGCCTTACACCTTAGTGGTTTTCTTCTTTGGCTTTTACTGGTTCTGAGATAATAGACATTTTCCATTTTTTCGCAGTATGTTTATTGTTACTATGGCCTTAGGAGCCTTTATGATTTCATACAGTAAGTGTTTCATAGTGCTGGGAACAGTCTGTACACCCACTCCAAAAGACTCTTCCCATTGCTTGGCTTTATGATACTTTGATGTTAGGCACTCTTTGGCCTCTGCATCTCCTGTTTTCCTTTTCTCTTTCCACGTATGTTCTTAACATTTTATACTATTCCTTTTTGAGGATCATCCCAGAACTCCTTTGAAGATTTTGGATACCCAATTCTCCGCATCGCTGGGTGAGTATGAATGTCTATAGCAGTATTGATTGCTTCCCATGTCTAAATTATTAAATCACAGTACTACTATCCGACTGCTTTCCCATAATGTTCAGGGATTGGGCTCCCCTTCTAAGCGTATTCAAGTGTTTTCACATTATAGGTACATGGGAGTTGGCATTGTAGCTCTTCAAAAAACCCATTTTGCCCCTTTCTTTTACCCCTAGATATATCCACAAGGACTTTCCTGTATGCTTTTTCACAAATGACTCTGAAAAAAAGCAAAGGTGGCACTCTGTCTTTCCAGACAGCTCTCATTCACTGAATACAAAGTGATCAGGGACAAGGAAGGGCGATATCTTTTGGTCAAGGGCCTTTTGGGGGGGGAACCTGTTGACTCTTCTGGTTTACTATGCCCCTGATACAAACCAAGTAGCCTTTTTCCATTCCTTATTTCAATCTTTGTCCTCTGAATTTGAGGGGGATGTTATATTAGATGGGGATTTAAACCTAGCTTTGGACCATACGTTAAACAAATCTCCTGCTATTAAACTTAAATCCCCTTCTAAACAAAGTCGCAAATTTGTGCAAGTACTGTATCATTATGATTTAGTTGATGCTTGGAGAGCATCTAGAGATTATTCTAATTTCTTTAGGGCTCATAGCCACTATTTTCTTATTGACCATGTTTTCCTCCTTTTAAGATTGCTACCTAAACTGTGCTCAGCTAATGTGCTCAGCTAAAATAGTGTCTACTCCCTGGTCGGATCATGACCCTGTCTTGTTGATGTTTACTAACTTATGGATAAATTGGCCAAACCGCACTAGCATTTGAACGAATCTCTTCTTAGTGACAAATCTTATTGTTTGGAAGTGGTTGACCACCTAAAATCCTATTTTGCAGTTAACAGGGCAGAAGATACTATGCCTGCTATTAATTGGGCAGCCCACAAGGCCTCTATTAGAGGCTTCTTTATCCAGTTGTCCTCTAGAATTCAGTGCAATCGTGATGAGTTAATTTCTGACAAATCTAAAGAATATGAAGCCTTAGTCGCCCAGCACAAACTTTCCCCTGATCCTGTCCTATTACATAGAGTGGAGCAGGTTCGTCTGGAACTCAATGTCTGTCTTACGACAAAAGCGGAAAAGCAATTGCGTTGGATGAGCCATAAGTTCTTCACTTGGCGAATTAGACCGGGTTCCTTGTTAGCGCACAAACTCACCCCTAGACATACTCACTTAGCACTCCCTTACTTAGGCTCTCAGGGGGTCATATTTCACAGGATCCTAAAAAGATCTTACATGAATTCCATGATTTTTATGCTAAATTATATAGTCCACTCTAACAGGTTGAGCCCTGGGCGATTCAAAATTTTTTGGGGAATCTATCTCTTCCATCTCTCACTGATGCCCACAGAGAGCTTATGGAACAACCTGTCACTAGTGAGGAGCTCCATAAGGTCATCAAGATCCAAAACTTTTACTGAACAACTCCTACCCCATTTGACTCTCTATTTTAATTGCTTAACAGAGGGTGGCGTGGTTCCTCGTGAAGAGAACAAGGCATTTAATAGTGTCATCCCCAAACCTTACAAAGATTCCATGGATGTACCTAACTATTGCCCAATCTCGTTAATTAATTGTGACTTGAAAATCCTGACAAACCTTCTGGCCCTATGTCTTAATTCCTTTTTGGCACATTATGTTCATAAGGATCAGTCTGCCTCCTTTTTGGCACATTATGTTCATAAGGATCAGTCTGCCTTCATAACTGGTCGCCAGTGGACCAGAACTGCCAGTCTATTGCCCTGATCTCAGCAGTCCGCACTAAATGGGATGCTCCTCTTACTAAGGAACTTTTGCTTCTATCACTGAATCTCCATAAGGCCTTTGATAGCTTGACTTGGGAATATCTGTTTATGACTTTGCAAGCCTTTGGGTTCGATTCTACATTTCTTGCTCTTCTACACATGTTATATGACACCCATTCGGCTCAAGTTTCCATTAAAGGCTTTAGATCCTCAATGTTCTCCATTCGACGCAGCACTAGACAGGGCTGTCTACTTTCTCCATTACTTTTCACACTGGCTATTCAACCTTTAGCTATGGCAATCTGTTCCCACACCAATATCCATGGTTTCTGTTGTGGGCATAAAAGAACTGATCCTAACAGTAAGCTCCCTTATATGATCCAGTGGGAATGGGACCTGAATGCCACTTTTAACCTATCTGATTGGCAAGATGTTGCTTTCGCATTATCTAAAGTATCTATCAACAATACCTTAATTGAAGCAAACTATAAAACGTTACTATGGTGGTATTTGGTCCCTACTCGAATCGCGAATCTGCACCCATCTCTATCACCGCATTGTTTCCAGCGTTGCTGCCAGATGGGGACTATGTACCACATCTGGTGGCAGGGTCGGATTGCGACTAGATTTTGGATCTACCTGTTTAATCTAATCAGTTCAGCGATGAGTATGAAAATTCGTAGATCCCCGGAGAGAGCCCTTTTTCATAAATTTCCTGACGAAGTCCCCAAAAAGTCACAAAAGTTAATAACTTTTTTGTTGTTGGCGGCTAGAATTACCATAGCTAAGTATTGGAAACAGTCAGTAATTCCACTTGACTACGTCACGAATAAACTCAACTGGATTATGGTTAACGACAGACTCACCTGCATCCTCCATAACAATACAAAAAAGTTTGATATCCTATGGAACCCATTGATTCAGTATATTTCCGTTCCTTGATGAGCCCTGGTTTGACCTTCCTTCCTTCCTCATCTATTACTCTATTATCTCTACCCTTCTCTTTCTTTCTTTTTATACTATATGTGCTTGGTCATACCTTTGTTGGTTGTACGATGCCTTGGATGACAATGTCTGTAGTCTCAAACTAGTGACCAGTGGTTTTTCCCTTTATCCTATGTCTCCTACCTCTTTCCTCCCGGTTCCCCTCCCTTTTCCCAATCCCACCACTGTGTTAGTCCTCTACATTTTGATACGTTATTGCTGTGGATTTTTTAGATTGGGTTTGCCTTCTTCCCACTCTAGGGTGCTCCGGTCTTCGATCGCCTGATGCGCATTACTAAGCACCCTTTTGTTTAGGTTAGGATGGTGTTTCTGACCGTGTGTAAGTGATGTACTCTGCTTTTGGGCAGGTATTAAGCACTGCCTCTAAAGTTTTCTGTTCAAACTATGTTCTCTTTATCGCATTAAGACTACTTACTATGTCACGACTTGTTCAACTGTTGTCTCTGTTAATTTATAAAAAATATTTTTCAATAAATAACATTGGAATATATAAAAAAAATTGTGCCATAAGGATTTGATTTTGCTTTTTTGTTTTTAGCAGATAAAGAAAAAGCTGTGTGCACTGCCTGCCACGCGGTGATATCCTTTGCACCTCAGGTTGCATAGTAAGGACTCGTTTATATTTGAGGGGTCTTCTGAAGAGTAATCTGTGGTAGAACATTTTGTAGGGAGTGTTTGATGGGAAGTGGGGAGGCATTAATGTTGCCTCCTCACCAACTGTATTAACACCTAATAATCTACACCATTGCACTGCAAACATGTGGTGAATGGTTCACGTTTGCTACTGCCCGCTGAGCATGAAAGCCAGGTGCTCCTGTCTCCCTCCTTGGCAGCTTGAGGTGGAGGTGGCTGGGGGGCACTAAAAACACGACTTTAGCCATGAGCTAAACCGCCCCAGAAATAAAAATGATCTATGCCCTGATTTCAAATACACTGTTCAAAAAAATTAAAGGAACACTTTGAAAACACCTCAGATCTCAATGGAGAGAAATATCATGCTGGGTATCTATACTGATATGGACTGAGTAATGTGTTAGGAATGTAAGGATGCCCCATCGTTTGATGGAAATGAAAATTGCCAACCTACAGAGGACTGAATTCAAAGACACCCCAAAAATCAAAGTAAAAAAATTATGCTGCAGACTAGTCAATTTTGCTGAAATTTCATTGCAGCAACTCAAAATGGTACTCAGTAGTTTGTATGGCCCCCATGTGCTTGTATACATGCCTGACAACATTGGGGAATGCTCCTAATGAGACAATGGTGTCCTGGGGTATTTCCTCACAGATCTGGACCAGGGCATCCCTGAGCTCCTGGACAGTCTGATGCACCTCACCTGGCGGCGTCAGATGGACCGAAACATGATATGCCAGAGGAGTTCTATTGGATTTACGTCAGGTGAGTATGGGGGCTATTCAATTGTATCAATTCCTTCATCTTCCAGGAACTACCTGCATACTCTCTCCACATGAAGCCAGGTATTGTCGTGCACCAGGAGGAGCCTAGAACCCACTGCACCAGTGTATGGTCTGACAGTGGGTCCAAAGATTTCATCTTGATACCTAATGGCAGTCAGGGTGCCATTGTCTAGCCTGTAGAGGTCTGTGTGTCCCTCCACGGATATGCCTCCCCAGACCATCACTGACCCACCACCAAAACGGTCACGATGAATGATGTTACCGGCAGTATAACATTCTCCATGGCTACTCTGGACCCTTTCACGTCTGTCACATGTGCTTAGGGTGAACCTGCTCCCATCTGTGAAAAGCACAGGGCGCCAGTGGTGGACCTGCCAATACTGGTGTTCAATGGCAAGTGCCAATCGAGCTCTGTGGTACTGGGTAGTAAGCACAGGGCCCACTAGAGGACATCGGGCCCTCAGGCCTCCCTCATGAAGTCTGTTTCTGATTGTTTGGTCAGAGACATTCACACCAGTGGACTGCTGGAAGTAATTTTGTAGGGCTTTGCCAGTGCTCATCCTTTTCCTCCTTGCACAAAGGAGCAGATACCGTTCCTGCTGACAGGTTAAGGACCTTCTACGGTCCTGTCTAGCTCTCCTAGAGTAACTGCCTGTCTCCTGGAATCTCCTCCATGCTCTTGAGACTGTGCTGGGAGACACAAAAAACATTCTGGCAATGAAACATATTAATGTACCATCCTGGAGGAGTTGGACTGCCTGTGCAACTTCTGTAGGATCAAGGTATCACCTCATGCTGCCAGTAGTGACTAGCCAAATGCAAAACTAGTGAAAAACAGTCAGAAAAGATGAGTAGGGAAAAAAATATCAGTGGCCTCCACCTGTAAAACTATTCCTGTTTTGGGGGCCATCTCATTGTTGCCCGTCTAGTTCACCTGTTGTAAGCAGCTGAAACTGATTAACAACCCCCTCTGCTACTTAACTGACCAGATCAATATCCCAGGAGTTTAACTGACTTGATGCTATACTCTGATTAAAAAGTGTTCCTTTAATTTTTTTGAGCAGTGTATATTAGAAAGGAGTAATCAGTTGAAAATATGGGTTACGTAATTTAAAGTGATTCTAAAGGTTATTTTTTTCAAATAACAAACATGTCTATACTTAACTGCTGTGTGCGGTGATTTTGCACAGAGCTGCCTGGATCCTCCTCTTCTCGGGTCCCCCGCAGGCTCTCCTGGCTCCTTCTTTCTGTTAAGTGGCCCTACAACAAGCAGCTTGCTATGGGGGCACCCGCTGCTCCGTGTGTCCATTCACACACGGAGCCGTGACTTGGATCCACCCCTTCTCTCTCCTCATTGGCTTACTGGCTGTGATTGCCAGCCGCAGCAGCCAATGGCTCCCGCTTGCTGTCTCTGCCAATGAGAAGGCAGAGACCCGGGACAGCCGTGGCTGTCATGCACATTGCTGGATCTAGATGGGGCTCAGGTAAGTTTTGAGGGGGCTGAGGGCACTGCTGCACACAGAAGGTGTTTTACAATAGAATGCAAGAACGTAAAAAACCTTGAGCCTTTACAACCACATTAAGTACACACAATAACAAAAATTGTCTTTTTAAAGATATATCGTTTTCTTTTTCCTGCTGTGTGTCCCTTCTTTTTACTGATCTCTTTCTCACTCTTTCCTTCTAATTTTATGTTTCCTCCTCTCTCGTTTTCATTTTCTTGCACTCTGGTTTTCTTTCTTCCTCAATCTCTTTCTTTTTTTGCTCTATTTTATTCTCTCACAACTGAATTCTGATCCGGTTGTAAGAGCCCCCCGCTGCCAGTCAAGGCCATGTTATACCTTATAATAAACCATGACATCCTAAAAAATAAAAGATCTGTTCAAATCTGGATTTCCACCACAACCTACAAACACTGCTCTTCTTGTGTATGATGTCTGGTGATAAACCATGTTCTTTCCATTCACTGATCTGTGCAACTCCCCATATGCCTGGAGGTACAATTTAGGGCTCCATAACCCAACTGAACGCCTGAGGCCCATGGTGCATGAGGGCCCAGGCCACTAGTTGCATGACATACTGAGTGGGAGCTATACTCGTACCACCAGAAATTCTCTAAATACTGCCACCTCCATGGCTGATCAGATTTACACTTACACAATAAAGTTTTTCAAAGGGGGTTGTGCTCTCACTCTATACCCACTCATGTGCTGCACAGAGATCCCAAACTTAGAATTTCTCCTCCGAACTAATATAGTGAGAGTGCTGGCCTCACATATGCCCAGAGAGAACATGACTATCCCCTCCCACAGCCCTTCTTACAGGCGGGCTGTGGGAGCCCAGCCTAAACTGGATGGGAGGACTAGAGAGGAGAAGAAAAGAGGGGCAAGTTGGAGACAGCAGGACTGCGTGACTGTGACACAGGGACACACAGGAGGCACAATCACTCTACTGCAGGACCTGCCACTTCCCTTGGAACATACAAATTACAACTTTAATGAAATATCTGGTCCCACAGTTCAATGATTCACAAATGTAACCAATACTAATGGACACCCTGGAACTGCAGCCAGTCAGGAAGATCTGATACAGTCATGTGACATGCAGCTTCAAAGTGTCTAATTGGTTACAGGCTGTTCTCTACAATTATGCCTGTGATGGGTGAAATGCATTAAGGGTGTGGCTTCTGGAAGAAGTTTCAATTAGGTTGATTTACTAAAGGCAAATAGACTATGTACTTTGCACGTACAGTTGCTTTGGAGCTTAGTAAATGGGATAAGGCTTCACTTTGCAAAGGATACCCAATCACGTGCAAGGAAAATTTAAAAAAAAACTGCATTTTGCTGCACATTATTGGATAATGAAAGTCAATAGAGTTTCCCCTCATTTACTAAGCTCTGAAGCAACTGCACTTGCAGAGTGCAACTACACTTGGAAAGTGTAAAGTATGTTTGCCTTTAGTAAATCAATGCCAATGTGCGATTAACCTACATTTGAGCAAAGACAACTGATGTGCGGTTTGTTTCCATGTTTTATAACCGAGTGGAGTATGGTGGGTTCTTGAAGCTTGGCATCCAGCTGGAGAAGGAATATGCAGGTAGCTCTGAAGCAGTGATAGGGATTGGGATTGCTGGATTGTATGGCTACACGTTGTGTTTAATTAATTCCAGCTGTTATTTTTCACAGCAAGTGCTGAATGTTCCTCCAGTGCATGGCCCACCAGGAAGGATGCCGTGTTACTGTGGTTGAGAACCACTGCTCTATTCATTATGGCTCAATTCACACCTATGCAGGTGCCATGAAGCATGCACGCTTATATTGTAAAGCACTGAGCAAACTGTTGTCACTAAATAAATCCTGTATAATAATAATAATAATAATTGCATCTGAGGCAGCATATTAATTTCAAATGGCTGCCCGACATACAAATATTCCATAAAAGAAGTGCATGACCCCCTTTTTTTTTTTTTAAACGTACATTATTGCCATGATTTTTGGAGCAAACAAAATCGCGCACATTAACAAGGTACATTGGGGTGCCATTAAGAATCAATGGCACCACCACTCGCCAGCAAAAGGAATGCATGTGTTTTGTTTGCTATGGGAATGCATGTGATTTTGTGCTCATTCCCGCAACACACAAAAATTATTCTGGCCTACTCTAGTTTATTCTCTTTAGAAATAGTAAAATATAGCATTTGTTGCACAATTGACAGGGAATTCCTGTAAGACGGCTGGCTCAGAGTCATGAGCATGATATAGCTCGTAGAACTGTGAGCAGACACACGCATTCCTGTCTCCACAGTTTCTGTGGCAACAAATGACCTAAGTAAAGATGCCCTTATCCAGTGTCAGTGCTGACTGGTATTCAGCTATTCCCTGTGCCTTGCTTTTGTAGTGCATTTGTCTTCTGTTATTGATCCAGTTTTCTCTTGATCTGATCCTAGATTTCACTCTTACTTCTGATAACTGGTTCCTGACTTTGGCCCTGTTATTACTCTGACCTCACTAATTGCCCACTGCTGACCTTGGCTATCCCTGTGACCACGCGTTTGCTCCTCAACCAGCTCATCACCAATACAAAGTGCCTATCATCTGCAGCAACCATCGCTTTGCATGCCTGCTATAAAAATCCTCTGGATCAACTGTGGGTGTAGGATTATAAATTTTTTTTTTTCTATGGTTGAACTGGATGGAATTTTGTCTTTTTTCAGCCAGACTAACTATGTAACCTGTGAGCACTGTCAAGCCCTGCCACCTGAACCTCCTCCTTAACCCCGACTGGTTCATCCTGTGACTTGGCTGTTCCTGACCTGATGATTAGCCAGATCTTCCAGCTCTGCATCACCAGCTCAAACCTCTGCTATAAAAATCTATAAGTACTTCTGTTCCTCTTATCCCTTGGCATTATCTGTTTTCAGTGGTGTTTGGGCTGGAGATACCAGAGAGACTGACCTTATGTGAAGGGTAGAGGGGTAAGGACTCCTGTTCACCAGACTACAGGAGTGCCTGGGCAATTGAGAGTGCACAGATGTGCTTGCCAAAAGAGTGGAAGTACATCGCTCATCCCTAGTGAGGAACCTCTTCTACAGGAGTAAAGCACATACTCATGAACACAGAGAGTACTGAAAACTGTTGGACGTGCCATAGAGACAGAGTTGTGGAATCTAGTGAATCAATGTAATGTGACCACCCTGTCAATGGAATCTGCAAATTAGGTACAAGTTAAAAAAACTGGTTACTTGAGGATCTTAGATAATTGTTGTTAGGGCTCCTTAAAGTTTACCTACAGGCTTTTAAAAGATATTAACATTGTTTGCCCCTAACCCCCTGAGCTGATAAATGATCTGATGCTCTTTTTTGTAGGGGATAGGATTATTAATCTGCTCAGACTTTAGCTTTAAAAATAGAGACTTGCACTCTAGGTACCCAGGCCTAGCCAAGCCACTACAGTAAAGTAGATAAAAGTTACTGATATGCATCTTAATGATCATGACTAACCAAGCCTTATATTGTCTCCATATTTACCCTTTCATATGTTTAGAAATTAAGAATTGTCTTTTTCCATGTATCAAAAAATACAGCAAAACATGACTCACTCTTTTTTTGGTCAGCTTACCGCTTTGCTCCAAGTCCAATTTAGATGTCAAAACATCTGTCTGTGGAATACCGAGGTCAAGGACTTTCAATGGTTTCACTTCAGCTCTTTTTCTAGCCTGGCAAAGTGAAATGTATATTTAGGTGCAATCAGTACAAATAATATTCCACCACTTTAAGAATCTGTCAGTTTTATATTTTTTTTAACAAAACAGGTGTTCTTTACTGAAGTTGTGAATATCATACAGTAAAACAAAAAAATTATTTGACATTGTTAAATACAGAACCAAAAGGTAATTACATCAGAGAATAAGAAAGTCCAACAAGACACAGCAACATCAGCATACCAGGGGGGGTGGTACAGATCACCAGTTTTATATTTTTACTTTAGCTACAGGGTGCTTGTATGAGTTAACGCCATTCATGGCCAGAGGCCAAACTACTGCACCAGATCCCACTGTAGAAGGATTATGTCTTTCATTTATCTTTGACACCTGTTTCAGTACTGAATAGAGTCATTTTGAGGGATATAATGTTAAACACTGATTTGCCTTCACCAGATATTTTATACATGTTGCACTTTACTTGCTTTAGCCCAAAGGTATGGAGAAAAGCTGTTGTATATCTATGTCACACACCTGAGGTCCAGGCCCAGTCCCTAGGAGGGTTCTGGTACACTGTGGGTCCTAACATAGGGCTGCTGAGAAGGGTAGACCATATAGCCACCAATCCACCCCTCCAATGGAACCTCTGTCACTGGCCACTTCTCCCGAAACTGGCTGCTCTTCTTTCCTTTTTTTTTACTTCTCACTGTCCATCACCCTAAATTTTCTTCACCAGTAATTTAGACCAAATTTTGTTATTAAAGCAGAACTTCTTTACTTGAATACAATGGTGTAAAAACTGTAGTTTCTTCACATCTCCACATTACATTTCTCCAACAATTACATGGGCAATGTAACAGGTTAGCAAACATGATGGTAATCCTCCTCTATTCTTTTATACTATGCTGGACTTGAGGTATGTTGTTGTGCTCATTGCTCAGGCTTGTAGTAGTTTCCAACTGGTACTGACATAGCTTTACATTTTTTTTAGTCCTGCCTCAGGGTCCTGCCACTGGGCGACCCTAGGTGTGACTCTACATATCCACATGTATGGCCTTTCCAGCTCACATGACCAACCAGCTCACTGGCCCAGCTCCCTATCACTATATATATCCCCACTACACGAAGCACAAGAGGCTAAAAAGGACAGGCACAGATAAGCACATTAACTACTGCATTACCAGACATTAATCCTTAAAGTGGTAGCAAACTTTGTATTTTTATTTTAACCTACAGGTAAGCTTACAGGTGAAACTCAAAAAATTTGAATATTGTGCAAAAGTTCATTTATTTCAGTAATGCAACTTAAAAGGTGAAAATAATATATGAGATAGACTCAGTGCATGCAAAGCAAGACGGTTCAAGCCGTGATTTGTCATAATTGTGATGATTATGGCTTACAGCTCATGAAAACCCCAAATCCACAATCTCAGAAAATTCGAATATTGTGAAAAGGTGCAATATTCTAGGCTCAAAGTGTCCCACTCTAATCAGCTAATTAAGCCATAACACCTGCAAAGGGTTCCTGAGACTTTAAATGGTCTCTCAGTCTGGTTCAGTAGGAATCACAATCATGGGAAAGACTGCTGACCTCACAGTTGTGCAGAAAATCATCACTGACACCCTCCATAAGGAGGGAAAGCCTCAAAAGGTAATTGCAAAAGAAGTTGGATGTTCCCAAAGTGCTGTATCAAAGCACATTAATAGAAAGTTATGTGGAAGGAAAAAGTGTGGAAGAAAAAGGTGCACAAGCAGCAGGGATGACCACAGCCTGGAGAGGATTGTCAGGAAAAGGCCATTCAAAAGTGTTGGGGACTTTCACAAAGAGTGGACTGAGGCTGGAGTCAGTGCATCAAGAGCCTCCACACACAGACGGATGCTGGACATGGGTTTCAAATGTCGTATTCCTCTTGTCAAGCCGCTCCTGAACAACAAACAATGTCAGAAGCATCTTACCTGGGCTAAAGAAAAACAGACCTGGTCTGTTGCTCAGTGGTCCAAAGTCCTCTTTTCTGATGAGAGCAACTTTTGCATCTCATTTGGAAACCAAGGACCCAGAATATGGAGGAAGAATGGAGAGGCAAACACTGCAAGATGCTTGATGTCCAGTGTGAAGTTTCCACAGTCTGTGTTGATTTGGGGAGCCATGTCATCTGCTGGTGTTGGTCCACTGTGCTTCATTAAGTCCAGGGTCAACGCAGCCGTCTACCAGGAGATTTTGGAGCACTTCATGCTTCCTTCTGCAGACGAGCCTTATGGGGATGCTGACTTCATTTTCCAGCAGGACTTGGCACCTGCCCACACTGCCAAAAGCACCAAAACCTGGTTCAGTGAGCGTGGGATTACTGTGCTTGATTGGCCAGCAAACTCGCCTGACCTGAACCCCATAGAGAAGGCCGCTATTGAAGCATCCTGGTCTTCCATAACACCTCAGCAGTGCCATGCCACGCCGCATTGAGGCAGTAATTGCTGCAAAAGGGGCCCAAACCAAGTACTGAGAACATATGCATGCTTATACTTTTCATAGGTCCGATATTGTTCTATGTACAATCCTTGTTTTATTGATGTAATATTCTAATTTTCTGACATTGTGGATTTGGGGTTTTCATGAGCTGTAAGCCATAATTATCACAATTATTACAAATCACGGCTTGAACTATCTTGCTTTGCATGTAATGGGTCTATCCCATATATTAGTTTCACCTTTTAAGTTGCATTACTGAAATAAATGAACTTTTGCACGATATTTTAATTTTTCGAGTTTCACCTGTATAATAATGTTTACCTGTAGGATAAATGAATATCTCCTAAACATGCACCATTTAGGAGAAATTTTAGGAAGCAGCAGTCGGTGATGTCACCAGCGTATGCACTCTGAAGGAATGGCATACCTCTTATATTCATTTAGAGCTCTGTGCTACAGCTGTGACTTCCGCGTGCATGCGAGGGACTGACATCATCACAGCTCAGCCTTTAAAGCGACCACAGCCCGCGAACGTGGAAGGAAGACCTGGTGAAGATGGAAGCCTCTGCAGTGGGGAGAGTCCACCACTGGAGGGCTTTCTTTCAAGGTAAGTCTTTCACATACCTTTACCGTGCAGGGTTTGGTTTTTTTTTGTATTTTTTTTTCACCTTTACTACAGTTTTAAATACATCATTAGTAGAGATCACAATTAACATTTTAAGCACCTGCTTACACTCCCTTCCTCTTAAAGAATATGTCAATTCAACATGCACTTGCATGAAAAAGCATCCTGTTCTCTTTGTATTGCTTCCTTGGTGTGAAATCCCTGGTGCTCCTGCCAGTACATCTGCTTTCCTAATAAAAACTAACCACACTAGGCATGAGAACACAGTGCGGTCAGTTTTCTGGCTGTGCTGGGAGCTAATCCAATGATCAGACTTGTGCTAAAAAAGCTTCCCCCCCTGCACAGCCATTCACTGGGAAGATCAGAATGATGCTGTTTCTCCTCCCCTAGATCTCTTAGCTCCTTATGCAGCTGTGAACAGAGAGTATGTGATCACTTATATAAAAGGTATGTATAATGTTTTTTTTATACGTATACAGAAATTTTTTGTCTTTCATTTCTATTTTAAACTGAATGGGTTGTTTTAAAAGGTGAGTGATTACATATACTTTAAATATAGTATGCCCCTGTATTACAAAAACAATAAAATGATTGGCAGAGTGTGTTATAGAGCATTACAATATACAGAAATACTGACACTGTACATAAGCATTTGTACATTTTAACATACAATGAAATATTAAAATACAACAACCCAACATATAGTAACACAGGCATTACCTACAATAAAAAATTACATATTCAAATGCAGTACACAGGGTTTGGTTGGCTAACCCTGCCTATTTGTAGAATAATAGGACATGCAATGGGGTGTACAAGTTCCATGTGATCCATAAATGTTCCTCCCCAGATTGAGTTCTTGGTGGACACTCTGAAATTCTCTGGTGGTAACAGTGTCCCCTTCGATGGTTAGGAAGGGCTGTGGGACTACCAAGCAGTCCCACACAGCCTGATTGTAGATGTCCTGGCATTATAGTGCCTGAAGAAGGTAATTCGTCACATAGGGGAACTTGTACCCAGGGCGGCACCAGCATAAGGCGGCTTAGACATCTGCCTTAGGGCACCCAGATAGGGGTGGGTGATAAATTCCAAAACCCCAGCCACTTGCTGGGGATTCTGCTTTTTAAAGGGAGTCCCTCCAGTGATCTGCAGATCTTAGTGCTGAGAGTCCTGTGCCTGCTGCCGCCTGCCTGCCATTCACCTTGTCAGTGGCTGGGAAGGAGATCAGGGGGAATAGGCACATTGCCTTTGTCATCACTGGGTGCCTGCTGGTCTGGTGAGCTCTGAGCTTTGTATGGGAAAGGGGGGGGCGGGGGTGACAACCGGCCTGGTACACAGCAGGTCCCAGGCTTCTGCTCTTCTGAACTAGTTCCGAGATCCTCTCTGTGTCTTTCAACACCGGTATAAGACTCAAACAAAATTACACAGTGTACTGCAAATGTGATATGTAACACATAAATATATGTATGTATGTATATATATATATATATATATATATATATATATATTGTGCATAAAAGAAAACCAAAAAATTGCAAAGTGCCCTATGTGCCACAGTAAATAAACTTAGAACATGATGCCAAACAGCACTTCAAAATAATTTCCTATACATATGTATATGTATAGCATATAGGGAATTATGATGAGAACCTCCATTGTGTGAATATAAAGTCAATACTTTATTTTCAATTTCAATTTTCACTCTCTAGTGATCGACCAATAGCCAGATGCTAGTGTGTTGTAGTTTTGGTTATTTTCCCTACGTGTCAGAATGTTCACCACTGTGTGGATGTCCCTATTGCTTTACAAACAAATAACCAAAAATCTGTGTCGGCAAAATTTAAGTGGGATCTGATTTAATTCTGCTCTATTTGTATGGTGGGATCCCATTGATACATCAATAAAGGATTTCCCCCCAAAAAAAGAAAAAGTAAACCCAATGATAACCTATCAAAGGGGAAAAAATTTGCACGATCGACTGGTACATGGTCACTTGAAAAAAATGCAGACAGTTTGAGACTAATAGAGAAAAGAAGAATTGGCTTCCTAGTCCTCTAAAGGGATGACATAAATAAGGACATTCCAAAGCCTGTCAATTTATGCCTACTGTAAAAGAGTTTGTGAATCCAAAGGATGGAGAAAACATAGAAAGTGAACTGTAGTTCATCTGACATGATTTACATGGTGAAATGTCCATATCAATTGTTATACTTGGGCAAAACAATGAAGCAATTGAGATGAAGGATCTGGAAACATATAGGCAACATTACCTTAAAAATAATAAACCAATTCCCTGTAATGTGTGGGATAAACATAGTGGATAAGTCAATGAACTACAGTTGTGGGGTTTGAAAATGGCTAAAGTAGGCTAAATAAAGGGTGGTTTTAATGAACTGTTACTGTATTTGTAGGCCAAGCAGATTTTCAATCTTAGTTCCATGAACCCAAATGGTATAAATGAGATGTTCACTTATTCCCCCTTTATTTCGGTGAGGATGTTTTATGGTGAAGAATATAAAGATAAACTGTAAGTAAATAAATAATTACAGTTAAACTGAGGTTTAGTGGTGTAAAATACACGGTGGTAGCAATGTGCTATAGAAACTCTGGATGGTGCCAATGGTATGAGCTGGTGTTCCATATAGCAATAGATTGTAGCAAGACGTTAAATGTGCCTTGCAGGTGCATAGAACGTGATGGTGTCAGCTGCATTACAAAAACGGTGTGTGGGTGCATAATGACGTTACACACATGATGAAAATGACACATGTGCGTACATGAATGCGTCATGACGTATGCTGTACACAAGTGGAGGAGTCGATTAGCGCCAAGGAGAGGCAATTAAAAATTGTTAGGCACGTGGAACAACTTTTTTTTCTTTATGTGTGGGCACATGCACTGAGCACTATTATTTGTTCCCCCCTGATGACAATGCAGATCATTTACAGTACATCATATGATAGTAAGCCTACCTCTATTGGTACTTTATATTTACAGGTACATTAAAAAAATTACAGTATAGTGAAACATTTTGTGTTGGGGATTGTTTATTTTGGTGTATTATAATTAGTTTGGAGAGCACTTTTAGGAATAAATTGGTGGAATCTGGATACAAAAAGACAACAAGATCAGTGTTGATGGAGGAGATGTATAGTATATATAAAAAGATTAGTAAGATCCAAGAGAAAATAAATGGAGGTAAATATAGGAAAGAGTTTATGTTTGGAGTAGAAAAAAAAATTTAAAGTAGAAAGAAAAAGAGGATATGGGTGATCTTGCTCTTTATATACAAATATCTACCTGTAAGGACCAATATGTCTTATAGCAAACTAGAGGGTCTGAATATAACAGTGAGTGAGTACATATCAGAAATCATAATAGAAATCATGTAAACATAATAGAAACCATGTAAAAACCCTACAGTAAAAAATATTTTTAAATTATTAATTAAAAATAAAAATGGATCATAAACTGATTATAGGAAGTAAACATAACACAAATTAATGTGATTATTTTTGATCATGCAAAAATGCTATGCAAAAATTTGAGTCATTCACAAATGCAGCGAATTCACAAATGCAGTCATTCAGTGAATGCTTTATAATGAAACCCCTATGTGTGGAACTTACAAAGCCATCTTGCAGACACTTGAAAGATAAATATGTGCCCTTTACCCTCCCAAACCTATTACTTTTCCCTCAACCTGCAAAAATTAAACCATAGAATAAAATAATAAACCATTGTCTGTGTTAATAATACAATATTTAGATTAACAACAGCTGTAAGAATCTCAAAGAGAAACTACAATTTATGTGCCAATTACTCAATAATTTTTCAAAATGCTTTGAAAAAATTTTTAATCAAGCCTTCACATTTACCATGCAGAGCAAAGCAACATGTTCACTTAACTGCCACTCTCCTCATCTAAATATTTGTGACTTGGGGTTTACTTAAGACTACAGACTTTCTTTCCAGCAGGATCAGCCACATGAGAGGAATGAGAATGATTCAGATTCTCCCCCATACCAGGAAGTACCAGGTATCAATCTTCACTACCAGCTGCTGAACGGAATGGTGGGGAAGCGAACAAAAGATAAAAGTGCACATGGGGAGGGAGGCAGTTAAGTTGCTTAGCCCTGTATGGGCAGAGCACAAATTCATTTTAAGTATGACTACAGCATCCTTTAACTGAGTAAGTTCATTACCTCTTCACAGGCCTCCTGCCAGTTGATACGAAGGATATAGAATATATAGATGCAAGTTTGCAAAAACACTGGACAAAAAATTCCAATCCAAAGACCTTGAAGATAAAACATGCATTTGAAAAATATACAGCTATTAGCACCAAATGCTATGATAATTGTTTTGCAAATGGTAAAATGTATTAGCCAGTAAGAAAACAAAATATTTCAGATACAGCTGTAGCAGTTGGATTATATAGGATTTTTTCTCTTTTTTTTTTTTTTAAGAAAAATAATAGGTTACTGATAGGCATAGCTTTTTGCCAATTACTGTAGCCAGACTATGTTGTTCTGGGTCCTATATGGGGTGTAGATGAAGGAGGGGGCACTCCCCCCACCTTCTCCAGAGCATCCATGGTGCAACAGCTAGTGATGGCAGCAGCCTGTCAGTTCAGAGCAAGGAAGGCTGCTCCTTCCCGACTCCAGTCACGTGCCCCAGTTGAGGGAAGATTTTCCTTATTCTGAACTGCCTGATCTGGTCAGTGTGTCAGTGTGAGGGGAAAAGCTGTATGGAGGAGGAGCTGTACTGGAGGGGGGGAAGCTATACTGGAGGGTGAAGAACTATGCTGTAAAGATGGAATTTGCACTAGCAGGTGGGATTTGAGCATGGGGAGGGACATATCTCTTTATTGTACTCTGTCTAGTGCAGTACCCTTTGCACTTTGTGTAATGCACTCCTAACCCCTGTACTCTGTTACGCACTCCTAACCCCTATATTCTGTATGTTGCACACCCCTGACCCCTGCTGTCTGTGTCTTACTCACTTATGACCCCTGCTCTCTCTGTCTTACTCTGTGTCATAGTACACCTGCACTTTGTGAGATGTGCACTGCTGACCCCTGTACTCTGTGTTAAGCACTCCTGACCCCTGCACTTTGTGTAATGCACTCCTAACCCCTGTACTCTATGTTACGCACTCCTGACCCCTGCACTTTGTGTAATGCACTCCTAACCCCTGTACTCTATGTTACGCACTCCTAACCCCTATATTCTGTATGTTGCACACCCCTGACCCCTGTTGTCTGTGTCTTACTCACTTATGACCCCTGCTCTCTGTTGTCTTACTCTGTGTCATAGTACACCTACACTTTGTGAGATGTGCACTGCTGACCCCTGTACTCTGTGTTACGCACTCCTGACTCCTGTAATATGTATGTTATGCACTCCCGTCCCCTGAACTCTGTAAGTTATGCACACTTGTCCCCTGCACTTAGTGCGATATGCACACCTGACCCCTGTACACTTTGTGTTATGCTCTCCTGACCACTGCAATCTGTATATTATATACCACTTAAAGGCAGTGCTAAGTCCCATACACTGTGACAAAATAAATTCTTTACAATCAAATAAAAATGTGCATAATAAGGGTTATAAAACAATATGATAATAAATTGATATTCAGACAAATGTACTACAAACCAATGTGCAATAATGAGCTTATTCTATGATGAAGAAATTATATATAATAAATGTGCATATAATATAGCTCATGTGTAAATAAGATGCCATAACAAGGAAAAAAATAAAATGTTCAACATCATGCACAAAGTCCCAATCCATGAAATCTGGAGCCATACTAAAAAATCCACCACTGCCATGAAGATACCAATTGAGTGTAAACCACGGTCGCAATGAACACTTGCCCAATGTGAGGTAATCCACTGTGCTCATACATACATAAATATTTACCAAAGCACCATGACCCTCAAACACTGAGTTGTCATGATAAGTATGTACATGTAAACTATGTAAAAATTTGAAAATGTATTTGAAGACTTGACTTCATTCACTAAGCAAATATCATCCTGTGTTTATGCTACAAATTTCTGACCCATGGTCTGTGTCTTATGCACTCCTGACCTCTGCTTTCTGTGTCCTATGCACTTCTCACCCCTGAGCTCTGCAAGATGTGCACTCCTGAACCCTGAACTCTGTATGTTATGCACTCCTGACTCCTGTAATATGTGTGTCACATACTCATGACTCCTGCACTCTGAGTTAGGCACTCTTGTCATCTGTACTCAGTGCAATATGTGCTCCTGACCTCTGCACTCTATGCATTTCACTCTGCTAACCCTTGCGCAACAAGTGGAACTACGTGATGGGACTTGGAGGAATGGACACTAAGATGGATGGCAAAGCCCAGGGTGCAGTTTATAAGTCCATATGTGTGAAGGGGGGGGTAACCTCAACCACTGTGGCAGCTGCTCCTCAGAGTATGGAGGCTCTGTGTGGAAAGCAAACAGGAAAACAAGGGAGGCACCACTGAGTGTAGTGTAATATTACACTCAATGGTGCCTCTCTTGTTTTCCTATTTGCTTTGTATCTTACGCACTCCTAGTACCTGCGCTCTGTGAAATGTGCACTCCTGGCCCCTGCACTCTGATCACTGTTATGCACTCCTGATCACTGTATTCTTTGCATTATGCACTACTGAGCCCTGTAATTTGTGTTCTACTTGCTCCTGACCCCTGTCCTCTGTGTGTTATGGCATCTTGTCCCCTGTGTTCAGTGTGATTTGCACTTCAGACCTCTATGCTCTGTGCAATGGGTATAGCAGCAATTCTCAATGAATTCTTAACGTGCATATCAAATATTTTGGTTCTGATTTTGCCCTTCGTGTGCTTCATCCTTGAACATAGTTGCCCACAAATCATGTGCTGCTGAAAACTGATGACATAAATAAGGCTTGATTGTGAACAGTGGGATATTTTTATTAAAAAAGATAAAACTTATAAAGTCCAGTAAAGACACACTGTCAATTTTTTCTTCAGCCACATGTTTTCACTAAGTGTAAACACATTTTTACAAAAAAATCCCAAAAAGCAACATTTTTAAAGTTAACAATTTTGTGTTGGGCAGCATTCATAGCCATCTAAAACATGAGAGGAGCATTGCTAAACTGATCCATGCTAGCTTTGGAGGGGATGAAAAGAAATATCTTTTAATAATGGCTAGGTTATGCTGGTAGACAATGTCAACAATGACTAAAGGCTCATACGCTAAATCCTTTGTCAGTATTGCCCTAGATTGAGTTGTGGTGAGGGTGCACTACATTGCACATCTCAGCCCACCGTGTTGTTTACTTTTATTTCGTTTTCATTACTGGAGGTACACAAAGTGACATTTTTTTAATTTCTCTGTACAGCACCATTGTGCTGCAGTGCAGTGATAAGCTTTGCCTGCATTATTATGCACTGCACCACATATAACAGTGTCACAATGTTGTGGTGTTAACAGGGCACATAGTAAACAATTGTTTCCTATGTGCCCTTGCGGTAAATGGTGCTTGTCCATTGAAAAACGCCAATCACCACACATATTGTGAAAAAGTGCTATACCTTTCTTTGATTATTCATCATATAAGCTTTAACATGTTAAAGTATTTTAAAAGACTGTTTACATCTGTGACAGTGCAAGGCCCTGCCACTGTGAAAAGGACACAGGGTTCACATGTGTGCATAAGCATAGGGCTCCAAAGCATTGATTATGAACATTAAAAACTATTTACAGCTTTCTCCAGATTGTGATATTACTGTATTGGGTTCCATAGTTTGAAGATTTCAAAAAGTGTCATAGGAGGTAAATATCTAACCCAGTGTCCAGGCTTTGGGGAAAACCAGCAGGGTGTGTGTCCAGATACACACAGCCCTTATACTGAAAGCTTGAGGATAGCTCAGGGCAATTGCTGCCAATACAGACAGAGCCCTGCCAAGAAGGCTGGGTGTTCCTGCCGGAGACTGCATCCCTTGTGTGGGGGAATCCTTGCCCAAGAACTGGGAAACTTGGGACAGCTATGAGAGTCTGGGAGACCAAGAGAGGGTCTGGGAGACTGAGGAAGCTTAAGTGGCTAGTAAATTCAGGCGGCTGGAGGGAGTCCCAAAGTCTCTGGAGAAGTGAGCAAGCTTGAGGGGCTGGAGAACCCTATTAAGAGTCCTGAAGTTGGCCTGTGCAGTAAGGCGCTGCAACCGACACTGAGTGAGATAGTGGTCTGAAGGACCAGTACTAATAGCAGTGGAGCTGCTGAAGCATAGCCATGTGGGCTAGCCCTTTCAGTAATCTGATGTATTGACAAAGATGGAAAATCACCTGCATGGGCAATAGTTGTTGAAAGAAATTGCTTTCTTTTTTTAACTGTTTCCCATCCACTGTACAGTACTATATATAATCCTTGGAGGAGAGTGTTGATATCTCAGTCTTCTCTGCCGCTGCATTGATGATCAAGATATAATTTTTTTGTGCCAGCAATTCCCTACAAATTAATAGTGATTGTAGCTGCTAGGCAGCCACTCAATAATTTTTACAAGTGGCAGAAGGGGCTCCCCCCCTTCTTTGCTCCCACCTTTACCATGCTCTCCCAAGCAAGCAAGCTAAGGATGTGACCATCTCCATCATATTCACTGAGAGGAGTGACAGGAATGGATGTTCCTAATGTTCCTAACCCTTTTTTTGAAGTCAGAAACCGGAAATGATGAGGATTTTGTCACTTCCAGTTTCAGTTCTTTGTTTACAGGCCTGTTCCTGGGGCGTAAGCAATTTAAAAGGGTGACGTGTTTGGTATCTATTAACTTGGCATAACATCATCTTTTAAATCTTACCAAACAATTGTGTATTATATTGTGTTTTTGTGCACTAAAACTCATTAAAGTGTTTTTTTCCCCCACAAAAATGAATTTGAAAACAGCTTCACAAATATCGTGTGACATAAAAATATGCAACATCCATCATTTTATTCTCTTGGGCCTCTGCTTAAAAATATATAATGTTTTGGGGTTCCAAGTACCGTATTTGCCGGCGTATAAGACGACTTTTTGACCCTTGAAAATCTTCTCAAAAGTCGGGGGTCGTCTTATACGCCGGTACACATGTTAGGGGGGCTGCGGCATTAAGTACAGGGGTTTGCAGGGGCTGATGTCTCTTACCTGGATCCAGTCCCACGACGATCCGGTCCAGGAAGCGCGGCGTCTCCTTCAGTTAGGCCACTGGATGTTCGTGCGGCTGCTCGGCTCCGCCTCCTCACCGGTGATTGGCCGCCAGAACTGTAGCTCAGGAAAGGCACACAGGCGGCCAATCACCGGCGAGGGGGCGGAGCCGAGCGGCCCCGCGAAAATTGAGTGCCGGAGCAGCAGGTAAGTGTTCTGTGTAGAGGTGCTGCTGCAACCACATATGCTGGCTGCAGCAGCACCATACGAGAACAGGGTCAGCAAGTCTCAGTGGGAGGAATAGTGCCCCATCATTGGTGTCACTGATACCAATGATGGGGCACTATTCCTCCCACTGACACCAACGATGGGGCACTATTCCTCCCCCCCACTGACACCAACGATGGGGCACTATTCCCCCCCCCCACTGACACCAACGATGGGGCACTATTCCACCCCCCACTGACACCAATGATGTGGCACTATTCCACCCCTCACTGACACCAATGATGGGACACCATTCCTCCCACTGACACCAATGATGGGGCACCATTCCTGCCACTGATACCAATGATGGGGCACCTATTCCCCCCACTGATACCAATGATGGGGCACTATTCCTCCCACTGACACCAATGATGGGGCACTATTCCTCCCACTGACATCAATGATGGGGCACTATTCCTCCCACTGGTGTGCATTGGAAGAGGGGTAGTCTTATACGGCGAGTATAGCCCAAGCACTACATTTTAGCAGGAAAAGTAGGGGTGTCGTCTTATACGCCCAGTCGTCTTATACGCCGGCAAATACGGTAGTTTTTCAGCAAGAAAATGCTGATTTTTATATGAAGGAGAGAAGTATCAGAATAGGCCCAGACTGAAAGTGACTAATAAAAGTGGGCTACCAGTTTCTTAAATCGCAAGTTAGGACTGATATCTCACTAAAAAGCATCTACCATATTGATTTTAATCTTCCCATACCACACAGCCTTGTCATATCTGCATGTTTTATAAACCAATTAATATCTCAAGGCCAAGTGATAAGTAAAAGTGATCCAGAAGCAAAGTGGTTCAATTAAAACCTAGTGATCCTTTCACAAAGGTCCATGTTAAAGCGTTTCCTGTTATGGCTCTCAGTTGTACTCTTGTGATATCACCCTGTCACATGTGTTCATGTCCATAAACATTGCATAGGCATAGCTGATATTGCTGATCTAACAATTCACTGTAGATACAAATAGTTTATACACATATACAGTATATTCCTGCCATAAACTGTATGTAGCTTGTTATCATACCTATAACCCCAAGTTTTGCTGGAAACATCAGCGATAGTCCAACTGGGATCCCAATGAGGTAATAACCAAAAATATTTGTAATAGCACCGATTTTTTGCCTTCCCGTTCCTCTTAATATTCCATTGCAGACTGCCTACAAGAGATTAATGAGTGTTAAATATTGTATACTGTCATCTTCCATACAGTCACCTATAAATGAACAAATGTTTTCTTGCTCAGATTATCAAACAAAAGACCAAAAGTTTTTTCCTCTGTCATTCCTGCAGCAGTTTTTATGAATTATTCTTTATTTTTGTATAATAATGGGATACTTACATTTGTACCATCACACAGGTGAAATGGAGCTAATAGCAGCATGATGCGTGAAACCAAAGTAACTATATCCCTGAATTTACATACAAAAAGAAATAAAATCACATAGGATTATAGTAGAAAGCATTCATCAAGACAGTATAATGTAAATACAATTTATCCTGTTTTATGTAGGTTGGGACATGTAAATAAAATAGCCATTTCCCTTACTAATAGCTGTGCCCTTCAAGTTCTTACTGTATTATGTAGATGTGTTTTATATACCCAGTGGAGATGCATATGTATATACTAGACTAAAGCTATACATTCTTAATCAGCCAACATTCACTCCCTGGGCGGCCTTGTAGGCATCACGATGTGCATCATACATGAAATTGGTTTTTTTGAAGGGGTCTACAGTTTCAAATTATCAGCCAAGCAGTGGCTGCATCCAGATGCAGGCACTTTTTGCATCAGGTATACATAACCTGCAGCAGGAGATTCATCCATGAACAATTTTAATGTGGATGGAGGAACCTGATCAGCAGGATGTGGGCTGAACAAAAAATATCTATAAATGTGTGGGCAACTTTAAAGGAGAAGTGTGGCCAAAGCTATTTTGGCCATACTTCTCATGTGGGTCACATGAGTGCACTTAATTCAGCACTCCTGTGATCCAGATTCACAGAGCTGTTCCAGGATCTGTAGGGATCTTGGTAATAATATTGGGATCCATCCAGCAGCTAATTTAGCCTCTCAGCCCACCACTTAGAGCCTGAGCCAACAGCTCCCAGTGAGCTCCAGTGGGGAGGGGCAGAGCAGAGAGCCAGTGACTGATATACACCACTCTCTGCTCATTGAAAACAGAGAACTGAGCGGTCATGTGATTGTTCAGTTCTCGGCCTTAGAGCTAGTGGCAACAGCTGCAACATTGCACCGATACTGCAACCACATAGGTGAGTATGAAAGTTTGTTTTTAATCCTGTACTTCTCTTTTATAATTGCAACTTATTTGAAATTGAAGAATTAGATTTCCAAAGCAGGGGGAAGTCATATTAAAAGAAGCTGTACAATAGAGGTCTGACGTAGAATAAAACAAGGGCTTATTGTGATGGCTCTAGGCAGTAGATAGTCTATATTCTAAAGAATGCGGATATTTCCATTTCATTTACAGGTACAGGGGAATGGGCAGTATCTGCACAGCTGAAGTAAGCCCCAAATTATATATTAGGTTACTGTTCAGGCACAGGCAGCTCCCAGATGATGTCTGAAAAGATGTTGTAACCTCTGTGAAAGAGAGACAACTGTGTTGGCAGGTGCAGTTAGTTTATCTGCCACTAGATAGCTATGTTCCCAAAATAGTATATCAAAGGGAATTGTGTCATTGGATGTTAGGTCCCTCTTAGAAAGGTTCCTCCTTAGTAATGTATTGGATGGAGTTGGCGCCCATATAAGTGCCAGGATGGGAGGGGCCAAATGAGTTGGGACATGGAAGCTAAACACCCCAGAGCTATACGGATGTAGTTGGCTACTGTCCTAGGGCCCTTAACAGGACTGAAGTCCCGGGCAAGGTGGTACAGAACTAAGAAAGAACAGTTGTAGTCACCCTGACTCCTTTTATGGTCTTCTGTGGGTTGTGAACAACATGCAAAAAGGCCTTTTAGGTCAGGCCAGAGTCCTCTGATGTAAGTACTTACTGGTGACACTTTGGAAGAGTGTGCCACCAGAGAGTGTGCCCGGCAGGGCAGAGCTATGGAAGGGTCATTGAGAGAGACTAGTATGCTAATGAAGGCATCTTGATTCTACTTGGTGATGGAAGCTGAATGCTTGGGGCTTAGTAAATGCAGAAAGTGGTCCCAACTCTGCAGTGCTTCCAAGGTGATAAGGGAAGATGGCTTACAAATTATGAGTATACCAGCTACAGCAAGTGAGTAGCTATCCTATCCAAGAAGAAGGAGGGTGGAGACTTGTACAGTTTGGCTCCAACACCTAGCTAATCGTGGGCACTTGGTTGGAGGATTTTAAACTTAGAGTGTGTTAGGGAGTGGGAGCTGGGACATTTTGTCCTTTAAGTAAATATGTACTAATCCTGTCATTTTTATTAAAATTTTTTGGCTTGGAAAGAGTTCACAGTACCCTTTTTAAGCTGACGTAGTAAGGGCTGCAAGGGCTTACGAACAATGCAGGACTTCAGGGTTGGAAGGGTCAAGCCTTGGAACATATTTTGGGTGTGGGGGAAGGAGGGACGGGAAGCTTTGGTGTACATTCGTAGAGAAAGCACATGTAGCTTGCCTAGGGTGAGACAGTGCAGTGCTGACTCTGATCAGGTTGAGTGAGGCTCCTGTTCTGTAGAGTTTGAGACATAATTCTGACAATCAGAAAGACCTGTCAAGTAACTGAAGTGGTTACAGTACTGTCAGATGTGCTCCCCTAGAAGGTAACCTCATGTGAATGGCAAGATGCTGCATGCCAGCACCCTTGTCTAGAGAACCTGTGTGCCTAGTAACATATGGGGATTTTCAACATTCGGACTTCATTCACTACTGTTTTCTGAGGTACCCTTTGCAAATATGCAAGATACTGTAGCCCCTGGTCCACAGTGCTGCTCTGTCTGGCAGGAGAGACTGGGTTCCTACCAATTTTGTTGCCCTGCACTTCCTCCCCTCCTCTCAAGCACAGAACTGGCTGGCAAGAGAAGCCCGGCCTTCCACCGGAAGAACAGAGGAAGGGGATATGGACTGCTGTGCATCTTAGAACAACAGCCTGCTGTGAGGAAATGAGACTTGTGGGTCAATGAAACTACACATTCTGGCATGACTGGGGTTCTTTGGGGAGGAAACGTTAAAGGAAGGACTGTTCTTGGGCTCAGGACAGATGTGTTGAGCACATTGTGGAAGACAGACTGTGAAGCAGGCTGATAACAGAATGTTTTGCCACTGCATCAAGGATGCAGAGAGTTGGAGTAGCGTATATCTTCTGGTACTGTCGCTGTCTGGTGCTGCTGTCTAATCATTAGGGAAAACTCCATTGTCACTAACTGGTGCTGCTGCATGACCGTTTGGGAGAACGCCACTGTTACTGATTGATGACCCAACATGATCATTGAGGAGAACACTGCTGCCACTGACTCTGCTGAGCTGTTAACTAACAATGGAAAGAGACAAGTCATCACCCAAGGAGTTGGTGAGAGGCCTCTGGCCAAACCCTACTGCACCCTATTAAATAAGAAGTAATATTTGCTCGAGATACAGTACATACCCGGGTTCAGAGGTAGATAATCATTGTCTTAGCCTTGCTCTCAGACAGGAATTTCCTAAGTATAGGGTTTAGTGGTCATTCTCTGTTTGTTTGCTTATTACCAACTGTATTATCTATGTTGCTACTAATTTTATTTGTTTGAGGGGCTATTGCCGCTTCTCTTTCTTTGGTTATTGTATTAGTATTCTTACTATTATTATTGTAATATTATATATATTGTTGCAAAAATATCCGCTGTTCAGTGGTGCTGCTTACAGAATAGTGGACTCTGGGAACAAGGAAAGAGAAAACAGCAGCTCCTTAATGAGTAAGCACTATGCTAGCTTGGCCCTGTTCATGCATCCCAGTAAAAGCATTATTTGGCCTTTAATCCCTTTCTGTCTCACTATTACAGACTTTATTTCATCAGCACAAGCCTCCCTTCCTGGTTTAAGATGCCATAGGTATTTTAAATGACCCCTAAAAGCCCATGGCAAATAATATTGGTCCCCTAAAATATTTGTATCTGGATAGTATTTGTTTTCACAATAATACAGGAAAAGTTGTTGAAAATCACTTTTTTTTAAAACCCTATAAAACTTCTTGTGCACAAAAGTGAGATCACTGCTTTTTTTCATGCTACGAACTGTATCAAGGGGATAAATAATTGTTTAAATGGATTTGAAGAAGTTACTGGTCTACATATTACTCACCTATCATTTGTAAACATGTAACCAATTACATTTCTCAGTGCAAGTATAGTACTACTGATCAACAAGCAAACAAGTACTGAAAAACAGAAAGTACAGATAAGTCTGGTTAATAATGTATTGTTTGAACTGCTTCGTATATGCGCACTAATATATAAAATAACAGTAACCAAATCAGAAGTGGTACTCAAAGCCCAAGAAAATTGCACATTTGAAAACAAATTAAGATAAATGCAAAACTAATGTTTTTCAAATACTGTCTATGCCTGAATATTATTGTGTATCTATAGTCATGTTAGTTAAGATTTTAATTTTCTGTCTAGGTCCCATAAGGAGGAGTCCAATGCAATGTTTGCTCCAAAGAGAGAACTGAAAGTCACAAAATCTCTCCAAAGTAAAGGGTAATCCCCCTTTAGAAATCTGTCACAGATTAAGGTGTCAGGATGACCCAGTAAAAATGGTTACCAAGAAAACTACACGGGTGAATTGCTCTACTGGGATCTCAGACAGCAATAAAATTATGATAGAGGTTCCAATCCTCCTTGCCCATCCTGTGCAATGCTAAAATTATTAGTGTACAAGAGCCAAACAATTATAGAAAGAGAGAGGGAATATTAAGTGAGCTTTATTGTCTTAATAATTTACTATGTATGTCTGGCCAAAGCTTTTTTATTCACTTTGATAGACGGGAGAAGGATTGAACCCTGTCAGGTTTTTACTACTAATCAGGGTTCTGAGAGATTTCCCCTACTTACTGTCACAGTGACAACACTCTTGCCAGACAGGGTGTAGGATAAACTGTAACAGGAACACAGACAACAATAAAACACAGACAGGGGTTCTAGCCTTCCCTTCGTTCTACTATAAAACCGATCATTATTTTATCTTTGCCCTTGTTTCAGATTTTCACTTACTTCTTGTCTGGTGAAACTGTTGTCCCCAGGACTGCAAATGAGGGGAAATCCCAAAAACAGAGACCCAGATAGCAGTAAAACCTGACAGGCATTCTAATTCTTATCCACTCCATCCCAAGCGAAAGACAGTTTTGGCCAAAAAAAAGAGAGATTTCAGGCTGAAGCAACTGCAGGTAGCAAGTGAAACTGGTCAGTAGATTATTTTAGTTAGAGTATGGCATCCCCATTTCTAGTAGTAAAGTGATTTTATTGAGAAGGGCATCACAGTGGCTTAGTGGATAGCACATCTGCCTTGCAGTAAAAGGGTCATGGGTTTGATTCCTAACCATGGCGCCTCCTGCATGGAGTTTGCATGTTCTCCCTGCGCTTGCATGGGTTTCCTCCCACACTCCAAAGACATGCTGGTAGGTTAATTGGCTCCTGTCTATATTGGTCTTAATATGTGTATGTATGAATGTGAATTAGGGACTTTAGATTGTATGCCCCTTGAGGGTTAGGGACTGAGGTGAATGTACAATATATACAGTATGTAAAGCGCTGCGTAAATTGAGAGCGCTATATAAGTACCTTTAATAAATAAAATAATATCAAGATGGGGGGGCAAAGTGGTGCAGGTTTGAAGTGACCTCTTGCAGCAGCCTCTTAAACCATTCTATAAAGGTCCAATTCCAGATATTCTGTTTTTGTTACTTCAAATAGTGCCAGAGATTGCAACTAAGCATCACCCCCCCCCCCCCACATTCATGCCTTTTGGCCCAATACTATGAAGGACATCACAACTGGCCAACAGGAATGAACAGCACAAAAGAAGGGGTAGGCAAATTTCAGGACTCCTAATATAAAAGTGCTCAAGCTTTGTGTATCAGAGCAACATGAGATTTGGCCTTGACAGGAAAATATCAGAGAAAGCTGAGGAAGTATGCAGGCTCTATGAGCTCTTAGCCTCCCCTTCCCCCAGTGAGAGAACTTCCTTATGTACTGGGTTGGTCTGGTGATGTACAGCCATGCCTAGATGAAAACAGAAACAGTGGAGAGGTAGGTTGTGTTCTTGTCCTTACTTCAAGCTCTAATCTAAAGAGTGCTCTTTGTAATATAAATACATCCTCCATCTCCATTTATATTTATGATGAGGTATATGGTCGATGCAGTTTTTTTATTAGTACAAGTAAAACTTGGACAAAGTACCAAGTCCATGATGGCGATACAAAATGGGAATCATTGAGGGTGAATTTACATTGGGGGGTGATTTACTAAAACTGGTGCACATGGAATCTGGTGCAACTGTGCATGGTAGCCAATCGGCTTCTAACTTCAGCTTATTCAATTAGGCTTCCAGGCAAGATAACCTGGAAGCTGATTGTTTCTGTGCTGAGTTGTACCAGATTTTGCATTCTCCAGTTTTAGTAAATAACCCTCAATGCATTGTAAAATGCCTCTCATCCCAAGGAAACACAGAAAACAGTTTTCCATGTGCCCCATCTGCATTTTATCGCGGCATGCTGTACAGATTCACATGGCACTGTACAGCAGCACATCGCTGTTGTACAGCAACATGCAAGGAGTGTACTTTTGTACACTTCAAAGAAAGCTTGCACAAAAACAAAACAAATAAAGGGAGCTGTGTATTATGTGCTAAATCAAGGCTAAATAGGGCCACACTGCCCCCCTACTGAAGCTGGGAATGGACAGCTGCCGGATAGGTAAGGTGCTCAGCTGTCCGTTCTTGTGTGAATTCGCCTTGTGCTCAAATGAAAATACAAGAGCAGACACCAAAATTCAGAACGTGCATGTAAAAACCAGAGAAAAGGAGAACTGAGAGTCATGTTCACAGAAACCAGATATTTGCTTTTGTTTTTTTTTTTTTTATATTTTCAGGTCATCCACCTTGTATTTCATCACAGATAATATAATGCATGCTATAGGGTATGCTTTGTTTTTTTAACTTGTTTTATATTATGTAGCATTTATTTAGTGTACAAACTCCTACCTGCACAGTAGAGTGCAACTTTAGAAGACTTTTTGGCTTGTTCGATGTCTCCAGCTCCTAAAGCAGTTCCTACCCTGATATTGGCAGCCATGCCAAATCCCATAGGAAGCTGTAGTGGAAAATATTATATGAATTAGAAATTTGGCCAAGACATTGTCAGTGAAGATCATTTTAGGTTACCACCATGGCAAATGACTACATCTGGACATGATGATAAAATACTAATATACGAAAAAAAACATACTTTTTAATTAAAATATCATTGTGCTACAATGTTTTTTGAATCCTCCAAAGAAGGTTGCTGTGAAAGCCACTAGCTGTAACGTGCACAATTCGCTCAATGCAACCTGAAATCTACATTAATCTTTTTTGTCTGAAAATCATTCTGAGTCACCAAATTGTAAAGACTTTTCTAGAATTTGTTCAATACATTGTTGTTAAACTGGTAAAATGCAACTTTGCTATTTTTTAACCAGTAATTTTATTATTTTGACATGTCCTATAACCCCATAAAATTGCTATATAAGCAGCAAACTGAAGAAGTCCGGAAGTGACGAAACGCATCAGTGGACGTGATGTCTGACATAACGGCGCAAAACCAGAAGTGGCACTATGTAGTTTTTTTTTTTTTTTGAGGTTCACACTGGATTTATGTGGAGGTGCAAATTGGACACAGAAGAAGAATTGTTTGTAATTATTTTTGTGGACTTTAGTTTGTATTTTATTTTATTGACTGGCACAAAAAAGGTTTTTTATTTTATTTTTCACATTCAGGGGTGAAAGTCTGACTTTTTTGGACTCTCTTTTAGGTTTTGTGGTACTTTGTTTGGTTTGCACAGCTTTAAAGGTTTTTTATTATTAATCTATATAATTTTTGGATACCGAAATTATATATTTGCATGGTATTAAAGTATGCATGCATTAGTGCCTATACACATTGTACAATACCCTGGAAACCAGAACCCCTCACTTAAGCATCTCCATATTAGCCTATAATTTGAGCTGGGCACTTCCAGAGCCTTCTCTACTGCCAAACTGCAAGATGTTTATTCATGTTGGCTTTAGCTTTCAGGAGTATCTCAAGAGCAACATTTGATACAAATATTTTCAAAGCATATTCAAAGTTTTTATTAGCTTTCAGTATCTTTTTTATACACACACTTAAAGTGGTTCTTAAGTCAAAAGGTTTTTTACCTCAAAGTGATTATAAAGGCATTCATTTTTTTTTTTACCTTAAAGCAGTAGTAAACTCTGCTTTGTAATTTTTACCTACAGGTACACTTAGAAGTGGACAGTGCCAGCGGGGGACCCGAGAAGAGGAGGTTCAGGGCTACTCTGTGCGATACCATTGCACAGAGCAGGTAAATATAATACAGTTTTATGCATTCTCTGCATTACGGTACAACCCATCTACTGGCATTTCCTTCACCCCTCCCTAAACACCCGAGTCCTCTCTCAATGCAGTGCTACCCCCATCTGCAGCATCCACCACCACCAATACTATTGTACAAGGTAGGTAAATATACCTCTTTTTTATTTTAAGAAAAAAAGGGAGCATTTAATATCACTTTTAAGCTTCCATCTGTTAAAGTTGAATACATATGTAAGGATCTGCTGCCCTCTACTGTTAGCTGTTAATATCACAGTGGTATGTATAATTATGCATTAGCAATTCCTGTCTCTTGGAGGCTGGCTTTGGAACCCCAGAAGGAGGAAGTGGAGATAGGCAAGTCTGGGAGCACATGTTCTGTTTATGGAATATCTGCTGTTCATTGAAATCCATACCAGAAGGGATCAATAGGCAAGTGCTTAAATGTTTAAAGGTCTGCTGTTATTGCCCATTTGCCCATACCATCGTTTCAGGGTATATATCAATATACATTTACTAGCCACTTTGTTAGGTACACCTGTTCAATTGTTTAGTAACACAAATTGCTAATCAGCCAATTACATGGCAGCAACTCAGCAAAGCTTAATTTAGATACAAAACCCTAATTACAAGGAATTAAACTAAAGGTGAGTCTAATTATTCATTAAACAGGTGTCCAACAGACAGTTGATTATAAAAAGGCATTACTTAAAGTGGAGTTCCAGCTGATTTAAAAAAAAAATAAAAGTCAGCAGTTACAAAAACTGTAGCTCCTGACTTTTAAACTACAGCCACTTACCTGTCCCTCGGTCGAGCAGTGTCCTGGTTTAACCAGCAATATTCTCTCCCTGGCGCCTGCATCTTCAGTGTGGGCACCCGGCTGTGACAGGTTGACAGCCGGGTGCGCATTGCGCATGCGCGAGTAGCTCTGTGCTTTGTGAATGGTGCCGTAGTCTTCTGGGACCTGTCATGTGTCCCAGAGGACCACGGGGAGGAAGGGGGAAGACAAATTCCGCCTCTGATCACCTTAGGCGATCGCAACGGAAGTGGGAGCGGGTACCTGTCAAATTCAGGTACCTGCTCCCCAAAGGTGCCGATCCTTAACGGGGAGTGGGGGACAAAGAATTAAAGCAGAACTTCCCCTTTTGGGTGGAGCTCCGCTTTAACAAAGAAAACCCCTTCCAAATTCATGCTGTCAGCAATGGTACCACATGGAAGAGAAATGTCCTAAGGCCTGAGAAAGAAAATAATTTCTTTATACAAGAAAGGTGAAGGCTACAAGAAGATCAGCAAAGCTTTACTTATCAGTCAGAATACTGTAGCAAACGTGATACAAAAGTTTAACAAAGATGGAACTGCAACTATCTCACAGAGACGTCCAGGCCATCCATGGAAGTTAATACCTAATACAGGAGCATCTTCTGATGAGAAGGATTGAAGAAAATTGTCATGCAAGTTCACTGCAGTTAGCTAAAGAAGTAGAAAGCCAAACTGGGGTAATTGTTTCCCATGACACAATACAGCGTACACTGCAGTGGAATGGCATGCATGGTGTCGTCCACGAAGGAAGCCTTTCCTAAAGCCCATGAACAAAAAGGCCCATGCTGGAATAGAAGTCTACTGGGACTCTGAGACCCCAATAAATGTTTTTGGAACTGATGGCTTCAAAATTGTATGGCATCGCAAAAGTGAGGAATACAAAGAAAAATGTATAGTGCCTACAGTGAAACATAGTGGTAGCAGTGTCCCTCTGTGGGGCTGCATGAGTGCTGCTAGTGTCAAGGAGCTGCATTTCACTGATGGTATCCTTCACAGATATACTGCTCTATATTGAAAGAGAATCCTTTGGTCATCGTGCACTTTACCAACATGACAATGATCCAAAACACACATCTAAGGCCACTGTTGCATTTCTGAAGAACAACAGGGTAAAAGTGATTCAGTTGTCAAGTATGTCTCCTGATCTGAACCCAGTCGAACACCTATGGAGAATTATGAAGAGACAATTTGAGCATCACTCTGCATTCAGCATCCAGGCTCTAAAAGAGGTCATTCTTGAAGAATGGAAAAAGATAGATGTTGCAATATGTTGCCAACTTGTTTATTCCATATCTAGAAGACTTGGTGCTGTCCTTACAAATCATGGAGGTCATACAAAATACTAGATGTAGTAGTTTTTGTTGTGGGGTGTATTAATTTTTGCATCAATTTATTTGAGTAAAACTGAAGATTTTGTAATCTAAGTTATATTATTAACCTTACTAATGATAGGGTTTTATGCGCTGCCACAGACTAAACTAAACCAAAAAGAGCAGCAAGCACCAAGAACATGTTCCACCACTGCAATAAAATAGTAAAAAGAAATAGTGCTGCGCTACAAAAAAATGACTACTAACCCCTACATAAAAATCATGGGTAAATGGCAATTAAATATATCCAACTTAAACTGTGATTATTAATAATAAATAGTAACCTTACTTCAATGTAATAAGCTAAACAAAGGTTCTATAAAACACAGTTTTGTAAAAATTTGGAAATTTGTTCTTGTGTTCATTGAAATATTGATTAAAATCTCACTTTTCAAAAAGAGTGTATTCATTTATGCTGAGTACTGTATGTACTATTATTAATCTTTTCTTACATAAAAATTGTATTTCTATAATGGTGTATATCTATATACTTATGGTGATTGTTATATGCTGGTTGCAGTAGTTCCTCTGCTCCCAATTACTATGATTAGATTACTGGTTAATTTTACAGGAGGAGAATCCGTTCTGCTCACAGAGGCCCTGTCCTGGGTGAAAGTACTTACAACTTTTTTTAATCAAACCCACTCTTCCACTTAGTGAAAGCTCTGTTTTTTTCTTATTTACCTAAATTTAATGCAATATCCTGTTTGGGGAAGGCCATTTCTCATAACACTCCCAAAAAAGGGCTACATTTGGAGGCAATGCTGAGACCGAAGGTGGATTAACAGTAGTATGTAGAAGCTATATTATACAGAGCAGCATCCTTAACCTGCTCCTAAAGGGCATATCTTGTTTCAAGATGCAATGGTAGACTTACACTGTATGCTCCTACTGATTCATTTAAGAAAAGAACCCATGTCAACTAGCTATTTTCAGGATGGATAACGATAGTGAACACTCTAGCAATAATGCAAGTGGAACTTTAGCCAAACAGACTGAAATGGTTAACAGGCAGGGCATTACAGGAAGTTAAAAGTGTTTTCTGATAATGTTCCAGTGACACAAGGAGAAGAATGTTTCAAATCTGGAATTAGCACACTCTCTAATGTCTAAGGGAGAGGCCCTGTTCAGAGGAAGCAAGCAATTCTGTGGTCCCCAGCTGCAGAATTAATCTGCCTGTATTGAGACACTCATGAGGAAGTAAGTGCAACGGACTACATACAGGTACTGTCTGATCACTTTGAGCAAAACTATGATCACAAGAAGATGGCTGCTGACTAAAATATGTCTCGTCAAAAGAAGAGACAGGTGTTTCCACTTTAACTGAGTACAGTTACTTTTGTCACATTTAGTGTATCACACTGCTATAACTCCTTCTGCAGTGGGCTCTATGAGGACCAGTCAATAAGAATTCTCTCTCTCTATGAGTTAATGAAGTTACTGAAGAAAAGGAGGCTAAAAAGTGTTCCAAAAGAGGGTTATAAATCTAACTCTCCCCAAGAAAAACATCCTGAGTCATACCATCCCAATTTTTCAGTTGCTGAACCAGTTGTTTACAGAGGGGGAGGGACTCTCAAAGGTGTTTCAGGTGTGGTAACAGGGCCATTCTGCAAGACAGTGTCATGAGGACTCTGGGGAAACAGTTCTAAGTGTGACATTCCCCGTAAAATAGAGAAGACACAGATATGGGCATGTTAGGCCAAAGCCAAGAAGGCCCTCATAGGCTTTAAGTCTGTAGTAAAGTAAAGTCACTGTCAATGGGCATACATCCCAAGCTCTATTTAACACAGGTTTCTAAGTTACCCTTATTCACTGTTCATTGTACCAAAAGCGTCATACAGTACATATCCTGTTGATGGATGTTTGCATGTAATTATGACTGTGCCAGATTTAGGAAACGGGTATTCATCCTATGGGGATCATGGCTTTTATCTGTCCTGACACAGGTGATTCACACACATCTTCAGTGAAACTGAGCACTGATTGTATAGACGTACATAGTGCCTTACAGAAGTTTCTTGAAGAAGATCTGTTTCTTCTGAGCGAGTTGACATCCCATCAGAACTTTAAAAGCTCTGTAATGTCCTCTCTGTTAGCTATTGGCATGGAGTAGTGCCCTGTGGAAATTCACAAGGGGGAGAGAGAATGCTGAGAGTAGCCTCCAGTTTTGCCCTTGAGCTGCTCGGTAATGGAAGTTATGTCCTCATGGAAACTTCTGAAGAGATGATGAACAAAGAAGGATGGATGGTGATTCCTAAAGGAAAGGACTGAAGAACCAGAGTGGAATTAGTCATCACCAAGTTGTAACTAACTGCTACCCTATGCTGAGTGTTAACCCCTAGGCTGAAGTGTGCTGAGTCCAAGTCACAAATACTGCTTCTATCTTTAAATTGGAATTAAGTGACCAAAAGTTGCCAGAGCTCTGGAACGAAAAAGTGACACAGCAATTGTCAGATTTACCAGAGTGGTTCTCTACAGATGATATGGCTGTAGATTGTGCTTAGAGTGCTTTACACACTTTTAGACTAACTCTACTCCTTTCAGAGAGAGACCCCGGAGGATAGCACCAAAAGATGTGGATGAGCTAAGACAGGCACTAAATCAAATGGAAGACCAGGGCATCATTGTGGACAATAAGACCCTGATTCACTATTGGGCGTGGGCGCATATTCATGGGCTTAAGCCCAATTTTCATGGGCGTCCGTCTATTTTTTACCCTGCAACCTAATTCACTATTGACCAGAGCCCATAAGCAGATTCCCAATCTAATTCACAAAAAGACACACGCCCGGAATCAGACTCACAAAGCAGACTTGCTAAGAAGCAAGTCTAACACCATGAAAAATCACTGCAGAGACATGTTCACTTAAAAATTTGCTTTGCCAAATATCAGGACTTCACTTTAAACAATATCTGCTATTTCAAAAAAAATTAAGAATGTGTTAAAAATCGTTTTTTTCAAGGAAATCAACACAGTAAAAATCTAGACGCCCGTGCAGTGTCTTTGGCAGATACAACTGAGCATGTGCAGAACACATTTTAGACTTCTGCCATGGGCGTTTGCTTTTTAGCCACTGACTAATAGTGAATCTTACTGTGGATTCCTCTGACAGCCGCCACTCGGTCGTGACTATTGTGTTTAATAAACAGCACTCGGCATATCTTCATGTAATCTAATTAGATTTCCTTAGTTCTAGTGATTCTATTTTTGTTTCTTATACTTTATAATTATTTCTGTAATGATTTTACTTATTTCAAAGGTCTAGATAATATTTATTTTGACAGCTGAATGTAAAAATAAAGGTCCGCAATAAAAAAAAAAAAACTGCGTGGGTCCCCCCTCTCATCTGTACCAAGCCCATCAGGTCTGGTATGGATATTAAGGGGGAACTCCACGCTGAAATTTAAAAAAAAAACAGCGTGGGTCCCCCTCAATATCCATACCAGACCCTTATCCGAGCATGCAGCCCGGCAGGTCAGAAAAGGGGAAAAGGGGGGGGGGGCGAGCGAGCGCCCCCCCCCCTCCTGAACCATACCAGGCCACATGCCCTCAACATGGGGGGGTGCTTTGGGGCAGGGGGGCTCCCCCCCCAAAGCACCTTGTCCCCATGTTGATGAGGACAAGGGCCTCTTCCCCACAACCGGTGGTTGTGGGGGTCTGCGGGCAGGGGGCTTATCAGAATCTGGAAGCCCCCTTTAACAAGGGGGCCCCCGGATCCCGCCCCCCCCCCCCCTACGTGAAGGAGTCTGCGGTACATGCTCCCGCAGACTCCTTCACAAAAAAAAAAAGTGTGGTGTAAAAAAAAACACAGTACAGGGTCTTTGACAAGTCCTTTATTAAAACAATGTCCCCCGAAGTAGATCCAACGTCAATCGTGGCGGCGGCAGGGACCCGAAAAAAAAAAAAAGTTCCGCTCCCGTCCGAGGCTTCCAGCCTTGTGAAGAAAAGGCTAGTTGACATTTTTTATATAGGTATGGGGCGGGGCCAGCCGGGGACAGCATCCGAGTGACCCGCCCCATGTCACATGCTTGCTGTTCCCGGCTGGCCCCGCCCCATACCTATATAAGAAATGTCAGCTAGGCTTTTCTTCACAAGGCTGGAAGCCTCGGACGGGAGTGGAACCTTTTTTTTTTTTTCGGGTCCCTGCCGCCGCGATTGACGTTGGATCTACTTCGGGGGACATTGTTTTAATAAAGGACTTGTCAAAGACCCTGTACTGTGTTTTTTTTACACCACACTTTTTTTTTTTGTGAAGGAGTCTGCGGGAGCATGTACCGCAGACTCCTTCACGTAGGGGGGGGGGCGGTATCTGGGGGCCCCCTTGTTAAAGGGGGCTTCCAGATTCTGATAAGCCCCCCACCCGCAGACCCCCACAACCACCGGCCAGGGTTGTGGAGAAGAGGCCCTTGTCCTCATCAACATGGGGACAAGGTGCTTTGGGGGGGGAGCCCCCCTGCCCCAAAGCACCCCCCCATGTTGAGGGCATGTGGCCTGGTATGGTTCAGGAGGGGGGGGGCGCTCGCTCATCCCCCCCCTTTTCTGACCTGCCAGGCTGCATGCTCGGATAAGGGTCTGGTATGGATATTGAGGGGGACCCACGCTGTTTTTTTTTAAATTTCAGCGTGGAGTTCCCCCTTAATATCCATACCAGATCCGAAGGGCTTGGTACAGATGGGAGGGGGGACCCCACACTTTTTTTTTATTCTTTCTGCAATAAAGGGAATTATTTTACATTCAGCTGTCAGTGGGGAACCCCGCTGACAGCTGAAACATTAACACATGGCTGTCGCTCCTACAATCCCGCATGATATGTTATCAACTCATGCGGCGTTTTAGTAGTGAAAACCAATGCAGCGCTCATGTTTCAGCTGTCGGCGGAGTTCCTCACTGACAGTTGAATGTCAAAGTATTGCAGGGATTTATAAACAGTGTTTTAAATAACCGGCGTGGGGTCCTCCCTCCCATCCATACTAAGCCCTTCGGGTCTCGTATGGATGTTAAGGGGTAACTCCACGCTGAAATTAAATAAAAAACAGCATGGGGTACCCCCCAAAATCCATAACACATACTTATCCGAGCATGCAGCCCGGCAGGTCAGGAAAGGGGGGGGGGATGAGCGAGCGCCCCCCCCCTCCTGAACCATACCAGGCCACATGCCCATACCAAATTATTCAAACATTTGTAAACAGAACAATGAACTGAAATGGTTTGGCATTTGTACCCCAAATATGACGTTCCCTGAGGCACTGGTAAACCGAGGTACGCCTGTATTAGTATTGCAATCCTTTGTATTGGGATACATAGAACCATCATACATGTGAATTGGCAACATAGCACAACATTTGTGTCACATTGGAGATATCTGGTAGTTACACTGACCTTGCCCAGGGATTTAGGGTTGATTCACAGCACAGAAATACAGGCTGGATTAGCAATGTAGCTCCGTGGATTAGTGGTTAGCACTACTGCCTCACAACTCTAGGGTTGTCGGTTTGAATCCCAACCACGGCAAGGAAGTAGCATGATCTCCGTGTGTGGCTGTCTTCAAATAGATGTTCTGGCAACATCTTTGCTTTCTGTCTAAATGATCCCTAAAATGTGAATTAGAATGAGGCCTTGTCTGTTGAAACACCTTCAAAGCTGCACCTTATGTGAATGTCATACAATGGGATAAGGTAAGGGCCTGGAGCACTAATAGATTTGATAATGATGGTTTACACTCCACCCACTTTTGTGAAGGATTTGGCAAGCAAAGAGCTGACAGAGCGAGAGAAGAGCGAGCCAGTGAGACGAAGAAGAGTGAGCGAGATATACATACTGAAGAGTGATAAAGAGAGACATTCAGAAGAGTGAGCGAGAGAGAAAAGACTTTGTTGGTGAATCCACACATCAAACTTGTCACAAATCCTGGCGTGCATTTTTCCCCCAAATGCATAGCAGACCCTTATCCCAGCAGGCAGGTACCGCACGCCTTCAAAGATTTATTTCCTTTGTTGATTTTCCTGCTTCGCTCACACTATATGCAATTGAAAATTACTCTTTAAGTTGCCAATTTTACTGTGTTTTCTAGAGAATTACTAACTAGTTGTGTTTTCAATTGTGTGTAGCATTGCGATTTCTATTTGAGTCTAGATGTTAAATTGCTAATAAATGGCCACAATTCTCAAATACTTTTGAACTCTCGCTGCAACAAATGGCGTATGTTAATACACTCACATTCACATTCATTATATCCAATATCAGGTACGATGTCAATGCACAAATCGCACCTGAAATTGCACACCCTGGATGTGACTTGTCATGTGATTGGCATGACCAGCAGCTTGCTCTTTGCATGGCAAATTGCACACAATGTTACTGGGGGCCAACACCACTGTCACATCTAATCCGATGCGGCAATTGCCCAACTTACAGTGAAATTGCACAAGTTCACAATCCAATTGGATGTGAACAGAGCCTACAGTGGCCAATAGGGTGCGACTTGGTCTACGATTTGCAAGTCGCCTGTCATGCCAATTGCATGGCAATCCCAAACAATGTTACTGGGGGCCACCCGGTCACATTAAAGCAGATTTCTAAGTGGTGTTATTGACACCACAGTCACATCATGTGACTTGCATAGAAGTTGCATGATTTCAAAGTCGGGGTACATGGTGATTTCAAGTGCAATTTGCAAGACATCCGACACCGATCTCTCAGCAAATTGCATGAAAAGTAGTGTATTCATTACTCTATTATTACTTGCGGCTCCAACCAAGTTTGAACCACAACAATATGAACGCTACAATAGCGTGCACATTGAGTGGGTCTTGGCATGTGATTTGCACAACATGCAAGTTGTAAATCGTCTGCAAAGTCGCACCCTATTGTCTGCTATTAGAGCAGTGTTTCTCAACTCCAGTCCTCATGGACCCCCAACAGGTCATGTTTTCAGGATTTCCATTATTTTGCACAGGTGATTTGATCAGTTTCACTGCCTTAGTAATTACCACAGCTGTTTCATCTGAGGGAAATCCTGAAAACATGACCTGTTGGGGGTCCATGAGGACTGGAGTTGAGAAACACTGTATTAGAGCAACCATATGGGTGTGTTTCAAACACTGATTTCTTAAGTAGTACATGTTCTACTTTAGTGGCAATTTGCATAGAGATCTGTGTCAGATGTCTTTGAAAATTGCATTGAAATGGTCAACTTTACTGTAAGTCGCATGATTTGTAAATCCGCTTTGCCCAGAGTGTAATGTTTGGTGATGTTTGATTTCTGGAGTGTTTTGCCAATTGATGGGAAATTCACCATACTAGTCAAATCGATTTGTCATTTTCAGTATTGCATACAAGATGTGGTCATGTGACTGTCTTAACTCATGCGAGAATCTGGAGGGAATTGTGACCATAGTAGCAATAAAGGTTCCAATTGGGGTTCCCTTTCACATCCCTGCTCAATGTTCTGTTGTATGCTGCACACGTACATTTCACTGTATATATCTTTCTGATTTGTGGGGCCTGTATACCAAGGGTTAATGCAGGTAGGAAGCGGATTCATCAGGTGAAAACACTTTCACTGACCAAATTAAGGTCAGTGGTGGGTGAGGCTTCATTGGGTGTGGGGCCTTGTTTGGCGCGCTCCAAATACAACCTAGCTTATATAAAGATGTGCAGTAGGGAGTGATTTGGCCTGTTACTAGGCCGGGTGGTTTGTGACTAAGTCCTTGCTTGTAGTGGTTTGGGGGAAGAAGAGATTTTGTGCTGAATTGCCCCAGACACCACTCAGGCTGTGTTTGGAAGTGGGCTGGAAATGTTTGCATATTTTTGGCCTTGTAAAGTGTTTGTGTGTTATTGCACAATGATTGTTTTTTCTCTTTGCATTGAAAGCCTCACACATGTCAATCGTTTTGTTTAAAATCTGCTCTTGTTTTAATTTTGCTTGCTTATTTAGACTCCAATGCATTTTTCTGACAAACCTGCTGACAAATGTATGTGTAGGGGATTTGTAGAGGTGGGAGGGGATTTGTAGAGGTGGGAGGGGTTTTTTTGCACATGCTTTGTTTTCTTTATATTTTGATGTGTAGACTTTTTTTGTGAATGGATCTTCATACTAAGTGATTGTGTAAGTAAATCTTATGTGCATGAAAATGTTACTTGATTCATCTTCCCCTTTGTTTCCTGCTATAACCTGTGCACGCACAGTTCATTAGAAGTATCTTTGGATTGTAAGCTCTTATGAGCAGGAGTGTTTTATTTTTGCCACATCAATGCTATTCTTTTTGTGACTCACCAAGATATTGACTATACCTACTTGTTCCTGCTGACCAAATAAATGAAGATATATTTGATTAATAAATGTTGGACTGTTGTTTTTGTGTTTATTTTATGTTCAATATATGACCAACCTTAATAGTTACTTTGTATACTTACAAGCTACATTTGAGTAGATTATATAAGAGTGTGAATATGCAAGTGGGTGCAAACTGGCTTTTTCAAAAACAAAACAAAAAAAAAGAACCAGTTTGCACCACAATATTATGTACCAATGAATACGTCACATTCACTGTGCAGCCAGCTACAGGTGTTCTACAATTCGATTTACAGTTATAAAATAGTCCACACTGTGTTGATTTTTGTCCTTTGGAAACCAATATATATTAGCCAAGGTTAAACAAATTACTAAGTAACACACATTCACGAAAGCTATCATAGCCGTGCATAAAAATGTGCGATAGGGTACAAAATTGCACGATCCGAATAAGCGCCAAACAGGTGTACCCCATGGCGCACGAGCGGCTGTCCTCCCAGAAGTCCGTCATCACGTGCGCGCGCACCCGGAAGTGGTTGTGGGGAGTGTCAGTGGATGAGGAGTGGTTGGCGGTTTGCTGTGTGTCGTATATTTTGAGAACTCTAGTGGCATTTGGACATGGCGAGAGCACAGTTCTCAACTGAGGAGATGATCCTTATATGTAAAGTAAGTATGGCCCTTGCAAATATGTTAATAACATGTGAGGAACAGGTAATTGCAATTTTGTGGGTGGGGCCTAGCAGAATCTCACTTGGTGCACATGCTACTTATCTGTACATTAGCTCCTGGGTATTGATGGGTCAATTATATTAACCACTTGCCTACTGGGTACTCATACCCCCTTCCTGTCCTGGCCAATTTTCATCTTTCTGCACTGTTACCCTTTGAATGACAATTGTGCGGTCATGCCACATTGTACCCATCTTAAATTTAGATCATTTTTTTCACACAAATAGAGCTTTCTTTGGGTGGTATTGACTTGCTGCTGTGTGTTTTACTTTTTGCTCGATAAACAACAAAATAGCTCATAATGAATAAAAGTCTGTTTATATTATAACATTTGGTAAACCGGTAATTTAGCAACACTGATGTGCGTTGATGAGGCAGCACTGGTGGGTGGCACTGCTGGCCACAGGTGGGCGGAACTGTTGGGTGGCACTGATCATCGGTGCTGACCCCTGCTCTGATAACTGCTGGTTCTTGGCAGTACTTTCCAAACATTCTGACAGCGTGAGGAAAGTGCAGCCAAGACCCGGCAAATGCATTTCCCAGTGATCAGCGTGTCATTGGACATGGCTGATCACATGGTAAAAAGCCGCTGTGATTGGCCTTTACCACATCACGTGATCAGCTGTGTCCTTAGGACACAGCAATCATGGAGAGTGCGTTCTGCCAGGATGTCATATGACGCCCTCCCAGAGCTGCCTGGATGCAGTGTAGCGTTATTCGGCTATCTGCGGTCGCCAAATAGGAAACCAGCTAGGCCTTCATGGCTAATCTTTGAATATCTGGACATGTATACTGCGTATAATGCATTACATTCTACAATGTGTTGGTGTACATGGTATTACAGTGTGCAATGCGTTGCTGGATTCTGCATGACAGTGGACAGTGCATCACAGTCTACAATGTGTGGGTGTACACGGTATCACAGTGTGCAATGCGTAGCTCTATCCTGCATGACAGAGTACAGTGCATCACAGTCTACAATGTGTGGCCTGGCATGCCTGAGGTGGTTTGGAAGCAGCACAGCAATTTGACCATCCCTTTCCTCTATGTTGGTTTTAGGGTTGCAGAATTGCTTCTCGTTCGTGAACGGACTGTCGCCGGATATCAGAGTCCCCATATTTTCAAGATATGTTTTAGCCATGTTGGCTTATTTTTATGTTATTTTCCAAGTGTGTCGCACCTAACCGCACAGTAGTGTGGTGCCATGCGTATTTGTGGCTGTGAATGGGGCTGTTTTTAATAGACGTGTGTAGGTGCAACAACGTTTTCATCATGGTACCTGCGCACATCTACATAGGGCATTGCATTTCTTTGCTGTGCTGGAAAATGTGTGTTCTTGCATGCGTTTCTGCACCACCAATGGTGTGAACAAGTCCTAAGGGCTGGTTCACACTATAGAAACAGTCTAGATGTGTTCCTGATGGGTTTTTTTCATGCCCTTTTGGCATGCATGTTTAGTGTGTTCCAGTACATTTTGGATGCGTTTTGGACATGTTTACATTGCATTTTTGTATCCCTTCCACTTATTTTTTTCTATTTTCTTTGTATTCAATGTAGTTAGGGACATGTGCGGTTTAGTACATTCAAGGACGTTTCAATGTGTTCCAGTACAGTTCTGTGCAGAAACAATGCAGCGTGGTCAGCTTTGTTTACAGCACCTGCAATGCACTGAAAATGCAAGCGCATTTCATCATGTCATAGTTCACATGATGTGAACTATGACATTGACAACCACATAACCTTCTTTCTGTGCGTTTGTGATGCCAAAAAAGCAACTGAAACACATGTAGTGTGAACTGGCCCTAAAGGTTATTAGAGGTCAGGGAACGGGACTGACCAGGAATTGTGAATTCAATCAGACTAGTGGTGAGATACAATCAGCAATCGTATAATAATTTGAGATCTGAGCTGTAGCTGATAGAAAATGAGACACATTCACTTGATCAGTAAATAGATAGTTAAAGAGTGGGGCGGTGATCCATAGATTTGCATAAGGGACAGGTGATGACGGGGTGGGGGAGGGGGTCAAGTTGTATAAGGAGACAGATTTAAAAGAGAAAAATGTTACAATGAAATATACACGGCATGAAACTTGCACATTTCCTAACTGGCAGAAGAACAGTACATAGGTAACATTCATCCACTTTCTAGTCATTAGGCAAAATCATAATTGATTGATCAATATTCCTGGCACTGACACAACCCAGAAAATTGATCTCCATTTTTTAGGATGTAGCCATGACTGGGATTAGAACCCATGACCCAAGTGCTGTAAGTTCTGAGCTCTAACCACTAAACCACTGTGGGAGACACAGTTTGAGCTATAATGTAGAATAATTACATTGTTTAAAAATGATAGAGCGAGCTGGTCGCTGATATAGACTAGTAAAATGGTATTACACAAGATAAATATAACCACGAACAGTAGTGCATGAACTCGTGAAAGGTCATCCACCCCTGTGACAGTGTACTACACTATTGAGCATCTTTCTGGCTCCTGTGGCTGAGCTAATTCCTCCCCAGGACCATTTGGGCACCCACCCTGATGGATGGATGGAGCTGGATGGCTAACCCATAGCTGCCAGCATATCGCTGCACCCCCAGATGTGTGATGTGTATAACCCATGCACATTAATACTTTTGTTCTGGTGAGTGTAGACCAGTCCCAAGGGTGGTTTACCTTTCACGAGTTCATGCACTACTGTCCGTCACGGAGAGACCACACGTGCCATTCATAGGCACTCTCCGAGTTGGTACTCTCACACAAAGGACATTCCATTATTCAGGAATGATTCTATGAACTTATTTTAGCACCATTTACAATATTACATCATTGTTGCAATTCTTTGCACTTTTTGGTTTTTACATGCGTTCATTATTGATCACATGCATTTATAGCGCTGCACTTGTCTTTAACATAGAATAGTTACGTGATTAAAGAGAATGAAGATATATAATTATATTGGGAAATTAGAAGTATATCAATTGTTTGAGATATAAGTGTGAAAATGTTTAACATTTGAATACAGAATGTATGACATTCATTAGTAAATGCATTAGTTTCCTGATCATTTTGGAGACACAGCAAAAAAAAAGAAATAGAAGAAAATAGAAAATTCTAATACAGGTGTACTATTTATTACATTCTAAGAATTCTCTTTTGCCATCATAAAAATGCCAATATTAATAAAGCCCGCGCTTGTGCGCCATCTAGCGAACATATCCGGTATTGCACCTAAAAATGTGCCAGACGGGATACCACATTTAGTAATAGCAAAGTAGTCAGTAGACGCTCGTTAATGAGCTTGCTAGACGCTGGTCAGACGACTGATTGATTGACCGGAGTCTGCCTGAATGGTCAGACTCTGCTAGTAGACTCACATCTTAGTGAATCAGGGCCTAAGAGTCCCAATGTTTCCCCCATTGTGGTAGCGAGAAAAAAATATGTACAGTATCCATCCGCCTGTGTGTAGATTACAAAACTTTGAATCAGAGGATAATACCTGATCAGTATACATTGCCCAGAGGTATGGTCTTTCCTTGGATTTTGTAAACACTACTGTAGATTTGTAGAAGGGTATTCAAAAGTGGCCAAAGCTCTTCATGGCCTGCTAAAGATTGACGTGTGCAGTCAAGGGAATTAAAAGTTTTTTTGGGTGACTACTGGACTTCTGCATGTAAATAGGCTTTCAATCAGTTGAAAAACAACCTGACAGAAGCACCAGTCTTAGCATATGCTGATGCCCATTTGCAATGTTCACAGCTGGTTTGTGCCTATTTTGACTCTTATATAAGTGCTAAGCAAGGTTCCCACCATATTGACATTTACTGGATCTCCGTTTATAGATGTTGATTGAAAGTTATTTGTGATGTCTTGCTTTCTTTATAGGAGCAGTTTCAACTTTGTCTCTTCTTAGAAACAAACTGCTCAGTCAACTATAAGGCTCTATGTTATTTAGATATAGACTAATTTATATATGCTGTATATTTGATTAACGCACATCTCTTAACATTATTGAGAGGGCATTTAGGGGTTGGGGATTTTTTTCTCCTACCCCTATATTTACCTACACCATTATAAGTGATTAACATCTGCCCACACTTTCAGGCTTGGTGAATTATAATATGAATGCAACCTTAATTAATTTTATGGCATGTGTATTGTCTGCCTTTGGCCAGACAATAAAGATTTCATTTTGTGATAGATCGATAATATAATATGGGACTGTTATCCTGTCTATTTCAATTCTGTTTGATTACTGTGGAGCTGTTGACACCCCTTTATATATGTCACAGTTATTTTTTTCTTGCTTGATGTTTTATTTCTTAACAGAGGATTGTGGTTGAGATTTTGACAAATATAGAGACTTATTTGACAAATTATGTAATTAACTTAAGTGAGTTCTTTTGCCTGATGCCACAATTGCATACTCCTCACTAAGGAAAAAAAGGTTGTGTTGTTTCTTACAGTGTTAAGGGGCAAAATATCCCTGAAAAAAGGTCAGCCCTACTGTGAGAACTAAAAAAAATTAAACCTAAAGTAGTCTTTCTCCAACAGACACACTTTAAAATAGAACTATAGGCAAAACTGTTTTGTTTTTCATTTTGGATAGGGTGAAGGAGGGTTATAACCCATGTAAAGTTTATGTTTGCCCTTTATTGTCCCCTTGGGGAGATATACCTTCACTTTCTGTTCCATAGCCAAAACAGGAAGTGAGGGAAACTCACTGCAAATTAAGGGAATCTCTTAGTGTCCCCCAGGTCATCAGAACTAGTGAACTAGTGGAAGATTTCCCTTCAATTACTTTTATGGGGACAGCCCAAATTTGGGATTTTCTTTCAATAATAATGGTAAAGAGAACAAATAGAGAGAGTGAATCTCCCTAATGGGGGCACAGACAGCAGTAAAAATGGACAGATGTTCTAATTCCTCTCCACTCTATCCAAAATTTAAAAAAAAAAGTTTTGCTTTTAGTTATCCTTTAAGACTCCAAACATTCCTAAACTGGCAAACAAGTATTTTACAAAAGCCTTTCATGCGACAAACCTCTTAGCTAAGATGAAGGGGGTTACTATTTTAAAGGAACTTGGAAAGATAAACTAATTACCTTAGCCAGTGTCTACTTTCCCAATTCAGCACATATCTAATTTTAGCTAATCGACTCTGGCCTTTGTTAAAAAAAGTATTGGACCAGAACAGGGGGGCTTTATGCCCGATAAGGAGGCAAGGGATAACATCAGTAAAGCACTAAATCTAATTCATAGGGCCAAACTGGGAAAAATAGAAGGCCTTCTCCTCTTTACCAATGCGATTCAATAGGGTTGCCTGGGACTATAGGCTTGCTACCTGCATGAATATAGGACTAAAGCAAAAGATGCTGTCCTGGATCTCATACCTCTATCAAGATCCTCCTACACAAGTCATTGTGTACATCGGACCCTGTCTGACAAAGTTTGTATTAAAAATGATACAAGGCAAGGTTGCCCTTTATCTCCCTTACTTTTTATCTTGACATTATAACCCCTTCTTTGCATGATTAACCAAAACAAGTCGATTCAGGGCTTTAACTTATCTGGGAGAGAGTATAAAATTGCAGCCTATGCAGATGACTTGTTATTCTTCATATCAAATCCTCACACGTCTATTTCAAACCTTTAAAAAAAATTTCAGAATTTTGGGTATATATCCAGTTTTAAAATAAACTATAACAAATTGGAAGTGCGTAATCTTACACTCTCTCCAGATACTCTCAAATGTGCACAAAACAGTTTGTACCTTCAAATGGGAACAGATGGCTTTGAAATACTTTGGAGTATGGCTTACCCCAACATTAGATAACTTATATACCCAGAATTTTATTCCATTTCTCAGAATTACAGAAACTGACCTTAGGAAATGGAACTAAAACAATTTCTCTTGGTTTGGCAGAGCAGCTATAGTAAAAACGACAATCCTACCCAGACAACTTTCTGGCATGCATGTCAGCGGAAACCCCACATTCAATTCTACTTGATGACTAGATCTAAAGACTCTGAAGGTATGCCTTCAACCTACCATTATTTTGCTACTCACTTAGCCAGGAATGTAACTTGGCCTGGGGAGAATAATGATTGGCTTGATCTTGAAAACTCCTATATTCCTCTTCCAATAAAGTTCTTGCAATGGATTAGTAGGACACACTATCCTAGGCATGTTAAACAACACCCCACTATTGATGCTACTCTGGAGATCTTTCACAAGTTGTCACTCTCTAGGGAGTTGGTGAATGTTGCAGGTCCTCTAACACCTTTAGGTAATAACCCTGAGTTTACTCCTAATCTACACACCAAATTACAATTAAACTCTGAAAAAGGGTTACTACTATTAGCTATTCACTGCATGTCTGGGATGATCTCAAGAAAGAAACGAAGATTTTTGTGGTGATAGGATACTTCCCCAGTGGTCATATCTACAGCTATGAAATTATCTTTTGAAACAGAAACATTCTTTTCTTAAACCTCTCACCCAGCTAGAATCCACCCGCTTTAAGGGTACTGAAACTAAAAAAACTACCTCTCTCTTTTATTCCTGGTTACAAACAAAGACAAAGGAGAGAAGAGACAATTTTAGGTATATGTCAATCCTTTGATGTAACTTTTTCTGATCAGCAATGGAAAAGTGCTTGTACATTGGCCCATAAATGCTCCCTTAGCACCAGGAAACCTCATCCAAAATTCTTACACATTGGTATGCTACACCCACCAAACTACACAGCTTGTTCCCTAACACTTAAGATATTTGTTGGAGATGCCAGAACAGTAAAGGTACTATTTTGCATATTTTGTGGCAGTTATCTTGGTTCTCTACATTCTGGAAACAGGTCTATGACTTTGCACTTTCACATTCGCAGCCATCTTCACCACAGCGTGACAACTCTTATACTAAACTGCAAGGTCAGCTGGCTTGCCAGACATACTAGTCACATGACACTCTCAGACACAACCAATTACTACTCATCCAGTCCTCTTTTTTTTTACAACTTTTTTTTTTTCTTTACAATTATAGGTTTTATTAAGCTCTTGATAGTTACAGCCAACACTGAATAATAAATAGTTTTGAACATCGCATAGTACATAAAGTTCACTTATTTGGAGAGTTCAGCAATAGATGTATAATGAACAAAGGAATCACATTCAACTATACCCTTCAAATATACAGTGTCGATAAAATGCAGCTTTTTTTGCCAATCTAAAATGCAGAGAACAAGGGTGAAAGGAGAAAGAGAAAAAGAATTAAGGAAAAAAAAAACGGTCCAACTTAAATATAAAAAGTACAGAAACTTTTTGAAGATCTCTCGTAGATTACACCTGAGCACATGAGAATCTAGTATCCTGATGCTGTGCTATCCTTTTAATTCTGTACTTGGTTATTGATTGGTTATGATGAACCTAAACATATGATGTTAAATTCATCCGCTATATCACAATATTATGAAACTCAACTTTTAATGGTTCATATTTCACTCCCTTCAAGAGATATGATCCTTCGGCTTGTTATTTTGAAGTTGTAAAACTATATGAGTTGTCTATTGTGTACTTCTGAAACTATGCTACACTCATATTATGGGCATTTAAATATGAACCTTATATATGTACCTGCACTGATTTCTATGGAAACTATTTTTGATGGTTTTCTAGGTTTCTTTAGTACTCTAAAAACTAAACAAAACCTCTATTGTGAAATGAAAAAAAGAAAAGCTGACCATTGTAAACACCCCTATCAGTGTTAAATGGTTTGTTTCAACCCTCTAACTTCTACTTTGTCTGGACAGCTTGGTTTGTTAAAATAAGATGAAAAATAACAGACTTACTGGCTGGACCACTAGGTGAAAATAAAGGAAAAAACATAGAAAAAGAAAATTAATGAGCTACAACTAAATTAGTTTTTGTTTTGTGGTTTCATACCATACTTCAAATAAAATACATCAATAAATAAAAAAAGCGTTACAAAGTTAAAAAAAACAAAATTAATTAAAAAATTTTTTAGAAGCAACCCCATTGTCCTATGCACACATGCAAATACAAACATTTAGGACAGGAACTTGTATGTAAGCAGCAATTGTGCCACACGCATCGCCATCAACATAGGTGTGAGAGCAATAATTCTAGGGCCATTATTCAGTTAACTCTAAAATGATAACATTTAAAGGCTTCTGAAGCGTCATGCATGGAAATTTATGGGTAAAATAGCTTTTTGCCAATTCACAGGTGTGTGCAATTTTAAGACTTGACATGTTTGATATCTATTTACACTACACAATCCCACCTTTTATATTTTACCAAAAATTGGGTATTATATTGTGTTTATGTGCACTAAAATTCCTTTGAATATATATTCCAGAAAATATGCTATGATAAATTGTTTAAGAAATTTTCTAGCAAAAACTGGAGATTAATATTTCTGTAAAAAAACAAAGGAAGATTACAAATTATTTTTGGTGTCTAAAAAAGAGTACTTTTACAAAAAAAAAGTAATTGTGTACATTTTTTAAGGTTTTATCTTGCAGCCACAGCTCAGCATTCCTTCAGGTTCTTGACCTCAAAACAGGATACATGTCGCTATAGCAAGAGAGCCAAGTATTACATCACACTCAGCCAACTCCACTGCTGTACTAGTTACTAACAGCTTCAGCCACCCACATGCCCTCACCCAGTTTCTGCTATGTTGATTGACTGCAAAGCTCCTACCAGGAGCTACTGTAAATCAACATGCAAGTGCTCAGTAGGGGGCATGGGCATATATATTGACTACAGGAGATATGAGTGTGCTGTTCAGGGGCACAGCTGGCCTGTATCTTCAAAGATGAAGCCCTGCTATGCAAACTAACCATGCTAGCATCATTCTGCTTCTGTGCTTAACATGATCAGATTGGAAAAGGACAGAAGGGGGACTAGCAGGATCACCATGTAAACAAAAGCAAACAAAGGAATCAAAAGTCACCTCTGTCCATGACCCTTTTGTCTCCTGCCCCCTTAACCTACTAGCAATTATAGAAACCTGGCTTCAAGCAGTAGATTCTGCTTCTCCAACAGCACTTTCCTATTAAAGTCTTCTCTGGACTCACTCACCTAGACCCAGTGGTCGGAAAGGAGGTGGAGTTGGTTTGTTTCTAATCCCCACTGAGCACCTTTCAAGTCCTCCATAACCCTCCCTCTCTATCCTTCTCTTCTTTCGAGACTCACTGCATTCGGCTGTTTTATCCTATTTCTCTGAGGATTGCAGTGATCTAACGGCCTCCTGGACCTGTGTCCCGCTTTCTTGATGATTTCTCTGTCTGGCTGCCCTACTTTCTCTCCTCGGAAATACCCACAATCATTCTTGGAGATTTTAACATTCCCATTAATATGAACAACCTAACTACATCCCAACTCTTCAACCTAACGTCATCTTTTGCCTTAACACAATGGACACAGCCCTCCACTCACACTGAAGGGAATACATTAGACCTTGTTTTCTCCCATCTTTGCACTCCCTACAACCTCACAAATACCAGCTTTCCTCTCTCTGATCACAATCTCATCACCTTTTCAGTGTCCTCGTCTTCAAACACCTATCCCACCAAACAGCAAACAATTACCCGCAGAAACCATCACAACTTGAACCCTTCTCTTTTCCACTCTGAAACTGACCGCCTCTGTGACAGAATCTCTCCCCTGTCCTGCCCTGACCTGGCCACTGCTGTCTACAACAGTTCACTTTCATCCACACTAGATTCACTTGCTTCTCTAACTACATGAAGCATCAGGCCCCGACCATTACAACCGTGGCACACTGAAAACACTAGAAATCTTAAGCGGCATAGTCGTGCACTGGAGCGATTGTGGTGTAAAACCAAATCTCAGCAAGCTTTCACTCTATATAAATCTGCTTTCTTAACCTCTAATTCCTCCCTCCATGCTGCCAAACAAGGTTTGGAACAAACAAGACTTTGTCACTCTTATTAACCACCTCCCACCCACCATATAGTCCAATGACGGGCGCAAGGTGGTTCTCTCATTCTGGGAGGACGTCATATGATGTCCTCCCATTCTCACTGTGCATACACGGCTCCGGGAGCGAGCAGCGCGGCGATCAGTGGTGTGCTGTGTCCCTCGGACATAGCGGATCACCGATCCACGGAAAGAGCCGAAGATGTCGGCTTGGTCATGTGATCAGCTGTGTCCAATCACAGCTGATCACATGTAAACAGGGAAATGCCGGTTATTGGCATTTCTCTCCTCTCGATGACAGCTCGAGAAGAGAGGAGAGCCGGTAATCGGCATTCCGCGGAGGGCAAATGTACACTGATCATCAGTGCCCATCAGTGCCACATCAATGCCACATATCAGTGCCTACCAGTGCACATTAATGCTACAAATCAGTGCCCATCTTAGCTGCCTTTCAGTGTCACCCATCAGTGCAAGTCAGTGCCACCTATCAATGCCCATCAGTGACGCCTATCAGTGCCAGTCAGTGCTGGCTATCAGTGTGCCTCAGTGCTGCCTATCAGTGCCCGTCAGTGCTGTCTATCAGTGCCACCTAACTGTGTCAGTCAGTGCCACCTAACAGTGCCAGTCAGTGCCACCTATCAGTGCCAGTCAGTGCCACCTATCACTGCTGCCTATCAGTGCCATATATCAGTGCTGACTTTCAGTGACCATCAGTGATGCCTGTCAATGCCCATCAGTGCCACCTACCAGTGCCTCCTCATCAGTGCAAATCAGTGCCACCTATCAGTGTCCATCAGTGCAGCCTATCAGTGCCCATCACTGCAGCCTCATTAGCGCACATCAGTGAAGGAGAAAAATCACTTATTTACAAAATTTTATAACAAAAACTAAGAAAAAACTTTTTTTTTCAAGATTTTCAGTGGTTTTTATTTTTTTTAAGAAAAAATAAAAAACCCAGAGGTGATTATAAAATAAAGCTCCATTTGTCACAAAAAATGATAAAAATTTCATATGGGTACAGTGTTGCATGACCGCACAATCGTCATTCAAAGTGCGACAGCACTGAAAGCTGAAAATTGGCCTGGGCAGGAAGGGGGTATAAGTGCCCTGTAGGCTAGTGGTTAATATCTTGTCATCCGGTCCTTCTCGTATCTTCTCTATTTTTATCTCTCTACTTTCTCTGCCCAGTACCTCACTCACTGCTTACGAGATTGCAAACCATTTAAAAAACAAGATTGATGCAATTCGTAGGGGCATCTCTACTGCACAGACATCTATCCCACTTAGCATATCTTATACTAAACCTCCCTCAACACTTTCCTCTTTTGACCTTCCTACTACTGAAGAGGTCACTAAAGTTTTCTCAGAAGCCCGTCTCACTACCTGCCCCCTGGATCCTGTCCCCTCACAACTAGTATGGTCACCCTCTTCTTCCATCCTATGCTCCCTCACTCACATCTTCAATCCCGCCCTCCCTAATGGTGCCTTCCCCACCCCTCTAAAGCATGCGCACATCATTCCCATACTTAAAAAGCCCTCGCTGGACTCCACCAACCTGAGCAACTTAAGACCCATCTCCCTGCTCCAGTTTACCTCTAAACTCTTAGAACGCCTAGTCTACAATCGCCTAAGTTCCTACCTCACTGACAACAACTTTCTTGACCCTTTACAGTCTGTCTTTCGCTCACTACACTCCACTGAAACTGCCCTACTAAAACTCACTAATGATTTACTAACTGCTAAAACCAATGGCCACTACTCTATACTCTTACTACTTGACCTCTCTGCAGTTTTTGATACTGTTGACCATCCCCTCCTCCTCAAAAAAACTCCACTCTCTTGGCCTCCAAGACTCTGCTCTCTCCTGGTTCTCCTCCTACCTATCACGGTGCTCCTGCAGCCTTACCTATAACTCTGCCTCCTCCTCTCCACTTATTCTTTCTGTAGGGGTCTGTCCTTGGACCCCTTTTCTTCTCCATCTACACCTCCTCCCTTGGTTGCTTGATAAACTCCCATAGCTTCAAGTATCATCTCTATGCTGGTGACACACAAATCTATCTTTCTACTCCTCACCTCGCTCCTTCAGACCCCTCTCGCATTACTAACCTATTAAGTGACATATCGGCATGGATGTCACTCCACTTCCTCAACTCAATCTTTCTAAAACTGAGCTTATACTATTCTCTCCAGCCCATGCCTCCTCCCCTGACTTCTACATCATGATCAATAACACAATCATCATTCCCTCCCCTCATGCCAGGGTGCTAGGTGTAATCCTAGACTCCCATCTGTCCTTTCAGCGCCAAATCCAATCACTGTCCAAATCTTGTAGACTTCACCTCCGCAACATCTCCAAGATACACCCATTCTTAACCTCTGAAACTACTAAGCAACTTATTCACTCCATGGTTATCTCTCACCTTGACTATTGTAACTCCCTCCTCATTGGCCTACCTCATCGCAGGCTTTCCCCTCTTCAGTCTATCATGAATGCTGCTGCCAGACTCATCCACCTTACTAACAGTTCCATATCTGCCATCCCTCTCTGACAATCCCTCCACTGGCTTCCCATTGCCCAACGAATAAAATTCAAAACATTAACAATAACATATAAAACCATTTATAACTCTGCCCCCAATTATATCACCAATCTTGTCTCCAAATATCACCCAAACTGTCCTCTCCGCTCCTCATACGACCTCCTGCTCTATAGCTCCCTTGTTTCGTCCTCCCATGCTTGTCTCCAGAACCTCTCCAGAGCCTCCCCCATCCTCTGGAACTCTCTACCCCAATCTATCAGACTACTGCCTACACTGACCACGTTTAGGTGATCTCTGTAAACCTATCTCTTCAGGGAAGCCTATCCTGCCTTCAGCTAATAATGGATTCTTCTATTCCTCCTACCAGTCCATCCCCCACAAATATTACCTTTTGTACCACCAGCCCCTCCCTCTTAGATTTTAAGCTCCAAGGAGCAGGGCCCTCCTAACCCTCTTGTATTGAACTGTATTGTTGCTGTATTGTCTCCTTTTATATTGTAAAGCGCTGAGCAAACTGTTGGCGCTATATAAATCCTGTATAATAATGATAATAATAAAAAACAGAAAGTGGTAAATTCAAAAACGTATTTACAAGAAAACAGATCCATACATGAAAACTTTCATTGTGGGGTAACATACACTTTAAACACACCCTTCTTTCACCCTGAAGTATTCAATTTCTTCCTTTATACAGTGCATTTAAATCTCATACTGATGAATCTGGCACACCTTAAGTCACTTAAGTCACTATTTTTTGTTATAACAGCCACTTCACCTAGATGAATTCCACACATTCATCAAATCTTTCTTGCTTCCATAAATACAAAAACTATTTTTGTACATTGTTTTGCACTACTTCTCTCTGAACTTGACCATTGCTACAAAAGTTGATGTTTCATAAATACAAGCAAAGACAGATAAAATAAAAAAAAGACTATCCATACTTAACATAGCTTTCTTTTCCTGACTAAACTACATAGCAGTAACAATGGGTAGTCTGCTCCCCCCTGGCTACCCCATAGGGCCGTTTACTAATGGGAGGGTTTTATGAAGCTAAGCAAGAAAAGGATAATTAAAGTGTTACTAAACCCACAACAGTAAAATCAGTCTGTATATGCAATAAAGCATGCTTGTTATACTCACTGTGGAACCTAAGAGGTTAATCCTCTGCATTGTGTAAAAAGGCTGTATGATCCTGACTTCTATGATCCTCCCCTTCTTCCAGTGCCCCCCTCTTATTTCCTGATAAGACATATCGTGTGGAGACACTCTGCACATGCTTAGTTTGGTGTGTATTGCTAGAGAGGCTTTTTTTTTACTTGGGAGAGTGCATGTGATCAGCACAGGGCCAATCAGCGCTGTCCAGACAGAGGGTCAGGGGTCCTGCATCCTGCTAGAGCAGAATGAAAACGCCTCCTACAAGTTTTAACATGTGTTCGGCTGGACACTGATAGAAGTCACAAGACTTCTCTAACTGTCAATGAGAAAAGGTATTTAGCAGTTTATATTTACTAAAATAGTTGCACTTCCATGATCTGTATACTGTGGGAGAGCAAATATAGTGAATGCAATGTCCTGGGTTTAGTAACACTTTAAGGTAAGTATGAAAATGCGGTTTTCTGTTTTCCTGACAAACTCCATTGCTGCAATAATGGGAAAAATAACCCAAGTTGAGTTGGAAGCAGAAGACAAACAATTGTGTTAACTGTATACCAGGACCTCACACTAAATGTTTCTGAGGCATGTGACAAGCTGCCACCCAGGAAGCTGACAAACGTCTGGTTGAGTGCGTGGTCACTCCCTCTAATGGAGCCAAACCCTTAACCCCAAAAACCAGGTTTTTTAAAGAAACAATAAAGAAAGCAATTCTTCTAATAAAGACCTGCTTTCAGTATCTCTGAAAGCTGACAGCATTATGTCATGGCTTAAGCCTTTAGGTGGAGTGCAGAGTAGTGCGGCAGCAGTAATCCACACAGACAGGTGCAATAAAACTCTTGTATTGAAGTAATGCAGCGACAGTTCACAACAACCAAGGGGAATGCCTGCCCAACTGGGTACACTCACGATTTCTAACAACATGAAGAAGACAGTTAACAGCCAGGCTGACAGTTTCTGTTGAGAGAGCAGAATGAGGCCTTGTCGCCTCGGGCCCAGGAGAGCAGATGTCTAAAAAAGTTGCATCCCTATGCTTTCCCTCATTTTCAGGAACATTTCCCTATTGCTGCTACTTTCCCTAACAGGCGGATTACCTGTCCCTATACTGCCAGCTTGTAAAAGTCTTGCCAACCCTGGGAGCCAGGGCCTTAAATAGGGTTTGCCTGACCCAAGACGCTCACTAGCATAACATGAGGTGAAAGCATCTAATTGGGTGCTTCCCCAGTGACCCAGAAACCCATAGAGGAACTGTGTTCCACTTGACTTCCTCTCCAGCTACGGTGCCACAGTGGAGAAGCACCACCTGCAGTGCAGATAGTAGATTGTAGCCTAGTACACACAATAAGAAAATCGGATGACAAAAAAAGTTTTCGGAAAAATAATATGATTATTAGTACACAGCTTTCAAGAGACGATTACAACAGTTCATGTGAAATTAACCAAAGGGACAAGCAAGAAAAAGTCTCATAGCATAACAGAATGAACAGTTTTCCTTTAATCCAGGGGTGTCCAAACTTTTTTCGAAGAGGGCCAGATTGGATGAAGTGAACATGGTGGAGGGCCGAACATTTTTCCAAACATTCTTTGAACCATTACAATTAAATGCAAATAAATTATTTTATGCCAAGTTACCATATTTTTCGCCGTATAAGACGCACCTGACCATAAGACGCACCTAGGTTTTAGAGGCAGAAAACAGGAAAAAAAAATTCTGAACTAATGGACTGCAGACACAGTACAGGAGATGACCAGAGACTGCGGACAGCACAGGGATGACCAGAGACTGCGGACAGCACAGGGATGACCAGAGACTGCGGACAGCACAGGGATGACCAGAGACTGCGGACAGCACAGGGATGACCAGAGACTGCGGACAGCACAGGGATGACCAGAGACTGCGGACAGCACAGGGATGACCAGAGACTGCGGACAGCACAGGGATGACCAGAGACTGCGGACATAGTACAGGGATGACCAGAGACTGCGGACAGCACAGGGATGACCAGAGACTGCGGACAGTACAGATGACTGCTGACCTTTGGGGAGGTGGGGAGCGGGTACCTGAATTTGACAGGTACCCGCTCTTACTTCCGCAGTTGTTCTTTGATCTTACCTGTTCCTCGATCCAGCCGCGCGCTGTCTTCCCGGCTTCTGTAATGGCACTTGGCATGACAGCCGGGTGCCCAGTGTGCATGAGCGAGAAGCACTGGCGCTTTGTGATTGGTCCGGCGGCTTCTGGGATCTTTCATGTGTCCCAGGTACCGCCTTACCATTCACAAAAAGCACCGCTTCTTGCACATGCGCACTTGGCACCCGGCTGTCATGCCAAGCGCCCACACTACAGAAGCCGGGAAGACAGCGCGCCGCTGGATAGAGGAACAGGTAAGGTCCCGCTGCAGAGCTGAGCGGCCGGCCCGGTATTCTGACATGGCCGTAGTGGAAATACCGGACCGGCCGCTCCATATTCGCTCCATAAGACACACTGACACACTGACATGGAGGGCCGTATTAAACCGACCCTCGGGCCGTAAATGGCCCGCGGGCCGGACTTTGGACATGCCTGCTTTAATCAGTACAGTATTTTCCATAAAAAATCGAGTGACCAAGACCGCGCATGCTTGGAAACAATAGAATACATTATAATACATTATATCATTGTGGGAAGTTATATTCTGTCTTTTGAGAATTTTCGTAACTCCAGTAACCTATTCGCTAATTTTTCCCAAATTCTATTGCAAATCCTGACTATACATTATTTCTTGGAAAAAAGAAGGGTGGAAATCACTCTGTGCAACCCTGTGCCCTAACTTGTGTCCTTTAGGAACCAGACTATTAGTTGGAGCCTTAAGCCTCGAGCTTGAGGATGTACAGTATACTTGGGCCTTGGTGTAGGAGATCCAGCAATGATACAGATTCTTTCACACATTGCAAAAGAAGAAGCCAAGGACAATTTGATCAATACAGTATAATAATTATGACTTTGACGGTTTCCAATGGAAGTGTCTGAAGAAACTTAAGCATAATCAGAACTGGCTTAAAAGCATACCATGATAAAAAGATCCAGCGATATTGAAGGTCATCCCTGTCCTTGGTGCAAGGAACTCATATCTAAATCTTCTAATTCTCTGGTTTTTCTGACATGCAAAAATTTCCACTTCCAGATGTCATCCCAGACTCACTCGTTGTTGCTTTATATTGAAATTTTGATAAATATCCTTCTAATGTTAATGGGCTGTACCCCTGCCAACAGCATCTTGCTCCGAGTCCTGCCTTGTACTTTTATGTAAGGAACTGCTGTCCTGTTGTCGAGCCTCAACAGAAATGATTTCCCTCATGGCATGGGGGAGTGTGGCCTAATCATGGCCCTGAGTAAGCGAGCGCTGTATAAGCCCAAGCCAACCTCCCGCCCTAACAGTAGCAAAAACCTGCACTTGTGATGACTTGGCAGCTACCATGCCTGACCCAGTGTAGCACAGACAGGGTAGCAATGTGGTGTGCCTGAATCCAAGACCATGTGCCTTAGGAGCAGCAGAGTCCCAGGAGCTTGCTGGAAGTACCGACACTCTGTGTCAGTCTTGGCAGCAGTGTTAGAGGGATGAAGAGAGAGAGTGGAGGGCCAACAGTGCTGCACAGTGAAACCTAGTACTCTGGTATTTATCAAGGCCCGTCAAGTGCTGAGGGGACTGACTATTGAGCCCATTCTGATCTCTCACGCCTCCCACAGACTGTTTTATGCTAATATATTGGTACACTTACATCTGCCAGTGAAGCAGAAGCCTACCAGGCAAGTCAGGAGGCACCAAACCACCAAGAACAGGGTCCATACAAAAGTACCCAGCTGCAGAACCAATACCAAAATGGGAGTGAAATTAATAAGCAAAGGCAGCCAATGCCAAGGGAAATTCTTACTGGTTCAGCCTAACACCGCAGGGCCACCGAGTGAGCAATTAAGAAAACCCATTTATGGACATTTACTTTTTGTGCTTGCTTTTAGCAGTGTTTAATAAAGTGGACACATTTACTTACTTCATTTTGAGTTTGGTGGTTGCTTCCCTTTGTGGACTCACAAGGTCTAGTTGGTATATGGTGATTGTCCTTAATTTAAGTATACATCATCATTACAATCACAGTTAATTTCCGGTTGCACTGAAGAATCCTCTGTTGGGTACACCTGATTGGGTACACATTTGTCTTGGAGCTCACAGTATGTATATTCCTTAGGCTTGATGCACTGCCATTTTGAGACGTTTCCTTTGTGAGTATCTGAACTTGCTATGTGAAGGGGTACATTTGTGAAAGGAAACTTTAGCTGCCTATATTACTATTTACTGAAAGAAGGGAAAGACTCCACTATCTTTAAGCTATATACCGATATCAGCTTTAAAACTGATCACTTAAGATATTCGCTAAGATATTGGCAGAAAGGTCTAAAAGCACTGATGCCAAAATTGATTCACACAGATCAAGCGGGTTTTGTGCCAGGTACAGAGGGAAAAGATAGTTGCCCAAAAACACACTAATGTTAATCCATAGTGTTCGAGATAAAGGACCACCCCCTTCCCCACCCCAGTCGTACTCCTGTCAATAGATGCTGAGAAAGCATTTGGCAGGGTAGACTGGGGATTTATTTTTGCAACCCTGAGAAATCTAGGACTGGGGCTAAAAATGATAATAGTGTTATACTTTCATCCTACTGTGAAGTGTGGGTTAATGGTCCCCTGTCCCAACCCTTTGAATTATTTAATGGTACAGGACAGGGGTGCCTAATGTTGCAGATGTTGTTTGTTCTTTCCCTGGAGCCAATGTTATCCTTAATATGAGCAAATGTGAGTGTTAAAAGTATTATGTTGGAGAAAAGTGAATTTAAAGTAGCCACATATGTAAGCAATTTTATTATTTTATATATCAAATCTGAGATTAACGTTACCAAACGTGGTTACAGAGTTGAGACAGTATAGGGAAATTTCTAATTTAAAAATTAATGCAACAAAGTCAGAGATTTTGAATATAACAGTATCAGCCAAGGAGCAGCAGGAAATACAACTTACATTCCCTTTTATGAGGCCACATAGTGTGATTCCATTTATTAAAATCCAAAGGACAGAAGTGTATATATTGCACTTACACTGATTTAATAGTAATAAGCATTAAAAACCACTGAACCAGGAAGTACCGCACTGAAGTGCGCTCCACTGGCCTGAAATGACGTCACCATGGCCAGCATCTGCCGTGTTTCGCCCCTCCCACTGGACGTCCTCAGGCCTCATTCCTTATGTATGAGCATCCTATTGCCACAATTGACGGATTGAGACTAGTGAGTGCAGCCGGGCAGAGGTGGACTACAAGTTACAGCAGAACCAGAAAATCTCTTCCACCATAGCGAGTTTGACTCTTGTATGATTAGAAAAGTCCACAAGAGTCGGTGAGTGAGTGGGACCACTGGTGGGGAGCACAGTGCATGGATTGCGCGATCATATGAAGAGAACCTAAGCACTATTTGGAAGATATTGATATTGCTTTCATGTTACAAGGGACTGTATTGAGGTATATTCATGTTTGCCTTGTAATTATGAGGGGATCACACAGGGCAGCACTCTTAAATTTTTGATTGTACATGTTCTGAGATGGGCCTCCCTGGTCCACCACTGGTCTGGACAGACCTCTAGTGCCTTTACCTCTTATGCTAAGGCCATTGCTGATTTACAGCACACCATGGAGGAGAGGTAGTACTTTCTCAAATCAATATTCTGCATAGTGATAAAACACAACAGAGGCAACAGGAGTCTAATACAATAATTCACTAGGATAGAGGTAAGAAGATTAACAAAATACATTCACAATGCTAAAGGGATTAATCACTAATCTTAAACTAGATCTGGCCAAGGAGGGGTGCTGAATCCTGTCATCTTCTGGATTTATTGTAAGCATTTACACTTCTGGCCACATAGGACTGCTGGACTTCATTTGAAAGGCTGTTCTCAGCCACAGATAAGCACTCCTTTTCATATATTTTGTGAGTACATCTTATTAGCGGGTTTTGTCTCTATAACAGTAATTTATTGCACTAATTTAGTGCATTCTCTGTTGGCCTTTTATCTTTACAGTATAAAGAACATTGGTAATACTGGCAAACCCCTACAGAATATTATTTTTAGCAATAGATAAGCAATTAATTTCTTTATCATTGTGAATGCTTTTTGTCAATGTTCTTATCTCCATCCTAATAAATAATTGTACTAGACTGGTGAGCCCTCTATTGTGTTTTACCTCTCTGCAGATTGGTAATCTTTCACAGGCAATGGAGAGATGGATGAACTATTTATCCCATCTGACAATATATAGTTTACTAAATATGTGAATATGCTGCACCTTTAGGAACTGTTGGTTCAAGTGTGCTCTTACCAGCTGTAGACTATCCCTTGCCTTGAACACTGACAAACAGTATTATGCACTTTTAATTTTCTTTTGATTTCCTCAAATCAAGCTCAATTTCCCTACTAAGGATGTCCCAAAATTGTGTTCTTCTAAGGGCAGTCTTATGTGCCTAGATAGTCTCATCCAGGCTGCACTGATAAGGGGAGCAGGGTCCAAATGTTTAACATCTTCTCCTCAAAGGAATTTCAAAAACTGATTGTAATTTTCTTTCAGCTGTACTCCCCCAGATGATGTCTTTGATCCCTTCCAATAGGGGAAAGGCATACTTCTCTTTCTTTACCTGTTTGATATTTTTTGTTTGTTTCCCCGGGCACATCACTGGATCCTATTATTTCAGGACTCCCTTAACTACTCTAATAATTGGGTCACTAAATCAAATCCTTCCATCACCTTATTCTCTAATTCCTTAGCTTTACTGTGAACTTCAGAACCAGCTGTAGGAAATGTAACTTTAAATCAAACATGTGGTACTGATGGCTACTGTAAGGGTTGGACCTGCTAAGGATTTTTCTGATCCTATGAGATTCAATTGCACATGTGTTGGTATGGAACACAAGTGTGGGACACACAAAAGCATGTGGAAGTCACCTCACTAATGCATGCCTGGGCTGACGAAAAGCACTGTCATTCATCCCAAAAAGCCCTACCTTTGGTCAGCCATGAAGAGATATCATCTCTAAACATCTAAACATCAGCTGCAAGCACATAAGCAGTGCAGCAACACTGACTGCATCCTAATTCTGCTTCTCCTTCTGTCACCCTGAGCTGTAATGTATATGGGATTTCATGATGCTGATATTAAGGCAAACAAAGGTACTTATACCGCTTGGATTAAAAAAATATATATTAAACTATGGATTCAGCTGCATTAATTGGTGTCTTTTATATCTGCTTATAGTTAACCTGTAAGGACAGTGTCATATTAAGAAGGTTCATAAATGTTAAATTGTATAAACAGTGAAAGACCATCATACCATTGAAGCCAATGTTACCAACTCTATCATAATGGTTTGTCCTCCCAACTCCACAACGCTAATAAGCCCTAAAAAATAAGATGAAGATGTCAGTAGTTGGCCAACTGTTCATACATGTTTTTGTTCAGTTACATGACCAGCAAAATTAGGCGACTCAAACAATCAGAAGGGTCATCAGTAGTTCATAAAATAGAAAATTATTTTCCATGCAAAAACTATTTGGTTTCAGTGTCAAAGAACTGCCACCACATTCTCATTCTTTTATCCACTACTTGACAAGTTATTGTAGTTAAACAGCCAGTCGAGGGACATGTTATGCTGAGTGGACGTTTTACTTTATCAATACATTTAATAAAAGTTTTAGAAATTTTGAAAGGTTGATGGCTGGGGGTAACCAGAGCCAAACATCAAAGTAAGAACAAGAGATGGACATGTAAGAAAACACAGTCAAGATCAGGACAATCAGAATACTTGCAAAGTAAGCACAAGAATGTTTAGGAACTGAAGTCAATCTGAAATACAAAAAGGAGCCATGTCCTTAAGTTAAGAAATCACTCTGAGATTCACAAGTTGTCTTAAATAAGAAGCTAAACCAGCCAGGTTGCACATTCGCCAAGACTCTGCAGGTGGACAGGCTATCTGAACCTATAAAGGGAACACTGCATCAAGAGCCAATAGAGTGAACCCAAAGAGTGACAAGATCCTGGAAACACAACAGGTAGAGCTGAGTGAAAGAACCCATAGAATTAAGAAACCAACCTGTTAAAAAGCCTCCAATTTCAAAGGTCCAGTATTCAATGCAAAACATCAACATGCTGGGGACAGCAAGGTATACAAATATATTCCACTCCTGAAGACAGTCTTTGGACCATCCTGAAAAGAGAACATTTATTCAAACCAGCAGAATGAGCATTTATATCTAAATAAGCATAACAGTTGATATAAAATGAATAGAATAACAGCACTACAGTACTGTGTTTGAAGTATTTTAACTCTTTCATTGCTGAAAATGTAACTTTAAAGTAAACCTCTGTATTGCCATTACAGACAGTTATTTGTATTTAATTTACTATTGTTCCCCCCACCATCCTTTTTGGCTCACAGGAGTGTGGACAGGAAGGCCTGTGCAAGCTGCAAGTCAAAACTTGGCATGGCAGCACTCTCATATGGGACATGAGATAATGAGTCACATGCTACTCAATATCTAGAAGTACCAGGCATTTTTCTTCACTCTTGGGGTTGAACAAAGCCCAGGGGAATGAAGAGAAATGTATTTGTGGTGGAAGTAGAGCCAATATTACAGTAGAAGTGTTGCTTTGCCCTGCAAGGACAAAGCATGTGGTTGCTTAAGGCCTAGTTCACACCAATGCGTTTTTTAGTGCTTTTTGCAGAAATGCACTACAGTCCATTTAACATGGTTTCCTATGTGAGATGTTCAAATCTATACTTTTTTGAGCTGATGCGTTTTTGGAAAGGGTCAGGGACTTTTTTAAATGCAAAAAGCAGCATTTTTGCTACAACAACGGAGAAGATACTGAAACGCATGTAGTGTGTTTTTGCCACATGTTGCATTTTTATTTTTAAAATGCAAAACAAAGTAAAAAAAACTCAGCAAAAACGTGCATGCAAAAACACACTGCAAAAAAGCATTGCAAAACAGACAAAAAGCACAAAGCATTGGTGTGAACCAGGCCTTAAAGGAAAACAATGGTTTTATTCAGTTTAGATTTTATATTTTTAATGTTTTCAAATTTCCAAACTATCTTGTATATTATTATTTTCATTACTTTACACACTAAACTGAGCATGTGTAGAGTGACTCAAAAGACTCTGTGTTATCAGACAAGGACAAATGAAGAAAGGGAGGATCAGAGAAGCCAGGATCAAACAGCCTTTTTACACAATGCAGAGAATTAACCTCTTAGGTTCCACAGTGTGTATAACAAGTATTCTTGACTGCATATACAGACAGTTTTTACTGTTGTGGTTTTAGTAACACTTTAATGAAATGTCTGTGACATTTCAATAAGGGTGATTTAAAAATAAAAACTGCAAGAAAAATACTGAACTCTCCCTTGCTACCACAATAAATGTAAAATATTATAAATACAAAGACAAAAATGTCTTTATATATAAGTGATTACTGCAGCTATGTCATGTGTTCACACACAAAAAAAAAATCTTTCCTGTGAAATTACAGTGTAAAATCCACAATGTGATGAAGTCCACTTTTTCTTACACCCTGGTCACATCAAACCCGACTTATGTAGGCAATAGACGAGTTGAAAACCGACCGTTTAAAAAAAAAAAAAGAAAAATCGGTTGTTCAATTGGCTGACGTTGCCACCAACGGTAAAAAAATCGCCCGATTTTTGTCCTGACTATGGCTGGCATTTGTCCCCATAATTACTTCTGTCCCTTGCAGAGATAGGGGAGCAATACATAAGAATAATAAGAAGAAGAAAAGAAGAAGAAGAATTCCAGTCCGCTATTATATTTTATATAAAAAGTCTTGCGGTTGCAACAATGTATCCATTTGTATCCATTTCGGATACAGTTGTTTTTATTCGGATACAAATGGATACATTGTTGCAACCACAAGACTTTTTATATAAAATATAATAGCGGACTGGAATTCTTCTTCTTCCAGGTCACAGCTCATGCGCAGATTTTTTTATCGGTAAAACGATCAGCCGATTTGCCCATCATTGCCGGGAAAATCGGCTGATCGTCAAAATCAGCCGTGAATTTTCCAACATGACCGATGAAAAAAATGTGCCAAAACCCCGAAAAACGGCCGACCAATTAACCCACCAACGGTGCAAAAGTCGGTCGATGTTTTTTTTCGGCCGAAAAATGGGCCAATTTTCGACCCGTCTATGGCCCCAATTACAGTGCAGTCACATGATTTCAAAGTCAGGGGACATGTCGATTTCAGGTGCGATTTGCAAGACATCTGACACAGATGTCTATGCAAATCTCAACAAAAGTAGTACATGAACTACTTTAGAAATCGGTGCGGCTCCAACCAATTCAGAACCACACCAATATGACCGCTCTAATTGCGGACAGTAGGGTGCGACTTGGTATGCGATTTGCAAGACTTATAGAATGTAAATTGTATGCCAAGTCGCACCAGATGTGACCTGGGTGTAAATCCACACCAGTATACACAGTGAATATGCATTAGTGCACTTTTTTGGTGAGATTTTAACCCGTCTGGTGAGCTAGTATATTGTGCAATGGGGCTTTTATCATCTATTCTTTTGAGCCACGTATAAAGAAATGGTGTTTGTAAGTGGAGAAAGTTACAGCTAAAAGCCATATGGAAAGATAGCCCCTTCCTAAAGGGCAAGACGTAATTTGACTTAACATTGAGTAGGTCAAAATCTGAGGTAAACAGCTTGGTTGGAAGGTGGAGGAAGCAGTTTTGGTGGTGATCTGCAAAATAATCACTGTGCACACTGGTTTGGATTTAATTCTGATGGTGGAAGAAAAAGTGGACTTTATCAATTATTTCACAGGAGTGGATGCATATTTTGGAATTTACACTGTAATTTCCTAAGAAAGACACTGTGATATTGTGTTTATTTTTATATTTTACTTAATTGAGAATATATTTAATTCAGAGGTTAGAAATACAGATTTGTTTGATTGCGCAGAGTTTTATTTTCATTTTGAGATTTAAAAAATAAAGGCTGTGCTCTCAGCGCATTGGCACTTCAGCAATTGCACCAGACCAGACTGCACACCACCCGCTGTGCTGTAATGCAATAGTTGGTGCTAATTAAGGTTCAATGTAAATAACTGTAACTATGTAACATACCTCCCCATGTTTTCACATGCACCTTATTACCAACGATGTACAAAAAAAGTAAAAGTGCCACTGCCCACTGAGAAACTGTGTTTGCACAAGCTGAGCCTCTGGAAAAAATAAAATATCCAATTAACTAATTATCAATGAAAAGTTTAAACCAGTGCAGCACTACTTATCTTACTGCTTAATAACTATTGTAATCCATAAAATCATTCATAAATACATATGAATACATTCTACTGTGCTGAAACTTAAAAAAAAATCTTAACAAAATATCCTTACAGAGGCAAATATCTTATACTCCCATAAATATAAATGTGCTCCAAATGTTTCACTGTAATGCACCACAATTCACTTCTTCCATTACCTTATATATGCCACTTCGTATAAATACAATCCACATGCTGATAATTAAACATACTTGTGATATTTCATTATGGGATAACCCATCCTTCCCACATTTTTTCACAATTCCAGATTCGAAATGCTGGGCAAAATATAAAATAATAAGCATAGCAAATACTGTAGAAAATCATAAATTGATGCCCTTGTTGAAAATCATAAATGGATACCTTTTGATGCTTTCCCTGCAAAGTACAATCCCCCCTCCTATTACCAGTTTAGATACCTACACCTCCAGGACGTTGTTAACCACTTCCAGACCGGACACTTTTACCCCCTTCCTGACCAGGGCAATTTTCAGCTTTCAGCGCTATCACACTTTGAATGACAATTGCGCAGTCATGCAACACTGTACCCAAATTAATTGTTTACCATTTTTTTGCGACAGATAAAGCTTTATTTTGGTGGTATTTATTCACTGCTGGGATTTTTATTTTTTTTGCTATGTAAATGAAAAAGTCCAAAAATTTGGAACAAAAGTGTTTTTTTTATAAAATTTTGCAAATAAATAATATTTGATCATAAATCTTTGCCAAAAACAAAATTAGTTTATAACCAAAAATTATAATTTTTAAACATTTTTTTTTACATTTTTATTTTATTTTTTTATATTATTATTTTTTATTTATTTTATTTTTTTTACATACTGTCACCCTAGCAGTACAGTGTCACCATGGTGACACTGTACTACTTGTGGGGGGAGATGAAGATTTTTATTTTTTTTTTACAATGATTGCTTTTACACCCATATAGGATGTAAAAGCAATCATTTCTCTTTCTCTCTGTGTGCATTCCTGCACTCATTGAGAAATACAGAGTGAGCTGTGATTGGTCACAGCTTGTCACATGGTACAAGGCTGTTGTGAATAGCCTTGTACCATGTGACCTCTGTGATCATTCACAGATTTCACACGTAGTAAGCAATGATGTCACAAGTGACATCTTGCTTACTACTTTGCATGTGATCACTGATTGGCCAATCAGTGATCACATGATCGAGACCTCGTACAGAGGTCCCGTCCGACGATCGGTGTTTCACTGTGTCCGGAGGACACAGCGGGCACCGGATCGCGGTGCTGCGCGCTCCCAGGGAGCGCGCACAAGCAGGGTGCGGGGAGGCCGTTCATAAACGGCCACCCGACCCTGTACTGCCACCGTCCAGCCGTTTATATGCAACGGCCGGTCAGGAAGTGGTTAAAGCAGAACTATACTCACCTTTAATTCAGCGATGCGCCATCCCTGGAACTCCCCGTTGGCCGCTGACATCTTCGGGCTGCCAGCTTCCAGGTCTCAAGAGCCGCTGTCATTGTCCGGGAGGAGATGACGTCACTCCCGCACATGAGTTCCCGCATTGCCTAATCTGTGCAGTGAGCTGCGCTTGCGCAGCTTACTGTACTAGAGTGGACAGGCAAATAAGAAGCTTTAGCCTTCACATCAATGCAGTGCGGTAAATCCCCTGTGATTTGCAAAGGAACCGCATTCGGTTTGTATTGCGATTTGTATGTGGTGTGATTGGAGCCATACATTTTGTATGGCTCTATTTGCACTGCACCCGCACCAAAAACGTGCAGGACCTTTTTTTGGGTCCGCACTAGACTCGGATTGCATAGGTATTCACATCTATGCGATCCGATTCTGCGCATTGCACCACATTTTGCAGACCCCTTTTGGGGTGTTGTTAACTTAACATACACACCCGCAGCGGTTCGCATGAATGGGGTGCGTTTCTGATGTGATGCAGAATTCGCACTGAAAATGCTGCCAATTCCGCACCGCATCAGTGTGAACCAGGACTAAATGAAGAAGAGACAAAAGTATGTCTCTCCATCTTCTGCATAAAATAAACTGCCTGTCCACCAATTTTCAATAGTCAGCCTAAAGTTCCTCTTTAAGGACCTTGCTAAGAGTTAGGCCCAGCTGTTACTGTTGACCTTTACCATCACAGGAGAGAGCTCCTTTTTTGATTCGCATGCATGTTCTCTCCTCTTATGCAGTAGCTCTGATCTCAGCATTTGAGAGCTCACTCCTGTGATGTTGAAAGTGAACAGTAATAGCTAGGCCTTTCTTAGTATCTTCCTGGGAGTTTTCCAGTCATGCTACATGAGGTATGTAAGTCACTTATACTTATAGCAAGAGCATTATTCGACTTTATTTAAAGTCTGTTTTCATCTACAGACATCTTTTATTTGCATAGGCAATTTTTGGTAAAGGTGAACTAATCCTTTAAATATTAAATACCTTAAAGATCACTAATAAAACAGTTTAAATCAGATTCTATATTCAGATCCTTGGGTATTAATGTTTTAATCTCATGAATCCATTGGATTCTATTTTGCTGAGTTATTTAATCATATTCCTCGCCATTGGTTTTCTTATTTTTCTACTCCCCAAAACTGTAGTCCTCTTGAGTCTTTATTGTGATACACTGAAAAATGTTTTGAGACAGTGTTTTTCTGTACCGATTCTTAATATCATATATATAATATTATATGTATGCTCCCTGATTCTCCTGGTGTGTGGTCTTTTTCTTAGTCCTAAATGTCCAATATGTACATCACTCCTGTCTGGCAAAATATGAGATCTTTGAGGGCATAATATTTGCCTGTAGCATATGCCTTAAAAGGAATTTCTTCTTTGTGAGGTGTATTGCACAATTTGACACCCATAGCACCTCCCACATTAGAAGAAACCTTTGCTTTCAAAGAATGTGTAGTGGGGTGCTTTAGCGGCTGTGTGATTCCCCAATTTGCCCCTGCTGCTGTAAGCCGAACAGAGCCGGCTGGAGGAGTGGTCTGCATTTGTGAAGTCTTATTCCTGTCCTTCTCTTCCCCCCTCCAGCCACTGAACAATGATCAGAGCAGCTCTCTGTGTAACACAACCCCCATCCCCTGGCTTGTTCCTGCTCTCCCTCCTATCTAGCAGTGGGTCAATCAGAGATAAAGGGAATTGATCATGGGATCTCTAGTTTTTAAAGGAGCACCACACAATACAAGTCTATGGAGGGGCTATTGGAGCTACAGACTTTAATATCCAGGATTCTCTGTACTTTAGAGGATGAGAGTTTCAGCATTTTGCCAGGTAAATTGAGAGAGATCAAGGCAGTTCAGAGCAAGGATCGAGAGAGTGAGGACCTGCTGCATGGATTGTCTATACCCAGTTACACCAGAGCACTAAGAGCCTCCATGAGCCTCTTGTGTATGGGGGAGCTGGAAAAGGCAGACACATCGCTGGGGTGTCTGTGCCCATACCAGAGACCAAAGAACTGAGACAATGAGAGTTCTCTTGCCGTGCCAGAACCTAAAGCTGGAGTGACTTGTTGCCATGTGATTGCCTACACCAGAACTGAGAGACAGTGCTGCAGAGACCAGATTTCAAAGGACTGCACACCTCCAAGTGATCAGGAACAGATTTCAATGTACCAGGAAGGGTGAGCTGACCATTTGTGTTTACCTCAACATTGACAAAGGTAAGGCAATAGAGACTATTCCTTGTTCAGCAGCCCACTAGTCATCTACTGCACATTCTTTAAGGGCAGCTTCATGTGTATCACCTACAAAAAGGGCCCCATTGAAAGCCAGCCAACATTGACAGTTAGGTACCAGCACTTTAAAGCCACCATCAGATGTACCCCTGTTGTCAGGAATGGATATGCCCATCCGCTATTGAGGACTGTATTTGTGGTGTGCACACAAGGACCTTTATTTTCTTGGTTTAGTTACTGCCAGTATTTTAACTCTGTTTGCACCAGCTATAAATTAGTTTTTGCAGGGTCCTCTGATTCCTCCTGTATTCAATTGTATTGTAACTGTACTCTTTGCCCTCACATTGTAAAGCGCTGCACAAACTGTTTGCGCTATATAAATCCTGTATAATAATAATAATCATTGCTACAGTTAAAGCTATTGCCAGGTTATAGGTCAGCTCTCATTTATCTAGCACAGCATCTGTAAACCTGTTTGATTGCTTGTTCGTTGATTTATGCGTTGTTTAACTGCATTGCTTTAATACATTTATTTAACCTACCGCCAGTTGCTTGGCCTACTTTCTGTCTATTATCACGGAGCAGTAGCATACTAACGCTTAGATTACACAGATGTGAGCTGCTCCAACCTACAACCAGAAATGTCAGTGGGGACCAAGCAACTTTAAATGTCATTGCAGAACAAAAAAACCCTCATCACCCACAGCTTCTGCAGGGTAAGCACTACAAAGGAAAACTGTTTACCCCTATAGGGTTCTATTTCATTCTTTAGTAACCTGTTTCTCAAAGTTTGAACCCTCCTGTAGATAAAATTAGGTTTTTTGGGTAATATAGCTTTCAAATGTTTAACTAGTTTTAAAATAGGGCAGTGTTTTCTTATTATATTTTCAGTCTTTTTATATTGTATATTGTAAACCATTATCGTGCCCATATCAAATTTACTTTCAGTGTTTCATTTTCCTTATCTCTTATCGGGACTTTCCTTTCCATATCTTGTACTTTTTTATTTATTTGCCAATAAATTCTTTAATACATTCCTTCTTCTAGGCATGCTGATATCACACAGTACTTGTCTAAGGCAGAGAGAGGCAGTGGACCTGGTACAGAACATAGGATCACACTTATTTACCTCAATGCTAAGATCAATTATAAGAATATTGTAAGTTAAACTGTTTATTGGGTGTATTGATTTTAACATACAGTATTAAACAGTTTTATGCTATGGGATCTTTGGGATTTTTTTCTCTTCTGGGTTTTTTTCTGAATGGGAACTATATGAATGCAGTGCAGGCTCCTGGAGCAACCATAAGGGTTTAGGACTTATTTTTTGAACCAAGGTGTCTTGCATTCTGGAAAATAGGAATGGGGATTCTGACCCCTGGAATAATAGCAAACTTGTTACCAGGTCTTATGGTTTGGTGAGTGCTCTCCCTGTTGGGTGAACCAGCCCTGACACAATTTAATAGCAGCACTTTGTGGGATATGTAATGACACAGAGTTTTGAATACTGTGCCGCATTGTGCACGTTTTGGATACTGAAGTTTTTACTATATATAAAATATTGGGCTCCATTCACAAAAGCAAAACGCATGTGGTATGTAGGTGTCAGGATACATTTTGCCTAAATATCCAATGCAATACTGAAACTGTCTATTCACTAAACAGTTTTTTTTTTCACTTTACTGCTTGGTAAATATCACATGAAAAGGCGTTAATTTCAAATCACAGAAGAAAATAAATAATTTAATGCATGCCGTAATGTAGTGGTCCAAGCATGCGGTATTTAAGACATGTAAAAATATAATAGGTGATTTTGAGTAGTTTTTGCCCTTTTGGATCAGTCCACTCAACAGTAATGAATAGAAACCTAAATGTAGAAATATGGAAATCATTGGGGTTGATTTACTTAAAGAGTAACTAAAGATTAGAATGCCTGTTAGGTTTGTATTGCTGTCTGTGTCCCTGTTAGAGCGATTCACCCTCTCTTTTTGTCCTGTTTACCAGTATCACTGAAAGCTAAATGAAAAGAAAATCACAAATGTCTGGTTGTCCTCATAGAAGTAATAGAGGGGATATCTTCAATGGGGACACAGATGGCTAAAAATTATTTTAGAGATATCTTCCCACTGACAAGTTCCCACTAACATCATATATTTTTTTTAGCTGTCTACAGTATAAGGGGCTAATTCTTTTCAATAACTATCACAGTAATGTAGGGCCAGATCTAGCCAGTATGATATGGGGGTGCAGGAAAAAATGTCAGGGAGGCAGAGGATATGAGGTCAGCAGAGCAGTGTACAAAAACAGGAATCAATAACAGAGTATACTGGCGGTGAACAGGTCAGAGGATAGAGGTTAGCAGAACAGAAGGCAAGGATCAGCAGTTTGTAGGGCAGTGTACCGATTGACTTCTGTACAACCAGCCAGAAAATTTCCACACGATCAGCACCGCCAGTTATAGCTGGCAGCACTTATCAGTGTATTCTGGCAGCAGAGAAGCCTCTCTGCTGTCAGAACACAATGCCTCAACTGGAGTGATTTCCCCCATCCACCTCAAATGTGTGGATGTGGGAATCTAGTTTTTTTTTTTTTTTGTTCAATTAGCTATTGAACACAAAATGACTAATGTACAGATTGCCTTACTGAGCCTACCATAAAGAAGAATTTCATTAAAACCAGCAATTGTTGAGACAATGACCACCTTGCTACGTTCACATCAGTGTCCCCAGAGTGCCAGTTGGGTGGACACAACTGATATCTGGAGGGGGCATACTCCACCCCAGCACTCCCGTAGATCCGGCCATGCACTAATGTATCATGAGCAGTAGCTATAGTAATTTTTAGCAGGGGTTTCCTGAGACTGGAAAAATATTTCAAGGGTTCTTGTTTTGAAAAGGTTGAGAAAGGCGGCTTGAAAGTGTAACTATAGACAGCACTTTCTTTTTCATTTTGAATAGAATAAAGAAGGGTTACACCCTTGTCAGTTGTTTTTTTGTAATTTTTTTGCCATCTGTGTCCCTTTTGAAAAATGTCCCCTCTATTATTTTTCTGGGTACAACCCCGAATTTGGGATTTTTTTTTCATTTCACTTTCAATGATAATGGTAACAAGAAAAATAGAGAGAGTGGATCTCCCTAATGGGGGCACAGACAGAAATAAAAACCTAATAGGTGTTCTGATACCTCTCCAACCTACCCAAAAGTTAAAAAACAAAATGTTCCCTTAGATATACTTTAGGTACATACAAAATATCTTTCTAAATGTCAAATATTGAAAGAAAATAGTATAAAAAAATCGCGCGCACACACACACACACATATATAATTACCCTTCTTCCACCAATAAAAAAGTCAACATTGTAGAAGGAGGGTATTTATGTACGTGTGTGCTTTTTAATACTATTTTCATTTGTTTGACATTTATAAAGATATTTTGTATTTACCTAATGTAACTTGCTTGTGTTTGACACACCATGTTTGTCCCGTGAAAGCAGCTTCCCTTTGACTAGTATTCTAGTCATCTTTTTATTTTGTTTTCATACATGCAGAGAGCACACTAACTTAGCGAGCTGGCAAATTTCTACGATGTAAACCATTTTACCTTTTTATTAGCAATAGAAACTGACAGGGGTTCTAATCCTTCTCCACTGTATCCATTACACTGGATATCACATGAGATAAAATACCACATGGTTTCATGAGATAAATACCAAATATTTCAATTAAATACTGCATGCTTTATTTTTAGTACAATTTTTTTGTGAATGCCAAAAAACCTTTTGAAAAACGCTATGAGGTATTTTACCACAAATTTGAATGGAAAACATACAATAAATCACTATATTATCTTTCCTGAGATAGAACTGAACTTTATCAAAAGGTTACTCAGACATCATCTGATACATATACCACCCAAATTTGATACGAGTTCCTTGAACCCTGTTTCATTCCTCCTATGTGCAATGAAGGCTATTCATATATGATTAGATGACTTATCGTGTTTGTTTTATAACGTTTTCATCGATGCTAAATGCCCAGGTCTTATAGGCCAAGTTCTATTCTATACCAGGTTGTTTTGTTTTTTACTAAATTCAATGTAAGTGATATTTACACATGGTTTTCTTTTTTTGAAAAATCAATAAGAGTAAATATAAGATGGGAAATATCCAGGAATGAGACTAAATTCATTTTTCTAAAAGATACAAAGCAGCCAAAATACTTAAATGATTAACTAGACTTGATCTGTGTCCTGGCTGTGGCAGCTTGTTTTATTTGTTAGGAGTTTGCTATATGTTTTAGGGGCATTTATTTTTGTATTTCTGGGCCAAGAAAAATCTATAATATCTATACATTGCTGGAATGATTGTTTTAATGACATGTAGCAGTTGAATTAGAGAAGGCAGATGGCTTGTTGTATAGATTGAGACTAAAAGTAGACAGGAAGGTTTTAGTATGCACATCACTCCTGATGAAGTCATTACTGATGAAAGGTGTTGAGTGTGCATGGCCATGATAAGATCATCTTACAATCCAGAAGTCTCATTGCCACAGAACCTAAGTGGTGAGGGAGTAAGCTGAGCACAGTTCATAGTGTTATTATAGCATTTTACATTGTGAGCTGTATTTTATATGCCATTACTTAAAATGCAACACTTTTACGCTATGAAAAGTTTTGTTTCCTTTGTGCTAATGCTAAACTGAAAGGGGATACTAACAGAGGTATAAAGGAAAGAGAGAGAGCCATATGTAGTGAAGTGTTGTAGATTGATTTTATAAGGTGCTCTTTGACCATTAGTACTGGCAGTCAGCACCATTTGATGAGTTAATTTATTTAAGGAAGAGTAATTTGATGGCTACCAGTACTGAACATGTGGTTCACAGCACTTTCAAAACAACACCATCTGCACTTGATTTTTGCATTTTGCCCTGAAGAAAGGGCTGGGTTGAATACATATAGACATAATGAACTTATTACTTGAAGAATTGACACCTAATACTGATTTGTTTTGCACAATGTTGTACTTTGTGGTTTGATTCATTTTATTGCACTTATTTGCACATTATTGAAGTATTATTGGAAATTGTGTCCATAGCTGCATTCTCCACAGCACACTACACATTGTTTGCCATACTACTGTACATTTGTGAAACACATGGGTAAATTTTTTGTAAAATGACTAGCTTTAAAGTGTTCCCAAAATAACAATGAATCATAAAAAAAATGTGACATACTTACACTACACCCATCTTGAAGACGTAAATGAAAATAGTATTGACAACAGCGTTGAGAATGTTTACTGCTAAACAAATGAAAAACTGAGGCCACAGAATACTCTAGAAAAGGAAAATGTATGTTTGTGCATGAAAATAAATTACTTTTTAGAAAAATCTTGGAAGACTTTCACAAAATCATAAAGTGCTATGCATAAGTCTATAATACTAGCTGCAGGTTGTAAGACCTAAGATTGATCAGCCATTGCTATATACACCACCTATCTACTTAAATTATAGCTCCTGCGTTATTTTGCATTACACTTTCCTCTTTTCACCTTGCTACTACCAAAGAGGTCACTAAGGTCTCACTACCTGCCCCCTGGATCCTGTCCCCTCACAACTAGTACGGTCACCCTCTTCTTCCATCCTATGCTCCCTCACTCACATCTTCAATCTCTCCCTCTCTACTGGTGCTTTCCCCTTCCCTCTAAAGCATGCGCACATCAGTCCCATACTTAAAAAGCCCTCTCTGGACTCCACCAGCCTGAACAACTTAAGACCCATCTCCCTGCTAACATTTACCTCTAAACTCCTAGAACGCTTAGTCTACAATCGCCTGAGCTCCCTCCTCACCGACAACAACCTTCTTGATCCTCTACAGTCTAGCTTTCGCTCACTACACTCCACTGAAATTGCCCTACTAAAACTCACTAATGATCTACTAACAGCTAAAACCAATGGCCACTACTCCATACTCTTACTACTTGACCTCTCTGCGGCTTTTGATACGGTTGACCATCTCCTCCTCAAAAAACTCCACTCTCTTGGTCTCAGAGACTCTGCTCTCTCCTGGTTCTCCTCCTACCTATCGCAGCACTCCTTCAGTGTTACCTATAACGCTGCCTCCTCCTTTTCACTCCCTTTTTCTGTAGGGGTCCCTCAAGGTTTTGTCCTTGGACCCCTTCTCTTCTCCATCTACACCTCCTCCCTTGATTGCTTGATAAACTCCCATGGCTTTAAGTACCATCTCTATGCTGATGACACACAAATCTATCTTTCTATCCCTCACCTCACCCCTTCAGTCTCCTCTCGCATCACTAACCTACTAAGTGACATATCAGCATGGATGTCACTCCACTTCCTCAAACTCAATCTTTCCAAAACTGAGCTCTTAGTATTCCCCCCAGCCTGTGCCCCCTCCCCTGACCTCTCCATCAAGATCAATAACACAATCATCAGTCCCTCTCCTCATGCCAGGTACTAGGTGTAATCCTAGACTTCCATCTGTCCTTTCAGCCCCAAATCCAATCACTGTCCAAATTTTGTAGACTTCACCTCCGCAACATCTCCAAGATACGCCCGTTCCTAACCTCGGAAACCACTAAGCAACTTATCCACTCCCTTGTTATATCTCGCCTTGACTTTTGTAACTCCCTCCTCATTGGCCTACCTCATCGCAGGCTATCCCCTATTCAGTCTATCATGAATGCTGCTGCCAGACTCATCCACCTTACTAACCGTTCTGTATCTGCCACCCCTCTCTGCCAATCCCTCCACTGGCTTCCTATTGCCCAACGGATAAAATTCAAAACACTAACAATAACGTATAAAGCCATTTATAACTCTGCCCCAAATTACATCACCAATCTTGTCTCTAAATATCACCCAAACCGTACTCCCCGCTCCTCGCAAGATCTCCTACTCTCTAGCTCCCTTGTCTCCTCCTCCCATGCTCGACTTCTCCAGAGCTTCCCCCATCCTCTGGAACTCTCTACCCCAATTTATCAGACTATCGCCTACTCTGCCCACTTTTAGGCGATCTCTGAAAACCTATCTCTTCAGGGAAGCCTATCCTGCCCTAAGCTAATACTGGAATCTTCTACTCTTCCAACCAGTCCATCCCCCACAGTTACTACATTTTGTACCACTAGCCCCTCCCTCCTAGATTGTAAGATCCAAGGAGCAGGGCCCTCAAATCCGTCTTGTATGGAACTGTATTGTTGCTGTATTGTCTCCCATTATATTGTAAAGTGCTGAGCAAACTGTTAGCGCTATATAAATCCTGTATAATAATAATAATAATATGATTTAGAAAGTTGCAATACACCTTCTGAAGCACCTATGTGACCGCTTCTAGGTTTATTAAGGCAAAGCACATGTAAACCATACCAATGAACACATATTTTAATCCTAATTAATTTTTTTTTTGGGGGGGGGGGGGGGGACATATCTTTCACCTTGCTTTTGCATGGTTAAAAAGACAACAAAAATATCATAGGAAAATGTAAAAAAAAGTACAGATATGTGAGGAGATGCTAGAAGCTTCAAACTAGCCACATGGAAGAAAAATATATTTGAAATATATTTTAAAAATATTCTTCCCAAATATATTGACATATATTTGAAATACTAAAATTTTGGCCATATTCATGGTATTTCAAAATATATTTCAATAAATATATACTGTATGTTGAAATGCATTTTTTATATATTACAAATTATATGAAAAATATTTCTAAAGATATATTTTTTTTAAATATACTCTTCAGTTTTTTTAACATATAAAAAAGTAATTTTAACATATATTTTACATATATTTGTAAATGCATTTAAAAAATGTAGATTTGTATTTATATTTTGTAATAAAAAATGCATTTCAACATAATATATATATATATATATATATATATATATATATATATATATACACACACACACACAATAAATATATATATATATATTTATTGAAATATATTTTGAAATATATTAGATATGGCCAAAAGTTTGGTATTTCAAATATATGTCAATATATTTGGGAAGAATATTTTTAAAATATATTTAAAATATATTTTTCTTCCATGTGGGTATTTATCATCTCTATAAGCCTGTGCCTGAAGTAAAATCAAACTGTTAGGAGGTCAAGGACCCCAAGCACCAGGGCAAGAGATAAATCAAAGGCTAATGCCCAAGCTCTGCTCCTTATTTTGATGACACATAAATACATATAATATAAAAGTGTTAAACAGGAGAAAACACCTGAAAATAATGTGAAAATACAGAACTTTTACCTGATTTTGTAAATATTTGAATTGCAGTTGCTGAAGAAATACTGCCTGTAGTGAACATTAGAAGCATAAAAAGTACAATTTAGCACATACATAGTGAAACGGAAAGTAGCATTTTATTGTGCCTAGTGATTTCCCATCACGTACTGCCCCAGTGATAGAGTCAAAAGCATGTCTGTAAAATCCTATTGACTTTACTTGAGCAATGCACATGGCAGTTCAGAGAGTGTGTTTGTTTTTATGCGGCATTTCCTACTCACATGCATTTGAACTGCAGGCAAAGCAGGTTAAATATAGCCTATATTTATCAAATGCTTCATTTGCCATTCTAATGCATGCATTTGATTAGCAAATGTAACCTTCGAGAACACCCATTAAGATGAGTTCCAAATCTAAAAAGGACGCTTTTAGGTGATAACCCATTTTAGGTTTTTATTTTTTTTACTTCCTGTCAAATTGCTAGTGGCCAGCATAGCAAGAAGTGAAGAGAAATCTTTCCAATGGTTACAAACTGAAAACATTTTGGTCAGAATGACCAGTCAGAAAGATGTAAATAATATTCACCAAGAGGTAACACACTTCCTGTCCTAGGCTAGCACCTTTAATGTACTGTTCTGTTTCTTTAAAGGAGCAGGATTATAGGACATCTGCCTCTCTCCTCATCTCCATATATGGGAGATGTTCTGTAGTCCAGAAGAAGCTGAGAACAATGCTTACAGGTAAAAGTCAACAAAGACAGAATGTACGGGAAAGTCAGCTCACTAGGTTTCTGGCTAGAGAAACAGGTTTTTTTTTCTACACTTACCAAGTAAATATAACAAAAAAATGTTCAATCGTATATTGAACTAAAAGGAAGCAAATAAGAAGGTTATCATTGGAGTTCACTCTTTAAGCTCTTCTTTGAAGTCCCATCAGCAGTGCTGCCTCTGCTAAAGAGCCCAGACGTCACCAAGATCTCTGTGAACCACAGCATTGCCACATGTTGCCTAAAAACTAGAAAGTGACGGTTCCACATATTACTTAAAGTTTGTAGAGAAAAGGGGCACCTGGTTGCCAAATGAGAATGTGTCTCTTCAAACTTTCAACTAAGCTACTTTTCCATATTTATTGTTTAACCGGGTTTTTAGACTGTTCCTTCAACAGCCAGCCATTACCAGTCTTATGAAATGTACTTGCACATATGATATTCCATTCCTGGCACTCTGAAGAATTACAATAGTAGAAAAGATACTCCAGTATACTCTGAGACTGCACAGGGTAAGACAGGGAGCCTATCGGAGTGTGGGAGCTCTGGATGTTTGACCAGTTTGCCACCCTCTCTAACACTGACTCTTTGTTTTTTTATGCCTTGTAACTCCTTCCTGCCTTTAAATCCAGCATGCTCTGCTCACGTGAGGGAAGGAGGCTGGGACTGTACACAAATGGAGTGAATATGACAACTGTGTCCCCTGACCATGGTGATGTGATGGTTTTGAGTAGTGGTGGCTACTACAGTGATTCCCTGCTTCTACAAAGATCGACCATGGAATATGTATAGTCATGGGGCAGCACGGTGGCTAAATGGTTAGCACCTCCGACAGTGCAAGGGTCGTTGGTTTGAATCCGAACTACGGCACCCCCTGCCTGGAGTTTGCATGTTCTCCCTGTACCTGTGTGGATTTCCTCTGGGTACTCCAGTTTCTTCTCCCACTCCAAAGATATGCTGGTAGGTTAATTGGATCCTGTCTAAATTGGCCCTAGTATGTGTATGTATGAATGTGGGTTAGGGACCTTAGATTGTACACTCCTTGAGGGTTAGGGACTGATGTGAATGTACAATATATACAGTTGTGTTCAAAATAATAGCAGTCAGATATCACTAACCTGATCAATTACTGTTTTTGGTAGAAATTATATTTCTACATGGCAAATAATTTACTAGCAGGTGCAGTAGAGTAATAGAAATCCAACAGACCCAACAGTCATGACATGCATGCTGCTGACTCTGTGTAATTGAATCACTAATTGAAAGGGGCATGTTCAAAATAATAGCAGTGTGGAGTTCTATTAGTGAGGTCATTCATTCTTTGAAAAACAGGTGGCAATTATTGCCCTTATTTAAGGAAGGAAGGCAGCAAATGTTGTACATGCTGGTTACAGTGCATTTCTCTCTGAAATTCTGAGGAAAATGGGTCATTCCAGACATTGTTCAGAAGAACAGCGTACCTTGATTAAAAAGTTGATTGGAAAGGGGAAAACATACAAAGAAGTGTAGAAAATGATAGGCTGCTCAGCTAAAATGATCGCAAATGCTTTAAAATGGCAACCAAAACCTGAAAGACGTGGAAGAAAGCGAAAAACTACCATTCGAATGGATAGAAGAATAGCCAAAATGGCAAGGACTCAGCCAACAATCAGCTCCAGGAAGATCAAAGAAGATCTAAAGTTACCTGTGAGTACTGTTACAATTAGAAGACGCTTATGTGAAGCCAAGCTATCTGCAAGAAGCCCCTGCAAAGTCCCACTGTTGGAAAAAAAAGACATGTGCTGAAAATGTTACACATTGACTGGCCTAAAGAGAAACGGCGCAACATTTTGTGGACTGATGAAAGTAAGATTTTTCTTTTTGGGTCTAGTGGCCGGAGACAGTTTGTCAGACGACCCCCAAACACTGAATTCAGGCCACAGTACACTGTGAAGACAGTGAAGCATGGTTGCGCAAGCATCATGATATGGGGATGTTTCTCATACTACGGTGTTGGGCCTATTTATCGCATACCAGGGATCATGGATCAGTTTGAATACATCAGAATACTTGAAGAGGTCATGCTGCCTTATGCTGAAGAGGAAATGCCCTTGAAATGGGTGTTCCAACAAGACAACGACCCCAAACACACCAGTAAACGTGCAACATCTTGGTTCCAGACCAACAAGATTGACATTATGGAGTGGCCAGCCCAATCCCCGGATCTTAATCCAATAGAAAACTTGTAGGGTGACATCAAAAATGCAGTTTCTGAGGCAAAACCAAGAAATAGAGAAGAACTGTGGAATGTAGTCCAATCATCATGGGCTGGAATACCTGTTCACAGGTGCCGGAAGTTAGTTGACTCCATGCAACACAGATGTACAGCTGTTCTCAGAAATAGAGATGAGCGAAGTATTCAAAAAATTGGATTCGACTGATTCGGCGAATTCGTGGAAAAATTTCGATTCGAGTCGAATATATTCGTTGCGAATTTAACTTATAAAAGGGTGTTTCTAGGCTTCAGAGAGACTTTATATTAGTGCAGAACACTGTACCTTTAATTTAAATGCCCTTGGAGTCTGCTGGGGAAGAGAAATAATACTGAAAGTCAGTATAACATGCAGATGAGTGCCGTCGATCTTAGAATCACCACACACTTCACTCATTTGGGCAGTCACGGGGCCAAAACCAGAGTGTGGAGCCACAGTGTGGCGGTGGAGGCAGCAGCAATGGGAGGCCATACAGCACCCTATGACAAAAATGGAAACCACCAGGAGTGTGAGGAGACCTGAAAGTGGCACATGGCAGAGTGTGGCGATGGAGACAGCAGCAATGGGAGGCCGTACAGGGACCCATGACACACTCTGGACCTGGCAGCAGCATGAGGAGGCGGTACAGGGGCCCATGACAGATTACGGGCCTGGCAGCAGCATGAGGAGTTGGTACGGGGGCCCATGGCAGATTACGGGCCTGGCAGCAGCAATGGGAGGCCGTACAGGGACCCATGACACACTCTGGACCTGGCAGCAGCATGAGGAGGCGGTACAGGGCGCATGACAGATTACGAGCCTGGCAACAGCAACTTGGACAGGAGGACGTTCAGCTTCTGCACCGTCGGGTGCGTGCTCGCAAACTGTTGTCTCTTGGAAACGGATTCCAAGAAAGACTGCTGACGGAATCCGTGAAGAGGAGTAGCAGGAGAAGGAGCATCTGAACGAGCGGAATATGCCAACAAGCGACAACAGGGGCCCATGACAGATTACGGGCCTGGCAGCAGCATGAGGAGTCGGTACGGGGGCCCATGGCAGATTAGGGGCCTGGCAGCAGCTATGGGAGGCCCGTAATCTGCCAGCACCCTATGACAAAAAATGGAACCCACCAGCAGTGTGAGGAGACCTGAAAGTGGCACATGGCAGAGTGTGGCGATGGAGACAGCAGCAATGGGAGGCCGTACAGGGACCCATGACAGACTCTGGACTTGGCAGCAGCATGAGAAGGCGGTATAGGGGCCCATGGCAGATTAGGGGCCTGGCAGCAGCTATGGGAGGCCCGTAATCTGCCAGCACCCTATGACAAAAAATGGAACACACCAGCAGTGTGAGGAGACCTGAAAGTGGCACATGTTTGGGGCATGATTCATGGCGGATTTAGTCAGTTGTGTCAGGAACTGGTGGTTTGAAATCCAGACTAATCCACGCCTGATTCATTTTCACAAACGTGAGTCTCTCCACACTTTGGGTGGACAGTCGTGTCCTCCGCGGAGGTGCAATACCTCCTGCCGCACTAAACACGCGCTCCGATGCCACGCTACTGGCCGGGCATGACAGCCTTTCAAGGGCAAATTCAGCTAGTTGGGGCCAAAGGTCAAGTTTCGTTGCCCAGTAGTCAAGGGGATTGTCTACCTCGGTTGGCAGGGTGCTGTCCAAGTAGGCCTAAGCCTGTTGTTTGAGGTCCTGCTCCAGTTCCACCTGATGCTGCTGCTGCTGTGGCTGGTTAGTAGTTTCCTCACTGCGCTGGTGAAGAAAGCTACTCATCATCGACTGCAGACTGAGGCAGCTGCTGCTGGTGGAGCTGCCACTGCTCCTACCACCCCACCCCTCCCCTGCTGCCATGGCAGCGGAACGCGAGCGCACAGGGCCCACAGTGTCTGAGGATGGACCTTGGCGCAGACAGGCAGAGACCAGCTGACTACATAGGTGGTTTTTATAGTACGTTATTTTGGCCTCCCTCTCAGCAGGTGTGAAAAAGGCCACCATTTTTGAACGGTAGCGAGGGTCCAACAAGGTGGACAGCCAAAAGTCATCCCTCTGTCTGATGGTTATTATTCGGCTGTCGGTACGCAAGCAAGCGAGCATGCTATGGGCCATTTGTGCCAAGGAATGCGAGGGACTCCCTGCCTCCATCTCCACAGCATACTGCCACGGTGCGTCTGGGTCCTCTGTCTCCTCTTCCTCCTCCTCTACCAGATGCTCCTGCTCCTCCACTCCTGTCCGCTGAGTGGAAAAACCACCCATTTCACTCAATAATTCCTGAGCACCAATGTCCTCCTCTACCTCCTCCTCTTCTTCCTGTCCTGCCCCCACAGGGGTCATGTGGCGTTGAGATCTGTGCGCCACGTCTACCGCACCCTGACCAGCCATTGTTAACAGCATTTGTTCCAGGACGTGCAACAGAGGAATGACGTCGTTCATCCCATAGTCCTGCCGACTCACGAATAGCGTGGCCTCCTCAAAGGGCCTGAGCAAGCGGCAGGTGTCACGCATGAGCTGCCAATGGCTGACATCTAAGTTACACAGGGGAGTACCTTTATCCGCTTGTAACATCAGGAAATCGGTGATGGCCTTTCGCTGTTCGTAAAGGCGGTCTAACATGTGTAGGGTTGAATTCCACCTTGTTGCAACGTCGCAGATCAGGCGATGCTGTGGAATTCCGTTCTGCCGCTGCAGCTCAAGGAGGGTGTGCTTTGCGGTGTAGGAATGGCTGAAATGCATGCAAAGTTTACGTGACATTTTAAGGATGTCTTGCAGTGGGATGGTGGATTTTAGGAACCGCTTGACAACCAGATTGAACACGTGAGCCATGCATGGCGCATGGCACAACCTTCCTTGACGCAGAGCAGACACCATGTTCTTTCCGTTGTCGGTCAACATGGTTCCGATTTTTAGTTTGCGCGGAGACAGCCATCTGTCGATTTCTCTGTTCATTACACTCAGAAGTTCCTCCCCTGTGTGACTACGTTCGCCAAGGCATACCAGGTGCAGCACAGCGTGACACCGTTGCGCCCTGCACATGTGATATGCCGGTCAGGTAATGGGACTTGGCACGGGAGTGGCGGCTGAGGACACGAAGGAAGAAGAGGTGGTAGAGGCGGACATGTTTTGTGGACCAAGGACGTGCAAACGTGGAGGCAAAAGCGGCTTGACCTGTCCAAGTTGCTGGTGTCCCTGACCGTAGTTACAGCTCCACACGTCGGCGCTGCCGTGCACTTTGGCAGAGACCGACATGCTCAAAGACTGGCCCACCATCTCTTCTACATGTGAATGCAGGGCTGGCACTGCCTTTTTGGCGAAGAAATGACGGCTTGGCACTCTCCACCGCGGCGCGGCACAAGCCATCATTTCTCGGAAAGGTGCTGAGTCCACCACTTGGAAAGGGAGGGACTGCAGCACCAGCAACTTGGGCAGGAGGACGTTCAGCTTTTGCACCGTCGGGTGCGTGCTCGCAAACTGTTGTCTCTTGGAAACGGATTCCAAGAAAGACTGCTGACGGAATCCGTGAACAGGAGTAGCAGGAGAAGGAGCATCTGAACGAGCGGAAGATGGCAACGAGCGACAACTCCCCTCAGCAGAGGTGTTGGAGCCTTGACTGGCTGATAGAGGGCGACTGACGTCGGGTGACGGAGCAAGTAACGGAGCGGGTGATGGAGCGGGGGCTGGGGCGGGCAGAACCGCCGTATCTTTATCACTGTTTTCCCAGGCCACCAAATGGCGACGCTGCATATGCTGCCGCAACGCTGTAGTCCCAACATGGGCCCCCTGGCCACGCTTGACTTTCTGGCCACATAGTCGACATACGGCTACGTTTACTTCCTCGGGCGGCTTGACAAAAAATTGCCACACCGCCGAGTAGGAAACTTTGCCCCCGATACTCCTCACTGGCTGACTGCTGCTTCCTCCGTGCACACCGGCACCACTACTGGCCGTGGTGGTAGGCTGCAGTGGAGCTGGTGCTGTACTCCGTGGCCGTTTGCCTCCACTGACACTGCTGCGACCCTGCTGCCTCCTGGGCAACCCACCGACTGTTTTGCTCGCTGCCAAGCTGCCACAGTTCTTCTCTTGAAGATGCGGAAGCAATAGCCTGATGACGACGAGGCTGCCAAGTGCGATCAGCCTCCTCATCATCAATTAGGGTCTCCGCCTCACTACTAGCCCCCTCGGCTGCGTGTGGGTCAGGAGACAGACCTGTCTCTAGACCGGCTACCGAGCCACTCTCCTCGCCACTACTTCTTCGCCTGGCTGCTGAAGAGGCGGATGTCTCCCCCCGTTCCTGACCGCCCTCTGTTTGCTCTTCCTCACTGTACAGTGGGGCTGAGCCCACAGCATGCGATACTTCGCTTGGTGAGGGAACACCAAAGGACAGGGGCAGGTAGAGGACACGTGATTTCAGTGGGCTTGGTCCCGGGCCATGCCAACTAACGGTTGTGTCTGACGTACCCACCGACCATTGGCTGTAGGTGTCAGAGGTGACCTGGGAAGAGGAAGACGACCGAGCCAACCAATCAATGACGGCAGGGTTGTCGGTGGAGACACGACCGCTGGATGACACCGGGAGCACTGGCCTCTGGCTGCGAATAGTGCTGCCTCGACCCCTTCCTCTGCTGCCACGTCTGCTCGCTCCTAAAACATTGCCTCCTCTGCCACTCCTCTGCATGTTGTCTGACATACTCTTTAATTAAACGATTCTGTGTCCCTGAGTAACAATTCTGTGTCTGTCCCTGAGTAACAATTCTGTGTCCCTGAGTAACGTTTCTGTGGCCCTAAGTAACAGTTCTGTGGCCCTCAGTAACAATTCTGTGTCCCTCAGTAACAATTCTGTGTCCCTCAGTAACAATTCTGTGTCCCTCAGTAACAATTCTGTGTCTGTCCCTGAGTAACAATTCTGTGTCCCTCAGTAACAATTCTGTGTCCCTCAGTAACAATTCTGTGTCCCTGAGTAACAATTCTGTGTCCCTGAGTAACAATTCTGTGTCCCTGAGTAACAATTCTGTGTCCCTCAGTAACAATTCTGTGTCCCTCAGTAACAATTCTGTGTCCCTCAGTAACAATTCTGTGTCCCTGAGTAACAATTCTATGTCCCTAAGTAACGTTTCTGTGGCCCTAAGTAACGGTTCTGTGTCCCTCAGTAACAATTCTGTGTCTGTCCCTAAGTAACAATTCTGTGGCCCTAAGTAACGTTTCTGTGGCCCTAAGTAACGTTTCTGTGGCCCTAAGTAACGTTTCTGTGGCCCTCAGTAACAATTCTGTATCCCTCAGTAACAATTCTGTGTCTGTCCCTGAGTAACAATTCTGTGTCCCTAAGTAACAATTCTGTGGCCCTAAGTAAAGTTTCTGTGGCCCTAAGTAACGTTTCTGTGGCCCTAAGTAACGATTCTGTGGCCGTAACTAACGTTTCTGTGGCCCTAAGTAACGTTTCTGTGGCCCTCAGTAACAAATCTGTGTCCCTCAGTAACAATTCTGTGTCTGTCCCTAAGTAACAATTCTGTGGCCCTAAGTAACGATTCTGTGGCCCTCAGTAACAATTCTGTGTCCCTCAATAACAATTCTGTGTCTGTCCCTAAGTAACAATTCTGTGGCCCTAAGTAACGTTTCTGTGGCCCTAAGTAACGTTTCTGTGGCCCTAAGTAACGATTCTGTGGCCCTCAGTAACAAATCTGTGTCCCTCACTAACAATTCTGTGTCTGTCCCTAAGTAACAATTCTGTGGCCCTAAGTAACGATTCTGTGGCCCTCAGTAACAAATCTGTGTCCCTCAGTAACAAATCTGTGTCTGTCCCTAAGTAACAATTCTGTGGCCCTAAGTAACGTTTCTGTGGCCCTAAGTAACGGTTCTGTGGCCCTCAGTAACAATTCTGTGTCCCTCAATAACAATTCTGTGTCTGTCCCTAAGTAACAATTCTGTGGCCCTAAGTAACGATTCTGTGGCCCTCAGTAACAAATCTGTGTCCCTCAGTAACAATTCTGTCTGTCCCTAAGTAACAATTCTGTGTCCCTAAGTAACGTTTCTGTGGCCCTAAGTAACGATTCTGTGGCCCTAAGTAACGATTCTGTGGCCCTAAGTAACGTTTCTGTAGCCCTAAGTAACGGTTCTGTGGCCCTCAGTAACAATTCTGTGTCCCTCAATAACAATTCTGTGTCTGTCCCTAAGTAACAATTCTGTGGCCCTAAGTAACGTTTCTGTGGCCCTAAGTAACGATTCTGTGGCCCTCAGTAACAATTCTGTATCCCTCAGTAACAATTCTGTCTGTCCCTGAGTAACAATTCTGTGTCCCTAAGTAACGTTTCTGTGGCCCTAAGTAACGTTTCTGTGGCCCTAAGTAACGTTTCTGTGGCCCTCAGTAACAATTCTGTGTCCCTCAATAACAATTCTGTGGCCCTCAGTAACAAATCTGTGTCCCTCAGTAACAATTCTGTGTCTGTCCCTAAGTAACAATTCTGTGGCCCTAAGTAACGTTTCTGTGGCCCTAAGTAATGGTTCTGTGGCCCTCAGTAACAATTCTGTGTCCCTCAATAACAATTCTGTGTCTGTCCCTAAGTAACAATTCTGTGGCCCTAAGTAACGTTTCTGTGGCCCTAAGTAACGATTCTGTGGCCCTCAGTAACAAATCTGTGTCCCTCAGTAACAATTCTGTGTCTGTCCCTAAGTAACAATTCTGTGGCCCTAAGTAACGATTCTGTGGCCCTCAGTAACAAATCTGTGTCCCTCAGTAACAATTCTGTGTCTGTCCCTAAGTAACAATTCTGTAGCCCTAAGTAACGTTTCTGTGGCCCTCAGTAACAATTCTGTATCCCTCAGTAACAATTCTGTCTGTCCCTGAGTAACAATTCTGTGTCCCTAAGTAACGTTTCTGTGGCCCTAACTAACGATTCTGTGGCCCTAAGTAAACGTTTCTGTGGCCCTAAGTAAACGTTTCTGTGGCCCTAAGTAACGTTTCTGTGTCCCTAAGTAACGTTTCTGTGGCCCTAACTAACGTTTCTCTGTCCCTAAGTAACGTTTCTGTGTCCCTAACTCTCTTCCTGCATACAGCCAGGTCTGCCTCTGTTGAATGACTGGAGGCAAATGGAGAATTCTAAAATGGCCACTATTTATAGCTCGACCATTACACTGTGCTGGCTGGCTGGCTGCTGATTGGCTAATGCGATCACATGTCATGAATGAATGCATTATGGGTCAGCGCGCCTTGTCTGCGCGCCTTCCCAGACATCCCCGCTCCGTCGCCGCACATGTCGCCGCCATTTTAGGAAAAATTTCGATTCGCGCATCCAAAGTCTGCTTATTTTCAGATTCGACGCGAATCGAAATTTTCCTAATATTCGAAACGAATTCCACTTCGCCTACTTCGATTCGCTCATATCTACTCAGAAACAGTGCTTATACAACTAAATATTAATTAAGTGATTCAAAGGAAAGCAAAATCTTCAAACATTTTTCAGTTTATATAGTGAATGTTTGAGTTTGTATAGAAGAATACAAACACTGCTATTTTTTTGAACAATGTAACAATGGTAAAAAAAAGTGTGATTTTTCTATCAATTAATTTTTCAATTTGTTCCAGCATCCTACCCAAGCCAGATACAATTGGCCTTCTAGGAGGTTTCTCTCTAATATTATGTATTTTCAGAAGTATGTAGAAAGTGGTAGAAATATGATTGGTGCTTTTCTTTCTCTCTCTGAGGCAGATTATCTACTCCAAAGGTTTTCCATTCTATTTCATGTAGTTCTCCGGTCACACATTCAAAAAAATGTCTGTAAATATGTGTTATTTCAAAAGACATTGCTGCGAGTCTATGCCAGGAGTTGCTGCCTATGCATATTGTACTGAATGGAGTTTAGGCAGGCTAACGCTCATTATAGATTTTTAATTTGGAGAATACGAGTATCTACATTATGCATGCATATGTGCATGACTTGAGCCAAGTATACTTCTGGAAGTTTCCCAAGCTTTCATGCATGACTTCCATGCAAATTATTATGTTAAATTTCTACTTTAGAAGAAATAATAATTCACATATTTGGTTGAGAATTGAATCGTGCCTATGCCTAGAAATTCATGCAAAGTGTTGGTGCTCATGCCCAGTTTATGATATAGTCTTTTAATAATCCATGACAACTTTGAATTGGCGAATATACAGAAGATGCACAAGTGTAAAAGATTACCGAGTTAAGAGCAGGTTTAAAAACCATAGCCTTGCATAGTTTGAAATTTTTTGAGGTGATGGTGATTTTTGCACTTAGTTGCCTTGGCTCCTTTAATGCCATAGTCGGTTGGCAAATCCTATTTGCAACTGTTGCTATGTGACATCCATGTTAGATAATTAGCAGAGGTAAGTGCGAGTCTGCAATTTGCATAATGTTGCCCATTTTTAAGAAAATTGTGTATTTTTTAATTTTCAAGAATTTTTCCTTTTTGTATTTAAAAAAGTATTTATGTGAGGAACACTCGTAGCGGTGCCTATATCACCGTTGTGTATATACTGTCACTTAGCTCTGCCTTACACACCGCCTGCCCTGCCTAATTTATGAAATATGCTATTGCCTGACAATTAGATACTTCACTTCAAACCTTTTTGCAGTTTTACTCAAGAATACAAAGCACTCTAACTTGCTCCTCTTGGAGCCCACCCTACCACTGGTAACATAGAGGTTTAAAGAAAAGCAGTTACAGCAGTATTACCTGAAATTAATTCATCAGAAAATATGAATATAATTTGAATAGAAATGGGTCCCAGGCACAAGAGACAGATTGTAATACAAGAACAAAATACAACTTACAGGTAGAGCGGGTAAAAAGATCATCACATATATTTGCGTTAACCTGAAAATAAATGTATATATGTTTTATTACCGTATGAATATTTTATTCATATGTCTTACGTTTTCAACTAATATGGTGGCTGCCTCTTTCCCCACCTATTCAGTATGTTGCAGCATGCAAAACAAATGTGAAGAAGAATAAGAAGTGCTTTAAAATGTTCTCTGTTTGACAAGCAGTTCCACAGAAACGTGTATTATTAAAAACAAAAATCAACAATGGATAAATGTAGGACAGTTGTGTTACAGAGGGCTCATGCACACTGCAGCTCAAAAAAAAAAAAAAGCTGCCTTCACAGGCGTTTGAGCTGTTATTTCTCTGCCTCTAAATGTGGCATTGATTCTCAATGATGTGGATTTACTAAAAATCAAGTGTAAGTGTATTTGCTCTCATTTCCCTCCAAAGCTTTGTAAATGTGGTAAAGTGTTACTTTGTAAAGAATACCCAATAAGGTGCAAGAAAAATGTAAAAAAAAGTATTTTTGTTTGCACATGAATGGATTGTGGAAATCAGTAGCGCTTTACCACATTTACTAAGCTCTGAGGAAAATGAATACAATGCTCTTGCAAAGTGCACAGTCTATCAGCCTTTAGTAAATCCACTTCATCATGTTACAGCAGGAGAGTTCAAAACTACAGAGCATTGAAAGGACCGTGCAGCTTTGAGCTTACAACTAAAGCTAAGCAGCATTCACCCATTATTGTTAGTTTGCAGAAAACTTTTTTTTTTTCATTTTATTCACTTGCTGCCCCACTGCAGTAAATGTACATGGAGGTGCAGGCACAGTCATGTATATATACACACACACACACACACACGCCATCTGACTTTTTCCAGTTTTGGATTGCGCATGGGCGCCCCCTGCTGACCTGTGCTGTGATTGGACACATAACGAGTTTGACAGCTGATTTCAGCCAATGCTTTTGGTTGAAGTCAGCTGATCGGCTGTGTCCAATCACACTAAGGGTTCTGTGTTTACAAAAAACAGATCTCTGTGCATTGGGAACAGTAATCTGTTGTTTTTCTCCCTGCATAGCATGGAGAAAAAACAACCATATAGTAAAGTAAAAGCAGCACATATTACAGACATTATAAATTGTTAGGCACACAATTAACCCCTTGATTGCATCTAGATGTTAACCCCTTCCCAGCCAGTGTACAGTATTAGCACTAATCACTGTATTATTATCACTACTGTTGTCAGTGTCAGTCATTTAGTGTAACTCCTAGCCAGCATCAGCGGGCAATCAGATTGCCCGCCACACTATGACAGTCCCGCTATAAGTCATAGCTGTGTAGCTGTATATATACCATGGTTTGCATATGCAATAACTTTCACACAAACCAATTAATATTCACTTTTTGGGATTTTTTTTTCATGTGGCAGATTAAATTTTGGCCTAAATTTATGAATAAATTACATTTTTTTTTTTTTTTTTATTGGATATGTTTCATAACAGAAAGTAAAAAATTAATTTTTTCAGGGTTTTTTTATAATAAAAAATAAAAACCCAGTAATGAGCAAATACCAAAAAAGATCTATTTGTGTGAAAAAAAATTACATAAATTTATTTGCGTATAGTTTTGTCTGACCTTGCAAATGCCAATTAAAGTAGCATAGTGCTGAATAGCAAAAAAAAATATGCTCTGATCATGAAATGGGTAAAACTTTTTTTGAGGTCAAGTGGTTAAATAATGTGTCCATTGTTTTTAAAAATAAAAAAGCAGCTATTGCTGTAATGCTCACCTTGTCTCCAGTGATGTGCAGAAAATCCACTGCCAGCTTCTTCTGAATTTAATAACAGCCAACTTAATTTAACCCACTTGAGCCAAGGTAGTAATGGACACACTTCTTTACATCAGGCTGGGGCTCAAAGTACAATAGCGCAGAGTGCATTTACATGATAAGTTTGGCTTGACTCCATAGTCCAGCGTTTTTCAACCACTGTGCCGCGGCACACTAGTGTGCCGTGAGATATTGTCTGGTGTGCCGTGGGAAAAATTGCAATTTCATCCGTAACATGTGGCCTCGGCTGACAAATAGACCAATCATTAGAACAGCAATGGGCAAACTACGGCCCGCGGGCCGTATATGGCCCGGCGGACCTTTTATTCCAGCCCGCGGAGCGTGATACTGTCAGGATGATCTGTCCCCCTCGACGTATCTGCGCATGTGCCGGAGATCGCCGATCGGCTGCTAATGCCTGAAACTGGCACATGCGCAGATACGTCGAGGGGGACAGATCCTCATAGGAGACAGATTTTCATGCTACACCGGAACGGCGAGAGGAACGTGCGGAGCAAAGGTAAGTGAATTGACACAGGGGGGCTTGGGGACTTAATATGGGGGATGAATTAATATGGGGGATGAATTACTATGGGGGATGAATTACTATGGGGGATGAATTACTATATGGGGGATGAATTACTATAGGGGGGATGAATTACTATGGGGGATGAATTACTATATGGGGGATGAATTACTATGGGGGATGAATTACTATATGGGGGATTAATTACTATAGGGGGGATGAATTACTATGGGGGATGAATTACTATATGGGGGATGAATTACTATAGGGGGGATGAATTACTATATGGGGGATGAATTACTATAGGGGGGATGAATTACTATATGGGGGTGAGTTACTATGGGGGATGAATTACTATGGGGGATGAATTACTATATGGGGGATGAATTACTATGGGGGATGAATTACTATGGGGGATGAATTACTATATGGGGGATGAATTACTATGAGGGATGAATTACTATATGGGGGATTAATTACTATGGGGGATGAATTACTATATGGGGGATTAATTACTATGGGGGAATGAATTACTATGGGGGATGAATTACTATATGGGGGATTAATTATTCGATTCCTGCCAGAATATCAGCTTTGTGTTCAGCCAAACAGGCCCAGGTTTCGCACTGAGTAAGTAAACAGAAATATGAACAATTATAAAATACTTTATTATTTCATAATAAAGTAATTATAAAATAATTTCTTTGTGTTTGATTCCTATTCAAGAGAATGACTTTATATATAGTCAATATAGGCACAGAGGTAAATTTTTTTAACATTTTCTAATGGTGGTGTGCCTCGTGATTTTTTTCATGAAAAAAGTGTGCCTTTGCACAAAAAAGGTTGAAAAACACTGCCATAGTCAATTAATAATTTGTTTCATACATATTGTTTGTTAAATGTGAGAGGACAGAAGGTGGTAACACTAACCTGGCAATATCTGGGTTCTGTTTGCACAGTAGCAATATCTGCTCTGTATTAATAAGGATTGCCCAGCAGGGGAAGCAGCACAGCATTAGAATAAGAATTGCTCTCTGCAGGATTGTTCCCACTCGCTTCAAATTCTTGCTGCCATATGTCTGAAAGAATTAATATATACATATACAGATATAATTGTGTAGTAATTGTAGACGTTGAAGCAAAACTCCAGGCAAATGGCTAAATACACTGATGAAATACAAATCTGTTGTCAGGGTGACACCACCATTTCCTACTTCAGTCTTGTATATTCACTTGCCGCCTATTACATGAGACAGAAAGCTGCACAAGTAAACCAGGAAATAAGGGTCCATTCACATTCAGTTGCAGTGCTTTAAAGCACATTGTACAGCAAATCACTACATACACGTTAGCACGTTGTGGTGCCATTCACTTTCAATGCACTCATGTACTAAGACAGTGATCCCCAGACTGCTACCCAGGGCCCAGGGCCCAGAGGCAGCCCTTTATCTGGCTCTTGAGGCATTATTTCTGCCACTGACACCAACAATGGGCTATAATTCATGCCACTGACACCAACAATAGGGCACTATTCCTCCCACTGACCCCAAAAAAAGGGCACTCTTTCTCCCCCTATATGACAGAGATAGAGCACAGTCTAGCCCCCCTAAAGTCTGAATGACAGTGAACTGGCCCTTGGTTTAGAAAGTTTGAAGACCCCTGTACTAAGGCAACGCACATCTGATGCACATGTGTTGTAGCACAGCTACACTACCACATCTCTCAGTGAGCAGCATTGGGAAAATGTTGGATGGTAGATTTTGTTCTGTTTTGGTGCCTATTCATTTGAATGTGTTGTGAATCATAAGGGCTAATTCATGTAAGAACAAATTGCTCTTGCAGCACTTTACTTCTTTGGCATGCGTCCATTCCCGGCTGTGGTAGGGGGAAGTGTGGTGCACAATTCAGCGCACAGCTATCTTTTTTTGTTTTTTGTATAAACTTTATTTCAAGTGTGCAAAAGTACACTTCATTCATGTCACCATACTGCAGCATGATGCACTGCACTGTTGCACAGTGCCATTCTGAATTTTATTACAGCATGCTGTAGTGCAGCACAGACATGGGACACACAGAAAACAATTGTTTTCTGTGTGTCCTTGCAGTGACTATGCACGCTGTCTGAATTAGCCCTACAAATAATTTAAAGCGGAGTTCCACCTGAAAATAAATAAATAAAAGTCAACAGCTACAAAAACTGTAGCTGCTGACTTTTAACATACAGACACTTACCTGTCCCCCGGTCGAGCGGTGTCCTTACCACCACTGGTTTCACCGGCTGTCTTCCCTCCCTGGCACCGGCATCTTCATTATGGGCACCCGGCTGTGACAGCTTGCGGCTTCACAGCCGGGTGTCCACTGCGCGAGAAGCATTGTGCTTTGTGAATGGTCCCGTCGTCTTCTGGGACCTGCCATGTGTCCCAGAAGACTACAGGGAGGGAGGGGGGAGAGGACAACTTCTGCTTCCGATCACCTAGGCGGTCGCAGCAAAAGTGGGAGCGGGTACCTGTCAAATTTGGGTACCCGCTCTCCCGCCCACTCCCCAACGGTGCCAATCCTTAATGGGGAGTGGGGGACAAAGGCTTAAAGCGGAACTATCCCTTTTGGGTGGAGCTCCGCTTTAACTTCCTTTTCCCCATCTTACTTGTATTAACAGGTTATCTTCAAAACACGTACTCATCCTCACAGAGAATCCATTGGTGTCCCACTGTGATCTATTGTTCCTCTTCGGTTGACTGCCTCTTCCTCCTAGGGGGGAGAAGGTTTGAAAGAAACAAACTCCATTTACCACTTTAAAAGCAGTATTAAAGTGGTTCTAAAGGCAGAAGGTTTTTTACCTTAATGCAGTCTTTGCATTAGGGTAAAAAACCTTCTGTGTTTAGCTCCCCCCAGCCTTCCCTTTTACTTACCTAAGCCTGATCTCAAACCAGAGCTGTGCCCTAGAGCAATGGTTTTTTCCTCTCTCTCCTCACTGGACATGGAAGCAGCAGTGGGAGCCATTGGCTCCTGCTGCTGTCAATCAAAACTTGTGAGGAGGGAGTAGGGTCAGGGATGAGCCATGCTTTGTGTGTCAATGGCAAGGAACTTGCTATGGGGGAACTCAGCAGGGGGAGGAGCCAGAAGCGCTGGAGGGGGACTAGAGAAGAGGAGGCTGCACAGGTTTTGCACAGAGCAGCCTCCTCTTCTCTGTAAGTATGACATTTTGTCTTATTTTAAAAAGAAAAAAAGAAAAAGAACCAACAAGTTTTACAGATATGCACAACTGGTAACCTTAGTGTACAGTGCCATCTACTGGTCAAGTGATATTAACACACAATACTGTATATAGTACATGCTGTTGCATCCCCAACACAAATTAAATGAATGAACAGACAAGACTAGGTAACTATAGCATTCCAACATTCTCCAGTTAAATGGTCACAGAATATATGTACATTAAAAAAAGTATAAAATAATAAAAGGCGTATGGAATAAATACCTGGGACATCATTGTATCACATCCAGCACTCATTCCAGAACCAATCGTTATGCCAGTTATATTTATAACCTGTAAGCAAAAGAGACTGGTGAACCATATAGAAGTATACTGCACAATGTAGAGGAGCTGTAAGGCTAGTTTCACATCTGTGCAGGTGGTGAGGCTGAGGATCCGCATGAAAATTCACACCACCCACACAGAGGAATGGCAAGCTGCCCACACTGGAAAACGCAGCCTGCCTGCTGTTCTGCACCTCCCGCTGTGTCTCTGCATCTGTCAGTCCACCAGCCTGCCTGCTGTTCTGCACCTCCTGCTGTGTCTCTGCATCTGTCAGTCCACCAGCCTGCCTGCTGTTCTGCACCTGCTGCTGCGTTTCTGCATCTGTCAACCCACCAGCCAGCCTGCTGCTTGGCACCCCCTGCAAGTGTCTTGCATCGAAGATCTCTGACCAGGCACCCGTGGCACTCCATGCCCTGTTATATCCTGTCACCATCTACAGGAGAAACAGGATAGGAAGTGTAAGGGAAAGTCCTCCCGATAGCTGGGCTTCAGCTAGGTATGTGACATGAAGTTTCTTGAACGAAGACATAAAACTCTCGGATATAGTTACATAGTTACATAGTTATTCTGGCTGAAAAGAGACAAAAGTCCATCCAGTTCAGCCATAAAAAAAAGTTATAATCCTTTACCCACAGTTGATCCAGAGGAAGGCAAACAAAACCAGCAAAGTATGATCCAATATGCTCCTGCTGGGAAAAAAATTCCCTCCGGAGAGGCAATCGGATATTCCCTGGATCAACGTTACCTATAAATGTTAGTATCCAGTTATATTCTGGGTATCTAAGAAAGAATCCAGGCCTTTTTTGAAGCAATCCACTGAGCTGGCCAGAACCAACTCATGAGGGAGTCTATTCCACATTTTCACAGCTCTCACTGTGAAGAAACCTTTCCGTGTTTGGAGATTAAATTTCTGTTCCCCCAGACATAAAGAGTGCCCCCATGTTCTCTGTGATGACCTCAGGGTGAATAGCTCTACACCGAGTACACTATATAAACCGCTGATGTATTTATACATGTTGATCATATCCCCCCTTAATCTGTTCTCAAGAGAAAATAAAGTCAGTTCCTCTAATCTTTCCTCAGTGTAAATCCCCCTTACATTGGTCATCAGTGTCAATCCCCATTAATATTGCCCCCTAACACTGGTGGTTAGTGTAGAAATGTCACCTCCCATGAAGCACTGCCACTGATCCTATCCACCTCAAGCACTGCCACTGATCCCATCCCCCCAAGCACTCCCAATCAGTGAGTAATAATGATGTGCAGTAACACCTAGGAACCGATCAGTGAGCAGTAATGATGTGCAGTTATCTCTAGCAGCCAATCAGTGAGCAGTAATGATGTACAGTAACGTCTAGAAACCAGTTACCAGTAATGATGTGCAGTAACCTCTAGCAGCTAATCAGTGAGCGGTAAGGATGTGCTGTAACCTCTAGCAACTAATAAGTGAGCTGTAATGTATGCTATAGTCTCTAGCAACCAGTCAGTGAGCATTAATAATACGTAGTAACCTCTGGCAACCAATCGCAATTGATTCCTGATCTGCTGTAGTAAACTGATTTTGACTCTCGCTGCTATTTACTGTATGTCTCAGAGCAGGTGGAGAGCAAAATAGCATGGGAGGGCCCATGAAAATGTTTGCCCAGGGTCTAATCAATATTAACCCCTTGCCCTCCAGAGGATTTACCCCCTTCCTGACCAGGCCATTTTTTGTGATATGGTGCTGTGTTAATTTAACTGACAATTGCGTGATCATGCAACGCTGGACCCAAATGAAATGTACATCCTTTTTTTCCCACAAATAGAGCTTTCTTTTGGTGGTATTTGATCGCCTGTGCGGTTTTTATTTTTTGCACTATAAATAAAAAAAACTGACAATTTTGAGAAAAAAACAATATTTTTTACTTTTTGCTATTACACTTATGTGAAAGTTATAGCGTTTACAAATGGTGGTATATATACTGGAATTTTTTTTTACTATTAATGGCAGCGATCAGTGACTTATAGTGGGACTGTGGGACTGCAGCGGTCATTCTGACACTGGGGGGAACTGACTTGGTGTCACTGACATCCCCAGTGACACCAATACAGTGATCAGTGCTAATAAAAAGCAATGACACTGCACTAATTGCTGGCATGAAGGGGTTAACATCTAGGTGATCAAAGGGTTAACTGTGTGCTGTTTCACTATGGGGGCTGTGTGTGTGCTTCACTGTAAGCACACTGCTTTGTATGGCTCTGCTATGCAGAGCCATACAAAGCAGTGTGCTGGAGCTGACAGGGGAGAGATCTGTATTGTTTACATACAGGTCTCTCCCCCATCGGAGATACTCTGAGATCACCGGGTGCCAGGGAGTAATCACCAGCGGAACCCAGTGATTGACAGCTGAGGCCGCGAATGGCATGATTTTGCACACCCGTGCTGCCCTATAGCAGTATTTTTGCTATAGGGAGGCACGGAACTGGTAAAGATGCCCCTGTGTTTGATTCATGTTAATACTATGCAGATTTGAGCATTGCTGTATTTTTTGAAAAGTTAAATGTCCTGTCCCCTTTTCCTAAGTGTTACTACAAGTATAGGCAGATGTACTGCCATGATATACATGAGCAGAAGGTGGAAGAACTAGAGTCTCTACTGACATATCGCTAAAATTACAAAGGATTTGTCTAACAAGGACTTGAACTATGAAGTTTCTTGTAATGGCATTACTTTATTAAAGACTTTAACAGAAAAAGGACGAATGATTTAAAAAAGCAAAAACTAATAAAGTAAATACTTACAGCTGAGGCAAGTGTAACAGAATCCAATTCGATTTTTCCTAAGTGGCCACAGAACACAGAACTCACTATCAATAGAAGATATATCATTGCTTGAGACAAGCACTGAAAGAAAATAAGACATTTACATTAAGATAACATTAGAATTTCTATATTAATCACACTTTGATCTTTTTGCTTTATTTTATACAACTTAAAATTAACAACAATTTAACTAGATAAAAATGGTTGATTAGCCAAATCTTTAGAAGATTAGAAGCCCAGGTGGTCATATATATATGTTGCCCTTGTATTGGCCTTATTATAATAGAGAAGTCATTTTCTTTAAGCAGTAATTCAAAGCAATTGACTAAAAAACTAAATTTGTGCACTTACTGTAAAATCCACTTCTTGGAGTTTATTTAGGAACAAAGGGTTCAGTATTCATAGACAACTTGGTTATACTGTAGCCTACAGGCAGGTTAGGACAGTGGCAAACAAAAGCGCTGTTAGGCAGTCAGGTAAAACTCCTCGCAGCATGCTTAATTTTGTAGAAAAGCAGTAGTACAAAATACAAAGGGATGGAACCTATGTCCAATAATACTTAAAGAAACAAGATGTTTTGTACTAGTTTGCACTGTTCTTTTTATCAGACATTAAGGGACACATGATTTAGTGTTCATAGATGATGGGGTGTCCAAAAGCAGTAAAACAACACTAGTAAGCCTACATATCAAGAACACAGTAAACAATGAAGGCAGAATGCACCTCAAAGAGCTGCCTGAAGAACATGATGCCTTTCATCAGGGCCCTCTTACCCATGCTCATTCATGTGGACAGGTTATCTGGGGGCCCTCCTTAACAATAAACCGGTTATCCTCATTCTGGTAAGCCCCTGACCACAGATCAGCCAGGGTTGTGGGAAAGAGGCCCTTGTCATGTTTCACATGACTGACATATTGACTGTCATATGCCTTTAAATGTTTTCAGTGTTTTTTCTGTGCTCCTCCCTTTCCTTTAGTTTAGCTAATGTTGCATAGATAGCCCTCCCCCCTTCCCAGAGATGCATTGCAGCAGCCTCATGGCATGAAGCAAGACACAGTATGTTCTTTTGACCTATGGAATTAAATTGTAAGATTCTCTCAGTTTATGGAATAAACTTCACAAGATCTACAAGATGTCATTCTCATTGAGTCACTGACTGTGGTATCCAACAGAGGTTGAAGTTATCGCTATCTTATCACAACTGTAGGTTACAGAGATCACACTATCACTATGCTTAGACTGGAGATACAGAACAGTCAAAAGAACAGTGGAATGCTTCATAAGAATCCTTGCTAGCTAGAATACACAGTGAGATGTTACATGGATAGAGAGTGCAGCCACCTCTACACAAGTCTGTACATGCCTCCAAGTATATCCCAGCATAACACTCATCAGTGTCAGGACAAATTATTGATGTGAATGTTTTACAACTGCAAGTTCATATACTGCATGTGTACACATTTCAACACAACTCTTGTCTGTGAACGTAGAAGAAAGAATAAAAAAATATTCCTGCAATTATTGCATTAAAACCTGAATTCAGCCACAGAAGAAGTTATACATTTCTCTATAAGTTTTCTATCAACCCCTCTTCTTGCTAACATGATGTTTCAGGAAAGTGATATACAGTCTGGGGAAACTAATACACAACCACAATCAGAGCTTCATCCAGAGCAGGACTTAGATAAGAGAGAAAAACGCTTAAGAAATCCATCCTGGAAAGTGCAAGAAAATCTTAATGCTGACAAGTCAGAATTGCTGTCTAATATTAATGACTTATGGTCTAATACTGTTAAATACATGTCTGCTCTCTCCCAACAATCTCATGAGCCATTACAACTAGAGAGCGCTATCCAGCAATTGAATGTTGCTTATGAGAATTATCAAAGACTGTGTGTTAAATATATTGCTCTGTTAAAGCGGTACCACACTCAAGAGTCATTGGAAGTATTAACCTCCCTGGCGGTATTCCCAAGTGTAGCTCGGGGTAAAGTTTCTGTACCACAAGCGGTAACCCCGAGCTACACTCGGGCTTACCATGCGGCGCTGCATAGGGAGTCCTTGCAGAGCTTACCTTGTCCTTCGCTCCCGCGATGTGTCCCCTGCAGTGTCCCCGGCCATCTCCTCCAGCTGATGCCGGCATCCGGCTTCTGTGTTCTGGTCCCTGTGACGTCGGGACGTACGGGCGCCGCCGGCGGGAAATTTGAAAATTTAAAAAAAAAGTCATTTTTTTCAAAACGAATTTTACATAGTAAAACATTGCTGTTTCAAACCATTTCACATACATTTTGTCCCTAGTGCTTTGTCTTGTCCCCTGTCTGCATTTTGACTGTTCTTTTTGCCTGGAAACTTAGAAAAGTCCATGGCATCCAAAAAGCGTCCCTTTAGGTCAAAAGTAGGTTTAGATCAGCTAGAGAACAGCGATAGTAAATCAGAACCACTTGCAGAATTGAGTGATAATGATTCGTGGAGAAATTCGTCATCAGACACTGAAAACAATTTTGTGACTTTGCTCAGTGATGTGCGAACTTGGCGCTATATTTCAAATTTCAGTGTTTTTGGTTTGATTATATTATTGAATTAAATGTATTATTATTATATTATTATTTTTTATGGTTATTTATTAAATTATAAAATTTATGATTTTGTGTTTCAAATTTTATCATACCCGGGATGTTTAATAGACTCGTGTTTGGACAGATTTCAGTGAGTTATTCCTAAAAATTGCAGCCTACAATAAAAAAACTACATATTTCCATGCAAAATAATGGTACCGCTTTCAGCACAAAAAATCTGAAATAATCATACCGCTAGGGAGGTTAAGGAGTTTTGAGGAGCTCAATCTGGAAAGAGACAATTTAGTGGTGCGAACAAAAGCAAAGGCAGAGGTGAGAGTAGCACAGCTTCATGAATCCAGAACTTATCGCTCTGCATCTACTAGACGCTTCTCAAGATCTTCCAAATTCATACAATCAAAATCTTCTACACTCAGTCAACAAGTAATAAAAGCCTGTGCTGATGCTGAAGCTTCTAAAATTCAGGCAGCTTTCGCCCAAAGGAAAGCAGAAATGGAGGCTCAGGCTGAAGAAATGGAGGCTCAGGCCGCACATAAGAAAGCAGAAATGAAGGCTCAGGGCGCAGAAATGGAGGCTCAGACCGCACAAATGAAAGCACAAATGGAGGCTCAGGCCGCACATAAGAAAGCACAAATGGAGGCTTGGGCCGCAGAAATGGAGGCCCAGGCCGCATATAAGAAAGCAGAAATGGAGGCTCAGGCCGCACATAAGAAAGCAGAAATGGATGCTCAGGCCGCAGAAATGGAGGCTCAGGCCGCAGAAATGGAGGCTCAGGCCGCACATCAGAAAGCAGAGAAAGAAGCTGAAGCCACACGCCAAAAGGCAGAAATATATGTTTTGGAAAAACAATGTGAGCATGCCACAGCCATGGCAAGGTTAAGGGTCTTAGAACAAGCCGCTAGTGAAAATGAAAGAGACAACAGTTCCAGACACTAAGTTGCATCTTATGTCTCAGATTCTTCACACACCTCTCCAGAACGTCAACTCCCTGTCACAGCAGCCAAAGTATTCAATCAAGGTCTCTTCTCTTCACCCACTGTACCTCAAGAGGATTTGCCCTTATATCCTCCAATACATCAGACTGCAACATCTCAGCTAGCCACAGACACTGGTGTGTATTTAATAGACCGTCCATCATACTTTGACACCAACAGAGTACCTCCTAGCAAATACACTACTCTACAAACCAACATGCCAATGTTGCTTTAAGCCAGCTCCGGCATTGAATGCCTTAGCAGCAACATATGTTCCCAAGTTACTCCACGTAAGTCCACCAACCGTCACAACCAACTCTGTTCCACCTGCAGTCATGCACCCAAAATATGAAAACACGGACATGTCACAGTTTGCTAAATACATGCTCTGCAGAGAGCTTGTTAAGACAGGCCTCACCAAGTTTGATGACAAGCCTGAAAATTACAGAGGCTGGAAACCCACTTTTAAGGCCACAATGAGTGACCTAAACATCAATGCCACAGAGGAATTAGATCTATTCATCAGATGGCTAGGTCCCCAGTCTACTGAACGCATCAAGAGGCTCAAAGCAGTTCATATTGACAACCCTGCTGCAGGCCTTAATGCTGCTTGGGGCAGACTTGAACATACCTTTGGCAGCCCAGAGGCCATTAAAGATGCTTTATTCAAAAGGTTGCAAAGCTTCTCAAGGATTTCTGCTAACGATAATCCAAAGTTTCAAGAACTCAGCGATGTTCTATTAGAGCTTCAACTTGCTAAGGCTGACATCAACTTACTTGGTCTCAGTTACCTTGACACTTCTCATGGCATCAAATCTATTGTTCTCAAGCTACCATATGGAATTCAAGAAAGATGGGCAGCGCTTGGATCAAAGTATAAGGAAGAACATAGAGCTGCCTTTCCTTCTTTTTCCTACTTCTGCGAGTTCATCAAAAGAATTGCAGACACTAAGAATGACCCAAGTTTCTCATATGGGGACTGTAACCTTCTCAGTACACTCTCTCCAAGACCTACAGACACACGTATGTCGCAGAGAGACCGTAGAGGTCCAGCGTTAGTGAAAAGGACTAATGTTCTACCTGCACCTGCTACAGTTCTTGAAAAGACTAATCAAAACAAGAAAATTGAGGACCCAAATCGCCGATGTCCAATACATAACAAACCACATCCACTTAAGAAATGTATCGGCTTCAGGAAAAAACCCTCCAAGAACGTAAGGAAGTTTTGAAGAAATTTGGGGTTTGCTACAAATGCTGTGCCTCCACAGAACACTTTGCAAAGGACTGTAAAGCGGTCATCAAATGTATAGAGTGTGACAGTGATGACCATGTGCAAGCTCTTCATCAATATTCACACAACTCTACTACGCTCACAAACAATCTTCCTGAGGCAAAGCAAGGCGGGGAGCACCCAGATCAAACAGCACCTACCATCCCAGTGTTCTCTACATGTACAAAGGTCTGTGGAGAAGGATTCTGCGACAAATCCTGTGCAAAGATATGCTTGGTCTGTGTATACCGCAAAGATCAACCTGAAAAGGCCATAAGACTGCATACTATTCTGGATGATCAGAGTAACAGAACTCTTGCAAGAACACAGTTTTTGAACTGTTAAACATAACTGGAGATGCTCTACTTTAAGCACTTGTTCTGGCACTACAGAAGTCTAAGGTAGGAGAGCCAGTGGTCTTGTAGTTGTTCCTCTGAATGACAATGTGGAAATATCTTTACCCACTATCACTGAGTGCAAGCAGATTCCAAGCATCAAAGAGGAGATCCCTACTCCTGAAGCTGATTTTCACCATTCTCACTTAAAACACATAGCCAACCAAATTCCAGCCCTCGATGAAAATGCAGATATCCTGCTGTTACTTGGTTGAGACATCCTAAGGGTGCACAAAGTTTGTCATCAAATCAACGGTCCACACAATGCACCATATGCTCAGCGTCTGGATCTAGGATGGGTCATCATAGGCAGTGCCTGTCTAGACAAGGACAAGAGGTCCTACTCAGTCGCTTCCTATAAAACAGATGTCCTGTCAAATGGACGTACAACTTGTTCCGCACAACGACCACATAAATATTTTGTGAAAGAAAGACTGTTTAAAAAAAGTGCACAACAGCACATCATACAAGACAATAAGAAAGCTCTTAATCTCTGGGATGACAACATCGGCAACACAGTGTTCGAGGTAACCACTAAAGACAATGAGTTAGCAGCTACCATAGAAGACAAACAATTCTTGAAAACCATGAATAAAGAGTTCTACCAAGATGACTCCAACAGTTGGGTAGCACCACTACCATTTCATACCTCAAGAAAGAGACTAGCAAACAACAGGGTACATGCAGAATCGCGGTTTGTTTCTTTAAATCGCAGTTTGAACCAGAAGCCTGAGATGAAAAGGCACTTTGTGGACTTTATGCAGAAGGTGTTTGAGAGAGATCTTGCTGAGCCTGCACCTCCTCTTATGGAAGGAGAAGAATGTTGGTATCTACCGTGCTTTGGGGTCTACCATCCTCGCAAGCCTGATTAAATTAGGGTGGTCTTTGACTCAAGAGCTCGTCATGAAGGCATCTCCCTCAATGACAATCTTCTCACTGGCTGGTCCTAATCTGAACAACATTCTCATAGGAGTCTTACTTCACTTCAGACAAGAGCCAATTGCTGTTATGGCTGACATTCAGCAGATGTTCCATTGTTTCATCGTCCGTGAAGACTACAGAAACTTCCTCAGGTTCCGATGGTACCGCAATAATGATGTCAACGATGAAGTCATAGACTATCGAAGATACATGTTTTCAGTAACAGTCCTTCTCCTGCAGTAGCAATTTATGGACTGAGGAAAACAGCTTAAGAGGGTGAGAAAGAATTTGGATCTGATGCAAGACAGTTCATCGAAAGGAATTTCTATGTAGACAACGGACTCAAATCTATGCCCAATGAAGAAGAAGCTATTGACCTTACTAGAACCCAGAACATGCTTGCCACTGCAATCCTCAGACTTCACAAAATCATCTCTAACAGCGACAAGGTCATGATAGCCTTTCCTTCTGATGACCATGCTGTCAGTGTGAAGAAACTCCAACTAGGATCTGACCTTTCTGTTACGCAACGCAGTCTTGGATTGCTTTGGAATGTTAAACAAGACACATTCACATTTCAAACATCAGCCTGTGACAAGCCCTTCATAAAGCGAGGAGTATTGTTTACAGTGAACAGCATTTATGTTAGGTTTCATTACACCTCTCGCCATTCAGGGTAAGATACTGCTGAGACAACTTACCGTATTTTTCGCCGTATAAGACGCACCTGACCATAAGATGCACCTAGGTTTTAGAGGCAGAAAACAGGTAAAAAAAAATTCTGAACTAATGCACTGCAGACACAGTACAGGAGATGACCAGAGACTGCGGACAGCACAGGGATGACCAGAGACTGCGGACAACACAGGGATGACCAGAGACTGCGGACAGCACAGGGATGACCAGAGACTGCGGACAGCACAGGGATGACCAGAGACTGCGGACAGTACAGATGACTGCTGACCTTTGGGGAGGTGGGGAGCGGGTACCTGAATTTGACAGGTACCCGCTCTTACTTCCGCAGAGTTTTTGTTTCATCTTACCTGTTCCTCGATCCAGCCGCGCGCTGTCTTCCCGGCTTCTGTAATGGCGCTCGGCATGACAGCCGGGTGCCCAGTGCGCATGAGCGAGAAGCACTTGCGCTTTGTGATTGGTCCGGCGGCTTCTGGGATCTGTCATGTGTCCCAGGTACCGCCTTACCATTCACAAAAAGCACCGCTTCTTGCGCATGCGCACTCGGCACCCGGCTGTCATGCCCAGTGCCCACACTACAGAAGCCAGGAAGACAGCACGCCGCTGGATAGAGGAACAGGTAAGGTCCCGCTGCAGAGCTGAGCGGCCGGCCCGGTATTCTGACACGGCCGCGGTGGAAATACCGGACCGGCCGCTCCATATTCGCTCCATAAGACGCACTGACATTTCCCCCCCAGTTTTGGGGAAGAAAAAGTGCGTCTTATATGGCGAAAAATACGGTACTTCTGAAAGCTCAGACTGGGATATCCCCTTACCCAAGTTGAAACAACAAAGGTGGGAATCCTGGAAACAGTCTCTAAAAGCATTAGAACAACTCCAGATACTTTGCTCTTACACCCAAGCATCCTTAAAAAATGCCACCAGAAGAGAGATTCATGTCTTCTCTGATGCTTCCAACAAAGCCATTGCTGTGGTGGCTTATCTTCGAGCTATGGATCCCAGCAGTAAAGTGGGTGTAGGATTTATCATGGGCAAGACCAAGCTCACACCAAAATCTGCACATAGTATTCCAAGGCTTGAACTTTGTGCAGCTATGTTAGCTTTGGAAATTGCTGAGCATATAAAACTTGAAACAGATGTTGAAATAGATTCCTTTGACTTTTATACAGACAGTAAAATAGTGAAGGATATATACACAATCGCACAAGACAGTTCTACATGTATGTTGGCAACAGAGTGGAACACATAAGGAGGTTCTCTACGCCTGAACAATGGCACTATGTTCCCACTAGCCTCAACCCTGCTGACCACGGCAGCCATGCAGTACCTACCACTGCATTCCTGGACACATCTTGGCTATATCCACCAGTACTCTTGAATGATAAACTTATCTCAAGTTCAACAAATTCTACCTTTGAACTGGTTCATCCGGAATCTGATAAGGAAATCAGAGCTGTTACCATCACACTCAACACCTCTATGAACGCAATAGTAGGACTGAGTCCTCACCGTTTTGAACGCTTTTTTAAGTGGTCCTCTGTTGTACAAGCCATTGCACATCTTATTCTCATTGCTCATCAGCTTGCAAACAGCTCTAGCACTGAAAAGGTGTGTCACAACTGGCACATCTGTAAAGCCCCTCCCACAATTGAGGAGGTCTTTCAAGCAGAAAGGGTCATTATTCAATGTGTCCAACATGAAGTGTACTCACAAGAGATTGCTAACATATCAAAAGGACTCAACCTAAGGATAGCTCTCTATACAAATTAATTCCAATAATTGATCACAACAAGCTATTGCGAGTCGTTGGTCGCATTGGAAGACCCCATTTGTCCAGTGAAGAAATAAATCCCCTCATTATTCCAGAACGTCATCAGACTACTGCTCTGTTAGTTAGACATTTTCATGAGCAAGTTCAGCACCAAGGTCGTCACTTTACTGAAGGAGCAGTAAGGTCTGCAGGTTTCTGGATCGTCGGGATGAGAAGGTGTATATTGTCCATACTCCACAAATGCGTTAAGTGTCAAAAACTAAGAGGGAAACACCTACAACAACAAATGGCCAGCTGACCGATTAAGCACTGAACCACCATTTACCAATGTTGGCATTGGAAATATTTGGCCCCTGGACTGTTACACGCAGAACTCGTGGCGGAGTTGCTAAGAATAAGCGATGGGCTGTGCTGTTCACTTGCTTGAGCATTCGTGCAGTGCACATTGAAGTGATAGAATCAATGGACTCTTCTTGTTTCATTAATGCTTTCAGAAGATTTGTTTCTGTACGAGGACCTGTAAAGTTACTTAGATCTGACTGTGGGACTAATTTTACAGGAGCAGAAAAGATAGTAAACTTCTTGAATTGCAACAAGTGTAAATGAGAATTCAACCCACCTCATTCCTCTCACATGGGAGGCTCTTGGGAGCGCATGATTGGAGTTGCAAGAAAGATCCTGGACTCTATGCTACTGGACCAGAAAACGTCTTAATTTACTCATGAAATCTTAGTCACTCTTCTTGCAGAAGTGTCTGCTATAATCAATGCAAGGCCATTGGTCCCTGTGTCCTCAGATCCAGAGTTACCAGTGTTGTTCACTCCAGCCACTCTTCTTAAACAAAAAATTGGAGTAGCCACTATTCTCACAGAGGAACTTGATTACCCTAACATTTAAAAGCATCAATGGCGACGGGTTCAACATCTTGCTAATGTGTTTTGGAATTGCTGGAAGATGGAGTACCTTTCTAACCTTCAAAGTCGTAATAAATGGCAAACTAGCAAACCCAATCTACAAGTGGGAGACGTAGTTCCTTTGAAGGAGACAGATGCCCATCGTAACCATTGGCCCATGGGTCTTATTACATGCCAAATAACAATGGAAAGGTACGCAACCTTTACTTCAGGCCTATAAAGGAACTAGTACTTCTTTTGCCCAAAGAGGAAGACAAGTCATCAACCTGATTTAAAGGGAGGTAAGAAGGAATCGTGCATGTTGCTGCCTTCCCCTCTGAATTTGGATTTCCATGTCTCAGCCTAGACTTTTGAGACCAACATCTGCAAGTATAATGCCTAATGTTTGCATTGTTTTCCCTTGTTCTTCCCTTCCCTCTTGTTTTGCAGATGTTCCTGAAAAGAATCTTTATTATTATAATGGACTTGAACTAAAGTTATTAAAATAGAAATCATAGATTTCGACGGGGAGTGTCATGTTTCACATGACTGTCATATTGACTGTCATATGCCTTTAAATGTTTTCAGTGTTTTGTCTGTGCTCCTCCCTTTCCTTTAGTTTAGCTAATGTTGCATAGATAGCCCTCCCCCTTCCCAGAGATGCATTGCAGCAGTGTCATGGCAAGAAGCAGAAACAGTATGTTCTTTCGACCTATCAAATGTTTATTGTTGTAAGATTCTCTTAGTTTATGGAATAAACTTCACAAGATCTACAAGATGTCATTCTCATTGAGTCACTGACTGTGGTATCCAACTGAGGTTGAAGTTATCACTACCTCATCACAACTGTAAGTTACAGAGATCACACTATCAATGCTTAGATTGGAGATACAGAACAGCCCTTGTCCTTAACATTGCACGTGCCCATGTTGAGGACATTTGGCCTGGTATGGTTCAGAAGGTTACTTGCTCAGAATAAGAATCTTGTATGAATTTGTAAGGGGACCAAAAAAAACAATACAAGATCCAAAGGGTTTTCTGGGGGATCTTATTTCCTTTGTTTTGTTTGCATGAGATATCCTCTTAAAGGATAAGATCACCTTTTGTTTTAAGGCCCCCCCACATTTATGGGATTGTGACAGCTGAGGTAGGGGCAGTTTCAAGGTCCCCCTTCCCCTGCTTTCTCCTCAAGCACTCAGGAGGTCAAGAGGTAAGATCACATCTGGTCCAGCTGTGGAAAATCTGCCCAGCAACATTCGCTGTCAGGTGGCACAGGTGTAATCTGCCCGGAGATAGGAAAAGTCAGCTGACCCTTGGGAACATTCTAGAAGGTCACATGACCTTTATCCTGGGGTCAGCTGACCTTTTGGAACCTTGCAGAAGGGTCTTAACCCCCCTATAAAAAAGGGGCTCCGAGCTAGTCTTCAAATCCCTGTCTGATAGCTCCAGAGGCTATAATACTGAGCTGTAATACAGGAGCTGTCAGCGGGGATTGGGGACATGAAGAGCCTGATGCACCGCCTGATTGAGAGAGCTGGGGATGAAGACGGCGAAGAATAGATGCAGAGGTGCCTGTGGCAGGCGCAGCACCCTTTGGTGCCTAGTGCGCTGTGGCATTAGAAAAATTATGCAATTGCTGTTTCTTTGTTTGATTAGACTGACTTTACTCTGGAATTCCTCCAATGCCGCTCTATGGATGCAGTAGGTTTAAAGAGCACACCGAATACTTTAGTTAACTTCTTTAATAACTTCAATCTTCTTCATATAACACTGCTTACAATGGCTTATTTCTTTCATATTACAATGGTTTAATTCGTATTACATTGGGTTGATTCAATAGCTTATCTCGATAGGTTGAATAGATTCGATAAATTAGTTCTGTATATTTCGATAGATTGATAAATTCACTTGGATTTATCAATTCGTAAATTCGTTATATTCGTTCGATAAATTCGGTGGAACTACAAGTAAAACACACACAACATTTTTAGACACAGATCTACCTGCACTGTTAAACAACAGAGGAACACACAAGTGCATTAAATACCTATTTGGCCTGCTCTGCTTCCATAAAGCTTTTCTGATTGGAACTGTCTGTTTCCTCTTCTGTCTGGTGAGCATGTGTCTCTAGAAAATCCTAACAGGGAGTTTTACACAGGCATAGATGTGAAACTGGCTGGGATTGGTTAAGGCTCTGTACAGTGTGAGGCTGCCTGTGATTGGCTCACCTTTAACTAACTCTTAAAGGCATATTTTCTCTTCTGCTTCTGCTAACACAATGAATATACAAATGTCATATAACAATCAAAGACATAAATTACAGCAATGATTCTGCTTTTGGCTTTAACATGTGCCCATATACACTGTACTGAGGTTATTGGCAGGTTTGGTATACACATATATGTGAACCATATTAGCAACCTAGGACTGGTCTTAGCTGGCCAGCTACACTCCCACCAAAATTACCTATAATTCTATGTTCTCAGCAATAGGATTCGAACATGAATTTGAGGAATTTTCCATCAGTTTCTCAACTCTCAAATGTCTTTGTTACTCTCAAGCAGAACAACTAACTTTTGTATTGGACGTTCCAACTTGAGTGGAGTTGTGAGACGTTTTCCCTTTTTGTCCAGTTTTGAGTCTCCCATTTGTAACAAAACTCTTCTTACTAGTCCTTCTTCATCCTTTCGAGCTTCTAGGACTTTGGCCAATTTCCATTGACTTCTAGGTAAGTCGTCTTCCTTTACTAACACTATGTCATCAACATGAACATTTCTTCTAGGCGTTTGCCATTTACTTCTTAGTATGAGATGAGCTAAGTACTCCTTGCTCCATCTATTCCAAAACTGCTCTGATAGATATTGAACTCTTCGCCATCTTTTCCTTGCATATAAATCCTCTTTGGTGAAGTTGCCAGGTGGTCGCTGTATGCAATCAGCTTTAAGGTGAAGTAGATGGTTGGGAGTTAGAGGTTCCAAGCTTGTTGGGTCGTTGATGTTGTTGACTGTAAGTGGACGACTATTAACAATAGACATTACTTCATAGAATAGTGTCCTAAGTGAAGCATCATCTAATCGTCCGGCGTTCTTTTTCAACACTGAACTTAGTACGTTTCTTACTGTTCTGATTTGCCTCTCCCAGACTCCGCCTGTATGGCTTGCATCTGGAGCATTCATGTGAAAATCACACTGTTTCTCTAACAAGTACTCAGTTACTTTTTCTTTATCAATCTCTTTTAAAGCCTTGTTCAATTCGTTCTTTGCTCCAACAAAATTAGATCCTTGGTCAGATCTAAGTTCTCTGACAGTACCTCTAATGGCTATGAAACATCTTAAGGCATTGATAAAGGCGTCGGTTGACATATCTTCCAACATTTCCAGGTGAATTGCTCTGGAGCTTAGACACGTAAATATCAGTCCGTATCTCTTGTACTCCTTGCGGTTTTGTTTGGTGATAAATGGGCCGAAGCAATCCATTCCGCTATAAAGAAATGGTGGTGATGGGTTTACACGATCAGCTGGTAGATCAGCCATTCTTTGTTCTTCTGTAGGTCTACGTGCCTTTCTACAGATTACACATTTACTTATGTACTTCACTATAACTTTGCTTCCTTTCACTATCCAGTAACCACCTTCTCTCAAACAGCTTTGAGTAAAGCTTCTTCCTTGATGCAAGGATTTGTTGTGGTAGTGATTGATAATCAATCTTGTGAAGGTAGAATTTTTGGGTAGAATTGCTGGATGCTTAACTCTGTTAGGTAGCGATGCATTTTCCAGCCTCCCTCCCACCTTCAGTATACCATCCTGCAGAATAAGATTAAGCTTGTACAATGGGTGGTTGTTTGGAAGTCTCTTAGGTTCTTGACGAAGTCTCTTCAATTCTTCACTGTAGAATCTTTGATGAATGAGTCTTATAACCATTTCTTCAGCTTTCACTCTTTCCTCTACATTCAACAATTCTTTCTTTCTGATTCCTTTTGCTAAGCTTTGAATTCGAGCTACTATGTTTATGACTGTATTCCACTTTGAACATCTGGCTAGTCGTTCAAGTATGTCATCTTGACACTTGGCAGCAGTGCTCAATGTTTGAACTACCTTTACTTCTGGATCACCCATAGACAGTTCTGTATACCTTCACTGGGTATGATTTCCCTTTCCCAAAGGAACTCTGGACCGGTGAACCAGTTTGAATTCTTCAATTCTGTTACATTTAGGCCTCTTGAAGCATGATCTGCCGGGTTTTGCTTTGTGTCAACATAGTGCCAATGTTCTGGATTTGTTGCTTTTCGAATTTTTTTAACTCTGTTAGCGACAAAGGTGTGGAATCTTCGAGCTTCATTGTTTATGTAACCTAGGACAACTTGTGAGTCTGTCCAAAAATGCTCTTCATCTATTTTCAATTCCAATTCTTCTCTCAGAAACTGACTTACTGATGCTGAAACGACGGCTGCCGTTACTTCGAGTCTTGGTATTGTCTGAATATTGTTGGGTGCTACTCTGGCCTTTCCCATAACTAGGGCACAGTGTATCTTTTCTTCTCCTATTGCTCTGATGTAGGAGCACTGACCATAACCATGACTACTGGCATCTGAAAAGTGATGAAGTTCTATTTTCTTGTACTTTCCGAAATCAGGAGGTACAAAACATCTGGGTATCCGAATTTCTTTCAAATTTTGCAAGTCTCTTATCCAACTCTCCCACCTTGGCCTCAAGCCTGCAGGTATGGGTTCGTCCCATCCCAACTTCTGTCTGCATAATTCTTGCAGTATTTCTTTTGCTCTGAGGATTATTGGTGCCAAGAATCCCAACGGATCATATATTGAGGCTACTGTGGAAAGAATGGTACGTCTAGTTGGAACTTTCTCTTCCATGGATATTTCAAAGAAAAAATTGTCGTTTTCTACATTCCATCCCAATCCGAGTACATTCTGAACTGGAAGAGGATCATAGTTAAGATCCACATTCTTTATTGTTGATGCACGTTCGGAGTCACTGATGGATTCTAGTACCTCTCTGTCGTTTGAGATGAATTTGTGAAGACGCAGGTTTCCCTTTGCGCATAACTCTTGGCTCTCTCTCACCAATTGAATTGCCGATTTTGAGGATTCTAGGCTTATAAGACCATCATCTACATAAAAGTTTTTCTTCAAAAAATTTGCTGCTGATGGACAATCCTTTTCATTCTGATTGGCCAGATACTTCATACCATAATTGGCACAACCTGGGGATGATGCTGCTCCAAACAAGTGTACTTTCATCCTGTATTCCGCTGGCTCTGTATCTGTATCCCCGTCTTCCCACCATAGGAACCTCAGGAAGTCTCTATCTTCTTCCTTGAAATTGGTGGAACATCTTTTCAATGTCGCACATGACTGCTATGGGATACTTTCTGAATCTACAGAGTACTCCAGGTACAGTGTTTGTAAGATCTGGTCCCTTTAGTAGATGATCGTTCAATGCAACATTATTGTACCTTGCTGAGCAATCAAAAACTACTCTGATCTTATCTGGTTTCTTTGGGTGATAGACACCTTGATGTGGGATGTACCACACTTCTCCATTTTTAGGCTGACCATCAACTTTCTCTGCGTGCCCTTCTTTGAGGATTCTTTCATGAATTTCAAATAATCGTCTTTGAGTTTGGGATCTCTTCCCATCCTTTTCTTTAAGCTTTTCAATCTTGCCAGGGCAAGATCTCTGTTATTTGGCAGATGAGGTCGTTCTCTAAAAGGTAGGGGCATTTCAAGATGACCTTGTTGATTTTGCTGAATATTATCTTCTAGAACTTGTACAAACTTTATGTCCTCTTGGGATACGCTCTTTTCATTAGAACTTACGTCTGCAAAGTCGGATTCTAGGATTTTGAGTACTTTCGCTGGACTTACAGTTGGTAACTCTTGGACAGATATTCTATGACACAATCCTGTCACCTGTCCTGAATCTGCAATCTGTCGTTTTCCTCCAACAACACCCCATCCTAGATCAGTTTGGACTGCGTAGGGTTCACCCTTTCCTCCTGCGATTATCTTTCGTGGCACCAACACCTCGGGACAGTCGTAGCCTATCAACAGTCCAACACCAAATTCCTTCAGCGGGGACATTTCATGAGATATGACAGATAAGTGTTCCCATTTGTTGGCTGTTTCACAGGTAGGTATGCGATCTCGATCCAGAGGTATGTCGTCTTTTGTATAAGCTGGAGGTAGATCTAATATGCAGTTTGAGTGGAGTCCTCTAACTCTCAGTCCTTTGACTCTTTGACTGTTCACCAATGTGTCTCTTCCTGTCATTGTAGTGAGTTTGAGTTTCACTGGTTCTGTGGCCACTTGTAATTTCTTGCAGATTTCTTGATCAATGAAGGTGACGTCACTCTGGGCATCCAGTAGCGCATAGGCGTATACCTTCTTGTTCTTCCTTTTAGGATTTGAAATACACACTGGTACAACCATTGACGTGCCATTGATTTCTCTTTCTCTCACTCTGCAAGAGAATACTGTCGCTTTATTTTCTTCCTCAGTGTCCTTGGGCATTAAGGATTTCTCTTTCTTTGGACGTTCTTCATGTAGTGGTGTAGGATGACGTCCTTTACAAACACTGCAAGTGGCCTTTTTCTTGCATTCTTTAGTAATATGGCCTTTTCTTAAACATCCAAAACACAGCTGATTATCAAACACAAACTTCTTCTTTTCATCTGGAGACCTTTCCTTCAATTGTTGGCACTTATGTATGGAGTGATTCTCTTCACAGAACATACACTTGAAGGTAGTCTGAAGACTTGTCGGTTCAAACTCTTTACTGATCCCAGTAGTGATGTTGAACTTGCTCTCCTGGGCATCTGGACCTTTAGTAGCTGTGTTGGTTGCAAAGCTAGTTGCTCTTGCGCGTCTTATCTCTCTTGTAGGCCTTTCTTCTAAGGGTTTTAAGACATAAGATGCTGTTATTGGATTACACGCTATTCGTGCTTCCTCATTGACAAATTCAGAGAACTCTTTGAAATTTGGGAAGTTTTTGCCTTGATCTAACTGTTTAGTCACATAGCGATTCCATCCAGAAGCCACTTGTTCTGGTAGCTTGGCTAGCATCCTGTGGTTTTCTAGATAGTCGTTCAATACTTCTAGTCCTTGAACATGTGGGATAGCATTGCTGCATGCTTGCAGGAAGTCGCCATACTCTTGGAGCTTGAAGTGTTCTTTAGGACCTATTTTAGGCCAGTTTATCAACTTTTCTCTGAAAGCTCTTTGCACTAAGAAGGGATGACCATATCTTGCATTTAATTTTTCCCAAGCTTGCTTGTAGGCTTCTTCATCTTTCCTATAGAAGTTACCTTCAAGAACCCTTTTTGCTTCTCCGCCAGTATACCGCTGGAGGTAGAATAACTTGTCCACTGGACGGGAGCAATGATGTTCAATGATCATTTCAAAACTTGCCTTCCATTCTATAAACTTCAATACGTCTCCGGAGAATATAGTAGGTTCCGGAACAGGAAGTCTAGTGAGAAATATTCTCTGAGGTTTCGCCGGGTCAACAGTTGTAACATCCTCTTGACCACTGCCATGACAAATGGGAGTTGAATTATCTGGTTCTCTTTTTCCACTTTGTTCTGAATCAGGTGAGTCTCTCTTCATTTCTCTCTGAGCAGGGATGGAAGGACTATGACTTATTTCTTTACTACATGCTGGAGATTTCCTTCCATTTTCCTGGGCGTAAGGAAGAACGTAGGAGTCAGCTTCTCCACTTAGTACTGATTTGGATCTATGACTACCCTGATTCGTATCCTCTTCGTGCACTCTGAGTCTGGCTTCTATAATCGTAACTTCCTTCTGCCTTTCCAGACTTTCCATTTTATGGCGCTGAGCTTCCAGTTCGGCTTCCATTTTATGGCGCTGAGCCTCCATTTCGGCTATCTGTAGACGCTGAGCCTCAATGGCAGATTACATCTCTACTTCTGCTTTTTTGGCAGCGAGTTGTTCAGCTAATTCCTTTCTTTTGGCTGACGTACTCGAGAACTCTGTTATGTGGCTGGCACTTCTACTAGTGATGGAAGTCAGACTTGAGATTGTGGTTCCTCCTAAGGACCTAGCATAGTCTTTCATGAAGAGCTCATTCATTCTCTTTCGTGCCTTGACTTCATCATAATTTGCTGCAGATGATAGTTCTCTCATAAGCATCACTAAATCCCTAGTGACTGCGGTACATGTATCCATGTTTCTTACAGTATCCTGGGAGGGTGTCAAGGACGACCACAAGTTGACATATGCTGTCATAAGCTCTGACTCAGAATCTTCTACTGTCTCTATTATTTCACTCAAATTCTCCTTTATGCTTTCTTGTTTTAGCTTTCTGCGAATGTCTTTGATGTATGCTTTCCACCTCTCATACATTCGGGCGAACTTTTTTCCTTTTAGTGCTGCCTCTTGCTCCAAATTTTCTAGCACCTTTTGGGTCGGTTTTCTGTCCCGTGATGAACGTCTTAGTTCACCTGTTTCAGCTATATTTGTTTGGGGCGAGACTACCGTTACATTGCACCTTTCAGATTCAGACAGGTTCTCTTGCTCTTCACCTTCTACCATATCTATCATTGCATCTGCTAACAGTGGGGTGGCAATGCTAGGCTCAGCCATTTCTGAATGCTATAACAATTAATATTAAAAATAAGGACCTGTCACTTTAAATGCAATACTAACAAATGCAAGAATAAATGACTTTCACTTTACATGTAATAGCACCAAAACACAGGCAATAAATTACTTTCACTTTAAATACTTCAGAGTCATATACTATAACTCTCTCTTTTATTAAAAGTCTGTATTCTCTTGAGCACAAAAATGTCTCTTGCAGAAACTTATGTGCATAAGTGAGTAATAAAGGAAAGCTCTGACCTTAATTGAAGAACAGGATACCGTGATCTGAAGGTTGCAGAAACAAATGTCAGTCTTAAAGGAGACTTTTCTTGATGCGGTGACTTTGCGATGCTCTGCGGTGACTTTGTGATGCTCTGCGGTAACTTGGCATGCTCTGCGGTGACTTTGCGATGCTCTGCGGTAACTTGCGATGCTCTGCGGTGACCTGCGATGCTCTGCGGTGACTTTGCGATGCTCTGCATGAACTCTCTGGATACAACACGTGGTCTCTTGATGGATAGTGGTGCGGGCACTCTAGCTCTGGACTCTGGCCTTCCCCTCATGCATCTCTTTCTCTCTCTAGGGGTGCAGGAGGTTTGGCGCTCTGACTGTCTTGCCTTTGCCGTTATGCCACTTTAAGAGTCGATTGCAGTCTTACTAATGCGCACGTGCTATGGCCTGTACTGCTGTTCCACTGTGTCTCCGCGTGGCGGTATATGCTGGCGCTCTGTTTCTCTAGTGTACTCTTTACTGTGCAAGTTGAGGAGCGCTGTTGCTTGACCTCTGAGGGTGATAGTTCCACTGTGGCAGGCGCAGCACCCTTTGGTGCCTAGTGCGCTGTGGCATTAGAAAAATTATGCAATTGCTGTTTCTTTGTTTGATTAGACTAACTTTACTCTGTAATTCCTCCAATGCCGCTCTATGGATGCAGTAGGTTTAAAGAGCACACCGAATACTTTAGTTAACTTCTTTAATAACTTCAATCTTCTTCATATAACTGCTTACAATGGCTTATTTCTTTCATATTACAATGGTATCATTCGTATTACATTGGGTTGATTCAATAGCTTATCTCGATAGGTTGAATAGATTCGATAAATTAGTTCTGTATATTTCGATAGATTGATAAATTCACTTGGATTTATCAATTCGTAAATTCGTTATATTCGTTCGATAAATTCGGTGGAACTACAAGTAAACACACACAACATTTTTAGACACAGATCTACCTGCACTGTTAAACAACAGAGGAACACACAAGTGCATTAAATACCTATTTGGCCTGCTCTGCTTCCATAAAGCTTTTCCGATTGGAACTGTCTGTTTCCTCTTCTGTCTGGTGAGCATGTGTCTCTAGAAAATCCTAACAGGGAGTTTTACACAGGCATAGATGTGAAACTGGCTGGGATTGGTTAAGGCTCTGTACAGTGTGAGGCTGCCTGTGATTGGCTCACCTTTAACTAACTCTTAAAGGCATATTTTCTCTTCTGCTTCTGCTAACACAATGAATATACAAATGTCATATAACAATCAAAGACATAGATTACAGCAATGGTTCTGCTTTTGGCTTTAACATGTGCCCATATACACTGTACTGAGGTTATTGGCAGGTTTGGTATACACATATATGTGAACCATATTAGCAACCTAGGACTGGTCTTAGCTGGCCAGCTACAGTGCCTCTCCTTACCAGGACCATCAGGTCTGCCTGCCGTCACCGCTCCTGCCAACACAGCCACCACCGCCGGGTCCTTCTCCGCTGCCTCCCAGACTTCAGCAGCACGTGCCCGGCAGAGGTCTGTTCATTCCAAGAATGCCAGGAGAAGTGACATTGCGGCCCAGGAAGAGGAACCTTCTCGCAGGGGGTCAATGGGCAGAGCGGAGCTTCAATGAAATGTCCAGTTGGAATAGTTCCGCCCCCCTCCTCCGGCGAGCTTCAGGAGCGTCCAAGAGGGGCGGGTTTTCTAAGGCCGTAGGTGAGGCGTCCGCTGCTGGTTCCCTTAGAGCGGCTCCGCACCCAGTGACATCACAGCCAGCTCAGTCACCACGGTAACTGAACGCTACAGCCCTGCAGGACCAGGAACAGCTTCACGCTCGCAACAGAGACAGCGCATTACAGCCGCACTGCAGGAATACCGAAGTATCTTCACCACAGGAACAACAAGACACACAAGCAGCTAATGAAGACATCATCAAAAGGCACAACAGATTGTGTGCGCCCCTCAAGGAGCTCAACTCGCTCCGCAGAAGGATGTGAGTCTACTCAAATACAATGCCTTTCTGCCTTAAAAACATCTTTAGCTTCCCTTCTTAATAGCTTTAAGGTTAATACTCCCACTATGCATAATTCAGCGCATCCTGTCTCTGCTGCAGCTGTTTGGAACCCACTTGTCCCTTCCAACATCTGCAGCACTAATTTTTTAGTATCAGTTAGCAATGATGTTTTACACGTTCCGGAAGTTAACGTTTCTACACCTGTTCAAGTTTTATCTTATATCTATGAAACAACTTTAAAAGGAACAATACCTTGTGTCCTATCGCCACTGGGTTTTCACTTAGTGTCAGTAATTAAGAAAAAAATTTGCCACAGGGATTTTGTCGATTTATTAATCCTACTTCCTTCTACCATGGAATTTTTACTAAAAAATGACAAAAACAGATGACAGGTCTGAAGAACACAGGCGCAGGCCTGTATCACATAATTTTAATAATTGGCTACAGGCCTTTTTATTTATGCTAGCATTATTTGTGAAAAGCATCCGGAAAAAAGCATGGTTCTTTTTCAACATGTTGACATAATACTAGAGGCTTATAAAAATTTTGGAGGTATAGCATGGTTCTTATATGATGAATCATTTTGCCAAAAATTGTCAGTCCACCCCTGCTTACATTGGGGAGAAAAAGATATTGGATTGTGGTTGAATAATTTTCTACCCCAACACCAACTCGTTAAACAAAATCCCACGTGTCAGGAAAGGACTCACCGCTGGTGGTGCTGGGGCTCGCCTGCTCTATGGGCTGCAGTACCAGTACTTACCAGCGAGTGCTTTTCAGCAGCCAGGATCTCACCTCCTGCAATCAAGCCATCACCTGAGGCTGATTGCAGGAGGTGTATTTAAGCAGTAACCAGGCCTACAATCAGTTCCTTGGTGTTTGTTCCCATGTGCCTGTGATAACCTGTTTTCCTGAAACTGCTCCCTGCTCCTGTGATCTGCTCCGTGTCCTGTCTGCCTCTCTGTACCCCATGCTTGATCAACTGTGTATGACCCCCGCTAGCCCTGACTACTCTTTTGTTCTGTATATATTGGGTGAAGGTTTCTGATTATTTGGTTTTTACTTGCACGGTGTGTTTGTATATTGGTGTGTCGCACAAATAAACTATATTATTACATTAATCCTGAAGCCTGCTATTCCCTGTGTCAGTCCACAAATCTCTGGTCATATCCGGATCCTTGACACCACGGCAGCGAACACACCAAGTTACAGAAAATTGATTTGTTTTGCGTTTAATGATTCCCACTGTAAATGGCCTGGCTCCTGCCGGTACCGACATGAATGTGCAGTCTGTTCAGGATCACATCCTGTTACTAAGTGTTTTAAGAAATTGTCAGCCATGAATCAGCAGCAAGGTAAGGAGTGGTTTCAGAAAAGCAGAAGGCCCAGCTGATTTTTGACGGTTTTACTGAAGGATTTTTACTCCCTCGTTTTCAAAGCTTTGGTTGTACTATTGAAAAGAATTTAAAATCAGTCTCGACATTCCCGGAAGTAGTAAGGGACAAAATACTTAGGGAAATACAGGAAGGTAGAGTGGAGGGTCCATTTACCACCCCCAGATTCCGTAATTTTAGAATTTCTCCCCCTTGGGATCGCTCCAAAAAGGAACCTGATTCTTTTAGGCTGATTCACCACTTATCTTTTCCCAAGGGAAACTCATTAAAAGATCCAATAAGTGAGGAATCAGCCTCGGTACATTATTTGACTTTTGAGGATGCCTTACAAATAAATCGAGAGATTGGTTTCGGTTCCTTTATGGCAAAGGCGGATATTAAGTCAACTTTCCATTTGCTTCCATTACATCCAATATCCTTTAATTTCCTAGGTTTCTATTTTGAAGAATGCTTCTTTTTTTGACAAATGCTCCCAATGGGGTGTTCAATCTCTTGCCACTATTTTGAGGCTTTTGCGACTTTCCTGGATTGTGTGGTTCAGACTCGTTCTAAATCATCTAATATTCTTCATTACTTAGATGATTTTCTTTTTCTTGGTAGCTCCTTCCAGGAATGCCACAATAACTTATATACATTTTTGAATACGTGTGAAGAACTCAATATACCGCTAGCACAAGATAAAAACTATATTACCTACAACTAACATAATTTTTCTAGGTATCACCATAGATTCGATATCTATGGAATTTATTTTGCCAAGAGATAAAATTGTTAAGCTATCCTCATTATTAAATAGACTGATAAGAAGGAAAAAGTTCTCCTTAAAGGACATGCAGAGCCTGCTTGGCCTATTTGCTTTTGCAGCCAGAATTTTGCCTATCGCCCATGTTTTTTCTAGACTGTGATGACTTTTGGACTGTTTATTAAGAAAAATTATATCCCAAGTTATGAAATTAAAAGCTGACTGTCAGGGGTTAACATTCTAGGTTGAATTTCAAGTGATATTCCAAGAAATTACCACACACACAATGAGTGGAAGAAACTGGTCTAAGAGACAATGAGATTCAAACACCACTATTTGGATGTCTGCAGGTGAGCATACACCTGGAGCCAAAGTGACAATGGTGAGAGGAAATCCTCATTGTCTTATCTCTCACAAAACCTTGGGAAGTGTGTGCTTACCAACAAACTTCTTGAGCTGTCACAATAGACTATTGAATACTGAGGTTTAACTCCAGTCCAGTCTGTTTACCCTAATTACCCGACAATGGATGAAATTTCCTATGTCACATCTCCTTGAACTGTATATGCAGTATAGGATGAAACCTGGGTCATTTAAAATAAAGCGTTTGCAATACATAGACTGAAATATTATCGAAAGTGTATTACCAACACTTGTCCATCAAGGAAAAATCTATTTAACAAAGTTGGGTATTGCATACCACTAAACTGAAGTTTGAAGTGATAAAATATAAGATGGTTTGTGAATTGGGTAATTTCTAAATTTTCCAAAGGAAATCAACCATTCCAATACAGTTCATATATCAGAAAAATGAGAACCCAAATGTATTCACATCTTTCTATGGTCCTTATCCAAGGGTTAGTAGTGAAATCATCTATACTTGAATAGGACATATATTTGATCCACAAAGACACACTGTTTATATAAAAGAGTGAATCATCATTAAGACCACCAATTCATTTGTAATACCTGACTGTCCCCAGTGGACAGGGTAGGAACATCTCTAGGTACGCAAACTGTTCAACCATCCAATCAACAAGTCTGTTGGGCGGTCCCTCGGAACAAAGGACTTGTTTGGTTTAAAAGGCCAGACACCTCAAAGTAAAAAAATCCAACAATCTACAATCCATCATCTGCAATCTTCCAATCTGACAATCTTCTAAAATCTTACAATCTTCTAACAACTTAAAATCTTCCACAGACTATTTCCTACAACTTCTAAGACTGCTACAACTCCTAAACTACTTCTACTCTATGGCTACCATATACTGCACTATACCTCGCTTGCTACCTGGGGCTATTTTGCTGAGAACTTCCAGCTGCCATTTTGAAGGAAAAGATTTCCACCAGAGACGCTGATGCTCAGTAAAATTCTGGTGCCTGACTGTCCAGAAATACTTCTTTTCCCAACTGCATCCCACTGGGGAGACCTCAAAATCAAGATTCTGGGAGTGGTGAGACTGTGCTAGAGTAGTGTAATTTTCTTTGACATTTCAAACTTACGATTTATAACATTTTATTGTTAGGGTTTATTTATGGTTAGGAATGTATTAAGGTCCTCTGAATTATTATTAACTATAACTGTTTGAATATTGGTATTGAGGTTATATACTGCATTTTAACTAATTTGTAGTGTTGTGTGGTGCTAATTATCAGAGATATTTTCTTATTTCCTTATGGCCACGAGAAATGAGAAATAATATCTGAAGCACTATAGGTTGCTACCAACCTCCCAAAATTTTGTTTTTTTTTTAATTTGAAAATCATATATTGTATGATCCCATATAGATATTAACATATTATATCTTTATATATATATATTCATATAATATATATTCATCACCAGTATTTTGCGTTTGTATTAATATAAATATAAATTTTGTCCATAAATAATTTTTTTTTTTTATCAAAAAGGCAAATTTTGTGTATATGGTACGAAATCATATTGGTAAAAGAACTCAAGGTATATTATTAAGTGGTGATCAAATTATTAAGGTGTCCAAAGTATTGGTTTCTTAAATATTTGCCGTATTTTAACGGCTGGAAGCACTGCAAATATTTTGTTTAACCTCTTGCCGACCGCGCATAGCCGAATGACGGCTTCACCGCGGCCGGCCAGTTCTGGGTGGACATCATATGACGTCCTCCCAGAACACGCTCTCCTGCACGCCCCAGGGGGGCGCGCACCCGGCGATCTCCGTGATCGCTGTGTCCTACGGACACAGCTGATCACGTGATGTGGTAAAAGGCCAATCACAGCGGCCTTTTACCATGTGATCAGCGGTGTCCAATGACACGCTGATCACAGGGAAATGCAAGTGCCGGTTCTCGGCTGCACTTTCCCCCAGTATTGACCTACAATACACCTCCCCATTTACAGTGTATGCCTCCACCTACTGATCTACAATACACCTTCAGATGTACAACACACCTCTCCAACAGTGTATTTCCCGCAAGACAAAAATCCTTGTTTGGTGGAGGGTGGTGGCGACGGGGGGCAATTCTGCAATTCTTGTTTTGCAGCACAAGGAAAGAATACATCACTGTATACACTTGGCTGCATGCCTCCTCTCAGCTTTGCAGAAGGCTCTTGCAAACATAGCCAACCCCAAAAGAAGCAGCACTTCCTCCTCTTCATCCATGACAGCAAAAAGTGAGGCAGAAGTAGTCGTTGGCGCAAATAAATTCACACAATTGACACCTGTTTTTGAGTTTGGTAAGTGTCACCTGCCTCCAGCTGCTGTGTGGCTTTTGGCCAAGGAACTGACATTTCTTGGTCACCGGGTGCATGCAAACGTACTTCCGCAAATGTGATGATGCAATTTCGGTCCGGGAACTGGTCCTGAGATCATTTGTGTGTATGATAACTAAGTTTTATGTGCAATCATTGGCTCCCAAACATGGAAATAGATTTCCTTTTGTGTGCAAAACATGTATTTTGAAAACTAATTGACTTTATTTACAAATTGATTGGTATTCCTCAGATTTCAACTGGTGAATGGGGAGAAAAAAAAAAAACAATGACCAAGGTTGACATGTTAAAAGGAGAAGTTCACCTTTTGGACCTAAAATAAATGCAAATTTTTTTGCAAGTGAAAAAAAAAATGTGCATTTATTCTTTTTATCCAAAAGGAGCCTGTAAAGCACTGCAGCAGCGATCAGTAGATCGGTGATGTCTTGCAGACCTGTTAGAATAATCTGCTTGCATATGGGATGTAAGAGCAAGCAGATATACTGACAGGAAGAATTAACAAACTACCATGGCGCTCCACAGGGCCATGGTAGCTCCTTGAAAACTACGAGCTGAGAGCTGCTAAGGCTGTCAGGACTTGTACGCACTCATTTACAGAACACTGAGCAATGCGCAGAGTTGCCACCTCATCGCTTTTAAACTTAACACATTAATTGGTGGAGTCCTACACAGGCATGCGGTTTTCAAATCTGACATATAGTACGGGTAGAAGTTTCCCCATGCTGTCAGAGGGAGGGGAAGCAATAGGCACGGCTGCAGCTATGGGACCATATTGCACCCTAAAAATGGGTGGAACAAGTTCCCAAAGGTGAGTTTATCCTTTAAAGATTACCTATCCACCAGCTGAATTCAATGCAAGTTTAAATTCAGTTTTGGAGCTGTTTTTTTTTTTAAAGGGGCATTATATTTAACATCTTGCATGTGCACAGAATAAAATGTTTATTTTGTAGACTACTTGGATGGATGTTAACACATTCCGCTTGAGGAAAAAAAAAAAAAAAAAAAAAAAAAAAAAAAAGGGTTTACTGATCTAACAAATACAGGAATAGTTTAATATTCTACATTTATTTTGACAGCAGCAACACAATTAGGTACATCCATTTACGTGTATAAAAAAAAAAAAAAACCCCACACACTCCACAACTATTTATGGTGCTACATTTCACACAGCACTTTACAATAGGAGTAGAATGGCCCTGCTCATAAAAGCTTACAATCTAAAAGTTATCATAACCTAACTTTCACAGTTTACAGCTGGGAACCAAATAAGGCCATTATTAACCAGGCAACACATAAAACCACCACATTTACAGCATATCTCAGCGTTTCACCTATGTCAATTTCTTAGGTGTAAGAAGGTCACAAACAAAACTGAATGTAAAACAACAAAAAAATAAAGACCCACCACATAAAAACACGCACCACAGTGCCAACACACACATACATTTCTGATTATGGTAAGCAGAAAGCTGCATTTCTGTCTACCTGATTAAGCAAACTATATCAAAAAGTTAGGAGCGGTTACTAACAAATGTCATTTGTTCTACTTCTACAACAAGGGTTAGCAGATGTTCACAAACCAGAAACGCACGGTCAAGCTGGAGAAATACACACAATATTGAAGCTGAGCCTACAAAAACCCACTTTCAGAGGAATAAATGTACAACAATTACAGCAACCACACAAAACAAACATGGCGTGTTGGCCATTATGCACAATACCGCTGCGTGCGCGCGCCCCCCCCCCCAAAAGCCACCATGGACTGACTGCAATTATTCTGGCCTCTTCTCAGGCCAAGCAACCCCCCGAACCTTTATATAGCATAAGTTGTATTGTTAGCATGCCAAACAACTCCACACACCCAATGAAGAACACATCCATTCAATCTGTTTCTTCATGAATGCCTCAAGTGATTGCACCTGAATAGCAGTTAAATATGCCTTCCCAATGTGTTAGCCCTTGGCTATGTGCATCAATTCACAAACTGAAAGTCAAAGATCTAAGTCCATTAGTATGCACAGAAAGAAACTTCACCTTTATCTAAGCATATGTACCTGTGCAGTGTAACAAAAAAAGTGAAATGTCAAAGTCCCTGGGCATACTCAGTGCTAAAAAAAACGCAAGCTGTAAGTCCTTGGGCATGTGCAGGTGACAGAGCAGGAAATCTCACATTTTTTTAGGGCTGCTTCACCCTAATTACTGACTAACACATTCATAAATCAAAACACATGTCCAGTATTTCCGATCTATTCCAATGGCTCTAGTTCACCCCAGTGCAGTGTGTTCTTGTGAAACCACCAAATGAGAACATGATGATGTGTTCTGCATGGACCTACATTGGGACATAGCCAGACACCTCCTAAACGCACTGACATGCATTACTGCCTGCAAATTCCGTGGGTTGTTAGGAGACGGCACCTGCTGGCATCATAACAACCAGAGACTCATCCCCAATGACAGCAGAATGAAAACAGCATAGCCAACATGCACCAAAAGAGCATGGGCCTTTCAGTCTGTCATGGATCTGAAGGGAACCCCATGGCTAAAAAAAAAAAGTGTGGCTTCCCCCCAAAATCACTATGGCAGGCCATAGACGGGCCGTTCATCGGCCGAATTGTTGGCCGATAAAAAAAAAATCGGTCGGCACTGTTGCTGATGCTGCCACCATCGTAAACGAAAAACAGCCGACAGGCTGGCCCCACTAACGGCGTGAATATCGGCCGATTTTTTGTTTACGGACGGAAAATCAGCCGATAAAAACATGCATTTTTATTAGTTTAGGTACTTTCATAGCGCCGTCAGTTTACTCAGTGCATTACATATATATTGTACATTCACATCAGGTCCTACCTTCAAGCAGCTTACAATCTAAAGTCCCTAACTCACATTCATATACTAGGGACAATTTAGATGAGCCAAAACAAATACCAGCATGTCTTTAGAGAGTGGGAAGAAACCCAAACAGACAGAACATGTAAACTCCATGCAGGTAGTGCATGGATGGGATTTGAACCAGCAACCCTAGTGCTGCCAGACAGCAGTGGTGACTGTAGCAATCGTGCACACAGAGATGGACGCGGTCATCCATTTTGCTCCAAACCCGCCATCTTGTATCTCTCTCTCCTTCTCCAAACTCCCCCTCCCTCTCTGTTGAGTGACATGTGGTCTGTTTGATGCAGAGATCACAGGCAGCAAACACATTGGGAGGGCGTCATGGCTATAAACCCCAATTAGCCTGGCCCCCGTATGCCTGCGAGACTCTTGCTGAAAAAGTATTGTAAAGCCATAAACCAAGTCCTTCACTGAGCTCAAAGACATTCCAGATAAACCGTAAACCAGACATCACATTCAAAATCCATTTTCCCCTATGATGTTATATCTTGGAATATGAAAGACTTACATAAAAACCAGGCATAAATTCAGATTGGTCACTTTAATACAAGTCACCTGATATATTACACCCTCTAGCTGACATCTACAGGAGAGCAGAAAATGATATCTCCTTAACCGTCACAGCAGGTATGTCATATTTCATATCTAGACATTCAGCAGATGCGTCTGCATATTAATCTACTAGTGGTAAGGCTGCTAAACGCACCGAGGGTAAGTTATAGGTCATGATATAAGCGGTGAGGGATTTTGGTTCTAGCTGGGACTTCCACCTACACCTCCCTCCCAAAATGAGGCGATTGGTTCTCTGCTTCAAGGAGACACCCTGCTGAGTTCCTAGAAAAGCTGTTATGCTTGGAGTAAAAAGTTAAGCTGAGTTGAGTTGAAGTTGAAGAAGCTCCCTTTTAACATCGGAACTAACTTTGGGAGATAAGGCCCTTTTGCTCTGACACTTGAAAGCTGCTTAACCCAGGAATTTTGGCAAGTACTTTATCTCTCTAAATTCCTTTCTGTTATCTCTTTGCTGTGTTATTGCTCTCTGTATATTTATATATATATATATATATATATATATTGGCTACATCTTTTTCAGTAAATATTGTTATTGCACCCTTCTGACCTTTCAGTAATAAATCTTACTTTCTGAAAGTGTTGAACTGTTTCTAAAGCTCTTTAATGCAAACTAAAAACCCCTGTCTCTGAAGAGCGCTACTGTGTGTGTTTAAACCTCTATATACCCTGCCTGCGGTGACAGTGGTATACAGACGATTATTCAACATCGTAGTGTTATTGCTGATATTGCCGACTTTCCTCTTTCTCTGTACAAAAAGGAGGTGGTGGCAGTGTGAAGGGTTAATTGCGTAATTAACCTGACCCAGTAACAATCGCTCTCAGGCTGCAGATGCACAGATTGTGGTCCATTAGCTGGAAAATCTTTCTGCAGGGTGCAGCTGGGTGTGGCATTGTTACGCACGTGACAGCGCGGTTTTAGATTGGCTAGTCCTTTGGTCACGAGTTTGGTGAGAAGGGCTGGGGTCTGACGTCGCGATCGTCACAGTGACCACTAAGCCACTGTGCTGTCCCATGTCTGTAGACTGCAAATCAGGTGTGAACCAGCTCTAGGTCCCTGGGCAATATCAGTGTAACAAGCAATATATTTCCAATGGAAAACAAATGTGTGGCTGTGTTACTAATTCATATGTGTGTTGGCTATATGTATCCCAATACAAAGAATCATAATATTATCCAAAACAAAAAAAGCCAGAGGGTGACACCACTATCGCAAAGTGACAAAAAAAATCCATGAAACAGGGATTCACTGTTTCCAACTTTGCACTGCCATGTACATTTGTTTAGCCCATTACATGAAAGTAAGGTTAATAATATAACTTAGATTACAAAATCTTCAGTTTTACTCAAATCCTGGAGGACGGATGTGAGTTGTCTCCACATGTCTATGGTTTGTTTTCCATTAAATTTACCTGCTACACTATGGGAGATTGTGTTTATTTTTTTGGCACATACCCATATCCCATAAGAGGAGCCACTGCTTGATTATCGACCCCTAGAGAAGGATATCTATGGATGGGGAAAGTGGATAGCAGTAGATGCTGAGAGGATTTGAGGGTTTGATCCCACTATACGCTTTGACCTTCACGGGTCGAAGCCTGGAGGTGAGAAGCTAATCTAGCCGTGTGTTGGAGTTTCTGCACCTGGAGTCACTTTATGATCACGTGTGCTTGCAATTGCAGTAGTGGTGAAACCCACCCATTGGACATTTGTCTACACATTTTTTATTTTTCATTTGTGTTTTTAGTGTGACATTTTTTGCACTTTATTTGCATGATTGATCACAGTCTAATTACTATAATTGTTTATTGCTTTCATGTGCTAGTAATTGTCACAAAGATTGTTACTGTCAGGGCTCCCAGGTATGACCAGAGGTGTGTGACTGAAGCAGGGAAACGCAGACCTCAGATATGTTATAAACAATATAATTTATTAACACTAACAGTACAAACATAAACGCAGTGCAATACTAAAACATAATACAGTGCAAACAAACCAAACCACCCACAGATAACAATACATACAAGCAAGCGTCGTCAGGCAGGCCGGGTCAATATCAATAAGGCAGGTAGGTACAGGGGGAGCAAGCGGAGATTGGTCAGGGTCACAAGCCAGGGATCAGAACAGGTAGCAAGCAGCGTGGTACAGAGGGTCAGACAGAGGGTTGGTCAGGAGCGAGCCGGGATCAGAGCAGGAGAAGTCAGCAGCGGTTCAGAAACAGGATGCAGGGCCCAGGACAAACACAACACCAAGGCAGAGTCTGCAAGTCTGGCCATCCCTTAAATACCCCAGTATCATCAGTTCCAGGTGTTAGCTGGCTGAAAGGTTGAGTCTCTGATTGCTGGGAGCACCCGCTGGCCAGCCCTGGTACTGCAGATCAAAAGGCAGGTGAGTCCCACCATTGCTGGCCAGTCCATTCCTAACAGTACCCCCCCCTCAAGGAGCGGCCTCAGGACGCTCCAAACAGTCCTAGCTGGGCAAAATGTTCCACCGCCCGGGTCTGGCAACTGGCGGGATATCAAAGACTGACACACCGGGCAGGACTCCGGGCAGCGGCACACCGGGCTGGACTCCGGGCAGCGGCACATCGAGCAGAGGCACACCGGGCAGAGGCACACCGGGCAGAGGCACATCGGGCAGGACTCCGGGCAGAGGCACATCGGATTACCAGGCGGAGCAGCAGGCACCGGGCCCCCGGGCGGAGCGGCAGGCACCGGGCCCCCGGGCGGGGCGGCAGGCACCGGGCCCCCGGGCGGGGCGACAGGCACCGGGCCCCCGGGCGGGGCGACAGGCACCGGGCCCCCGGGCGGGGCGACAGGCACCGGGCCCCCGGGCGGGGCGACAGGCACCGGGCCCCCGGGCGGGGCGACAGGCACCGGGCCCCCGGGCGGGGCGACAGGCACCGGGCCCCCGGGCGGGGCGACAGGCATCGGGCCCCCAGGCGGGGCGACAGGCATCGGGCCCCCAGGAGGGGCGACAGGCATCGGGCCCCCAGGCGGGGCGACAGGCATCGTGCCCCCAGGCGGGGCGACAGGCATCGTGCCCCCAGGCGGGGCGACAGGCATCGTGCCCCCAGGCGGAGCGGCGGGCGCCGGACCCCCAGGCGGAGCGACAGGTCTCGGGCCCTCAGGCGGAGCGACGGGCGCCGGACCTCCAGAAGGAGCGACAGGTCTCGGGCCCTCAGGCGGAGCGGCGGGCGCCGGACCCCCAGGCGGAGCGACAGGTCTCGGGCCCTCAGGCGGAGCGGCAGGCGCCGGACCCCCAGGCGGAGCGACAGGTCTCGGGCCCTCAGGCGGAGCGGCGGGCGCCGGACCCCCAGGAGGAGCGACAGGTCTCGGGCCCTCAGGCGGAGCGGCGGGCGCCGGACCCCCAGGTGGAGCGACAGGTCTCGGGCCCTCAGGCGGAGCGGCGGGCGCCGGACCCCCAGGAGGAGCGACAGGTCTCGGGCCCTCAGGCGGAGCGGCGGGCGCCGGACCCCCAGGTGGAGCGACAGGTCTCGGGCCCTCAGGCGGAGCGGCGGGCGCCGGACCCCCAGGTGGAGCGACAGGTCTCGGGCCCTCAGGCGGAGCGGCGGGCGCCGGACCCCCAGGTGGAGCGACAGGTCTCGGGCCCTCAGGCGGAGCGGCGGGCGCCGGACCCCCAGGAGGAGCGACAGGTCTCGGGCCCCCAGGCGGAGCGGCGGGCACCGAGACACCAGGCACGACAGTGGGCTCCGAGTCAACTGGTATGACCGCAGGCACTGGGTCAGACATTGGATGGTCTGGCTGGACAGCGGGCATCGGGTCACCAGGCATCAGGTCATTTGGCTCGACAGCGGGCACCGCGTCATCTGGCAAGGCAGTGGGCTCCGAGTCAACTGGTATGACCGCGGGCACTGGGTCAGACATTGGATCGTCTGACTGGACAGCGGGCATCGGGTCACCAGGCATCAAGTCATTTGGCTCGACAGCGAGCACCGCGTCATCTGGCAAGGCAGTGGGCTCCGAGTCAACTGGCATGACCGCGGGCACCGGGGCAGACATTGAATCGTCTGGCTGGACAGCGGGCATCGGGTCACCAGGCATCAGGTCATTTGGCTCGACAGCGGGCACCGCGTCATCTGGCAAGGCAGTGGTCTCCGAGTCAACAGGCACGACAGTGGGCACCGGGTCATCAGGTACCGGATTGTCTGGCTCGACAGCGGGCATCGGGTCATCAGGTATGACAGCGGACACTAGGTCACCAGGCATCAGGTCATTTGGCTTGCCAGCGGGCACCGCGTCATCTGGCAAGGCAGTGGGCACCGAGTCACCAGGTACGACAGCGGGCTCTGAGTCAATTGGCACGACAGCGGGCACCGGATCAGGTACCGGATCATCTGGATCAACAGCGGGCATCGAGTCAACTGGCCTAATAGGATCGTCAGGCTGGATCAGTTCATCATGCTGGGTAGAGGCATTAGGCCGAGTAGAGGCTTCAGGCCGAGTAGAGGCATCAGGCCGAGTAGAGGCATCAGGCCGAGTAGAGGCATCAGGCCGAGTACAGGCATCAGGCCGAGTAGAGGCATCAGGCCGAGTACAGGCATCAGGCCGAGTACAGGCATCAGGCCGAGTACAGGCTTCAGGCCGCGTAGAGGCTTCAGGCTGAGGAGAGGCTTCAGGCCGCGTAGAGGCATCAGGCCGAGTAGGGGCTTCAGGCCGAGGAGAGGCTTCAGGCCGAGGAGAGGCTTCAGGCCGAGGAGAGGCTTCAGGCCGAGTAGAGGCTTCAGGCCGCGTAGAGGCTTCAGTCTGAACCACGGAAGGCAGGCTCACCGGTTTGGATACTGGCAGGATGGTATTGGTTGGAAAGAATTTTCGCTTTTTTCTGGTTTTAACTACTGGAGCACTGCAAGTAAACGCAGGTCTGCAAACGAATGGAGCAGCTGGAGACAGAGAAGAACTGGAGGATGGAACAGGAGAGGGAGCAGTTGCTACAGAGGGCTTTTTTACAGGATTAAAGGCAGGATAGGTGCAGCGAGTGGGAACAGGGTACTGACATGCGGTAGATAGCCAAGTATACTGGGCTGTAACTGGAGGAGCTGGTGGGAATACAGGAGTAGAGTTAGAAGCAGGACTGGGTCTTTGTAAGCTGACTGAGGCTGGGTGCAACAAATCTGTCCATGTCTGCAGTAGGGGTTGAACAAAGCTGAGCTTACACAAAGCCTGTCTGGTCAATGACTGCACTGCGTTTATACAATCTCGCAGTGTCTGTGGTGAACATGTGGAATAACGCTCCAGAAAGTAACCCACATCATCCTCTAATAACCACACCAGGGACTCTACCTGGTCTGCACTAAATGGTGGCAAAAATTCATCCCTGCATTCGGGGGAACCAGATGAAACCAACTCTGCACAAACCTCAATCAATGGCTGCACCTCAGAGAACACTGTGCCCTGATCTACTAGAACATGAGCGAGCCGTATACATTCTAGCAATTCATCCCGGGTATACTCCTTCAGAGTTTGATAAGCATACTCCCTGTCATCAAACACTAGCAGATATAAATACTCAACCTCATCAAGATCCATCCTTCCCATCAACAAGCCAAGATGGCTTCCCTGTGCAGCCACTTCTGGTCAGGATTGGCCTTGGTGTAATGTCAGGGCTCCCAGGTATGACCAGAGGTGTGTGACTGAAGCAGGGAAACGCAGACCTCAGATATGTTATAAACAATATAATTTATTAACACTAACAGTACAAACATAAACGCAGTGCAATACTAAAACATAATACAGTGCAAACAAACCAAACCACCCACAGATAACAATACATACAAGCAAGCGTCGTCAGGCAGGCCGGGTCAATATCAATAAGGCAGGTAGGTACAGGGGGAGCAAGCGGAGATTGGTCAGGGTCACAAGCCAGGGATCAGAACAGGTAGCAAGCAGCGTGGTACAGAGGGTCAGACAGAGGGTTGGTCAGGAGCGAGCCGGGATCAGAGCAGGAGAAGTCAGCAGCGGTTCAGAAACAGGATGCAGGACAGAAACAGGATGCAGGGCCCAGGACAAACACAACACCAAGGCAGAGTCTGCAAGTCTGGCCATCCCTTAAATACCCCAGTATCATCAGTTCCAGGTGTTAGCTGGCTGAAAGGTTGAGTCTCTGATTGCTGGGAGCACCCGCTGGCCAGCCCTGGTACTGCAGATCAAAAGGCAGGTGAGTCCCACCATTGCTGGCCAGTCCATTCCTAACAGTTACTACACAGTATTTATACACTATATGTTTTATGATATTAGTTTACTATATATTTCTGATCACTATGACCACTTGATTATTATTATATATATATTTATTTCACGAGGTGTATTATATTTGTTATATATATTTTTTAAAATAATTTTTTGATTTTTATGAGTAGCGCCACATTTTTTGATTTTTATCTCTGCATACACATTCACACAGCTTGCAGCGTCTTTCGGATTCCACCTGGTCCCCATGCTGCACATCCCTTCTTCTTGGGAGGGTGCTGCCCCTCTGAAAGATGCCGCCCTAGGCAAATGCCTTGTTTGCCTTGTGGTAAATACGCACCTGATAACCTCCATGATTTGTAAGCGCAGCACCAAGTTTTCTAGGCATGGAATGAACAAATTGGCAACATATTGCAATATCTATCTTTTTCCATTCTTCAAGAATGACCTCTTTTAGAGCTTAAATGCTGGATGGAGAGTGATGATCAACTTTTCTCTTCAGAAATCCCCATCGGTGTTCGATTGGCCACTGAATCACTTTTACCCTGTTCTTCTTCAGAAATGCAACAAAGGCCTTAGATGTGTGTTTTGGATCATTGTCATATTGGAAAAGTGCATGACGACCAAGGGCATGGAGTGATGGTAGCATCTTCTCTTTCAATATAGAGCAGTACTGTGATGGGAGTGACTTTTGGGGGTGAGGGGATCCCTGTATCATCTTCCCAAATCCCTCTTATGTTTAAGCCACCCTGTGCCTGTTAGGGGTACAGGTTGAAATGTTCCAAGATTGGTTTGGGGGTTGTTCATTGTTCTTTGCCACGTGGCTGCATCCCATTGTTCTAGCAAACTATTATGGGATGTAATGTTTGTGTATTGGTGGGAGTTGTTCCTTGTTTAATGCCACTTGGTTGTCTCTTTGTTCTATTAAGTGTCTTGGTTTGGTGGGGGGTGTTTCCAGCAGCCCTTCCCCCTGATGCGACAGCCTGCTGATGTGTTTCATTTTCCTGGTTGTATTTCCCCGCCCTGTGTATATATCTTGTGTTTGTGTTAAAATAAAGCAGTTGACTTCCTGTCTTAAGAAGAGTCTGGTCCTGTCTTATTTCCTGCTTGGTCAGTGGTGGTGTCTAACAGAAATACCCTAGCGCAGTCGGGGTCTGGTTCCGTTACAAGTACATCTGTGAATTCATGATACCATCAATGAAATGCAGCTCCCCGGCACCAGCAGCACTTATGCAGCCCCACACAAGGACACTGCCACCACAATGTTTCATTGTAGGCACCATGCATTTTTCTTTGCACTCTCACCTTTGCGACCCCATACAGTTTTGAAGCCATCAGTTCCAAAAACATTTATCTTGGTCTCATCACTCCAGAGTACAGAGCCCCAGTAGTCTTCTTCTTTTTCAGCATGGGCCCTGGCAAACTCTAGGCAGACTTTTTTTGTGCATGGGCTTTAAGAGCAGCTTCTTTCATGGATGACACCATGCATGCCATTCCTCTGCAGTGTACACCGTATTGTGTCAGGGGAAACAATCACCCTAGTTTGGCTTTCTACTTCTTTAGCTAACTGCAGTGAACTTGCATGGTGATTTTCTTTAATCCTTCTCATCAGAAGACGCTCCTGTAGAGGTGGTAATTTCCGTGGACGGTCTGGACATCTCTGTGAGATGGTTGCAGTTCCATCTTTGTTTAAATTTTTGTATCACTTTTGCTACAGTATTCTGACTGATAAGTAAAGCTTTCTAATCTTCTTGCAGCCTTCACCTTTCTTGTGTAAAGAAATTATTTTCTTTCTCAGGCCTTGTGACATTTCTCTTCCATGTGATGCCAAATGCTGACAGCATGAAATGGGAAGGGGTTTTCCTTAAGTAATGCCCTTTTTCAATTAACTGTCTGCTGGACACCTATTTAATGAATAATTAGACTCACCTGTAGTTGAATTCTTGTTAATTAGAATTTTGTCTAAAATTGTAGCTTTGCTCCTAAGACTTTCATTTGGGGCTGTGTTCATTTTTCCAACATGGTCTTGAATGAATTTGTTCGGAAAAATACTTTTTTGTGTGTGAAAATTTAGAAATCTTGTTTGCAATCAATGGCCCACATTTGTGGGAGTATTTTGTAGTATTAGTGTCCCATAGAAAATGTTTTTTTCTGAAAGGAAAGTTTTCTGATAAATCTATTGGGGTGTATTCACTTATGCTGAACACTGTATACTGCAGATAATATGTGCTCCAAAAAAAAGAATAAAAACATGGTACTAGCATTATTTAAAAAAAAAAAATATTGTATAAGCAAAAAAACACATGTAAATAAAGTTACAAAGGAAATTAAGTTCATAGAAAATCTGTGTTGGTGTTTCTGTGATTAGTAACAGTTCTATATTTACAAGTATATATATATATATATATATATATATACATATGTATTAGCCTGTTTAATAATCACACTTTCACAAAAACAGGTTCACTCTATTCAATGCCATTTCCAGGCTTGCCAACAAAGGTATTTACTATAGCACATCACAAAAAACATAATTTTTAGGTTCTATAGTCTCAGTCAGGTCACTACTGAGACTTTTGAACTGGGTGAAGTCAATACCTGTTTGGATTTTTTGAAATATATCACTTACAGAGAAATTCAGAATACTTTTAAAGCAGTCAGTCATTCTTTAAAATGTTCAACATATGTATCTATCTATCCATTCAGTCGTATCCGACCCTTGGTGATTGCATGGACCGTCACTTGTAAGTGACTTTTTCCATGAATTCTCTTAGCAATTGTTTTTACAGGGTAGGTTGCCAGGTCTTTCCCCAACCCCTACCATGCAGGAGATCCCGCATGGCCAGGGATGAAACTAGGACAATTTAGACAGTTGTTAGGTGTTAGGACATGGTAACGGGATGAGGGAGGAAAGATAAGGGTACTTAGCGTGATAATTTTGGTAGTAAGGTTTACCAACATGACAAAAAAAAATGTTTTTGTTGCTGTCTAAATCTATGAATATATGCTCCTGGAATGTCCAAGGGCTGGGTTTGGATGACCCTGTAAGGAAAACAGCAGTTTTCTCTTCAATAACTGCATGTAATGCTGTGGTACTTTGCCTGCAGGAGACACATCTCACTAAGGAAATAATTCCCCAATTGAAACATAGTTTTTGAACTCAGTATCACTCCGCATACACCTCATACTCAAGAGGAATGAGTATTCTAATTGTGTCAAGGATGGCATTCTCTTGCAGGCAAACTAGTAAAGATAAGGAACGGTATGCCTTTCTTTACTGTTCCTTTGAGAATATGGTGTGTGTTGGCTAATATATTGTGATATTTGGGGGATGTTTAGCTCAAGATAGCACTTACCAGTGAGTCCACATGAGAATTATTGTTTATGGGAGTGTTGGCCCACTTTTATTAAAGAGAAAAGTTCAACAAAAGTACAGTTTGCCAACACAGGGGTGTTCACTATCTGTAAAAAACAAAGATTCAGCCTCCTGGCTCTCTTTAGCAGCACCGCTGCCCAGGCTTTGTGCCTTGGTTCTCTTGACCATATAAGACAGGGGTATTAAATTAAAATTCACCAAGGTCTGGGCAGTAAAATTTGCATGCATCAGAGGTCCGAATCTCATGTAGGCCCCTGTGGTGCACTTTCGTGTGAGCCAAACCACGTGTTGCTGCGGTGCAATTTTGAAAAAAAAGGGTCGGGGACTTCTTCAGGTTTCTAGCAGGCAGTGCTGACCTACCCACAATGTGTGCACCACATGCACATGTGCAGACCTGTACCAGTGTCCTCAATCCCAAATGCACATCACAGTCCCCTCCTCATTCACAGCAAGATCCCTCTGGATGAGTGTCCTCAGCTCCCCCTTTATATCACCCCCCTCCACCACTTTCACAGTAGTGTTCTCACACTTCAGTGACATCAACCCCCACCCCCCCAACAGTACTGTCCTCTGCACCCTTCACTGAAGAGTACTCTGCCCCTTTTTACATTACCCCCCATGTTACTGTCCTCAGCCTCCCCTATGTTACTGTCCTCAGCCCCCCTCCATGTTACTGTCCTCAGCCATCTCATTACTGTCCTCAGCCCCCCATGTTACTGTCCTCAGCCCCCCTCCATGTTACCGTCCTCAGTCCCCACACGTTACTGTCCTCAGCCCCCACATTACAGTTCTCAGTCCCTCCCACTTGAATGTCCTCAGCCCACACAAACCACAGTCCTTAGCTTCCCACATTACTGTCCTCAGCCCCCCCCCCCACATTCAGTCCTCGGCCCCCCTTCACATTAATGTCCTTAGCCCCTTTAACTTTGTCCCCACTGTCACATACCCCCCCCCCTTTGTTTCGACCTGGAGGGAGAAACACACAAGTCCCTTCTTTTGATACCTCCATTCCAGCTACCATTTACCGGAATCCAATCCTGTATGACTTCACTTCTTTTCCCATCAGGGAACTCTACCCAATGCCCCCCTTGTTGTCACTCTCTAATCTCCACTGTCATTCTGCTACAGGCTCTAATGAGACCTTCTCAACTCTTTTTACAGGTGCACTTCCATAAGCACTTTCTCTCCTGAAATTTTAACTGGGTCCCCCTAGTCTTTCTATCAACCTTTCTGCCTCCTTTCTTCAGGTTTCCTGATACCTCTCTCAGCATTACTGTCCCAAGGCTGTAGGGGGCCTATTTCCATGGTATTTGTAACAGGACCACCCCTCCTATTTCTGGTACCTTTAGATACCAAACCTGCAGGAATCATCACCATAGTATTCAGTTTATGATGAACTGATATAATCAAGTCAATATAACACCTATCAATATTTTTTCCAGCATTTATTAAGGCAGTGTCTGCAGAAGGCACATACCACGGAGGGCAGTCATCATCCACAGGAACCTCACAAAACGCCACATCACCTGGTGTCACACCCTATACAGGCAGCTGTCCTACCATCTGAATTTATATCCAAATCCTGAACAGATGTGTTCTCTTCTGATCCATTTTGCCAGTTTTCACATACTATTTGTTCCTGTATCTCAGGGGTCTTATCAGACTTGTCACAAACCTTTTTTTTGGCCCAGCGACTCTTTAGGCACATCTGTCTGAGCTCCAAGCAGGATTTCTGCTGTTCTCTGATCCATGCTCGGCCCTTTCATCTCATGTGGTTTGTCCACTGGTGCAGTAAGCATGCCCTTCACCGACAACTGACCAGTACCACCCTGGACCATAGCAGCAGAAATGTGTCCCACTTGGTTGTTAGGAGGTGAAACCTATTTTGACTCATTCTTCATATCTCCAAAACCTCTCATACCATATTTAATTTTAGGTAATTATATAGTGCTGTCAATTTACGCAGCGCTTTACACATATATATATTGAACATTCACATCAGTCCCTAACCCTCAAGGGGTGTACAATCTAAGGTCCCAAACTTACATTCATACACATATTAGGGCTAATTTAGACAGGATCCAATTAACCTACCAGCATGTCTTTGGAGTGTGGGAGGAAACCCACGCAAGCACAGGGAGAACATGCAAACTCCATGCAGGAGGTGCCATGGTCGGGAATCAAACCCATGACCCATTTATTGCAAGGCAGACGTGCTAACCACTAAGCCACTGTGCCGCCCGCACAGGATGTAATCCAGCAGCGTACCCAGAGGCAATTTTTAACACTATTAATAAGCTCGAAAACAAAACCAGTCCTGTCTTGTTTTCTTTTGTTCTGTACAGCCTACCATTCAGTGCTCTATCTAGTGGTTCTCTGCAGTACCAGACAATCTGACTGTGGAGGAGACACCCCAGTATAGAATGGCTGTACATTCCAAAGTTCAAGCATCTCCTTTAATACGTTTGTTATGAAACAGCCCCTTGACTCCAGATACAAATCCTTCCTGAAGGCTTTTATGATACTGGGAATACAGAGAGACTCACCTGATGAGACTTGAGAAGTTGCAACTTTTAAAAAGGGACCTCTTCCCAGCTGGAGGTAAGCACAGCATTATTATATTATTATTATACAGTATTTATAAAGCGCCAATAGTTCGCTCAGCGCTGTACATTACAAAGGGGGACAGAACATGTGACAGAACAATATCAATACAATGCAAAACATGAGGGGATTGAGGGCCCTGCTCTTTTGAGCTTACAATCTAGGAGGGAGGGGATGGTGGCACAGGAGGAAAAAGCTGTGGGGGATGGAGTGGTAGAAAGAGTGGAGGAGGTCAGCAAGTTAGCAGAGGGTGGGGTAGGCTTCCCTGAAGAGATGGGTTTTCAGGGTGTGCCTAAAGGAGAGGAGAGTAGGTGATAATCTGATGGGTTGGGGTAGGGAGGTCCAGAGGATGGGTGACACCCTGGAGAAGTCCTGGAGGCGGGCATGGGAGGAGGAGACCAGGGAACTAGAGAGAAGGAGGTCTTGTGAGGAGCGGAGTGTGCGTGCTGGGTGGTACTTGGTACTTGATGTACTTTGTACATCAGTGTTAGGATTTTGAATTTGATCCGTTGCGCAATCGGAAGTCAGTGGAGGGATTAGCAGAGGGGGGTGGCGGAAACAGAGCGGTTGGAAAGGTGAATGAGTCTGGCAGCCATATTCAGGATCGACTGAAGCGGGGATAGCCAGCGGCAAGGCAGTCCAGTAAGGAGGGAGTTGCAGCATGGTGCTTTGCCAGAGTGCTGCCAGGTGCTGGGCTCATTCCCAACTACTCAGGCTCCACATCAGTGAGCTGCCCATGACCATTCCCAGTGACAACATCAATTTGACACTCCATGCCAACACCACTTTTGTGGGTCAAGGGCAAAGTCTCTGCTGTATGCTCGCCCTTATCTACAGGCTGTTCTGTAGACTCTCCTGCTGGCACAGCAGAAGCAGTGTCCAACTTATTTTTACACATAACAGCCTCATCTATCATTGAGATTAGCTTTTTATCCCAATTATCCCAATCCATTGTATACGCACTCAATTCGCCACTGCTCCCCTCTGAATCATGTCAGACTTCGGTATCACCTGTTTTTCAACCGCAGGTTGCAATACCTTACATCCACAACCTTGCTCTGGTGGTGCCTTATGAATTACACCAGAGTGACATTGCAGTTGTCCGGGGAAACCTCCAGCTCCAATACACGGATTTCCCTGGTGCTTTCTATGGGAAATGACCCATCTTTAATTACAGCTTTTGCTCTGCAAGAGTTCATGGTTTTTCCAAGAGCAGTACATTTTCCATTATCACCACTATTATCAGCATTTTTAGCTCTTGAAGGCTGTCCTAATCCAATACCAACTTAAGACTGGCAGACATTAGAGACATCACTATTCTCCTTTTGAGAACCACACACAGGTGCAGGTTTGACTTTAACCCCTGCCTCCCCACTGTACAAGGTACTGCACGGGGAAAAGTCACACTCAAGAGCATGTTCAGTGGCCCAACTAACTGGGATCACTCCTACACCATCATGGACAGTCTCATAACCAGTCCTTCTCAACATTACATTAGCATTCCCAGCCATTGTTTTATCACAGACAGTCTTACCCATCACAGTAGTAGGTGTCACCATCTTCATTGGAGTACATAATCTCATGAACAAATCCTAAACTGTGCTTTCCTTGGCAACTTTTCCCTTGAGCCCACAAGGTGAAATGACAGATGCCTTCTCAAGCTCCATGGACTCTCTGGAATGCATGGGACATACAATAGCTCTTTTGGTGAAAGTGAATACAACCACCACTGTTATATTTGCTATCATGACTACAACTGGTAGGGTTACTGCATATACTCCAGAAATTGTAGATACGTTTAAGGAATATTTGGAGGAGCTGTACAGTACACAACAAAAAAATGTTGGGGGGAGATGTTGGATTTCCTTACAGTATAGTATATTTACAGTATGTAAGATATTACTGAGCCCACATGGAGTGCATTTGCTTTGCAGTAGTATCGTTAATGATTACTGTATATTTAGAATATCCTGCTCTTGAAAATAAGAATACCACAAGCAGTAAAAATACATCAATTGCAGTCATGACTTACCACAGGTATGGCCAACCGAAGCTGCTCTTTTGCTTCATTACAGAATCCATAGGGTAAAAGTCTCTTAATTCCAAGAGGTTTGTCTGAAGAGGTCTCCTTGGCTTCCTCCTTCAGTCTTTTCTTTGTTCTTACTGCTGTTAACATTTTGTAGGATTCCTATACTAGGGAATGCAGTGTAAGATAAATTGTGCTTAGGAGAGGTGAAGTGTTAGAGAACTCATCTCATGTTTCACAGACTACACTCAATGGGAGAAGAACATACTGTAACCTGATTATCAAGTGATGTATATCAGTCATCTCTCTATGGAAAAAACGAAAGTATTTGATGAGGGACTACATTTTTTACCTAGACATGTCTTTATCATTTAAAAAAAAAATAATATTTTATGTAGATAAACCATAAAGTGATTCAAGCTGTAGTAATGCACTTGCAAAAAAAGTATTGTTCGTCCCTGTGATACTATTTCATTATACTCAACAGTTCAATTTTCAGGGCCGGCATTTGGGAAAATTGTGTATATATATATATATATATATATATATATATATATACACACACACACACAGTGGGGATCGAAAGTTTGGGCATCCCAGCTAAAAATTTGTATTAATGTGCATAAAGAAGCCAAGGAAAGATGGAAAAATCTCCAAAAGGCATCAAATTACAGATTAGACATTTTTATAATATATCAACAAAAGTTAGATTTTATTTCCATCATTTACACTTTCAAAATAACAGAAAACAAAAAAATGGCATCTGCAAATGTAAGGGACCACCTGAGAGCACCTCTAGCAACCCACTGGTCGGGCTTCCGCAGAGAGCGGAGTCTAAGTTCCGGAGCACTTGTTCACCAGAGCCCCTGGGGGGATGGACTTGGAGCGCTCCGAGACCAGGTCGCGACTACTGGATATACCCACCAGTGGTAGAGGAGTCCGCCAGGGGCTCCCGCAGGGTGAGAGTCTGATGTGAGAGGACCAGGGGGTCCTAGAGGGATGGATGGAGGAGCGAAAGCTAAGTCAAACAAGCCGAGTCAGTAGCCGGGGGGGGTCGGTGCGGTACAAAACAGTAGGCAAAGAATAGTCGGGTCACACGCCAGGTCAATAACAGGAGATCAGATCTAAAGGGGAACATCCAGGAGCGAAGTCAGGCAAGCCAGGGGGTCAGGATAGGAGAAGGCAGCAAGGTCAGACAATCCGGATCAATAGTACTCACAACACAGGTATCAGATAACAGGAATCGCAGAAAGACCATTCGGCAACAAGTGTCTGTGCAGGGCTGGTTTAAGTAGCCCGCCCTGCACCTGACAGGCGCAGCCTAGGTCCTAGTGCCTGCCCAGCACTGTCATAGACGACGGGTGCGCCTGGGTCCTAGTGCCCTGCTGCCTGCATGTCTTGGCAGACACCTACGCATGTGCAGACCAATGCGTCACGATGGTCCCTGACAGCAAAAGTTTGGGCACCCTGCAGAGTTAATATCTTGTACTGCCCCCTTTGGCAAGTATCACAGCTTGTAAACGCTTTTTGTAGCCAGCCAAGAGTCTTTCAATTCTTGTTTGAGGTATCTTTGCCCATTCTTCCTTACAAAAGTCTTCCAGTTCTTTGAGATTTCTGGGCTGTCTGTCACGCACTGCTCTTTTAAGGTCTATCCATAGATTTTCAATTATGTTGAGGTCAGGAGATTGTGAAGGCCATGGCAAAACCTTCAGTTTACGCCTCTTGATGTAATCCCCCGTGGATTTCGAGGTGTGTTTAGGATCATTATCCATTTGTAGAAGCCATCCTCTCTTTAACTTCAGCTTTTTCACACATGGCATCAAGTTACCATCCAAAATTTGCTGAAATTTTATTGAATCCATTTTTCCTTCTACTCGTGAGATGTTCCCTGTGCCACTGGCTGCAACACAACCCCAAAGCATGCTTGATCCAACCCCATGCTTAACAGTTGGACAGAGGTTCTTTTCATTAAATTCTGTGCCCCTTCTTCTCCAAACGTACCTTTGCTCATTCCGGCCAAAAAGTTCAATTTTAACCTCATCGGTCCACAGAACTTGTTTCCAAAATGCATCAGGCTTGTCTATATGTTCATTTGCAAAGTTCAAACGATGATTTTTGTGGTGAGGACGTAGAAGAGGTTTTCTTCTGATGACTCTTCCATGAAGACCATATTTGTACAAGTATCTCTTTATAGTAGAATAGTATACCACAACTCCAGTGTCTGCCAGATCTTTCTGGAGGGATCATGCAGTCAAACGTGGGTTTTGAATTGTTTTTCTCACAATCCTGCGAGTTGTTCTGTCTGATATTTTTCTTGGTCTTCCAGATCTTGCTTTAACTTCCACTGTTCCTGATGACTGCCATTTCTTAATTACATTCCGAACAGAGGATATTGACATCTGAAAACGCTTTGCTATCTTCTTATAGCCTTCTCCAGCTTTGTGAGCGTCAACTATTTTCAGTTTCAGTTTTCTAGACAACTGCTTAGAAGAACCCATGGTGCTGATTGTTGGGGCAAGGTCAGATGAGTCTGGGCATTTAAAACCTTTGAGACTGACATAACCTGGTCTTCCCAGATGATGATTGAGAACAATCCATGACACTGGCAGGTCTCAGCTTTGCAAAGGGGGCAGTGCATGCTATAAATTCTGCAGGGTGCCCAAACGTTTGCAGACGCCATTTTTTTGTTTTCTGTTTTCGATCCCCACTGTATATATGTGTGTGTTTGTAAATTCTTGCTGCAGTTTGGGAAATAAAAAAAAGAATTTCCTTTAACTAAATACAAAATAATTGAATACTGTCTCTGTCTTTTTTATTTGCACAGTTCAATCGTCAGGGCAAGCTATTGGGGTTTACCCTCCTTCTCAGTCCAAGCAGTAATGATAAACATATTTTATAAATAAGTAAAAAAAACTTTATAAACTTTGTGTATTGGTCCAAGAAGGAGTGGAACATACCAAAAGCTTGTCCCAATGATTGAACTGTTAGTGCAAATAAAAAAGTATCCCAGAGACAGTAGTCAATTGTTTTGTATTTAGTTAAATGTAATTATTTATTTCTCAAACCATATTTTACATATATATATTTTATATATATATATATATATATATATATATATATATATATATATATGTACATAGTGTATACAGTAGATACATAGAGTATATATAAATGTATACCTTGTGCCTTACAGTTTTGTAAATGTTGTATGTCATAAAGCATATACTCACTGTGGAACCTAAGCGGTTAATCCTCTGCATTGTGTAAAAAGGCTGTTTGATCCTGTCTTCTCTGATTTTCTTGTTCTTCTACTGTCTCCAATCCATCTGCTGATAGTACAGAACGCTAGGAGTCACTTTGCACATGCTCAGTTTAGTATGTAGGGCTAGAAAGTTTTTTTTTTCTTTGGGAGGGTGCATGTGATCAACACAGGGCCGATCAGCATTGTCCAGACAGAGGGTCAAGGGTCATGCAGCCTCATAAGACAGTGAGAGCAGAATGAAAACTCATCCAAAAACCTTTAACCAGTGCTCAGTTGGACACTGATAGAAGACACAAGACTGCTATATACTGCTGATGGGAAAAGGTCTATAGCACTTTGTATTTACTAAAATAATTACATTTCCATATTGTGTGTACCGTGGGAGACCAGATATAGTGAATACATGGGCATGGGTTTAGTAACACTTTAAGAAAGCATAGAACTGTAAACAGAAAATTGTATCATTGAAAACTTTGCCTGAACAGCCAATCAACGTTGAACTGATTTTTTTTTTTTTTTAAAGCAGCAGCAAGGGAGACTGGCATTTTTAATCAAGCAAAAATAATTCTCAATTTTTCTTATTAATCTGTTATCTGTTAATCATTGCCTAAAAAAACATGAAACTTGTTTTTAGAACCTTAAAATCAGTGACTAATGACATGATGGTTTTAGTAGTGGGACTTGTTTATTCTGTATACTGAAAGTTACCTAAGATAGTTTACTTTTTCAGTGAAGTGGCATCTTCTTCAGTCAGTTGTAGAAATAGCAAATGTTCTTCACTAAGGTACTCAACCTTTGTGCACACGATACTTCTTACAGAAGTGTTAATATATGGACAAGAAATACAACTTGGATCTATCTGTATCCACTTGTATTGTCCTTTTCAACAGCAAAGTCAGACAATAGATATTATGAGTAGTAAAACAAGCTTTTCTGCTCGGTTGCTAGAAGAATGCCTTTTAAGTTCTTTTTTACCTGTTTCATAATTTCCCACTTGTCAGAATGCCCTCTCTTAACAGGTTTTCCCTATGGATAACCTTCAGCAAAGGTACACCAGGTCTAGGAAAGCACAGGAAGGCCTTGCCTACCAAACAATATTTAACGTTGTTAAGCATAGTGTATGGTACTACCTTTAATATCAGTTCCAAAGGCCAAAAATGGCAGTGGTCTTAAAACAAGTTTTATAGAAACCAGGAATACGGCAGAAGATCACGTATGAGCACATGCTTTATTTCTGTCATGCACAAAATGACAAGTTATCTTTCTTCTGCTCATTTCCTGCCACCATTTTTTCAATACACTTCTCAGACATGCCATCCTCTCATTGACAACCATGTGCAATTAGCACCACAAACTTGCCCTCAACAGACGGGGTGGAAATGTGCACTTGTAAATTAAAATTTTTTTTTATCTGTTTTTTTTATAGGTTTTACAGATAAAAAACAGATCACAAACAGATACATCTATCCACTATAGGAATATCAATGTCAAAAGAAAAAACATTACAATCAAAAAAGATACAGAAATAAAGCAACAGTGTTGTGTGTGTGTTTTTTTTTTAATCCACATTTACACCTTTTGCAGGTATTTTAAATTTGGATTTGAATATCACCTGTCAAATCTGAGGTATTTTATCTGTACCGTTTAATATCATTGTGGATGGACCGGTTGTTCCAGCCTTGCTAGGGGGTTACTGAAGATGGCCCTAACTTAAATGATTAAATAGGCTTATCCCATTTAAAGTAAGGTGGGGTCTACCTAGGGGCGGACTGACCATTTGGAAACTCGGGGTCATTAGGGGGCCCCATGAGATGCCCCTGGTACCTTTTTCATAGGCTTTTTTGAGTTTGGGCAAGGACACAGGGGCCCCATGATCCCCTATTTCCCGGGGGCCCCATGAGTTGTCAGTCCGCCCCTGGGTCTACCTATGAGTCAAAAAAGAAAAGAGAGAGGAATGAAAGAAGAAAATAACATGATAATCAACAGGCATAATAGTCAAGAATAGAGAAGAGATGGAAAAGAAAGGGAGCCACTCCTTCGGAGCACAATGATTCTGTTAATGAATAGTGGATCCACGGGTTCCATGTTTTCCAGTTTTCCAGTCTTTTGCCCAGGCAGCCAATTAGAGATATGACACTAAGCATTTTGAGTTTTGATTTACCTATCGAATATGAGGAAAAAGGCAATTTTGGGCAACTTAAAGTGATTCTAAAGGTTTTTTTTTTTTTTTTTTTTTTTTTAAGAATAATTAACGAACATGTCTACACTTACCTGCTATTTTGCACAGAGCAGCCTGGATTCTTCTCTTCTCAGGTCCCCCCGCAGGCTCTCCTGGCCCCTCCCTCTTGTCAGGTGCCCCTCCAGCAAGCCGCTGCTAGGCCCCACCCGCTCTCTCTTCTCATTGACTCACTGGCTGTGATTGACAACAGTGGGAGCCAATGGCTCCCGCTTCTGTCTCAACCAATGAGAAGAGGGAGTCCTGGGCTAGCAGAGACTCCAGTGCACAATGCTGGATCGCAAGGGGGCTTAGATGAGTATTAGAGGGGCTGGGGGTGATGCTGCACACAGAATGCATAGAATGCATGAAGGTGAAAAGCCTTGAGCCTTTAGAATCACTTTAAGATGAGTCACTTCAGTTTTAGAATAGATCAAGTTGAAAATTTTGTTCCAAAATCTGCTTATTTTGAGGCCACGAAATATGAAACATGGTGCACATCTGCCCATAATCTCTAAAGTACTGAGGTGAGGCCTGAAGATTTGCCTTTATGATCGGACTCATGTACCACCTCAATAGCTACTTATAGTTAGATTTTGTTATTATCTGCAATTGCCTGCCATTCCTGAAGATCCATAGCCTTCCCAAGATCTGCTTCCACTGAGACATGAAGGGTAGTTTGCAAGTAGGTTTAGTAAGCAGAGTATACTGTATATATTGGTATTTCTTCTTTTTAATGCTTTCCTACCCTTGCAGGTCGACTCAAACATTGTCACAGTCAGAGGTCCACTTGCCTGTTTAAGCTTAGACTTAAAGTGTTACTAAACCCAGGACCCTGCATTCACTATGTCTCGTCTCCCACAGTACACACAACATGGAAAAGCAATTATTTTAGTCAATATAAGGAAGAGGCAGGACCCCTGACCTCTGTCTGGACAGTGCTGATTCGTCCTGTGCTGATCACATGCATCCTCCCAAGAAAAAAAAAACCTCTCTAGCAATACAGACCAAACTGAGCATGTGCAGAGTGACTCCACATGATATGTCTTATCAGGAGATAGAAGGGGGACACTGGAAACAGGGTAAGATCAGAGAAGTCAGGATCAAAAAGCGTTTTTACAAAATTAAGACGATTAACTCCTTCGGTTGCACAGTTAGTATAACAAGCATGCTTTACTGCATATACAAATTGATTTTACTGCTGTGTTTAGTAACACTTTCAATAGAAATTTTTTCCATACAGAGTAAATTAAGGTCTTTTTGAAAATAATCAATACTATGAATTCCATTGTCCATCAGGAATTCTCCTATGCAGATTAAACCTTTGTTTTTCCACCACTGAAAAAAGTTGTGGATCCAGTCGTGTTCGAATTTCAGGATTACCTAAGATTCTGTAGGGGTTTAAGGGGGTGTGTGATGAACTTAGAGCTTTTCTTGCCTAGTGTCTGTTCCAAATCACAAGGGAGTACAGGTCTGCCTACAGACATTATAGGGCCCTATACAGACTTCCTGACAGGGCCCCCTCGCCTTCCACTTTGGAAAACATGTACAAATAATGTAGGGCCCAAAAGTATGTACAGTCCAACACACAGCACACCCTCTTTCAGCATAATTTCACTACCACTCCTCTTTGTCCATAGCACAGCAGTACCACCTATGCACACACACACTGTGTACACACGTTTACACACTGTATATACACTGTACACATGCATACCATACACATACACAGCACACACACCTCTGTACACGCACACTATGCACACTGTACACGCACACTATAAACACATACACTGTGCACACAATCATATGATGCTTCTTTACAAGTTTGACCTCTGAAGAACAATCTGTGGTGGATTGCTTTTCAGAGGTCTGACAGGTGGCTGGAAGGCTTGATGTTGCCTCTTCATTGCCTGTTTAACTCTCTAAAGTCAACACCACTGCATTGCAATTGCAATCACGGTTGCAGGACGGTTTCTGCGTGGCCCCATTCACTTACTTAGGTGTAAAGGAAATTTGTAAATTCTGTATGCAGTTGTATTGTATTTTGTATGCTTTGCCTCTGTATTGTACACTGCACTCACTGAGCACACGGCACTAATAATGTTTTCAATACGTTTGCATTCCTTCAAGTCCTGATTAGAAAGTTGCCTGCCTATGTAACGCCCCGTGTTTACCATAAAAGTACAATTGTAATATTAATGTGATACCTACGTAATCATGTGTATAAAAAACTCCAAACACACCAAATAAACAGAACAGTGATTTGGAAAGTTGTTGAGTGTATCTTTTTGTGTCTGCAGTAGTTATTAATTTGGAACCGCTAATCAATATGAGAATAGAAGTTGCTTATCTATAAAATTTTCAGTATTAATGTCCAGAACAGGTCATATTCATACAACTCACAGACTGCAGCAAGAGGTATATTTTTTCTGTGACTAAAGTGGGGCCAGTAGAACCTATTATAACCCTTCTGCTGCCAGGTCTGTACGGTGTACAGACCCGACAGTGGGGGTTTTACACATACTTCCAGTGGATGCAGTTCGATGAGATGTCATTGATGGCTAGTCTGAGGATGTGCCCAAGGCCAGATCAACAGGTAAACGAGCTTTCCTCCTGAACATTGTTGACATGTACTACCGCTGCAATGTGCCTGCTCCAGTGCTGCTTCTTTTCAGTGAAGAGAGTCCCAAGCATATACAGAAGAGTGTGGTTGAATCGTTCTGACTGGGGGTCTCCTTGAAGGTGATAGGGGGTTGTTCTTAATTTCTAAATACCTTGCATATCTAACAGTCTTTTAATAAGTTCATTCTCACAGTCTTTTCCCTGATCAGAGTGGATACACTGAGGCAGGCCATAGTGGACAAAGAACTTTTCAATGAGAACTTTGGTTACAGTTGAGGCTTGCTGATCCAGCACCTCCACTAAGGTAAGATGGGGTGTACAAAGTAACATCATATCTGTAGTATGATCCATATTTCTCCCACTTAGTCCACAACCTCCCAAATGCTGTAATTGTGCTTCCAAAAAATGACTGCAAGGATGCGGCACCACTAATCCTTTATCTTTAGGGAGCTGCAGTACTCGAAGATGTATTCTGGCCTGCCCCCCTTTCCACACCAATTCCCTAAATAAAGTATCTATCTTCCTGAACCACTTTCCTGTGATCCATACAGGTGAATTATGCAAGATATATACAAGTTGAGACAGCCATACCATCTTAATGAAACCACAAAATCCCACCACTGAAAGTGGGAATTGGCGCCATGCCTTAAACTTCTCTTTAAATTTTGCTAACAAGGGCACTAAGTTATAACTTTTTCCCCTCCAACCTATTTTCTTCTCTTTAAATTTTACTGTGTCTGTGCTTACCTCTAACCTTCCTCCCCCACCCAAAAAAGAAAAAAAATAAACCCCAGTTCCTCCAGGGGTTTTTATCTTTACAAACCATGTGTCAATGCCATGCTACCTATGACTCTCTAACAATTACACTTTTAATCCCTTAGCTCCACTTTGTTGCTCCTAAAAAGAAAAAACCTGTGTCTAATCATTCTCATATTCTCTTAATTTAATCCTACCAATGACTTCCTATCTCTTTACTGGGTCTTTAAAGACTTCTCATTACTTTCCAACCAAGAGGCAGCCACGGTTGGTGTCTCAGAAAAATGAGCTACCCCTTTAGCCACAACTCTCAGTCGTGCGGGGTACAACATAGCATATTGAACATTTAACTGCTGCAGGTGCCTTTTGATATCAACAAATTTCACTCTCTTTCTCTGTAATTCCACAGAGAAATCTGGAAACAATAACATTTTTACACCATTATATCTCTCATCTCTCTTGCTTTCCACAATATTATTTCCCTGTCCTTAAAACAAAAAAGTCTCATGAGCACTGATCTTGGGGTCTCTCCTACTGGCAAAGCTCTCAAGGAGACGCTATGTGCTCTTTCAATTGCGAATCAAGGGGAGAGTTCTTCCATTCCAAAAACATCCTGTATCCACTTTTCCAAAAATTCTCTCATGTTGTTCCCTTCACTGCGTTCTGGCAGACCTACTATCTGAACATTGTTTCTCTGCCAATGATTCTCCAGGTCCTCCAATTTGCCTATCTACTTGACCTTTCAATAGTTCCATCTATTGTTTTATGGGTATAAACACATCCTCCACCTTGCTTACTCTGCTCTCTAGCTCTGTAGTGCACGCAAACACTTTTTGCAGACCGTGTTTAAACAACATCATCTCCTCTTTAATATATTTCAGCTGGTCAGTCATTTCAGACAAAGTAGCTTTACACCCATTCATTGCCACCAATACTTCTCTCAATGACGGTTCCTCTATCATTGAAACTTCCAAAGTGGACTGATCCGGCATTCCTGCTCTAGTTGGATTGTAGGGCACTGATCCCAATTTAGGGGGCCACCACATAGACCAAGGCCTTTAGAAGATGTTAATGGTGAAGTTGATAGTCTAAATTGTTGCACATTTCCAGTTTTCTGGGGCAGATTGTATGAATTGTGTGCAAATCATTCTAATTTTGCTGCCACTTCTTTACTTTTATCTTATACTGTGTGTTGTGCTTGTGTACCACCGGTCTCCTGAAACTCCAGCGCTTCTTCCTTTTTCCTTGTCATTTCTCCTATTTATACACAGTTTAACATGATATATTAACACTGCACAGTCCACCCTTCCAAACTAATATCACCTCTTCGCTGGTCTTCAATTTATCCACCAGTCTATCTCCTCTCCAATCCCACCACCTCTGACAGCTTACCGGTCTCTCACCTCCTCCCAGCTGAAGTGTCAGGGGCTGAGGGGGGCTGAAGTGAGTCCGTCAGCAGGATCCACAGAGCTAGTCTGAAGCTGGCCTAACTGTTAGTCCTTTTCCCACCATGCACTGGGCCAGAATATGGGTATCCGGCCAGCAGGAAGGGTCTGCCCGAGGGGGACCACTAAGACTGCCTGGGAGAACCGACAGCCACTCTCCCACCTGCATCTGTCCACATCTCCTGGTCCCGGCATCTTCCTCCACCTGGCCCAACCCATCAAGCACCGCCCGAACTTAGGCAGTCTCTCTGGCCACTCTGCTACAGACACAGCCGGCTAACAATCAGGATGGAGGAGCCCAGGTGAGCTGTGTACGCCCACTCACATCGGTGTTAGGCTATATTCCCTCCCATGGCTTTTCACATTTTTCTTTGTAAAAAATCTTGAAATCCATTTATCATTTTTGTTTCACTTCACAATTACAGGTGAAACTCGAAAAATTAGAATATCGTGCAAAAGTTCATTTATTCCAGTAATGCAACTTAAAAGGTGAAACTAATATATAAGATAGAGTCATTACATGCAAAGCAAGATAGTTCAAGCCATGATTTGTCATAATTGTGATGACTATGGCTTACAGCTCATGAAAACCACAAATTCACAATCTCAGAAAATTAGAATATTACATGCAATCAATAAAACAAGGATTGTACATAGAACAATATCGGACCTCTGAAAAGTATAAGCATGCTTATGTACTCAGTACTTGGTTTGGGCCCCTTTTGCAGCAATTACTGCCTCAATGCGGCGTGGCATGGAAGCTATCAGCCTGTGGCACTGCTGAGGTGTTATGGAAGACCAGGATGCTTCAATAGCTCTTCTGCATTGTTCGGTCTCATGTCTCTCATCTTTCTCTTGGCAATGCCCCATAGATTCTCTATGGGGTTCAGGTCAGGTGAGTTTGCTGTCCAATCAAGCACAGTAATCCCACAGTCTTTGAACCAGGTTTTGGTGCTTTTGGCAGTGTGGCAGGTGCCAAGTCCTGCTGGAAAATGAAGTCAGCATCCCCATAAAGCTTGTCTGCGGAAGGAAGCATGAAGTGCCCCAAAATCTCCTGGTAGACGGCTGTGTTGACCCTGGAAATAATGAAGCACAGTGGACCAACACCAGCAGATGACATGGCTCCCCAAATCAACACAGACTGTGGAAACTTCACACTGGACTTCAAGCATCTTGCAGTGTGTGCCTCTCCATTCTTCCTCCATACTCTGGGTCCTTGGTTTCCAATGGAGATGCAAAAGTTGCTCTCATCAGAAAAGAGGACTTTGGACCACTGAGTTACAGACCAGGTCTGTTTTTCTTTAGCCCAGGTAAGACGCTTCTGACGTTGTTTGTTGTTCAGGAGCGGCTTAACAAGAGGATCCGTCTGTGTGTGGTGGCTCTTGATGCACTGATTCCAGCCTCAGTCCACTCCTTGTGAAAGTCCCCAACACTTTTGAATGGCCTTTTCCTGACAATCCTCTCCAGGCTGCGGTCATTCTTGCTGCTTGTGCACCTTTTTTCTTCCACACTTTTACCTTCCACATAACTTTCTATTAATGTGCTTTGATACAGCACTTTGGGAACATCCAACGTCTTTTGCAATTACCTTTTGAGGCTTTCCCTCCTTATGGAGGGTGTCAATGATGGTTTTCTGCACAACTGTCAGGTCAGCAGTCTTTCCCATGATTGTGAATCCTACTGAACCAGACTGAGAGACCATTTAAAGGCTCAGTAACCCTTTGCAGGTGTTATGGCTTAATTAGCTGATTAGAGTGGGACACTGTGAGCCTAGAATATTGCACCTTTTCACAATATTCTAATTTTCTGAGATTGTGAATTTGGGGTTTTCATGAGCTGTAAGCCATAATCATCACAATTATGACAAATCACAGCTTGAACTATCTTGGTTTGCATGTAATGAGTCTATCTCATATATTAGTTTCACCTTTTAAGTTGCATTACTGAAATAAATGAACTTTTGCACAATATTCTACTGTTCGAGTTTCACCTGTATGTGCCACTTTGTGTAGTATATCACATAAAATCCCAATAAAATACATTTATGTTTTTAGTTGTAACATGACAAAATGTGGAAAATTTCAAGGGGTATGAATACTTTTTCAAGGCACTGTATATGTGACCTTTTGCTGTCAAGGCCCATTTGCCAAAGGCTGCATATATGCATACTTTGGGTGTGTGATGATGTCATGAATGACATCACTGCACACCCATTCACTAAGGAGGCTAGGCAGAGTTGTCATAGCTGTGTCCAGCCTTCCACAGAGCTGCCGATCATTGCTTAAGTGATCTATTGTTGGCTGAGTGCAGCCAGAAATAGATGATTAATAGCAGTGATCTACTGCTGAAAATCTGCTAGGGGGTCTGGATCAGATCTCCACTGATCAGATCCAGACCCCCCAAGTAGAATAGTAAAGTGAAAAAAAAAAAAAAAAAATTGTAAATAAATATAAAAATAAAAATCTGAAAAAAGTTTGTATGTGTGTGTGTAGAGCTCTCTTCTGGTTAGGTTGCTAAGTAAATTTAGATTTTTCCTGCATTGTTGTAAATGCAACAGTGACTGATAGTTAGTCTGTTTGGGGTCCCCTGAGCTTAATTATTCTGACTTTGGGCTGGGGGATTCAAATAATCAGTTGACTATTTACCATGCTCCAATCAGTCTCTGGAAGGTGTCCAGAAGGTGGCTGGGAAGGTGGTAAATGTACAGGAGACCTGAACAAGGCATTGTTTCCATCAAGGGAGGGTTCCAATTCTCCTGGAGGGCTGTTGAGAAAGAGAGATGAGGGCCTGGAGAGGATTAACTGAGAATTACATTTGCTGGAGGGCACTGCACTGAAGTCCTGGGTCTGGAAAAGGTTCTTGTTATCTCCCTCACTGGGGATATACCTGTGGATCCTGGGTGGCAGACAGCTCCTAGGTCACTGTGAGTAAAGACCTTATTGGGAACTGTTAGCTGTGTGAGTGATATAAGGGAACTAAGAGCCAGAAGTGACTTTGTGGGTGTCTGCTGTAGGGTCATATATATACTGTCCATTATTTGCTTATTTCAAAAATTCTGCTTTAGAAGATTAGAGAGAAGTTTGTCCTCCTACTGTTGTTACTGACTCTTTTGGAGTATCCTCTCCTCTAAACCGCTCTCCTGTTGAAATTCTTTAGCAATAAATACTAAAAAGACTTTCCCTAGACTGAGCCTTAATTGTTGGTGTGCGTGGGACAGTGCTTGTGTGACTGGCAGCCGCTGTACTGTTTGGGAAATCCTGGGCATATTCTTAGCAGCCCCTTTGGAGGTAAGCACTACATACAGTGCATTCATGAAGTATTCAGATCCCCTTCATTTTTTTTCAATTTTATATGTTGCAGCCTGATACTTCAGTTGTTTAAATTTATTGTTTTCTCATTAATCTACACTCAAAGTGAAAACAGAATTTTATAAATGTTTGCATTGGCTTACAAATTCAGACCCTTTGCAGCAACACTTGAAATTTAGCTCAGGTACCTCCCACGTCTTTTGTTTGTTGAGATGTATACACCTTGACTGGAGTCTATCTGTGGTAAAGTAAACTGATGGAAAGGTACACATCTTTCTATAAAAGGCCTCTGTCAGTAATGCAGTAGTAGTTGTCAGGCCAGGACTTGCTGTTTGTCTAATGTGCATGCGCACAGGCATAAGCATACAAGACAGATTGTTTGCACGTATGTGTGAGCACGTGTGCTCGAACGGCTGACAGGCAGCCTATTTAAGCCAGAATCCTGCAATGGTTCTGTACTGTATTGTCTTTAACCTTTTTCCCATGATCCAGGCTTGATGTGCATCAATGGTCCTGTTACCGGCTCAGCTCCTGTTCTGTCCTTGCTCTTGTATTATCCTTACCTGCTTATGTCTGCTATCTGTCTTTGCTATCAACCCCGGTCTGGACAACTGACCATGCTTCTGGCTAGTTTCTCTGTATCTCGCTGCCCAATTGTTGCTGACTTCTGCCTGTTCTCGGTTCTGATTCTGTGTACATCCTGATGTACATTATCCACAGAACTTGGTGCCACCACAATACATCACCAGCTTTACCTCTGCTCATCAGATACTAGTGACCTCAAGTTTCTGTTTACAGAGGCTACACCTTGGTAGTTGTGCCTTTCTTTCACCCCTGCAGTCCCCATCTCACTATCCAGGGTTGCTTGGACGGGAACTGTGTAAGAGGTCACCCTTATCATCTCGGGCTCCGCATACAGATATGTGACAGCCTCACAGCTGACAATGCATACTGTATCAGAGCAAAAGTCATGAGGTCAAAGGAACTGCCTCCAGAGCTCAGAGACAGGGTTATTGCAAGGCACACATATGGGGAAGTCTACAAAAAAAATTCTGCTGGACTGGAGGTTCCCAAGAGCACAGTGGTCTCCATAATTCTCAAATGAAAGAAGTTTGGCACAATCAGGACTCTTCCAACAGCTGGGGATAAGGACCTTAGTAAGATAAGTGACCAAAAACGCAATGGTCTGTCTGACTGAGCTCCAGAGGTCCTGTGTGGAGATGGGACTACTTTCCAGAAGGACAACCATCACTGCAGCCCTGCACTGATCTGGACTTTATGGCAGAGTGGCTAGACAGAAGCCTCTTTTTGGTGCAAAACACATGAAAGCCTGCTTGGAGTTTGCAAAAAAGCACCTGAAGGATTTCCAGACTGTGAGGAACAAGATTCTCTGGTCTTATGAAACCAAGATTGAACTGTTTGGCCTCAATTCTAAACACATGAAGAATAGTGATGGCAGAATCATGCTGTGGGGATGTTTTTCAGCAGTAAGGACTGGAAGACTGGACAGGGTTTAGGGAAAGCTGAATAGAGCAAAGTACAGAGATATCCTCATTGAAAATCTGTTCCACAGTGCTCAAGGCCTCAGACTGGGCAGAAGGTTCACCTTCCAACATGACAACGATCCTAATCACACAACCAAGACAAAACAAGAGTGGCTTAGGGATAACTCTGTGAATGTCCTAGAGTGGCCCAGCCAGAGCCCCAACTTGAACCCTATTGAACATCTTTGGCGAGACCAGAAAATGGTTATCCACCATTTTTTGTCCATTTTGACTGAGCTTGAGAGGATTTGCAAAGAAGAATGGTAGAAAATCCCTCAATCCAGGTGTGCAAAGCTTGTCACGTCATACCCAAAAAGATAGGCTTTAATTGCTGCCAAAGGTGCTTCAACAAAGTACTGAGTATAGGGTCTGAATACTTAAGTACATGTGATATTTCAGTTTTTTTTCTTTTTAATACGTTCACAGATATTTCTAAAATTCTGTTTTTACTTGGTTATTATGGGGTACTGAGTGAACATTAATGGAAGAAACTTAACCATAGTATCAGGCTGCAAATAACAAAACTGAAAAAAGTGAAGGTGCACAAATTTTAACATCATTGTATTTGCAAAACCCATCACTGAATTTATGCTTTTGTTGAAGAAGTTGTCTTTTTACATTATTTTTCTTATAATTTTGCTGTCAAATGCATTCTGAAAAATTGAAGTTCAAAGTCCAAATAATACCCTTTGGGTAAAAAATCTTGAGGGGTCTACTTTTTAAATAGAGTAATTTTGGGGTAGTTTCTGGGGTCCTGCCACTCTCGAACCACTGTAATGCAGATCAGTGGCAAAAAAACGAACATGCCAATTTTCAGCCATTAATAGCAGAAGGCCCTTCCTTGCTTCTGGACCCTGCCATGTTTACACCATGTGACTAAGACATACTTATGTGGTGTTCTCCTGTATAGGAGTAGTACTATACATTTCTTACAGCATGATTACCTACTTATATACATAAGAAACTGAAAAAAACAACTAGAAACAACAATTTTTAATTGGTTTTCATTTCATATAAAAATATTAATTACACAGGTTCAAAACCTTGTTCTAACACTTGATCTAACACAGACTGTTCAAAATGGGGTAGTTTTTAGGGTCATTAAGTATATTTTCAAAGATACAGATTATGCTGTCTTGTATGAGAAAAAAGCTATGTAAATAAAATCTAATATATACGCCATTAAACCATATATTTTTCTCATAACTTGGAAAAAAACAAGCAAATTTAGTATTGTTTCAGGGAAAAAAAACACTGTACCTCATCTTTTACATTTTTTTAATTGTTGTCGAAATCACCAGAAAATCGCGTTTTTATCATTTTCACTATTTTTTTCCTACACAATTTAAAGTATAGTATCAAAAGAAAGTACTATCTGTCCCCGAAAAACTGTGAAGTCTGGCTAGGATGACTGAAAAAAAGCAGCAATTATAAGACAATCAGTTACAATCATGTCCAAAACTTGAAAAAAAATTGGGATTTATGGGTATTGCCATGGGTTAAAGGTGCTAGGACTCAAGTGGTTAAACAGCATTCCAGAATGCATTCCAGTGGGCCAGTTTTACAGGATCAAAAAAAAATTTACATTAAAGAACAAGGCAAGCCATAGTTAGCAGGAAAGAAATTTGCTAAAATCCCTCATCAGCATAGCCAGTGTTGATAGGGGAATCCCTCCCACAGCACTATAGTGTTCTGTCGGTGAGGAGCCTTTCTGGTCAGCAGAGCATTATGATTACTGCAAGCCTCTATAACCACCGGCAGTAATCACATGTAAAAAATCCAACAGGTTGGTTGTATTGAAGTTGATCGATGGATGTTTAGCGACCTCAGTGTTTATTACTTCCAAAACACACAGGTCTCAGTACAATCCAGTTTGTGAACTGATCTGCTGATGAGGTTTGGCTATAAGGCCCAGTTCATACTTGAGTAAGCAATTTGGTGCTCCACCAGAAGTGCTTCAGTGCCTTAGGCCTGGTTCACACTAGTTCATTTGAATGGGGTGCTATTTTACGCAAGAAAAAGGTGCATGGGCCTTTTCAAAAACGCATCTGCAGGGAAACCGCATGCTCTTTTTGACCATGTGATTTCCTTGCAGTTCCCATCATGCTGAGAGCTGAAATGCATGGATGTACCATTCAGAATAGAGCAGCGCGATTTGGCTGTGGACGGTTGCGGGTGAAGGAACAGGTGTGATTCCTGCAACCAGCCTACAAAGTTTGAACCCAGCCTGATACAATGATTTAATTATAATCAAAGATGCCCATTCATACCTGAGTGTAGGGTCCCCTAAAGTTCATCACTTGAAAAAGCTCCTTTTCGAGATGGAGTCGTATGTTTTAGCCCAAATAGACTTCAATGGGAGTGCGCAAAAAACACATGAAAACATGTGTATGCACATTTTTTGCATGTTTTCTTGCCATGTAATTAGCTTCTTATTGCCTAAAAATAATTGTAAAACATTTCAAGCAAAGGGCAAAAATGCTAAAAATGCACAGAAAAAAAAGGACCAGAAATGCTCAGCTCAAGTGTGAATGGGGCCTAACGCATATTTGCAGTGTGACTAATATATGCTGTTGACGGAAAAATAAGACTGGGGAGAATACTCAATGGCATATATATCTGGCTGAATATCTGGTCTCATGACACTGATATGCACAGGTCATCTATTTTTATTAAAGTGTTTTTTTACTGTGTTTTTATACCTTCTTGTAATGTCCTCTGGGAGCTCCCAAACCTTTCCTTTTCCCACTCACTTCCATTTACTTCAAACGAGCAGTGCATGATAGCTGGAGTCATGCGCTCTACTCGATGCACATTCAAAACCCATAGTCCATAGTCCCTAGTCCATCTTGGGAGTGAGCAAGAGAGTGTAACTACGTTCCTACATAAAGTGAGACCATGGAGAATGAACATAGCCACCCTCTAACATGAAGTCAGATCACAGCAGCAAAAAAAAAAAAAGGAATCTAGAGATTTGGAGAAGACAGAAAGCAACAAAAAGCACTTTTTAAAGTTAAGAATACATACTTGAATAGATTTCTTTTTCTTTTTAAACCAGAGTCTAGTGTCACTTTAGGGAAACAATTAGCATTAGCAATTCCCATATTTTCATTTTAACAGATTCCATTTAAAGTGCTAGTAAACCCTTACATGCACCCTGTTAAGTGATTGGCCTCAGGTGATACACAGAAATGAAACAAATCCTCCTACACAAGTTGTACCTGTTTATCTGCGGTATTCTCTTCTCTACATCCGTTAAAAGTGCAGAATTTACAAAGCTTGTCTGAGAGCTCAGAAAAAAGGGGGTAGGGAGCTGAAATTACTCAGTCAGGAGAGCTCTGAGCGCTGATTGAAGGAAAGAGACCCCCCTCTACACAGCTCACAGGAACAGAGCTCAGGTTGTTAATCTGCCAGAGGTCCCCCCCACCCACCCACCTTTTTTCTCTTGGTGTCAGGAAAACTTGTCAAAAGTGACTTATGCAGATAGCAGATAAACGAAGCAGCAGAGAGCAATGACACTTAGTGCTCTGGATTGCGACAAGTACATACCATAGAGGGATGTGCTTTGTTCATAATTCATGTATGAGGTTTACAACCACTTTAAAACTAAGAATAATTGACATCTGCAGTAATTGCAGGATTCCCATTCTCACATATGCAGTTCATTGTACATTCTAAAGAAGTTTGTGAACAGAAGGGTAAGACTTTTTTTTTTGCAAGATGATACAGTTGCAGTTTCAGTCAAATGGGATTTAAAAATTACAGTGACATGATAAAATAAAGGTCCTGATCCTAGTGTTAAATGTGTGAACTGAGACCATAGCACATCGCCTCTGCAATAACAAGCTTCCCTGCTTGCAACATTTTTTCTAAGGCAAAGTTCCACTTTACGAAACCCGAATACAGTGTGATAATATTTTGGGTTTACCTACACTTTAAAACTTTCTTCTGAAAGGACCTGGAAAGTAAGAATTAAGTCAGAATTCCTGATCTGAATACATCTTTTAGACCATTGACTCGGAAAGTATAGGAGTTGATTTACCAAAGTCAAATAGACTGTTCAGTTTGCAAGGGAAGTTGCACTTTGCAAAGGAATTTGCCCCAGAGTTTAGTGAATGACATGAAGCTCCACTGACTTCAATCATCTAATCATATGCAAGCAAAATGCTATTTTTTAAATTTTCCTTACACATGACTGGGTATGCTTTGTAAAATGAAATTTTCACCACATTCACTAAGCTGTAGCGAAACCTCCCTTGCAAAGTGAACAGCCTATTTGCTTTTAGTAAATCAACACCACTGAACCAAGATAGAAACATTGACAGATAGGCAACCTTTTCAGATAGAGGTTGGCTACTGTATGCTTCTCCTATGGCCAAAAATGCATTGAATTACCCTAAAATACCAGTAGAGGGTAGTCAAGTTGTGTTATTGTGATATATACTGCTTGCAGAGAATTTATCACCATCTTGGCCAGTATATACAATTAAATGAATGCTCACAACAGCTCAGTGTAAGCCTATAAAATTATTTAATGGCTAATCGTTTCACATCATTTTCCGTAATTCCATATTCTTCATAAACAACAGTGTTGCCAAGCTAAGGTGTACGTTTATCAAACGGTAAATTACCGCTGCTGAGCTCACCGCTCTCTTCCGAGTGCCTGTTTATGAAGCGGTGTAGATCGCATCTCCTAACGAGGAGTGAAGCAATCTACAAATGCTTTGAACACTGGCTACTGTTACTGTAAACTTGCAATAGACATATATATATATATATATATATACACACAATTTTTATATATATATATATATACTGTATATACAGTATATATATATATATACATATACTATATTGCCCAGCCCTCCAAATCATTGGATTCCAATCACCTCCGTGGCCACAGGTGTATAAAATCAAGCACCTAGGCATGCAATCTGCTTCTACAAACATTTGTGAAAGAATGGGTCACTCTCAGAAGCTCAGTGAATTCAAGCGTGGTACTGTGATAGGTTGCCATCTGTGCAAGTACATCTGTGAAATTTTCTTCCTACTAAATATTCCATGGTCAACTGTTATAACTATTATAACAAAGTGGAAGCAACTGGAAACAATAGCAATTCAGCCACAAAGTGGTAGGCCACGTAAATTCACAAAGCGGGGTCAGTGCATGATGAAGTGCACAGTGCACAGACATCGCCAACTGTCTGCAGAGTCAATAGCTAAAGACCTCAAAACTTCAGGTGGCCTTCAAATTAGCATAACAACAGTACATAGAGAGCTTTATGGAATGAGTTTCCATGGGCGAGCAGCTGCATCCAAGCCTTACATCACCAAGTGCAATGCAAAGTGTTGCATTCAGTGATGTAAAGCATGCCGCCACTGGATTTTAGAGCAGTGGAGACGTGTCCTCTGAAGTGACCAATCACGCTTCTCTGTCTGGCAATTCGACAGATGTGTCTGGGTTTGGCGGTTGCCAGGAAAACTGTACTTGTCTGACTGCATTGTGCCAAGTGTAAAGTTTGGTGGAGGGGGGATTATGGTTTGGGGTTGTTTTTCAGGGGTTGGGCTTGGCTCTTTAGTGCCATTGAAGGGAACTCTTAAAGCGTCAGCAAACCAAGACATTTTGGACAATTTCAGGCACCCAACTTTATGGAAACATAAAGTTGAGGATGGCCCTTTCCTGTTCCAACATGACTGCGCACCAGTGCAAAAAGGGTCCATAAAAACATGGATGAGCGAGTTTGGGGTGGAGGAACTTAACTGGCCTGCACAGAGTCCTGACCTCAACCTGATAGAACACCTTTGGAATGCATTACAGCGGAGCCTGTGAGCCAGGCCTTCTCATCCGACATCAGTGCCTGACCTCACAAATGCACTTCTGGAAGAACGGTCAAACATTCCCATAGACACACTCCTAAACCTTGTGGACAGCCCTCCTAGAGGAGCTGAAGCTGTTATAGCTGCAAAGGGTGGGCCAACTCAATATTAAACCCTACTGACTAAGACTGGGATGCCATTAAAGTTCATGTGTGCCTAAAGGCAGATGTCCCAATACTTTTACCAATATACTGTGTATATATATATATATATATATATATATATATATATATATATATATATAGTGTGCGAGGATTGTATCCTTCTTATATTGAACTGTATTGTTCCTGTATTGTCGCCCGTTATATTGTAAAGCGCTGAGCAAACTGTTGGCCCTATATACATCCTGTATAATAATAATATAAATATATATATTATATTATATTGTGTTCTGAACTACTATAGGTTTTTGGGGGGTTTGTGAAAGGCAGGGGGCTTTTCCACTGACTTAGGGATTTGATTGAGTCAAAAAACTTCCTCCTTCCTCCTCAGTTCTCCAGTGATTCTCTCTTTTCTCCCCAATTCTCCACTTTAGGGCTGGAGAATCTGGAAGGGTGGATTCTCACAGATGGCAAGTGAAGGGCTGACATCACACCTTCATAAACTGGCCATTTCTGTGTCTGTCAGTGACAGATTCTCAGTGTGCTGAGAAGATCAGCGGAGAACATGTTGTTGAGAACATCTGTTTCATAAACCGCTAATGAACTGAGATGAGTGGCGATCCTTAGGATCAAAGCTCATCTCAGTTTCATAAATGGACACCTAAGTCAAAGGGCCTGTGTACACAAGCTTTTGATCATGTCAGAACCATTTTTCTCCTCATGCATGTCAAGGGGAATGCAGAAGCATTCCTGTACAAATCACATACGATTCTGTGCGGTGCGATTTGAGCCATTCATTCTGTATGGCTCAGATCGCACCCATGCGTTCCAATTTCAGCAAATCGCACTACATTTTGCGAGCTATTTCAGGGTGTCAGTAATTTAACATTGACACCCACAGCAGATTGCATGACTCCCATGTGATTTCAACGCGGTGTGGGAAATGCACAGGATTGTGTTTCGCGCTTCACATGTATGTAAACCTAGACTTAAGTGGAGTGCCAGATACATACAGGGAGATATCTGGTAAAAATCCATGCAAATTGTGCAGAAAAAAACTCTAAAACTAAACATTTCTACAGTTTAGTCTAGTTGAAGCTGGCCCACAGATAGTACTGATACACTCTACTTTGCCTCATAAGCACGTCCTCCTCCTTCCTACATGTTTCAGCTTAGAGGAGAGGCTTCATCAGGGGACCCACTTGCTCTGTTGGGAGGATCCCCTTGAAAATTTGGTTTTGGAGCATGGATGAACAAAGTGTTTTGATGTTTATTGACCTGCCATCATTAAAAAAGATCTAGCATTCTGGAGCTCACTGACCTTCACATCTGACTTTCTGCTGACAAGATAGATAACAAACCTGGTAAGAACTGAGCGATCAAAGACTGCTGATCATTCAGTGTTCAGTTAGCAGGGACCAGTGACTCTCAGGATCTCTGCTTTGCCCCTCCAGCACTCACTGGAGTGCTGGGCTGTGGAGGGGACAGGAGCAGCTGACTCAAGCTCTTGGCAGCTTGCTGAGAGACTGAGCTAGCTGCCTGGGTGGATCCCGACTGTAAAGTCAGAATTGATCCAGAGTCTGGACTGGCTGAGTGACATCAGCAGACAGCTAAAAACAGTTAAAAACGGGTCACAGGAGTGCAGAATGAACTGCGCTGCTGTGATTCATAGAAGAAGTATAGCCAAAAAAAGCTTTGGCCATACTTTTCCTTCAAAGCCTAAATTTAGTCACAAAAGTAGTTAAAAAAATCAGTACAAGGGACATTACTTACAGTTAATTAAGTATATCCCTTTTTACTGACAGCTGCAGAATTAGTTGAAATCTTCCATTCTCAGATCCTCCCTACCCAGATGCAGTAATCTTCCTATGCGGCAAGGTTTAATAGTGCTGAGGGACTTGGTATATGCATTTATAAAGAGTACCAACTTTATCCACCCTTTCCAGCCAACTCCGTACTAATCAGTAGCTTTTGTGAATGAAATGCAGTATATGAATGGAAGAGGCAGATCTTTCACTCATCTGCCCATTCTCCATTTATAGATCACTTTTCATTCATAGAAGCTGTAATACTACTTCTATGAATTGAGAAATGGGGCAGAAAGGGTGGACATAATTGGCATTCCTGATGAGCGCATATGACAGGTCCCTCAGCTCTATTACCCCTGCCACACTGGAGGATTACAGTGGGAGTATGAGCCACTGAATTATTTTGGATTAACTGTCTGTCCCGAGCCCGCCTTGGAAGCCCAACCCCTGCTGACACCACCTTAAACCTTAGACCAGGAGGACCCCCTGGCTTGAAACCATAAAAGTAGATGCACACAGTTTAGAGTGATTGATATTCTGGTTATATTAAGGTCAGAATGTATAGAGTGCAAACACAACAAAATGACAGTAGTATATGAGCGCAGAAATAAAGTTAAACTCTTAAAAGATTCAACCAAGTGTTGCAACACAGTACCACTTTATTCAACTCTTAAATGTCCTGCAAATCAGAATTTAAACTGCAGCCCCAGATCTGAGATGTTTCTCCCCAAATGAACTGGAAAGAAATATAAAATTATCAGACTAACTCACATTTGGGCTGTCAGTCACTGGTGGCTGGGGTTTACTCTGGATGAGGACTCTTGGATTAGATGTATCAATGTCCCTTTGTTTGTTTTGTTTAGCACAGAGGTGTCCAATCTTCTGTGTGCTTGATGGGGCATTAGTTGGTACACATAGAAGTTCAGATCTTTCAAGGTGTAAAAGCAAGGTTCCCTCAAGATAGTGTAACACAGAAAAAAAGGGAGCTCCTCCTTTAAGTGATGTTGTATTTTGATGATCTCTCTTTAACACACAGAATAAGGTCTGAGATTAAACTGAGGTTGTAGAAAGGTGCGTCCAACAACCTTCCCCACACACCTGCTCTCTGGCTCTAACCATCCACTTCCTGCCTTCTGGTTCCCGGGCTTCTGTATTTATATGCTCCCACTCCTTAGCCAGAACCTCTGGTAAATGTAGCCTGTTCACTTGTTATCTAACAGCAAATTCCTGCTACCTGCATTCAAGTCCAACAAGGCTTTTCTTCAACAGAGTCTGTATGACTGAACCACAGGACACTGCCATCCTGTGTTTACTTAACATCCTGCAACCAATATTACTGCAGGGTGTTACAGGAGGATCAGATGGGAGAAGATTTTAAGTAACTCTGCAGCCATCAGCACAAGGGACACATCACATTGACTGTAAGTAATGTCCAATGTGCTGATTTTTTTTAAAAACATTTTTGACTAAATTAAGGCTTTAATTCTATGCTGATGGAGATATAATGCTATACTGAATGGCTGGTATTAAATACTAGAACAAGAAACCTTTCTATGCAAAATGGGTTAAAAAATACCCAAACTTTTAAGGCAATGCAAGAATGTATTTTTTATTGTTGTATGCTGATGTATTTGTACTTAAAGTAGAACTATAGGCAAAACTTTTTTTTATTTGATAGAGCAAGGGAGGGTTATAACCATCTGTGGCCCATTGTGGAGATTTACCTTCACTTCCTGTCCCATAGCTAAACAGGAAGTGAGAGAAAATCCCTGCAAATTAGGGAACTTTCTTGAGGACCCCCAGGTCTCCAGAACTAGTGTTCCCATTGGAAGATTTTCCCTCTATTCCTTTTCTGGGGACAACCCAAAATTTGGGATTTTCTTTTACATTCACTTTCAATGATATTGGTAAACAGGATAAATAACGAGTGTGAATCTCCTAAACCGGGTGCAGACAATAAAAACTGACAAGCATTCTAATCCCTCTCCACTCTAACCAAAACTAAAAAAAAGTTTTGCCTTTAGTTATACTTTAAAGGGAAACATATGTTTACTTAAAGAGGAATTCCAGCCCCCTGTAATGTAGCCCACCTCCCTCTGGCATGTGGACATACAGTATGTGCTGAACTGATTTGTGTTAGTATTTCCAGCACATGCGCATAAAAGCCAAGATCTGGGACTTCTGTACCTGCTCTGTCTTTACGCATGTGCTGGAAACCCCCCATGCATGTCGAGATCAAAGTCCTGGGGCATATGTGCACATGTGAAGTATCCGGTGGCATACATCAAACTGGGGCAAGTGACATGCAGCACAAGGTTGGAAAACGTAAAAAAAAAAAAATCTAATTGTGGGAGAGGGAAAGGGGATAAGGTAGACAAAAATAAGTTGTTTTAAATGGTGAAGATCTGCTATAACCTCCTGCTGACAACATAATGCATTTGCATCAATGAGGTCTGAGGCTTCTGTGCTGAGAGCGTGGTCACTGCGGGCTCCCAGCACAGTGACTGAGCTCTCACAGACAGCTCCCTGTCTCGGTTTATCATTGGGAGACAGCAGGATGGTCTTCTGATCATGTGATCACTCGAAAAGCTAATCATGTGATTGGGAAGTCAGTCCTGTCTCTCAGCATTATGGTTCACTTAAAGGACTGCCTTAAAGCATCAGGAAGGGGTTAAACCAAATACATATTTAAATGTGTTTTTGCTTGTGTGAAAGGGGATTGTGGCTTGTTTTCAAGCACCACATGTGGGCAACACATGTTGCTCTAGGTGTAACAGAAAAATGCATCTTATTAGAGTTGCTGGGTTTTGAATTTTTATCCCAATTGAGTGAGGATAAATAATATCTAAATAATTTAGTTTATATTTTTATTGTGACAATAAATAGTTATGTGAGTTAAAACTACAATTAAAGGCAAAATTGTTGTATAGCTAAGAAGGGATGCACAATGCAAGCATTTGAGGGCAGCAACTTATTCTAATTAGACCTCAGAGTAGAACACTTTTGAATAACTTCCAGGCCTGGGCTAGCAGTGTGGAGGTTCATGGGAAAGTCTAATTTGTCAGGGCATAATAAGGTGCTGGTTTGAACATCTTGTGGAATGTTCAGCCTTACTGTGCCCAGTTTTAGTGAAATACCTATGTACGCATTAGAAGATAACATTTCACACTAGGTTTCCAGTTCAGAGTTAGCGATGATTTTTTTAACTGATTATTTTTGCCTGGGCCCAGTAAATTTAAGTGAAATGTACCTAAAAGGACCAGTCTGCTTTGTATTTCAGAACATGCTTTTTAAAGAATAATTAAAGGTAAAAAATTTTTATAAACCCTCATCTTGTAAAACAACCCATTCAGTTTAAAATAGAAATGGAAGGCAAAACATTTGTGCATAGATATAAAAAACATTATAATTACCTCTTTTTCCTTTTTTGTAAGTGATCACATCACCTCTGTTCTCAGCTGCATAAGGAGCTGCACGAGCTAGGGGAGGAGAAACAACAGCACATGGATCTTCCCAGGGAATACAAAAAGCTGGAGAAGCCGGAAACTCGAAAATCCTAATGAAAGCTTTCTTAGTGATACAGGAGTGACATATTTCACATAAAGGAAGCAATACAAAGAGAACAGGATACTTTTTTTCATATAAGTACAACAGGCATATATCATGAATATGAAATGTTTGGTTTATATATTCTTTAACCACTTGAGCACTAGCCTGTACAGTATGTACTTATTTATTACCAGACAATGTTTCATGTTTTCAGTGCTGTGACAGTTTGACTGCAAATTCCTTGGTCATGCAATAGTGTACCCAAGAGAATTTTATATTCTGAAACAGAGTTTTCTTTTGCTGATAATTCATAACCATTAAATGTTTTATTTATTACTATATATATGGAATAACACCATCATTTTAGTGGGAAAAACATTTTCCTTACTTTCCATAATAAAATATATTTAAAAATGTGAAGACCTTAAAAACACCCCCAAAACAATCCCTTTTTGGAAAACACACACCCCAGTGTGTTTTCATTTTTTGACACAATGTTTTCGAAATGGAGAAACATGCTGTTTTTGAGGCATATAAATAGTTACTTTACCCCACACCATTTTTACAGTTATGAGAGGAGAATCCAGGTAGACTTACCTACCTGGGTTGTGTGCACTATCCTCCTGCCATAGGACACTCACTTTTCCAGCTACATTCTTCATAACATCAATCAAATGCAAACTATTCACTAGGAGCCACCTTTAAAACAGTGACAGTAGATGGGTGGAGCTGGGAACTTGCCACAAGTGGCCAGCATCTTTAGGACAAGAGGTGATTTATCCTACATGCCTCAATGCAAAACTGAAACATTAGTGTTGGCAGGAGAAGCCTTTAAAATATGGAGATTGGTAGACACAATGCATTATTAATTTAAAAGTCATACACAGAAGGAGGAGGAAGTGAGGGGGTTAACGTACAGGTTACATGCAGTGGGAGAATGGAGATCAGGGGGTACATTTGAAGACTTGCAGGATAAACAATAGAGGTCACATACAGAAAGAGGATGGAGGCGAGATGGATGAGGGAAGGGGGGTATGAAAGGGTTAAAAAACAATCCCACAATCAAATTAATTAAAATCCACCACCTTAAATCTGCTGGTGTTTGCTGCCTATGAAAGATCCTCTATTCATTGAATTTTCCTCCCTTCATTGTGAGAGGGAGGTGAGGGATCACAAATGTAAACAGAAGCAGTGATGAAATTTGTGAGTGATGTAATTGGCCCTCACAGGTATCACGAGGTACTGAGCCACTCTGATTGGCCCTGAACAGGGAAATTTACCAAAACTAGAGCAGTCAAAATTTGGAGCAGCTGCGCATAGTAACTAGTCAGTTTCTGTCTTGTTCAGTTAAGCTTTGAAAATGGAATCTAATTGGTTGCCATGCACAGCTGCTCCAGATTTTGTCTTCTCCAGTCTTCACAAAGCTCCTTCACTGTGTCTGGAATCTGAGCTGTCAAATGACTGCCTGCCCTTGTGTGTTTTCTGCAGTGTTGTTTTTAAACAACACTCCAGAAATACATGTCCACCTCTGCCATTTTCTTACAATATGGCAGTAGAGGTGGTGGTTAAAGGTTCAATTTAAAAAACGATACAATTGCACGACTATGTTGTGGATATGTGCAAATATACTGTAATGAAAAAAAATTACATTTGCTTTCCCTTTGTCCTCAATATGTAAATTTGCATCTCCATTCCTGGAATATAAATCCTAGTTCTGCTTGGGGAGATAAAGAAGAAGAGTAAGGCCTTGTGCACAAAACCGTACAGGGGCTGTACAGAATGCAGAGCTTATGTAATGGAATCTCTGGGACCTGCTGCCCCTACCTGCAACCTTCCATTGAGATGCATTGGAAGATGTGCATTACTGTATGTAGTCATGCACATAGGGTTGCGTAAAGCATCCATATGCATGTCGGCAGGTGAAGCCTGCAGTATTTCCTCCTGCCTTAAAGTGGCACTGTGCTGTTTCTTAAGACTGGCAGGAGCCCATTGAGGGAATAATTGTCTCCTGCTATGGGCTCCAAGCAGCCATCTTGGGGAGGATGGCAAATCTATTGGATACCGAAATTCCGTGCGATTTGGGCAGCAACCTTAACTGAGGTTTCCATAAACAGTGGAATTGTGCATCATTTGGTGTGACTTCATTGTGGGAGTAAGATAGGGACAGAGCCCTCACTGATTAGGGAGATAGTAGGAGTAGCATTATGGAGAAGTACAGTACCTGCTGAGGAGGGAAAGAGTAGGTCTCCCTTTTACAGAATATCTCAGTCAGCTTCCTGGAACAGACTCCCACTAGCAGCCAGATAACAAGGGCATTTGGGGATCATAGTGTGAACAATCTATAGTCTTCTACTAGGAAAATGATCCTTAGGCATTCTGTGGTATGTAGTGCCATTGCGGTAATGTTACTATTGGAAAGTGCCTTGTGGATAAACAGTGCCCTCTTCTGCCTGAAGAAGTGTATGACCTGTAACATACTGTGTGTAGTGCTATTTCTGTACTATTACTATTGGAAAGTGACTTATGTCTTGAAGAAGTATATGACCTTCAACATACACTATACAGTGGGGAAAATAATTATTTGATCCCCTGCAGATTTTGTAGGTTTGCCCACTTACAAAGAAATGAAGGGTCTATAATTTTTGTCATGGGTGTATTTTAAATGATAGAGACAGAATATCAACTAAAAAAAAACAAAGGATACAAATGTTATAAATTGAGTTGCAGTTCAGTGAGTAAAATAAGTATTTGATCCCCAAGCAAAACATGACTTAGTACTTGGTGGAGAAACCATTGTTGGCAAGCACAGAGGTAAGATGTTTCTGGTAGTTGGTTACCAGGTGTGCACAAATCTCAGGAATTTTGGTCCACTCTTCTTTACAGATCTTCTCTAAATCCTTAAGGTTTCTTGGCTGTCGCTTGCAACTCGAATTTTCAGCTCTCTCCATAAATTTTCTATAGCATTAAGGTCTGGAGACTGGCTAGGCCACTCCATGACCTTAATGTGCATTTTCTTGAGCCATTCCTTTGTTGCCTTGGTGGTATGTTTTGGGTCATTGCATGCTGGAAGACCCATCCACGACCCATCTTCAGTGTTCTGGCTGAAGGAAGAAGGTTCTCATCCAATATTTTAGTCGGCCTGTACCTGTAGCAGAGAAACAGCCCCAAAGCATAATGTTTCCACTTTCGTGCTTGACTGTAGGGATGGTGTTCTTAGGGTCATAGTCAGCATTTTTCTTCCTCCACACACGGTGAGTTGATTTAATGCCAAATATCTCAATTTTGGTCTCATCTGACCACAGCACTTTCTCCCATTCCTTTTCTGAATAATTTAGATGTTAATTGGCAAACTTCAGATAGGCCTGTACATGTGCCTTCTTGAGGAGGGGGAACCTTGCAGCTGCTGCAGAATTTCAATCTATGGCGGCGTATTTTGTTTCCAGTGGTTTGTTTGGTGACTGTGGTCTCAACTGCTTTGAGATCATTCACAATTCACACTCCTTCCGTGTAGTTCTGGGCTGATCCCTCACTTTTCTCGTGATCATCTTTACCCCATGAAGCGAAACCTTGCATGGAGCTCCAGACCGAGGGCGATTAATGGTTATTTTGTATTTCTTCCATTTGTGAATAATCGCTCCAACAGTTGTCTCCTTCTCACCAAGCTTCTTGCTGATGGTCTTGTAGCCCATTCCAGCCTTGTGCAGGTCTACAATCTTGTCCCTGACATCCTTTGACAGCTCTTTGGTCTTGCCCATGGTGATGGTGAGGTTTGAATGGAAGAAAGAGATTCCGTGGACAGGTGTCTTTTGTACACATAATGAATTGTCCTTAGGAGCACCTTCTTAAATTGACTAATCTGTGTACCACATAAGCACATAACCAGTCTGTGGGAGACAGAATTTTTTTGGGTTGGTAGGGGTTCAAATACTTATTTTACTCACTGAATTGCAGCTCAATTTATAACATTTGTACCATGTGTTTTATCTGGATTTTTGGTTGATATTTTGTCTCTATCATTTAAAATACACCTACGATAAAAATTATAGGCCCTTATTTTCTTTGTAAGTGGGCAAACTTAAAAAATCTGCAGGGGATCAAATAATTAATTTCCCCACTGTATTGCCAAAAGTATTCGGGTACCCCTCCAAATCATTGGATTCAGGTGTTCCAATCACCTCCATGGCCACATGTGTATAAAATCAAACACCTAGGCATGCAGACTGCTTCTACAAAAATTTGTGAAAGAATGAGTCGTTCTCAAGAGCCCAGTGAATTCAAGCGTGGTACCGTGATAGGTTACCACCTGTGCAATAAGTCCATCCATGAAATTTCCTTGCTACTAAATATTCTACATTCAACTGTTAGTGGTATTATAACAGAGTGGAAGCAACTGGGAACAACAGCAACTCAGCCACGAGGTGGAAGGCCACATAAAATGACAGCAGGATCAGTGCATGCCGAAGAGCACAGTGCGCAGAAGTCGCCAACTGTCTCCAGAGTCAATAGCTAAAGACCTCCAAATTTTGTGTGGCCCTCGGATTAGCACAACAGTGCGTAGAGAGCTTCATAGAATGGATTTACATGGCCGAGCAGCTGCATCCAAACCTTACATCACCAAGTGCAATGCAAAGCGCCAGATGTAGTGGTGTAAAGCACGCCACCACTAGACTCTAGTGCAGTGGAGACATGTTCTCTGGAGTGACCAATCACGCTTCTCTGTCTGGCAATCGGATGGATGTGTCTGGGTTTGGTGGTTCCCAAGAGAACGGTACTTGCCTGACTGTATTGTGCCAAGAGTAAATTTTGGTGGAAGGGGGATTATGGTGTGGGGTTGTTTTTCAGCGGTTGGGCTTGGCCCCTTAGTTCCAGTGAAGGGAACTATTAAGGCTTCAGCATACCGAGACATTTTGGACAATTTCATGCTTTAAACTTTGTGGGAACGGTTTAGGGATGGCCCCTTCCTGTTCTAACATGACTGCGCACTAGTGCACTAAGCAAGGTCAGTAAGGACATGGATGAGCGAGTTTGGGGTGGAGGAACTTCACTGGCCTGCACAGAGTCCGGACCTCAACCCGATAGAACACTCTTGGGATGAATTAAGAGCAGAAACTGTGAGCCAGGCCTTCTCGTTCGACATCAGTGCCTGACCTCACAAATGCACTTGTGGAAGAATGGTCAAACATTCCCATAGACACACTCCTAATCCTTGTGGAGAGCCTTCCCAGAAGAGTTGAAGCTGTTATAGCTGTAAAGGGTGGGCCAACTCAATGTTGAACCCTACAGACTAAGACTGGGATACCATTAAAGTTCATGTGCGTGTAAAGGTAGGCGTCCTAACATTTTTGCCAATATAGTAGTGTATATAGTGCTATCGCTGTAATATTACTATTTTAAACTGATTTGGAGTTAAACAGTGTCCTCCTCTGTCGATAGAAGTGTATGACCTGTGACATATGTAGTGCTATTTCTATATTACTATTGGAAAGCGACTTGTGGGTAAAGAGTGCCCTCTTCTGTCTGAAGTGTATGAGCTTTAACATATGTGGTGCTCTTGCTGTAAATTGTCTTGATTCTGTGAACAGTCATTTTCTACAGTATAGATAAAGTTTAAAGTGTTACTAAGCCCAGGACCCTGTATTCACTATATCCGGTCTCCCACAGTACACAGAACATGGAAATGCAATTATTTTAGTAAATATATACTGCTAAATACCTTTCCTCATCAGAAGTTAGAGCTGTCTTGTGACTTGTATCAGTGTCCAGCTGAGAACATGTTAAATCTTGTAGGAGGAGTTTTCATTCTGCTCTAAGAGGGTGCAGAACCCCTGACCTCTGTCTGAATGGTGCTGATTGGCCCTGTGCTGATCACATGCACTCTCCCAAGAAAAAAATCCCTCTCTAGCAATACACACCAAACTGAGCATGTGCAGAGTGACTCCACACGATTTGTCTTATCAGGAGATAAAGAGGGGGACACTGGAAGAAGGGGAGGATCAGAGAAGTCAGGATCAAACAGCATTTTTACATAATGCAGAGGATTAACCCCTTAGGTTCCACAGTGAGTATAACAAGCATGCTTTACTGCATATACAGACTGATTTTACTGTTGTGGGTTTAGTAACACTTTAAGTATCCACTTGTGTTTACTCATTTCTTGGGTACACTGGTTAGGCCTCATCTACATGCCCACTGATGTATGTTTCAAACATACACTGTGTGAGGCATTCCAGCACCTTTTTTTTATCTCAACGGTATGTTATTTTTTATGAGTGTTGCAGATCCCATATGTACAACTCCATCTGGCACCTAAAGCAGAGATTCACATTTGTAGAATGCCAAGGGATGTCAGGTTTTATCTATTTTTGTGTGATTTCATGCAAGAGGAGGATGGGAAACTACACAGACATACTGGATTTTTTATATATCACTGCAGCTTAGGGGCTGCTAGAGACATATGGATCGGAAAAGACTGGTTCGTTATTTGTCTAAAACAGTCGTGTTATGTTAAACTGATTAGGAATTTAAAGTACATCTTAAGGCTTATTTGCACAGGCATATGCATATTTTCTGCATGAATGCAGGATCTTGCTAACAAAGTTAGCAGAACATACTGCATTAAATTTATACCTAAAGTACTTGCATACAGCAGTTAGACCCATACAGTTCTTCTAATAACTTTACACGTGTGTGTATATACACATTTAGATGTGTTTGTGCACATACATGTGAATGTTTTCTTTTGTAGACGCAGCTGTGTGTGTATGGCCCCATTAATTCACAGAGTACTGTGTTTATATGTGTACAAACCTTTATGATGTATGCTTTAGACACCAGTGGGAATAAGCCCTAAAATTAACACTTTTCAAGGTCACCAGGATGAATAGAGTGTGAATCTACCCAGCGGGGACATGGACAATAAAAATTTGACAGAGTTTCTCTTCTCTATTCTATATAAATCTAAAAATAAAACATGTAGGCTTTAGATATAGAGACTGCAGTGTGTAGTTTTTTTGTAGATTAGTCTGGTACTAACTGATAACCTATACCTATGATATGTTTTATTACGCTGTCAAATATGCGCAGACCCTATATAGGTATAGCTGTTATAAGCATAAACATCTGCATTTGGCTAACAGTTTATAATCTATGTTTATAATGTTTTATTCATGCTCTTTTAATATATACACATCTGTTTCCAAGAAATGTACTAAAAATTCAGTTTATAAGTAATCCAGACACTTTAAAGGGAGCTCTGGAAAAGCTCTGCTACTCTTCTGTGCACTGGGGGAGGATGGAGAGGTATCTCAGCAGCTCATACAGATTTATTTAATCAGGCAGTGAGCAAAGTCAAAAGTGTAAAACCAACTAGAATTAATTTTTCAGTGATAAGAAACCTAACTGATCATGCTGGGCTACTGCATTTTACTTTTTCTACAGTTTAAAATAAGCCTACAATTCAGTAACCAGCTGTAAAATATCCATGTACTTACCAGGGCCACATAACTTCTGTTTTGATAAATGGATCTCCAGGATACCCCTGAAAGCCTCGGAATCCAGAATTAATCTAAAATGCAAACTTTCCTGAAAACTAAAATAACAAAAAAACAATCGCCCTTGGGTCAAAAACAAACTCTTAAAGTTTAAAAAACCCTAAAACATAAAAACAGAGGCTGACACAATGTTGCAGGGTACAGTGTATGAATTTAGCACTGCACTTCTGAATCCATTTCCTTAAAACTAGCCCTTAAAATGTAGTTAGAGCATACCCTGGATTCTGCATAACCATCTCTGGATTTAAACAGAATCCCTTTGGGCTTTGGCATTGAACGCAGTGGTGCAGTGCTTGTTCAGGGTTCTCTGCAGACACTGTGGGGTTTATTTACTAAAGCTGGAGAGTCCAAAATCAGACTCCCTTCTGCATAGAAACCAATCAGCTTCTAACCTCAGCTTGTTCAATGAAGCTTTGGCAATGAAACCTGGAAGCTGATTGGTTTCTATGCAGAAGGGAGTCTGATTTTGGACTCTCCAGCTTTAGTAAATAAACCCGTGCATCAGAATAATCTTCTGCCGAACAGGGTGTGCTTAATGCCAAGAGCAGGAGGAGAAGAGAAAGCACCAGGGCCATCAAAGATTTCTTTGCCAGATAAGGGTTGCAGTTTTCCACCAATGTTTAAGCCCACCACTAGGCACTATTGTTCCTCTTTATTCTCCATTGGGCACTGTTGCTCTTCCCCTTTACTGCTAAGTATCATTTTTCTTCCCCTCGCCCCCTGCTGGGCACTATTCCCCACCCTTGCCACTGGGCATTAGTGTTCTCTGCTTCCCCGTTAGGCATTAGTGTTCCCCACCTTCTATCTGGGCAGTATTCCCCCTTCCCCCAATGAGCACTACTGATCTCTCCATCCCTCTCCAAAGTCGGGAACTATTGTTCCTCACACCCTATCTGAGCACTGCTGTACTCCTTTGCCTCCCACTGGGCACTACATTATCCTCATTCCCCACTGGGAGTTAATGTTCTCCCCCCCACCCACACCTGAGCAATATTGTTCCCGCCATCCCTGCCCAGGACCGGTGGTTCTACTAGGCAAAATAGGCGGCCACCTAGGGCGCACTGCCAGCTAGGGGTGCCTGGGCGCAGCACAGGCCGGAACTCTCTGTGTGGGACACTGCCATGTCATGAATGATCCTTCAGCTGAGGGGAAGGGCGGGAGAGGGGAGGAAGAAAGGACAGAGTAAGATGTCGGGTGTCTGGGGCCAGTGTAGTAGCTGAGCTGCTGCTCCTTCCAGTGTTCCTCTCAGACTCTGTCCCTTATTACAAGCTAGCTGGCGGCTGCTTGTCACTGTGGAGTTCCAGCTCTTCTCTGCCCATTCATCAGTGGAGGTGGAGCTGCATCTCCAGAGGAAGGTAATGTCTGACTCTGATGTCTCGTGTTTGTGTGAATGTGACTCGACCGGCCATCCATCACATGTGCAATGTCTTAGTGAGTGATGATACAATTCTAAAGCCTGCTCTTTTAGTGCCTGCCGAGCCTGCTGATCCGTGTCAGTTTTGATGGTGGTGTGTTGTGTCGGATCTGTCACTGTGTGGGTTCGCTTAGTTCAGGTGTTTTGTGTGTGTGTGTGGGCTGGGCTGACAGCATTTTATCTCCCCCCATTGCCTGGGGAATTCCAGCCTGGGATCTGTCAGAGTGTGGATTCCTCATCCTCCACTCACTGCAACTATCCCCCTGCCACTGCCAGCCACAGATACAGTCCTTCCATGACACTGATTTCATCTTTAATATTGGCGCTGGTTGCATCTTATGGCACTTATTTCTGCAAATTAAAAGAAATTTAGCAGTTTCATGTGTTGAATTATTACTTTTTACTGTTTTTAACATTTTTTATTTTTAAAATTGAGGGTGCAAGTAGCTGGTCTTGCCTAGGGCACAAAATAGTCTAGCACCTGCCCTGCCAGCACCAATGCCCCATCCTGAGCATCAATGCTGCTCCCCAAACCCCTGCTGAGCACCAATGCCTCCTACCAAATTCAAAGGAAGAATGATCTCCTGCCCAACAGAGTCTGCATAGTTCCAGCAGCAGGAGATAGTAGCAGGCAAAGTAGACAAAGTCATCTGCAAGACAGAGATTGACCTTCCCCACCATTGTTTAAGCCCACCATTTCACTGGGCACTAATGTTCTCCCCCACTCCCTGCCAGGCAATATCCCCCCCTCCCCCCCACTGAACTCTACTGTTTCACCCTACCCCCTGCTGCAGTATTGTTCTCTGCCACCTGTGCTGTGCATTGTTGTTCTACCCCTTCCAACTGGGTACTATTGTTTTCCCACTCCTCCTGGGCATTATTGTTCCCCCCCTCTATCTGGAGATTGTTTTTCTGCCCTACTACATGCTTCCTCCCCACTGGGCACTAATCCATGGACTAATCCACACTTCCATGAACTCCCATAGCATTTTTTTCCCCACTGAATACTACTAATTCCAGACATGTTTTCACAAACCAGAGCATTTTTTTTACCATGGTCCACTGACTCCAGGGCATCCAATCCCCCACCACACACACACACACACAATGACCACAGGTCATTTTTCCTCAAATGACACTGGGGCATTGTTTCCTCCACTGAGCAGATGTAAGGGTCTTTATAATACACAGGCCTTACTGCTGCATTAGCTGTACTATGTTGTACATTGTATTGTCCTGACTGCTACACTCTATGTGCTCTGTAATACACCACATAGACCTGACACCTTTACTGTATCTTTTATGTGGTGTATTGCATAGTTCTGACCAAAGTGTTTTATCTCAACAGATGATCACAGTCTTGTAGTATGCAAGTAATGAACTTCTTTAACTAATTGCGGTCTGGGGCAATTTTTATATGTTCACAGTCATATCCTAGATTGTAAGCTCCAAGGAGCAGGGCCCTCGAACCCCTCGTGTATTGTATTATTACTGTATTGTCTCATGTACTGTCCCCCACTATAATGTATAGCGCTGAGCAAACTTTTTGGTGCTATTTTAATACTGTATAATAAATGTTAAAATCTGTGTTTTTGCTAGAAAACTACTCAGAACCCCCAAGCAGTATATATTTTCTGAAAGCAGAGGCCCTGGAAAATTAAACAAAAACTGCTGAAATTTTTTTATGTATCATGATATTTGCGCAGTTGGTTATCAAACCCTTGGCACCGAAAACATCTGAGAATAACACCACCTTCTTCTGTTTATCATCAATAGCAATATTCCATAAGAGATTACTCAGGTCATTATTGTCAACATGATATTTGTGTAGTTAGTTATCAAACGTATATTTTTGGTGGGAAAAAATACACTAAAATATAACATTCTATCTTTGGTAAAATATAAAAGATGTTATTGTATTGAGTAAATAGATACCAAACATGTCAAGATTTAAAATTGTGCAGGCCCATGAAATAGCAACATCCTACAGTACTTAGAATTGTCCATAGATGCTTTAAAAGCCTTTACAAGTCATTAGTTTAGAGTTGTTTGTGAATTATGGACCTAGAATTATAGCTCTCACTCTGACTTTCACAGCGATACCTCACAAGTGTGGTGCAATCACTATTTATATATGTGTGCCAGACCTATGCCTGTGTATGCATGGTGGTTAGTTTAAATTTTTTTAAATTATTTTTATTTCATTTTTAAAAGTTTTTTTTTTTTCCATTTAATTTTATTACTATCACAAGGGGGCTAACAAGCCTGCAGTTCTTTACATTTAGGTAATCTTTAACGCTGGCTTAAACAAAGCCTTAGCTCTCTGTCTATTTCATGTTTAATAGAAGTTTTTTTATTTAATTATTGTGCTGAGGTTTATATGAGCCCATAAGATGCTTACATGTGGCGCGGCAATCAATGGATATTTTATAGGTATGGTGAACCTTGGTTCTTGTTTAACCATGCTAACTAACCTTTCCTTGTCTTCCTTCAGTCTGCTAATTAAGGGGAGGGGTTAATTGGTCACAGGTGCTACAGGTACTATATAACTTGCTGTAGAGCTCACTCTGAGCTTGCTTATTCTTGAGTCTACTAACCTGAAAGTGACAACTGATATTTGCTATTATTAATGTAACTGGGATATGAGTGCTAGCAGGGTTGAAGGTTTTGTGCAGTGCACAGTGTGTCGCATGTAAGCAACAATGCAGCAACAGCTCCAGGATGGATACCGATGCGACAGATGTGAGCTTTGGTGCATGAACAGAACTATGATTAGACTGGGAGGGAATATTGGCATCAATGAACACAACACAGAAATGGGAGTTCTTCAAAAAGACTGTATGTGAACACACTGCAAAATATATTCCCATGGGCATCAAGTTTAAAAGGCTAAAAATCAAACCTATCTGGCTTACGGCCAAAGTTAAAAAAGTTATAGATAATAATAAAAGAGCTTTTATTAAATATAAAAATGAAGGAACGCTATTATTGTTTAAGCATTACAAAGAATATAACAGAATATGCAAAAAGGAAATATAGGCTGCAAAAATTGAAAATGAACGACAGATTGCAAAAGATAGCAGGACCAACCCCCAAAAATTCTTCAAATATATTAACAGTAAAAAGGTCAGGTACAAGCATGTAGGCCTTTACAAAATAATCTAGAGTGGGTGACTGGGGACAAAGAGAAGGCAAATTTATTAAATACCTTCTTCAGCTCTGTGTATACAAAGGAGCATGGGGGAGCACTTGTCCATAATGGGCATGGTATTGACACCGCTCCAGATGATCCACATTGACTCACAACTGATATGATCCAAAAATATTTAGACAGAATAAAGGTGAATAAAGAACCTGGACCGGATGGCATACACCCACGGGTCCTTAAACAATTGAGCTTTGTAATTTCAAAGCCACTGTTTCTAATTTGTAGGGACTTTTTAATGACTGGCATAGTACCACTGGATTGGCATAAGGCCAATGTGGTGCCAATATTTAAAAAGGGGTCAAAATCTTTACTGAGTAATTATAGACCTGTTAAGTTTAACATCCATAGTTGGGAAGATACTGGAGAGTTTAATAAAAGACCACATAGATGAGTTCTTGCTGGAAAAAAATATTTTAAGCAACAAACAGCATGGATTCATGAAATACAGAAGTTGTCAAACAAATCTGATTTCTTTTTATGAGGAGGTGAGCAAAACCTTGGACAGAGGGGTGGCGGTGGACGTGGTATACTTGGATTTTGCAAAAGCGTTTGACACAGTTCCCCACACACGGCTAATTTGTAAGGTAAAGTCTACAGGCTTGGAAACATACATATGTAAATGAATAGAAAACTATCTAAAAGATCGTATTCAGAGAGTAGTGGTTAATGATTCATACTCTGAATGGTCTAGGGTTGTCAGTGGTGTACCCCAAGGTTCAGTGTTGGGACCCTTACTTTTTAATATATTTATAAATGATATAGGGTCTGGGATTAAAAATACCATTTCAGTCTTTGCAGATGACACCAAGCTGTGCAGTGGAATAACGTCCTTACAGGATGTCTCCAACTTACAAGCCAACCTCAATGCACTGTTTAATTGGGCAACTATGTGGCAAATGAGGTTTAATGTTGATAAATGTAAGGTTATGCACTTGGGGGCTAAGAATATGCATGCATCATACATACTAGGGGGAGTACAACTGGGGGAATCAATGGTGGAGAAGGATCTGGGAGTTCTGGTAGATTATAAGCTTAATAATGGCATGCAATGCCAAGCTGCGGTTTCTAAAGCGAGCAAAATCCTCTTTTGCATTAAAAGAGGTATAGACTCCAGAGAGAGAGAGATATCATATTACCCCTGTACAAATCATTAGTAAAACCTGATCTGGAATATGCAGTTCAATTTTGGGCACCAATTCACAAAAAGAACATTGGGGAACTTGAGAAAGTAGAGAAGGGCCACCAAACTGATTAGAGGCATGGAGGAGCTCAGCTATGAGGAAAGATTAGAGGAACTGAATTTATTCTCTCTTGAGAAGAGGAGATTAAGGGGGGATATGATCAACATGTATAAATACATCAGTGGTTCTTGAACTCGGTGCAGAGTTGATCACCCTGAGGTCATCACAGAGGAAAAGGGGGCACTCTATACATCTGGAGGAAAAGAAATTGAATCTCCAAACATTGGATTGCTTTAAAAAAGGCCTGGATTCATTCTTGCCTCTCGGGGGATCAGGAAGGAATTTGTTTCCCCTGCAGGAGCAAATTAACTCATGCTTTGCTGGGTTTTTTGCCTTCCTCTGGATCAACTGTGAGTGTAGGATTATAACTTTTTTTTTTGTTATGGTTAAACTGGATGGACCTTTGTCTTTTTTCAGCCAGACTAACTATGTATCTATGTAACTAGCAACACCCCTGTAGTGATGCTTTTAAGCTCAACCCAACCCACCACAGCTAAAGCACAGCAGCCATTGTCACTGCAGTGTTCAGCCTAAGGTCAGCTCTGACGGGATGAGGAAGGACAAAGTATTTGGCCCAGCTCCAACCACTAACAGTTTGTGAATGCCTGAACAATCTGCCTGCCTACCCTGACTGTTGTGCATGCTTTAAAAATACCCTCTTGCTGGAGGTGATCCCGTTAGCTGTCAAACCTCAGGGGGTTGCGGGGTCCGTTCATAACATGTTATACCCTGAATATGGGTGTAACATGTTATGAAAGGTGAACTTATCCTTGATAAGTAACCATGTATCAGCCCATTAAAAGGTAATCAGGGCATCCAAAAGCAGATTGAGCCCAACAAACCATGATGCTTCAAGATAAAATTGTCTACCATATGTAACTTACAATGAGAGACCTCATTAAGGTTGGTAATAGTTCTTTGTTCCTAGTTACATCCTCTATGAATTCCTGAACCTCTCATTTTCTCCCTAATGTCCATTTGTTTGGATTTAACAGTGCACTTGTGGTCATGTGCCATAATCTATGTACACTACACATCCCATAGTCCATAATCCAACTCGGGAGTGGGCAAGAGAGGGTGGCAATGTTCCTACATACAGTGGGAACATAGAGAACGAACATGGCCATCTTGCAACAGGAAGTCAGATCCCAGCAGCAAAAAAATAAAAATAAAATACAAACTGCAGAATTGAAGGAGGGTGAAAGCAACAGAATGTGCTTTGAGAAAGTGTTACTAAACCCAAGACCCTGCATTCACTATATCTGGTCTCCCACAGTACACAGAAAATGGAAATGCAATTATTTTAGTAAATATAAACTGCTAAATACCTTTTCTCATCAGCAGTATATAGCAGTCCTGTGACTTCTATCAGTGCCCGGCCAAGCACAGGTTAAAGCTTGCACAAGGAGTTTTCATTCTGCTCTGACTGTTCTATGAGGCTGAATAACCCCTGACCCTCTGTCTGGACAGTGCTGATTGGCCCTGTGCTGATCACATGCACCCTCCCAAAGAAAAATAAAACTCTCTAGCCATACACACTAAACTGAGCATGTGCTGAGTGCCTCCTAGGGCTCTGTACTATCAGCAGATAGATTGGGGACTGTGAAAGAATGGGAGAAACAGAGAAGACAGGATCAAACAGCCTTTTTACACAATATGAAGGATTAACCCTTAGGTTCCACAGTGAGTATAACAGGCATGCTTTATTGCATATACAGACTGATTCTATTGTTGTTGGTGTAGCACTGTCCCTTTTTTGGTGTACTTCCTCAGACAGAATCCTCCTCTTCACCCAGCAGTGCTGAGGGTATCTGAGCAAGGGAGTCCCAAGAGCTTGAAATTACATAGTCCCAAATGAAGACTAATTGGGTATTATACCTGACCGCCCTCTCCCCTTATCTGGCCCAGGGGGTGTAGGAGTACTCACACTGTCCTGTCCTGTTAGCTTAGTGGGTTGGGGGCTGCCTTCAGGCCTTTTGGTGGGCTGGTTCCTTCCTTGCTGCTCAGGATGTTCACCCTTGGGGATGGTGGCACAGTGGAGGTCCTCTTGTCCAGAAAGCTACCTGTAGGTAGGCCCCCTCCCAGGCTCCACACTCCAGCTTCTCACTCCATCTTCCACCCGACACTTACTGACTATGATCCCCAGGCACTGTGATATTTGAGGGTTGCCTTGGTCAGCATACCCAACCTCCTGCCAGGGGATTGGCCAAGGTCCCTCAAACATGCAAATCTGAGCCACTGCCCCTCTTCCAGAATATTCCTCACATTTCTGGAAGGGTGGGAGGGCTCTAGAAGCTCTGACCTGTAGAACCTCCCTAGCCTGTCCTGATATGAACTCCTGCCTCACTCACAGTCTGACTCATCCCAGGCTGCTACTCTGTCTAAAAAAAAAATCATTGATTTTTACTTTTGTCTGTAAGCCCCGATTCACACTGATGCAACTTATCATGCATATCGCACGACAAGTCAAAACATGCACGTTTTGATGGATGCCATCTTAATCAATGTGCTGCATGGGTACAAGTGCGCATATAGCAAGTGGCTTGTTATGGGGCACTCTGAGAAGAAGAGGAGCAGAGAATGTCAGTGAGGGGACTGGACATGTGTGTTTAATTTTGCTAGGATTTGTTTTTCAGACAAAAATAAGATTTTTGGAGATTTGGAAGTATCCGAATTTCCGAATGAACATAGTAACAAATGTCAACGAATCTGAACAAAAAGTTATAATGAAATTAACAAATGCATTTGTTTTATTTAGATTCATTGTGAATAGCTCGTTGTTAAGTAGCATGGCGTAACCACGCCCCCTATGACGTCATGGACAGGGGTCTCCAAATGACGTTATGGGGGTGTGGTCACCCAGTGACATCATTGGGTGACTCCACACCCATGTTTACTTGCGAGCAAGCGGCTGTCATTCTGCTACTGTCTCTCGACAAGACTGGAAGGGCTCAGCGGGTGTTTTGGGTTTTTTTTTCGTGCAGGGCAGCACTCATAATGATTAACGCTGGATTTACATTGGTGAACATGTTGATACATATATATCTCTATATATATTTATTTATTTATTTTTTAAATAAAGGCCTTGTCAAAAACCTAGTGTTTTGATTTACTTTTGAAATTTTTTTGGTGAATGAATAGGAGTGCTAGTCACATGGGGGGGGGGGGGCTCAAGGGCCTGCTGTACCCCCACAAGGGCAAGGGTTTTGGGAGAGAGGCCCTGGATTACATTGATTTACATCAACGTGGGGCCAAGCTGCTTTGGGGGGGAGCCTTCCTACCCCAAAGCACCCCCATGTTGAGGGCATGTGGCCTGGTATGGTTCAAGAGGGGTGCCACGTGTTAATCCCCACCCTTTGCTGGCCTGCTTGGCTGCATGCTCAGATAAGGACCTGGTATGGGTTGCGGCAGGGGGGAGCATACTGTTTTTGTTTTTTGTTTTTTTTTTTTAGTGCCAACACTCATTTTGTTTACATTCTACTGTCAGAGGGGAAATCTGCTGGCAGCAGATGAGTCATGGTCGTTAAGGATGCAGCAGCCGCCTAAACTCTGAATATTCTGAATGAAACTAAAAAAAAGCCGAAGATACAAAATAAATTCCGAAAAGTAATGGGTTTAATTAAAAAATGCATCTGAAAAAAAATTCTTCAATTAACAAAACTATACAAAAATTTGTGGCATGCTCTTGACTACGGGAGACCCCAGAAGAAGAGATAAAGGGCTGCTCTGTGCAATACCATTGCAAAGGGCAGGTAAGTATAACATGTTTGTTATCTTAACTCCTTCCTGCCAGCCGTATGCATACATATGGCCTCACGGCAGGTGGGCCTTAATGCCGCGAGGCCGCATATAGGCCCACAGCTCTCAGTTACAGCTCCCCATACCATGTGACCAGCTGGAGCCAATCACAAATCACTATTCTTTTGAACTGTCATGAATATAACTCATTCATGACAGTTCAACGCAAGCATTGCATTGCAGAGCAATAATCTTAACTCTGGTGAACGTATTTAAAAAAAATAGTAAAAAAAAAGAAAAATAATAATAAAAAAAAAAATATTGTGATTTTTTTTTTAAAACTACTTGCGCCCCCCCACCTGTCTGCTGCGGGCAAGCGGTGGCTCTGGGCAAAGTGACGTACCCTTATGTCGATTTCTGTTTCCGAGTGTGTGTGCGAATGTGTGCACCCCCCGTCAGTCAAGGGAGAGTAGAGAGAACACAGCACTGTGAGTAAAAGCACAACATTTTACACACACACGTCAGATTAGCACATTTATCCCTTTGATCACCCTATCACCCAGCTAGTGTCATTAGTACAGTATCAGTATATAGAATTTTTCACTGAACCCTTTTATAATACCACTAGCAACATCAGATAGCATCAGAGTTAGTTAGCACCCCTCCCAGCCAGGGTCAGCTAGCGTTAAACTTCCCAAACACTATCGCACTCATGTTATAGGTCATTGATCACCCCCATTACTACTGTAGTATGTTTGTACAAATCAATATATTGATCAGAATACTAGTGGCTCCTTAGTATAGTGTTCCCAAAAACGCAGTGTTAGCAGGATCAGCTCCATTCGCTGCCAGCACTAGCATTTAGCCCTTCCACTGTTTTTCACTGAAGAGTTGTATCAGTTGATTGTGGGCCAAAGCAATTTATACGCACAACAATACACCATATTTACATTCCCCGGGACAATAAAAGTGATCCAAAAAAAAAGGGACAGTGTAAAAATAAAGAAAAAAATCTAAAAATGTTTTAAAAACAATCGACACCACCCCCCTTCCTGTGCTCATGCGCAAAGGCGAATGCAAGCGTCGGTCCCGTGTCGGTATGTAAACAGAGATTGAACCATGCATGTGAGGTATCACCGTGAATGTCAGGTCGAGGGCAGTATTTCTAGCACTAGACCTCCTGTGTATATATAAAGTGATGACCTGTAAAGCCTTTTAAAGCTTCAGTTATCGATATTAAAATTTTACGTAGTTTGTCGCTGTTGCATGGGCGTGCACAATTTTAAAGCATGTCATGTTTGGTATCTATTTACTCTGCGTAATATCATCTTTTATATTTTATCAAACAATTTGGCAATATATGGTGTTTTGTGCATTAAAATTCCAAAAAGTGTATTTTTGCCAAACAATTAGCATTTAAAAAATCGCAAATTTTGTGTGACATAATAAATTTCAACACTCACTGTTTTATTCTCTATGGCCTCTGCTTTAAAAAAATATAAATTGTTTGGGGGTTCAAAGTAATTTTCTACCAAAAAAATGTTTTTTCATGTAAGCAAAAAGTGTCAGAAAAGGCTTGGTCTTCAAGTGATTAGGAGAGTAGGTGATGTGTGGATTAAGCTTTTAATGTTGGCCTCGAAATGCCAGGATAGTAGAAGCACCCCCCCAAATGACCTCCTTTTTTGGACAGTAGACACTCCAAGATATTTGCTAAGGGGCATAGTGACTATTTTGCAGATCTCATTTGTTGCCACAAGTTTTTGGAAATTGAAGAAAGAAAAATTTTTTCAAAACCCTGTGACAAAAATGATATCTGCAAAATACTCACCGTGCTGGAGGTGTTTGTACTAGCCTGGCATTTTAGGGCCTCCGAAACTGTGATAGGTAGTGAGGAAGTAATACGAGGAAATATGCCCATTGATGGCCTGAAGGTGATCATTGAATTTTGGGGGCGTGTATATGGCAAAGCTGCAAAAAAGTCTCTCACATATGGTATCCCCATACTCGGGAGAAGTAGTAGTATGTGTTTTGGGGTGTTATTCCACATATACCCATGGTATATGTGACCCATATATAATTTAAATGACAGCTATGTGTACAGAAAAATAAAAATTTGTCATTTTCCAAAAATTGGTGGCAAAAAATAAAATATTCCATGGACTCAAAATGCCTTTCAGCAAATTCCTTGGGGTGTCTATTTTCCAAAAAGGGGTTATTTTGGGTTTTTTTTTTACTGCCCTGGCATTTTAGCACCTCAAGAAATGTGATAGGCAGTCAGAAAGTAAAAGCTGTGGAAATGCCAATACTGTATATATACCATAGTTTGTAGATGCTATAACTTTCACACAATGCAATTAACCGCTTCTTGACCGCCATATAGTAGATATACTACTACAGGGCGGAAAATCACGTATATATCCGTGATTTTGCATTTCCGTAGGGGGCGCTCGCGAGGCGCACGTGTGTCCTACCTGCGCCGCCGTTCATGGCTGTCAATCACCTGCTCCCGTATGGTGATTGCTGAGCATCTCCGATGAGAAGGAAAACTGTAAACAAAACAGTTCTCTTTGTCAGCTTGTGGACACTGCTTTGGATGGCTGTGCACAACACAGCCATGTAAAGCAGTGTGCTTACAGTGAAGCACATGGACACAGCACATAGTAAAACACCACACAGTTAACCCTTTGATCGCCCCTTGTTAACCCCTTCCTGCCCAGTGCCATTAGTACAGTATCAGTGCTTTTTTTTTTTTCGCAATGATCTCTGTATTGGTGTCATTGGGGATGTCAGTGGGACACCAAGTCAGTTCCCCCCAGTATCAGAATGCCTGCCGCAGTCCCGCTATAAGTCGCTGATCGCCACAATTACTAGCTAAACCGAAAAAAAAAAAAGATCCCAGTATATATATCGCCATTTGTAAAAGCTATAACTTTCACGTAAACCAATGAATTTACACGTATTGGGATTTTTGTTAGCAAAGACATGTAGCAGAATACATTTTGACCTAAATTCATGAAGAAATGTGATTTTTTAAATTTTTTTACTGGATTTGTTTAATAGCAAAGAGTCCAAAATATTGTTATTTTCTCAAAATTTTGGGTCTTTTTTTTATAGCACATAAAATGCGAGCGTCGGGATGTACGGGGACGGAACCGATGGGAAATTTAAAAATTTTAACCAGTGACATTCACTCAATACACTAAAATCACATAGTAAAACATTACTTTATCAAACCATTTCACATACATTTTGTCCCTAGTGCTTTGTCCGGCGCCCTGCCTGCATTTTTACTGTTCTTTCTGCCTGGAAACTGAGAAACATCCATGGAGTCCAAAAAGCGTCCCTTTAGGTCAAAAGTGGTTTTAGATCAGCTAGAGAACAGCGATAGTAAATTAGAACCACTTGCAGAATTGAGTGATAATGATTTGTGAGGAAATTCGTCATCAGACACTGAAAAAGATTTTGCGACTTTGCTCAGTGATGTGCGAACTTGGCGCTATATTTCAAATTTCAGTGTTTTTGGTTTGATTATATTATTGAATTAAATTTATTATTATATTATTATTTTTTATGATTATTTATTAAATTATAATTTATGATTTCGTGTTTCAAATTTTATCCTACCCGGGATGTTTACTAGACTCTTGTTCAGACAGCTTTCAGTGAGTTATTCCTAAGAATTACAGCCTACAATAAAAAAACAACGTATTTCCATGCAAAAAAATGTACCGCTTTGAGCACAGAAATATTAATACAATCAGATCACTGGGGAGGTTAACCCCTTCATGCAGGTGCCTCCCGGCCCTTTAAGGGTTTCAGACGCCGGGAGGCGGGGCAGGGTTTAGGATCACGTGAGCGCCATGACACGCCATCACATGATCGGGAAAGGTCCCGATCTAAAGAGATCGGGACCTTTCCGTAGGTACCGGACATGTGTGCTGGGAGCGCGCAGAGCGTGCGCTCTCAGCACATATGTTCTTTTTTAATAGAAAGCCAATGGTTGTAGTGTTTTGTATTGTTTTTGGGGTGCCGCTGCAATCCCATGTAATGTGTATGTTAAGGATTGTGTTACTAGATGGAAGACCATAAAGGAATTCTGGGATAAAGTAGGGGACCTGAGGATACTCCAGGGATTGAATTTTCTAGAATTCCAGTCAGAGAGTCCTTGTAAACAGTCAGCTCTCAGTCAGAGAATTGCCCTGACCAATATTAGATATATGAGGTAAAGGAAGGCCAGCAGTGGCCCACTTCCCACAGCCAGCTCTCCCCCCATGGCACCCAGGTGGCACTCTCTCCCACACACACAGCCCCCTCGGTCTCCTCCCCCTCTCTGCCTGTGCCCATGTGCAGCCGGCTCTCTCGGCCGCAGCCAATCGGCAGATTGCAGCGCGGACTCCGGCGCAGCTCGTGTGGCGCACGCGGCTCGTCCCCTCCCGGCCGCCGGGGAGCGCGTCTGTGAAGCCCGAACCTGTCCAGGAGCCATAGCGGGGAGGGCCGAGCAGAATGTCGGGACCGCAAGGGGAGAAGCGGGGCGGCGGCGGAGGAGAGTCCGTGCTGCTGTTGGAACTGCTAGGGGAGAAGCTGGTGACGGCGGAACGGGAGGAGGTGGACGTGCAGTCTCTGTGCTCCCGGGTCACTCTCATCGGGTTACTGTTCGGTTGTGGGGTGAGCGCCCCGTGCCAGCAGCTGCTGCCCGGCCTGACTGACTTCTACTGCAAGACACGGGAGCGCCTGGAGATCGTCTTCATCTCTTCAGACCCCGACCAGAAGAAATGGCAGCTCTTCCTCAAGGACATGCCCTGGCTGGCACTGCCCTACCAGGAGAAACACAAGAAGGTGAGTGCGGAGGACCCGGGTGCCTGCTATTGTTACCGAGCCTGGCATTCCTGGACTGAGGGGGGGGGGGGGAGGGGAGCCATGCCCCTGGCAGGACACACTGCCTACAGGTAGGCTCTGATTGGACAGGTGCTGCCCTGACAGGTTCACCCACCATAGAGAGTAGAGCCCCTGTGCCAGGACAGCCTCACCCAGCACCTTCCACCAACTCACCCTACACCTTGTCATGGTCCTCTGCCATTAATGTCACCCCCTTTATTAGAAGTACCCAACCCTACATCAGTGTGTTATAGGGGAACCTTGTTTATCACTGTTCTAGAACCATGATAGACTTGCAGTCTGATCTCTTCCACAGGATCATCTGATGCTCCCTGAGCTGTGAAGGCTGTTTATCCCTTTCTTGGAGGTTGAAAATCACAGTAGATAAGAACATGTATTCTAGTAGCTCCATTATTGCTCGCTTGATTTCTGAGAGCTGAATATTATCTATTTGTCAGAGTGGTTTTTTTAACTATACTGGATATAATGAAGTATTAACTTTTGTGGGTTTGTCATATATTGTGATTAGTGTTGGAAGCAGTCAGCAAAGACCGCCTGTGCAGGAACCATTTTCTAGCCCCTTCCCTTTTTAATTTACATACCCAAGTACAAACATTGGACATTCACTGTGCATAGATAGATGTAGGTGAAGGTCTTTGGGATGCTTTCTGAACTCACGGGCCATAGATAGACCTAGATTAGGAGCAGTTGGGATGCACTCTGAAATCTCTCACAGTCCATAGATAAAGGTGAAGAGCAGCCTTGGGGATGTTCTCCAAATTCTATCACAGTCTATAGATTATTATTATTATCATACAGGATTTATATAGCGCCAACAGTTTGCACAGCACTTTACAATATAAGGGAAACAGTACAATTACAATCATTTCAGTACAGAAGGAATAAGAGGGCCCTGCACATGGAGTTTACAATCTAAAGGATTTTATATGACTTGTAGATTTGACTGTGTCCTCTCCAACTCTGAGAGGAAAACAGCTTAGGGTAAGCTCCAAAAAGGAAAAAGCTGGGATATATAGATAAATAGATGTAGGTGAAGAGCAGTCTTTGGGATGCTCTCCAAGCTCTATCACAGTCCAAAAAATAGATGCAAGTAAAGAGAATCCTTTGGGATGCTCTTTGAACCTTTTCACACACCATAGATAGATGCAGGTTAAGAGCAGTTGGGATGCACTCTGAACTCTCTCGCAGACCATAGATATAGGTGTAGAGTAGCCTTGGGGATGTTCTCTAAACTCTATCACAGTCTGTATATAAATAGATGTAGGTGAGGAGCAGCCTTGGGGGTGTTCTCTAAACTTTATCATAGTATATAGACAAATAGATGTAGGTGAGGAGCAGTCTTTGGGATGTTCTCCAAAATATCAGTCTATAGATGAATTGATGTAAGTGAAGAGCAGACTTTGAGATGCACTTTGAACTCTATCATAGTCCATAGATAGATGTTGAGGAAAAGAAGCCTTTGGGATGCTTTCCAAACTCTATCACAGTTCATAAATAGCTGTAGGTGAAGATAATCCTTTGGGATGCACTCTGAACTCCCTCACTGTCCATAGATAGATGTAGGTGAAGAGCAGCCTTTGAGATGCTCTCCAAATTCTATCACAGTCTATAGATAAATTGATGTAGGTGAAGAGTAGCCTTTGACATGAACTTCGAGCTCTCTCAGAGTCCATAGATAGATGTTGGGGAAGGGTAGCCTTTGGGATGCAATCCAAACTCTATCAAAGTCCATAAATAGATGTACGTGAAGAGAATCCTTTGGGATGCTCTCTGAACTCTGTTACAGTCCATAGATAAATAGATGTAGGTAAAGAGCAGTTGGGATGAACTCTGAACTCTCTCATAGTCAATAGATGTAAGTGAACCAGCCTTTAGGATCTGCAAACTCTATCATCATTCATAGATATAGGTGAAGAGAATCCTTTGGAATGCCATCTGAACTCTCTTGGTCCATAGATAGGTGTTGAGAAAGAGCAGCCTTTGGGATGCTCTCGAAACTCTATCACAGTCTTTAGACAGATTGATAGATAGGTGTATTTGAAGAGAATGCTTTGGGATGCTCTTTGAACTCATGGTGCAAAGATAAATAGATATGGGTGAAAAGTAGACTCGGGATTCTATTCAAACTCCATTACCATTCATAGATAAAAGAGAAGAGAATCCTTTAGGATGCTGTCTGAGCTCTCTCATGGTTCATAGATGCTGGGAAAGGGTAGCCTTTGGGATGCTCTCCAAACTCTATCACAGTCTATAGATAGACATAGATGAAGATGTTCCTTGGGATGCTCTCTGAACTCTTTTATGGTCGGTAGACACATAGATGTAGGTTAAAAAAAAGTAGCCTTTGGGATGCTCTCTGAACTCTCTCATGGCCCATAGATATATAGACATTGGGAAAGTGTAGCCTTTTGGATGCTTTCCAAACTCAATCACAGTCTATAGATAGATAGATGTAAGTAAAGCAAATCCTTTAGGATGCTCTCTGAACTCTTTCATGGTCCATAGATATATGTAGGCAAGAAGTAACCTTTTGGATGCTATGAACTCCCTTGTGGTCCATAGATAGTTTGGAAAGAGTAGCCTTTGGGATGTCACCTCACAGTCACTTTCACAGTCCATAGATAAATAGATGTAGGTGGAGATTATACTTTGAAATGCTTTCTGAACTGTTCTGTGGTCCATACATAGACAGATGTAGGGGGAAAGTAGCCTTTGAAATGTTCTACAGACTCATCATGGTCCATAATATGTAACTGTTGTCATATAGAGAACAGCATAAGAACATGCAAAATCAATTATGCAGATCAATACATTTGGCAGCAAGGGAAGATGTTGCCCTTTGTACAACCCCATTTTTGAAGACCACTAGAACAGTTGGGGTATTGTGAAGAATGGCTTCTGCTTCTCACCTGTCCTAGATGAGCATGCTCAAGCTGTACTTGAAAGCAGGAGGGGGATCCAGGACTTGCCCATTCCTATCTTGTGCAAATGAACCCCTAATCCCAGAGGGCCCTCAAGCAGCAGCACAGCTCCTGAGTGTGACTAAGCCTGTATTTACATGGATATACAGATTTAGCCTTCCCATATTATACAGTAAACTTGGTAGGGGCAATGAGCAATCTTTTAATATTGCTTAAGAGACAAAGGTGTTTACTGTAAGAGCTTTGTGCCAAATGCAGTCATTATGGTAATCAAATCAGAATTCAGTTGGTAGTCAATTGATCTGCAATATACCTGTTTTTCTTTTTTTTTTCTGCACATTGAGCACTGCCATTGCATATACTGAAAAAGCCTTAGGACATGTAAACCTGGACATATCAAGCTGAGCACATTATAAAAAAGAATGCCTAAGTGGGATTACATTTTTTTTCTTTTTTTAAGTGTGTTTTGAATTGATTGGTAGATGTAGGTAGCTGGAGTTATATACAAAGCTTAGCATTTCATTTTAAGATTGAAATTGGCCTTGATTTCTCCCATACTTCCCTATTGGTCTATCAAAATACCATAATAAAGGACAAGTAGGGAAGCTTGAATGGGGTGGGGCAGACATAGTTTTTATAGGAAAACTTGGGATTTACATAACACTGGATCTGTGGATCATGTTGACAGGTAACCTCTGCTCACACATTTTCTAATGCTGTTTCAGTTGCCTGTGTTTGTGACTGGTTTTCTGTAACTCCTGTTTGAGTTTCCCTTATCAATCGATTTCTTCCTTCTAATGCAGGGTAGACAGTGTATGAATGAATCTGGATGGTTAGTGTGGGAGTGCATACTTTTGTATGTTTGTTTTGTTTTTATGTGAGATAACTGAGTCTCCATGTACACAGGGTGTTTTGATAACCCTGGTAAGGTTAGCTGTGTAAAGTCACGTTAAAAACGCAAGTTTTTCAGCGTTAGAGCGTTTTTACAGCTAAAAAACTCCTCTAGAAACCCACTAGCTCTGGGTTGTTTTCTAGCCAAAAAACATTGATTACAGTCTATGTGTGCATGGACACATAGGATAACATGATGGGGGGTTTACTGGCTGTAGAAAAAAACATCAAAAGCCAAAAACAGCCGCTGTAAAAATGTCCAGTGTGCATGATGACTTATTCTCTTTAGAATATTATTAAATACTATTCTTGTTTGTGCAACAGATGGCTCAGTGGTACAATATGCAAAGATATGTACCCCATATTTTAATGGCAGTTTCACTTTTAAGTATCTATTTGTTTTAGACATTGTTGCAAACTTTTTTTTTTTTTTTACCAGTTTTTGTAGCTCTGACATCCTGTGCAGTGTTTCACAGATTTCATTGAACTATTAACTGCTTCGCCTCTCACTCCTGTTCATCCCCCATGGACCAGAGCATTTTTAACATTTCTGCTATGGACCTGTTTATTCTGCAATAACTTTGTCATTGCTAAAGATAACAAGGTAATACATATATTGTTTTTTAAGGACCAACAAGGCTTTTTTTTCATTATGATTGTCTTGCAGCAATTTTTTTTTCCACAATCCTCGGACTATTAAACACTAGCCTACAGGGCACTTATACCCCCTTCCTGCCCAGGCCAGTTTTCAGCTTTCAGCGATGTCGCACTTTGAATGACAATTGCGCAATCATGCAACACTGTACCCATATGAAATTTTTATCATTTGTTTGAGACAGCTTTTTTTGGGTGATATTTAATCACCTCTGGGTTTTTTATTGTTTGCTAAACAAACCAAAAACAACTGAAAATTTTGAAAAAAAAAACACGTTTTTTTCTTAGTTTTTGTTATAACATTTTGTAAGTAAGTGATTTCTCTCCTTCACTGATGTGCAGTAATGAGGCTGCAGTGATTGGCACTGATAGGTGGCACTGATGAGGAGGCAGTAGTAGGTGGCACTGATGGACATTGACAGACATCACTGACGGGCACTGATTGGCGGCATTGATGGGCACTGATAGGCAGCACTGACTGGCTCTGATAGGCGGCACTGATAGGTGGTACTGACTGGCATTGATAGGTGGCACTGACTGGCACTGAAAGGCAGCTCCGATGGGCACTCATATGTGGCATTGATGTGCACTGGAAGGCACTAATATGTGGCATTGATGAGGCACTGATGGGCACTGGCAGGTGGCATTGATGGGCAATGACAGCTAGCATTGATGGGCACTGACAGCTGGCATTGATGGGCACTGACAGGTGGCATTGCTGGGGCTACAATGATCATCAGGGCACACTGATGATCAGTGTACATGTCCCCTCCGAGGAATGCCGATTACCAGCTCTCCTCTTGAGCTGTCAGCGTGACAGCTCGTGAGGAGAGAAATGCCGATAACCCGGCATTTCCCTATTTACATGTGATCAGCTGTGATTGGACACAGCTGATCACATGTCCGAGCCGACCTATGGACACATGTCCTATGGACACAGCGCACCAACGATCGCCGCGCTGCACGCTCCCACAGCTGCACATGCGTGGTTAGAGTGGGAGAACATCACATGATATCCTCCCAGAACAAGAGACCCGCCTTACGCCCGTCATTACCTTATATGGTGGGCGGGAGGCGGCTAAACATAACAAAATGAAACAAAACACACTTTTTCTTTTTGGGCCAGTACTAGTTTAGAAATAAATAGTGTTACTGCAGATAAAGCCAGCACATATTTTTTGTAATTCATCCTGTTTAAAATGATAATTCTGGTACAAAGCGATGCAAAGTTACTTACAAATTAAATAAGTTTTTTTTTTTTTTCCTTCAATTTTGTGCATTTTTAAATTGTGAAATGTGTAAACATATGTTAAATGAGTAAAACTATAAAAAAAAAACCAAAGAAAAGTTAAATAATAGTGATTAATAAAATAGAAACTAACAAAAAAAACAGGAGGAAAATAATAATTGAATGGATAAGGAGAATAAGGAGTTAATTAGGGCTGATTAGTGTAAACTAAAGGTTAATAAGGGGTTGAACAAAGAAACCTTTTATTAAAAAAAAAAAACAAAAACTTATTTTTTACTTGTCAGATTGCTTTAACTGACTTCATCTGCAGTTAGTAGCATCTGAGCAATGTTATTTCTAAATGCTGTCAGACTGCTGTTTTTTTTTTTTTTTTGACAGCTAAAATTGTTGGCCTTCTCTGTGTACACAGCCACGCTGCTTTGATTAATCACTGCTAAATTGCTGTGTACTGGAAGGGGGGAGCAGGGAAGAAGGACTGGATGTGCTATACACCTCCTAGGTGTGCAATGATGACTTTTTTGGAAGTCTGGAACTAATCTTTGGAAGCAGTTGAGAGCAAACTGATATTAGCATAGGGCAGTAAACACAGTCAATCGGGTTTCAGGGGACTGAGGTCACATTAGTGAAAGGTGAGCTATTGTTGCTTGCCTTGGGTTGGGGAATTATGCCCTTAAAATTAACCTGGTGCTCTGTTAATTCTAAGCGATCCTTTTTTAAGTTTTATGAGATAATTTCAGATTGCTGTATGCAGTGGGAAAATGGAAATTGTTGGGTTGTTAAACTTGGGTCACAGTGTGCTAGAAAATGTAAATTGTAATAATGCTAACAGGGTGTTCTTGTATGTAATTAGTTTTGAAAGCATGTCCATGTTGCCTTCTAGACAAGAAACATTTAATTGTCTTGCTACGGTTACGTATGGAGGTCACAGTTGTACATATTATTGGATTTGTTGAGTAATGTTGAGGGGATGTTTTTTTTTTAAAAAATGGCCCTTTAAATGAATATTAAGCTTCAGAGATGGTCAAAAGCAACATGTTGGGTATAGGAAACAAAGCTAAAAATGTAAATACTTCATGTCAGCATCGGGAAATTGAACATATGCAAAAATGTAACATTGAGTCCTGTAATCAGCCATATCTTGCCATTTTTCTAACGGCTGATAACAGATCATTTCAGAATTTGGAGGATTGCAGAGCAGCAAGCAAGTTTGGTGTAAGTGGCAAACCACTTAGCCACTGTGGAAATGATCAAGAGGCCTAGTCTTTTTATGTACAAAGTTTGAGGGGCAGCTTGCATCTTCTGCTTTCAGCAGAATATGTACTAACTGATAAGGCATTAGAATGCTAGTTCAGAGAACCACAAAGATGTCAGATGGAAACTCTGGAAAAAATATGGGCACAAAACCTAATGTCCCAAAAAGATCTTATGCAGATTGAAAAATAAATATGGTACAGCATAAAAGCGGAGAACTCTATTTAGGGGCAAAGTTTATAATGAAAAATGAGAAAATGGTTATTATTCAAAAGTGCCTAATTTGGTCACTGTAATCTTAGCCAACACGTTTCAGGGTTTTAGTATATTCTCTCCGCCAGGGTTGTATAATTACAGTGGGGCAAAAAAGTATTTAGTCAGCCACCAATTGTGCAAGTTCTCCCACTTAAAAAGATGAGAGAGGCCTGTAATCGGCATCATAGGTAGACCTCAACTATGAGAGACAAAATGAGAAAAAAAATTTAGACAATCACATTGGCTGATTTGGAAATAATTTATTTGCAAATTATGGTGGAAAATAAGTATTTGGTCAATATCAAAAGTTCATGTCAATACTTTGTTATATATCTTTTGTTGGCAATGACAGAGGTCAAACGTTTCCTGTAAGTCTTCACAAGGTTGGCACACACTGTTGCTGGTATGTTGGCCCATTCCTCCATGCAGATCTCCTCTAGAGCAGTGATGTTTTGGGGCTGTCGCTGGGCAACACAGACTTTCAACTCCCTCCAAAGGTTTTCTATGGGGTTGAGATCTGGTGTAAAATTTGAGTTGCCATCATCAGATGTATGCTAATGTTTACAACGCAGAAGAATGTTTGTACAACCCTTATGCAATGTGCTATCCATTAGCACAGATGTACAGTATCTCACAGAAGTGAGTACACCCCTCACATTTTTGTAAATATTTTATTCTATCTTTTCATGTGACAACACTGAAGAAATTACACTTTGCTACAATGCAAAGTAGTGAGTGTACAGCTTGTATAACAGTGTAAATTTGCTGTCCCCTCAAAATAACTCAACACACAGCCATTAATGTCTAAACCGCTGGCAACAAAAGTGAGTACACCCCAAAGTGAAAATGTCCAAATTGGGCCTAAAGTGGCAATATTTTATGGCACTACCATTATTTTCCAGCACTGCCTTAACCCTCTTGGGCATGGAGTTCACCAGAGCTTCACAGGTTGCCATTGGAGTCCTCTTCCACTCCTTCATGATGACATCATGGAGCTGGTGGATGTTAGAGACCTTGCGCTCCTCCACCTTCCGTTTGAGGATGCCCCACAGATTCTCAATATGGTTTAGGTCTTGAGAAAAAAAAAAGTTTTCTTAGTTTTTGTTATACAATTTTGTAAATAAATTGATTTTTCTCCTTCACTGATGTGTGCTAATGAGGCTGCAGTGATGGGGAGGCACTGGTAGGTGGCACTGATGGGCATTGACAGGCATCACTGATGGGCACTGAAAGGCAGCACTCATACATGGCACTGATAGGCGGCACTGTTAGGCGGCACTGACTGGCACTGTTAGGCGGCACTGATAGGCAGTACTGACTGGCACTGATAGGCGGCACTGACTGGCAGCACTGATAGGCGGCACTGACTGGCATTGATAGGTGGCACTGACTGGCACTGATAGGTGACACTGAAAGGCAGCTCATATGGGCACTGATAAGTGGCATTGGTGTGCTGGTAGGCACTGATATGTGGCATTGATGGGCACTGGCAGGTGGCATGGATGAGCACTGACAGGTGGCACTGATGGACACTGACAGGTGGCATTGCTGGGGCTACACTGATCATCAGGGCCCTGATGATCAGTGCACATGTCCCCTCTGAGGGATGCTGCTTACCTGCTCTCATCTCCTCTCAAGCTGTCAGTGTGATTTACATGCGATCAGTTGTGATTGGACACAGCTGATCACATGACTGAGACGGCATCTTCAGCTCTTTCCGTTGATCGGTGATCCGCTGTGTCTGAGGGGCACAGCGCACCACCAATTGCTGCGCTGTGCACTCCTGGAGCTGCGCATGCGTGGCTAGAATGGGAGGACATCATATGACTTGCGCCCGTCATTACCTTATATGGTGGGCGGGAGGTGGTTAAAATAACCTGAGCATAGCCCCTTGAAGGAGCTAGTGTTGCTGGTGAAATAACATCAAGATTATGGTTCTAGTCTGACTGATATGTGGCTCCTTCTTATGCTCTTTCTGATTTAACGGGATCAGAGCTGGTGCTTATCCATTGACTACTAAAATATCCAGTGCCTCAAATGAGGGCGGGGATTAGCCCTGTGTAAGCTCCACGTTGTGGCTTGCTATACGTATTTTCTGCTGGGAGGGAATGCATTAAAGGGAACCTGCTTGGGGAAGGCTTGTTCACATAAAATCCACATTAAAGCAGTATTAAACCCAAAACCATAAATGTAATGTATTGCAGCTCCAAGATGTGGTGGTCGCATTAGTTTTTTGTTTTTTTTTAACTTTTTCCCCTCGGTTTTCGCTTGGTGATCAGGCCAGTAACACACCTCCTGTATGTGCCCCCACTCTGGATGAAGGAGCACAGGGTGCATGAATGACATCCTCCAGCAATAAAACTCTGAGGCTAGGTTCACACTGCTGCAATCAGATTTTGGTCTGACTTGCAATGCAATTATGTAGCACAACATGGATGTAGTTTGCATATTCTGTGGGGCCAAAAATGTGGTGGAATTGCACCAAAGTAACGCAGGAAGCTTTTCCAAAATCACACTGTGCTGCGTTGCATTGATTTGAATGGGCACCTTTGACACAATGTAATTTCCATTGCTATGCATTTCTGCATGACTCAAGTTGCATCTGAAATTGCACTAATGTGAATGGGCCCTAATAGATGATACAAAGATTATACCGCCAGGCATAATTTAAGCAGCGAGTTGGTAGTGGGTTTGATATAACTATATTTGTTCTTTAGATTCAGTTTCTGGTTAGTTTATAGATAAGTGGGTGTTTATATTTCTGTATTTGTTTGCCTGACAATAGGTCTGCTTTAAATGTAATTCTTCTGAATAGAGTGTGTCATCCATTTAGGAATCTGTAAAACTGTAGCATTGAAAGACCATATGGCACACTTGTGCTTTGAAACAAGGTTTGCTTCTTGTGTATTGGCCAACATATTTTGACATCAGCAGGTGTCTGCTGGAATGCCACTGCTCTGTAAATATCAGTTTGTATTCTCAAGTGTACAGCAATTAATCAATGGCAGTGACAAAACAGGGTTTATACATCAGATGTTTGTTCAGCAGAGAATAGAAATTATTCTGTATCTCTTAATGTGGTTTCTCTTGTAGGCAAGTGAATGGTATATGTTTGGAGTATGCTAATTAATAAACAAAAAGGAAAACATATACATACAGTATGTTGCCAGATCAGGTAGCACATCAATTGGATTTTGTTAGTATTGGCTGATGTGCTAACCTGAGGTGTTGCCAAGTATGCTAATTTTAAGGAGAAAGTCCAGACACAAAATCATGTGAAAACTGCTGATGCAGCTCAGAAAACGTTACCTTCTTGCTTAGGTATATAATCTAAAGCCAAAACAGTTTTTTTTAAGTTTTGGATAGAGTAGGGGAGGGTTAAAGTAATATTAAAGGCTAACATATATATTTGTTTATTCAAAATAAAAAAGACATTATACTTACCTGCTTTGTGCAAAGATATCTTACAGAGCAGTCCCTTACTACCTCTTTTGCGGTCCCCCTCCGGCGCTGTCTGCTTTTCCCTGCTGATGGTGCCTCCTTAGCAAACCATGTGCTGTGGGAGTGCTCCTAACCAAGTTGTGCATCCATAGACACAGCGGCAATAAGCCATGCCCCCCCTATCTTCTCACAGACATTTGACAGCAGCAGGAGCCTATGTCTCTGGCTACGCTGGAAGAGAGAGGAGTGGTGCAGCAAGGAGAGCGCCGTAGTGATAAAATAAGTGGCAGCACAGTGGCTAAATGGTTAGCACTTCCGCCTGGCAGCACTAGGGTCGTTGGTTCGAATCCCAGCCATGGCACCACCTGCCTGGAGTTTGCATGTTCTCCCTGTGCCTGCGTGGGTTTCCTCCGGGTACTCCGGTTTCCTCCTACACTCCAAAGACATGCTGGTAGGTTAATTGGATCCTGTCTAAATTGCCCTAATATGTGTATGTATGAATGTGAGTTAGGGACCTTAGATTGTACTCCCCTTGATGGTTAGGGACTGATGTGAATGTACAATATATATATATATATATATATAAAGCTCTGCGTAAATTGACGGCGCTATATAAGTACCTGAAATAAATAAATAAGTGTTTAGAGTTGGGTGTAGGGAATGTATTGAGGTTAAATACCAGTTTGACTCTAGAACCACTGTCATTTTTTTGCCATCTACATTATGTCTCTGTAGGTTTTCCCTTCGTTCCCTGTCTGGTAGACTCCACTAGAAGTGAAAGGCACTTGTTACCGAAACTGTCCTCATTAGGCCCCTTTCACACAAACGGTTAGATTTTAGCTTTTAGCTACAGTTAGAGGAACTTATTTACTGCAGCTAAATGCAGACAATGCATCCCTATGGCTCCATTCACACACTGTGTTTAGCAAAGTTTTCATAACATATGGTTTTATGCATTTAGAAAAAATAAAGTTTACAGCTTCTAGGAGCGATGTACCGCAGCTATCTGTACATAAATGCAGTTAATCGCAGTACAAAGAAAAAATGAGTAAACAGTTGCTATAGAAAAGCAAGGATTTACTACCGCAGCTAAATGCAGCCACATGTAAATTCATGTAATCGCAGCTAAACACAATGTACAAACGCAAGTGATCTCTGTGCCAGGAGTGTTGGAATTTCAAAATAAAAAAACATACATTTACAAGCGGCAGAACAACCGCCTGTGTGAAAGAAGCCTTAGAAGGTTTCCCTTTTTTCTTTTCTGGTGGTGACTCAAATTTTTGAATTTGCCTCCACTTTCCCAGTGATCAGGACAAGCAGAGTGAATCTCCCAGAGATAGAAAGAGAAATAAAAACCAGACGGGTTCTGTCCCCTCACCACTCTACGTCACATTATTAACACGACAATTGTTACTGCCTTTTTCACAAACTATAAAATGTATTTTCATCACAAACCAATTGAGTTCTGTCCGTGATACTTTTTTTATTTGCACTAACATACAGTTTTGAGGACAAGCTTTCGGGGTATGTCCCTTTCTTCAAGGTCCGAGCAGTACTATTACCACTCTATCCAAATCTAGTTTAGTATATGCAGGTTTTATTTAATTTTTTCTTTTGCCACAGAGTGAAAGCCTCTTTGGAAGAACTGTGATTGGAACAGGAGACTTTAAGTTATTCTGTGTTGTTCAATCACCACTCCTACTTCATATAATGTCATCATTCAGGGCTTGTTCACACCAGAACACAGTGCAGTTAAGACGTGTTCCATGCGCATTTCCAGCAATGTGATCAATAATGCATTGCCTTTGCTATCTGCTGTGGGTACATTGTCAACTTCGCTCCAAACACAGATTGCAAATTCAGTGGGTTTGTGGGCACCAGATGGCATGTTGCAGGACATTTTTCAAGTGCAGTGCATACACTATTTTTATACGTTCTGGTGTGATTTGCAGTCCATTCAAATGAATGGCTGCCAAATCGCATTGCAGGGGAACTCCCAGAAATCATGCAGGAACGCTAACTGCATTACTGTGCAATTCTGGTGTGTACCCTTAATATTAAATCACTTTTGAATCACTTTTTTGTACACTGCTACATATGTGGAGCAGTGTATGAATATTTTTGTAATCACTAGTGATGTCCATAACAAGACTGCATCATGGATTTATATAGTTAGACTGAGAAGCAGTCATACAAATGTGCCGTTAATCCCAATGTGTGATGTGGAGATGACGTCTAGAGGTTGCCAAACACACTAAATTTGATTTTACAATCTCTGTACAATTTCATTTAAGATTACCACATTTACCACTTGTAATATAAGGACAGACCTAGACAATCCAGTCAATTTCTATCCAATCGCACAAACCCTTAGATTACATAGTTGTTGGTAGATCTAAAGGAGATTGTACAATTAGAATGTATAGTGTATGGTCAGCTTTAAGCAGATCAGTCTCCTGATACATCGAACCTATGATCAGTTTGGTTCGTCAGTTGTCATCAGAAAATAGATTCAGCCACACACACGGCCACAGCTCAGGAGCTGATGTGTGACTGAATGTATACTTGACATTTAGGTTCTTTTGAATTGGACAGTTACTAAATGACAGGCCGAATACACCAGTGCTTAAAGCAGAATTCCACCCAAAATCAGAAGCTCCGCTTCACTGCCTTCTCCCCCCCCCTCTGCTGCCACATTTGACACTTTTTTGGGGTAGTAAGTACATGGTTTTGACACTCCCTTTTCTGGCTCTGTTCACCGCGGCGGACTGAAGTTCAGCCCCCCTCCTTCCCCCACAACCTTCGGGGACACTTTATTATTATTATAATACAGGATTTATATAGCACCAATAGTTTGCGCAGCGCTTTACAATATAAGGGAGACAGTACAATTATAATACATTTCAGTACAGAAGGAATAGGAGTGCCCTGCTCGTGGAGCTTACAATCTAAAGGTCTCTACAGGTCCTAGAAGTGCAGTGCGTCTCTACAGGTCCCAAAAAGTGCAGTGCGCTCTGCAAGGCTTCACAGTTTCCCTTAGTCAAGATTGCGGTGCCAGCACCCCATACCTGATAGAAGAATTGGCTCGAGTGAGGACGCTGCTGAATGCCTGGACAGGTAAGTGCCATAATATTAAAAGGCAGCAGCTACAGTAATTTTAGCTGCTGACATTTACATTGTTTTGGGGGGGCAGGCAGAACTCCTCTTTAGCCACTTTACGTCCGGACACTTTCAACCCCTTCCTGTCCAGGCCAATTATCAGCTTTCAGTGCTATCACACTTTGACAATTGCGTGGTCATGCAACACTGTACCCATATGAATCTTTTAGCATTTTTTTGAGACAGATAAAACTTTATTTTGGTGGTATTTATTCACCACTGGGATTTTTATTTTTTTTTTGCTATATAAATGAAAAAGTTCAAAAATGTTGAAAATAAGTGTTTTTCTTATAACATTTATAAGAAAAACACTTATTTTCTTATAAATTTATAAAATTAAAAATAAAAATAACCCAAATTAGTTTATAACCAAAAATTATAATTATTAAAAAAAATTTTTTACAGTTTTATTTTATTTTTTATATTATTTATTTATTTTAACATGCTGTCACCCCAGCAGTACAATGTCACCATAGTGACACTGTACGACTTGTGGGGGGTGATTAAAATTTTTTTTTTTTTTACACTGATTGATTTTACACCCATAAAGGCTGTAAAAGCAATCATTTCTCCTTATACCATGTGGCCTCTGTGATTATTCACAGATTTCACATGTAGTAAGCAATGATGTCAGAAGTGACATCTTGCTTACTACTATTCATGTGATCACTGATTGGCCAATCAGTGATCACATGATCGGGACCTCACACAGACGGTCCCGTACAGTGATCGGCACCGGATCGCTCCCAGGGAGCGCGCACAAGCAGGGAAGCAGGGAGGATGTTTATAAATGGCCCCCCCACCCCTGCACTTCTCCCGTCCGGCTGTTTATGTACATGGGCCAGACGGGAAGTGGTTAAAGAAAAATATTTTTTAAAGGAAATTGAAGAAGGCAAAAACAAATACAACAAGTAATTTTGCTGTTTAGAATGATAATACATGATCCAAGGGACAAACGTTTGAATGCTGTCATATATATCTGTAGAAATTGAGAGGGGTTCTTTAATTTTGGCTATATGTAAAATACATTAAATACACCCATTGCTTTGAATCAGAGACTAAAGCTGGCCATACACTGTGTGAATTTGGTGGGTGGTTCTACAGCTCTGTTCTGCACGACAGAAGTCAGTCGTTTAAAGAATCCTGCTGGAAATTTTCTGCTCAAACAGTGGCTGCATCTATTTAGATGCAGCCGCTGTTCAAGTATTTTGACAGCTGACAGTGAAAATACAATAGCTGCAACGGAAGATTTGTTCATTGCATGCATAGTATGAATGTAGACCTGCAGGCTGAACAAAAAAAAAGGGTCATTGTATGGCTAGCTTTAGTTTTAGCACGAAAAGAATTGACTTGTTTGGAAAATGTGTCTCTGGTGAAATGAATAACAAAAGACTTTAGTCCTGAGCTATGTGACTGCAATCTGTGCTTTATGATGGCTACTGTAAGTTGCCATTGTTTACTTTGGGGAGGCCAGCTATACATGGAAGAAATTCCAAATATGTGACAGAAGATGTGAGCACAGATTTTTAGAGCAGAAACGTTAATATAGAAGTTAATCCTAGTGCATGGTTTATTTTTGTAAAGTGGTAAAACATTTTGAGATTTTGTCCTAACACAGAACCAGGTGCAGATAAAACAACCTAGGCCACCCATCCTGCAGATTTCTTAACCACTTTCATGCCTAACAGATCCTTGGTTGTCTTAAACGAAAGTGGAGCTGTAACCCATAGATACCAAATTCAAGCTGTCTGTTGCAGTTTGGACACGGAAAGGAACAATCTGGATTGTTGTCGGTAAAAAGATCACTGTACTGTGCTATAATCATAGCGTCATCTGACCATTACAAATCGTTTAATCCTGGTAGGAATTTGATTAGCTTAATCAGATTTGTGCAGTTCTGTTAGGGGTGTAACTAGGAATTTCATTTAGTGTGTGTGTGTCTTTTCATTGTTCCACTAATTTCACAATAAACATCTTGTTGAAAAGTATCTTGTAGAACCTTCTACAAGATATAATTTGCCAATTGGGCAGGTGGTACAGTAGACACTCTTCTGAGGTCCAGACAGCATGAGTAAGTTGTGCAAATCTTGCCAATAATACAGGATAGCACATAGCCAGCAAGCAGAGAATCTTCTAAATTGGTGCAGTAAAACAGATAGCAGTGTCTTTATGCATGGACACCATGGAAATGAAATTGCATACTTTTCCATATATCTAAAGTCACTTTTCTGTTGAGACCATCAAATCAAATTTTATGGACTGAAAATGTGAAGCAAGTAGATAATGATAAAAACCTAAAACCAGAAGTAAGAACAACACAGTTCTAAGGTAATATTTCAGCTCTTTCTTCACTTCAGGGTTCAGGAATTTCACACTTGACTTTTCGATGACAGGGCCTAGTGCTGACCGCCTACAGTTTACGCTGTCTTGTTTTCTACTTTGTCACAAAGCAATTGCTTTGTTCCTAGTGTTCCAGCTTCTGTGGTTTCTTTGTCACATTGTAACTGGATTTTATGGTTGTCTGACATCAACAGTTATATTAGGATAAGTCTGTTCCTTTCAGCTTAGCCAAGGCTCATTTACCTAAGCTCAAGTCTGTTGAAAACAGTTTTTTGGTTTGTGATGCTTTGCTGTATCTTATCTCTAGTTTAACCCTAGGCTTGTGTTTCTTTTTGCTTTTTTTTTTTTACTCTCATCTCCAACTTCTAACATTCTGCTGAAACATTGTAATAGTACTGCTCGCACCTTGAAGAAAGGGACATACCCTGAAAGCTTGTCCTCAAAATTGTATGTTAGTGCAAATATAAAAAGTATCACGGACAGAACTCAATTGGTTTGTTATGAAAATACATTTTATAGTTCGTGAAAAAGGCAGTAACAATTGTTGTGCTAATAATGTGACGTATAAAATAAACATGGAAAGGAAAAATGCAGCTATATATATATATATATAATGCAGTGATGTGAAAGTCAGTTTACAGAGCTTTTGCATTCCCCTTGTTAGGTGTTCTCTCATTCTTTGTGTAGAACTTTTTAAAGTGCAACTAAAGGCAAAACTTTTTTTTCATTTTGTATAGAGTAAGTGAAGGTTATAGCCCCTGTGACAGTTTTTGCCATCTGTGTTCCATTGAGGAGATTTCTCTTCACTTGTCTCTCACTGTCAAAACAGGAAGTGAGAAGAAATTCCTCTAAAGTGAGAGAATCCCAGACCGACTCCAGAACTTTTACTTTCACGTTCGATGATAACCGTAAGCAGGACAAATAGAGAGGTTGAATCTCCCTAATGAGGCCACAGACGGCAATAAAAACTGACAGGTATTGTAATCCCTCTCCACTCTGTCCAAAATTAGAAAAAAAAGTTTTGCCTTTAGTTAGCTTTACAATAAGAACAGATTTTATTTCTGCAAAGCTCTGCTCATTATGTAGGTTTAGGCCTCGTTCAAACTTGACAATATCGTACGCCAGGGCAGGGCCATGTTTACCTGCACAGAGATGGACAAGTGTTCCGTGTAGGCAGTCTCATTGATGTCTATTGGGACACAAAGGCTGCATGGATAAAGCTGCTATGTATTTAGATGACATCTGTGTAGGTACACACTCCATTTGGCACATTCACAACACTGAGCTGCAAGGGTGTGTACTGTAAAGGGCAGTGAAGTGGGAAGCACAATGTGACATTTCAATAAAGGTTATTTAAAATAAAAAGTAAACAATGCAGTGCTCCACAATCTGCACATTGGAACTGCAGTTATCCAGCCGCATCGTACCGCAATACCAGCTGATGGATTGTAGCGCCTCAGCTAGTGTGAACAATCCCTTAAAGAGATTCCCTTTTATGTGCCCAGAATGCTGTTGTGCAGTTAGCAGTAGAAATGGATTTGGGTTTGTTTGACTTCCTGTAATGCAGTGCATCATATATGTTTTTAAAATAAACATTGGAATCTGAGACAGAGAGCCAGAAAAAGTAGGATAGCATAGAAAACAGAAGTTTTCTTTTATATTCTCTGTCTCTGTTGACCCTAAAGACGGCTATAGACCATTTGAATCTCGGCCGGTTCAGCAGGGACCAGCCGAGATTCAAACCATGTATGGGCAGGCTGTCTGTACCCAAGCTGATCAATCAACTTGGGTATAACAAGCCTGCTGATTTTACATGCGATTATTGATAGCGGCTGTGATAGCAGCTAGCAGTAATCACTGTTAGGGTGGAGACAGCTGCCCTCCACCAGGAACAAGAAAGGGTGCTATATGTTTCCTTGATGCCAGTTTTCTCAGACTCCATAAGTATTGTTCTCTTGTGTGTCCTACTCTTTCCTGTTTTTGATCTTTTCTATTTTACAAAAGTACACAGAGGTAAGATGAGGCTGTGAACAGTCAACAAAGCCTAAGGTGTCTTGTGACATTGTAACAGAAGCTGTTTGGATTCAATTATATTGCTTTGTGTCTGAACAGTAGAAAATGGCTACATTCACACTGAATTTACCATAACATTTTAAAATGTGCCTGAAAATTGGCAGCAGGTTGTTTATTTTACCCAGTTAGCAAACTACCACATGACAAAGTGACCTTTTGGAGCTGTCAGATGTTTTGAAATACTTTTAAATGTGAACAAAAAAGTCCCTTTAGCACCTATTTGTTTTTTTGGGGATGGTGTACAGGTTAGTTGTTTAGGCAAATACTTGGCTTGGAGTAGTTGTCCCAAAAGAATATGAACCGCTTTTTTGGCTTTCAGCGAGTGATGGAACAGTGCAATTCAACCTTCATTTCCGCATATCAAAATTTGTCTTTTACTTTGGTTTCTCTATTTAAAAGGCAAATATTGCTACTTTAAATAATGACATGTTATGTTACACCACAAGTGGTTTGTATGTTCTTTCTCATGTAAGATGAAGAATAAATGGTTGCAATTTGTACTTGTGGTTGAAAATTGCACATAAATGTATTTTCATTGCAGATTCTTGGGAATCCAAGATAGAGCCCACGTCTTGTTTCATTTCATACAGGATAACCCCTTGATTTCTGGGACAGATGACTGTGCAGCATATAGCAGCAGATTGTTACTAAGACAAGGAAGTCTCTGAGCACAATAAAAGTGACTTCTGACTTTTGAAGGATGTAACACTCTTCTATCTATGGAGGAGGAACGGAGCCACCTTTAAAAAGCAACATGTCTAAAGAGGATAGTATTAGATGAACTAGTAGTTTTAGATGGACTTTAAAGTGGCATTAAACCCAAAATGTAATATGTTGGAGCTTACTAATCATTAGAAGTGGTGGCTGCATTCGTTTTATTTTTTTTAGGCACTTTCCTTATGTTTTTTTTACCTGGTGATCTGGCCAGTTAGACACCTCCTGTATTAGATTGCCCCCACTCTGGATGAAGGAGCACAGACTGTTGTTTTTATCTACAGATGCTCCTTTCCTGCGTAGGTAGTTTTTTGGTAAAGTTAAACTATGCCTTTAAGCAGTTACAGAAACCCTTTTTTCTCCTTTTGGAGTTACAGGGAGAACTCAGAAAATTAAATACTGCTTTAATGCTGAAATAATCGAGGGTTGTTGGTTTGGAATAAGTTTCATATGTGGTTTACTTCTAATACCTTACTGAAGGTGAGGACAACACAAAGGTAGGAAATCCCATGCTTGTGAAAATAATGATATAACCTATATAATTACTAACAAAAGCAAAAAAAAAAAGAAATTTTGTAATATGTTATTACTTGTCACCTTTCAATCTCACGCTGCCGACAGCTGTAATTTTGTAGACCTGACAAAGAAGGGCAACTTTCACTTGTTTGTAACCATGGCAACTTAGGAAATTTTCTGTACACTGCGTAAAGTGTTTGCAAATGCAAAACCAGTAAGACAGAAGTACTAAGGAATTGGTCCTATTTTCAATCATTACAGTTCTCTGCAGTTACTTTTTTACAGGGGCTTTTATTCAGTCACTTGACCTCCCTGTCCTTTCTTCCTGAAGCTTGGAGGATTAGGCGCTGCAGAGAGAGTCCAGAAGCCACTGTCAGTTACAGTACTGAAGGATGGGCTATGGAACAAGAGGAACCACTGCCAATCAAACACTCGTACCTGCTTATTAGGCTAAAAGCTGCCATTGTCACCAACAGCACCGCCCAGTGGGAAGGGAAAAAGTGTTTGAATGACACTGGCTCTTTCTCTCATGCAAGTCTGGGCAGTTCAAATTGGTCCTACCAACCCAGCAACTGGGCCGTTAGGATCAAGTTAAACTCTGTAGACACCTGGAACTTGCGTATAAGGGATGGTGTTGCAGGACACAGGCCCTACTCACCACCCAGCCTATTCAGAGCGCAAAGTGGTAGTATGGACCTGGAGCATGTGCACAAGTGTTTGCAGTGCTGCCATGAGGAAGTCACTGGTTGGGAATGGGGGGGGGGGGGACTTTCACTGCTACGACCTCTATTGTGTGTTAATGTTACACCAATGCTAGGGATTATTATTCCAGCCACTGGCACCAATGCTGGGGGTTATTGTACTCAAATTATTTTCGTGTGCATTGTTATACAATGCAAAAAATGCAGTAGGACCAACATTTTTGGATGTTGTGATGTGAAAATGTGCTGTTATTGTGCGGCCCTCTGAAACTTGGGGACCACACTTGGGGCCCTCTATAATTTTCCAATTGACCACTACTGATCTAGGTGTAATCAAAAAATCTCATGAGCAATAAATACACCCACATACTCATAACATGTGCATCAATGCAAAACATAAAAATACAGTGCAGCGCTTCTTCATATTAAATAAATGTGAACCCAAATTTCACAAAAAGCATTAATAAAATGTTGCAGTGAACATCTGTCCATACAAGTGAACGTGCATTATTTGAAACATAAAGTCTCTAAATAGTGATATCTTCAACTTGAATAAGATGTGCCCTCACCTGGAGTATTTGACCTCACGTTACGCTTGGTAAAAAAACGCATGCATCCCTTGAATTGGACATGGACCAGCAGGTGTATCCCAGGTTAAGACTCCTCCTCCAGAGTTGAGCACTTCCTTAATCTCTCCTCCTCCACTCAGTGTATATGTTAATAAGATAGGAAACACAATAGTTCTTTATCCTTAAAAACATTAAGCTTTATCAAAATATACAAGTGGCCACTCACACGTTTGAGGTGCTGTATCGCACCAGATGCATGGCGCTTTTTATAAAACAAAATAGTGCTGTAAAACAGAAATACATAGGAAACTCCTTCACTCATCTGAAATGACAGTCCATAGATCGGTATGTGAACAACGTGGTGACGTCATCAAGCCCCTCCCCTATGCGTTGCGCCACAGGGTCACGAGGCTTCCTCAGGTGGATGTGATTGCAATCATATTCTGATGATCACTGCAAATTTTTATTAAAACTTTCTGTGATATTTGGGTTCACATTTATTTAATTTTAAGAATTGCTGCACTGTATTTTTATATTTTGCACTACTGATCTAGGGTTCTCTACAAATATTATTCAACATATATTTTTGTATAATGTAAAAATAAAACTCTCATTTAAAGGTGTCTTGTGTGTTACCTTACTGGTGTTCTAAATACTTTTAGTGGGCTATTGCTATGTGGTTTCTGTGATATTTTCAGTTTATGGGATATATTTATTGCAGAAAGACTATTTGAAGAAAATAGGACAATATATAGTCATGCAGACTGCAGAACACCTTATGATTTATTTCATTATATGTGCTGTCAGGAGCAGGTTGTGTTTAATATTTCTTTCATGCACATACTGCCACTCTATATTGTGCATTAATATTTAATGAGCAGGAAAGGGTTTTATTTATTGCTCTGTGTTGGGACAAATCATGTAAAGCCTTCCTACATCTCATTGACTTCGTGTGACTCCAGTTAATGCTGTTGACTTCAAATTGACCTGTTCTGTTACATTCATTCTCTGTCTGTCTCAAGGCAGCTGCCTGGCTTGTGTCTTTTGGCCCAGCCATTTGACTTCTTTTTCTGTTGACAAAGAGAGCAACAGATGGCTTGGTTGCAATTACCTAGCACTGGCAGAAAAGGAAAGTCCTAGTGACCCCAAAAGTAGATATTTTTATACTTTGAAAAACATGAAGTACTAGATGTATGAAAATAGAACTGGACCAAGTTCACATAGTGATAATAATCTGCTTGTGGATTTGTGTTCCATTCATTTTTATGTTGTATAAATTATGGACTTTAGTGGTTCTTTCTCTTTCATGAAGACAGCAAGCAGATGCTATCTCTAAAATCACTGATGAACTGAATTGTAGTCCTGTAAAAACCGTTTGGAGTGCATTCAAATTAAATTGAAATTGCAGCTGAGTTTCTAAAAGGAACTATAGTCTCTTCTGTTTTTTTTTTTTTTTTTTTTTTTTTTTTTTTTTTTTTAGATGTTCTCGTTATAGATATACACAAAAGCAGTCTCTGGGTCTTATATTCGTGAAGGTGGCCACGCACGTTGCAATCTGATTGCACAAACTTATTTTGTATTTACCAACTACTGTGTAACACATCTTTTCAATTCAAATTTTCCTAGATTGTAAGCTCCAAGGGGCAGGGCCCTCGAACTCCTCGTGTATTGAATCGTATTGTTACTGTACTGTCTCGTATTGTAATGTAAAGCGCTGAGCAAACTATTGGTGCTATATAAATTCTGTATAATAATAATTGATATTCAGTAAGGTAGGCACTCTGTGTAATTCTTGGTAATGCTAAAGGAGATTGTAGAATAATTTTTTTTTTTTTGTGTCCCGATAATTTGGCACTTGAAGTGGCAGGTACACCCAGGTGCTTGGATATCGGGTAGGATCTTTACTGTTCGGTATTGGAACCATCCATCATACTAATGGACCAACAGTAAAATGCAAGTGGAGAAATAGGGTGAAACAAAGGCAGTAACCCAGATTTCTGGGGTCACCAAGATCCCCTGTGTTCAGGAGATATGCACTTGAACTATCACAATTTTTGAGGGTGCTTAGCTCAACTTTAAAGTGTAACTAAAATAAAAAAATACATATATGCTTCAGGTTTTAATTCTCAATTGTTCGATTCTGTTTCTTTAAAATTCTGTGTCAATTTAGTTCCCATAAATACCGTAGAATCATTCCAGAGATCTCTGATTTCATTTCCTTTATGCCTGTGTCTGCAAGTGTGAGTGATGACAAGGGATCAGCCAGAGTGAAAGAACACATCACACCATCCTTTTAGATATGCATATTGCTCCTTGCTGGCTGCTAAATGGACTGCTGTGTTCACACACTTAGGATACTAGAGCACATTTGTTGGATTTGTTTTCTCATTTTAGAGATGGGCTTCCATCTGTTCCAATTCTTGTCCAATGCCATCTTCCAAGTGTGTACTCTCTAGCACAATTGTCTTTAGCTTGCTAGTGATGGTGGGCATTTATCTCCCCATGGACCGGGGGGACTTGTCTGAGGCCGCTTCCTTGATGATATTTGGAGGTTATACTAGCGTGGAAGTGAAGCTTGATTTTTATTATATACGAAGTCCAAGGTCCTGAAGAAGTGGACGATTCTGCAAAATGTGTCGACCTGTGCACATGGATCTTATTTAAGCATATGATATAGTTGGTTGATGTTATGACCTCTGGTATTGGATGATCTTTTAAAACCATTAAGCTTATGTTAAATAAATATGCTATAATAAAGATATATTTTATATTATACAATTTCTTATATTATACAACCCTTTGAAGCATATTTAAAGTCCCATTTGTATATATTTTTGTTTAAAATTGTGTTACTGTTGTGATGATGCATCTAGTGGTGGGATAATCTGTATAACATGTCACTTCCATGTATGCATTGTTGGTATTTTCCGTGTATGTATTGTTGGTATATCCCATATATGCATTGTTGGTATATCCCATGTATGTGTTGTTGGTATTTAGTCTGTGTGAAGCTATAGAGTCTACAAACTGTAGTACACAGTGGGGAAAATAATTATTTCATCCCCTGCAGAATTTGTTGCAGATTTTGCAAGTTTGCCCACTTAAAAAGAAATTAAGGGTCTATAATTTTTATCATAGGTGTATTTTAAATGATAGGGACAAAATATCAATCAAAAATTCAGAAAAAACACGATACAAATGTTATCAATTGTTGCAGTTCAGTGAGTAAAATAAGTATCTGATCCCCAAGCAAAACGTGACTTAGTACTTGGTGGAGAAACCCTTGTTGGGAAGCACAGAGGTAAGATGTTTCTTGTAGTTGGTTACCAGGTTTGCACACATCTCTGGAGGGATTTTGGTCCACTCTTCTTTACAGATCTTCTCTAAATCCTTAAGGTTTTTTGGCTGTTGCTTGGCAACTCAAAATTTCAGCTCCTTCCATAAATTTTCTGTAAGATTAATGTCTGGAGACTGGCTAGGCCACTCCATGACTTTAATCTGCTGCTTCTTAAGTCACTCCTTTGATGCCTTGGCGGTATGTTTTGGGTCATTGTTATGCTGGAAGACCCATCCATGACCCATCTTCAGTGTTTTGGCTGAGGGAAGAAGATTCTCATCCAAGACTTTAAAATGCATGGCCCCGTCCATTGGCCCCTCAATGCAGCAAAGTCAGTCTGTACGTTTAATGGAGAAATAGCCCTAAAGCATAATGTTTCCACCTCCATAATTGACTGTAGGGATGGTTTTATTAGGGTCATAGTCAGCATTTTTCTTCCTCCAAACATGGCGAGTGGATGTTAATGTCATAAGGGTCAGTTTTGGTCTCATGTGACCACAGCACTTTCTCCCAATCCTTCTCTGAATCATTTAGATGTTCATTGGAAAACTTCAGACGTGCTTGTTCATGTGCCTTCTTGAGGAGGGGGACCTTGCGGGCTCTGCAGGATTTCAGTTCATGGTGGCGTATTGTGTTACCAATGGTTTGTTTGGTGATTGTGGTCCCAACTGCCTTGAGATCATTCACAAGGTTCTCCCGTGTAGTTCTGGGCTGATCCCTCACTTTTCTTATGATCATCCTTACCTCATGAGGCAAAATCTTGCATGGAGCTCCAGACCAAGGGTGATTGATCGTTATTTTGTATTTCTTCCATTTGTGAATAATCGCTCCAACAGTTTTCTCCTTCTCACTAAGCTTCTTGCTGATGGTCTTGTAGCCTGTTCCAGCCTTGTGCAGGTCTACAATCTTGTCCCTGACATCCTTTGACAGCTCTTTGGTCTTGCCCATGGTGGAGAGATTTGAATATAAGAAAGAGATTCTGTGGACAAGTGTCTTTTATACACATTGTCATTAGGAACACCTTCTTAAATTGACAGGACTAATGTGCCAGTCTGTGGGAGCAAAAATTATTGTTGGTTGGTAGGGGATCACATATTTTGCTCACTGAGCTGAAACTTAATTTAAAACATTTGTATCGTGTTTTTTCTGGATTTCTTGATACTCTGTCTCTATCATTAAAAATACACCTATAGTAAAAAATATAGACCCTTCATTTCTCTGTAACTGTAAACTTACAAACTCTGCAAGGGATCAAATAATTATTTTTCCCACTGTATATATTTGAAAATTGATCAATCCTGATGTAGTGCTTGCCTATCTCATTTCTTCAGGCCCTTAAAATGCCAGGACAGTACAAATACCCCACCAATTATCCCTTTTTGAAAGTAGACATTTCAAGGTGTTTAGTAAGAGGCATGGTGATTTATTTTGAAGTTGTACTTTTGTCATGATTTTTTGAGAAATTAAATAAAAATTGTTGGGTTTTTTCACTTTTTTTTTTTTTTACATACTGTCACCAGTGCAGTACAGTGTCACCATGTGACTGGTGTGACGGTGATCAGGGATACTGACTTGTGACAGTATGTAAAAAAAAAAACAAATTACTTTTTTTTTAACTTTTCTCTTTTTTACATACTGTCATCAGAGTAGTGCAGTGTCACAATAGTGACAATGTACCACTCTGGGGAGGTGATCAGGGATTTCTTTTTTACTCTGCAATTGCTTGTTAGTGATGATCACTGTAATGGCAATCATTTGAACTGTCATGAATAACTTTCATTCATGACTCATTGTTTACTATTTTAATGTGATTGGCCACAGCTGTCACATGATACAGGGCGCTGTGATTGGCCCAGGTACCATGTGATCACTGGTGACCACTCACAGATCACTCACAGTGTGCCAGGGATGCCATTCATGACTCTTGTTTACTAGGTGACATTTAATTTCACAGTGATCATGTGGTATCTGGGTATCTCACAGCGGCCCAATACCGAGCACTGCAATCCATTGTGTTCGTTGGACACAGCGATTGCAGATCACGTTGCTGCATGCCCCTGGGGAGGTGTGCATGAGCACTGCAATGTATTATTACGTCACGGTGCCTGGCGGATCTGCCAGCATTAAAATTACTGTTGGATGGTCAGCGAGTGGTTAAACTTAGCTGAGCAGCACTGTATTACTTATATTGGGAAGGAGGTTATCTTTCTTGTGCTGATACCTGTAGGAGTATCATGCAGTAAGTTTCTCTTTTATGTGCTTATTCACCTTTGTGAATGTTGCCAATTTTTTCTTTGTGCTTACTTGCCATGGCATCACTGCATCTATGGATGTCAGCCACCCCATTGTGCTGCACGCAAAACATTTTTTACTTTTAGTGGATATATCCACTAGAAATATAAATGAACTGAAAAATGTGATCCACAAGGCAGAACTGTAGCAATTAAACTGTAGTCTATAAAAGTCCTAAACTATCAGAAAATAGGCAAGAGACATGGGACTCTGAATGTATTAAGAGCATTGATGCTGAAAGTTGTTTTGTTTTGCTTCTTGCTTGAGGCTTCTTTACAACACTGCCATGATGTAATCTAGAAATGTGCCAGATGCATGCAGTTTAATTTAGGGTTTGATGGCTGCTCAATACATAATCCGTTTTGGATTAAGACACAGTGTTTATTTTGTCATCCCAGTACAGCAAAAAAAACAAAAAAACAAAACACATTCATTTTGATGCTCAGGACAAATAGTTAAAAGGAATAAATGAATCCATAGCTATAGAGTAGAAGTGGTACGGTATGCGCCATTTATGCAAGACGTTGTGTTTATCTGAAGAGCATGCTAACGCTTGGAAAAATGTCAAAAACTAACTTCAAAGCAGGATTATATGCAGCAAAGTCATGGATAGATGTCATCATTATTATATATTATATCTAATAATTTTTGCCACATATCTGTACCATCGTCAATAACTTGGAGCAGATCAGGTTTTTACTGCATAGCCAAAAATGTAGGGAAGATGAACATCTTGGTATAAAAGCAATGTATATCAGAATGCAAGGCCTATGTGCTCTGAGATTGCACAACCCCATTACATGTCTGAATTATGGGTGGTTTCACAGCAGAATTTCCAAAAATACAGGAATGGGGTCAGAGAAGAAAATGTAACCAGTTGCATTTGAGCTCATGATCTATAAGATCACATTTTTTTTAGCATAAGCTACTTCTATTGAGTATTTTTTTTATTAAGTAAATGAATGCCTTCTTTGTAACATAATTAAAGGGAAACCCCATGTTCATGGAGAAAAATAGCATTTACAATTGCAACACAAGCCATATTGTATTTTAAATTTATTAAAATCACCTTCCTTTCTCATTCTGCAGCTGTTGTAATTTTCTGTAAAATGCAATGAAAATATGGTGGCATTCTGTACACAGTTGGTATATTGAACTTTTCCAGAAATGTCCAAACTAAGATACAAGTCAGATTTTAGGTATCCTCTGCAACAAAATAACATTTTTTGGTGAAATGCTGCTAAAGGGTTAACCACTTCTACAGGGATGCTGATTTGTCAGCCCTGCAAGTGTATCAGCTGCTTAATAATAAAAGTCACTCTCATTCAGAATCAGTATCCAAAAAGACAGAACAACAAACAGCTTTTCAGCTTTTTTTCAGAGAAGAAACAAGTAGGAATTTGCAACACAGTTTGATAAAATCCTTTACAATGTACAGTGTACATTGATTGCTCAGAGGGGAATGTTTTTTTTTTTCAAGAAATGTGGAGTTACTCTTTAAGTATGGAGGCAGTCAATACTACTTTAATACACAAAGGTGTATAGTACAAATGATAAACATTGGCAAATCAGTAAGAAGAGGAAGAGAGGGACTGTTTTAACAAGTCGGTGGAATGAAGATGGTAAAGTGCTCAGCATAAAGGAGTACACCCCTTTTGAAAAGTAAGATTTTAATCAATATATTAATGAACACAAGAACAACATTTTGACAAAACTGAATTTTATAGAACATTTACAGAAAATATATAAAAGGTGCGGCGCTGATAGATATAGCATAGGGTCTAAATGCTCATGTGTATCTTAAATGATCAGAAAACACACTATGATATATAACAGAAATAGTATAACAGAAATGGTAATAATTATGAACATAAAATAGATAAAATAGATATAAATGTAATGTCCAGACAAACAGACGCAGGATCTTGCATAGAAGCTACTAAGCCCAGGATCCCACGGTAAAAATGCGCACTCACCGGACACGCTAAATAAAAGCGCATATGTAGTATGACCCCTGGGAATCACTCATCAAGCGGGTACAGTGGATATCCAGGAGCAGACAATCTTGGTGAATTGGACAGCATCCAGATCCAGAGATCCCCTTTAGATCAAATGAATAGAAGGCGAGGAACTCCCTCCGGTGGCCAAAATAAGTATGGTATCCTGAAAATTAATTAGCTCCAAATAGGAGCCAAAAAAAAAAAAAAAAACTCCATAGTGTAGTATGATGAGTAAAAACATTTATTCCAAAATTATATATATATTCCCAAATGTTAAAACAGGGCAGAAAACACTGATCAGTGAATGGTGTAATAAAATGGTAAACTGACCAAAAGTAATATGGCCGCCGGGCCTCCTCGTGGCTCCGGGCGGCTTAAAATGTCACGCTCTGCTGGCTCCTCCTAAGGCCTTTCGTGCTCCAGCACATCATCAGAGGGGAGGCCAACAGCAGCATGACAAAATCTATCCTTAAGTAGCGTGATGCGGCAATCGCGCATGCGCGAAAGGGGCGCCGCCATTTTGCCGTGGTCGGTACTAGTGCGCATGCGCGGCACTGCGGGCGCCATTTTGCCATAGGTCTGAAATCGTATTTCAGACAGCTTTCTTACCTATGACAATACCATGTCAGCACAGCATACTGTGATCACATCCCACCGGTCCAGACCTAAAAGTCCGCTATATAGTAGTGCATATGGCATGACACCATAAATTGTGTTATTACCCCTCACAAGGAGTCACTTTTAGGCGCCATTTTACTGAAGGTCAGGATAGGTGCAAAACATGGTCAGGAAAAAGTTGCATCCTCGTCAAAATACAAAAATGCAATCAAAAATATATATAACAATGCAAACAGAAGCTCCAGTTAGTCTGGCGACAATATAAGTAAGCAGATGCATACATATATAAAATATATTAATGTTAATGACACACTTTAAAATGAAAGCATCTAAAATTACACACATAGAGATTTCCTGCACGTCAAAAATTGACTCAGTATACATCATTAACACTGAGAAAACGCCATGCAAGGTTATAATGATTAATTCTAATTTTATTACCATTAAAAATAAATGATGTAAAACAAAAATATCGCCCGCAAAGGCATATCCCTGGTAATGAAAAAACAAACAGAGAATAATATAGAAAAAAAAAAAAAAAAAAAAAAAAAAAAAAAAAAAAAATTAGAGGAATAAACCTGAACCTAGAGAGATAATGGGGATGATGTACCATCATAACTAACCATTAGCAATAAAACTATTGACGTCAATTTCAATGTTAAGTCCCAAAGGATATAAAGTTCCCAGCTCATATACCCATCTTGTTTCCGCCTGGGACACCGCACGTGTTTTATTTCCTCCCCTCCAATGGGGGGTGACGACGTCAATAGCAGTAAATCTGAGAGAAGTGGGATCCATATTATGATGTGTTCTGTAATGATTTGATAAAGAATGGTCCTTATACCCCTTTCTGATATTTGCCACGTGTTCTCGCAAGCGGTCCCTCAACCGCCTTGTGGTGCGTCCCACGTACTGCTTTAAACAGGGGCATTGGAGGAGATAGACAACATATTTGCTATAACAAGAAATAAAATTCTTAATAACATAAGTTCTACCTGTTGTGTGTGATGTAAACTCAGTAATCCTGCGTTTTCTAGTATTATTACATCTGCAAATCACACACCTATTGCATGGACTGAACCCTTTCATATCGGAAAAAAGGGAGATACGAACCGGAGGGTCTATCACATTAGGTGCTAAATTATGTCTAATAGACACAGCTTTCCTGAACATAATTTCAGGTCGTTCAGGCAAGATGTTACTCAGAACCGGATCTGTAAGTAAGATGTCCCAGTTTCTCTTAATCAACCCACTGATAGCTTTATGCTGTATATTATAAGTAGTGACAAATGGGCAGACTTTAGTTTGCATAGGTCTGCGGTTATCCTGTAGCATAATATCCCTATCGGAGTCTGCAACCAACTGTATTGTTTCCATCAGACTGCTGTTGCTGTAACCCTTTTCTATGAATCTTTCTTTCAAGATCATCGCCTGGGAATAATACATGTCCAGGCTGGAACAGTTACGTCTTATCCTGGTAAATTGACCACGTGGAATGTTCGCTAACCAGGAAGGATGGTGACAGCTGTGCGTAGGGATATAGCTGTTACGATCCGTGGATTTGAAAAAAGACTCCGTAATTATCTTACCTTCTACATTAGAAAGTGTAAGATCAAGGAAGTTTATTTGCAATTTACTGTACACATATGTCAAACTTATATTATGTGTGTTGTTATTTAATGTTCCAAAAAAATTTACAAGTGATTCCTCACTGCCATTCCATAGGAGGAGGACATCATCAATGTATCGCCCGTAGAGAGCCAGCTCAGGCCAATCTCTGGCGTAAATGATGTCCTCCTCCCATCTCGCCATGAAAAGATTAGCGAGGCTGGGGGCAAACTTAGCCCCCATGGCTACACCTTTGATCTGCAAATAGTAAGCCTTATTAAACCAAAAATAATTATTGGTCATTGCAAAGTCAAGCAATTTGAGAATAAATTCTTTCTGTATGGCCGGCAAATTACTATGATGTGATAAGTAATAATCCACTGCTTCCATTCCGTCACCATGCTTGATGTTAGTGTATAGTGAGGCGACGTCTGCCGTCACAAGAAATGTATCTGCTGATGTTCTAAAATCTTTAATTAGATTGAGTACCTGTTTGGTGTCTTTAAGGTAAGCAGGCGTTTGTACTACCAAAGGTTGCAGGAAGTGGTCGATATATTCGCCCACCTTTGAGCAAAGGGACCCTATCCCGCTTATTATTGGACGTCCCGGAGGTTTGGTGGGGTTCTTGTGAATTTTTGGAAGTATATATAAAATGGGTAATTTGGGTGCAATTGGAATAAGAAAAGCTTTCTCCTTTTTGTTTAAGATTCCGTGTTCATAACCATAATCTACGATTTTTTTCAATATGCGTTTATAACCAGAAAGTGGGTCACTAAGTAATGGAGAATATGTCGTATGATCACTCAAAATATTCATGACCTCTGAGATGTAGTCTGACTTATTAAGGATCACGACCCCTCCCCCTTTGTCAGCAGGTCTAATTACTAGATCCTTCTTATCAAGAAGTGATCTCATTGCTGTAATATCTCCTGTCCTGTTGTATGGTTGTTTTACAGTTAAATGTCCTAGTTCTTTCAGAACTTTGTCTCTGAAGATATTTACATAAGAGTGGGGTTGTGGAGGGGGGTTGTATGTAGAGGCATTCCTTAAATTGGAATGCACAAAAAGGTCTGCCTGCGTGTTGTTAGTAGTGGGTTTATTGGCAAAAAATCTTTTTAAGGATAATTGCCTGGTGAATTTATGTATGTCCATATAAACTTTAAATTTATCAAGTTTATTGGCAGGAGCATATTTTAAACCCTTATCTAACAAACGTAATTCATCCTTATTAAGATCAGTATTACTAAGGTTAAATAACCCTTTACCAACTAAATCCTTCTCTTTTTGCTCATGTCTGTGCAATCTTCTCCCTCCTCGTCTCCCTCTTCTGTGTCCTTCCTTTTTCTCACCTTGCCTTCTCCTAAAAAAGGTTGCTTAGGATGATTATTCCCATTATTCCCACCATTGAGATGGGTACTGCGCCTAGGGGGAGTTTGAGGAGTCCTGTGTGCATGCGGATGATTAGAACGCATGGGACTAGGTCTAAAGGACCTATTATTATTCTGATAAGGGTAGCCCTTATATTGGCGTGGAGACGCATAGTATACATGATCATTCCTCCAAATTTGGGGGGTAGGTTTAAAAGGCCTATTATTGTTCTGGTTAGAGTGGCCTCTATATTGACGTGGGGACGCATAATGTGTGTGGTCGGTTCTCCATGTTTGGGGACCATCAGAATAATAAGTATAGTTGTTGTAATGTTGCCTAGGAGAGGTGTGGAAGGTATCGTTCCTTCTTTCTCCTCTTGGGGTGCCCCAATGTTGGTGTCCATTCCTAGAGTCTTTATGAGGGGAATTTCTGTATCCTGGTGGATAACCATTAGGATGCCAAAAAGAATCTCTAGACCCTATATTCTCATCGTGTAAGTGTTGTATAGGTTCAGAACGATTAATCATGGTGTTATTAGTATTGTGATATTGAGTCTTTTTATAGGGTTGTTTTAAGATTGGTCTAGGTTTATTCGTATTATTTGAAAGTACAGGGGTATTAGTAAGAGGAACATGTGGAGTCTCTTTCTCCTTCTGCCATTGGAAGACTATCCCATCAGAGTAATCTTTACAATCCCTCTGATACTTTTTCTTTTTCTTTAATTTTTGCTCTTTCTCTACTCCCTCCAGATGTATTTTAAGTCTATCTGATTCGCTCTTATAGTTATCTTTCTCTTTGAACGGTGTAAGTTTCTCCCTTACTGCATTAATCTCTCTGTCTAAATATGCGAGCTTCTTCCTTTTCCTTACAATAAGGAATTTAATAAGGTCACAGCCTGCTGAGTTGAAAAATTGATACCATTCAAGATGGCCATTACCATCATCAGAGTCAGGGGGTATATCCCAACGTAATGACCTTGGAACCATCTGTTCCTTAACATATTTACTTAAAAAAGAGATATCCCACAGAGTCTTAATTTCTGCTGAAGTTAGATTTTTAAGGTGCAGAAAAAGGCCCTTAAGGTCATCAGGGTCATTATCCATTGTGTAGACATCATCAGAGATGTCTGCACGTATTAATCTTTGTTCAAAAACATCACCCATCATGATAGAGGGGTATAGCAAATAAGATAGCAAATAATCAGTATGTGGGAGCGGCTACAAACTTCAACCAGATTAAATATCAAAATAAAAATATATATGAAAAGTGAGCGCTCTCTCAACAGCAGCCAATGCACCCAAAGGCAATCCCAGCAAAACCTTCAAACATACACAGAAAATATATAAAAGGTGCGGCGCTGATAGATATAGCATAGGGTCTAAATGCTCATGTGTATCTTAAATGATCAGAAAACACACTATGATATATAACAGAAATAGTATAACAGAAATGGTAATAATTATGAACATAAAATAGATAAAATAGATATAAATGTAATGTCCAGACAAACAGACGCAGGATCTTGCATAGAAGCTACTAAGCCCAGGATCCCACGGTAAAAATGCGCACTCACCGGACACGCTAAATAAAAGCGCATATGTAGTATGACCCCTGGGAATCACTCATCAAGCGGGTACAGTGGATATCCAGGAGCAGACAATCTTGGTGAATTGGACAGCATCCAGATCCAGAGATCCCCTTTAGATCAAATGAATAGAAGGCGAGGAACTCCCTCCGGTGGCCAAAATAAGTATGGTATCCTGAAAATTAATTAGCTCCAAATAGGAGCCAAAAAAAAAAAAAAAAACTCCATAGTGTAGTATGATGAGTAAAAACATTTATTCCAAAATTATATATATATTCCCAAATGTTAAAACAGGGCAGAAAACACTGATCAGTGAATGGTGTAATAAAATGGTAAACTGACCAAAAGTAATATGGCCGCCGGGCCTCCTCGTGGCTCCGGGCGGCTTAAAATGTCACGCTCTGCTGGCTCCTCCTAAGGCCTTTCGTGCTCCAGCACATCATCAGAGGGGAGGCCAACAGCAGCATGACAAAATCTATCCTTAAGTAGCGTGATGCGGCAATCGCGCATGCGCGAAAGGGGCGCCGCCATTTTGCCGTGGTCGGTACTAGTGCGCATGCGCGGCACTGCGGGCGCCATTTTGCCATAGGTCTGAAATCGTATTTCAGACAGCTTTCTTACCTATGACAATACCATGTCAGCACAGCATACTGTGATCACATCCCACCGGTCCAGACCTAAAAGTCCGCTATATAGTAGTGCATATGGCATGACACCATAAATTGTGTTATTACCCCTCACAAGGAGTCACTTTTAGGCGCCATTTTACTGAAGGTCAGGATAGGTGCAAAACATGGTCAGGAAAAAGTTGCATCCTCGTCAAAATACAAAAATGCAATCAAAAATATATATAACAATGCAAACAGAAGCTCCAGTTAGTCTGGCGACAATATAAGTAAGCAGATGCATACATATATAAAATATATTAATGTTAATGACACACTTTAAAATGAAAGCATCTAAAATTACACACATAGAGATTTCCTGCACGTCAAAAATTGACTCAGTATACATCATTAACACTGAGAAAACGCCATGCAAGGTTATAATGATTAATTCTAATTTTATTACCATTAAAAATAAATGATGTAAAACAAAAATATCGCCCGCAAAGGCATATCCCTGGTAATGAAAAAACAAACAGAGAATAATATAGAAAAAAAAAAAAAAAAAAAAAAAAAAAAAAAAAAAAAAAAATTAGAGGAATAAACCTGAACCTAGAGAGATAATGGGGATGATGTACCATCATAACTAACCATTAGCAATAAAACTATTGACGTCAATTTCAATGTTAAGTCCCAAAGGATATAAAGTTCCCAGCTCATATACCCATCTTGTTTCCGCCTGGGACACCGCACGTGTTTTATTTCCTCCCCTCCAATGGGGGGTGACGACGTCAATAGCAGTAAATCTGAGAGAAGTGGGATCCATATTATGATGTGTTCTGTAATGATTTGATAAAGAATGGTCCTTATACCCCTTTCTGATATTTGCCACGTGTTCTCGCAAGCGGTCCCTCAACCGCCTTGTGGTGCGTCCCACGTACTGCTTTAAACAGGGGCATTGGAGGAGATAGACAACATATTTGCTATAACAAGAAATAAAATTCTTAATAACATAAGTTCTACCTGTTGTGTGTGATGTAAACTCAGTAATCCTGCGTTTTCTAGTATTATTACATCTGCAAATCACACACCTATTGCATGGACTGAACCCTTTCATATCGGAAAAAAGGGAGATACGAACCGGAGGGTCTATCACATTAGGTGCTAAATTATGTCTAATAGACACAGCTTTCCTGAACATAATTTCAGGTCGTTCAGGCAAGATGTTACTCAGAACCGGATCTGTAAGTAAGATGTCCCAGTTTCTCTTAATCAACCCACTGATAGCTTTATGCTGTATATTATAAGTAGTGACAAATGGGCAGACTTTAGTTTGCATAGGTCTGCGGTTATCCTGTAGCATAATATCCCTATCGGAGTCTGCAACCAACTGTATTGTTTCCATCAGACTGCTGTTGCTGTAACCCTTTTCTATGAATCTTTCTTTCAAGATCATCGCCTGGGAATAATACATGTCCAGGCTGGAACAGTTACGTCTTATCCTGGTAAATTGACCACGTGGAATGTTCGCTAACCAGGAAGGATGGTGACAGCTGTGCGTAGGGATATAGCTGTTACGATCCGTGGATTTGAAAAAAGACTCCGTAATTATCTTACCTTCTACATTAGAAAGTGTAAGATCAAGGAAGTTTATTTGCAATTTACTGTACACATATGTCAAACTTATATTATGTGTGTTGTTATTTAATGTTCCAAAAAAATTTACAAGTGATTCCTCACTGCCATTCCATAGGAGGAGGACATCATCAATGTATCGCCCGTAGAGAGCCAGCTCAGGCCAATCTCTGGCGTAAATGATGTCCTCCTCCCATCTCGCCATGAAAAGATTAGCGAGGCTGGGGGCAAACTTAGCCCCCATGGCTACACCTTTGATCTGCAAATAGTAAGCCTTATTAAACCAAAAATAATTATTGGTCATTGCAAAGTCAAGCAATTTGAGAATAAATTCTTTCTGTATGGCCGGCAAATTACTATGATGTGATAAGTAATAATCCACTGCTTCCATTCCGTCACCATGCTTGATGTTAGTGTATAGTGAGGCGACGTCTGCCGTCACAAGAAATGTATCTGCTGATGTTCTAAAATCTTTAATTAGATTGAGTACCTGTTTGGTGTCTTTAAGGTAAGCAGGCGTTTGTACTACCAAAGGTTGCAGGAAGTGGTCGATATATTCGCCCACCTTTGAGCAAAGGGACCCTATCCCGCTTATTATTGGACGTATTATTGCACCTATCCTGACCTTCAGTAAAATGGCGCCTAAAAGTGACTCCTTGTGAGGGGTAATAACACAATTTATGGTGTCATGCCATATGCACTACTATATAGCGGACTTTTAGGTCTGGACCGGTGGGATGTGATCACAGTATGCTGTGCTGACATGGTATTGTCATAGGTAAGAAAGCTGTCTGAAATACGATTTCAGACCTATGGCAAAATGGCGCCCGCAGTGCCGCGCATGCGCACTAGTACCGACCACGGCAAAATGGCGGCGCCCCTTTCGCGCATGCGCGATTGCCGCATCACGCTACTTAAGGATAGATTTTGTCATGCTGCTGTTGGCCTCCCCTCTGATGATGTGCTGGAGCACGAAAGGCCTTAGGAGGAGCCAGCAGAGCGTGACATTTTAAGCCGCCCGGAGCCACGAGGAGGCCCGGCGGCCATATTACTTTTGGTCAGTTTACCATTTTATTACACCATTCACTGATCAGTGTTTTCTGCCCTGTTTTAACATTTGGGAATATATATATAATTTTGGAATAAATGTTTTTACTCATCATACTACACTATGGAGTTTTTTTTTTTGGCTCCTATTTGGAGCTAATTAATTTTCAGGATACCATACTTATTTTGGCCACCGGAGGGAGTTCCTCGCCTTCTATTCATTTGATCTAAAGGGGATCTCTGGATCTGGATGCTGTCCAATTCACCAAGATTGTCTGCTCCTGGATATCCACTGTACCCGCTTGATGAGTGATTCCCAGGGGTCATACTACATATGCGCTTTTATTTAGCGTGTCCGGTGAGTGCGCATTTTTACCGTGGGATCCTGGGCTTAGTAGCTTCTATGCAAGATCCTGCGTCTGTTTGTCTGGACATTACATTTATATCTATTTTATCTATTTTATGTTCATAATTATTACCATTTCTGTTATACTATTTCTGTTATATATCATAGTGTGTTTTCTGATCATTTAAGATACACATGAGCATTTAGACCCTATGCTATATCTATCAGCGCCGCACCTTTTATATATTTTCTGTGTATGTTTGAAGGTTTTGCTGGGATTGCCTTTGGGTGCATTGGCTGCTGTTGAGAGAGCGCTCACTTTTCATATATATTTTTATTTTGATATTTAATCTGGTTGAAGTTTGTAGCCGCTCCCACATACTGATTATTTGCTATCTTATTTGCTATACCCCTCTATCATGATGGGTGATGTTTTTGAACAAAGATTAATACGTGCAGACATCTCTGATGATGTCTACACAATGGATAATGACCCTGATGACCTTAAGGGCCTTTTTCTGCACCTTAAAAATCTAACTTCAGCAGAAATTAAGACTCTGTGGGATATCTCTTTTTTAAGTAAATATGTTAAGGAACAGATGGTTCCAAGGTCATTACGTTGGGATATACCCCCTGACTCTGATGATGGTAATGGCCATCTTGAATGGTATCAATTTTTCAACTCAGCAGGCTGTGACCTTATTAAATTCCTTATTGTAAGGAAAAGGAAGAAGCTCGCATATTTAGACAGAGAGATTAATGCAGTAAGGGAGAAACTTACACCGTTCAAAGAGAAAGATAACTATAAGAGCGAATCAGATAGACTTAAAATACATCTGGAGGGAGTAGAGAAAGAGCAAAAATTAAAGAAAAAGAAAAAGTATCAGAGGGATTGTAAAGATTACTCTGATGGGATAGTCTTCCAATGGCAGAAGGAGAAAGAGACTCCACATGTTCCTCTTACTAATACCCCTGTACTTTCAAATAATACGAATAAACCTAGACCAATCTTAAAACAACCCTATAAAAAGACTCAATATCACAATACTAATAACACCATGATTAATCGTTCTGAACCTATACAACACTTACACGATGAGAATATAGGGTCTAGAGATTCTTTTTGGCATCCTAATGGTTATCCACCAGGATACAGAAATTCCCCTCATAAAGACTCTAGGAATGGACACCAACATTGGGGCACCCCAAGAGGAGAAAGAAGGAACGATACCTTCCACACCTCTCCTAGGCAACATTACAACAACTATACTTATTATTCTGATGGTCCCCAAACATGGAGAACCGACCACACACATTATGCGTCCCCACGTCAATATAGAGGCCACTCTAACCAGAACAATAATAGGCCTTTTAAACCTACCCCCCAAATTTGGAGGAATGATCATGTATACTATGCGTCTCCACGCCAATATAAGGGCTACCCTTATCAGAATAATAATAGGTCCTTTAGACCTAGTCCCATGCGTTCTAATCATCCGCATGCACACAGGACTCCTCAAACTCCCCCTAGGCGCAGTACCCATCTCAATGGTGGGAATAATGGGAATAATCATCCTAAGCAACCTTTTTTAGGAGAAGGCAAGGTGAGAAAAAGGAAGGACACAGAAGAGGGAGACGAGGAGGGAGAAGATTGCACAGACATGAGCAAAAAGAGAAGGATTTAGTTGGTAAAGGGTTATTTAACCTTAGTAATACTGATCTTAATAAGGATGAATTACGTTTGTTAGATAAGGGTTTAAAATATGCTCCTGCCAATAAACTTGATAAATTTAAAGTTTATATGGACATACATAAATTCACCAGGCAATTATCCTTAAAAAGATTTTTTGCCAATAAACCCACTACTAACAACACGCAGGCAGACCTTTTTGTGCATTCCAATTTAAGGAATGCCTCTACATACAACCCCCCTCCACAACCCCACTCTTATGTAAATATCTTCAGAGACAAAGTTCTGAAAGAACTAGGACATTTAACTGTAAAACAACCATACAACAGGACAGGAGATATTACAGCAATGAGATCACTTCTTGATAAGAAGGATCTAGTAATTAGACCTGCTGACAAAGGGGGAGGGGTCGTGATCCTTAATAAGTCAGACTACATCTCAGAGGTCATGAATATTTTGAGTGATCATACGACATATTCTCCATTACTTAGTGACCCACTTTCTGGTTATAAACGCATATTGAAAAAAATCGTAGATTATGGTTATGAACACGGAATCTTAAACAAAAAGGAGAAAGCTTTTCTTATTCCAATTGCACCCAAATTACCCATTTTATATATACTTCCAAAAATTCACAAGAACCCCACCAAACCTCCGGGACGTCCAATAATAAGCGGGATAGGGTCCCTTTGCTCAAAGGTGGGCGAATATATCGACCACTTCCTGCAACCTTTGGTAGTACAAACGCCTGCTTACCTTAAAGACACCAAACAGGTACTCAATCTAATTAAAGATTTTAGAACATCAGCAGATACATTTCTTGTGACGGCAGACGTCGCCTCACTATACACTAACATCAAGCATGGTGACGGAATGGAAGCAGTGGATTATTACTTATCACATCATAGTAATTTGCCGGCCATACAGAAAGAATTTATTCTCAAATTGCTTGACTTTGCAATGACCAATAATTATTTTTGGTTTAATAAGGCTTACTATTTGCAGATCAAAGGTGTAGCCATGGGGGCTAAGTTTGCCCCCAGCCTCGCTAATCTTTTCATGGCGAGATGGGAGGAGGACATCATTTACGCCAGAGATTGGCCTGAGCTGGCTCTCTACGGGCGATACATTGATGATGTCCTCCTCCTATGGAATGGCAGTGAGGAATCACTTGTAAATTTTTTTGGAACATTAAATAACAACACACATAATATAAGTTTGACATATGTGTACAGTAAATTGCAAATAAACTTCCTTGATCTTACACTTTCTAATGTAGAAGGTAAGATAATTACGGAGTCTTTTTTCAAATCCACGGATCGTAACAGCTATATCCCTACGCACAGCTGTCACCATCCTTCCTGGTTAGCGAACATTCCACGTGGTCAATTTACCAGGATAAGACGTAACTGTTCCAGCCTGGACATGTATTATTCCCAGGCGATGATCTTGAAAGAAAGATTCATAGAAAAGGGTTACAGCAACAGCAGTCTGATGGAAACAATACAGTTGGTTGCAGACTCCGATAGGGATATTATGCTACAGGATAACCGCAGACCTATGCAAACTAAAGTCTGCCCATTTGTCACTACTTATAATATACAGCATAAAGCTATCAGTGGGTTGATTAAGAGAAACTGGGACATCTTACTTACAGATCCGGTTCTGAGTAACATCTTGCCTGAACGACCTGAAATTATGTTCAGGAAAGCTGTGTCTATTAGACATAATTTAGCACCTAATGTGATAGACCCTCCGGTTCGTATCTCCCTTTTTTCCGATATGAAAGGGTTCAGTCCATGCAATAGGTGTGTGATTTGCAGATGTAATAATACTAGAAAACGCAGGATTACTGAGTTTACATCACACACAACAGGTAGAACTTATGTTATTAAGAATTTTATTTCTTGTTATAGCAAATATGTTGTCTATCTCCTCCAATGCCCCTGTTTAAAGCAGTACGTGGGACGCACCACAAGGCGGTTGAGGGACCGCTTGCGAGAACACGTGGCAAATATCAGAAAGGGGTATAAGGACCATTCTTTATCAAATCATTACAGAACACATCATAATATGGATCCCACTTCTCTCAGATTTACTGCTATTGACGTCGTCACCCCCCATTGGAGGGGAGGAAATAAAACACGTGCGGTGTCCCAGGCGGAAACAAGATGGGTATATGAGCTGGGAACTTTATATCCTTTGGGACTTAACATTGAAATTGACGTCAATAGTTTTATTGCTAATGGTTAGTTATGATGGTACATCATCCCCATTATCTCTCTAGGTTCAGGTTTATTCCTCTAATTTTTTTTTTTTTTTTTTTTTTTCTATATTATTCTCTGTTTGTTTTTTCATTACCAGGGATATGCCTTTGCGGGCGATATTTTTGTTTTACATCATTTATTTTTAATGGTAATAAAATTAGAATTAATCATTATAACCTTGCATGGCGTTTTCTCAGTGTTAATGATGTATACTGAGTCAATTTTTGACGTGCAGGAAATCTCTATGTGTGTAATTTTAGATGCTTTCATTTTAAAGTGTGTCATTAACATTAATATATTTTATATATGTATGCATCTGCTTACTTATATTGTCGCCAGACTAACTGGAGCTTCTGTTTGCATTGTTATATATATTTTTGATTGCATTTTTGTATTTTGACGAGGATGCAACTTTTTCCTGACCATGTTTTGCACCTATCCTGACCTTCAGTAAAATGGCGCCTAAAAGTGACTCCTTGTGAGGGGTAATAACACAATTTATGGTGTCATGCCATATGCACTACTATATAGCGGACTTTTAGGTCTGGACCGGTGGGATGTGATCACAGTATGCTGTGCTGACATGGTATTGTCATAGGTAAGAAAGCTGTCTGAAATACGATTTCAGACCTATGGCAAAATGGCGCCCGCAGTGCCGCGCATGCGCACTAGTACCGACCACGGCAAAATGGCGGCGCCCCTTTCGCGCATGCGCGATTGCCGCATCACGCTACTTAAGGATAGATTTTGTCATGCTGCTGTTGGCCTCCCCTCTGATGATGTGCTGGAGCACGAAAGGCCTTAGGAGGAGCCAGCAGAGCGTGACATTTTAAGCCGCCCGGAGCCACGAGGAGGCCCGGCGGCCATATTACTTTTGGTCAGTTTACCATTTTATTACACCATTCACTGATCAGTGTTTTCTGCCCTGTTTTAACATTTGGGAATATATATATAATTTTGGAATAAATGTTTTTACTCATCATACTACACTATGGAGTTTTTTTTTTTTTTTTTTTTTTTTGGCTCCTATTTGGAACTAATTAATTTTCAGGATACCATACTTATTTTGGCCACCGGAGGGAGTTCCTCGCCTTCTATTCATTTGATCTAAAGGGGATCTCTGGATCTGGATGCTGTCCAATTCACCAAGATTGTCTGCTCCTGGATATCCACTGTACCCGCTTGATGAGTGATTCCCAGGGGTCATACTACATATGCGCTTTTATTTAGCGTGTCCGGTGAGTGCGCATTTTTACCGTGGGATCCTGGGCTTAGTAGCTTCTATGCAAGATCCTGCGTCTGTTTGTCTGGACATTACATTTATATCTATTTTATCTATTTTATGTTCATAATTATTACCATTTCTGTTATACTATTTCTGTTATATATCATAGTGTGTTTTCTGATCATTTAAGATACACATGAGCATTTAGACCCTATGCTATATCTATCAGCGCCGCACCTTTTATATATTTTCTGTGTATGTTTGAAGGTTTTGCTGGGATTGCCTTTGGGTGCATTGGCTGCTGTTGAGAGAGCGCTCACTTTTCATATATATTTTTATTTTGATATTTAATCTGGTTGAAGTTTGTAGCCGCTCCCACATACTGATTATTTGCTATCTTATTTGCTATACCCCTCTATCATGATGGGTGATGTTTTTGAACAAAGATTAATACGTGCAGACATCTCTGATGATGTCTACACAATGGATAATGACCCTGATGACCTTAAGGGCCTTTTTCTGCACCTTAAAAATCTAACTTCAGCAGAAATTAAGACTCTGTGGGATATCTCTTTTTTAAGTAAATATGTTAAGGAACAGATGGTTCCAAGGTCATTACGTTGGGATATACCCCCTGACTCTGATGATGGTAATGGCCATCTTGAATGGTATCAATTTTTCAACTCAGCAGGCTGTGACCTTATTAAATTCCTTATTGTAAGGAAAAGGAAGAAGCTCGCATATTTAGACAGAGAGATTAATGCAGTAAGGGAGAAACTTACACCGTTCAAAGAGAAAGATAACTATAAGAGCGAATCAGATAGACTTAAAATACATCTGGAGGGAGTAGAGAAAGAGCAAAAATTAAAGAAAAAGAAAAAGTATCAGAGGGATTGTAAAGATTACTCTGATGGGATAGTCTTCCAATGGCAGAAGGAGAAAGAGACTCCACATGTTCCTCTTACTAATACCCCTGTACTTTCAAATAATACGAATAAACCTAGACCAATCTTAAAACAACCCTATAAAAAGACTCAATATCACAATACTAATAACACCATGATTAATCGTTCTGAACCTATACAACACTTACACGATGAGAATATAGGGTCTAGAGATTCTTTTTGGCATCCTAATGGTTATCCACCAGGATACAGAAATTCCCCTCATAAAGACTCTAGGAATGGACACCAACATTGGGGCACCCCAAGAGGAGAAAGAAGGAACGATACCTTCCACACCTCTCCTAGGCAACATTACAACAACTATACTTATTATTCTGATGGTCCCCAAACATGGAGAACCGACCACACACATTATGCGTCCCCACGTCAATATAGAGGCCACTCTAACCAGAACAATAATAGGCCTTTTAAACCTACCCCCCAAATTTGGAGGAATGATCATGTATACTATGCGTCTCCACGCCAATATAAGGGCTACCCTTATCAGAATAATAATAGGTCCTTTAGACCTAGTCCCATGCGTTCTAATCATCCGCATGCACACAGGACTCCTCAAACTCCCCCTAGGCGCAGTACCCATCTCAATGGTGGGAATAATGGGAATAATCATCCTAAGCAACCTTTTTTAGGAGAAGGCAAGGTGAGAAAAAGGAAGGACACAGAAGAGGGAGACGAGGAGGGAGAAGATTGCACAGACATGAGCAAAAAGAGAAGGATTTAGTTGGTAAAGGGTTATTTAACCTTAGTAATACTGATCTTAATAAGGATGAATTACGTTTGTTAGATAAGGGTTTAAAATATGCTCCTGCCAATAAACTTGATAAATTTAAAGTTTATATGGACATACATAAATTCACCAGGCAATTATCCTTAAAAAGATTTTTTGCCAATAAACCCACTACTAACAACACGCAGGCAGACCTTTTTGTGCATTCCAATTTAAGGAATGCCTCTACATACAACCCCCCTCCACAACCCCACTCTTATGTAAATATCTTCAGAGACAAAGTTCTGAAAGAACTAGGACATTTAACTGTAAAACAACCATACAACAGGACAGGAGATATTACAGCAATGAGATCACTTCTTGATAAGAAGGATCTAGTAATTAGACCTGCTGACAAAGGGGGAGGGGTCGTGATCCTTAATAAGTCAGACTACATCTCAGAGGTCATGAATATTTTGAGTGATCATACGACATATTCTCCATTACTTAGTGACCCACTTTCTGGTTATAAACGCATATTGAAAAAAATCGTAGATTATGGTTATGAACACGGAATCTTAAACAAAAAGGAGAAAGCTTTTCTTATTCCAATTGCACCCAAATTACCCATTTTATATATACTTCCAAAAATTCACAAGAACCCCACCAAACCTCCGGGACGTCCAATAATAAGCGGGATAGGGTCCCTTTGCTCAAAGGTGGGCGAATATATCGACCACTTCCTGCAACCTTTGGTAGTACAAACGCCTGCTTACCTTAAAGACACCAAACAGGTACTCAATCTAATTAAAGATTTTAGAACATCAGCAGATACATTTCTTGTGACGGCAGACGTCGCCTCACTATACACTAACATCAAGCATGGTGACGGAATGGAAGCAGTGGATTATTACTTATCACATCATAGTAATTTGCCGGCCATACAGAAAGAATTTATTCTCAAATTGCTTGACTTTGCAATGACCAATAATTATTTTTGGTTTAATAAGGCTTACTATTTGCAGATCAAAGGTGTAGCCATGGGGGCTAAGTTTGCCCCCAGCCTCGCTAATCTTTTCATGGCGAGATGGGAGGAGGACATCATTTACGCCAGAGATTGGCCTGAGCTGGCTCTCTACGGGCGATACATTGATGATGTCCTCCTCCTATGGAATGGCAGTGAGGAATCACTTGTAAATTTTTTTGGAACATTAAATAACAACACACATAATATAAGTTTGACATATGTGTACAGTAAATTGCAAATAAACTTCCTTGATCTTACACTTTCTAATGTAGAAGGTAAGATAATTACGGAGTCTTTTTTCAAATCCACGGATCGTAACAGCTATATCCCTACGCACAGCTGTCACCATCCTTCCTGGTTAGCGAACATTCCACGTGGTCAATTTACCAGGATAAGACGTAACTGTTCCAGCCTGGACATGTATTATTCCCAGGCGATGATCTTGAAAGAAAGATTCATAGAAAAGGGTTACAGCAACAGCAGTCTGATGGAAACAATACAGTTGGTTGCAGACTCCGATAGGGATATTATGCTACAGGATAACCGCAGACCTATGCAAACTAAAGTCTGCCCATTTGTCACTACTTATAATATACAGCATAAAGCTATCAGTGGGTTGATTAAGAGAAACTGGGACATCTTACTTACAGATCCGGTTCTGAGTAACATCTTGCCTGAACGACCTGAAATTATGTTCAGGAAAGCTGTGTCTATTAGACATAATTTAGCACCTAATGTGATAGACCCTCCGGTTCGTATCTCCCTTTTTTCCGATATGAAAGGGTTCAGTCCATGCAATAGGTGTGTGATTTGCAGATGTAATAATACTAGAAAACGCAGGATTACTGAGTTTACATCACACACAACAGGTAGAACTTATGTTATTAAGAATTTTATTTCTTGTTATAGCAAATATGTTGTCTATCTCCTCCAATGCCCCTGTTTAAAGCAGTACGTGGGACGCACCACAAGGCGGTTGAGGGACCGCTTGCGAGAACACGTGGCAAATATCAGAAAGGGGTATAAGGACCATTCTTTATCAAATCATTACAGAACACATCATAATATGGATCCCACTTCTCTCAGATTTACTGCTATTGACGTCGTCACCCCCCATTGGAGGGGAGGAAATAAAACACGTGCGGTGTCCCAGGCGGAAACAAGATGGGTATATGAGCTGGGAACTTTATATCCTTTGGGACTTAACATTGAAATTGACGTCAATAGTTTTATTGCTAATGGTTAGTTATGATGGTACATCATCCCCATTATCTCTCTAGGTTCAGGTTTATTCCTCTAATTTTTTTTTTTTTTTTTTTTTTCTATATTATTCTCTGTTTGTTTTTTCATTACCAGGGATATGCCTTTGCGGGCGATATTTTTGTTTTACATCATTTATTTTTAATGGTAATAAAATTAGAATTAATCATTATAACCTTGCATGGCGTTTTCTCAGTGTTAATGATGTATACTGAGTCAATTTTTGACGTGCAGGAAATCTCTATGTGTGTAATTTTAGATGCTTTCATTTTAAAGTGTGTCATTAACATTAATATATTTTATATATGTATGCATCTGCTTACTTATATTGTCGCCAGACTAACTGGAGCTTCTGTTTGCATTGTTATATATATTTTTGATTGCATTTTTGTATTTTGACGAGGATGCAACTTTTTCCTGACCATGTTTTGCACCTATCCTGACCTTCAGTAAAATGGCGCCTAAAAGTGACTCCTTGTGAGGGGTAATAACACAATTTATGGTGTCATGCCATATGCACTACTATATAGCGGACTTTTAGGTCTGGACCGGTGGGATGTGATCACAGTATGCTGTGCTGACATGGTATTGTCATAGGTAAGAAAGCTGTCTGAAATACGATTTCAGACCTATGGCAAAATGGCGCCCGCAGTGCCGCGCATGCGCACTAGTACCGACCACGGCAAAATGGCGGCGCCCCTTTCGCGCATGCGCGATTGCCGCATCACGCTACTTAAGGATAGATTTTGTCATGCTGCTGTTGGCCTCCCCTCTGATGATGTGCTGGAGCACGAAAGGCCTTAGGAGGAGCCAGCAGAGCGTGACATTTTAAGCCGCCCGGAGCCACGAGGAGGCCCGGCGGCCATATTACTTTTGGTCAGTTTACCATTTTATTACACCATTCACTGATCAGTGTTTTCTGCCCTGTTTTAACATTTGGGAATATATATATAATTTTGGAATAAATGTTTTTACTCATCATACTACACTATGGAGTTTTTTTTTTTTTTGGCTCCTATTTGGAGCTAATTAATTTTCAGGATACCATACTTATTTTGGCCACCGGAGGGAGTTCCTCGCCTTCTATTCATTTGATCTAAAGGGGATCTCTGGATCTGGATGCTGTCCAATTCACCAAGATTGTCTGCTCCTGGATATCCACTGTACCCGCTTGATGAGTGATTCCCAGGGGTCATACTACATATGCGCTTTTATTTAGCGTGTCCGGTGAGTGCGCATTTTTACCGTGGGATCCTGGGCTTAGTAGCTTCTATGCAAGATCCTGCGTCTGTTTGTCTGGACATTACATTTATATCTATTTTATCTATTTTATGTTCATAATTATTACCATTTCTGTTATACTATTTCTGTTATATATCATAGTGTGTTTTCTGATCATTTAAGATACACATGAGCATTTAGACCCTATGCTATATCTATCAGCGCCGCACCTTTTATATATTTTCTGTGTATGTTTGAAGGTTTTGCTGGGATTGCCTTTGGGTGCATTGGCTGCTGTTGAGAGAGCGCTCACTTTTCATATATATTTTTATTTTTATAGAACATTTGTTTAGCTCATTACATGAAAGTAAGGTTAATAATTTAACTTACAATCTTCAGTTTTACTCAAATTAGTTGATACAAAAATGAATACACTCCACAACAAAAACTACTACATGTAGTATTTTGTATGACCTCCATGATTTGGAAGGACAGCACCAAGTCTTCTAGTATGGAATGAACAAGTTGGCGATATTTTACAGCATCTATCTTTTTCCATTCTTCAAGAACGACCACTTTTATAGCCTGGATGCTGAATGGAGAGTGATGCTCAACTTTTCCTCTTTAGAAATGCAACAGTGGTCTTAGATGTGTGTTTTGGATCATTGTCATATTGGAAAATTGCATGACGACCAAGAGCATGGAGTGATGGTAGCATCTTCTCTTTCAATATAGAGCAGTACACCTGTGAATTCATGATACCATCAATGAAATGCAGCTTCCTGACTCCAGCAGCACTCATGCAGTCCCACAGAAGGACACTGCCACCATCATGTTTCACTGTAGGCACCATGCATTTTTCTTTGTACTCTTCACCTTTGCGACACCATACAGTTTTGAAGCCATAAGTTCCGAAAAACATTTATCTTGGTCTCATCACTCCAGAGTACAGATTCCCAGTAGTAGTCTTTTTTTTCAGCATGAGCCCTGGCAAATCCTAGTTGGGCTTTTTTGGTCATGGGCTTTAGGAGAGGCTTCCTTCGTGGACGACACCGATGCATGCCATTCCTCTGCAGTGTATGCGGTATTGTGTCAGGGGAAACAATCATCCCAGTTTGGCTTTCTACTTCTTTAGCTAACTGCAGTGAACTTGCATGGTGATTTTCTTCAACCCTTCTCATCAGAAGACGCCCCTGTCAAGGTGTTAACTTCAGTGGATGGCCTGTGAGATGGTTGCAGTTGTTAAATTTTTTCATGTTAAATTTTTGTATCACTTTTGCTACAGTATTCTGAGAGTTAATTAAATCTTTCTTCTTGTAGCCTTCACCTTATTTGTGTAAAAAAAATGATTTTCTTTCTCAGCCTTGTGACATTTCTCTTCCATGTGGTGCCATTACTCACTGCATGAAATGGGAAGGGGTTTTCTTTAAGTAACACCCTTTTATAATAAACTGTCTGCTAGACACCTGTTTAATGAATAATTAGACTCACCTGTAGTTGAACTCTTGTTAATTAGGATTTTCTCTAAAATGTAGCTTTGCTCCTAAGGCTGGCCATACATTATACAATTATCTTCCAATTTTCTGCCCAATTTCCTTTATATTTACCTTCAACTGTGTAGTGCAAGGGCCTGCCTAATTGGATACAACTGAAAGTGTTGTTTAGGTTTGTCCTCCTATTATATGGTTTTTGGTAAATCTAAACCAAAAATCTCCAGATAATTGTATAATGTATGGCCAGCCTAAGACTTTCATTGAGGTGTATTCATTTTTGCAACATGGTCTTTAATGAGTTTGTTAGGAAAGATACTTTTTTGTGTATGCAAATTAACAAATCTTGTTTGCAATCAATGGCCTTCATTTGTGGGAGTGTTTTATAGTATAGTGTCCCATAGAAAATGTTGATTCTGAAAGGAAAGTAAAGGTTTTCTGCTAAATCTGTTGGGGTGTACTCATTTATGCTGAGCACCGTATACATAGTGCCATAATACGCAAATATCAATTGAATTTATTATTCCATCAGTACAGTGGTCTTAGCAAAGATGTAATTGCTGATTATATGGTGTGGGTTAGCATAGTGATCTTTGTTTTATTAAAGAAGTATTAAACCCAGGGTGATTTTTAGTTTAACCTCCTGTTGACCGCATAACGTACATATGTGGCAGCAGGATAAGTAGTATTTATTGCCCAGCTGCCACACATACACGTCCGTAGTGATGCCCTTCAAAACATTAACATTCCAATTAATTTGGAAAGAATATATACAAAACATGATTTGTATGGATAATCAAGATTAGAAGCAAGCCAAAATTTTTAAGCAAGCTTCACTTTGCTGGTGAATTCACCAAGTTCATTAAGCACAATGGGGTCAATTCACTAACAGATAAATACCGCATTAATTTTTGAGTTAAAATAACTCATGCAGTATTTATTTCAAAAGTAGTCAATTGACTAAAAACATGCATTATTTACTGAACATATTAAATATTTATGTTTTGTGATATTTAGCACTTAAAGATTGCGTGGTTTTTTTTTGTTTTTTTTTTTGGTGTTTTTTCACGATTTTTTTTTTTTGCAGGATAATACTGCACCAAAGGCACACAGCAATTATGCGAACTGATACATTGTATACTTTTCACTTTCTGGCCAGTGCAGAGTTCCTCTAATTGTTATTTTGTACATTTTTAAAATACTGCCAGCAAACACCAGGTGATAAATAACGAATGTGTGTTTTTTTTTTAATGAATTGACTAACTACTTCCTGCCCAGCCAATAGGAAAATGACGACCGGGCAGGACTCTCGTCCATCCGGGTGGGCGTCATATGATGCCCTTTCCGTATTGCGCCTTGCACGTGCCCTCAGCCACGCTGTGGCAAGATCTGTCACCGGCTGTGTACCTCGGACACAGCCGATGACAGATCTGTGTACCGGCCCATTGCCAGTACCATGTGACCTGCTGTGACCAATCACAGCAGGTCACATGACAGCTTCCTTGACAGCTTCCTTTCATGCCATCCATTGTATACAAGTGTGTCTAGCTGTGAATGGTCACAGTGATCACATGCACAGGCTGGGCCAATCAAAGCCTATCTGTGTCATGTGATTAGCTGTGGCCAATCACATCTAATCACAACAAAAAAACCCTAAATGAATCTATTTCATTCAGTTAAATGCTTGCTTATAGCAAAGAAATTCTTTGCTATAAGCAATCAAATTGTGCAAAGAAAAAGAAAATACTGATTACTTCCCCAAAGTAGTACAATGTTGCTATGTTAATATTATACTACTTTGGTCATAGTGTAATATGAAAAAAAAATCTTAAAAAAGAAAAAAAAAATGTTATAAAAAATAAACTTTCTTACTGTCACCAGTCACCAAAAAATTAAGACAAAAAAATTACAACTTCAAAAAACTCGCCATGCCTCTTATGAAATACGTTGGACTGTCTACTTTGCAAAAAGGGGTAATTTGGGGGATATCTGTACTGTTCTGACAATTGTGGGCCTCAAGAAATTAGATTGGCTGTCAGTACTTCACAATCGATCAATTTTCAGATATATCCCATAGTTTGTGAACTCTATAACTTTCCTACAGACTAAATAAATACTGATTGGGTTATTTTCACCAAAGAAATGTAGCAGAATACATCTTGGCCTAAATTTATGAAGATCAATTTTTTGTTTGGAAAGTTTTATAACAGAAACAAAGAAAAACGTGTGTTTTTTTCATACTTTTCGGTCTTTCTTTTTTTGTTAATTTAGCAAAAAATAAAAACCCCACAGGTGATTAAATACCACCAAAAGAAAGCTCTAGTTGTAAACAAAATGATAAAAATTTAGTTTGGGTACAGTGTTGCATAACCGCACAATTGTCATTCAAAGTGTGAGAGCGCTGAAACCTGAAAATTTGCCTGAGCAAGAAGGGGGTAAAAGTGCCCGGTATAGAAGTGGTTAATGATTTATCATGTTTTTTGCAGTATTTATCTTACTATTTTAACAAATGTGCGCTATTTACTTCACATTAGATATTTTACTTTGGTGAACTGACTCTATTATCTCATGCAATATTTCTGAAAAATGAGTCATGTGATATGCATGCCTTACCCTTTAGTGAATTGACCCCTATCTGTCAATAATATGACACTTCTTACACGATTGACTCCTTTACTGAAGAGAGGTGATTGTCAGTTTTTATAAGTCCCACTAAACAATCTTAATGATCGATCATTTCAGATCTATATTGTTGGTGTTCCTGTGCATTTTAATGAGTCTGCAGATCATCCAAAGCCATCTCCATATTTTTCCTTAATCGGACAAGAATACATGACCGTTTTTAGATGACCATTCCTTTTTCTCATTTTAAATGTGTGAGTTATGCAATAAGATGTTCATCTCATCCAATTTCATCATCACTAGAAACAATAATCACGGGTCCTAATATATTAGATACATTACTAGTGATGGTAGTTTAAGGCCTCATGCACACTGGATGTATTTGCAGCTGTTTCTAGGGACATCAGGCCATTATTTTTCCTTCTTTCCTCCCTTCCTTCTGTCCTTCCTTTAAACTCCCCTGTATGTTAGCCAATGTACACTATATTGCCAAAAGTATTGAGATGCCTGCTTTACACACACATGAACTTGAATGCATACCAGTATTAGTCGGTAGGGTTTAATATTGAGTTGGCCCACCCTTTGTAGCTATAACAGCGTCAACTCCTCTGGGAAGGCTGTCCACAAGGTTTAGGAGTGTGTCTATGGGAATGTTTGACCATTCTTCCAGAAGCGCATTTGTGAGGTCAGGGGCTGATGTTGAACGAGAAGGCCTGGCTAGCCGTCTCTGTTCTAATTCATCCCAAAGATGTTCTATTGGGTTGAGGTCAGAAATCTGTGCAGCCCAGTCAAGTTCCTCCACCCCAAACTTGCTTATCCATGATGTTATGGACCTTGCTTTGGACCAGTGCGCAGTCATGTTGGAACAGGAAGGGGCCATCCCCAAACTGTTCCCACAAAGTTGGGAGCATGAAATTGTCCAAAATGTCTTTGTATGCGGACGCCTTAAGGGTTCCCTTTACTGGAACTAAGGGGCCAAGCCCAACCCCTGAAAACAACCCCACTCCATAATCCACCACCAAACTTTACACTTGGCACAATGCAGTCAGGCAAGTACTGTTCTCCTGGCAACAGCCAAACCCAGACACGTCCATTGGCTTGCCAGACAGAGAATTGTGATTCGTCACTCCAGTGAACATGTCTCCACTGCTCTAGAGTTCAGTGGGCAGCGTGCTTTACACCACTGCATCTGACACTTTGCATTGCTCTTGGTGATGTAAGGCTTGGATGCAGCTGCTTGGCCAGGGAAACCCATTCTATAAAGCTCATTTGCACTGTTGTGCTAATCTGAAAGCCACACGAAGTTTGGAGGTCTTTAGCTATTGGCTCTGCAGACAGTTGGCAACTTCTGCGACTGTGCACTTCAGCATGTGCTGACCCCGCTCTGTCATTTTACATGGACTACCACTTCGTGGCTGAGTTGCTGTTGTTCCCAGGTGCTTCCACTTTGTTATAATACCACTAACAGTTCACTGTGGAATATTGTGTAGCAAGGAAACTTCACAGATGGACTTATTGCACAGGTGGCAAGCTATCACAGTACTAGACTTGAATTCACTGAGCTCCTGAGAGCGACCCATTCTTTCACAAATGTTTGTAGAAGCAGTCTGCATGTCTAGGTGCTTGATTTTATACACCTGTGGCTATGGATGTGATTGGAACACCTGAATCCTATGATTTGGAGGGGTGTTCCAATACTTTTGGAAATATAGTATATCCATGCACATATAGGCTTTTAGCAGCAGAACAACCGCTTGACTCTTGTAAACGCGTATTAACTCGTCTAAACGCATGTTAACACAAGGCACGTTTTAGCGTTTGATCGCTAATTTATTTCAATGGCCAGAATAATTTATTATTCTGGCCACTGAAATGAATTAATGCCCAAGCCCCAAACTCCTGTAAACATGCCTTAACACATTACACACTTATTTTCTGCCAAAACATCCTGTGTGCATGAGGTCTAAAGAAGGCCTACCATCTAAATGAAATGCAGGAGCTATTAAAATGAGGAGCAGGTAAAAGACCATATCCACCTACTAAAGATAGCTCACCAGTGACCTCCCCAACTTCCCCCTCATGCATCCTTGTATGTCATTTTTAATACCTAACAATTTACTGAAGTGGTGGTAGAGCTGAGGCCGCCTAACCACCTAACTTGTGCCAGCATCAAGCAGAGGGCAGGCTTCAACGCTGTTAACACATTGATGTGTGAGTGCTGTTCAGCTATTTTCTTCTGCAGTGAGCACAGGCAGTGCCATGACCCCACCTCAATGATTGGCAGAGGGTGTGTTCACATTTTTCAGCTGAATAATTCTGGGTGTCATTCAAACTGGAAGTTAAGGGGGGTTGCTACAATAGGATGATGTAGGGAATGACACAGCAATGTATAAAAGGTAAATATAAAACAATAATCCCCATGCGCTTTGTATGGACCTGTAAAATTTAAGACGCTGCTAACACCCAATCCTATACCTATAGGTGCATGAACTCAAAATAATAAATAAATTGGTGTAGCGCTAAAATAGGCAACATAAACATATGAACAAATATATAATCATATAGATGATAAATAAATTGTGATTAGATCCTCCAGGGATCTAGAACATAATAATATGTGCCACAAAATTGTGAATATTTGTGAATCCATCAACTCGGTCCTAAAATTGGACCCAATATATGGTGAATATAAAAAAGGAAGCCCCCCCCCCCCAATCACAGAATACGGGATTATAAACATAAACTGAGTGCCATACACAGTGAATTCCCGAATGTGAGATAATCCTATAATATAGTGACAAGTGCTTTAATTCCAAAACGCAATAAGTACATAAAAAGTTGTACAAATTTCAACAATTTACATTTGAAAAAAAAAACTTAAAATATACAAAAATAGTGAAAATATATAATATATGTGTATATTATTGTTATTATTATACAGTATATAGAGCCAAAGGGTATGCTCAGCGCTGTACAGTAGCAGGGGAGACAGAACATGAGACAAGATAGTAACAATACAATACACGAGGGGTTCGAGGGCCCTGCTCTTTCGAGCTTTTTATATATATATATAAAATGTCCAATAAAGTGCAAAATTGCAAGAGGTGCTTCAATTTTCCAGGACATGCAGGATTCTGAGGAAGTCAGGTGTGGAGCATGATGCAACGCGTAGATGCGCAGTGACGTAGTTCTGGCGGACGCCATCTTGGTATACCCAATGTCATGCAGAGTACACCCATAGCATGTGGTGTGAGTGACTGTATACTGCTGCCTAAAAGTGATTGTAAACTTGCCGTTGGCTTTGATATACACTGGGAATAAGTAGTCTTACACTATGGAGGATCTTTTTTCTTCTTTCATGGCTACCATGTGGTTCATGTGAGTAAGTTGGCTGTACTGCGGTACCTACCTGTGGAAGGGGAATCTTTGCTGTGTGTGAGCCACCATTGATGGAAAGTGTCTATGGAGATCGTATAGTGAGGAGTTATTACCCGTGAAGGATCCAGGTGGGATCCGAAAGGTGTATTGGCCCATTGGGTTGTGATAAGGAGGTGAGGGGGCATTTTAGCCATTTAAGGATATACACCAGCTTGTTTACACATGCACCGTACCACCTGCATGTCCAGGAAAATTGAAGCACCTTTTGCAATTTTGCACTTTATTGGGCGTTTATATATTTTCACTATTTTTGTATATTTTAAGTTTTTTTCACATGTAAATTGTTGAGATTTGTACAGCTTTTTATGTGCTTATTGTGTTTTGGGGTTAAAGCACTTGTCACTTTATTATAGGATTATCCCGCATTTGGGATTCACTATGTATGGCACTCGGATTATGTTTATAATCCCGTTTTCTGGGATTGGGGGGGCTTTCTTTTTTATATTCACCATATATTGGGTCCAATTTTAGGACCGAGTTGAAGGATTCACGAATATTCACAATTTGTTGGCACATATTATTATGTTCTAGATCCCTGGAGGATCTAATCACAATTTATTTATCATCTATATGATTATATAAGCGACATATCTTCATGGATGTCACTCTACTTCCTCAAACTCAATCTTTTCAAAACTGAGCTCTTAGTATTCCCCCCCAGCCCGTGCCCCCTCCCCTGACTTCTCCATCAATATCAATAACACAATCATCAATCCCTCCCCCTCATGCCAGGGTACTAGGTGTCCTTTCAGCCCCAAATCCAATCACTCTCCAAATCTTGTAGACTTCACCTCCGCAACATCACCAAGATACGTTTGTTCTTAACCTCGGAAACCACTAAGCAACTTATTCACTCCCTTGTTATATCTCGCCTTGACTATTGTAACTCCCTCCTCATTGGCCTACCGAATCACAGGCTATCCCCTCTTTAGTCTATCATGAATGCTGCTGCCAGACTCATCCACCTTACTAACTGTTCTGTATCTGCCAATCCCTCCACTGGCTTCCCATTGCCCAATGGATAAAATTCAAAACACTAACAATAATGTATAAAGCCATATATAACTCTGCCCCAAATTACATCACCAATCGTGTCTCCAAATATCACCCAAACCGTCCTCTCCGCTCCTCGCAAGACCTCCTGCTCTCTAGCTCCCTTTTCTCCTCCTGCCATGCTCATCTCCAGGACTTCTCCAGAGCTTCCCCCATCCTCTGGAACTCTCTACCCCAATTTATCAGACTATCGCCTACTCTGCTCACTTTTAGGTGATCTCTGAAAACTTCTCTTCAGGGAAGCCTATTCTGCCCTCAGCTAATAATGGAATCTTCTACTCTTCCTATCAGTCCATCCCCCACAGTTATTACCTTTTTGTACCACTAACCCCTCCCTCCTAGATTGTAAGCTCCAAGGAGCAGAGCCCTCCTATCCCTCTTGTATTGAACTGTATTGTTGCTGTATTGTCTCCCTTTATATTGTAAAGCGCTGAGCAAACTGTTGGCGCTATATAAATCCTGTAATAATAATAATAATATATTTGTTCATATATTTATGTTGCATATTTTAGCGCTACACCAATTTATTTATTATTTTGAATGTATAAAAGGTATTTTTCCTACAAGTACAGATGTCAAAAAATGAGGGCAAAAGAATTTCAAGAAATATGTATCACTAGAATATCTCCACTTTCACGCCAGTATACACACTAGGGTTGCTCAACTTCAGGTTTAAAGAATGTTGGAGTCTGATAACAATCATTTTATGGTACTTTATTTGAAAAAAATAAGTGATTTGGGACATCCAAACAAACCTAGCAGAATACTAATGTTATGCTGGATTTGCTTGGATGTCCCATGTTGCTTATCTTGTTGTTTGACTGCAGCTCTCTCTTCAAACTAAAGAAAAATCAAGGCGGAGATGGTTGTTAAATCATTAAATATAACCACTTTTGCATAAATTTCTTTGTCTTTGACCTACAGCCTGAAAAAGCTCTGTGTCCATGCCCTTCACTATACACTACAGGAAAATAGCTGCACAGATGCCTAGTTACCTAGTGCAGAGTGATGCCTGTATAACAAGTTTTTTTACTGCAGCAAATGCAGGCTGTCAAACACATGCCAAACAGGTCAGTGATGTGTTAAGAGAAGCATCTCTGCAGTCTATATTGCCTAAACTGCACTGTCATAGATAAGTGCATTGTGCTCTTTGGCCTTGCTTTACAATAGAGTTAACTGAGAGCTGCACTGGGCCTGAACTGATATTTACACGCATAGTTAATTGTGGAACTGGATACAAGTATGCCGATCTATTGTAATGAAATATAGAACCTTGTGTACTTTAATACTTTCAGCACAAGATGGTGCACTTTATTTTTCATCAGTATTGATGGGTGGCTATTTGTACTTTCTTTGTAGGTCCCCAAGGGAAGAAAACTGCTGTGTTCCTTTGACTTTTTTAGTTCTGTTAACAGATGCAGAATAGCAATATTTATGCCATTAGTACTAGCTGATTTGTACTGTTACTAGTATAGTGAATGTGAATTGTGTTCTTCAGTATTAGTCACTTCAGCTTTCAGACCTGTATATAGCCTATGAACTATTACAGTTTTTACATTTCTGTTATGGACCTGTTGATTTGGCTATATCTTTGTCTTTTAAAGTAAAGCTAAAGACCATCCCAATATTGGGTTGTCCCCTGAACAGTAATAGAGGGGAAATCTTCCCATGGGGACATGGGTGACTACCAGGGATTCCCTCACTTTGGAGGGATTTCCTTTCACTTCCTGTTTTGATTATGGGACAAGAAGTGAAGGGAAATTTCCTCTAATGGACACAAATGGCAAAAATGAAAAGCAAAACATTTTTCATTTTGGATATAGTAAAGGAGGGGTATAACCCATCAGAGGAAGCTGCACTACTCACTACCTTTGTTGGGCTATGATATATAACACCATCTAAATCAGAGCCTGGCAGAGGAAGTGAGCAGGGTAAGCTTTCCTCGGCCCCAGCTGCTGGTCTGCAAGTGATAGCAGCAATTGACTGAGCTGTCTGTAACTACAGTCATTGTGGGTCCCTGCTGGCAGGAGCTCCGAATGGAGCACAACTTAGCTGAAAAAGAAATCACCACATTCCTGGGACTAGTGGACTAATCGGCTAAACTGTCTTTGCAATCAGTTGCAGATCAGCACTGACGACGGTCTGAATGGGACCAGGTCATTCTATTAATGTACAAAAATATCTCTGCTAGTACACTCCATATGCCATGCCTATACGTCCCCTATTGCACAGGGCTTCTACATATTCTATTCCACACCACCCTATTCTCTACACTGTGCTTGTGCATTCCTTATCTTGTACCATCCTTAAAGGCTAACCAACTGTGTGTGTGGCAGAGGAGGGGGTGTCAAATGTTTGAACAGAGAAACAATTTAAGTGCCAATGCTATTTACCATAGATACATCCCTGTGTTTAGAGAGCAACTCCTGTCATTTTGATACTGCCAGAATATATATATATATGTGAATTGGATGTGTTTTGAACCTCACGGATTTGCATGACATGTGAACCAAAAGACTTTTCTGCGAAGCCCATTCATATATGTATGGGTTTAAAAAAAAGAGTCCTGTGCGATTTTCAGTCCGATTCAGGTGCGATTTACAATCCCATAAACTTTACCAATTCGCATTAGAATCGGACCTGAACCGCTGAACAAAGTTGCACTGGACCGGGCTTTAAAATCGCACAACAAACCGTCCGACACATAACATGAACCAAGTCTAAGGTTAGGAGTAGGCTAAGGAAGGAAATAGGACAAGGGCATGTTACACATGTCTGGTGTACTTTGATCACATATTTTTCAATGTTTGTAGTATGTCCAGTGCTGGTCAAAAAATAAATATTATATGTAGGGAACAGTAAAATGCTTTTATGGAACCAAACTTTTTGCTCCTCTATTGTTAATTGATTGTACAGTTCAGAAAAGTAAAACGCATGTGCAAAATTTCTGTTTCCTTCATTATTATGAATTTAGTGTCTGGGACATAAGGAAAACTACATAAATCAACACTTTTTAAGGTCAGAAGGAATTGACAGCAGACTTGAAATGAGGGTCACAGCAATTTGCAGTTCACATTGACTCCAGGTCTTCATTTTTTTGCAAAGGTTTGACATTTTCTCAAATGTTGCTCCTGGGTAATTGTTAAAGTATCAGAAACTAGTCAACTAGCATGCTGAAACACCATTGAATAAATAACCCGGAGACCGCAAAAAACAAGTCTGATACTCTAGAAACAAATAACTTTTATGGATTTGGAATAATAAAAGAACAAACACTGGAAGTTGCATTTTCCCACAGCTAACAGATTTTTTACTATTATTCTTTAACAGCTTATCGTCCACCCTATAGCAGAAATACTGCTACAGGGCAGCACTGGTGCCCAAAATCACGTGTATATATCCGTGATTCGTACTCCCATGGTGATCACGGGCTGGGGGGGCGCACGTGCCCCCGCCGACACGCGAGTGCCATGATTTTGTCCTCAAGGGATCAATCATCAGATTTAGGCCAGTGATGTTTGTCCTAAATCAGATGGTTGATCCCTGCCCTATCAGAAATCTTTCTGTACCTGTGTTTACACTTACACAGGTACAAGAAATGATGCAGTCCTCTCTCTCTGGGCACTTTCAGTCCCAGAGAGAGAAGAAGACACAGTGCGTAAAATCAGCACACTTTCACAGTTAGAATACATTTTAGGACACATTTAACCCTTTGATCGCGCACCCCTCCACTTAACCCCTTCACTGTCCTGTCACCAGTGTCATTAGTAGAGTGTAAAAATTTTTTCTGATCACCGTATTAGTGTCGCCAGCGACTTCAGATAGCGTTAGCATCCCTCCCAGATAGCATCAGATTGCCCGTCATTACACCAGTCACATACACAAACCTCCATTGCTAGTATAGTGTCTGAAAGGATCAATGTTTTTGATCAGATCAGCACTATACTAGTGTTCACATTAGTATAGTGTCCCCAAAAATGCAGCGTTAGCGGGATCAGCCCCGGCACCTGCCAGCTCCTGCGTTTAGCTCCTACGCTTACCCCCCGCCCTCAGCAAATGCAGTGCCAGTAGATCACGATCACTTGATACATTGCCTACAAGACCACAGTGTTCGCAGAATCAGGCCAGATCTCTGTTAGCACTTGCTGGTAATTTTTTTTGTAGTGGTTCAAGCGGTCCCTGATAGCCAGGTGCTCTTTTTCCCGTGAGTCACATTAGGTACCTATAAATTTAGTGGCCAAAATGTCAATGAAAAGGTACTCTAGTGAAGAGGCCTACAGGATTCTGAGCATGTCAGGTGAACTGTAACTACTCCCCTTGATTTTTTGGAGCTGTTTTTCACGGAAGATCTGTATGCATTGATTGTGGATGAAAGCAATTTATATGCACAACAGTTTCATACCCAACCCAAATTCAAACATTGTCAGACCGCTCGCATGGAGTTAGATTACGGTTTCCGAATTTACATTTTTTTTTTTTTAGCCTAACTCTCAACATGGGCATTACTAAAAAAAAATGGTCATATTGTAAATATAAAATGGTAACCTGTAAAGACTTTTAAACTGTTGCCTATAAATATTAATAATGTATGCAGTTTGTTACCATTGCACGGGGTGTTCGTGGTTTTAAAGCATGTCATGTTTAGTATCTATTTACGCGGCATACCATCATCTTTTATAGTTTACCAAATAATTGGCCAATATTCTGTGGTGTTGTGCATTAAAAGTAAAAAAAAGTGTATTTTTTTAAAAAAACTTTGCGTTTGCAAAATTGCTGCGCAAGTACTGTGTGACATAAAAAGTTGCAGCACCCACCATTTTATTTACTAGGGTGTCTGCATTAAAAAATATATAATGTTTTAGGGTTCAAAATAATTTCCTAGCAAAAAATACAGATTTTTTTCATGTGAACAAAAAGTGTCAGAAAAGGCTTGGTCTTCAGGTGGTTAGAAGAGTGAGTGATGTGTGGCATAAACTTCTAATGCTGGGCATAAAATGCCCCCCCAATGACCCCTTTTGGGAAAGTAGACACCCCAAACTATTTGCTGAGAGGCATGTTGAGTTCATGGAAGATTTATTTTTCTTTTCCATAAGTTTTTGGGAAATGACAAAAACATTTGTTGCTCACACATGCCATGGATATATGTGGAATTACTCCCTAAAATACATTCTACTTCTCCTGAATATGGGGGTACCACATGTGAGAGACTTTTTGGTAGTCTAGCCTCATACAGGACCCCAAAATCCAATAAGCACCTTCAGGTTTTCAAAGGGCTTTATTTCCTCATTACACTTCCTGACTACCTATCACAGTTTCTGAGGCCCTGATATGCCAGGATAGCACCCCCCCCCCCCCCCCCAAATGACCCCTTTTTGGAAAGTAGACACCCCAAGGAATTTGATAAGCATGGTGAGTATTTTGTAGATCTCGTGTGTTTCCACAAGTTTTTGGAAAATGAAGAAAGAAAACAAAAACATTTTTTCTTTTTTTTTTTATATTTCAGAACCTTGTGAGAAAAAATGAGATCTGCAAAATACTCACCATGCCTCTTTTTAAATTCCTTGGGGTGTCTACTTTCCAAAAAGGCGTTATTTGGGGGGGTTTGGTTCTATCCTGGCATTTCAGGGCCTCCAAAACTGGGTAGTGAGGAAGTGAAATGAGGAAAAATATAAAAATAGCCAGAACCAGAAGTGACATCACTCTGGTCCTCCAAGGACATAGAGAGAGTGGAGGCCATCTTTCTTTCACTATTCTCTATGCCCAGCGCCGGGATCGTTTGATGGTTTCTCAGGTAAGACTGAGAACTACTGAGTGGTGGCCAGTTGTGGCAGCGTCAGGCTGGCGACAGCGAGGGTCGGGGTTTTTTCAGCACCTATATCGGTGCTTTTTTTCATAATGTTCGTTAGGGGTGTTGTCAGCCGGAACGTTTTGGCCACCGAAATTTCAGTGCACCCCTAATTTATACTATAGTTTGTAGACACTATAACTTTTACACAAAGCAATCAATATACACTTATTGGGATTCTTTTTACCAAAGACATGTAGCAGAATACATTTTGGCCTAAAATTTAAGACGAAATTTGAGTATACTATATATTATTTATAGCCAAAAGTAAAAAATACTTTTTCAAAATTTTCGGTCTTTTTTTGTTTATAGTTCAAAAAATAAAAAGTGCACAGGTGATCAAATACCATCAAAAGAAAGCTATGTTTGTGTGAAAAAAAAGGGCATAAATTTCATTTGGGTACAGCATTGTATGACCGCGCAATTACCAGTTGAAATAGTGCAGCGCCGAATAGCAAAAAAAGGCCTGGTCAGGAAGGGGGGGAGGGGGGTAAATCCTCTGGAGTGGATTAAACTGTGGTTAAAACTGAACCATGCCTGAGTTCGGTTCTCCCTCATCTCTACTCCCCTGCTGGTTTGCACTCACAATGGTTTGGCACACTTCCATGCCAATCAGACCTGCAATCCTGGTTTTAATGCACAGTTCTCTATGGGGATAACTGTGCTCTGGAATGATTGTACTCACACTGAAGCAATTTGAAAATGAACCGCACCCAGGACCACCTATTCCAAGTGGTCCTACTTCAATTAACTGGTCCCAGGTACAGTTCGAGGTACTTGGACTACACAAACAAACCGGTCCAAGGGGCTTAACCACACCCAGGAATGGTTAAAACTGCTAGTGTGAGTGCATCCTAAATTGTAGTACTGAGTGCAACAATAATAGTCAATTTAAAATTAAATGGAGTACTTTAAGCCTGTAACGTGTGAACATGCACCCCATGTACATAATTATGTTTATAAGTGACTGTAATATGCATTCAATGAATCTTAGGGGAAAAAAGAAAACGAATAGGGCCACCACATCCAATTATTGGTAATGATTGGTAAACTGTAATATTTAATTTTGCTAGGTTTAGTTACGCTTTAACTTCCTGTGAGCATTTTTGGTGTTTTTTCTCTTTTGTGTCCTGCTAGCTGGTGGATTGAAATGAACAGTGTCTAAATTATTTGTCTAGCTTTGTCTCCACCATTGCCAAAATACTACCAAAAATAATCAGTGTGAGTATTTTCTGTTCATTGTGCATCTGCCATAGTATAATTGGGATTCAGTAACTACATGGACACAGATCCCAATTTAACATTCATGTGGTAGTGCGTGTGCGTCCCTGCATTCACACTGCCTGCATTCAGGGACACACATCTGCATGGATGTCAAATTGGGAGCAGTGACTGTGTCCATCCAGGCGACATGAATGTGACTGCCTTCTGTGGATGCACGGAACACCTCTGCAACTCACGTGGGCAAACGCGGCCCTTCGCACAGATTTACGCTTAATTATGTGAATGAGGCCTTAGAGCAGAGCACCTGACTTAAAGCAGAAAGTATGCGCCATCTTGCTCTTGCATGCCAGATGCACAATGAACATAAATTATTAGTGTTAATTATTTCATGCTAGTAACTTAGCAATACTGGAAACAAACCTGGGCAAATAATTACACGAAATTTCTAAAAACCTACCAGGAAGAAAACAAAATGATGTACTGTGTATTTGTATTACATGCGTTGTATTCTTGTTCTGCTGAAATAGTTTAATTGCATTATTTGTTTTAGTAGGGAGAATCAAAACTGCCCCCTTTTTTAAAAGTGATTTTACATCCTGTAATTGAATTACTTTTTGATCAGAATGGGTTCATGTTAACCCTTCAGTAGCAGCATCAGACTGGGTGGTGTACATTGATCAGTACTGTGTAGCTAACATTTTATCACTGTTGCTGTATATTGTTGTAAATAGAATTGTTACTATGACTACAGGCGAACAACATGACATCTTTCATTCAGTAAAGTAAGGGAGGGCTGTGCATTCTGTTTTTATTATTTATGCATCATGCTATTCCATTTAAGCTTTTATGGTTTTTATGTATTATATTTGAAAGCAATAATAAAGGAGTTCCATGGTTACAGCATACACTTTCATGTTCTGACATCAACAATGTAATAGTATTACAAACAGTTGTTATTTTTGACAATCCAGTATGTTTACTGTAAAAATTCTCCTTTCACGTTGAGTGCTGCCTGTAGACCATCTCTTTTCACAACTTCCTGGATTACCTGAATGCTTTACAGCTTTCCTTTTGCCCATTTCATTGGTTTACTTTTGATTTCTAAGGACTACACATCCCATGCTACCTTGCTGCCTGCAAGCGGTAATTCATGTACCGACTCTGCCTCCGAAAATTTTTCATCTTTGTAGTTTAGATGTCGGGCTCTATGAATTCTAGGACACAGTAGTGTTAATGCACAAGGCATAATGAATACGGGTCACTGAATTCACAGAAGTAATTGTGTGGGATTCTTCAAAAAGCACAACGTTAAAGTACATTGTAAAATTTCAAGATAGTTCACATTAAATGGAGCAGGCTGGATATAATTTAAATAGAGCGTGAAAGGGAATATTTAAATTTTACATTTTGATCATAGATGCACTTTACACGTTGACTGTAGATAAATGTCTCCAAACACAGTTGAAACATGTATGTGAGCATTTTTACTTGCCAAATGACTTGTAATTCTGTTCAGACAGGCTTGTAATCCAGGCACTACTGCCAGGCAGAATAGTGAGGTCAATGGTCTCACTTTCTTCTCTTGCATTTCAACAATACAGCCTGCAGTTGGACATTGAAGGAAAAGTAGAATGTTATTCTCTGTCCTTCGTCAGCATTTTCAGTAGCCAAATGCAATCCTATCAGTCCAGGTTCAATTATTTTCTCTAATTGTGAAAGAAAAAAAAATATTATTCTTTACAGAATGCAGGCTGACAGTTCTGTGCAATGCAAGGGACCCAATTAGCTTTTAGGCACTTTCAGTAGGTATACAATACCCATTTCTCCATAATGTTTCAATGGAACTAAGTAGTCATGCATAAGTCTACTGTATATAAGAGGACCTAAAACCCTAACGATAGCAGCTGTGTGTTGCACACATACTTTTCTTTTTGATTGCTGTTACTGTAATCATCATCATTATTGATATAATGTCAGCGTCTTCTCATATATATTCTTATTAGATCGTTTTTTCTAACCTGGAACCTATATCCCTCTTCTATGCATATTGGATGAGCTACCTTGGCACAATAGCGCTGCCTTAACTTTGCTGAGTAAACAGAGGTCAGAGGTGAGATCATCTAAAACATTACACTCTTTGATGCCGATCGATGGCATTTCTGTGTATTTCCACCAAAAAAGTGTATATATGTATGTACAGTATATGTGTGTGTGTAAATAAATATAAAATAAAATCTAAAACACTGTGTGCTGATGAAGAGTAATCACCTTCTTGGAAGTTTCCAAGTCAATTGTAATGGATGATATGGATAAATTTTTATTTGTCTAGAGTTCCACTTTTAGTGTTTTCAAAATTTGTGTTTCCCTCTGTCCGTGCAGTGCTTCAGAAAAATTAAGGTAATAGGTTATGCAAATAAAAATATGATTTGGAGCAATATTGACTCAAATTCTTGATAGACTGTGCCCACAAGAGACTTTGTCTGACAGCAGTTTCCCTATGGAGAGCAAGTGACAAATGGCTCTTGTGGTTTATCCTCTGGCAAATTGTTGCTTGTGGAACAAATTCAAATATTCTAGAAGAATGTAAAGTCAGCCATTTATTTTCCACTGCGAAAAAGATGAATAAAATGGCTTTTTGTAGTCATATCAGCGAAAACGTTTCTGTTGGCTTTACAAAGGCTTAATATAACATGTTGACTCTGCCTCTGGCAGCAAAAGAGTTAAGCTTCCGGAAATATTTCCTCTTTTTTATGTTTTATTTTCTTAAATAAAAATATCTTGTTCTGACATGTAAAACAACATTATGGTTTTAATTAGTGTGCTGCAGCTGTTTGCCTTTAGCCTTCTCGAAGGCAAACTTAAAGACTGACATTCTGTTTTAAACTCATTGCGCATAAAAACAGCTTTATAATTAATGGAAATTTGGGTTGGGTAAAGTGGCAGAAAACAAAGCGACAACCCCAGGGCTTATAATACAGACATCTTCAGTAAATGGAAAGAGAAAGCTTTTTGCCCCACATGTTTCCTGGCACGTAATTAAAATATTATGACCTATCTTGTGTTTAGCAGATAACAAGACAGGGAGTTTTATCCTCCAATGCAGATAACATCTATATCCTTGTAGCTCCAAACCCAGAATCTAAACAAAAAAAAAGAAAAAAAAAGGACTTAGCCCTATCATAGTATAAAAAGAAAATCCATAACATTGTATAGCATGAAAATCCAAATCTGGATACTGGCATGTATCCCACATGTGTGATCTAATGGCTAATACACATAGGAGTTGATTTACTAAAACCGCAGAATGCAAAATCTGGTGTAGTTGTGCTTAGTAGCCAATCAGCTTCTAACTTCAGCACACTGGGCGTTATGATAACGCTGGTAACGTTAGCTGTGTAAAGTCATGTTAAAAAAGTGTTTTTCAGCTATTTTAGCATTTTTGCATTAGCGTTTAGCCGCAATTAGCGGTGTTTTCCCGTGTTTGCATTTGTTAGATTTTTTTACCCCTAAAAAATATTTTTTGGGGTAAAAAAAAGTCCAAAAATGCTGGTTTGCAGTGTTTTACCATGTTTTGCTGTGTTTTTCAGCGTTAAAGTGTTTTACAGTTAAAAAAACTCCTCTAGAAACCCACTACTTCTGGGGTTTTTTTTCCAGCCAAAAATCGAGTACAGTCTATGTTTGCATGGGGAGTTTACTGGCTGTAGAAAAAAACTTCAAAAGCCAAAAACAGCAGCTGTAAAGGACTCACAATCAAACCTGGAAGCTGGTTGGTTTCTATGCAGAGCTGCACCAGATTTTGCTCTCTCCAGTTTTAGTAAATCAACCCCAAAGTATGCCTATAATACTTATCAGCTATTTACTGATATTCCAGGCCAGGATTTTCATCAAAGTGAGTGTTCTCTACGAAGAAATATTACTGTATTTGGCTCTAGTGTTGAAAATGATGGTGAGAAAACTGGCATTATGGCTGGCTTAATAGTATATATATATTTTTTTAAATGTTTAGTTCTGTAACATGGTTGTGGTTATGGTAGGCCAGGCATCACCCTCAAAGCATTTGTAAAGGCTGATTTTTTTTTTAAATAACAAACATACTGTATTATACTTACCTGCTCTGTGTAATGATATCCTGCCTGCACACCCCCACAACCAACACCCAGGGTTGTGGGGAAGAGATCCCCCATCCACATGGGGACAAAATGCTTTGGAAGGGGGCTTGCTTGTCTCTCACCCCCCCCCCCTTTCCTGGCCTACCATGCTGGGAATAAGGATCTGGTATGGATTTTGAGGGGGATGCCATTTTATCTAATTTTGGCATGGGCTTCCCCCTAAAATCCATACCATACCCGAGGGGCCTGGTATAGATAGCGGGGACCCCCCAATCTGCTTTTTTTTGTCAAATTCTAATTTCTAGCGGTTCTTTTGTTTACATTCAGCTGTCAGTGGGGAAACCTGCTACAGCTGATGAGTCATTGTTTGTTAAGGACACTGCAGCTGGCTTGCTGACCTGCTTTTTAACAACCAGCTACACTGCTAAACGCCGGAACAAAAACAGGAAAAAACGCTCATATTGAGCAGTTTTTTATCCAGTGTTTTATCCAGTGTTTGTTTCTGCTCCCAGTGTGCATGGAGCCTTATATTGATTTACCTTATATATTGAATCCAGTGAAATCAAATCAAACAGTGCTGCAAATTAAACAGGCTTCAGACTGCTTCTGGGCATCACTATTTTGATCCATATGGCTTGTTCACTGCTGCCAGCTCTTTCTCAGTGCATGCTTTTACTGTCAGCCCCCCACAAGTGATCATTGGAGCAGGGAGGGGGAAGGAAGCAGACTGAGGCAACACAGCCAGGAATATGACGCTCCAGAAAGTGTCAGATCCCGAAAAAAACGTATTGTGTAAAAAAAAAAAAAAAAAAAAAAAAAAAAAGGATTTTAAGAATCATTGTGGAATTATGAAAATAGTGACGGAAGTCGTTTACAAAGTAAAGGTCTGACAGCAGGGACTCCTTTAGCCTAAGTCCAGAAATTCTCAGCTTGGTTCAGTCAATGCTAAATACAAAAATGCAGAATACAGAAGTTCGCTGATTTCCCACTGTTCACCATGAGTACGGCTGCAGAGGCTCCTGGCAAGGTGTGTCATGGCACTGGACAGAGAGCTGGGGGTGGTGCACATTTAAACCAGTGTTGAAGAAATTGGATGGCTTTTCAGTTGCCTCAATAATTGATATAATACACAGAAATGCTAGTCACTAAAATTGAAAACAAGCTTTTCCAGCTGTTTTTCATTTTCTTTTTGTGAGCCATCTTCCATTTAAAAATGTACCACTTTTCAAGTATACATGTGTTTTTACTTCTACAAAGGACATGAATTTGTTATAGTTCTTTAAACCCCAGTTATTTGGAATCACTGAACTCTGTTATGAGGAAAAGCATAATTCTTTGAAAGAAAAAATGTACATGATTGTTAATTACCATATTTAACATGCATATAAACCTACACATACAGTGGGGCAAAAAAGTATTTAGTCAGCCACCAATTGTGCAAGTTCTCCCACTTAAAAAGATGAGAGAGGCCTGTAATTGGCATCATAGGTAGACCTCAACTATGAGAGACAAAATGAGAAAACAAATCCAGACAATCACATTGGCTGATTTGGAAAGAATTTATTTGCAAATTATGGTGGAAAATAAGTATTTGGTCAATATCAAAAGTTCATGTCAATACTTTGTTATATATCCTTTGTTGGCAATGACAGAGGTCAAACGTTTCCTGTAAGTCTTCACAAGGTTGGCACACACTGTTGCTGGTATGTTGGCCCATTCCTCCATGCAGATCTCCTCTAGAGCAGTGATGTTTTGGGGCTGTCGCTGGGCAACACAGACTTTCAACTCCCTCCAAAGGTTTTCTATGGGCTTGAGATCTGGAGACTGGCTAGGCCACTCCAGGACCTTGAAATGCTTCTTACGAAGCCACTCCTTCGTTGCCCGGGCGGTATGTTTGGGATCCTTGTCATGTTGGAAGACCCAGCCACGTTTTATCTTTAATGCCTTGCTGATGGAAGGAGGTTTGCACTCAAAATCTCACGATACGTGGCCCCATTCATTCTGTCCTGTACATGGATCAGTCGCCCTGGTCCCTTTGCGGAGAAACAGCCCCAAAGCATGATGTTGCCACCCCCATACTTCACAGTAGGTATGGTGTTCTTTGGATGCAACTCAGCATTCTCTCTCCTCCTAAACTGACGAGTTGTGTTTCTACCAAACAGTTCTATTTTGGTTTCATCTGACCATATGACATTCTCCCAATCCTCTTCTGGATCATCCAAATGCTCTCTAGCAAACTTCAGACGGGCCCGGACATGTACTGGCTTAAACAGGGGGACACGTCTGGCACTGCAGGATCTGAGTTCCTGGCGGCGTAGTGTGTTACTGATGGTAGCCTTTGTTACGTTGGTCCCAGCTCTCTGCAGGTCATTCACTAGGTCCCCCCGTGTGGTCCTGGGATTTTTGCTCACCATTCTTGTGATCATTTTGACCCCATGGGGTGAGATCTTGCGTGGAGCCCCAGATCGAGGGAGATTCAGTGGTCTTGTATGTCTTCCATTTTCTAATTATTGCTCCCACAGTTGATTTGTTCACACCAAGCTGCTTGCCTATTGCAGATTCAGTTTTCCCAGCCTGGTGCAGGTCTACAATTTTTTGTTTCTGGTGTCCTTCGACAGCTCTTTGGTCTTCACCATAGTGGAGTTTGGAGTGTGACTGTTTGAGGTTGTGGACAGGTGTCTTTTATACTGATAACAAGTTCAAACAGGTGCCATTGATACATGTAATGAGTGCAGGACAGAGGAGCCTCTTAAAGAAGAAGGTACAGGTCTGTGAGAGCCAGAAATCTTGCTTGTTTGTAGGTGACCAAATACTTATTTTCCACCATAATTTGCAAATAAATTCTTTCCAAATCAGCCAATGTGATTGTCTGGATTTTGTTTCTCATTTTGTCTCTCATAGTTGAGGTCTACCTATGATACCAATTACAGGCCTCTCTCCTCTTTTTAAGTGGGAGAACTTGCACAATTGTTGGCTGACTAAATACTTTTTTGCCCCACTGTATTTCAGGTCGCTATAGGATAAAATATATTGTGAAAACATTTGCAATATTATTGCTTCTAAAGGAATGGCGATGCATGTAAAAACTTAAAACTGAAATCTTACATGTTGTGTCTGTTTGTCTGCAAATATTGTATAGGGTTTTTATTAAAGCAGTATATCAAATAAAACCATAGGTCCTGAATAAAAGAATGGGAAGATATTTAAGGAAACAAGTTGCTAAGCAAAATTGACACACTTGAAATTTGCAAGTTAGGTCTGGTCATTTGACCAATGGGTTCGTTTTTTTTGGTCATGAAGGGGTTTAAGACCCAGTTACACTTTAGAGCTTAAAGTATAACAAAAGGAAAACCTTTTTTTTAGTTTTAGATAGAGTGCAGAGGGATTAGGACATCTGTCAGTTTTTTTTGTTGTCTGTGCCCCGTTAGGAAGATTCACCCTCCCTATTATTCTGTTTACCATTATCATTGAAAGTAAAAGAAAATCACAAATTTTGGGTTGTCCCCAGAAAAGTAATATAGGGGAAATCTCCCAATGGGGACACGATTTCTGGGGACCTGGAGGTCCCCAAGGAATTCCCTTAATTTGCAGGGATTACTTCTTACCTCCTGTTTGGCTATGGGACAAGAAGTGAAGGGAAATATCCTCAATGGGACACAAACGGTGAAAAAAATCTAAGAGTAGTTATTACCCTCCCTTGCTCTATCCAAAATGAAAAAACCCAAAAACCTTGCTTATAATTCTACTTTCACAATACAATTTCATAGGTATTTTTTAATGCATTGTGATATTCTGTAAGCATTAGCATGCAAAAAAAACCCAGTATATTTTGAGTTTTACAGTATATTTCTATGAAATCTATGGCTTTTCGAAAGTAGGATTTTGTAAAAATGCACTGCATGAAAATGCATGGGTGAAAGGTAAAGCACACTATGATCTTTATTTAGAAGAAATAAAGACACATTGGGGATATCCAAAAGGTTATTTTTAATAAAACGTACCTCTTGTGCATGCTGTCATTTATCACCCCTAGTGTTATCCTACATCTTCACCCATAGCTTCGCTTGTTTGTGAATGATCTAGTCTTTTATAAGCTAGTTTTTATCCTTAAAGTGACTCTTTCATGAGAAAACTATGGGGCTGCCACTGCAGTTTTCTTTTTGAAAATGCTAGATATCTGGCTGTGTTTACAGTATGTTTTAGGCACAGTACAAGCATGTTGTCATTGAGTGTCAGAAAAGTGTTAGAACTACTTGGCTCTATACTTGTTCTCGGTCAGCAACTCAGAATTTAAATCAAAGCATCAGAATGACAGCCAGGAAACTAGCATTCTCAAAGGAGAGTTCAGTAATGACAACCTACATTAATAGCTCAAGACAGTGTTCTGCCAAGTACCCCTAGTATCAAGCCTCTTGCTATGGGGGCACTCAAGCAGGCTCTCTCCTAAGCCATGCTCCTGTGGCTAGACATTCACACACACACAGTGCAGCTCAGCCCTGCCCCCTGCTCTCTCCTCATTGGCTCACTGGCTGTAATTGACAGCAGCAGGAGCCTATGGCTCCCGCTGCTATGTGAGCCAATGAGTAGAGCGGCGCTGCTCTCATGCACACCACTGAAGTGAGACGGGGCTCAGGTAAGTATAAGGGGAGGGAGGACTGGAAGGGAGCTGCACCCAGAAGGATTTTTAACTTCATGCATAGAATCCATGAAGGTAAAAAACCTTCTGTCATTAACACCAGTTTAAATAACAAATACCTCTGCTGGTGACACAAAGTTATAAACTGACTGGTACATGTACTCTTATAATATGAAAGTTGAATAAACAAATGTTATTAAGTACAGTATATTAATAAACGTGATATGAAGAGTTGTATCCTACAAGGACTGCAAATAAAACATTTTTGTTTTCATAGTTGTGACTAGTTACATTTGCTTGTACAGTGTTTAATTAAAGCTAGAGAAAACAAGAACTCTGAAATGCATACTTGGCCCCTGGCAGTTCAGAAGTTAAAACTGCATTCTTTTGTTTCTTCTGGACACTGCTGGTCTGACCACTCCATGTGAAAACACTTACATAGATGTTCAAGCAAAGAGGAATTCCCACAGGAAAATAGATAGTGAAGGGGGAACCTATTCCGTGTGGAGAGTAGGAGACATGACACCTATTCTTTTCTTATTGAGGTTTTGTTTTTATATGTAGCCATTGCTTTGTAGTTTTATTGTAGCAGAACAGCTGCTTGTGATGCTTTTATAAAATCATGCTCTTGCAAATAACCTTTTTTTGCTTACATTTCTACTCCAGGGTTATTATGTTTGATAAAGTAATTATCATGCTTAAATCATATGTAAGGACTTACAGATGTTGCCTTACTTTTCATGGAATTTATTTTTACAATTCATGGGATCAAGAGCAACATTATTGTCAGCCCTTTTTAATTTTTTTTAGTATTTGTGCTCAGAGAGGATTGATATCATGAAAGTGCTTTGCTGTGTCTTGATTGGTGTTCACTGTAATGTTTTTCATTGGGTGTCTACTGTTTAAAAACTGCTGGTTGTAAAAATTAAAGCAATTCGTTTCTGTGGGGTCCTACTGGAGAGCCTGGCTGAGTGATAATGCAGCAAGGTAACATTTTCTGAGCAGTGATAAAACACTGCCATTCTTCACTCTCCCTGGAATTGAATTTTATTGTCAGTAAAACATTGACATTTGCTTCCTGCTTTAGCAGTCTTTACTTTGCCTCTGGACACTAATAAATAACCAATTCCTTTAAAGGTATTCATTTGATGACTTACAATTACTGCTTAGGGAAGAATTCCTTCAATGTTGTTGCAACTTTTTTTAATTTAAAATTTGCACCTTCACATTGGGCTTTTTCAGATTGTCCAGATTTCTCTGAAAGCAGGATGTGTCATTTATAACATACTGTAAATTTACATACATCTAAGGTCTGATTTTTGTTACAGGGCATTGCCTACAAATCGCATTTTACTACCAGCATGTTATTTCTGAAGCTTATCGTCATAGGTAAATCCCCTTTATGGCAAAACACTATAAACTGAAAGTAAGACAAATCAACAGTAGACTATAAGGCAGCACAGTGGCTAATAGGTTAGCACTTCCGCCTGGCAGTACAAGGGTTGTTGGTTCGAATCCCAGCCATAGCACCTCCTGCCTGGAGTTTGCATGTTCTCCCTGTGCCTGCGTGGGTTTCCTCCGGGTACTCCAGTTTCCTCCCACACTCCAAAGACATGCTGGTAGGTGAATTGGCTCCTGTCTAAATTGTCCTAGTATGTGTATGTATGAATGTAAGTTAGGGACCTTAGATTGTACACCCCTTGAGGGTTAGGGACTGATGTGAATGTATAATATATATGTAAAGCGCTGCGTAAATTGACGGCGCTATACAAGTACCTGAAATAAATAAATAAGGCCCCTTTCACACGAGGCAGATTCTGTTTCTATCAGGGTATATAAGCTGATCCCCTGCTGAGCAGAGTGGGTGGATCACACATCCATGTACACTCCGTATCTACAGAGCAGACATAGGCAGAACCTGCTTTGCTCTGTGGTGGCCAGGAGTATACCCAGAGTGTACAATCTGAACTCCCTAACTCACATTCATACATATACATACTAGGGCCAATTTTAGATAGGAGCCAATTAACCTACCAGCATTTTATTGTGGTCACTTGTTGTGGGGGTTCTGCACTCAGTGTTAACTGTGGACCTCTGTAGACATTGATGACGCAAAAAATGGGAGCTTCTGGAACACAGCAGCACCATTCTACTTGCTGAACAAGTTGTAAAGCATGAAGCAGGTGTCCAACTTTTTCAATCCTAACTATGGATGTTGATAATTGTAGCCACTATGGATGATTCATCTGTAGGCATTGCTGTATTCAGCATCTTAATTTACAGCGGGTAAAATAAGTATTGAACAAGTCACCATTTTTCTCACTGAACATATTTCTAAAGGTGCTACAGAAATTTTCACCACATGTCAGCAACAACCCATGCAATTCATACATACAAAGAAACCAAAACAAATAAGTTAAGTTGTGTAATAAAATGGAATGACAGGAATAAGTTTTGAACATGCTAACTCAAATTTATTTAATACTTTGTACAAAATCCTTTGTTGGAAATGACAGCTTCAGGACTCCTCCAGTATGGAGAAAGTAGTCGCATGCATTGGCCCATTCTTCCACACAGTTTTCAAATTCTGAAGGTTGCATGGGCCTCTTCTACGAACTCTTACCTGCTGTATGTGCAAAACATTCTAGTTTACACAGGGTTTAGCTTATAAGCACTAGTCTGAAAAAGAATGATTTGCGGCCTTTTTAAAATATTTTACAAACTTTGAGGAATTTTCTTGAAATTTTTAAAGCAACCTTTTATTTTCTATCTGGGAGTGCTGACTGCAGATATTTAAGCATACCTAAAGTAAAAACAAAATAAAAATCACATGTGGTTTCTCATTTCAATTCAATTTGTCCTTAAAATCTTCTGTATGTTTAGTACCCATAAATTGCTACTCTTCCAGAGATCCCCATCTGCATCCTTTTCTGTTATGCTTTTTAAAACCAAAAACAGAATAACTGTTTAACGGTACCATTTGTATATACAGACCAACTCTGTTAAAAAAAATCTATAAAAAAAAATTCATTAAAAACCTTTAGGGCCAGTTAAAACCGCAAAAATGCATTCCGGAGGCATTCTGGATACGTTTTTGCTTATAGTTCATACCACACTCCGTTCCAGTGCAGTTTTTGATACCATTTGCTATGTTCCAGTACAGTTCTGTGCATAAAAAATACAGTGTGTTCTGCTTTTTTTTTCTGCATTGGAAACTGACTGTAACTGATTGCACTGGTGTGCACTAGGGCCATTGGAATACATGGAAAACACTGTGCATGCATTCTTGATGCAGAAAAATGCACTGGACTGCATTTAGTGTAAACTAGCCCTTAAAATATTTCTCTAAAGTGGCAGTGTTTATCCACATGCCTATATTATGCCTACCATACATCAATCAATGTTTTGTGTCGTACACATGACAAAGTATTATATTACAGTAATCATAAAGTGTCCACTTATGATGTGGAGGCTGTAGTTATTTTCAACGTGTGTCATGAAAAGAACTCAATTCTTTGGGAGATAGGTGGATATGCAGAGTTATGTCCAAATTTCAAAGTAAACTAAATTCTAAAAACAATTGCTTGTATGTTACCCACTTGTACCCTCCTGTTAGGGGACCCTAGCAAAACACAAGAGGGGAGATCACTTTGTATGGATCTAATCTATCAGGAATGGTGTATTTTCCAGGTGTCTAGTTACTAAAAGCCCATCCCATTCTTCTGTTTCTTTTATTCTCCAAAAGATCTATAAATTCAAGATTACATATCCAGTAAATATGTTGCCTGTGATAGTCTCCCCTTGGAGGCTACATCTGTAAGTAGGCCTTCTCTTACATAAAGCCTCACCAAACTGTCCACTGGGTCAAACGCAGTGGGTCACCTGCATTAATAAAAGGCTTATATGTGATTGGCTGTTGTGGATTAACATTTCAGCTTTTTGGCACAAATCTGAACAGAGCACATTATCACGTGATCAAATTTAGATGCAGATAGGGGTCTTAGAAATCAAGTTGTACTTTTGCCTAGCATATTTTCTTAATTAGTATTTTCTTATGTTCTATCATGTGCATTCTTACACAGTTCCATGGATTGAGCTACATTTGCCACCCTCTGCTGAACATCTGGATTGCCCATTTTTACGAGGCAATTCATGTCTCTAAAACATATGACACCACTACTGCTCTGTGTCTGGCAGGCCCATTTGCAGACAGAGAACCATTAATTTTACTGTTCCTCACTAGCTGTCCCTCACTCACCACCACAACTTCTGATGCACATTTGGCAAATGAGGCCATTAGCTTGAAACTTGAACTTTGATTTGACATCTGCACCCACCAAAAAATCACATTATAACTGACATGCACTTCTTGGGTGAATGCTGATGAATAGCAAGCAAATGTGCGGCAGTTGGACTACGCTTTATTAATGTACCCAATTGAGTATACAGTGAACCCCTTCCTGAAATTCCAGCGAGCATTGGAGAATGTACAGGACAGTACTGTTATGGGTGCTCATAGTGACAGTTCCTGGAGACCAGCAGATCTAAACAAACACTGCCAAATGCAAGCACATCATTATATGTAATCATGCTAAGCAGGTTTGTGAGACATCCTATGCCAAGTTTCTTTTAAGCATTGAGTAGTCTCACGATTCAGAATTAGAATGAAAGATGACGTGCACTTCTAAGACCAAAAGCTTAGGTCACATGATGATGAATTCTACGTACAGTTTTAGCACCCTTGTGTCAGGGTAATATTTCAGTTTTGGGTGGGCAATTGTAAATTTTATTTTTCAGTGCCTGCTCAGATACTACAGTATTGAGATATCCGTGCAGTAGATTGTATATCTCCCCCTTTCCACTGGATGTAATTACAGTGTCACTCACACCCCTCCCCCCAGTGAAGTATGCTGTTATGGGGGCTTGACACCATCAATTAGCTTTTATTTACTGTAGCAGCTAGGCAGGCACATCTCACTGCTGGAGTTCCTGAGATTTGTAAGAATCATTTGATTCAGCTTGTCAGAAGCTGCTTGGAACTGAGATAAAAGTTTTCACTGAGTAGACTTTTAAGTAGCAGTGCATATTTTATGGCCCCTTCTAGTCTGTGTTTAATCTTTGTGTATTGCTTGAGCTGTTTATATGTAAATAATTCGCTAGAATGTATCCTTTACTTGGTTATAGTGTAGGTTTCATAAGGTCTCCTTGATGGTTTTTTTCATAGAATCATAAACATCTAAAGCTGTCATTATATTAGTGTTTTATAAGTCTATTTGCAGATGGCTAGCCACTTTGCTTTGTTTTAAATCATCTATGATCATCAAAGTCATCTCTTTCTGAGAATAATCTGTGCATTAGTTCCTGTAGTGTGTCAATGTTCAGCTTTACAATTTCAATTCAGTCAAAGACTTGAAACACGTGATAGGCTTGAACAATGGTTAGACATATTCCTATATACAATTACAAAATGTTACAAAGCATGGACTGTGAATGTTTAGGCACCAGTTAAACACAAAATCATATTTTATTGAAACCTCAATACAAAATTCCCTTAAAACCATAAATCAGCTGATAAATCTGCAAGGCTGCAATTGCTCAGGTACTATCATATCAAAACCACCCACATTTTGTACATACTGTGTTACAGCATTAACTGTTCCAGTGGTCAAATCTTGACACTATTTTACATGTGAATAGAGACAGTTTGGTCTGAAATACAATTGCATCAAAAAAATGTTAATCATATACATAAAACATTTGGAAATATGGAAGTTTGGAAAAACTACTTATCAATGAGCATTAACAACTTTGACAGAACAGTGAACATTATCAGCCTGCCACTAAAAAGTGTCCATATATTACCAACCAGCCCCACACAGTGGAAGGCTAGGGAGCACAAAGAGCACCAGGAGGTCCGCACTGAAATCCACGTTAAAATATGTGTTATCAGTATAAGATGCAATTGTTTAATTGTTCAAAAAAAAAAAAACAGAAGAGCAAAAATAGATCACTATGTGTTCTTACCAAAAAAGAACATAGAAAGGGGAATAAACCACTTAGACATCCAACACAGAGATATCAAATAATGCTCTCAACAGTATACAAAAATCTCCTCGATCATCAAGATGGAAAAGAAATGCCAAAGGGTCATCAAATCAGGATATATAATCTGCAAAGTAGGTTATTTTGCATCTCTTACATTAAGGATAGATTACAATTTTCTTAGAGACAATTAGGTGACATATGAAAACAACAATTACCATTATGAAGAGCAAGATGTCAAAACGAATACTGCCTCTCATGTACATAGGTAAAGGAATCTGCATGGGCAAGGCCAATTGGGCTTTGAAAATTAGGCTGAGTAACCGACTAGGAAAGAAAGGAGAACTTGGTGAGCGAAGATTATCCGTGTCAAGTATGCTGTTCGAACGAACCTAAGGGACTACGTGTGACATATGAGTCCGGTATACCGAAGAATAAATATCATCCCAATAGAACCAGGTTTTACAATTTTGTTCCTCTTTCCCATTGGCCTTGGCCCCTTCCATGAGCTGGATTTCATTAATTTTTCAGAACTAGAGGCTAATCATTGGAGCAGTAGTTTGTTTCCAGAACAAAGGAATACAAGGTGGATTAGAGGAGACTTCCTATATTGCTTGTTCGAGACTAGCACAGATTTTTCACCCACTTCTTTCAAGATGACTTGCAGTAGTGGACAACTCCAGAACACGTGCAGCATGGAACCTTCCTTTTGACCACATCACCTACACAATCCCTAGATCATTTTAACTTGCGGTTCTTACTGAAGGTAACAGTAGAGGTTCTCATCTGAGCCTAGTGATAGGCTGGAAAGTGGTTTTATTTGATGTTTGTGTTTCTTATGGATTATACTGGCTTTATTTGATTATTAATTAGATAAATAATTCTTTGAGATGTTTCAGTAAAATGTGACAAAAATATGTTTCACCCACCACCTTCCTAAAGTCATAAAAGCGGTGTACGTGTTTTACCTCAAGTTGTATCAGTTTGCTTAAAAGCACTATGATTTGAAGTCTGATTAAATGTATTGGTTGAACACATGTTTTGGCTTGCATGCTGTATTTTAACTAGAGCTAGGAGAGCTATTATACAAAAGTTATTTGGCCAAGTAATACAAGAAAAAAAAGTACATTTTGCTGAATGGCTTGCGTAAAGACCATTTTTGGATAGATGATTTCAAATTGTGCTGTTTATTATCTGCTTTGGTTACATGTGAGTGGTGTTAAGAAACTCTTCTTGAAACTGGGGCATTCTTCTTTTTTTTTTTTTTTTTGACATGTTAGTACAATAATAAATCTTACCAGAACTAGTGCATGTCAATCAAACTACTTAAAAAGTAGCTTTATGTATTATTTTTTTTCTGATTCCTACCTAAGTTAATCTCTTTTTTTTATCTCATTGAGGACATTGTTTTTCCTTATCGTTGGGTGCCCCAAAACATGACAAGGAAATTGCCTTTCGTTGTCTGGGTGTGGTCAGGGCTGTTCCAGGCTTCCTTGGCAGTCACAGCCTTTGTTTGCAAGATTGAGTTAATTCTTATGGTGCCTGTGGGCTGTCATAAGGGCATCCTTCTTGCCGCTCTACCATTACCGGTTGGATCAGGTAACTTATCTCCAGGGCTTACACCCTTAGGGACAAAGTTCCTACTTTCCTTATCAGAGCCCATTCTACTAGAGCTGTTGGTGTCTCTTGGGCATTTCAGTATTAAGCATCGGCTTCCCAAATTTGTAAGGCCGCCACCTGGTTTTCTGCTCAAACTTTCTCCAGGTTCTGTCAGATGGATGTTTAGGCCTTGACTGATGCAAGTTTTGATTGTAATGTGCTTCAAGCTGTTAAATGAATATTTTGTTCAGGTTTTTTTAACCCTTGTTTTTTTATGGGCCTGTTTTCCATGTTGCTATGTTGTTGACTACCCCTCTGTTTATTGCTTGGGTTTGTCTTATGCTCTATGAATGCAAGTGCTGTGTCTTGTACTGTATGATTCAGAATAATAGTACTGTTGACTTACCTGTATCTTGGAGTACGGGACAGGACACATGCCCCTCCCCTCTGTGTCTTGATTACTCCTCGTTGCTTGCTAAAATACTGGAGTCTTGCAGAGTGGGTAGGGCTATAGGAGTATGCTTTATGGGAGGCCGTAGCAAGTTTTTTGCCAGTGTCACATCACCTCAGGGTAACCTGCATATAACCATGGTCTGAGTATGTGTCCTGTACTGTACTCCATGGTAAGAAACCTATATACATTTTTTTTTCACTTTGGAAAAGGTAAGAGTTTAAACCCAAATCTGCTTCTCCTTTTCTATATGTGTCTTGTGTGGGTGATCTCTCTTCACTTCCTCTCCTGTCCTCTTACAGGAAGTGAGAGAAAATCCCTCCAAAGTGAGAAAATCCCTGGCTGTCACAAGAACTAGTGTCCCCATTGGAAGATTTTCCCTTTTTTCTTGTCCTGGTTACAACTCAACATTTGAAAACTTCTTTCACTCTTAGTAATAATGGTAAGCAGGACATATAGGGTAAATCCCTAACGGGGGTCATGGGTGGCAAAAACAAAACTGATTAGGTGTTTTAATGACAAAAAGATTACCTTTAGTTATTTAATATAGAAACTGAAAAACATAGGGCATATTCATGAAATATTGAATGTGACAATCATCAAAGATTCAATAAATATTCACTGGTGGTGGATCATTCACTGTGTGTTAAAATACATTGACAAATAAGATTAACATGCAGTGAATGCTTGGTGAATGTCGTGTGAACTTGTAGATGTTGATGTTGACCTTTTAGAGAGCACTTCTTGTTCTTTTAAGTGTATGATCAAAAGTGCCTGCTGGCAGCTAGGTAAATGGACTGGATTCTAAATGCTGTATTAATTGTTTAACTATCAAGTTGTCTATGCATCTAGAATATATTTAGAAAACACATTGACACAGGATTATATTGTGCGTCCTCACACAACAAACCATTCTTTTAGTGTTGAGTCTTTATGAGCGTTTAGCTGAAACTATGAAGAAAAATGCTACAGCCAGATTTGGAATGACAAGCACAGACCTCAAAGCAAAAGAATTAAGGCCTGAGATTTTCCATGAAGAGGAGAATTACATGTAATTGGTCATGTGTTAAGGATTTTCTGTTTTAATGGGATACTGTAAATCTTTTACAAATGAGTAACATCTTTTTACAGGGGTTGTTAAAGTTTTGAATGGATAGTGTTACTTTCTACATTTCATCTTTTGATTTCTAAATTGTAAAAATAACACTCATATTGAATAGAAATACTAGTTCCAATGTTGTCATATAAAGTTGGGGAAGCCCAGTGATATGCTGCTTTAACTGACCTTCCTAACGTGACATCTACAACGCTTTGTCTAATGATCCTTATCTAAAGCTAAATTCTTGGCAAATATAAAAGAGACAGAATAATGCAGCTCTGTGTTCATGAAAAATCATGCAAGAAGTGTAAGTACCAGAACCGGAATTTGTCTTGATATCAGCCCTCTGTTACACCCTGTAAAGCAGAGATCCAGTTGGCAGAGGGAGAAGCAGCATGAGGAGCCAGTCAGTTGTATTAAGGTGTTCATTTACCTAAAGTAATAGTAAACCCTCAGTGTTTTTTGTTTTTTTAACATAACAGATTAAAGGAGAAGTACAGCCAAAGCTCAATTGGCTGTTGTTCTCCTGTGCATCACAGGAGTGCAGTTCGTTCTGCACTCCTGTGACTCATCAGCTGACAGGCTGATGTCACTCAGCCAGTCCAGGCTGGGGAAAGATTGTGACCATATGGTCGGGATCCACCCAGAGTCAGTCAACTGCTCCTGCCCCCTCCACAGCACAGTGCTCCAGTGAACGCTAGGGGGGGTTGAGCAGACAGTGGTGACTGATAGTCATCGCTCTCTGCTCAAAGTGTCAGGGAGAACTGAGCAATCAGTGATGTCTGATCGCTAAGTTCTCACCCTTAGAGCCGGCGGGGGGGAAAAAAAAGCCCTGTGAGGCGGGTCAAGGTGTTGTTGGGCATATTGTAACTGGGCTTTTATGTGACACTGGTGCAGTAAAGGCTTCTTTCTGGCAATTTAACTATGCATCTCATTTTTGTTCAAGTATTGTCTTGTGCTCCTTAAAAACAAGCACACCGTCTTTTTCCAGAGCAGCCTGTATTTCTCTTGAGGTTACCTGTGGGTTTTTCTTTGTATACCAAACACTTCTTCTGGCACTTGTGGCTGCAATCGTTCTTGGTCTACCTGACCATGGCTTGGTACCAAGAGGTCTCTGAATTTTCCACTTCTTAATAAGTGATTAAACAGTGCTGACTGGCATATTCAAGCCTTTGGCTATCTTTTCATATCCATTTCCATTTTCTAAAATTCCATTATCTTGGTACGCAGGTTTTTTTTTTTGCTCCCCATGGCTTATTATCTAGCCTGAGTGCATCCATGTGAGAGCTAACACACTCTCTGAGTATTTATACACAAACACTAATTGCAATTTAAAAAGCCATAGATGTGGGAAATTAATTTCTATTTTAACCTGTGTGTGTCACCTTGTGTGTCTGTACTAAGGCCAAACATTCCAGGGTATGTAAACCTTTGATCAGGGCCATTTGGGTAATTTCTGTTATGATTATAATTTAAAGAGGATCCAAACAACTATGTGATAATAAATGGCCCGTTTGGGTCGCTTCAAGGAGGTGAGGGGGCAGTTCAGCCGCTTACGGATTATTTCCCATTGGTTGTTATGCATATCCACTTTATCACCTGCAAGTTTCAAAAATCGTTGGATCACTTGGTGTTCATGCACCTTTGAACTTTTTATATATATTTATATTTTTTTTTATATATATTTCTTGATACTTTTTTTTACTTTTTTATTTTTTGGACTTATTGCATAATATTTTTTAAAACTGAGTGGTGTTGATTTTTTTCAAAACATTGTTTTTATATGTTCATATTTATTTGGTTAATTTTTTTGATGTTATAACACAGCACTTATCACTAACGCGGAGTTTGATCCCTCATTAGGGATTCGCTTATTGTCACTTTGTTTTTCCAATTTTTGGCATTATTGAGCCATTGTGATCATTATTTTGTGAGTTATTGGTACCAATTTCAGGGATTTGTTATATACTATTTATTCATCTTTTCACGTCATTTTAGTCCCCTTTGGAATTTTTGGTTTCACTGTTTCTTTATAGGGCACCATGTTCAGTCACTTTTTGTTTTCACTTTAGATCCCTGAGTGGATCAGTTCACTTCACGATAATATTCACAGTATACATTATTCCTAGATTGTCAGCTCGAAAGAGCAGGGCCCTCAATCCCCTCATGTTTTGCATTGTATTGGTGTTGTTCTGTCACATGTCCCCCTTTGTAATGTACAGCGCTGAGCGAACTATTGGCGCTTTATAAATACTGTATAGTAATAATAATTACTCACGTATTAATAATGATTATTGTATTTATGCAGTAGTAGTTATCATTCAGGGTAAGCGCTGTACCAGTTTATATATATATATTTGTCTTTAGTATAAATTTCGTATATGGTTGGGTGCTAGCAGCCCCCCCCCCGTTCGGTAGGATTGTTCATTTAGTAGCGCAGGAGGCTCATACTGTAGTTAAAAACTCAAAAATATAGTTTTTTTTCTCAAAATTGTCGGTCTTTTTTCATAGTGCAAAAAATAAAAAAAATGCACAGGTGATCAAATACCACCGAAAGAAAGCTCAATTAGTGGGAAAAAAGGACGTAAATTTAATTTGGTTGCAGCGTTGCGTGACCGTGCAATTGTCAAAGTAACCCAGCGCCATAATGCAAAAAATGGCCTGGTCAGGAAGGGGGGTAAATCCTCAGGAGGGTAAGTGGTTAAATAAAAGACAGTTTTTTGTCATGATCACTCATATTTTTATCATCAATGCAAAACTTCACGATTTCTGCCAGAGTATGCAAACCTTTCAGCACAACTGTATGTATTTCAAATGCATTAGCTGTTTTACCTGGAGTTCAGCTTTGAAGGAGAAGTAGGGCCAAAGTTGTTTTGACCCTACTTCCCCTGGGAATCGCAGGAGTGCACTTCATTCTGCACCAGGGTGGATATGATTTAATTCAAGTTGATTTATATCACTAGTGAAAAGGCTTGATATAAATCATAATTTTTAAAGAGCAACTTTCATCTCTGTCCTGCAGTGGTGCCTCCTCTGACCCGCTGTTGACTCTCCAACATTCCCATTCACTTTAATGGGACGGCTGGTGATACGACAGTGACACAAGTTGAGGGACGTGGCAGCAGCAGGTGAGTGGATGCCGGCTAACAGGAGCTGTCATGATGGATCTACAATGACAGGTGCTCTTTAAATGTAAGGAATCTAACTCATTCTTGCTGGTAGTTTGAATCTTTAATATTTGCAAACCAAATGAAGGTTTCCTTTTTAGAATAATATGCTGTCAGGTTGGTAAAACAGCGATATCAGAACCGATTTTAGGTTAATAGGTTAATCACACAAATTTGGAGAACGACTCAAATTCTTTTATTTCTTATTTTTTCTCATGGTTACTGTGAAATTGTGTGAATGTATCAATGCAGTGCATGTTATCTCAGCTTGCAGAGCTTGGATTCATTGAATGAGTTGACCAAAAATGTAAATATTGCAGAATATACAGCCTCATGCTACATAACTAAGCTGCATTTCATGCTGAATAAACTAAATTATTAATGTATCTTAAATAGAAAACTATCTTTTATATAGATTTTTACTCCAAAAGCATTTTATTAAAATAAATTTGATAATCCAAAAAATCCGATTTAAATTTAAAAAAAAAATCTGATATTTAAAAAAATAAAATCATTGATTTTTATCCACCCTGTTCTGTACTATTTTGACTCATATCAGCTGACAGCAGGCTATAGTCCGTTGTCAGCTGACGTCACAGAGCCGGTCAAATTTTAATGTTGTGATCCATCTAGATGACTGGACTGAGATCTGGCTCAGATTTTCAGCACCCTTCTGAGAGCCTGAGCCAGCCGCTCCCACCCCCTCCACAGCCCAGCACTCCAGTAGGTGCTGGAGGGGCAGAGCAGAGAGCGACAGACTGACAGTCACTGGCTCTTTGTTCAGTGAGGACTGGGAACTGAGTGATCAATCAAGTTCTTGGTCTAGAAGTGTTGAGAGACAGATGCAGCATCAGACCGAGTGAGTATAAATGTTTTTGTTTTGTTCAAATCCCATTCTTCTCTTTTAAAATAATTGGTATTTGGTGAAATGTGTTTTGTTTACTCCTTTCCCTATCATTGATCTCTATGAAATGTTTAGAGCCATTCATTTTTCAAATTTAATCACTTGCCTACCAGGCACTTATACCCCCTTATTTACCAGGCCAATTTTCAGCTTTCAGCGCTGCCGCACTTTGACAATTGCGCGGTCATGCAACATTGTACCCATATGAAATTTTGATCATTTTGTTCTCACAAATAGAGCTTTCTTTTGGTGGTATTTAATCGCCACTGGGCGCTTTACTTTTTGCGCTATAAATAAAAAAAGTGCAAAAAATTTGAAAAAAAAAAAAAGTTTCTTTGTTTCTATTATAAAATTTTTCAAACAGGTAATTTTTCTCCTTCACTGATGTGCGTTGATGAGGCAGCACTGATGGGCACTGATAGGCGGCACTGATGGGCACTGATAGGCAGCACTGATTGGCAGCACTGATAGGTGGTACTGACTGGCATTGATAGGTGGCACTGACTGGCACTGAAAGGCAGCACCGATGGGCACTCATATGTGGCATTGATGTGCACTGGTAGGCAGCACTAATGAGGTGTCATGGATAGGTGGCACTAATATGCAGCACTGATAGGTGGCACTGATAGGTGACACTGATAATGGGTACTGATAGACGGCACTGACCGCATCACTGCTGGGCACTGACTGGCACAACCGCTGGGCACTGACTTGTGGCACTGACTGGCAGCACTGCTGGGCTGCACTGGTGGGCAGCACTGGAGGGTGGCACTGGTGGGCAGCACTGGTGGGTAGGCACAGGTGGGTGGCACTGGTGGGCACAGGTGGGTGGGCACAGGTGGGTGGCACTGCTGGGCACAGGTGTGTGACACTGCAGAGTGGCACAGGTGGGTGCACTGCTGGGCACAGGTGGGTGCACTGCTGGGCACAGGTGGGTGCACTGCTGGGCACAGGTGAACGGAGCTAGTGGGCGCACTGCTGGGCACAGGTGGGCGGAACTTGTGGGTGGCACTGCTGGGCACCGATCATCAGGGCACTGATCATCAGTGCCCTGATGATTGGTGCCGATCCTGGCTCTGACAACTGCCGGTTCTCGGCAGTACTTTCCTCACGATCTGACAGCGTGAGGAAAGTGCAGCCGAGAACCAGCACTTGCATTTCCCTGTGATCAGCGTGTCATTGGACACCGCTGATCACGTGGTAAAAGGCCGCTGTGATTGGCCTTTTACCACATCACGTGATCAGCTGTGTCCGTAGGACACAGCGATCACGGAGATCGCCGGGTGCGTGCCCCCTGGGGCGCGCAGGAGAGCGCGTTCTGGGAGGACGTCATATGACGTCCACCCAGAACTGGCCGTCCGCAGTGCAGCCGTCATTCGGCTATCTGCGGTCGGCAACTAGTTAATTAATTTTAATTAATATAATTTGAATGTTGGAGGCATTTAGACCTCAGGAACAGTATGCAATGCTTCCACAGAAAGGTGTGCCATTTTTTCAGACGTGGGTTATGTTATGTACACACACACAAAATGTAAATGTAATTTATTGGGATTTTATGTGATAGACCAACACGAAGTGGAAGGAAAATGATAAATGGTTTTCAGAATTTTTTTTACAAATATCTGAAAAGTGTGGTGTGAATTTGTATTGCCCTCCTGAGCCAATACTTTGTAGAACCACCTTTTGCTGCAATTACAGCTGCAAGGTATGCCTCTACCAGCCTTGCACATCTAGAGAGTGAAATTTTTGCCAATTCTTCTTTACAAATTGGCTCAAGCTCTGTCAGATTGGATGGAGAAAATCTGTAAACAGCTATTTTCAAGTCTTGCCACAGATTCTCAATTGGAATTAGGTCTGGACTTTGATTGGGCCATTCTAACACATGAATATGCTTTGATCTAAACCATTCCATTGTAGCTCTAGCTGTATGTTTAGGGTCGTTGTCCTGCTGAAAGGTAAACCTCCACCCCAGTCTCAAATCTTTCACAAACTACAATAGGTTTTCTTCTAAGATTGCCCTGTATTTGGCTCCATCCATCTTCCAATCAACTCTGACCAGCTTCCCTGTACCTGCTGAAGAAAAGCATCCCCAAAACATAATGCTGCCACCACCATGTTTCACAGTGGGGATGGTGTGTTCAGGGTGATGTGCAGTGTTAGTTTTCCACCACACATAGTGTTCTACTTTTAGGCCACAAAGTTCAGTTTTGGTCTCATCTGACCAGAGCACCACCTTCTACATGTTTGCTGTGCCCACCACGTTTTCTCGCAAACTACAAACAGGACTACTTATGGCTTTCTTTCAACAATGGCTTTTTTTGCCACTCTTTCATAAAGACCAGATTTGTGGAGTGCACGACTAATAGTTGTCCTGTGGACAGATTCTCCCACCTGAGCTGTGTACGTCTGAAGCTCTCCAGAGTTACCATGGGCCTCTTGGCTGTTTCTCTGATTAATGCTTTCCTTGCCTGGCCTGTCAGTTTAGGTGGACAGCCATGTCTTGGTAAGTTTGCAGTTGTGCCATATGCTTTCCATTTTCGGATGATGGATTGAACAGTACACTGTGAGATGTTCAAAGCTTGGGATTTTTTTTATAACCTAACCCTGCTTTAAACGTCTCCACAACTTTATCCCTGGCCTGTCTGGTGTGTTCCTTGGCCTTTATGATGCTGGTTGTTCACTAATGTTCTCTAACAAACCTCTGAGGGCTTCACAGAACAGCTGTATTTATACTGAGATTACACACAGGTGGACTCTATTTACTAATCAGGTAGTTGGTTCCACTAGATTTTAGTTAGGGGTATCAGAGTAATAATCTAATCTAATGAAAAATCCTACATTCTGGTTGTACCCAAGTTGGTAAATCCTCCCAACCCTATTTTGGCGGCAGTGGATTGTGTGCACTACTGAAGGCATAACATGCTTTTAATGACTATACTCAACATAACTTTTATGCATGTGTTTCTTAGGGTATACAAAAAGACAGTATCTTCGATCACGTGAGTCTCATGTTAGTAATAGACTAGTAAATACATTGTTATACATCGCATAAAGTTGCTGCTATAATTTCCTATAGAAGAATTTATTGGTATTTTATGAATAGCATCAAGGTGTTTGGGGTCCAGCAGCACATGTTGATACTCTTGTAGCGCCACAATTTGTATATGTGATAATGATGATAACGTACCTAAAATTTCATGTAACATATTCTGCGGGGCCCATGATGGAGGCGTTCATGTTGTGAAAACGTTTTGTCTTCTAAAATCACAAATATATAAACAGTCTATGAACAAGTAGTACCTAACTAAATTTTGGATATTGAAATCGATTCAATATTTTCGATTCAGTTCAAATACTTACGAAAATTTTAATCCATTAAAAAACGAATAAACAAAACATAACGAAAGTAAGCTAATTACGAAAATGAATCATCTGAATTTAACAAATGCAACAAAACAAGATTGTTAACTTAACAAATCCATCGAAAATGAAACAAAACAAATTTTTTTTGCTCTGCACATGTCTAAGGCTACGTTCACACTAGCCTTGTGTGCAGGCGGCAGAGAGGCGTTTGGGAAGCGTTTTTACCGCTTCCCAAATGCCTCTGCCAATTCTGCACATTACAGCACATGGTGCTGTTCTAACGGGAGCGTTTGCGTCGCGTCGCGTCACGGCAAAACGGACGCCTCTGGACGAGTCAGGAGGCTTTGAAGCCTCCTATTCTCGTCTATGGTGCCGCTCCGCAAACGCCCGGCCGGCGTTTGCGGTGCGGTTGCGGAGCGGTAACACCACTCAAACTGCATTATAGGCAGTTGTGGGGCGTTATTAACGCTCGGCAAACGCCTAGCAACCGCCGCTAAACCGCGCATGCGGCGTTTGCGGAGCGTTAAAAAACGCTCCGCAAACGCCGGACCAACGCTTGCCAAACGCTATAGGGGCGTTTGGCAAGCGTTGGCAAAACAGCCTAGTGTGAACGAGCCCTAAGAGGAATGTACAGACTTCATACATGGTGTTGAGTGGTAGGACACCTAATGCTGCAAAAAGAACACCCTAAGCAGCCAGTGGAAAACAGTTCATCTTATTATAAACCTAGTGACAGTGGTTATTTTTAAAGTGTAATGGTAATTCATATCCTCCCCCACCATCCCTGACAAACCACATACTTACCTCTCCCAACTTTGTCAAGGTTTTCACTATGCTTCACATTAAGCTCTTGCACAGACTTATTTTGAATGTTTTTACTGTTGCCTTCAGCTTCATCTGCAGATGTGCGCATGCACACGAGATGCAGAAGGTGGTTTGTCAGGATTCTGGGAGAAGTTATTGAGGCGCTAATTGTGCCCTTACCCTTTTATTGCATGTTGTCCTTACACTGTTTACAGTGTTCTCCTAATTTTTCCATTTTTGAGACCACTTTCAGATAGCAATGATATGTTGCTATAGAATTTTCAGGAACCTATAGGTGACCTGGTATTGGATTAGGTTTGTTGCTGATTTTATTTCTTTATTCTGTACTTTTAAAACTGGCTATATTTAATTGTAAAAACAATTAAACAGATCAAGAGAACCTACCTATTTTACAGTTTTGAATGAAGCATTAGGTTGTCGATCTGTTGCCTGTTTTTACAATTAAAAATGGTTATAATTGTCATACATAGGCTAGCATAAGATTTCACACCAACAAACTGAATTATTTCCTGTGTTTCAGAGGTTGGTAAAATCAGGACTTGTCTATAATCCCTATTCTGCTCAGGCATTTAAATGACACTCACTACGAGATAAAAATCTCCATTTGCAATGACATATGCAGTTTGCCAGAACCCTTGAAATATGTTGGTATGTGGGGGGATACGTTCATGTTAAAAAGATTTTATGCTTTTAACTGTAGATTTATCCAGCTGCTTCTCTAAAAACTTTATAATAGAAAATAAAGTTTACATGTTTTGCAGAATGAAGTTTATCGTGTCCTATTCTCCCAGGCAGTAAAGCAGGCCATAACGAATATCTTTCCATCTATATCCATCTATAGTCATTCCTGCTAAAGAGAAGCCAATCTCACAATCTGCTGCTCTCAAAGGGGCATGTTAGAAAGATTCCACTCAATAGGTTGCAGCACTGATTAGTGTATTCTGATAGCAAAAAGTCACACTGACAGAATACAATAGTGCAGCGAGGGATTCCTTCATTCACCTTGATTGTGTGGATGGGGGAATCCATTTTTTTTTTTTTTATGATATATAAAAAAAAAAAAAAACCCATCTATGGCCAGCTTTTGCCCCCATTCAGTGTATATGGTCTATTTGCTTGTGTGTGAGCAGTCTCTCTCTTGAATATATTCTAGGGGTTTTTCAGGAGAAAGACCTCACTAATGTTCAGAAGTTCTCTTGCCCAAAAGTAATACATCTTACAGGCTGCTTTGGAGAATGGGGTTTTCATTTGAATGGATGGCTGGAAGATAACAATTCTGTTCCTGTAATTTACAATTTTTTTCCTAATTTATTATGCTGGAGTTTGATAGTTTTGATATTTTATACTGAAATGTTTTATAAGGTGGAATTCCCACAAAAGGGGAATCTTTTTGATTGTAATCCATATAATTCTTTTCTTTACTTCTGGTTGTATGATTTCACTAATATTTATAATCCTCATACATCAGATTCCTCTTTAAAGTAGCAAGGAAACCATTTGCTACAAGTGGTCCTTTGAAATGTTGTTAAAGCGGTAATAAACTGCAAAAAATAAATTTAAAAAACTCTTCTCCCTGCAAGTTAAGAGCACAATGTGCTAGTATGCGTAGACTTGGCTGAAAACAAAGCCCAGTACAGTTTATAGGTCACATTAAAGGTGGAAAAAGTTCAGAAATGATTTATCTTTGTCTCATTTTTTTTACATCACAGAAACCTGAATTTTTAACAGGAGTGAGTAGACTTCTTATATCCACTGTAAGTCTCTTTCTCCATGTTAGATGTTGGGGTGTCCTACTAGATGACATGTGGAGGAGTCGATATAGTACCAATATGCAGCCCCCTAGGATGGACATTCTGCATGCATCTGTTCTCAAGTTCTTGTTATATCCTTAGTAGTTTTATTATACGACTGCAAGAAATGAAGTATTTGACCCATATGGTACACTTCTGAGGGAGGCATTTCCAATATTGAAGGAAATAGGCTGGATGCTGGATACCTTTGTGGTGCAAAAATGTCCATTTTGGTAAAGTCTTTTGTTTATCCATCATGAAAATTGGTGTGGAGATTTTCCTGGTGGAAATGTTGGATTATTAAAAAAAGGCAGCTTGTGGTGTTTGCAGAGACTTTAGAGGAAACATTCAACACATGGTATCCCATAAACAGAGGGAGTGGTTTAGGGTGGGACATTATATTGCTCTACAGTTTTTGGGTGGGAGCCATGTAAGGAGATCTACTGTGTGTGGGAGCCCCACTTGTGATTCAAGTTTGATCCAATCTGGTTTATAAGTGGTGGAATAATTTTGGATTATTTGGAAAAATTTTGCCCTTTAATAACGCAGGATGTGAGGAACACCTAGACCTCCCAAAAGTCTCTATTTACAGTTGAGATTGATTGTTTTGTGAGTTAGAGTGGATGAGGGTTTGATAAGTGGAAATGGAAATACTGTTAAAATTGTTAATTTGTTACTTTTTTAGTATCTGTTTATAGCATCTTGTAAACATAGGCTTTAGTGCTACAATGTAAGGCTTAATCTGAGACCTCCCTTCATGTTGAATGACTCAGTTTAATAGAGTGTGACAGTCTCTCCATCTTTGGTTTGATAGACTGCACCTTGGGTGGCGGTAGTGTGCTCTTCAAAGATCAGATTTGGAATTTAACAAGCTAGGCCAAACAGGAGCACGCTGAAATAAATGTGTTCTTTGTAACCGCGTGGCTTGGTCTTCTTGTGTCTTAAGAATGCAAAAACTGATATGTATATACTGATATTTGTACTCTATTCTTACATTTAGTTTGATTCAGCATCAATATTCTGACCCTGATTGTTTATAAATAGGGCTGTATGAAAAGTGACATATAGAAACTTTTTTGATGCAATTATTATGTTTGCACGCACTCATTTTTTGGAGCTTGGAAGTCACCACTACTTTTTAAAAACTGCTAGCGAAGTTGTGTTAATATTTTCTTGCATCTGGAAGGAACAATAAACTGGCAGCATCTATTTCCATTTCATCCCTGATTTGCCTTTCAGTGACTTTTCAAGATGTTATTTGCCAAAAACTGGAAGGCTTTAAATGTATTTAAGGGAAGTACAATTGAAAAATCAGTCTGCTGAAATAGATGTATGGCAACTTTACAGGTTTCTAGGCATTTGCAGATTCACTTCTTCAGGAAAGATTTATAAACCTCCTGTGCATGGGGCTTCTTAAAAGCTTCTCTTTTTCACTCCATTCTTCCATCATAGAAGTATCCAGGCAGTCTTCCTAATTCAGCAGACATGTAATAATTTATCATGTAATGTCCCTTAAGTCATTCTGCTTCTTTTCAAGGTGATTACATTAAGCTAGAATATGTTTGTGTTTGCATTGTCAAGTCAGTTAAATGCTATACTGAATAGCCAAAATAGTCTTAAGCAGTGTATATAGATGATCAGCAATGGCTATACCGCTGGCTGTTTAACAAAAACCAGTTTTAGGACCCGTTTCTGTCAAACAGTCATGCTGGAGAACCAGCATTCGATCAGCGCTTGCAGCCAATGGCTGTAATTCAAAAATATTTTGCACATAAAAAATGACTTTGGCTCAACATCTCAAACCCAAAATATTTGAAATATCAAGAGAAAAATCTCATTTGTGATTAAAGTATTGACAGATCATTGACAGCAATAATGAACTTTTGTTAATTAAAATAACACAGTTACATAAACCCAATATTAAAAGATTGTTCTGGGTCAGAGGTAGTAATCCTGGATCCAATGAATCAAATGTCATCCATACAATATGCTTCATTAATAATCACACTCTATAGATATATTAATAATTGGACTGAGAGCTCTCAGAGAGGAGGGACAGACATAGAAGGTTAAAAAATATAGGAAAAAGTAGGGGGAGGAGGCTGAATGTGGCGCCGACAAGGTGCATGATGTGAGAGCCCTTGAGCTCCTGAGAACCGCCAGTAGAAAAACTATGCCTAGGAGTGGTTGGTAAGCCTAAATTGCCAGCTATCTGCCTGTCCAAGGGGCATCCCGCACCTGTATCCTGTTCGCCCGAGGTGGCAGCGTGAGTGGGGGATCGTGAACCGGGTGCTGGTCCGCAGCCGGAGAGGAGGCAGACTCCACTGGAGTGTGGAGCGGTAAATATCAGGAGGTCACTGAACTGCCGCAGAGGAGTGCTGGGAATCACCTGGGGAGAAGAGAGGAGTCGCTATACCCAGAGCTGGTGTGAGAAGGATCCCTTGGATCCCACGATGGGTGATCCCCTTGTATAGACCGAGTCAGACCACCCTAGAGTGCCCTGTAATTGCCTGAAGAGGAGGAGTAAGAACTGAATTATACAAAGAAACAGCAAAGAACTAGCAGCATCAGTAAAGTGGATGAACACAGAACAGAGGTGATGTAAGAAGGGCTGCGGGAAGTGGTGAGTCTAAAATTTAAATTGACTAAAATTCTCAAAGGAACTTTTGGGGGGATCACCTAGTGGGTCCTGAGGGGACAGAAGAAGCGTATAAGAAAAAGTGGTACATTTTTTTCCCCTCTTTCCTTCTTCTTCTCTATACCTATAGCAATCAGCAATCCTCTAATATAAGCTTTATGTGACTCCCACACAGTTGCCTCGGACATTCCCTCGGTCTCATTTATCTAAAAAAATTGTTCAATTTCCCTTTTTATCCTCTTCTCGACTTCAGGGTCCTGAAAAAGCGAATCATTCAATTTCCAAGATAATGTTTTATTTATACCCCTCCCTATTTGGAGCCTCATTGTGACTGGGGCATGATCTGATAATGTCATAACTTCTATCTTTGATCCCTTCACTACCTCCAATTGTCTATGTTCTACCATAATATAATCTAACCTTGAATAGGAGCCGTGTGCCTGGGAAAAGAAGGTATAGTCTCTTTCTCTAGGATATTGTCGATCAACGCAGAAAAGGTATTTGACAGGGTTAATTGGGGGTTCATGTTTGATGTATTGGGGAAACTGTGAATGGGACCTAGAATGTTAAATTTGATAAAAGGATTATATAAGAATCCATCAGCGGCGGTAAAAGTAAATGGAACCTTTTCTCAGTTTTTTGGGATGGATAACGGAACTAGGCAGGGTTGCCCCCTATCCCCCATGCTGTTTGTGTTGTCATTAGAACCATTGTTGGAGAGGGTAAGGAGAAATAAGGATATAAGAGGGATAAAAATAGGAGACAGGGAACACAAAGTCGCTGCATATGCAGACGACATGTTGTTCTATGTGGCCAACCCTAGGATAACATTGCCCAACTTAATGAAGGAACTTAAACAATATGGAGGGGTATCAAACTTGAAGATAAATCCGGTTAAATCGGAAATCCTAAACATCAATCTCACAGACATAGAAAAGAAAAGGCTGCAAGGAGCATTCCCTTTTTCCTGGAGGAAAAATGAAATCGGATACCTTGGAATAAAATTAACGACATCGGTAAAAAGTTTATATCAAACGAACTACATTCCCCTGATAAACAAAATAAAAGATGAGCTGAAAAGACTAGTAAAAGGAGGGGCCTCTTGGATTGGAAGAATTAACTTCGTTAAGATGGTGATACTCCCAAAAATTCTGTATAAATTTCAGATGCTTCCAATATCATTACCTGGAGCTTTTTTTGTAATAATCAGAAAGATGATTACTAAGTTTATATGGGCAAATAGGAGGCCTAGGATTAGTTACAAAGTGTTATGTAGAGCAAAAGCAAATGGAGGTTTGGGGCTACCAAATATAAAGAATTATTATACAGCTGTAATTTTGTCACGGGTGATAGATTGGTTTTTTAATTCACAAAGGAAAAGTTGGGTAAGAATAGAAGGGGAATTAAGTAAAGCACATTTAGATAAAATGATTTGGATACCTCACGGGTTTCGTACTTTAGATGCAGAAACGAGTAAATTGACTTGGATAGTACTGGAAACATGGGATAGATTACACAATAAGGAAAAATGGAAATTTAATTTGTTATTGATACCTTTAGTTGGGACAGATTTTTTTGCACCTGGAAACGTCAAAATAAGTGGGAGATGGATAAAAGATAAAAATGCACGGTTAAAAGATATTATAAAAGGGGGGAGATTAGGCACGTTTCAGAACTTGAAGGAAAATAGGAATTTGTTTGTTAGATTAGATGAATGGAGAAATAATCCGTTATTACATTTTGTTGCAAATTTACCACAACCACTGAGGGAGGGAGAAGAAATGAACCCATTTGAAAAATTAATGAATGCCGATGTAAGCCCAAAACATATCACCTCAAGGATATTTAGGATCCTTATGGGTTTAGAGGAAGTAGAGCCCCCTGTGTACTTGGACAAATGGGAAAAGGAATTCGGAATGAAAATCAATCCCCATCAAAGGAAAAGTATTCTCAACTTAACACATAAAGTAACAAATATGCGTACTGTAGAGATGAATTTTAAGTGTTTGGCAAGATGGTATATAACACCAAGTATTGCCCATAAGCAGAAAGGGGATTGTTCCCCATGGTGCTGGAGAGGATGTGGAGAAAAGGGTAATAAGGGACACATTTGGTTGAGTTGTCTAAGGATACAGGACTATTGGAGGGAAATAGCTCATTATATCCAGGAAATATGCAGGGTAAATATCCAGGGAGATCCTCTGAAATGCTTATTCTATTATTTTGAGCCCAATGTAGCAGTATGTATGAATAAAGTACTATATCACTTAGTTAGTGCTGCAAAGGGCTTAATACCAAAGTTTTGGTTAGTAGTAGATGTTCCCAAGATGGCGGATTGGATAGAGTGGAAGGTATTTTCTGAATGGAAGAATTGAGATGCATAGAAGAGGATAAGGTGGGAATGTTTAAAAAAAGTATGGAGGGTTTGGAGGAAATTTTAAAAACTCAGAAATTTATGCACAACTAATTAGATCCAAGGAGGTAGCCTAAGAAGTTATAGGAGTGTTAGACGGAATGAAAGCTATGGAAAAATGGATATGGAAAGATATAAGATCATGATAATAAGGGGGGGGGGGTGGGAGGTGGTGGGTTAAAGAATATATTTATATTAGGGGAAAATGAGAAAAACATTTGTTATATAGGAAGATGTTTTAATGTTGTTTGTATAATTATATAATAAAAAGATGAATAAAAAAAAAAAAAGTGGTATAAAGAGCCCTGGGGGAGGAAATTGATATGGGGATAAATTGGAGAGCCAAGTGATACTATTCCTATATGTAAAATAAAAGGAATAAGAATTTACAGTGAAATATAACCCCAATCTAATCTATCCTGTGGAAGTAATTTTTTGCCCTTTGACTTAAAACAATAGAGATATATGAACACTATGAAGAGTAAATCTGCAAAAGGGGGAGGATGCAAAACATTTCAAATGAGTACAAGTACAATTAAAAAATATATGCCCCCACAGAAGAAAAGTCCAGAGGGTCAAACCCCAGAGAGACAACATGGAGCAAGTGGAAGACGGAAAATAATATCAGTGACCGCTCTAGATTGTCTCTGGGAGTATCCAATCTGAGTCAAATTGAAGATGTGGAAAAAAAACTAGACATAGAAAATACTGAAGAACAAGAGAAAAGCTCACAAATGCCTACTAAAACTGAAATAGCAGAAATGTTTTTGAGATTAGAATGATTCATAAAAAATGAAATGGCTCTAATATATAAGGATTTGGGGCAAGTCTTATCTCGAGTAGAAGAAACTGAAGAAAAATTGAATAAACATGCCCAAGTTATAACCAATCTGTAAAAACAAACGGAGGACATGCGAAAAGAGCAAAGGAGACTGTTCTATAAAATCTGATGGTATGGCATAATCGATAAGTATTTGCCTGTATTTCTCAGCATTGAAGACATAATTAATCCTAACTAAATCTCTAACTTCAGTTGCAGATATGTAGCCCCAGACTTTCAAGGAAACTCCACTATGCTTCACTGCTAAAGCTTAAATATTTAAATTTTGACTCGTCCGTCCTTGCACCTGCTGCTATTTTTATGCACCCCAGTTCCTATGTTTTCATGCATAGGATATGGAAACAAGGCTAAGCACTCAACTATACAAGAAAAGATGGGATCTGGGGTGCAGAAAAATGTCAGCAGGTGCTCTGGACTGATGAGTCAAAATTAAAAAAAAAATTTATTTCCAGACCATTGGCAGTCCCCTGTACTTAAGAGAAATTCTGGCTGAGCCTTAAAGATGTTGTGAACACTTTTTTTTAATTAAAAAGCCATAAATAGTTTCTAAAAATTTTTTAAATGGCTTTAATTGTGCTCATGTAGAATAATGAAGGTATCGTCAGAATGCATAAGTATTTAAAAAGATCCAGACAAATGCAATGTTAGCGCAAAAATGACTAAAAGACTATTATTTTATACCGTGGGCCTTAATTGTAGCTTATAAATAAACCGCATTGATGTCAAAGTTGGTGACTAAGTGAAGCTTTCCATGCTGAGAACAATGTGTGTTTTTTCCCTCAGAACATCTATACATCCTCCAGGCCAAAACTAAGCCAGGCCTACATTTTCTGGCTCTCATCTAGCTGCTGCAGTTCCATTTGCCGACACACTGATTTGGATGAGTATCACTCTTGCAGTAAGCGGGAAGTTTCCTGGTAATCCAACTTCAATATACTTTTAAGAGCATTTTGTGTTCTGTTTAAGTTATTTAGTAATAAATTGTGCACCCAAAGCTTCAGGCTCTCCTCATCTTGGATTTGTTTTTACCCTTTCATTTTTTGTGAAATGCATTTATGCTGCAAATCCATCCGTCAGAGTTGGTTAGGTTCTCATTTGCAGTAAAATGTTAGGAATTTGTGAAGCAGATAGGAATAAGTTGGCAGATGCCCAAGGTCTGGTTTTATAACTTGTTAGCTCTTAAAATGGAAGTAATACAGCCTGTAAGTTAAATGTAACAGAGTATTTTGTTACTGGTAGACATTGTATTAAAGCTATGATTGTAGTAAGCACACAGCAAAAATGTGTCCTTTTTATAAAGAAACTCTGGACTGTGCCATCAATCTTGGTAAGTTAGCTTTGTGTGCATTTTATGTAAAGACATGTATAGTGAAATCGATTGTGCTTCCAAAGCAAATGTTGCTTACCGAAGCCCAAGGCCTCATTTAGATTAGCGGTCAAGGGGGCAGTAAAAACCATACAGTTGAGCCACTGTGGTCGTTACCCCCCCCCCCAACTGCTTTCACTTATGCTTCTTTTGGGGTGCCACACATGCCACAGCCATGGTGCTCTGCTTCTACTAAATGGGGGCAGCGTGCTAGTGCAGTGTTCAAGGGATTAAAGCTGGATCCCAGATCTTGTATCTGCTGGCTTCTCATTTTGGGGGGGAGCCTGGAGCTCCACTTTAACTTTGAGGTTGAATTGCTCCATAGTGCTACAGAGGTCAATAAAGACCACCTCCCGGGACCAGATGTCAAAAGTCCACTTCTCTGAGATAGAAACTATTGTGCCACTATTGTGGAACTTCACTCTCTCAATCAACATGGACAATTTTTAATCCTTATGCTTCTAGCATTACTAAATAGATAGGAAAGTATATCATATTTCCTTGTTTTAAACTTTTTTTTTTTAAACATTTTTTCAGTTACTTCCTGGTTTCAATGCCTAGGCAAAGGATGTCATACATCTCAGGAGTCTTCAGGAGGGGAGGGTTCCCAGCTCAGCCAATGTCTGAGTTAAGGGCAAATGGATTGCAGAATTAAAATGCTACATGAATCATCTGCCCTTACTCAAGATGGCCACTGCCAGAAATACTAGGGGGTGTTTTTCAAAATTCTCAGCAAAATAAAGCGAGGAGACATGGATGGATGGGAGAGTTTGCATTGAATATTAAAAAAGAGTTAAATAGCATTTTTGGCTTGTGGTGCTCAGTTGAAGTGTAGTTCCACTTTGAAGTCCATCTCTAGGTAAGCATCAGTCAGGCAGCAAATTTGATATGCCAAAGCATGACGATTCTCAAATAATACGAAGAAAACAAAGGAGAGCCATTTGTAAAATCAAAATTCTGCCCATCTGAGAGCACCATTCTTGCAGATATTTGTTGGATGTTTCTTTAGTTCTGTTTTTGTACTCAGAATTATTACACCTCCATTCAGATAAAATCAAAGATGCTCCGTTTTGATTAAAATTACAGACTGAGCACTGAGCAATAAAAATGAATCATATGAAGAATGATCATATTATAAATGTTTGTGAAAATTTTTTTTTTTTTTTTTAAAATACATATCTTTTGCAAGAAAATTTAGCATTAAAGCTTTTACTGGAAACAGTGCATTATGCAAATTGAAATAAATTATTAAAAAATAAAAATTCACATCAAAGGTCATAGCAGCTTAGTCTGGCCAATTAATTCTCACACAACTTGATTTCTTATATAGAAATATTAGTCCCTTTTTTTTTTTTCCATAATGTTTATTAAAGAACTCAGAGCATACAGCGGGTACAAGCCTCACATGAGAGCAGAAATGCATACAGTAGATGACAAAGTATATGCAACAGATAGTGTATTACGGAACATTATCAGAACATTGTAAATGATAAAAGGTAGAGGAAGGCACAACTGGTCTCAGTTCCCCAAGCAGCTTATTGGAGTCGCAACACTGGCAGAAGTATTGATCTGAAGCATTGGTTACCTTATCAAGGCAAATGAAGGGGCAGAGGTGTAGGAAAAGCATAATGGCAGTATTTATGGTGATCGCAGGAAGATGCATATAGAGGCAAATAATGCGTAGCCCCTTGTGTTATGTTGTAGAGGTAATTCAAAAGTAGTTGTCAGCGTCTATGTGATAGATAAGGGGAAGAAGAGACGGCATGGTTGGAGAACAAATAAATGAAGCGTTCCTGCAGGTAGGCAATGAATCCGAGGATAATGAAGAGGAAAAATGAAAAAAGGCTCTGAGTAGGATAGGGAATATGTAGGTAGAGAGAAGAAGAGAGAGAAAAAAAAAGGGGGTGGGAAGTGGAACTAGGGGGGAAGGGGAGGAGGGGGGTTAATAGCAGAAAAAGGGAATAATAGGAAGGGGGGAGGGGAAGGTAGGAGGGCGCATAAGGTACCTTCACTGAAAATCTGTCAGGGGAAAATACGTGCATGTACAAAAAAGGAGTCCTCAAAAGAGGCTAAAGGTGAGCGTATGCAGACATAAATCAATATGAATAACGCTCCTGGCACTGAGGGGTAGCAATATCAGGGGTCCCATATACACTTGTCAGGGAACAAGGAGCTAACAGAGCTCTCAAGGTATGTCAGGGCTTGAGAAGTATTCAAAATCAGTCAGCCAGCCAGGCCCAGGAGAGACTGGTATTCAGGAGTCGTGCGGAAATGTGTCCAGCAGGACCAAGTGTGAGAAAATTTGGAAGGATTATCTAAAGATGAGGCCTTGTCAATGCGCAGGAACCATTCTCTTAGTGTGGGTGGGTGGATCTCCAAAGCACTGGCAGGCAGAGTTTAGCCGCTGTGAGCATGTGCATTGCCAGGGATTTGGAATAGATATGTTTGGAGAGCGGGGTGTGGCGAAGGAGTTGGGCTGGGGAATATTCAATGTCAATAGCAGACACTGAAGAGGTAATTCTATGCACCTCCTGCCAAAAGGGCTGAACAATGGGGCAATCCATTAGTCCCTTAATTGAGCACAGCTACTATGATTTCTTACAATGAGTGATATACATTTTAGGACAAAATTGCAAAAGCCAGAGAGTTTTTTTTTAACCTTCATGCATTCTACGAAATAAGGTAAAAAACCTTCTGCATGCATCTGTCTCTATCACCTCCCCGTCCCCCCTACCCCAGGCTTACCCTTATACTTACCTGAGCCTGATCTCGATCCAGCACTGTGCAGGAGAGCAGATACTCTCTTGGCTCTCTCTTTCCTCATTGGCTTAGAGACGACAGTGGGAGCCATGGGCTCCTGTTACTGTCAATCACAGCCAGTGAGGAAGGAGGGGGTGCCGTGTCGCGCTCTGTGTGTCTTATGGCACAAGCCTGCACAAGTGCTGTCATAGCAGGCTGCTTGCTATGGGAGCATTCGGCCAGGAGCAACGGTGGGGGGCCACAGAAGAGGAGAATCGTGGCTGCTCTGTGCAAAACCACAGAGCAGATAAGTATAACATGTTTGTTATTTAAAAAAAAATCCTTTACAACCACTTTAAAAATCCCAAGCTTTACTTTTTGTACTGTATAGTTTTACAGTGAGTGCTTTTTTTACCTAGTTTATAAAATTCAGAAAATGTGGTAATCCTAGTCTCAAACTCTTCTTCAGGCTTTACCTCAGGCAAGCTGTTTTTAAACCAGAAAAGGTACACTTGTATGGGCACAGAAAGGAGTGGTGTTGGTGCTAGACAGGTCAGTGATGTTGGGATAGGAAAGAACAGGGGGCAGTAAGGTTCAGTGCTAATGGATGAGGATGAAAATGCAGGCAACAGAAACTTGTGACATGGTGGGGAATGAAAGAGCTTTGAAGTGGAATTTGGTTATGTTGAATAGTCATTTAAATATAACCAATTGCAGCCACTGTGACATGCAGTATACATTTGGCAAAGTCAGGAACTACACACAAAGAGGGATGAGCTCCGGTGTAAGTTTAGATTTAAAAAAAAAAAAAAATCACACCCGATGTGTTTTTTTGCCTTTCTGGCTTTTGGATCCCTTGCAATCTTCATCCCCCACAACGTATATAAGGGATGTATATATATGCAGCTGCAGAGTGGAGAATGCCCTGACTGCTCAGGATTGGCTTTGTGCTGTGACAGGTACCTGGCAGGATAGCTCAGGTGGGTTCAGACTAGAATCCAGACATGCCTGAGCTTATTTCTGTGTGTGTAGTTTCTGTCTGTCAAATGTTTTGCATGCTGCATGACACAGTGGCTGTAACTGGTTATAGTTACAGGACTCTTCTAATCACTCATTTTGTCTAAACTGGTATCAAAAGCCAGTATACTAAAAGCATCAGCTCATTGTGGAAATAAAAATATATTGCTTACGTGGCTTCTATCTCTCTAATATTTATACATGTTTGAAACAATTATAAAAGATTGAGGTGTTCTATTTAGCCACTTCTCTTGTTTAAAAGGGCCTGACTCTTAAAGCTGAAGTTTAGTGATATTTTATTTTAAAAATCACCAGGCACAGTACTAACCATGAATGAAGTGTGTGCTGGTGCCTGCTGTGAAATCCAGAGTCCTCTCACCCTGTATACCCCCGCAGCTGTGGTCTTCCAGTGCTGCGGGGTTAATACCTGTGACAGGCGCTCATCAATTGCTGACTATGCCCACCCTTTTGGCTCTACTGCTCTGTTAAAAGAAACCATACTATCTGTTTCCAGCATTCTGTGATTGGAGGAGGCGGACCTTTTAATCATCTGCTCATCCTCCATTCATAGAACGCTTTCACTGTGGGATCCATAGGGGATAGTATGGCTTCTTTAAATGGTGTAGCATGGGAACGGAAAGGGCAGGCACAGACAGACTTCATTGTCGATAAGTACTGTCCCTGGTGCTGGTTTTTCAAAAAAAAAAGGAAAAATTTAGTGGGATACATATGCATTGGTAAACATTGATGCAAAGAAGCTTTGACATTTACAAGAGCACGGCCGCTTACAGTCAATCAGTTGTATGGCATGGCTCCCCAGTCCCCAGATATGGAAAAGCACATAGAAGTTATGCTAGGCATAAAAAATGTCAGTTAAAGCCCTTTGTGCATGGATCCTTAATGTTTGGGGAGGTACTGGGCAGCATAACTCCATTGGTTTCCACTAATCTTAGCAAGACAGAAGTAGCATTCATTACCAGCAGTCCTCCTAGCCTCAGAAATAGAGATCAACTTGTTGATAAAGCATTAGAAGGTTGTCTGGAGTACTTCATTGGCTGTCCCATTAATATTTATATAAGTTATTAAAATAAGGAATGCAAAACACTGTTGCAGTCAGATTCCACATTTGCCTTGTGTGTGCGTGTGTTTTTCCTGTAGCATTAGATGGTTATACAGTCAGGTCCATAAATATTGGGACATCTACACAATTCTAACATTTTTGTCTCTATACACCACCACAATGGATTTGAAATGAAACGAACAAGATGTGCTTTAACTGCAGACTGTCAGCTTTAATTTGAGGGTATTTACATCCAAATCAGGTGAACGGTGTAGGAATTACAACAGTTTGCATATGTGCCTCCCACTTGTTAAGGGACCAAAAGTAATGGGACAATTGGCTTCTCAGCTGTTCCGTGGCCAGGTGTGTGTTATTCCCTCATTATCCCAATTACAATGAGCAGATAAAAGGTCCAGAGTTAATTTCAAGTGTGCTATTTACATTTGGAATCTGTTGCTGTCAACTCTCAAGATGAGATCCAAAGAGCTGTCACTATCAGTGAAGCAAGCCATCATTAGGCTGAAAAAACAAAAACCTATCAGAGAGATAGCAAAAACATTAGGCAAGGCCAAAACAACTGTTTGAAACATTCTTAAAAAGAAGGAACGCACCGGAGAGCTCAGCAACACCAAAAGACCCGGAAGACCACAGAAAACAACTGTGGTGGATGACCAAAGAATTCTTTCCCTGGTGAAGAAAACACCCTTCACAACAGTTGGCCAGATCAAGAACACTCTCCAGGAGGTAGGTGTATGTGTGTCAAAGTCAACGATCAAGAGAAGACTTCACCAGAGTGAATACAGAGGGTTTACCACAAGATGTAAACCACATGTAAACCTCAAAAACAGGAAGGTCAGATTAGAGTTTGCCAAACGACATCTAAAAAAGCCTTCACAGTTCTGGAACAACCTCCTATGGACAGATGAGACCAAGATCAACTTGTACCAGAGTGATGGGAAGAGAAGATTATGGAGAAGGAAAGGAACTGCTCATGATCCTAAGCATACCACCTCATCAGTGAAGCATGGTGGTGGTAGTGTCATGGCGTGGGCATGTATGGCTGCCAATGGAACTGGTTCTCTTGTATTTATTGATGATGTGACTGCTGACAAAAGCAGCAGGATGAATTCTGAAGTGTTTTGGGCAATATTATCTGCTCATATTCAGCCAAATGCTTCAGAACTCATTGGATGCCACTTCACAGAAGCAAATGGACAATGACCCAAAACATACTGCAAAAGCAACCAAAGAGTTTTCTAAGGGAAAGAAGTGGAATGTTATGCAATGGCCAAGTCAATCTCCTGACCTGAATCCGATTTGAGCATGAATTTCACTTGCTGAAGACAAAACTGAAGGAAAAATGCCCCAAGAACAAGCAGGAACTGAAGACCGTTGCAGTAGAGGCCTGGCAGAGCATCACCAGGGATGAAACCCAGCGTCTGGTGATGTCTGTTCCAGACTTCAGGCTGTAATTGACTGCAAAGAATTTGCAACCAAGTATTAAAAAGTGAAAGTTTGATTTATGATTATTATTCTGTCCCATTACTTTTGGTCCCTTAACAAGTGGGAGGCACATATGCAAACTGTTGTAATTCCTACACCGTTCACCTGATTTGGATGTAAATACCGTCAAATTAAATCTGACAGTCTGCAGTTAAAGCACATCTTGTTCGTTTCATTTCAAATCCATTGTGGTGGTGTATAGAGCCAAAAATGTTAGAATTGTGTTGATGTCCCATCTTTATGGACCTGACTGTAGGTAAAAGCACTCCTAAGGTGATCGAATGAGCTATAGCTAAGATTCCACTGGCTATTCAGTTATGCCTTCTTGTAATTGGTAAAGTAAGTGCTTTCCTGACATATGAAGCACTTTGATGGTTAATCTGCCAGGCAAATTGTACTTTTTATGTCTCTGAGGGCAGCGCAAAGCCCAGCTTGAAGATTGTCTAATAGATTCTACATCTGTGTTAGCTTTGGCTGATGAAGCAGATTTGAAACAGCTGCTGAGTAGCAGTTTGTTTCAGTGTATGACACAATAGTCTGTGAAAAGAAGGCTATCATACGCATTCTTTCAGGCTGAAAGCAGAAGCCCTGTGCAGGAAAGTAATGTGATTTTTCTAAAATGTATGACATTTCCTTATTACCCTGTAAGGAGCTGAATATTCTTTGATTCTTCCTCTCATATTTTATACAGTGTCTGCTGAATAGCATATTTAAACAATTATCTCACACAGAATTAAGAATCGCGTTACTTCAATAAGAAAAGCCATATTGTAGTTTCGTAATAGCTTACCACTGAGTAATGTCATAATTAAAAGTTTCTATGAAATTGTAGGTTGTCTCCACACTTACATCTATTGGATTCAGGTTGTTAAACTAATTCAGGCCATATATGATGCAATTTTTTTTCCTGCAACCACAAGTCAGTACTGATGGGGGAATCCCTCCTGCGGAGCCTTTGGGTTCTCCCGGCGGGGGGCCATCCATTACAGGAGAACACAATGGTTATTGTTAGTGGCTATAGCGGCTGGCAATAATTGCATCTTAAATATTCAACATGCGTTGTACCCAAGTCGATAGATGCGCCTGTATCAAATCTCGGTTAGTCCCTTCTGAACTAGCCAAGATTCAAACCATCTATGCCTGGCTTAAAGCAGTCTTTGCCATTTCTACATGTTTATACAAGTTAATATTTTAACTTATTTTAAAGTAATATTATAGAGAAGATAACCTGTCAGAAATTTGGACAATTCAGACTAAGCATATGACAAACACTACCCCTTTCACCCTTTCATAGGCCAGCCTGTGTCCCCCTCATATGATGAAATATTCCTTAATTTTGAATTCTATTAAAATCTCATCTCCTGGAAAATATTACCTCTACTCCCACCTCCCTCTGACAGATTGCTGGCAAGAAATTACCTTTTTGCATACCTAAATCCATATTCATGTAACCAGTAGATCACGACCAGGTGACTGGTAGAACATAGGCTGGGCTTGTTGACCCGCCATCCCAGAGCATCAAACAGAGTGAAATGCAGAGGGACTACATGTAAAGTTGGAGCTGTAGTAGGGAGCAAGAGCCACATAAGCTGATGCCTCCTGTCCCATGCTGAGTTATGCCAACTGTACTCCACCTCTTATCCTGGCTAGTGGTCTCAAGTGTGGTGCCAGCAGCAAGAAAGAAGAGATCTGCAGGTCAGTGTGAAGAAATACACTGGGCAAGCATAGGGCAGCTTTCATACTGATGTGCTGCGGTTTACCCACACCATGGGTGCAGTGCAATGTACCTGCAGCTCGCCACCTGATTTAAGCCCATGATTGCCATGCAATGCATGCAGTTGTGATACGGTATTATGGCAATTAGAAGTGCAAATAAGGTGTGAGGAGGCGACACTGTGCCCTGTGATCTTTGACTTCTCCCGTGTTCAGGTAGATCTCCACCTCTTTAAGGCTGCCTACTCCTGGCTTCATTTTATACAAAATAAAAAAGAAAAGCAAAATCCAATGTGTTCTTTGTGCTGCTGGCTCCTGGATACCTTGCAATCTTTTTTTAGTGACATCTAAAGTGGGAGAAGAAGCTGGGTGGTATGGAGATCCTAAATCCAAGCAAATTATGGCAGTAAAAGATGACTCTGTAACCTCTTATGGTTTAGCGTAATATGTTTTGGCGAGGGTGAACATTTTATCCTGTTGGTGACAGTATGCACCCTCTACTTATTGAAGATCTTTTTTTTTATACATTTTTCATTAGATTATTGGACCATGCATATGCATAGACTGTTTAGGTGGACTTAACACTGATATTATTTGAGCGTACTGTACTTCCTTATCACCTGTATTGCTAGGCGTTGAACAATGCCTCTTGGTGTATGTATGAACAAAGTAGCTTTTACATAGGTTGGAGTGAGAGCAATAATTCTAGCTCCACAGCTCACGTTTAACGAACTGGTAACCTAAAAAGACTGTTAAAGCATTACCTGAATGAACAATTGTAGGTACTGCAATTTGCAACCATTTCACAGCCATGTGCAATTTTAAATTTCAATCTGTGTGGTATCTATTTACTCAACATCACCTCTTATGTGTTACCAAAATATAGGTATTTTTTTTGTGTTTGTGTGCACTAAAATTGATTTAAATATCATTTTTTCTCCTGAAAATTTGTGTTTGATAAACAGCTTTGCTAGTATTGTGTGACATAAAGAATTGCAACAGCTGCCAATTTATTCTCCAGGGCCTTTACTTTCAGAAAACATAAAAGGTATGGGGGTTCTAATAATTTTCTAGCAAAAAATACAGATTTTAACATGTATGTGAAAAATTTCAAAATTGTCTTAGTAGGCAGGTGTTTAAAGTACTTGAATGACATTAGCCTAGCCAAATATTTTTTTAAACTGCACTTAGGTATATCGCTATTTTGATCTTCACCTTTTAGACACTGTCACCATATGAGTTGGATAGGAATTATGCTCATTGCATTAATGTGTGTTAGTACATAATGAGGCACATAATGGCAAGCTACATCTCGCATCACTGGCTTTAAGTATTTTTTTTTGTAATTAGACTTTTATTGAAGTTTACAATACAGGTACAAAACATAAAGCAACAAAAAAGATAAGCACACATACCTGGATACATTACATTGTGTAAATTACATTGCATGAAAGGTCATACGCTACCAGAAATACACATTATGATAGCAAGCATCAAGTAACCTTCCATTATGATTCAAACACTGATGGTTAAACTTCCCAAAAAGTGATTAAAGGCACATACAGATAAATGAAAAAGAAAAAAAATAGACAAAAAAAAATCCTAAAAGCAGCAAAAAGGATCTGCATATGGAAACCACATGCATATCATAGTCTGCAAGACTGAGTGCCAAGTGTCATTAATCATATATGGGGACTGCAGGGCAATAGAACCAACAATGGGAGTAACACTCCATAAGCAATGCGTTCTGCAGCCGGGTGGGCGGGTGCCTGCCCCCTACCCATAAATGCAGAATCTTGTGTGTGTGTATATATGTGTGTCTGTCTCTGCGTAGCTGACCCACACTGTAGCAATATATCTTCAATACGCGGTCGGCAAATGGATGTTATCACTAGAGTTGCCTGGTTGTGAGAATTAGAAGAAAGAAGCCCCCCCCCCTCAAAAAATAAAAGGTGAGTCCAAGGTGAGGGTTATGGAAATATAGGTGTGGAAAACTTGTACTCTGACCTTCTGTGAGGACAAGAATCTGCTTGGCTATTTAGCCTGCTGTCACAGACCCAACACTGAAACATCAGTCTAAACTAAAGTCTCAACTTTGACAAGTGACAGCTCCTCTGAACAATTCCCCTTTGCTTCTTGGGTGTGGATCCTCTTTTGTGCATTAAACATAGATAATAGCTGTTGTGTTCTACATTTCCATATTATTATTTTAAGCTTGGGTCAAGACAGACTAGAAACAGCAACTTAGACAATGTGCACAGTGCAAGCTCTAAATATCCTGCATTTGTGAAGCAGGACTTTGTTGTTTAAACTGTAATTATTTTATTTTCCCAATATTTCTACTGGAAATACAATAACCTTTTGTTAACTTTGGTTTAATAAGCATGCCAGATAGTAATCAACACTTTGTAGAGGTCACCCCTGACTAGCCAGCAGCTGCTTCTTTGCCACCTGGGATATACTTAGCTCATTAACCTTGGCACTGGTTTATTTGACATTAACATCTGCACTGGAAGAAATTTGGATATCTATGCTACTATTTAAAATTATCCAGATCAAGCAGATAACATGCACTCATTTTAGATTTCAGTTTATCATTTTGTGGGCTTGGACACATTAACGTAAACATGTTACAAACCTGGTCAATTCAAGCTGAGCATATCATGAAAAAATGTACATGTAAAAGTTTTTTTTTTTTTAAGTCTGTGGAAGTGCGAAAAACGAAAAAAACCCGTAAGTGAACGAAAAACGCGCTAGTGCAAAACCAACACAAAAAAAGTGCACTTAGGGGTGTGCTTTGTCCAGCCCCCGAAGGGGTAGGACCTCTACCCTGATCCCACGGGGCACAAGGCTCCTGACAGGGACTAAGGTTCCCACATGGTCCGCCTAGCCAAAGCTAGAGTCCACCTAGCATGTGAAAGTTATAGTACATCCAAAAGTACAGGCAGCAGAATCTGTCTTCTCTCCCTTCAGCCTGGTAAGTGGGGCTGCCTATACCATTGTCTTGCAAATAAGGAGGCTCAGGAGGAGAAGCCTCTCCAGTAAGACTAAATTGTTTTGTTATATTAGCTGTTTTATGAGCCTTTCCAGCAGTGTTTACAAGTGGTGTGGACAGTCAGGGTACCCTGTTTGGTCTGGAGAAACCACACTAGCAGTCTCCTGTTTTTATTGACATGCTCATAAAAAAAGTTTTTTGGTAAGTAGGAAGTGGTTTCTGGTAGTTTTACGAAGTTGTCCAGTAGTTGTGCAGGAGTTTGCCTGAGAAGGATCAAAGTAGCCTGTCTCTTGTTTGTGGGCTGTCTCCAGCTTGCTTATCTGGGAGACTGCTCAAAGACTTAAGCTGGCCATAGAGGGTTCGAATTTCAACCAGTTCAGCAGGGATCAGCAAGATTCCAACCATCTGTGGACAGGTTAATTGTACCCAAGTCCATTCATTGAACAACTACCCTGCTGGTTTTTTGTACAGGCAATATATGTTGGTGAAGGTAATTGGTTTGTTTGCTAGCATCCCTTTAAGGAGAAAGTAACAGCCTTGGAAACTATTTTAATGCTTACTTTTTAGGTGTTTTTTATAACTACTGCTTAAACTTCAAATCATCTGTGTCTAAAATATATACTTAGAGCTTTTATCTTGTCCATCTTTTCCAGCTAAAACTATGGAACAAGTTCAGAATTTCCAACATTCCCTCACTGATTTTTATTGAAGCATGCACAGGGAAGACTGTGTGCAGGAATGGCCTCTTGTTAATAAGAGATGACCCAGAAGGTCAGTAAACACATTCAATGACCCATACAAACTGTACATGGAAAATGCTAAATACCAGAAATGTTGCTCTCTGATTTCTGACAATACATACACACACACACACACACACACACACACACACACATATATATATATATATACAGGGGTTGGACAAAATTATGGAAAAACCAGGTAAAAGAATGAAATCCTTACCTAATATGGTGTGAGACCTCCTTTGGCATCCAAGACAAAGCTCGATTCATCAGACCATATTGCAGTCTTCCATTGATTGATAGTCCACGATTTATGGTTGTTGTACCACTCTTTCCTCTTCTGAGCAGTAATATCGGTCACTAGTGGTTTGGCAATTGCATCTCGCTCGTGAATGTTTTGCTTATGGAGTTCCTTCTGCACAGTTTTTGTGGACATGCGCTTGAGCTCTGCAGTCACATTTGCAGCAATTGTTTTCTTATTCCAGGTCACAATCCTGCTCAATGTCCTTTTGTCTCTTTCAGTCACTTGACCATGTCAACCACGCTTATGCTTATCAGATGACATTTTCCCAGAAACTGTATATGCTGCTATAACCTTTGATACTGTACCTCATGACACAGCAAATAAATTGGTAACTTCAGTCACAGAGGCACCAACTAAGTGGGTACCAACATTTTGCCCACTTTGAACCTCAGTAAGCTCTGACATGACTCTATTACTAGCAACGCACACAGTGAACGATGAAAGTGAGGCTTCCCACCTGTTAGCTAGGTGTCTCATCACACAGCGGGAACAAAAGAATGTTACATCACTTCTTCTATTAACGCAAAACATGTCCTCACTTTCACACCTGCAAATCTTGCAGTGTTTCCTTATTTTCATCCAACCCCTGTATATATAATGCACTTTGTTTTTTTCTATAGTTTCTTTTCTTCCAGAGAAAAAAAAAAGCACATGCCAACAGTTATACATACAAACAGATGACATGTGTAAGCCTGGTACTACAGGAGTTTTGAATCTCAGTTTATACATAAACAAAGCTGAATGAGTCAGTTGAGTGATTGAGAAGATGCACATAACCCCCTTTTTACCTGTGGATTTGTGTAGTCTCTTTATGATTGCAGATGCATCAACTTTGACACTAACTGTTGCAGGTGTTACCTACAGATCACATTCTGAAAATTTTAGGTTCTTGGAAACATCTTTTAGCATCAGAATTGGCTGTAGTCATCTCGTGAGCCCAATTTGCTGGGCCAGCCAGTCCTGGACTAATTTTGTGATCTTTGTAAATCCCTTGCCAGACTCAAAGGCATCCAGAGCCTTCTTTCTGAGTATTTTAGAGAGCTCTCTTAATCTTGACATAACACCACAATAGCAAAGAGAACACCAGACCCTAGATATCAGAGGTCTAAATAGACCAGTTCCACCTGCATACTTTTAGTTCAATTTTATTAAAATTGTTTCAAATAGGAAGTACAGGTACAAAGGGTTCCTTTTACAGTGTATAAAATGATGAATTAGCATTGATAAACAGGTACAGATTCAGGTAATGGCAGTCAAGAGATATCAGATAATGAGCATTACTATCTGAGAGCATCAGCCTAGAGGCTGCAGCCCAACTAAATAAGTGGGGCTGTATCTCTTTCAGGGAATGTAGTAAAGGGTAACACAATGCAATTTGGAGGATTGTCTGCGTTAATGATGGCATAATAGAACCTGTATGGTGTATAGCCAAACCAAAAACTTTGGTACTAAATAGAAATCTTTTTAGGAAAGAGAAAAAAAGGGAGAAAAGGGCATGTGAGAAAGGAAAGAGGGTAGTTTGGGTCATTCCATCATGGCTAATAAATAAAAATACCCCTGTGCAACCTTTGTGATATCTTATATACACAACCAAACAAATATGTAATTCAGTATGCTGCTGCCCGAATCTATAAGCAGTCCACGCACCTCACTTTACATAACTTCTATAGTTGGGAAGATATTAGAGAGTTTAATAAAAGACCACATAGATGAGTTCTTGCTGGAAAAAATATTTTAAGCAACAGGCAGCATTGATTCATGAAAGACAGACGTTGTCAAACAAATCTGATTTCTTTTTATGAGGGGATGAGCAATACCTTGAACAGAGGAGTAGTGGTGGATGTGGTATACTTGGATTTTGCAAAAGCGTTTGAAATAGTTCCACACACACGGCTAATGTGTAAGGTAAAGTCTACGGGCTTGGAAAAATCTGTATGTAAATGGATAGAAAACTGGCTGAAAGATTGTATTCAGAGAGTAGTGGTTAATGATTCATACTCTGATTGGTCTAGGGTCGTCAGTGGTGTACCCCAAGATCCAGTGTTGGGACCCTTACTTTTTAATACATTTATGAACGATATAGGGTCTGAGATTAAAGATCCCATTTCAGTCTTTGCAGATGACACCAAGCTGTGCAGTGGAATAACGTCCTTACAGGATGTGTTCAACTTACAAGCCGACCTCAATGCACTGTTTAATTGGGAAACTATGTGGCAAATGAGGTTTAATGTTGATAAATATAAGGTTATGCACTTGGGGGCTAAGAATATGCATGCATCATACGTACTAGGGGGAGTAAAACTGGGGGAATCAATGGAAGAGAAGGATCTGGGAGTTTTGGTAGACCACAAGCTTAATAATGGCATGCAATGCCAAGCTGCAGTTTCTAAAGCGAGCAAAATCCTCTCTTGTATTAAAAGAGGTATAGACTTCAGAGGGAGATATATCATATTACCCCGGTACTTATCATTAGTAAGACCTTATCTGCAATATGCAGTTCAGTTTTGGGCACCAATTCACAAAAAGAACATTGGGGAACTGGAGAAAGTACAGAGAAGGGCAACCAATCTGATTAGAGGCATGGAGCAGCTCAGCTATGAGGAAAGATTAGAGGAATTGAAATTATTCTCTCTTGAGAAGAGGAGATTAAGGGGGGATATGATCAACATGTATAAATACATCAGTGGTTCATATAGTAAACTCAGTGTAGAGCTATTCACCCTGAGGTCATTACAGAGGACAAGGGGCACTCTTTACGTCTGGAGGAAAATAAATTGAATCTCCATGTGGAATAGACTCCCTCAAGAGTTGGTTCTGGCCAGCTCAGTGGATTGCTTCAAAAAAGGCCTGGATTGTTTCTTAGATACACAGAATATAACTGGATACTAACATTTATAGGTAAAGTTGATACAGGGAATATCTGATTGCCTCTCGTGGGATCAGGAAGGAATTTTTTTCCCAGCAGGAGCAAATTGGATCATGCTTTGTTGGTTTTTTTTGCCTTCCTCTGAATCAACTGCGGGTATAGGATTATAACTTTTTTTTTTTCTATGGTTGAACTGGATGGACTTTTGTTTTTTTTTCAGCCAGACTAACTATGTAACTATGATTCAGCGCTGCATAAATGTCCAAAACTAGTGTAAAGTAACAGTGAGTAATATAAATTACACTACCGTACATAAATGTGAATCATAATTAAAGTTCCATGCTGCAACAGATATAATCCTTAATCTTCAAACCTGTGTTCCACGTGCATCTTCTTTAACAAGAACCATCTCATGGTCACACTTCACCAGCACTAGCAGCTCATTTTGATTATTTACCTTCTATAGTTTGGTCAAATGGCGGCTGTCCCTTTAAGGGAAAATTACCTTGGTATTCCAAACAATTGGGCTTCTCTCACGCATCAGATGAATCATATCTATACATCCATAATTCCACAGATAATTATTTAAAACATCATAGTTTTTTTCCTGCATTAAAACCACCAATGTATTGTAAAAATGCAGACAAAACACAAGTGCTGGTGCACCACAGATGTAAATCATTTCTCATTCCATTAAGCCACCACAGGAGGCACTGTTATTAAAGACTGCAGCATGTGGCAGGGGTGGAGCTGGTGACGTAGAACGTAATTTGCGGAGAGTTGAGCGAAAGGTAACACAGCGAGATACTGTTTACAGAGCAGACTCTAAACTTAAAGAATAAGTTCATCTTTGGTTTCCATAGCCGCAGCAGCTGCCCGCTGCCCCCCTCCCTCTGACAGATTGTACGGGGAGAAGTCAAGGTGAGCTGTGTTCCAGAAAAATTTGGAGAATAGGTGGTGGAGTTTCTGGAAATATGATGAGGGTAAATGGATAGGGATTGTTTGGAAGAGGCAGAGAAAGTGTGGAATAATATGCATTTTAAAAATGCTTATTCTGCCGAGCCATGGTAGGTGTTTTGACCTGTAGGAGTCTAGATCTGTCTAGCCTCTATGAAGGAGCAAGATGAAGGGAATATAGAGGCCTCTGTTGGTACAGTTATGCCTAGGTAGGATATAGATGTAGAGCTAATATTAAAGGGGAAATCATTTTTTAGCTGATTCTTTTTTTTTTGTTTTATCTTTTATTACATTTTTACAATACAAAAAGTGCATCTAATGCACATAGAAATAAAAAGAACTTCACCAATACATAAATGCTATTTGCATCATCTTATCCCCTGCCCCACCCTTCCTCGCACCCTCTCCCCCTCCAATTATCCCAGTCCATATCCAAATTCCTAGTTTCTATCCTTTCTCGTGATTATCATATCTGTATCCCTTCCATCCTATCTCCTTCTCTCTGTTGGGTACTCCATTAGAACTCCCTCGAATACTCTTCCACCTATATTCCAGCCAGTTCCACATATCTTTTAGATGTTTTGAAAATTAACCAGCTGTTCCACATTTTCCAAAATTGTTCTATTCTATCCTCCTCAATGTGACACAACTCCAACATCCTGTAGATATTTTTTACTCTATTAACCCAGTCATTTATTCTTGGTGGGTCTGGGGCTAACCAGAATTTGGGAATCAAGCCATTAGCCACACTGATTAGATGATATAGTAACCTGTTCTTATGTATTTTTACTAAAGGTTCAAAATTATAAAATAAACATGTCCATGGGTCTCTCTGTACAGTAATCCCACATATTTCCTGAATATATTGTAATATTTCCTTCCAGTAATCCTGTATTTTTAGGCAATCCCACCAAATGTGTACCATTGTTCCCTTTTCCCCACATCCTCTCCAACATAAAGGTGAAACATCTACTTTTTGTTTGTGCCTTACTCTGTGTAATATACTATCTAGCCAAACATTTGTAATTCATTACAACTGTGCTCATATTCGTCACCTCATGTGTTAATTTGAATATTTTATTCTTTTGTTGCTCGTTCAATTTTGTTTCAAGCTCCTGTTCCCATTTTTCCAAGAGCTGGGGAGGATTGGTACCCTCCATAAAAATCTTATAAATCCTGGAGATGCCTTGTTTAGGAACTATAGTTACATTCAACAGTTTTTCAAATGGATATAGATCCTCTGACGTCCTCAGTGGTTGTGGGAACGTTGAGACAAAATGACCTAATTGGCCATACCGCCACTCGTCTAATTTGAAAAATAAATCTTTTTTTTTTTCTTTAAGTCTGAAAAAGTGTGCAGTTTTCCTTTATTCAGTATATCCTTCAAACGTGTGTTCTTATCTTTAATCCATTTCCCAGAAATATTATCCTTCCTTGGAGGAAAATACTCCATTCCCGCCAAGGGAATCAAAACTGAATTATATTTCCATCCCTTTTGCTTATACATTCTATCCCAAACACTAAAACTTTCCTTGTCAGTGGACTAGTATTCACATCTAATGCGTGGAATTTATGTGGTACCCAAACCATCTTCCCTAACTGTGCCTTACTCAGAATCCCTTACATATTCACCCAACCTTTTCCTTGTGAATAAAATATCTAGTCTATTATTCTATTATAATAGTGATGTAGCGCTGTATTAACTTAAAGAGCCTTAAGTTAGGTAAAACATTTGAAAGTAAAATATATTGAAACCTCCTGCGCTTCAGATGAAAAAACACACACACTATGCTACCAACACCCTCCTATTAACCAAAAAGTGCATATATAGAAATAAGAAAAATTGGTGTAGCGCTAAGACAAATGTCACTAAACATACATATACATATATAATCATGCATATATAAACCTATTGCATATCCCCTAATGGGGGAACGTGACTATATGCTTGTGATGGTTGCACACAACACCATGCAAAGGAATAATATATTTCAACAAGTGACAAAGGTGAATATATTACAGTCCACTTCACACAAAAACTGTGATCCTTTTAACAAGCGTGAGAGTGCCACTGGTGCCACTGGTGCCACAATCCAAAAATGGTTTGAGTGCCTCCTCACCTCCCCGCACTGACCACAAGGGCCAATACGTGTTTGCACCTTATAAGGTATATTCCTCGAATATCAGCCGGTACAGGTCCACACTGGATGCTACCTCAGGCGCTGTTATCCAAAAAGCCACCTCCAGCTGCTATACAGTGGTGGTAATATATCAGCAGATGATGCACAGCAGACGCCGTATTCCACAGACCCGTCAACGGGATAACAGCGCCTGAGGTAGCATCCAGTGTGGACCTGTACCGGCTGATATTCGAGGAATATACCTTATAAGGTGCAAAGGCGTATTGGCCCTTGTGGTCAGTGCGGGGAGGTGAGGAGGCACTCAAACCATTTTTGGATTGTGGCACCAGTGGCACTCTCACGCTTGTTAAAAGGATCACAGTTTTTGTGTGAAGTGGACTGTAATATATTCACCTTTGTCACTTGTTGAAATATATTATTCCTTTGCATGGTGTTGTGTGCAACCATCACAAGCATATAGTCACGTTCCCCCATTAGGGGATATGCAATAGGTTTATATATGCATGATTATATATGTATATGTATGTTTAGTGACATTTGTCTTAGCGCTACACCAATTTTTCTTATTTTTAGGTAAAACATTGCTTCTTCAATATGAAAAAACCAATATGCTGTTAATCAGAAATAAACTTATGACACAGATGGCGCTGGAGCGGAAATACGTCGTCGCGTCTACGCATTACGCCACGCCCCTCGTAGCTTCATCCTGATGAAGCTACGAGGGGCGTGGCGTAACGCGTAGATGCGACGAGGTGACGTATGACGTATTTCCGGTCCAGCCCCATCTTGGTACACCAGAGAGTTCTCAGTTCACCCATGTGAGGTGACACAGGCTTTTTGTACTGCTGCTTAAATGTGAGTTTGTGCTTGGCGGTTTTTATATATTAAAGCTATACATACAGTGTCACACTATGGAGGATCTCTGTGTTTCTATTGTATGATTTCCAAACATCATGTCTATTTATGAGCGTCCATATTACTACCTGCCCATGGAGGAATAGTGGAAGGTGGAGGAAAGCTTACTGAAGGTGGTGGAGCCTATCCTTGTGTGGAGAGATCGTGTAGGATGCTGGGTGATCCGTAAGGCTTTTTGGCCCCTGTGGGTCGCAGGGGGAAGGTGAGCGGGCACGCCTGCCATTTAGGAGCATTATTCACCACCTGCACCAGCACAGGAGCATGCAGATTGTCATTGTGTGTGTGGGCTGTTGATACACAAGTTAGACACCGGATATTGTGGACTGATTTATTACTTATATAGATCACCTATTTAAAGTGACACATACCCCTGCACAGGGTATCACTGTGTTTCACGATAAGGATATTATGATCACTTAGATATATTTGTATTATACTGCATGTATCATCTACAAATGTCATAAGTTTATTTCTGATTAACAGCATATTGGTTTTTTCATATTGAAGAAGCAATGTTTTACCTAACTTAAGGCTCTTTAAGTTAATACAGCGCTACATCACTATTATAATAGTTTATCCATGTCCATCTAAAGGTGAGGGTTGGATGTAAGCTGCTTTTGTTCACTAGCCCTAGTAGGCATAGCAGCACAGGAGGATTTACCACAATACTATAGTCTATTATTCGTGATAATATCACCGCTTGTTAATATTTCTTAACATTAGACATACCCAAACCCCCATTCCCTTTTGCCCTACATAATACCTCATACCTAATTCTCGGTTTCTTGTTTGTCCAGATAAACGTAAATATCATCTTCTTTATTCGCCCAAAGAAAGATCTTTGCAGGTGTACTGGGAGCATGTGAAACTTCTAAAGGATTTTTGGTTTATCACCATCTTTACCAGATTTATACATCCTCCTCTGTTTCTTTTTGGTTGCTGGGGCTCACATTGTACAGCCGGCTATAATATTTTTGGAACCTATTGCCAATATCAGTGGTGGCGTACACCATTTCTCCTTTGTCGTCTTTAATTTTTTCTATAAAGTTTTTGGATTTATTTTCCTTTAGCTTCCTCATTAAATATTTTTCAGGTCTATTCCCCCCACTGATATCTTTATTTTGAGACCCTTTTCATTATCCTTCTCGACTCCTGTTCCATAAGATCTTTTAATTCTTCTCTTCTAATAATTATCTTCTGATATACGTCTGTACCTGTCTTCTTTTTATGTGACTGTTCTAACTTGTAGAGCTCCTCCATCACCGTCTTTATTTTTTTTCCCTCGTTCTTTCTTTTTTTCTGCTCCCATTGAAATCAATATTCCTCTGATATATGCTTTATGCGCTTCCCAGATTGTGGCCACCGACACCTCTTCAGTCTCATTGAGCTAAAAAAATGGCTCAATTTCATGCCTTAACCTTTTCTCTAATTCAGGATCCTGTATAAGTATCTCATTTAGTCTCCACATAGTTATGTTATCCTGAAACCCTTCTACATGTAGTCTGATTATGACAGGAGCATGATCAGAGATGGACATAACCCATATATTGGAGCTAATCTGGAACACCTTAGGGGGTATATTTACCTTTTCCATTTGTTATCTCTTTAAAGTTCCTGCAGTACAGAAAAATACCTGTTGATCTGCTGGAGATGCACTCCGCTCTTAAGCTGGGTATACACACAGGTTTTTTTTGTTCAACAAGCAGGTTGAACAAAAAACAAAACAATAAAAAAAACAGACAGATCCCCACATCAACATGACAATATATGATGCAGGGATCCTTTCCACTGAGCTATTGTATTCTGACAGGGGGGACCTTCAACATGGCCATTTAACAGAAGCCAGTTTTTAACAGTCACAGCTCTGCTCAGAGTGACTGTGAGAACTAAGCGATCAACGGTCATGTGATCGCTGAGTTCTCACACCTAGAGCTGGTAGGGGACAGATGTTGCATACTCCAAGGTAAGTATGATTTGGAAAAAAACCCCAAAGCTGTACAAATAGAAAAAGATGTTGGTTCAAAATAAAATATGACACAGAGTTTTATGTGTTAAAGTATAATTTGAAGATTTTGCGCAATACATTTTTGATAATTCAAGTAGTTTTTCAGTTCCAGACATATAGTTATATATTTTTGGGGTTAGCTCAGGTGGGGATCACCTTCCCTGGGAAAAAGGCAGTCCAGACAGCAGGTTTTTCCTAAAAATCTGACTTCAGGTTGCAAATAATCAAAACAACACAGAAAATAAATCCTTGCCATCCAGGCACTAACTAAACAGCAGAGATTCCTATCTCACAGTTTCACATCCACAGCTTTCTCAGGTAGCCTTTCCTGAGTCCCAGGCCAAGAACAACCCCTTGCTCCAGTCCTGCTTTATTTGTACCACGTGCTGGTGGTCATCGGTGGAACGCAAAATCTGGCCCGGAACCAACCCTGCCAAAGTGGCCTGGAAAACCCAGACTGGACTCCACTCCACCTTAGTCTCCTAGATATGAACGCGTGAGGTGACACATAGCGTCCATCAATCACTTTTCCTTTCATAATGTCACTATATATCTACATACATAAAAATATTGGCACCGCTGCATTCCTGTCAGATAATGCACCACTTTGCCCAGAAAGTTGTTGCAAATACAAATGTTTAGGCAATCTCATGTTTATTTCTTTTGTTTGTATTGGTGTGACCAAAAAAAAAAAATGGAGAAACAAAAAGCCAAATCTGACCCTTTCCATGTTTCCATGTAAAACCCCAAAAATAAACTGGACAAAATTATTGGCACCCTCAATTTAATATTTGGTAGCACACCCCTTGGACAAAATAACTGAAGTCAATCGCTTCCTGTAACCATCAATTAGTTTCTTACACCTCTCTACTGGAATTTTGGACCATTCTTTTTTTTGCCAACTGCTTCAGGTGTCTCAGATTGGAAGGGTTCCTTTTCGCAACTGCTGTTTAGAGATCTCTCCACAGGTGGTCTATGGGCTTGAGATTTGGACTCATTGCTGGCCAGTTCATTACTCTCCAGTGCTTTGTCTGAAACCATTTCTGGGTGCTTGTTGATGTGTGATTTGGATAATTGTCCTGCTGTAAGACCCATGACCTCTGAAGGAGACTCAATTTTCTGACACTGAGCCCTACATTGCACCCTCAGGTACGTTTTTGCAAACTCCAATCTGGCTTTTTTATGTTTCTGTATCAGCAGTGGGTCTTCCTGGGTCTACTACCATAGCGTCCCTTTTCAATCAGATGGCGACATATAGTGTGAGCTGACACAGTTGTACCCTGTGCCTGAGGTTTGAATTGGTCTGGAAGTTGATCGAGGTTCTTTGGCCACCATTCGAATAATTCTTCATTGTAATCTTTGATCAGTTTTTCTCTTTCATCCACATCCAGGGAGAGTAGCTACAGTGCCATGGGCTGTAAACTTCTTGACAGTGTTGCGCACAGTGAGCACAGGAATATTAAGATCTCTGGAGATGGACTTGTAACCTTGAGATTGTCCATGCTTTTTTGAGTTTTTGTTCTCAAATCCTCACAGTTCTTTGCTGCTCTTTCTCTTCTCCATGCTCCATGGAGACACACAACAGAAAGGTTGAGTCAGTTTTTCCCCATTTTAACTGGTCGCCAGTGTGACTTCTATATTCTCATCACCTGTTAATTGATACAGGTGAGTTTAATTACAAATTACAGGAGCATCACAAACTTGGAATGCAATTCTTTCTTACAATTTTGAGAAGGTGCCAATAATTTTGTTAAGTCTATTTTTGGGGTTTTGCGTGAAATGTGTCAGATTTGGCTTTTTCTTCCTCCAATTTTTGTGTCATACCAAAGAAAAGAAATAAACATGAGAATGCCTAAACATTTGTAATTGCAACAATTTTCTGGGCTAAGTGGTACATTATCTGACAGAAATGCAGTGGTGCCAATATTTTTGACCGTGAATGTATATAGAGTGTGCAGACATTTACAAAAACATTAGAAAGTGAGATACATGACCTTGAATGTCACATGCCATGAAGAAACAATTATATAAACAGAACAGTGGCCTGTAATGGGTAGTGCAATCGAGGCATAAAGCTGCAGCCACTGGAAGTAGGGGACAAGGAGAGAAAGAGGGAAAGGAAAGTGGGACTAAAAATTCTGGACCCCTGCGACCCCCCCCCAGGAAATAGAAACTGGAATAAAAAGATAAAATTAGAGGAAAGAGGGGGGAAAAGGTAAAGGGAAGGAAGGAGGGACATCTTGGGAAGGATAGGTTGGTGGGGGAGCATTATAAACGGGCACAGTGGAAGAGTGTTCATAGAGTCTATGCGGGGGCAAAATAGAACTCCATCCATATTTCCTAAACTCTATGGAATGTTTTTCTAAAAAAAAAAAGCCTGGTGCGCAAATTTCAAAATTAGGATGCATCGGGTTTTCTGTGTGCAAGCAGTAACCTATTTGTATGCAGTAAAGATGTAGGTGTGAGTGAGACTTTAAACCTGCTCCACTGTTAAGGAATTTCTTTAACATTAAACCAATAATTGTATTTATCATTTGATAAACTCTGATTCAAAATCATTGCTCTTTCAGGCAATCCCAACCAAATATGCTTTAAGCAGTCTACTGCATGACATCTCCAAAACATAAGGCAGAATCAATTGGAACAGTATGAGATATATGTTAGGGGACCACCAGGTACCAGAGGAGGAGGAGTTTGTAGTTGACCTTCACAGCCAAGATGTCCTGAAGATGTGGCTGTGTTGAGCCAAGTCTAGTTCCAGTCATCTGCTGCGATATTCCTTTTCAGTTCTTCCTCGTGTTTAAGAGCAATAGGGAGTAGACTAGAATGATTAGTCCGAAATCCCATGGATTTTTCAGCAAGACTCCCTAAAATGCTGTGAGGGAGGACATGAAAAATGGCCTCTCTTTAGTGGAGTTCATACTTATCTTAAAGGGTCTCAAATGGGTTTATACCTGAATCTGTCAGCAAGTATATCATTAAGTAGAGACTGTGAGGTTAGTAAAACCAAAGGAAAGTAACATGTTGCCCAGGATAGATGGTAGATGGGTGGACAGTGAGAAGAAGATATGTCAAGTTTTCAAGCGATTTCCATAGGTGTAAAGAATGCTTAGCAATGGGACACTTCAACGCCCCCCTCTCCTTCGAGGGAAACCAAAGGAGGTTGCCGATCAGAACAGGCGCAAAGGTATGCCTCCAAAAAAAAACCACAATTGGGTCAAATCAGTTGACTGCCATTGTATCTCCTGACCTAGATTAGCCATTTTATAGTATCTAGAAAAAAAAAAGAAGAGTCTAATCCGATCTTGAGATTTAGGTCTGTGTAGAATTGATCTGTTTTTTCAGCCCCCAAAGACTGCAGGAGGAGATGGGGTTTGACAAAACACTGTCATAGTACAGAAATTTCATAGCACCAATGTCATCTTGACAGCCTCCCCCACCTCTCCCATTCTGAAAAGTCAGGACTCTCCCTGGTCTGGACACAGGTTTGCAGATGCCTGCATTAAAGAATCTGTAAACCCACCATTTCATATTCCTGATATGTGCTTGCAGTACCATATAAAAATGTATCCTGTTCTCTTTGTATTGCTTCTTTTGTGTTAAATCCCTGGTGTTCCTGCCATCCCTCTTCTTTTCTATTTAACACTGCCCACACTAAGCATGAGAGCGCAGCCTGGTTAGTTTTCTAGCTGTGCTGGGAACTTAGTGTGCTCTCCTCCAACCATCAGACTTGTCCTGACAGCCCCCACCACACCCTCGCACAGCCTTTCACTGGGAAGATCAGTGTATTGTTGTTTCTCCTCCTCTAGCTCTTATGCAGCTGAGAACAGAAGGAATGTGATCACTTACAAAAAAGTGGAAAAAGATATTTGTAATTTTTTTTAACTATACACAAATGTTTTGCCATTCATTTCTATTTTAAACTGAATGGGCTGTTTTACAACGGTTTACAATCACTCTAACCAGTTGCAGACTTTGTTCGTTCTACACCTGTCCAAAAAAAGCTTTCATTGTACACAGGACATGTGTAGAACGTCCAGTCCTTCTGTCTTGCTGCCTGGGCCCCCTGTCCCAGTTCACAGCAATTCAGTCACAGCTGCATTGCCAAGACATTGGGCGGTCTACACATGCCTCAAAAAAGGGCTTCGTTGTGCACAGGGTGTGTGTAGAATGTCCTGTCCTACTCTGCTGCCGAGACCCCCCTGTCCCAGTACACAGCAATTCAGCTCTTATCAATCACAGCTGCATTGCCAAATACATAGAGAAGGTCCCAGCAACTGGAGCTGTAAAAAAAAAAAAAGCAGTCTGACAATTAGGGCTGCAACTAATGTATATTTTCATAATCTAGTAGTTAGCTGACTATTGTTTCGAGTAATTAATTATTCGGATAAAAATAAAAAAAACATTTAATTTATCATTTAGTTAATATGTAAAGATTTAAAAAAAAATATATATATATATATATATATACAGGTGAAACTCGAAAAATTTGTATATCGTGCAAAAGTTAATTTATTTCAGTAATGCAACTTAAAAGGTGAAACTAATATATGAGATAGACTCATTACATGCAAAGCAAGATAGTTCAAGCCGTGATTTGTCATAATTGTGATGATTATGGCTTACAACTCATGAAAACCCCAAATCCACAATCTCAGAAAATTAGAATATTACATGCAATCAATAAAACAAGGATTGTACATAGAACAATATCAGACCTCTGAAAAGTATAAGCATGCATATGTACTCAGTATTTGTTTTGGACCCCTTTTGCAGCAATTACTACCTCAATGCGGCGTGGCATGGAAGCTATCAGCCTGTGGCACTGCTGAGGTGTTATGGAAGACCAGGATGCTTTAATAGCGGCCTTCAGCTCTTTTGCATTGTTCAGTCTCATGTCTCTCATCTTTCTCTTGGCAATGCCCCATAGATTCTCTATGGGGCTCAGGTCAGGCAAGTTTGCTGGCCAATCAAGCACAGTAATCCCACGGTCATTGAACCAGGTTTTGGTGCTTTTGGCAGTGTGGACAGGTGCCAAGTCCTGCTGGAAAATGAAGTCAGCATCCCCATAAAGCTCGTCTGCGCAAGGAAGCATGAAGTACTCCAATATCTCCTGGTAGACGGCTGCGTTGGCCCTGGACTTAATGAAGCACAGTGGACCAACACCAGCAGATGACATGGCTCCCCAAATCAACAGAGACTGTGGAAACTTCGCACTGGACTTCAAGCATCTTGCAGTGTGTGCCTCTGCATTCTTCCTCCATACTCTGGGTCCTTGGTTTCCAAAAGTTGCTCTCATCAGAAAAGAGGACTTTGGATCACTGAGCAACAGACCAGGTGTGTCTTTCTTTAACCCAGGTAAGACGCTGCTGACATTGTTTGTTTTTCAGGAGCGGATTGACAAGAGGAATACGACATTTGAAGCCCATGTCCAGGATCCATCTGTGTGTGGTGGCTCTTGATGCACTGACTCCAACCTCAGTCCACTCCTTGTGAAAGCCCCCAACACTTTTGAATGGCCTTTTCCAGACAATCCTCTCCAGGCTGTGGTCATCCCTGCTGCTTGTGCACCTTTTTCTTCTACACTTTTCCCTTCCACATAACTTTCTATTAATGTGCTTTGATGCAGCACTTTGGGAACATCCAACTTCTTTTGCAATTACCTTTTGAGGCTTTCCCTCCTTATGGAGGGTGTCAATGATGGTTTTCTGCACAACTGTCAGGTCAGCAGTCTTTCCCGTGATTTTGATTCCTACTGAACCAGACTGAGAGACCATTTAAAGGCTCAGGAACCCTTTGCAGGTGTTATGGCTTAATTAGCTGATTAGAGTGGGACACTTTGAGCCTAGAATATTGCACCTTTTCACAATATTCTAATTTTCTGAGATTGTGGATTTGGGGTTTTCATGAGCTGTAAGCCATAATCATCACAATTATGACAAATCACGGCCTGAACTATCTTGCTTTGCATGTAATGAGTCTATCTCATATATTAGTTTCACCTTTTAAGTTGCATTACTGAAATAAATGAACTTTTGCACGATATTCTAATTTTTCGAGTTTCACCTGTATTTGTATATGTATGTATGTGTGTGTGTGTATGTATATATAATATATTCTTGAATAACTATATGCAGTGGTAAATATAAATAGCCAACTGTATGGTTAGAGAACAAAATACCTAGTCCACGCTGAGAATAACAGACAGAAGAGATGTATATACTATTAGAGGTTGAATCTGGTACATTTCATCAGACATCAAAATTTTTATTTAAAGGGGGAAAAAAATTTAAAAAGACCCTAAACACTGTTTTTCAGATTTTCAGACAGGATTGTTTTATAATATAATGCATGACATACTTCCTTGTCATAGGTTTGTAGCTTGATACAAGCTATCTGCACCTGCTGTCACTTATGATGGCCATACACAAATTAATTTTTCATTTGAAAATGTTTGTTTTAAGAGTGTTCTTTCAATTTTCTGATCGTTAGTGGGGTCAAGTCAAAAGTGAGTGAAATTTTCAACGACATTCGTCCATTCGTTGAATGTAAAAAGAATTTGCGTACAAATATTCTTGTCCAATAATATGGGTATGGCCAACATAAGGCATTTAGTAGCAGCAGCAGAATGCATTTTTTTTATCATCTGTCATGAGGTGAAAAAAAAATTAGCCCTTTATAATACAAAAACAGCAGACAATCACTACTATAAGGGGTTAATTTATACTGTGAAAGTAATAATAAATATATATAACAATATTAATAAATATATGCAGAAGTAGGATATACAGGGTATTTTAACTTGAAGTCAGACATGAAGCTACACTGTGTGCACAATTATTAGGCAAGTTAGTATTTTGACCAAATTGTTATTTTAATGCATATTGTCCAACTTCAAGCTGTATAAACTTGAATGCTTATTGGATTTAGTCATATCAGGTGATGTGTATTTGTGTAATGAAAGAGGGAGTGGCCTAAGGAAGTCAACACCCTATATCAAGGTGTGCATAATTATTAGGTAGCTTCTTTCCCTCAAGCAAAATGGGCCAAAAAAGATTTAACTGACTCTGAAAAGTTATACATTGTAAAGTCTTTCAGAGGTTTGCACTCTTGAAATTGGTAAGATATTGGGGTGTATTCACAGAACCATCAAATGTTTTGTTGCAAATAGTCAACAGGGTCACAAGAAATGTGTTGAGAAAAAAAGATGCAAATTAACTGCCAAAGATTTGAAAAGAAATATGAAGCTACCAGGAACCCATTATCCTCCAGTGCTGTCATATTCCAGAACTGCAACCTACCTGGAGTGCCCAGAAGTAGAAGGTGTTCAGTGCTCAGAGACATGGCTAAGGTAAGGGAAGCTGAAACATCAAGACTGGGCTAAGAAATATCTGAAGACAGATTTTTCAAAGGTTTTATGGACTGATGAGAAGAGTGACTCTTGATGGAACAGATGGATAGACCCGTGGCTGGATTAGTAATGGGCACAGAGCTCCACTTCAACTCAGACACCAGCAAGGTGGAGTTGGGGTACTGGTATAGGCTGGTATTACTACAGAGAAGCTAGCTGGACCTTTACGGGTTGAAGATGGACTCAAATCAACTCCCAAACCTACTGCCAGTTTTTAGAAAACACTTTCTTCAATCAGTGGTACAAGAAAAAGTCTGCATCTTTCACGAAGACCATGATATTTATTCAGGACAATGCTCCATCACGTGCATTGAAGTACTCCACTGGTTAGCCAGTAACGGCCTTAAAGATTAAAGAATAATGGCATGGCCCCCTTCCTCATCTGACCTAAACCCTGTTGAGAACTTGTGGACTCTTCTTAACCACTTGCCCTCTTGAGGATTTACTCCCCTTCCTGACCACGCCATTTTTTGCGTTACGGTGCTGCAGTACTTTAACTGACAATTGCATGGTCATGCGACACTGCACCCAAATGAAATTTATGTACTTTTTTCCCACAAATTGAGCTTTCTTTCAGTGGTATTTGATCACCTGTGTGGTTTTTCTTTTGGGCGCCATAAAAAAAAAAAGACTGACAATTTAGAGTGAAAAAACTGTATTTTTTACTTTTTGCTATTAGATGTGTCCAGTATAAAAATTTAAAAAATAAAATTGTGTCATAAATTTGTCAAAATGTATTCTGCTACATGTCTTTGCTAAAAAAAAAAAACCCAATACGTGTAAATTAATTGGTTTGCTTGCTAGTTATAGTATTTACAAATGGCGGTATATATACTGGGATTTTTTTTTTCTAATATTTACTAGTAATGGTGGTAATAAGCAACTTATATTGGGACTGCGGCAGACATTCTGACACGGGGGGGGGGGGGGGGGGGGGAACTGACTTGGTGTTACGGACATCCCCAGTGACACCAATACAGTGATTAACATGAGGGGCAATCAAAGGGTTGTGTGCAGGGAGTGCTTTAATGGGCGGGATTCACTGTAATCACACTGCTGTGGATGGCTGTGCTATGCACAGGCATCCACAGCAGTGTGCCCGAATTGACAGGGAGGAGGACTGTTAGTAAACAAAACAGTCGTCCTCCGAGTCGGAGATCCTTGGAAATCACTGGGCGCAGGTGAGTAATTACCAGCCAGGGCCCGGTGATTTACAGCCGTGAGCGAAGGCGCATGTAGGGCGCTTGCGTGTGCCCCCCTGCCCGGAAATGAAAAATCACATGTATATATAGCGGATAAACAGGAGATTTATGGTAAAGGAAAACAGTACACCTCACTTGGTTGCTGCTGTACAAAAAGTTGATCGTCAGCAGATCAAGAAACTGACAAGAAAGGCTTATGACTGTTATTAAAAAGAAAAGTGGATAATGGTTACTGATTTATTTTTTTTTAATGTTTATTTGTAAATTTTGAGTTGTTTGTGTATTTTTCTCACTTTGACAGATGAAAATAAATAAGTGAGATGGGAAAATGTTCGTTTTTCATTTTAGCTGCATAATTCTGCACACTAATAGTTGCCAAATAATTGTGCACACATAGATATTCTCCTACGAAAGCCAAAACCTCACTTTTACTTTCCTAAATATTCTGGTTTGAGGTTTATTAACATTTTGGATTGACCAAGAGCATTGTAGTTGTTCAATAAACAAATTAATCCTCAAGAATACAAGTTGCCTAATAATTGTGTATACCGTGTATATGATGGATGGAATGGGGATATAAATCTTTTATGGAAAAGTAGTACTGAAAATTGAGACTTTTTTTTGCATGGATATAATCATTTTAAATATAATGCACAATACTGGTAAACTTTTACTTTAAATTTAATTGTAAGGCCTTATATTATAGAGTCTATTGGCCTCCAGCTTCTCTGGGTTCAGATGCTGATCTTCCGTGCACGGAGCCCTTAAAGTGATTGTAAACGTTGGCTTTTTTTTTTACCAAACTTGCCATGCTTTCCTGCTCTGTGTAATGCTTTTGCACAGAGCAGCCCCGATTCTCCTCTTCTGGGGGCCCCCCAGCAGCGCTTCAGGTTCCTCCAGCCTTCAGGGTGTCCCCATAGCAAGCTGCAAAGTATAGTATAGTTTGCTCTTACAGCAAGGTAAAAAATAACTTCTGCCTTTATCACTTCCTTCTCTTGTCCAGAACTACATGTCCCATAAGGCATTGCTCCTCACAAGTTCTCAGGTACTTAGTGACATATATGGATGGTATACTGGTCTGTATGTGTGCTGCACTGAATATACTGACATGTATGAATGGTGTACTGAGCTGTAGATGTACTGCACTGTATTTTTCTGATATGTAAACAAATAATGCATTCTTTATGCAGATCAACTAATCGGCTGAACAACTAATCAATTATGAAAATAGTTGACAACTATTTTCTTAATCGATTATGTTGATTGGTTGTTTCAGCCCTACTGACAATGTTTATCAACAGCATTGCTCAGCTACTAATACAGAAAGATACAAAGAAACCTTGTTTAATTTTGTATCATTCTGTTTATCTGCAGACCAAAGGGATGAACTTCAGTCTGTGGATAAAGTCAGCTAAAGAAACCCAACAAGTAAAAAAAAAACAACAAAGTAGTCTTTTAATTAAATGTTCCATTGTTTAACCCCCTTATTAACCCTTAGTTTAATCAGCTCTAATTAACATCTTATTTTCCTTCTCCATTCAATTATAATTTTCCTTTTTTTTTCTATTTTATTAAATAATAGTATTTAAACTTTTTTTTTTGCTTTGTTAATATTTTTACACCTTTAACATATATTTACACGTATCACATTGAAAAAAAAAAGCACAAAATTGAAAAAAACCCACTTTACTTCATTTGTAAATAATTTTGCAATTCTTTGTACCAGAAACATAATATTAGTGTTGTTTTAAACAGGACACATTACAGAATAAAATGTGCACTTTTTATGTGCAGTAACTCTATTTTTTTTACTAACACTGCTCAAAAAAAAGAAAAGTGTGTTTTGCTTAGTTTTGTTTCATTTAATTGTCTAAGGATTGCGGAAAAAAAGATTATTGTTGCTAAACAAAATTACCGATAAGAAAGCCTTGTTTGTACTTAAAAAACAATATACACTATATTGCCAAAAGTATTGTGATGCCTGCCTTTACACGCTCATGAACTTTAATGGCATCCCAGTCTTAGTCCATAGGGTTCAATATCGAGTTGGCCCACCCTTTGCAGCTATAACAGCTTCCACAAGGTTTAGGAGTGTGTCTATGGGAATGTTTGACCATTCTTCCAGAAGCGTATTTGTGAGGTAAATCACTAATGTCAGATGAGAAGGCCTGGCTCGCAGTCTCCGCTCTAATTCATCCTAAAGGTGTTCTATATCGGGTTGAGGTGCAGGCCAGACAAGTTCCTCCACCCCTAACCTGCTCATCCATATCTTTATGGATGTTACTTTGTGCACTTGCGTGCAGTCATGTTGTAAGAGGAAGGGGCCATCCCCAAACTGTTCCCAGAAACTTGGGAGCATGAAATTGTCCAAAATGTCTTTGTATGCGGAAGCCTTAATTGTTCCATTAACTGGAACTAAGGGGCCAAGCCCAACCCCTGAAAAACAACCTCACACCATAATCCTCCCTGCACCAAACTTTACACTTGGTACAATTCAGTCAGGCAAGTACCAACCACCAAACCCAGAAATCTCCATCTGATTGCCAGACAGAGAAGCGTTATTCATCATTCCAAAGAACAAGTCTCCGCTGCTGTAGAGTCCAGTGGCATCATGCTTCACACCACTGCATCCGGCGCTGTGCATTGCACTTGGTGATATAAGGCTTGCATGCAGCTGCTCAGCCATGGAAACCCATTCCATGAAGCTCTCAACGCACTGTTGTGCTAATCTGAAGGCCACACAAAGTTTGGAGGTCTTTAGCTATTGACTCTGCAGACAGTTGGCGACTTCTGTGCACTGTGCAGTTCAGCATGCGCTGACCCCATTCGTGGCTGAGTTGCAATTGTTCCCAGTTGCTTCCACGTTGTTATAATACCACAAACAGCTGACCGTGAAATTGACTTATTGGACTTAATGGACTTATTGCTCAGGTGGCAACCCATCACGGTACCATTCTTCAATTCACTGAGCTTCTGAGAGTGACCCATTTAATATCTAAGCCTTGGAAAATTAGCTCTCTAATTGGTTGTCCCAATACTTTTGGCAATATAGTGTATGTATTACATTGTTATCTTAAGTAATGGCAAAGTTATCGCCGAATAAACAGATCCATATCAGAAATGCAAAAATTGTTCTGGTCTGTAAGGGGTGAACAGGTGTGAGAGGCAAAGTGATTAAAGCTCTGTGGCTTACAGAAAATGTATACTGCTGGACTAAACAAGGAAGAAGTACAGATACATTTTAATTCATTTCTGGTTATCAATCTTTCCAGGTCTGGAATTCCCTTGGGGGCCAAAGCCTTTCAGTGAAGTAATTGCTGGACTTTTGCTCAGAAACAATGGTCAGAGCCAAGACAGTAGTACGTTGGAAGGGTCTTATGTTGGTGTTTATTTCTCTGCACATTGGGTGAGTGTCTGTGAAGATATGGAAAAATTCTTAAAAACATTGTGTGTGTCCCTTTAAAATAATCACATTATGTTGCTTTGCAGCCTGAAATGAAGATACAGTTTTTGTTTATCCAGCTGTATTTACTCAGTGCAACTTATAACATCCAAGCACCAATATGTCAGAAAAAAAATAAAAAAATTCAATAACAGAATCATAGAGTTGCAAAAAGGATCACTCGTTTCAGTGTTTTGTTGAACCAATTTTTGATTTAATTCCAGCCTTTAGTCTGTTGGGTAATGTCTCTACTAACTTTGCACATCTAGACATTGCAATATTTGCCCACTCTTCTTTTCAGAACTGCTCAAGTTCAGTAAAATTTGATGGTGACCATTTGTGGACTGCAGTTTTTAAGTAATTCCACAGATTTTTGATATGATTTAAGTCTGGGCTCTGACAATGACATCCACCTTTTTCTCTTTCAACCACTGTGTGGTCATTTTTGCTGTATGCTTTGGGTCATTGACATGTTGGAAAGTAAACCACCTTACCATTGACCATTTTCTGGCAGAGGGTAGCAGATTTTCCACAAGAATTGATGGTATTCAGCCCCATCCTTTTTTCCTTCTATCCTGACAATTGCTCCAATCCTTGCTGCAGAGAAACACCCCCATAACAGGATATTACCACCTTCATTCTTTACTGTAGTAATGGTGGTGTTTGGCTGGTGAGCTGTATTGGACTTCCGCCAGACATAATTTTAGTGTTGAGGCCAAAAAACACAATATTAGTCTCATCTGCCATAACACCTTTTTCCATGTGGCCTCAGAGTCATCAAGGTGAGTTTTGGAAAAGCTCAGTGGTGACTGCATGTGGCCTTTCTTAACCACTTGCCTACCGGGCACTTATACCCTCTTCCTGCCCAGGCCAATTTTCAGCTTTCAGCGCTATCGCACTTTGATTGACAATTGCGCGGTCATGAAAGACTGTACCCAGATGAAATTTTTATCATTTTTTTCACACAAATAGAGCTTTCTTTTGGTGGTATGTACTCACCGCTGGGTGTTTTATTTTTTGCGCTATAAACAAAAAAATAGCAAACATTTTGAAAAAAAAAAAGTTTTCTTTGTTTCTATTATACAATTTTGCAAACAGGTAATTTTTCTCCTTCACTGATGTGCGTTGATGAGGCTGCACTGATAGGCAGCACTGATGAGGTGGTACTGATAGGCGGCACTGATGAGCTGGCACTGATATGCAACAATGTTGGGCACTGGTAGGCGGCACTGACTGACGGCACTGACAGGTGGCACTGCTAGGCACTGACTGGCGGCACTGCTAGGCACTGACTGGTGGCACTGCTGGGCACTGATGGGCTGCACTGATAGGTGGCACTGCTGGTCACAGGTGGGCGGCACTACTAGGCACTGTTGGGCAGCACTGCTGGACACTTGTGGGCAGCACTGCTGGGCACAGATGGTCAGCACTGGTGGGTGGCACAGCTGGGCACTGATCATCAGTGCCCTGATCAGAGGCGATCCTTCCTCTGACAATTGCTGGTTATTGGCAGTATTTTCCTCATGCTTTGACAGCGGGAGGAAAGTGCAGCCGATAAGCGGCAACTGCATTTTCGCTGTGATTGGCCTTTTACCACATCACGTGATCGGCCTTTTACCACATCACGTGATCAGCTGTGTCCGTAGGACACAGCGATCATGGAGATCGGCGGGTGCGCGGCCCCCGGGGCGCACGGGAGGGCGCGTTCTGGGAGGACGTCGTATGACGTCTTCCCAGAACTGGCCAACCACAGTGTAGCTGTCATTCCACTATCTGCAGTTGGCAAGTGGTTAAAGGAGTGGCTTTTTTCTTGCAGTCCTCCCATACAACCACATTTGAGGAGAATTTGTGATATTGTGGTCACATGCACACAAAGACCACTCTTTGTCATAAATTTCTGCAACTGCTTCAGAGTTGCTGTAGGCCTCTTGGTAGCCTCTGACCAAGTTCCTCCTGGCCTAATCCAGGGAGAGTCTGTGTTGTACCAGTTACCTTCCACTTCTTAATAGACTTCACTGTGCTTGTAGGCATTAATAAAGCCTTTGAAATGTTTTGTATCCATCTCCTGACTTGTGCCTGTCCACAACGTTATCCCAGAGATCATTTGACAGTGCCTTGCCACCGATAGTTCACTGTTTACTTCAGTTGCACTACAGGGACTTAAATGCTCCAGGAAAGCTCTTCATGCTAAGCTAATCAAAGTGACCACAGCTGATCACAATTGAAAGTCAAATGGCTTTGTGTGCCATTGAGAAAGTGATTAGCTACACCTGATTGAGTTTACCAGTCATTTTTAGGAGGGGGGGGTGATCCTGTTTCCAACTCGGCGATTCTGTTTTTGAATGTTTTTTTTCATGACATGTTGGTGTTATATCTTTCACTGGGATGTAAATACAGCTGGGTGATTATTTTCTATACCCACTGTATGTGACTAATTGTACTTTGTGATTTGTTGCACTCTTGATTGTTTGGTGCTGCAGGTTATTACCTTTATTGGCAAATTAAATAATTGCTTTTATGACATAGCAAAGAGAAGTACATAAAAGTAGGGGCTCTCCCGGCTGGTTGGTACAAAAATAGTTTACTGTATTTGGCACAGAATATGGAGCAGCTTAACTTGAAGTTGGACTTTGCAATAAACAGTACAATGTGAAAGTAAGCAACATTAACTTTTGTTCTGCTGCATGTGTCTTTTGCATGCTCTCCAAAGAAATGTTAGCAAGGGAGAAAACATCAAATGGTAAAGCCATGTGATTGACAAATATAAATACTCTCTGCTTACCTATACAGTATGTAATGTTTCAGTTGAATCCAAAATTTGAGAATGGGCCACCCTTCTAAACTAACCTTCATAAACTTTATAGGCTTTCCTTGCTACTTCTTAAGCCTTGTATGTGTAAATATTGCTTTGAAGAACTTTAGCTTGTATAGTGTGCTTACTGCAAGTTAATTATGTATGAGAATTTTCTAAGTGTACCATTTCTAAATTACAGTGTCCTCCTTGTCGAAGTTTGACAAGAGTATTAGTGGAATCGTATAGAAAAATCAAAGAGTTGGGTCAAAAATTCGAAATAGTCCTCGTTAGTGCTGACAGGTAAGTGTGGCTAAGCTAAGGACAGTACTTAAAGTACACTTGTGTCCAGACTATTGACACGAAACAATTTATATATTCTTAACACCTCTCTAGTTATTCTAGTTATTTTAAAGTGAAGTTATTGTCAGAGATCCCAACAAAATCCCAGTTAGTTTTTTTTCTGCTGGTAGTTTAAAAAAACACAGTCTGGAAGATTTGCTAAAACTTGTTCACTCAGAATCTGGTGCACCTGTGCATGGTAGCCAGTCAGCTTCTAACCTCAGCTTCTTCAATTAAACTTTGGCAAATAAAACCTGGAAGCTGATTGGTTTCTATGCAGAAGTTCACCTGATTTTTCAGGCCCTTGGTGTCCTCATTTACGATGTAGGACTGTTGGTCACAAAACTGTGACCATCAGATGAAGTGTCAAAGAGGAGACCAGTCATATGGAAAGAAGAACCTGTAGGAGCAAGGGATAAGGTGAATAAGAGTGGCTAGAACCTTAGGCAAAACCAGCACTTAATCTTTAAGGGGCTTGTTTTATAAGTGCATTTAATGCTTGTTTAAAATTTGTAACTACTTTAGTGTGCATAATCTGGGCACATTAAAGTCCAAATTCAGCCTGTCTCAAGATCGGGTATGAAAGGAGCAGGATCTGTCAGGTACAGTGATCTGACTTGTCTTCAGAGGGGATATAGGTAACAACAAAATATTTATGGAAATTGTTAGAACCACTGTGAGATATTGCTGTCTGCACCTTCCTGAAGTCATTACCCTTCCCAACTTGTCCTGGTAGCACAGGAATAAAGCATGAGAGGATACCCACCAGTAGTGTCAGAAATTGCAATTAAACCTGATTCCAGTCCGTTCTTACTATATCCAATATGAATAAAAAAGGAAAAAGTTTAACGTTGGACTAAAAAAAAACCTGTTTTGGGAGACATGTGTAGGCTGCTACTGCTGACTTCTTCTGGAAGTTTTATTTGTCTGGTTGTCATGCAAACAACCTTTTTAGAATAAAGAATGCAGGTGTAGCAGTCCACAAATTTCTGCCTAGTAGAGACTGTATATGGTTCTGTCATTAACCACTTCCATACCGGGCACTTTTACCCCCTTCCTGCCTAGGCCATTTTTCAGGTTTCAGCGCTCTCACACTTTGAATGACAATTGCGCGGTCATACAACATTGTACCCAAGCTAAAATTTTATACAGTCAGGTCCATAAATATTGGGACATCAACACAATTCTAACATTTTTGGCTCTATACACCACCACAATGGATTTGAAATGACACAAACAAGATGAGCTTTAACTGCAGACTGTCAGCTTTAATTTGAGGGTATCTACAGCCAAATCAGGTGAACGGTGTAGGAATTACAACAGTTTGCATATGTGCCTCCCACTTGTTAAGGGACCAAAAGTAATGGGACAGAATAATAATCATAAATCAAACTTTCACTTTTTAATACTTGGTTGCAAATCCTTTCCAGTCAATTACAGCCTGAAGTCTGGAACGCATAGACATCACCAGACGCTGGGTTTCATCCCTGGTGATGCTCTGCCAGGCCTCTGCTGTAACTGTCTTCAGTTCCTGCTTGTTCTTGGAGCATTTTCCCTTCAGTTTTGTCTTCAGCAAGTGAAATGCATGCTCAATCGGATTCAGGTCAGGTGATTGACTTGGCCATTGCATAACATTCCACTTCTTTCCCTTAAAAAACGCTTTGGTTGCTTTTGCAGTATGCTTTGGGTCATTGTCCATCTGCACTGTGAAACGGCGTCCAGTGAGTTCTGAAGCATTTGGCTGAATATGAGCAGATAATATTGCCCGAAACACTTCAGAATTCATCCTGCTGCTTTTGTCAGCAGTCACATCATCAATAAATACAAGAGAACCAGTTCCATTGGCAGCCATACATGCCCACGCCATGACACTACCACCACCATGCTTCACTGATGAGGTGGTATGCTTAGGATCATGAGCAGTTCCTTTCCTTCTCCATACTCTTCTCTTCCCATCACTCTGGTACAAGTTGATCTTGGTCTCATCTGTCCATAGGATGTTGTTCTGTGAAGGCTTTTTTAGATGTGGTTTGGCAAACTCTAATCTGGCCTTCCTGTTTTTGAGGCTCACCAATGGTTTACATCTTGTGGTGAACCCTCTGTATTCACTCTGGTGAAGTCTTCTCTTGATTGTTGACTTTGACACACATACACCTACCTCCTGGAGAGTGTTCTTGATCTGGCCAACTGTTGTGAAGGGTGTTTTCTTCACCAGGGAAAGAATTCTTCGGTCATCCACCACAGTTGTTTTCAGTGGTCTTCCGGGTCTTTTGGTGTTGCTGAGCTCACCATTGTGTTCCTTCTTTTTAAGAATGTTCCAAACAGTTGTTTTGGCCACGCCTAATGTTTTTGCTATCTCTCTGATGGCTTTGTTTTGTTTTTTTCAGCCTAATGATGGCTTGCTTCACTGATAGTGACAGCTCTTTGGATCTCATCTTGAGAGTTGACAGCAACAGATTCCAAATGCAAATAGCACACTTGAAATGAACTCTGGACCTTTTATCTGCTCATTGTAATTGGGATAATGAGGGAATAACACACAGCTGGCCATGGAACAGCTGAGAAGCCAATTGTCCCATTACTTTTGGTCCCTTAACAAGTGGGAGACACATATGCAAACTGTTGTGATTCCTACACCGTTCACCTGATATGGATGTAAATACCCTCAAATTAAAGCTGACAGTCTGCAGTTAAAGCACATTTTGTTTGTTTAATTTCAAATCCATTGTGGTGGTGTATAGAGCCAAAAATGTTAGAATTGTGTTGATGTCCCAATATTTATGGACCTGACTGTAAGTTTCTTCACACAACTAGAGCTTTCTTTTGGTGGTATTTAATCACCACTGGGGTTTTTATTTTTGCTAAATTAACAAAAAAAGACTGAAAATTTTGAAAAAAACCCCCACGTTTTTCTTTGTTTCTGTTATAAAAGTTTGCAAATAAATAATTGTTCTTCATAAATTTAGGCCGAGATGTATTCTGCTACATGTCTTTGGTGAAAATAACCCAAATTAGGATGTATTTTTTAGTTTGTAGGAAAGTTATAGAGTTCACAAACTATGGTATAGATCTGAATATTGATCAATCCTGAAGTACTGACAGCCAATCTAATATCTTGAGGTCCAAGAATGTCAGAACAGTACAGATATCCCCAAATGACCCCTTTTTGCAAAGTAGACAGTCCGACGTACTTCATAAGAGGAATGGCGAGTTTCTTGAAGTATTTTTTTTGTCATAATTTTTTGGAAAATGAAAAAATGAAAACAATTATTTTCACTATTTTTTTTACATACTGTCACCATCATCATATAACTGGCATGGCCGTGATCAGGGACACTGACTGGTGACAGTATGAAAAACAAATATATATATATTTTTTTAATTTTTGTTTATTTTTTTATTATTTTTACATTTTTATTACATTTTCTTCATTTTTTAAGACTTTTTTTTCATATTTCATTATGACCAAGGTAGTACAATGTTATCATAATAGCATTGTACTACTTTGGGGAAGTGATCAGTATTTTTTTTATTTAATTTTTTTTACACAATTTGCTTATAGCAAAGAATTTCTTTGCTATAAGCAAGCATTTACCTGAATGACATCGATTCATTCAGGGTTTTTTTTTGTTTTTGTTTTTTTTGTGCTTAGCTGTGATTTGGCCACAGCTAATCACATGACATGTGCATGTGATCGCTGTGACCATTCACAGCTAGACACTAGTATACCATGGATGGCATGAATGAAGCCATCCATTGTATACAACTGTCATGTGACCGGCTGTGATTGGTCACAGCAGGTCACATGGTACCAGCAACGGGGGCCGGTACTCAGATCTGTCATCGGACGTGTCCGAGGTACACGGCCGGTGACAGATTGCGCCGCTGCGTGGCTCTGCAAGTGCACAAGCTGCGCATGCCCGGGAGTACGCCATATGGCGTCCACCCGGAAATCTAAAGCATTTTTCCGGCCGCCAAACGGCTATTGGCCGGGCGGCTAATGGTTAATATAGTTATATACTAATACCCCTGCTGCCAGGACAACATATTAGTGTTTTTTTGCAATTTTCCATTTATTCTGAAGTATAGTTATGGTTTCTCCACTGCCAGGGTTCAGGTTTAACCAGATAGCTTTTAGAAGCAGAAAGTGTTCATTCAGCTTTAAAGAGTAACTTCACTGCTGTTGAGAAAAAAAATATTCTCCTCGGGGTGGTCTATGAACATTGTAAAGATTTTAACAAACTTTGTTGCAGAATTCTACCTTTTTGTCATTCTGAAGAAATAGCTTTGTTTGTCTGTGTCCATGTGTAGAGTGAATCTGTATGGGAGTGGTTTTATGATTATCAATCAGCTGCTGCACCTGCAGTGCTCTAATAAGAAAATTGTCAATGTCTGAATCCCTTTAGACGTGACTTCCCTTTGGGAGTATCTCACAAAAAATGATATTTTTGTTGCAGGGGATGTAAAAAATCTGACTTGTATCTTGTGCAGACTTGTGGGAAAATCAGTGAGCCAATTACACAAGCAGGAAATTACATTTTCAGGGGGTGTCCTGTACACACTCTGTGTACAGATTGCCTCCAGGTCAGTGGCGTAACATCCATGGGTTAATTGCACATGGGCCCCAAGAGTGGGGGGAGGCACTGCAGTGACTACACTGCACCTATGGATGAAACAAGTCTGAGGCACGGAAGCGCAAGTGTCACTGCCGGCATACCTGCTCCTGTCACTGTCTGCCCAAATGTCACTCTCTGGCCCGCCCGCTGTCACTCTCCAGGGCCCGACCCTGTCACTCCCTTGGGCTCACTCGCTGTTACTGCCTGGCGCCCACCCGCTGGTACCTCCCAAATCTTGCTCACTGCTACTGCCCTGTCACAGGGGATCTGTGTGGGGCAGACTGACCAATCGAGCAGTGCCCGGTGGCCCCATGAACATCTCATGAGAGGGTGCATGGATCCCCCACAATCAACGGTCTGAACTCTGTTTTTTGTTAGCGGCATGATACCTGTCACCTTCACACATGCAAATATGCACAGTCCAGAGTCTGGGTTATGAGCTGTAGATATCCCCACAGAACCCACCCCATAGAGGGAGATGGGACCAATCATCGGCATTGTCCAAGGTGGTGGTGGAGACACAGTGAGCCCACATCAGCAGCTAACAGTCCAGTGCTGGAAAGCTACACATGGGGGAGTTGGCTTAGTCTGCCTCACCGTTTTTTTATGCGTGGCCATGTGCCAGTTGGCAGCAGTAAGTCTCGGGTGTTGTGAAAACTGGGAGTCCCTCTGTGACACAGGTTACATTACTGGCAGCTTGCACACAGAGTGGCGGTTCTCAGCCTCCACTGCAAACACCTGACCTTCCCATCCCATTCCATCATGATCTCACAGTCACCACAAGGGGAGAAGGGGTGAGGAGTAGTGACTGGTGAAGAACATAGATAAGATTGGTGTATGGGAGAAGGAATAGAACATGACAGGACACGATTAAAAAAACTACCATGTCACCTGTGTTCAGAAACACTTCAATGCCTACACTTTAAATGGCAGGAGGAATTGTGTGCTAGCCACATATGGAGCAGTCTCTACTCTTCCCCAGTATAATACACCCCCCAAGTCAGTCTATGCCTGGTGCGGGGTATTGTACTGGGCACAGACTGACCTGAGGATGGGAGGGTGGTATTACACTGGGCAAAGACTGACCTGGGGGGTATTGTACTGGGGGCATACTGACCTAGGAGGGGTATTGTACTAGGGATGAGAGCTACATGGATGTACAGGATGGTATAGGAGAGGTACAGTGAAGGAAATAAGTATTTGATCCCCTGCTGATTTTGAATGTTTGCCCACTCACAAACAAATGGTCAGTCTAAAAATCGAATGGTAGGTGTATTGTAACACTGAGAGACAGAATAGCAACAAAAAATTCAAAAGAAATGCATGTCTAACAAATTATGCACTGATTTGCATGTTCATGAGGGAAATAAGTATTTGATCCCCTTCAAAAAAATAGGACTTAGTACTTGGTGCAAATCCCTTGTTGGCAATCACAGAGGTCAGACGTTTCCTGCAGTTGGCCACCAGGTTTGCACACAACTCAGAAGGGATTTTGGCCCACTCCTCTTGGCAGATCCTCTCCAAGTCATTAAGGTTTGGTGGCTGACGTTTGGCTACTCGAACTTTCAAAAATGTTTTGTTGCTATTCTGTCTCTCAGTGTTACAATACACCTACCATTCGATTTTTTAACAGATCATTTCTTGTGAGTGGGAAACATTCAAAATCAGCAGGGGATCAAATACTTATTTCCTTCACTGTATATGGATGTACAGGATGGTATAATGAAATAATATGGATGAATAGGATGGTATATAAGAGTGATACATGGATGAATAGGATGGCATATAAGAAAAGTACATGGATGAATAGGATGGTATATAAGAGTGATACATGGATGAATAGGATGGTATATAAGAAAAGTACATGAATGAATAGGATGATATATAAGAAAAGTATATGGATGAATAGGATGATATATAAGAAAAGTATATGGATGAATAGGATGGTATATAAGAAAAGTATATGGATAAATAGGATGGTATATAAAAGAGATAAATGGAAGTATAGGTTGGTATATAGGAGATGAACATGGATGCAGTTGCTTATCACCATAGATCTGAAAGTAGATATATAATTGTATAAAGTCATATTTGCAGAATTACATGTGCACTTGTGAGTTATAAGCTACCTTGTTTCCCAGGTACAAATTTTTGAAGATTGACTCTGTTTTATAATTTTTATGACTACATTGCACAAAGGAAACACCCTTCCCTATCCTGTTATTTTTTTTAAATGGTAATATCTTAAGGTTATCATTTTGGTCCACTATGTCAACCCAGCCTCTTTATGCACTCTTGACCCTTTTTGGTATGGGAGGAAGGTTCACACTTGGCATCTTTTGCCCCCCTCATTCTGCACTGTACATTCCCTATTTAACATTACCACAGTCTGCACTATGTAAATCATTCAGACTCTCTTTAACCACACCCCCTTTAAGCCATGCCCAATATTTAACGCAATTTTGATCTTGAGATTTTAACCCACTTTTGATCTTGAACACGGGCCCACTGATTTCACGATATACCCCTGCTGCAGGTAGCCATATTTTACAGAAAATTACAGCTCTGCAGATTGAAAAGGAAAGGTCATTTTTATTAACATTCAGTTACAATATGACTTAAGTTGCAATTGTATACGTTATTTTTTTTTTGCTAATTTTTTCTTTCCCACAAAAGTGGAACTTCCTCTGCGTTAAGGCAGGCCATTTATTTGAATGAGCTAGCAACTTACAAGTCTGCACTAGAAATCAGACATGTACCATTTTTGCAGTGCAGCACACCATATGGCAAAGCTCTTTTGGCTGTACTTCTGTGGATCACAGGATTGCAGTTCGTTCTGCACTACTGTGACCTGTTTTCAGCTGACAACGGGCTGAAGCTGGTCCAGGCTGGGGAAAGATCCCGACTTTAAAGTTGGGATCCACCCTAGGGTCTGGAGCGACACCTGATTCAGCCTCTCAGTGATCTGCTGAGAGCCTGAGCCAGCCGCTCCTTCCCCCCTCCACAGCCCAGCGCTTCAGTGAGTGTGGAGGTGTAGGGGCAGAGCAGACAGCTCAGATCTGCTCAGAGAGGCTGTGAGAAATCAGCGATCAGTGGTCATGTGATGACTGAGTTCTCACGCTTAGAGCTGGAACAGATGCAGCATTGGAGCGATAATGCATCCACCTAGGTAAATATAATTTGATGGAAAAAAAAACAAACCCAAACTTCTCTTTTAATAATGAATAGCACTGTATCACGCCAATTACACATGCTACCACACCGCAACAGTGCGATTGTACCTTAACATAGCTGATGCAGCCTGTGTTTTGGTAGATTCTCTGCATTAGCTGAGAACAAGTTAACATTTATGAAGCTATTTGACAGCGTGCTGCAAACATTCTCAAATGCTAAAGTGAAGCATTCAGTTTTACAAATAACTTTTACATTGTAGAGCATGTTCCAATGATTCTAAGCATAGCTTTAAATGTTAACCAGAAATACAGCAAACCATATGTATAGTGAAAAGCATCACAACCTCAACATGTGGCTCTTGTATTTTTTCACTTTAAGAATGTTTTATACTATGCCTACACATTAATAAAAATCTCAAAGGAGTTGCATTTCACAATGAAGCCTCCCTTGTTTGGCAGTGCAGAACTTTGAGGATGACATCATGAGTCTTGTATGCTCTGGCTCAGCTTCCGGCTCTTTGGTTGGACTCTGTTAATTCTTCACTGATTACATTTTAACGTGAAGTTTTATTGGTGCACTTTTGGTGTAGTCTTTATTTTATGTGAGTAAATTTTTTTTAATGTATAGCCATAGGGTCGATTTACTAGTGCAACTACACTTGCAGTGCACAGACTATTTGCCTTTAGCAGATCAACCCCATACTGTTTTAATATTTGTTTGGGATTGGTAATGGAATTGTATTCAAATATTCAATTACAGAAGTTTTCCTCCTAAATGTGTGTAATGGTGAAAACCCTTTCTGTTGTTGTCTTTTGCTAACTGATCATGTTTTCCCACTCAAACGCCAGTGGAGCTGCTCAGCCTTATTTCAGAATTTGGTGCTACTGCTTGTCAGAAAAGGTATCCCCATCTTCAAGCACTCTAGTGTCCTTAAAGCTCCCTATTTTTTACAATATCAACACGTTTTGTGCAGCAAGAGGATTTTTATCACTGTTGTTGCTAAAGCTAAAAAATCTTCCAAAACTAGAAAAATCTTTGATTAAGCAGTTTTCATAATATAAGTGTCAGACACCATTCCTTAGAGTACACAGGTTTGCATTGACCCTGTTGCTTTACAACTGTTACCAAAATCCCAGGCATTGGTGATAATTTGTGGAAGCTTCAAGACAGTAAGGGTTGTAGTAAGGGAACTCCAGTTCCCTTTTACTCCTCTTGAAGTATTATTGTCTGAAATATATAGGTATACCTGTTGACTAAATTAAAAGTTGTGTGTGATGTAAAAACTGCTTGTATCAATTTTTGGTGGTCCTATCAACAGAACGATCAAAGGTTTAAATGAATGCCCGTGTAGTCTTTGTGTCTGTAGTGTAACTGAAAGTTATGTGCTCAATAAACCAGCAAGAAAATGAGAGACACAGAGAAACACAGGACAACTGCCAATTTATTTCATTTATCTGGGGACATAAACCTAATCTTGGTGAGATGATATTAGCTGGCAACAGCTGAATAGTGCTGGAAGGAAGAACTGTCAGGCGACCGATAACTTTTCCAGGAAACTTTTTTTTTTAATAGCTAAATGCATTACAGTAAAAGGTATTGTGGTTGTCAGCCATGGAAATAAACTTTCTCTGTGTAAGCATATCCAACATTTAGAATTGAAGAGCATTTTAACCAGCAAGTTTAGTTCTGCAAGACATTTTTCTTAAAAATTCCAAAACTCTGAATACACCAGGATGACTCATATGGCATTGATGAGATCTTGTGCTCAGATCAGTTGGTGTTGTGTTGTAAAATGGCAGTTTATGGAGTCAGTTAAATAAGATTGTACTGTATCTATTTGTTTTAACCATTTCATTCCTCACACCTGTACACCCACTGTGGAACAGAGCAATTTCTATATTTATACTATGCCTGCTTATTCAACAATAACTTTTTACTTAACGTGGAATTACTGCTTAGACCTAACTATCCTTAAAACTGCCCCCTAACATCTACGCTAACTAACCTATTTAAGATGTATATACCGTATTTTTCGCTCCATAAGACGCACCTGACCATAAGACGCACCTAGGTTTTAGAGGCAGAAAACAGGAGAAAAAAAATTCTGAACTAATGGACTGCAGACATAGTACAGGAGATGACCAGAGACTGCGGACACAGTACAGGAGATGACCAGAGACTGCGGACACAGTACAGGAGATGACCAGAGACTGTGGACACAGTACAGGGGATGACCAGAGACTGCGGACATAGTACAGGAGATGACCAGAGACTGCAGACACAGTACAGGAGATGACCAGAGACTGCGGACACGGTACAGGATATGACCAGAGACTGTGGACATAGTATAGGAGATGACCAGAGACTGCGGACACAGTACAGGGGATGACCAGAGACTGCGGACACAGTACAGGAGATGACCAGAGACTGTGGACACAGTACAGGGGATGACCAGAGACTGTGGACACAGTACAGGGGATGACCAGAGACTGCGGACACAGTACAGGAGATGACCAGAGACTACAGACAGTACAAGGAGACGCAGAGACTGAGGACAGTACAGGGGATGACCAGAGACTGCGGACAGTACAGGGGATGACCAGAGACTGCGGACAGTACAGGGATGACCAGAGACTGCGGACAGTACAGGGGATGACCAGAGACTGCAGACAGTACAGGGGATGACCAGAGACTGCGGACAGTACAGGGATGACCAGAGACTGCGGACAGTGCAGGAGATGACTGCTGACCTTTGGGGAGGGATGGGGAGTGGGTACCTGAATTTGACAGGTACCCGCTCTTACTTCCACGGAGTTGTTCTTTGATCTTACCTGTTCCTCTATCCAGCCGCGCGCTGTCTACCCGGCTTCTGTAGTGTGGGCGCTCTGCGGACAGCCGGATGCCCAGTGCGCATGAGCGAGAAGAGCTGCACTTTGTGATTGGTCCGGCGGCTTCTGGGATCTGTCATGTGTCCCAGGTACTGCCTTACCATTCACAAACAGCACCGCTTCTTGCGCATGCGCACTTGGGATCCGGCTGTCACGCACACTACAGAAGCCGGGAAGACACTGCAAATCTGAGCGGCCAGCCCGGTATTCTGACACGGCGGCAGTGGAAATACCGGACCGGCCACTCCATATTCGCTCCATAAGACGCACTGACATTTTCCCCCCTTTTTTGGGGGGAAAAAAGTGCGTCTTATGGAGCGAAAAATACAGTACTTAACTATTTTCAGGCCGGTCTGCTCGCTTGATGTTTTGTCTGTTAGCCTGCAGCAACTGCAGGGGAGAGGGGCGAGCTTGCTGACAACAGCTAGTAAAGCTTGGAGCAGTGGCATCACCAATAGGTTTCAATGGCCCATCTGTTGTTGGTGCTTCCTCCTCTCCCTTGCAGCTGCACTGGCTTACATAGGGGAGCCGGATCACGGGACTTTATCAGAGTGGCCTGAAAATAGGTAAGTATATGCATGTTTCTTACACATATATCTATATGGTCCTCCCATGCTCTAGGCCTCCTAATCAATATAACCAAAAAGCTGCTAACACCTTACCATATACCAGATGGGAAAATGACAAATATAAAGCTAATTGGTGCTGCACTTATTCTAAGTGAGAAATAAACTCCTATTATAAATATACCACACAAAATATTAATATTAGTGAAAATGATATGATAATATATACAAAATTAGAAATAAAATATAGAATAAAATACACATGAAACATCCAAACGTATGGATAACAGTGAATAACACCCAAACATAAAGGGATAACCTAGGTACACCACTGGAAATAAATAGATGACTATGGGTGAAAAATATATACTGCTTCTTTCATAAATTGTGCCCACATAAAACAGTGATATGATCCTTAAATAGGATCCCAAAAGAACAGTGATAAAAAATAAAGCCACAAGACTTCTATAATGCAACTAAATAATTGCTATAAGAAATACTGTATTTTCCGGCATATAAGACGACCCCCTACTTTTCCTGGTAAAATATAGGGTTTGGGCTATACTCGCCGTATAAGACTACCCCTCTTCCAACGCACACCAAATAAATATTAAAAAAACATATGCTCACCAGATAGACTCTGTTTTTTCACCACAGATAAGATGCACACCAAACTTCATTAGAGATCCGCTGTTCCAACATTAGAATTGGCTGAAGTGCAGATGCTCCTGCTTCCCCCTGCCTTCCCTCAGAATCGCCAATCCAACCCAGTATACAACAACCAGCCAATCACAGCAAGCGATGTATTTTCTGTGCACACTGCATACAAAGCCTGCTTGGATTGGGTGGGTCAGCTCTCCCTGCCTGCCGAGCCCTCCCTGTCTCCAAGACGATCTGAGCGGTAGTACGCAATGTGATACTGCCGGCATGAGAAAACCACAGAGAGCAGGGAGAGGGGGCTGCTCCAGGAGCGGCTGGCCAGGATGTAGCGCACAGTGGCTCAGCTAAAGGGCGCCTGTCCCTGAAGCTGGAGATGGACAGCTTCTCCACGCATCTGCGCATGTCACGGTTTTCGGCAGAAGTAGCCGATCGCTGATCACCATCCATAGCACAGAACTGCCTCAGTTAACCCCTTTTAGGCTGCACCGCTGAGTGCACGCAGCGCTGAAGCTGATCCCGCGGATCAATCGCCGACGCTCCCGCAAGATGGATAGAAGCATCATGGAAAGGAGAGAGGTCGGATGCAGTATCTCTGTGATCGCTTGATCGTCTCTGAAACCGTGACATGCACAGATGCGTCAGGGAGACACATCTTCATGGGGGGGACTCATCTTGCCGCTACACCAGCTCGGAAGTAAGTTTCAGCGCGCCGTATGCCGGCTTATAAGACGACACCCCGCGTATAAGACGACCCCCGACTTTTGAGAAGATTTTCATGGGTTAAAAAGTCGTCTTATACGCTGGAAAATACGGTAATCCCAAGATGTCCGTATTCACAGTGAACATAATGAAAAATGGGTGAAAGTGAAAAACCAAAAGAACTGTTGAAACTGTGTATAATGAAAATTAAGCCACAAGGCTTTATGCAACACAACTCTGTTGCTGAAAAAAATAATCAGCCAAAACTTACAGATAAAAGTGAAAATAGTGATGAATAGAATATACGTGAAAACCACAGAACAGTGACCCCTAAATCGGGGATAAGTTAATAATTAAATAAGTGACTTGAACTATATGGACCAAATTAGTCCTAAAAATATATATAAATGACCCAACATATAATAAGTCACATGAACTCCATATATTCCAGCCAAAATGTGAAGTCCAATACACCTTAAACAGTGAAGGTGTTTTATAGTTCTTAGATAGTGCTGGTGTTTTAAAGGTGTATACACAAAACGATGAGATCCAACACTAGGTGAAATGCCCCCTCACCTCCATGGAGTGACCCTGCAGGGCCAAAAAGCCTTTCTCAGACAATATCGCATCAACCAGGAGCCAGGACCCACTTCCAAAAGGTATCGGGTACAGCGATGGATCAGTCCCCTTTACTGGTGGGTACCAGCACAGCAGGAACCCTCTCCAAAGCAGTAAAATTAGGATCGGCCAATTCTCATGCAGCCAAAAGGAATATAAAAGAAGATGCTCCCATTATTTCTTATAGCAACAATTTAGTTGCATTATAGAAGTCTTGTAGCTTTATTTATTATCACTGTTCTTTTGGGATCCTATTTAAGGATCATATCACTGTTTTATGTGGGCACAATTTATGAAAGAATTGTGGGTGTTTTTCACTGTTATCCATAAGTTTGGATGTTTCATGTGTATTCTATTCTATATTTTATTTCTAATTTTGTGTATATTATCATAGCATTTTCACTATTATTAATATTTTGTGTGGTATATTTATAATAGGAGTTTACTTTTCACTTAGAATAAGCGCAGCACCAATTAGCTTTATATATGTTTCTTACACAGGCTAGTTAACGTAGATGTTAGGAGAGTGGAAGAGACAGTTTTAATCTCTTCCATACTGGACACTTTTATCCCCTTCCTGTCCTTCCTACTTTGAATGACAATTGCGCGGTCATACAAAATTGTACCCAAACTAAAATTTTATCATTTTCTTCACACAACTAGAGCTTTCTTTTGGTGGTATTTAATCACCGCTGGGGTTTTTATTTTTTGAAAATTTGGAAAAAAAAACAAGTTTTTCTTTGTATCTTTTATAAAAGTTTGCAAATAAATAATTATTCTTCATAAATTTAGGCCAAAATGTATTCTACTACATGTCTTTGGTGAAAATAACCCAAATTAGGATGTATTATTTAGTTTGTAGGAAAGTTATAGAGTTCACAAACTATGGTATAGATCTGAATATTGATCAATCCTGAAGTACTGACGGCCAATCTAATTTCTTGAGGGCCAGGAATGTCAGATCAGTACAGATATCCTCCAAATGTCCCCTTTTTGCAAAGTAGACAGTCCGAAGTATTTTATAAGAGGCATGGCGAGTTTTTTGACGTTAAAATTTTTTGTCATATTTTTTCAGAAAATGAAACAATTTAAAAATTATTTTCACTATTTTTTTTTTTACATACTGTCATCAGTGCAGTACAGCGTCATCATATAACTGGCATGGCGGTGATCAGGGGCACTGACTGGTGACAGTATGAAAAAAATTTTTTTTTTTATTACTTTTTTTTTTCTTAAAGATTTTTTTTCATATTTCACTATGACCAAAGTAGTACAATGTTACCATAGTAACATTGTACTACTTTGGGGAAGTGATCACTGCTTTTTTTTTTTTTTTTTTACACAATTTGCTTATAGCAAAGAATTACTTTGCTATAAGCAAGCATTTACCTGAATGACATCGATTCATTCAGGGGTTTTTTTTTTTTTTTGCTTAGCTGTGATTTGGCCATGGCTAATCACATGACACAGCTGGGCTGTGGTTGGCCCAGCTTGTGCATGTGATCGCTGTGACCATTCACATCTAGGCACACTAGTATTCAATGGATGGCATGAATGAAGCCATCCTTTGTATACAACTGTCATGTGACCTGCTCTGATTGGTCACAGCAGGTCACATGTTGTCGGCAACGGGGCCGGTACTCAGATCTGTCATCGGCCGTGTCCGAGGTACATGGCCGGTGACAGATCGCGGCTCTGCGGGCGTGCAAACTGCGCATGTCCGAAAGGACGCCATATGGCGTCCACCCGAAACGGCAAGGTGCTCGCCCAGCCACCATCTGGCCATAGGCCAGGTGGGAAAAGGTTAAGGCTAGTTATATGTAAGCAGGAATTCCACTTTAAAGCCTAAGTTTATTCAAAATCTAAAAAAGTACAAGAGACTTTACTTTAAAATAAAGCTTTGCTTGTTTTTAAAAAAAAAAAAAAAAAAGATATAGGTATAACTTTGTTATCATATGCCTAGTTAGTACATAAGATCAGAAAATCAGAAGAAAAGTACCACTTTTGAAGTGATCATATGATAATCTGATCTTTAGTACACAATGTTCGAGAGCCGATCATGACAGTTCATGCAAGATTATCTGAAAGGACAAACATGAACATTTTTCTCATACAATACCAGAATTATTATTTTTTTTAAATCGGTACAGTATTCATCTGAAAAAAAATCAGAAGACCAAGACCATGCATGTTCAGAAATGAAAGAATACAATGCAATACATTACATCACTCCTGAAGTTGTACAAGAATTTTCATAAGTTTAGTAACCTCTTCATTTTCTATATGAAACTAGCATGCCAAAAAAAAAAAAAAAAAAAGACCATTCTGTACAATCTGTACAAGGGAATTTACATACAATTAATACAAAGCCACCCTTGTGCTGCTGGCTGCGGTTTTATTTGAAATACTCTGTCCTCTGATTTCCCTTATTTCTGCAGCTGTAATCTTTTGGTACTGCAGAGGTTAATACCATTCAAGGGACTGTTACATTAAAATAAATGTGTTGCACCGTTCAAAATATTAGTTCACTAAAGTGTGTAAATACAGCCATAAAGTGTACAAATAATTCATAACAGTAATAAAGTCCTCAATAACTCAGTGGTGACAAAAATAGATATAAATAAAATTTATGAAATCCAACAACCAAGATGGTGTGATGGAATCGTGCTCAATCCATGCATCAAATGATAACCAAAAGTGATATGTGCTTGTAATCTTCACCACTGTGCATGCAGTTCAAAAAAATACAAGCCGACCCACCAGAAGCTGAGACCTCTAAATCAAGGTCTGACGGAGCTTTATGAAAAAAACCCAATCATGGATGGATGGATCAGCATTTGGAGCTCCAATGGCAATCAGTCTTTGGTAAGATTAGTATGGACCCCACTCGTAACACCGCCATCAGGTGCCGGTTTAAATTATGGAGGTAGATCAGTCAGCAGACCCACATAAGAAAAAGGAAGAGGGGTCGCTCATGGTGCAGTTTGTATAAAAATGTTTATTTAAAACAGACTGTTACTCACAAGCGATTTAAATCAAGAAGCATATCGGATACAAAAGCGCTCAGCGCCCCGGCGGGCGTAATGACATCAACGCTAACCCGGCGCGTTACGTGCCAAAGGACGACGTCACTGGGGCAACAGAAATAGTGGTGAAGCTCAGCAAAGAGGACTATATAGGTTAATAATATGGTCCACCAGAGGGCGCTCAACCACACCAATATACTGGATGTAAATGACGGCCCTCACATGGCCACCATACTCTATAGGACCATTACTTATGGCTGCCAGTTTTCAAAGGATCATAGAAGCGGACAAACAAATAAATAAACAAACATACCTCCACTTTAGAGAACTAATATTTTGAACAGCACAACACATTTAATTTAATTTGTTTGTTTATTTTGGTGAGAAGACACAGTGAGTACAGCTGTTTATTTTGTTTAATTGTTTGATGAACTTTTCTTACATACATAGCACAGGGTAGTAATTTTTTCTATTTGAGGGACTATGCCCCCATCCTCCATTCATAGAAGCTGTACTATAGCTTCCATTAATGAAAAGCGCTCTAGGAATGAAAGATGGGCAGATGGATGAAAAGTACACCTCTCCCATTCATAGATAATTTTTCATTAATCCTCCATGAGCTACTAAACCTTTGCCTTTCCCTCTCACTTCAATTTGTTTGGAACAAGCAGTGCATACTAGCTGCGGTCACGTGCACTGCTCTATGCACACTACAAATCTCATAGTCTCTAGTCCATCTCAGGAGCAAGCAAGATGGCTATGTCTCTATTTAAAGTGGTTCTAAAGCCTAAACATTTTGACCTTAATGCATTTCCTGTTTAGGTAGTAATATCTCCTCTATATTCATTCGATATCGCCCTTATACTCACTCACTCGAGCCTTGTGCCCATCTATAGCAGTTCTCCCTGCTCTCAAAGACTTTGCTGTCAGTCAAATCCTGTGATGAAGATGCAGCATGGTGCCGAGCCGCTCTGTCTGTGTCTATGGATGCATGCAATGTGATTCGGGGGACCCTAGAAGAGGAGGATCAGGGCAGCTCTGTGCACTTCTGTTGCACAGAGCAGGTAAGTATAACATGTTTATTATTTTAAAAAAAAACATTAAGGGACACAGAATGATGGGTTACGATGTTGCTGTTAAGAGATTGGCCCAGTTAAAACCCCAATCACTTCCAGCCTGCCACAGTATTTTTCTGCTCCCTGTATCCAGGTTTTTTTGTTCCTGAATACCTTTAAGAGTCAGGTTTCTGCTTTACACCCAAGCAGTTGTGGGAGTTATGCCACTGACGCCATAGGATCTAAATATAGTTTATTCAATCCTTCATATAAATCTCTTTTCGAGAACAGTCAGGAAATTCCTCTTCTGACTCTCTTTGGTGCTACATAGAGATAAGGTGGTATTTTAGCCTTGGTTATTTTTCCTGCTGAAATTTGTGTCAGTGTTTGATATGAATGAGTAATGCTTCATTATTTGGATGTGGACCAGGATGTTAGAATTTTTGGCACCTTACCTGAGTTATACCGCCTCTATTTGGAAAATGGATTCCTTGTTCATAGGTTGTCCTAGAAATCGGTAGGTGGTCTCGTACAACAATTCTAAATAGATTTGTCAGACAGTGGTTCATGCCTATGCCCTCTTGGGCTGGGAACCTCAGTTTCCCATTACTGGTCATTCTACCTAGGCTCTAAGTACTCCCTGGGCTCTTCATCATTGTTCCTCTGTTTCTCAGGTTTGCAAGGCAACTGTTTGGTCATGCTTTTATCAAATTTTACAAAGTTGACATTGCTGCCTCTGCTAGTTTTGGCAGTAAGGTTTTGCAGACAGCAGTTTGAGTTTTGCTGTGGTGTTCTTTAATATGTATGTATGTTAAACTATGAGCCCACGCACTTTGCTTCTGGCGCTGCTTTGGGACATGTCCTTGGTCAAAATCTAAAGAGTAGATTGCATCGTTCAATGAACAGAAGAGAAAATGGGATTTTTGTAGTCACTGTAAAATTATTTTCTCTCTCGTTCGAATTCTGTACAACCAGCCTGTTGCTATAGCTGGCAACACTGACCATTGTAACACAGTAGCAATGCAGGAGTGATTCCCCTATCCAGAAGAAATGTGTGGATGAGGGAATCAGCACATTTTCTTTTTTGTTCAACCCGCTGGTTGAATTAAATAAAAAAGTATAATAGCTTGCAGAAGTGTTTGCTTAGCTTCTTCAGAAGTGGCCCCTTCATCTAAATTATCCAGGGAAGAAACTGGTTTGTCCTGTGTTTCTTAGGTTTTCAACAAGGTGCTGGTCCCAGTTCTTGCTCTGCTTTCCTCACAGACCACCCACCCTGTGGGTTATATGGACAACCACCTTCTGTTCCTAACATGCTGTTATCAAGTACTATACAAATACTGATCTTTTAGCATTCTCTTAAACATTTACATTATTAACTTTTTTTTTTTTTTATAGAATCAAACATCTATTACTTGGTTCTATATTGGGTACAGAATTCCTGGTGTCAGTGGAGACCTGTTATATCATCTTACAGTGTGCATAATGGCTACTAAAAATGTGACATGACTGTAAACAAGATTTTTTTTTTTTTGTTTTCATTACTTAGGTCAGAAGAATCATTTAAGCAGTATTTCAGTGAGATGCCCTGGTTGGCAGTTCCATACAGTGACGAAGCACGACGGTCACGGTTAAACCGATTATATGGAATACAAGGTGAGATATTCCATTACTTATGTTATGGAATAACATAATTTAGTTTATGGAATAAAAATACCTCACATATAGTCACACACAGGTTACACTGGAGATTAGATTGTGCATATAATTATAATAATTCTCTATATTTTTAAATTCATCAGCAATGAATTACTAGTAGCCAAGATGGTAAATTTGTGTTATTACTGAGGATGGATTTTTACGGACTACAGAATCTTTATACGAGAGATTATCTTTACCATTAATATTTCTTTAGAAATGTATGTATCGGCTATTAGTATTACTATTTTTGTTGCCTTATGAATAGGTATTTTTATAGTAAATTTATTTTATATTTCCACTATATAGCAGTGATATATTATGTAGTGCATTAGAGAGTACATAGATTAATTCACATCAGTCTCTAGGTTTGAAGCAGCTCTACCACACTCCTCTTACTGTATTCTTTGTGCATATGGCAACAAGATTACATTTTGGAATCCATACAAAAATCACAATATCAGGATCTGTATATAGTGTATGTTTATTTAGAGCGTGTATTTTTGACATTACTGATGTCATTTCCTGATTTGAAGCATCTGCTCTGTAGATTTGCCTTCTGATCGAACAATGGCTGTGTAGTTTATTTACTTACTAGTTCTAGTAAACATTACCATATTGTGCAGTGCTTTATAATGGACATTGATATCAGTGCCTTCCCTTTAAGGAGTTTATTATCTATCCTCTTTAACATATTCACTCATGTTTACATACAATGAACGGCATGTCAAAGCCAGTTAACCTACCAGTATGTATTTTGGATTGTGAGAGAAAGCATATGTGAACACAAAGCATAAAGTTGCCACAGTCAGTATGCAGTGGAACCAAGAATTCCAGGGCTGCAAGGCAAGAATTGTGACCACTTAAAGTATATGTGAACCCTCACATTGTAAAACATTTCATTTTACATATAAATGAAAGGAAACGCACCTAGGTTTTAGAGGAGGAAAACAAGAAAAAAAATATTCTAAACCAATGGACTGCAGACATAGTACAGGAAATGACTAGAGACTGCAGACATAGTACAGGAGATGACCAGAGACTGCAGACATACTACAGGAGATGACCAGAGACTTTGGACATGGTACAGGAGATGACCAGAGACTTTGGACATGGTACAGGAGATGACCAGAGACTTCGGACATGGTACAGGAGATGAGCAGAGACTGCGGACATACTACAGGAGATGAGCAGAGACTGCGGACATACTACAGGAGATGACCAGAGACTGCGGACATACTACAGGAGATGACCAGAGACTGCGGACATACTACAGGAGATGACCAGAGACTGCGGACATACTACAGGAGATGACCAGAGACTGCGGACACAGTACAGGAGATGACCAGAGACTGCGTACATACTACAGGAGATGACCAGAGACTGCGTACATACTACAGGAGATGACCAGAGACTGCGGACATACTACAGGAGATGACCAGAGACTGCGGACATACTACAGGAGATGACCAGAGACTGCGGACATACTACAGGAGATGACCAGAGACTGCTGACATACTACAGGAGATGACCAGAGACTGCGGACACAGTACAGGAGCTGACCAGAGACTGCGGACAAACTACAGGAGATGACCAGAGACTGCGGACATAGTACAGGAGATGACCAGAGACTGCGGACATAGTACAGGAGATGACCAGAGACTGCGGACACACTACAGCAGATGACCAGAGACTGCAGACCTTTGGGGAGTGGAAAGAGGGGGGAACGGGTACCCGAATTTGAAAGGTACCCGCTCCCTCTTCTGCGGAGTTGTCCTCCCTCTCAGTCTTCTGGGACACATGACAGGTCCCAGGAGACATCCGGACCATTTACAAAGCGCATCGCTTCTCGCGCATGCGCAGTGGACACCCGGCTTTTAAGCCACAAGCTGTCATAGCCGAGTGCCCACACTAAAGATGCCGGCACCAGGGAGAGAAGACAGTGAGGACACCGCTGGATCAAGGAACAGGTAGGACCGAAGAGCAGGTTCTGCTGCACAGAAGAGCCGAGCGGCCAGCCCGGCATTCTAACATGGCGGCGGCAGGAATACCGGGCAGGCCACTCCATATTCACTCCATAAGACGCACAGACATTTCCCCCCATTTTATGGGGAGAAGAAAGTGTGTCTTATGGAGCGAAAAATACGGTAAGTAAACCATACCCAAATGATGTAACAGAAAAAAACGTTCAGCGTCTCAAAACACAAATTAAGCAACGTGAAAATTTGTACTGCATCGAAAGTAACTCACCATCAATAATAAAATATTGCATCCAGACGCCCCCAATGCATTTTGTGCGAATGCATGCCTTCAGGGGACACGTTGCGGCTGAGCTATATGTTGACATCACACCTCCACTTCCATGTTTGGAGCTGGCGGCCATCTCTGTAAGTGCACTATGATATACTGTATGTCATGATGATCATGTTTGCTGGCATCTGGATGCAATATTTTATTATTTGATGTGAAGATTCTACATTTTAAATAAATTACTACACTATATGTGGTCCCTTGTGGCTCCATGCAGTGAGTGCTTCTTTTCTAAACAGCATCAAGTAGACTAGAGCATCTGACTGTCTCCAGTGGTAAGAGGTGGTACTACCCATTAATCCCAATGTGATGGTTGCGCTGGATGACCATGTGTGAGGGGCTTTATTGATACAAACGTGCATGTTCCTGCTTTCCTTTGGCAGTTTAGGAGAGTGATTGAAGTTGGCCATAGATGGATTGAAATTTAGCTGGTTCAGTAGGGAATAGACAAATTTTAGTCCATCTGTGGCCGTTCCTGTTCACGAGAAGTCGATCTAATGATTCACTTTTCACGAGCAGGCTTGTTCGATCCATGCTGCAACACTGATCAGTATATTCTGACAGTGGAAAAGACCCTGCTTTCAGAATACAATAACACATGAGGGATGATTTCTCTATCCACCTTGGTTTTGTAGATGGGGGAATCCATTCAGTTTTTCCAGTCAGACCACTGGCTGATCAAAAGAAATGTATCAGTATATGGCCAGCCTGGCATGTCCCTCTGGTTGTGAAATTCTAGATTGAAGTACTGCTCAGTGCCTGTGCTGTTTGGAATTGGTAAGAGCTTTTTGAGAGGCATTTTCATGTCTATTTGGCACCCGCATTTAGTTTGAAGTAATTTGTAAAACTGTTTAGTATATCATACAGTGGGGCAAAAAAGTATTTAGTCAGCCACCAATTGTGCAAGTTCTCCCACTTAAAAAGATGAGAGAGGCCTGTAATTGGCATCATAGGTAGACCTCAACTATGAGAGACAAAAATCCAGACATTCACAGTGGCTGATTTGGAAGAATTTATTTGCAAATTATGGTGGAAAATAAGCATTTGGTCACCTACAAACAAGCAAGATTTCTGGCTCTCACAGACCTGTACCTTCTTCTTTAAGAGGCTCCTCTGTCCTGCACTCATTACCTGTATGAATGGCACCTGTTTGAACTTGTTATCAGTCTAAAAGACACCTGTCCACAACCTCAAACAGTCACACTCCAAACTCCACTATGGTGAAGACCGAAGAGCTGTCGAAGGACACCAGAAACAAAATTGTAGACCTGCACCTGGCTGGGAAGACTGAATCTGCAATTGGCAAGCAGCTTGGTGTGAACAAATCAACTGTGGGAGCAATAATTAGAAAATGGAAGACATACAAGACCACTGATAATCTCCCTCGATCTGGGGCTCCACGCAAGATCTCACCCCGTGGGGTCAAAATGATCACAAGAACGGTGAGCAAAAATCCCAGGACCACACGGGGGGACCTAGTAAATGACCTGCAGAGAGCTGGGACCAACGTAACAAAGGCTACCATCAGTAACACACTACGCTGCCAGGAACTCAGATCCTGCAGTGCCAGACGTGTCCCCCTGCTTAAGCCAGTACATGTCTGTGCCCGTCTGAAGTTTGCTAGAGAGCATTTGGATGATCCAGAAGAGGATTGGGAGAATGTCATATGGTCAGATGAAACCAAAAAAGAACTGTTTAGTGGAAACACAACTCGTCGTGTTTGGAGGAGAGAGAATGCTGAGTTGCATCCAAAGAACACCATACCTACTGTGAAGCATGGGGGTGGCAACATCATGCTTTGGGGCTGTTTCTCTGCAAAGGGACCAGGACGACTGATCCATGTACAGGACAGAATGAATGGGGCCATGTATCGTGAGATTTTGAGTGCAAACCTCCTTCCATCAGCAAGGGCATTGAAGATGAAACGTGGCTGGGTCTTCCAACATGACAATGATCCCAAACATACCGCCCAGGCAACGAAGGAGTGGCTTCGTAAGAAGCATTTCAAGGTCCTGGAGTGGCCTAGCCAGTTTCCAGATCTCAACCCCATAGAAAACCTTGGGAGGGAGTTGAAAGTCCGTGTTGCCCAGCGACAGCCCCAAAACATCACTGCTCTAGAGGAGATCTGCATGGAGGAATGGGCCAACATACCAGCAACAGTGTGTGCCAACCTTGTGAAGACTTACAGGAAACGTCTGACCTCTGTCATTGCCAACAAAGGATATATAACAAAGTATTGACATGAACTTTTGATATTGACCAAATACTTATTTTCCACCGTAATTTGCAAATAAATTCTTTCCAAATCAGCCAATGTGATTGTCTGGATTTTTTTTCTCATTTTGTCTCTCATAGTTGAGGTCTACCTATGATGCCAATTACAGGCCTCTCTCATCTTTTTAAGTGGGAGAACTTGCACAATTGGTGGCTGACTAAATACTTTTTTGCCCCACTGTACATATCATACCCTCAAAGTCTAACATTTTGCCTGCTGCTAATCCACATCCAATCTTTGATAAAGGCAAATAAATCTGAAACAATCTGAAGAAGTGTGATTTCACAGCTGAAATCCTTACACTGACATTCTTTTTCTTGGGTCACTAATTTCATGACATGCCATACTAAACTGTGGTTCAAGCTGAGTTAGCCATTGTAGCAACCACAGTCATCAGAAACAAACAACGTGGTAGGAACCGTAGGTCTAATAGCTGAAAGCATTTGAACCTGATTGGTATTATTTACAGGACTACTACCCTAAATTAATTTTCATAAAGTTTATGTGAAACAGCTTTCATTGCTATTTATGGATACATTTGTGAAATTTTCATTTTATTAAAGCAGAACTTGGAGTAGTATATTGTGGAGGACTGGTATTATTCAACATTACCCTTTTTGTTCTCAGCTCATATGAATGAAAACAACCAATTGGCATTCTGTTGCCTTCTCTTGTGTACACTGGAAGCTAAATAAAGAAATACTCTGCACAAAAAAACTACATATATATTAAATCCCAACTCTGCATTGCAAGGGTTAATTGCTTGTTTTGTTTAGGGGATTACAATAAAGGCTGCATCACTTACCTGTCTCCCTGCTCTGGCTGGCTCCAGCACTCTCTGCCAGAATCTACAGTCTGTGGGCGGAGCCTCAGTGTCATCTTGTATGGTACAGGGACTTTACCCCTGTATTGTACGTTTAGGAGGCTTTCATGTGTTCTGTGCCAGTTACAGCTTACAGAGCAGCTGCTGGGGATTGATTGCAGTGATGGAAGGTGCCTGTTTGAGTGAGGAGTAAGGAAAGTATTTATACTTTGCCCCTAGACATAGCAAGCAATAAACCCTTGTAGTGGGCCCCATTCCACCCCAGCTCCCCATACTGCAAGGGTTTATTGCTTGTTATGTCTAGGGGAATTTTTCATTTTCATGGATTTGGGCCTTAAGGCTGGATTCACACATGATTTTTTTTTTGTATAGGTATGCTAGCAGTTTAGAAGGGTATTTCAAGCATTTTACATCTGTATTCAAGTTCTAGGCTTTTATATTTTAGCAAATCGAAAGCACTAGGGGGAGGAGACCACTTCTAACAAGCTAAATAAAAGCCTTTAAAACCATTGTTCCCATTGAAGTCAATGGTGCCAAAAATGCCCATATTTGCCTCAAAAGTAGCTTATTTCACTTTTGGATAATCAGGCTTCAAGCTACAGGCAATTGAGCACTCAACAGCCACTAATGAAATACGTGGGATTTAAATAGCTGAACGTTTTTGGAGCTTTGATTTATAGGTGTGAATGGGGCCTTAATATCAGAATTAATCTGTGGATACTTTTTCCTACATAGCTGTGCGTGTTAATAGTAACTCTGTGCATTTTGTTAATTGTTTGTTGCTGTTATAGCAGTCCTTTAAAAGAATGGCGTCAGGATCAGAATCTTTATTCTACATATTGTTTATCATGAATGCCAGTGTTGTATTCGTGGTTGAATAAAAAATAGCACCAATAATTTACACAGCATTTTACTATATTTACTGTACCTTTACACCAGTAGCTGCTATCTGAGAGCGTACACTCTAAGGGCCCTATCTCACATGCATAATATATATTTTTCCATAAAACGTGCATAAGTATTTTAACCTTCTGCAATCCCCTGCGCAGCAAGACTGAGTGAGGAAGGGTACACATAGGGGGAACACACTTAAGCCTCATACACACAATCAGAAAATCATATGAAAAATACCACTTTCGAAATCATCTTACGATAATCTGATCGTTCGTACAAAGCTTTTGAGAGCCGATCACGACAGTTCATCTGAAATTATCCGAAGGGACAAACATGAAAATTTTTCTCGTAAGATACCAGATCATACGATTTACGTTTTCACTTCCAAAATTCTGTTCTATCATATGACAATTTTTGTTGAGTAACCTCTTCGTTTTCAATATGGATGCTCGCATACAAAAAGAAAAAAAAGGGCGATCATTCATCCGGTATTCTCATCATATGTATTAGGCTTCAAAGTTGGAGAGGGGGGGGGGGGAGCTGAAGGATGACCTTATCAATGAGCTTTTGCTCTTTCATTGTCCAATCACAGGCTGCGATAGGTTCTGGAGCAGGCTACTGTAGTCTGCACAGAGTTTCAAAACATGGCTTTGGTGCCTAGCAGGGGTGTCTACATCACAAGAAATGAGATTCAACAGAACTACAAACCTTTGAGCAAGCAAAAAAGTCCACATATGTTTTTAAGCAGTGTGTTTGCCTAAATTCAGTTTTTAGACAAGAATGCTGGATGAAGGCGAGATCAAGAGCCCCAATTCTCCCTGTATGCTATTGGCTTACTTCTGTGTCATTCACTTTTCAAATCATGTTTTGCTCTCACTTTATTTTTTTACCTTGGATTACTGCTAGAATATGAGCCTGACTGGACAGCATGGGGTGTAAGGGGGATGCTATGTGGACACTGTCAGGAGGGAGGGGGGCTCAGTGGACTCTTGAGAATCATGATGAAAGGGGATTGTTGGGAACTTTGATGTATGTTGGGGCTCTGGTTACCAGTCTGCAGTGTTCCCCCTTACATTAGAGTTTCCTCCTTACATCAGAGTTGGGTTCCTGCTTAAGTCAGAGCACCCAGAGTTCACCCTTACATCAAAGTCTGTAGAGTCCACCCTTACAGTGTAAGGGAACTCCACAAGTTCAGATGTAAAGAGGAAACTCTGCAGATTCAGATGTAAAGGGGGAAATCTGCGAGTTCAGATGTAAAGGGAGAACTCTGCGAGTTCAGATGTAAAGGGGGAACTATGTTGTAAAGCGGGACTCTTATGATTAGATCCATATGATTAGAAATGTTATTTAATAAAATATATGTATGGTGCATACTACAAAAAAAATTTGCTGTGCACTGCTGAAGTGTTCAGGTTTGGTTTAAAGAAAAGGTGGTAACTGTACCCAAGATGGCAGGAAGGGGTCCTACTGGAGAACATGTGAAAGGGTCTCACTTTGGGAAAATAATAAAGTGCCCTGGGATCAGTGGAAAGGAGCCCAGTACCAGAGGTCAGGGGGGGCCTTAATGGTTGTTTGATCGCGGCCCTGAAGGTTCTAGTTACACCTCTGGGTCTATGCATATACTAATAATGCTAATTTTAGAGAAAACTCCACTGGTAGGAAACATAAAAGGCTGTTCAAAGCCAATATATTTTACACACATTATATCACTGGGTTAGAACAAGCTGTACCCATTGAGCATAGGGTTGTTAAAAGGTAACTTAATTCAGGAAGAAAACACCTATAGGTTATATAATTTAAGGTGTGTAAATTGGTACTACCAAATTAACAAGTGCCAACCAAATTTCAAATCTTAGCACTTTGCACATGTATTTGCTTCCACTTGTTGATATTGCTAGATTGTACCACATAGTCTGCAAGTAGCACACAGTAGCCTATAGGTACACGTAGTTCTCAGGGGTTTTGATAGGCTGAAGTCTGATGATATCTCCTTATTATTTATTTTATTTATTACAGGTACTTATGTATAATGCGGTCAATTTATGCAGTGCTTTACATGCAGTGAGGAACAGAAGTATTTGAGCACCCTGCGATTTTGCAAGTTCTCCCACTTAGAAATCATGGAGGGGTCTGAAATTCACATTGTAGGTGCATTCCCACTCTGAGAGACAGAATTTAAAAAAAAAAAAAGGAAATCACATTGTATGATTTTTAAAGAATTTATTTGTCTTGCACTGCTGAACATAAGTATTTGAACACCTGAGAAAATCAGTGTTAATATTTGGTACAGAAGCCTTTGTTTGCAATTACAGAGGTCAAACGTTTCCTGTAGTTCTTGACCAGGTTTGCACACACTGCAACAGGGATTTTGGCCCACTCCTCCACACAGATCTCCTCTAGATCTGTCAGGTTTCGGGGCTGTCGCTGAGCAACACGGAGTTTCAGCTCCCTCCAAAGATGTTCTATTGGATTTAGGTCTGGAGACTGGCTAGGCCACTCTAGAACCTTGATATGCTTCTTACGGAGCCACTCCTTGGTTATCCTGGCTGTGTGCTTCGGGTCGTTGTCATGTTGGAAGACCCAGCCACGACCCATCTTCAATGCTCTGACTGAGGGAAGGAGGTTGTTGCTCAAAATCTCACAATAAATGGCCCCATTCATCCTCTCCTTAATACAGTGCAGTCGTCCTGTCCCCTTCACAGAAATACACCCCCAAAGCATGATGTTACCACCCCCATGATTCACAGTAGGGATGGTGTTATTGGGATGCAACTCAGCATTCTCTCTCCTCCAAACACGACGAGTGAAGTTTAGACCAAAAAGTTCTACTTTGCTCTCATCTGACCACATGACTTTCTCCCATGCCTCCTCTGGACTTTTTAAAGGCACAGTAACAGGTCTTTGAGAGCCAGAATTCTTGCTGTTTCTTAGGTGTTCAAATACTTATGTTCAGCAGTGCAAGACAAATAAATTCTTTAAAAATCATACAATGTGATTTCCTGAATTTTTTTTTCTAAATTCTGTTTCTCAGAGTGGGAATGCTCCTACAATGTGAATTTCAGACCCCTCCATGATTTCTAAGTTGGAGAACTTGCAAAGTCGCAGGGCGTTCAAATACTTCTGTTCCTCACTGTATATGTTGTACATTCACATCAATCCCTAACCCTCAAGGGATGTACAATCTAAGGTCCCTAACTCACATTCATACATACACATAATAGGGCCAATTTAGACAGGATCCGATTTACATACCAGCACGTCTTTGGACATGTCTTATTGAAATAATGTTAAATATTATCTGAACGTGTTTTGTTGTATATTGAATGTTCCCATGCCTATAAACACATCTCCAGTGTTCTACTGCAACACACATTCCTTGTGTTAGTGTGATGTGCTGCTATTCATTTTCAATGGTCTCTAATGCACCAACCCACAACAAATGCATTGCAGCCAATTACAACACAGTTAACACATTACTTAGTGGGTGTTGGACAACATTGGTGCATATCTAATTTTTGGTCAGCTTTGGTCTATTCAAATGAATGGGCTGCCTTAAGCTAGTTTGCTGCATAACGCAACAGACCAATGGAAATGGGCCCTTAGGGTTACATGCAGACTTCCCGACTGCCCTGTAGCAGTAATACTGCTACAGGGCGGCACGGGTGCGCAAAGTCACATATATATACACGTGGTTTTGCATTTCTGGGTAGGGGGCGCACATGCACCTTACCTGTGCCGCCATTCATGGCCATGGCTGTCAATCACCGGGTCCCGGCTAGTGATTATTCGCTGTTGCCCGGTGATTACCGAGCATCTCCGACGGGGAGGTGAACTGTCTGTAAACAACACAGTTCTCCTTCCTGTCAGCTTGTACACACTGCTTTAGATGGCTGTGCATAGCACAGCCATGCAAAGCAGTGTGATTACAGTGAAGCACAAACACACTCAGCACACAGTTAACCCGTTGATTGACCCTCATGTTAACCCCTTCCTGCCACGTGTCATTAGCACAGTGTTAGTGCATTTTTTTTTTAATTTCTAACTGGACATGTTTAATAGCAAAAAGTAAAAAATGTTGTTTTTTTTTCTCAACATTGTCTGTCTTTTTTTTTTTTTTTTATAGCGCAAAAAATAAAAACCGCAAAGGCGATCAAATACCACCGAAAGAAAGCTCAATTTGTAGGAAAAAAAGAACAGAAATTTAATTTGGGTGCAGCGTTGCATGACCACGCAATTGTCAGTTAAAGTAACGCAGTGCCGTAATGCAAAAAAATGGCCTGGTCAGGAAGGGGGGTAAATCCTCTGGAGGGCAAGTGGTTAAACAGATATTGTAGGTTGATTTTCAGAAATGCATATTTGGTGTGACTGATGAGAACCAATCCATGATTAGTTGTTGTAACTTAACAGGTTTAGCGTGCACACTTCTTTCTCTATTGTGCTGTGTAAGGAGAGGGAACTTATTTGACATTCTTGGGTTGTGCAGTATTTTTTGACATGGAATGAGAGGAATTTACAAACAAGGACTTGGAAAACATACCTTTTTTGTGAATTGCTATGTTTACATAAGCTTCAGTTTCTATCTACCAACTAAACGCTTAATATCCAAATAGCATATTTTGTCCCTTACTATTATTATAGTAAGTATTGCACCAAACAGGACAGGTGAATGAAAAACCGAAGGTAAGAATGTATTTAGTTCCAGAGGTCATTTATAGGTTATGAAGTTTACCATTTTTAGTTTTATTTTTTAAATCCCGTTTTTCTAGTTCAGACGCTGTGTAGTAACAGAGGTGAAGCTTTTCTGTGAAATAGTTTACTTCCTTTTAACAAAACGTAAAATGAAAACTGTGTTGTCATACAGTGGGATCAATGAGCTCTACTGATTAGATGGCATTTTGATGTTGGAAATGCAGATCTCAAAATTGATTTTCTTTTTCTTACCTTGCTTAAGCTTCTGTGTGCTGTAAACTGCAGATCTACACTTGGCTAAGCACTGTGAATAGAGAGCAGTGGATAATTAGACATTTCCAGGCTAGCATTTCAGGCATTTCTGCAGCTATGGTATCCTCTCATGCTCTTCAGTTGTGCAAGACAAAATGAAAAAGTATTCATATTATATCCTCCTACACATATCTTTTTTACATGTGTCTTCCTCCTAGATTGCCCCTTCTGACCTAGTATAATCATCTCCTTCCTGCTACAGATCTTACTGCTCTGAATACAGTGTTGTCAGGCAGATGAGGTCTGGATTTGGGTGTGGGTGGTTACAAGGATAGATCAAAGGTATGTAGGAGGGATGTCCTAAAATGAACACTATAGATCTGACTCTCAGCCATGAGCCAAGTCAGCTTTTTCTTTGTGAAAGAAATAATATACTTGATTTTGAATATTACATTTTTTTAGAAAGCAACTGTACCTAGCTATAAATGGATAATGTGTGCTAATAGGAAATTATAACTGAATGTAAGGCATTGCTACACAGATTACACTTTGCAGTATCATTTGTCATTAATGCAGCTCTCTGTTTTCATGTAGTTCACCTGATAAGAGCAACGGCGAACTATAAAATCAATAAGCAGTAAACATTTTCAGTTTTTGCTTGGATTGAACAAACTTGTGTTGTGTTCTTGTCAGTTTACAAATTAAATGAGAAACTATGAATTTTATCAGTGAGTATTAAAACCACTTCCTGTCCAGACACTTTTACCCCCTTCCTGTCCAGGGCAATTTTCAGCTTTCAGTGCTATCACACTTTGAATGACAATTGCGTGGTCATGCAACACTGTACCCATATGAATTTTTTACCATTTTTTTGAGACAGATAAAGCTTTATTTTGGTGGTATTTATTCACCGCTGGGATTTTTATTTTTTTTGCTATGTAAATGAAAATGTCCAAAAATTGTGAAAAAAAGTGTTTTTCTTATAACATTTTGTAAATAAATAATCTTTCATCATAAATCTTGGCCAAAATGTATTTTGTTATATTTTTAGTTAAAAAAATAAGCCAAATTAGTTTATAACCAAAAATTATAATTTTTAAACTTTTTTTTTTTTACATGTTTATTTTTTTTTTATATTATTATTATTATTTTTTTTTTTTACATACTGTCACCCTAGCAGTACCGTGTCACCATGGTGACACTGTACTACTTGTGGGGAGTGATGAAGATTTTTTTTTTTTTTTTTTTTACAGTGATTGCTTTTATACCCATATAGGATGTAAAAGCAATCATTTCTCTTTCTCTCTGTCTGCATTCTTGCAGCCATTGAGAACTACTGAGTGAGCTGTGATTGGTCACAGCTTGTCATATGGTACAAGGTTGTTCTGAATAGCCTTGTACCATGTGATCTCTGTGATCATTCACAGATTTCACACGTAGTAAGCAATGATGTCACAAGTGACATCTTGCTTACTACTTTGCACGTGATCACTGATTGGCCAATCAGTGATTACATGATCGGGACCTCGTACAGAGGTCCTGTCCAACAATCGGTGTTTCACTCTGTCCGGAGGACACAGCGGGCACCGGATCGCGGTGCTGCGCACTCCCAGGGAGCGCGCACAGCTAGAATTGGCGGGTGCCATTTATGAACGGCAACCTGCCCCTGGAGCGCCACCGTCCTGCCGTTTATAAACAGCAGGCGGACAGCAAGTGGTTAATGATTTCAAAACCTTGTTTCTGCTTGTGGTTTTGGAACAGATACCTATGAGTAGCCATAGTTACTTATTGTATTTCTATACTTTGCTTCCTGCTTAGTATTGCAGACCATGTTTTATTTCTCTCAGTCTGTTAGTCACATCTGATGTTACTGACAGCAATAGGACTCCCTGTAAAGCAAATTCAGTGGTCAAAGTGACCATCTTAGATTCTAAAATAATGCATCAAAACGATTCCTGCACAAGAAATTGTTGTAATATTCACCTCTCCTATGGTACATGCCTCCTTCCTCCCCTCTGTTTCAGTGCTAAAGATTCTGTATGACTCTTTAACATTGTACACATCTGATAATATCAGATGCCTGTCCTGCATCATGCTCTGTGTGTGTGACTGGATATGGGAAATTCAATATTCCTGGAAGTCTCATATGCTGGACAGACTGGTAAAGGCTGCAGCACAGAGATGAAGTCAGAGACACTGGCCACAGGAAACATATGCTACCTTTTTTGTTGCAAGTCACTTCCTTTAGGCCTCCTGCATACTGAGCATTTTCTCAGCTTCTGAATGCCTTTCCTCTCAGCAGAAGAAAAGCTGCCTAAAAAAAATGTAGTAAAAGCCACATATTGCACATGCATTTGTGTGCATTCACACATAGTATGTGTGTCAATGCCAAGGGCGGACTGACAACTCATGGGGCCCCGGGGCAAAAGGGGATCATGGGGCCCCTGTGTCCTTGCCCAAACTCAAAAAAGCCTATGAAAAAGGTACCAGGGACATCTCATGGGGCCCCCTACTGACCCCAGGCCCTCAGGCAGTGCCCGAGTTTCCAAATGGTCAGTCCGCCCTGGTCAATGCATTAATACACGAACGTGCATAAACATGTCTAGTGCTTATACGCATTACACGTTTTTTTTCTGTCCAAACACTCCTCCTCTGAATGCACTGGTGATGTGGTTTTTTTTTTTGTTCTTCTAATGTGTCTGCAAAAATGGCCCAGTGTGCATGGACACATAGGCTAACATAGAGGAAAGAAAAAAGAACAAATGCATGTAAAAGTGGCATTTGGCTGCTTTTTTTTTTTTAAACACAAAAAAAGGTCCCTTAAGAACTGGGCAAGGTAACAAATGTATAGTTACATTCTTTTTGTGTGTGTGTGATCTTTTAAACTAGAGGTCTACGTTTGGAAGATTTCAGTTGTCATGTGGTTAAAAAACATGTTTTCTGTTTGTACGGTTTATTTTCTGGGGATTAGAAACGGCCCCTAGAAGTGCAGATTAGATGTAGTAGCATTGCATGAAATGTGTATAGGAAGTCCCAGACATCATGCTGTAAGCCCTGCATACTTGAGCACAGGCTGATCTGCTCTGAATCAAGCCTGTGTTAACAAATTTTGATTTGTATATGTGGGTTTCCCCATGTGTTTATATTCAGAGCAAGCTTTGTGTGTCATTACCAAACAATCGGCTAAGCCTTTTTTGATTTGAATGTAGAAATTGACCTAAACGCCATCTCAGAAAAGTAACAAAACAAGTATTTTCCTCTTTAATTTATTTTAGAAACTGTCTTAATAGTTTGATAGTCACACCAATGTTATTTAAAATCATCAGTCTTTGTCATGTTTACAAAATTCAGTAATTGACCCCACTATTTCTGATTCAGTTAGCAACACGGCTCCATGCACACTAGCATTTTTTAAGCTCCTAGAAGCTAAAGAGTGTTATCCTATGTGTCCATGCACACTATTTTAGGCTGGTTACATTTTTCAAGCTTCAGCATTTAGGAACAGAAAAAAATTGGTTTTGTTGAGTTTTTTAGAGCATTTTTTCCATGAGAAAAAAAAATGCTGAATGCTCCTAACAGCTTTTTTTTATAACTTAAAATTTTTTCTACATGACTGTAAAAACACTAATACAGTGCTAACGCTCCTAAATGCCACTACAAGCCGCCACAAAAACGCTGTTTTCAGCGTTTTTCATCCAGCTTTTTTTTCAAATGTTTTTTGAGCTTATAAAAAACCCTAGTGTGCATAGAGCCTTAAAAATTAGTCATTTAGCCGTGGTTCACACCGGTGTGGCTTGGCCTAAGATTTGACAGTTTCCGAAGTCGCACCTTATTGAAGGTAATGGAACCACTCAAACCTATTTGGACAGTAGTTCCTGCACAGTTTTTTGCAATCTCAGGTGCGACCTCTATAGACATCTGTGCATGAAGTTGTTCAGGTGTCTGCCAAGTCACACCCACATGTGAAGTCACACGATTCAAAGTCTGATCCAATGTGAACCAGATCTAAATCACTAATGATATATAGCAAACACAGCAACTGTGCTATCAGAACGTGCAGTAAATGTCCATTTATCTGAGCACTGTTCACAACATTCTGAGATGTCTTTACATGAAAGTATATTTTTTTTCTGAAGCCTGTGCTGTACAAATGTTGTCTGCTTGCTGTATAAAATATTACTTCGGTCAGATTGAACAACCTTCCAGGATAGGTTTTCCTCTAATGTGTGACAGTGAGCAACTTCGTAAGCTGGCCATAATACTGATAGATATTATTCCATTCAGCCTCTGGGCTGAACAAACAAATTCCAACCAATTCCTTTATAAATACTAAACAAAACAGATGGACGAACCTTCTGCTGTGACTTTTGTATTCTGACAACTGGTCCCGCCGGCTGTCAAAATACCCAAACAGCAGTATCTGATTGGTAAGTGCTCTTTAGCCAACAATTTTCCTGAAGGCCCCTTTGATGTTTTAATTAAAGGATGATGGGCAGGAGGTAGATTACAGGACAACCATCATGAACTGGCCGAAATTCACATAATATATGGCTGGCTTTATCATTTGACACTAATATTTCTGGTTTTTCAAGGGGTGCATCTGTTTTGGAATTTCCAATGTAAAATTATCAGATGTCCATAAAAAAAGAAGTTGTATTGCTGTGCTACAGCAATGCATTGATAAAAGCTGCAGCATTGATCGGGTAGTCTCTGTATGCATCTCAGGGTGACCCTGTTACCACAAGATCACTTATGATTGAAGCCTGGGTTGTAGACAAAGAATATCTATACTTTTGGTTGCCATGTGTCCTTAAATGCTGCTTCAGATTTTCCACACCTGAATACCTGCTCCTCCCACTACACATGCTGGGGTTCTACTTGCCAGCTCATGTGCAGAGGGGGAGCAGGTTTTGACACACCCTGAGATGTCAAATATCTGCAGCAGCCTGGCACCAACAAAGAGATGGTGTGTGAGAAGATGGAGCAGAGACTAGAGCAGTAAGACTTATTCAGCAGGTACACATAACAGAGTATTTGTTCTTGTTTCAGAACATTCCTGATGGAGTAATATTTTATGACCGTGCACAAAAACATCGCATGGGGTTTTTGTGGATCTGGACACTTGTTCTTACAGTTGCTACATTCAACCAAGAATTCAGAGTAGAAAAGGTGTGTTAAGCAGCATAATTCAATACAAACGAGTATTTAGCAAGGTGGACTAGTTGTATGCTGTGCACCATTGAAATTAATGCAGACAGCAGAATCTATAAGCACTGATGCTAGAAACTCATTTTATCATTTTGGAGGAAGAGAGCTGAACACTGAATGAGTGGAACTGGGGCTGGAGTTTTAGTACCTTCCATCTGCGGTTCCAAATTCTGTTCCTGGGTGTATAAAATGTTTCACGAAGGAAATTGCAATAATTGTGTGAGTTAAACAAAACCTAAATTTAATTTTCACAAAACCCTTACTTACATTGAGATAGTAAATTTTCTACACTTTCTTAACCAATTTATTACCAGTGTGATGATCTATCACTGTGAGGTGCCTCTGACAGTCTCCTTCTTTGATTGTTCCAATATTCAAAAAACAGAAATGGTGGGAGATGAAAATATAACTAAAATATCTGCTCGGTTCACAAATAAGTGTGACTTAATACACAATTTCAGACACTCAACATGACCCCATCCAGTACAAAACATTCTGTCCTGGATCATTTGTCAGGCTCTTTGATTATGATCCCCTTAATGTAATCAATGAACTCTTGTAAATTGGTTAGTGTAAACCTAAAACCAAAATGTAACATATTTCAGCTTACCAATCCTTAAATGTGGTGGCTGCATCAGTGTTCTTTTTTTGTGGCTTTTACCCCCCCTTGTTTTCCCATGGTGATCTGGCCAGTAACATACCTCCTGTATTAAACTGCCCCCATTCTGGATGAACATTATGAATGACTAGGCAAAGGCGGCAGAGTACACAGCAGCATTGTCAGTCTGGAGGGGGAGGGTAATGTTAAATGTACTATCAGATTTAAATACACTAACAAATTGAAGCAAAACTCTAGATAACACTTTATAATCATAGCAAACCGTTTTTTTTTCCTTTTGGGATAAAGGTTTTACATATATAAAACTAATCATTGTAAGCACCCCTGTCAGTGATAAATGGTTTGTTTCATTCCTGTAAACTGATTACTCTTCAGAGGGTGTTTGACAGGCGATGAGGAGGCATTATTATACCTTAAAACTTGCAACATGCTACAGCGGCATTGCAACCAGGTGAAAATAAAAGGGAGCCTAAAAAAGAAAACTGATGAAGCCATCACATCTAAGAATTGGTAAGCTTGCAGTATAATAAACATTTTCTTTTGGGGTTAATACCACTTTATTTATGATAAATGCATTTTAATCAGTTTTAATTTTTTTATGTTTCATAATGTTTTGGCAATGACGAGACAGCATTGGCAATGGTTTTGGTAGTACCATGGTCATCTGTACTAATGTTTTTCTTTTTTCCTTTCTTTCCCTATCTAGGTATTCCTAATCTCATTATTTTGGATCCCAAAGGAGAAGTCATTACACGACAGGGAAGAGTTGAGGTTCTTCATGATGTTGATTGTAAAGAATTCCCTTGGCACCCCAAACCTGTTGTAGAGTTAACAGAATTAAACGCAGTGCAGCTGAACGAGGGGCCGTGCCTTGTCCTTTTTGTAGGTATGGAAAAAGAAAGGTGGCATAACGATATTATGTCCTAAGTATATTAGAATGTCACTGCATATGAAGAATACTTGTTAGCAAAATCGAATATATATATATATATATATATATATATATATATATATATACATACATACATACATACATACACACACACACACTGGCCACTTTATTAGGTACACCTCGCTAGAGCCAAGAGAATATCAAAATATCCCCTACACCATTACACCACCACCAGCCTGAACCGTTGATACAAGACAGGATGGATTGATGCTTTCTTATTGTTTATGCCAAATTCTGACCCAACCATCTGAATGTGGCAGCAACCAGTCTGCCCATTTTCCTCTAACCTCTGACATTAACAAGACATTTTCATCCACACAACTGCCACTCTCTGGATATTTTCTCGTTTTCAGACAATTCTCTGTAAAGCCTAGAGATAGTTGTGCATGAAAATCCCAGTACATCAGTGTTTTTTTAAATATCAGACCAGCCCGTCTGGCACCAACAACCATGTCACATTGAAAGTCACTTAAATCCCCTTTCTTCCCCATTCTGATGTGTGAGCAAGTCATCTTTACCATGTCTAGATGCCTAAATGCATTGAGTTGCTGCCATGTAATTGTCTGATTACCAGTTTGTGCTACCAAGAAATAGAACAGGTGTACCTAATAAAATGGCCAGTGAGTGTATAATGTGTGCTACCATGTGGCTTCCATAAAATGTCTGTGCAATTAATTACATAAAAAAAAAGTGCTTTCATGCTGTTTTCAAAGACTCAACCATGTGCTATTATTCCAGTGATCCTCACACACAGAGAACTTACCAAATAAATATGACCACCCACTATAGGTAAGTCATAATACACTTTTAAGGGGATGACAACTTCCTGACATGCCTCTTGAGAATTTCAGGACTACAAAATGCTGTGTTGAGGCGGGCCAGGGAGTGATGTTATTCCACACACTACACCTGGGAAGTGACGTAGTACAACCAGGATGGAGTAATTAAATATAGTTATGGAGTTGCCCGAGAATTTTAAGTAATTGTACTTTACATGTGCATTCATCCTAGTGCTAGACCAGCACTTGGCCTGTAAGTAGATTATGTTGTTTTATTTTGAATAAAGCGTTTTAAAGTTTTTACAATATGGCGGTCTCCCTCTTTCATGTGTTATGGTTAATGTGGCTGGAATACAAGTGGAACATCTAACCTTAGGATGTGGTGGATGGTGCCATATAAAACCAAGCATAACAAGCATATTATGACTTACCTGTAGTGGGTGGTCATATTTATCTGGTGAGTTCTCTGTGCTGGTGGTGGAGAATCACTGAATAATAGCACGAGAGCACACAGCTGTGTCTTTGAAGACTGCACGGAAGCACTTTTTTGAATGTAATTAATTGCACAGACATTTTATGGTAGCCACGTGGTGGCATACAATATATATGATTTAGTGGACTTTATTTAAAAAAAAACTTTTTATTGTTATGTATTGCACACAGTGATGTACCATCTCTTCCAGGACCCCTTGTTCATCTCCTTGCTAAATATAGTTTTTTTGTGACTTTGGTTGTATGTTTGATTTATTGCTCTGCAGAATGGATAAATATATTTCTAAATATTTGAGGAGACCAATAATCCCGACCAAATCCACAATTCCTTGTTGGGCAATGCAGTCTCAAGCCTGCAACAAGCCTCCACCATGCTTCACTGTTGCCTGTAGACACACCATATGCTTGCAGAATTGTTAAAGCGCAGCTCCAAGAATTATCCTTATTGCCAACTTACAATTGATCCAACTTGGCACAGTGTCATTATCTATATCTTTTATCTGAAGGGCAACTGGGGATGCTGATATCTACTGTTGTAGTGTGCACTGCATACAGTGTTAACTTCGATCTTGTGCAGCTAAAGTGGAATTCATTTTTTAATGAATACAAGACCTTCTTTGGTTGGGCAAGAGTAGATATCGTCTACCCCTTCTCTCGACCCCTTCTTCTGTGAGAATACCTTATATTCATTGAAAATAATAAAAGGTGTTCTCTGAATGGCGGTGATGCAGAACAAGTGACCCCCTGTGTTGTGCAAAGGATAAGCTGCTGGAACAGAACCCAGAAGATTGCTACTATCACTGTATGTAGTACAGGCTACTACAGTGGTTTTCAGCATCTCTAATGGCCCACCGGATATCAGATATAAATGAAGGTAATATGGTGCAGCGCTAAAAGAGTGAAAATTAAAGACAGTCAAAAGTCAATGTAGCAATATCCGTGATTCCTTAAATAGGATGCAGACTTCCAAAGCTCTTGCGGCCTTAAATAATAGCAATGCGCACTCACCAGAAACGCATGGATTATGCGCATGTAGGAATAATCATTCCAGATGTCAGATCCTCCAACACTCGGATGGTAAGCATCCTTCTCACGGTGGATCCCTGAAGACTCAAAGCCAGATCCTGAGGTCCTCCTTAAGGTATACCAGGCACTTCACAATGGTGGTGGGACTCTCTCCACTAAGTGGTAATGGCACCTTCTCTGTGGGGGTAACAGCTCCAAAAGGAGCCCCAGAAAAACACACAGGTGCCAGAGATAGTGTAGTATGTTAAAGGAGATTTATTTGCCTTAGCATAACATATATAGGGTAGCATGCAAATCCAGACCCATACAGGTTAAATAAGGATAAGGTAGCAGTGACTGACCCTAGTAAAGATGTCCGCCGAGCCTCCTCGTGGCTACGGCGGTGCGAATGACGTCACGCTCTGTACAGCTCCTCCTTAGGCCTTTCGTGCCAAAAGCACATCATCAGAGGGGAGGCTGATATCAGATATGAATAATTAAATCATGCCATGCTGGACCAACATAAGTTGGCAATAAAGATAATTTTTGACTGTGTGCAAGTGTACCAGGAGAATTGATGCTGTTTTAAAGGCAAAGGATGGACACACCAAACATTGATTTGATTTTCTGTTTCTAGGTTGGTATTTTCCCACTGCAAAACTGGGCCAGTTCTGACATTTCTTACATACATGTAAACATCAGCTTTTTTTTTTTAACTAGAAAATTACTTAGAAGCCCCAAACAATATATATTATCTGAAAATAAAGTCCCTTGAGAATAAAATGGTGGGCGTTGTAATTGTTTTATGACACATGATATATGTGCAGCATTTTATTAAACGCAAATTATCAGGAAAAAAATACACTCTAACGAATTTTAGTGAACACAGACACAATATAGTACCCATTTTTTGGTAAAATATAAAAGATAATGTTACGCCAAGTAAATAGCTACCAAACATGCATACACCATGGAGTGGCAACAAACTACGGTACTTTAAACTATCCATATGGTATATTAAACTAGCCTATAAAAGGCACCAAGAGGTCTGGTGCTACAATTATTGTTCTCATTAATGTGTTTGTGGTGATACCTCATATGTGTGGTGTAATTGCTGTTTACATATGTCTGCAGGACCTAGGTGCACATGTGCTTTTACATATAAGCACTGAGGAACAGGGAGTGCTTTAACACATTTTTATTTTATAACTTTATTAAATTTTATTACACTGTACGTTTTATTTCTTTTTATCAACTTTATTGCTATCACAAGGGATGGTAACATGGGCTGTGACAGGTCCTCTTTATGGAGAAATCTGGGGTCTATTAGACCCCTGACCTCTTCTCTGCCCTGCGAAGCTGCCGGTCAAACTGAGATTGGTTTGACCGGCTGCTTTAAAGGCCGGTAACGGCTTGTAAACAATCCAAAACCAGAAGCCACAAGGATTTCTGACATCACATAGGTGGAAGAACCATGGAAGTTCCTCCCACTCTATCTAGTGCAACCAATGCGACTAGTCGCATTGCTCCCAGGCTCCCCAGTGGAAAGGGAGAGCCCAGGAAAGGAGGAGGGCAGGGTTGGGGGACCCTTCCAACCCCTGTAAAAGTGATTGAACAGCTGTATAGCTGCTTGTATCACTTTTAGTTCAACATTTGCTTGCTGAAAAGAATGGTACCGGGGTCATAGCTGTAGCTATGATCCTGCTATAACCACCTCAATATGAGACCATATACAGTTGTGTTCAAAATAATAGCAGTGTGTTGAAAAATGTGAATAAAGCTCAAAATCCTTCTGATAGCTTTTATTTCCATACACACAAATGCATTGGGAACACTACACATTCTACTCCAAATCAAAACATAAAGAAAAATAGATCAAATTTGTGTTGTTCCCCTGTAAAAAAAATTGAAGAAAAGTGAATATTAGACTGTTCAAAAAAAAATAGCAGTGTTTGTATTCTTCTTTACAAACTCAAACATTCACTATATAAACTGAAAAATGTTTGAAGATTTTGCTTTCCTTTGAATCACTTAATGAATATTTAGTTGTATAAGCACTGTTTCTGAGAACTGCTGTACATCTGTGTTGCATGGAGTCAACCAACTTCTGGCACCTGTGAATAGGTATTCCAGCCCAGGATGATTGGACTACATTCCACAGTTCTTCTCTATTTCTTGGTTTTGCCTCAGAAACTGCATTTTTGATGTCACCCCACAAGTTTTCTATTGGATTAAGATCCGGGGATTGGGCTGGCCACTCCATAATGTCAATCTTGTTGGTCTGGAACCAAGATGTTGCACGTTTACTGGTGTGTTTGGGGTCATTGTCTTGTTGGAACACCCATTTCAAGGGCATTTCCTCTTCAGCATAAGGCAGCATGACCTCTTCAAGTATTCTGATGTATTCAAACTGATCCATGATCCCTGGTATGCGATAAATAGGCCCAACACCGTAGTATGAGAAACATCCCCATATCATGATGCTTGCGCAACCATGCTTCACTGTCTTCACAGTGTACTGTGGCTTGAATTCAGTGTTTGGGGGTCGTCTGACAAACTGTCTCCGGCCACTAGACCCAAAAAAAACAATCTTACTTTCATCAGTCCACAAAATGTTGCGCCATTTCTCTTTAGGCCAGTCAATGTGCTCTTTGGCAAATTGTAACCTCTTCAGCACGTCTTTTTTTCAACAGTGGGACTTCTTGCAGATAGCTTGGCTTCACATAGGTGTCTTCCAATTGTAACAGTACTCACAGGTAACTTTAGACCTTCTTTGATCTTCCTGGAGCTGATTGTTGGCTGAGTCCTTGCCATTTTGGCTATTCTTCTATCCATTCGAATGGTAGTTTTTCGCTTTCTTCGACGTCTTTCAGGTTTTGGTTACCATTTTAAAGCATTTGCGATCATTTTAGCTGAGCAGCCTATCATTTTCTGCCCTTCTTTATATGTTTTCCCCTCTCCAATCAACTTTTTAATCAAGGTACGCTGTTCTTCTGAACAATGTCTGGAACGACCCATTTTCCTCAGTATTTCAGAGAGAAATGCACTGTAGCCAGCATGTACAACATTTGCTCTTCCTTCCTTAAATAAGGGCAATAATTGCCACCTGTTTTTCAAAGAATGAATGACCTCACTAATAGAACTCCACACTGCTATTATTTTGAACATGCCCCTTTCAATTAGTGATTCAATTACAGAGAATCAGCAGCATGCATGTCATGACTGTTGGGTCTGTTGGATTTCTATTACTCTACTACACCTGCTAGTAAATTATTTGCCATGTAGAAATATCATTTCTACCAAAAACAGTGATTGATCAGGTTAGTGATGTCTGACTGCTATTATTTTGAACACAACTGTATGTATGTACAGTGGCCACTTTTAATTTCATAATTTTTGAAAGTATCTTCTCTTTACAGTGTTTTTTTCTCATGTACCTAAAACATTTGCACAGTACTGTATGTATAGTAGATATAAATAAAACAACTGATAATTTATGTGTAAATGACACAAAGCAGCTGAGGAAGGTTTGACATCTGACCTTGTGTACATACAGAACCAGTTGTTAGGTGATAAGTAGTAATAGTATTTATTTAACCTACTGACACTCTTTCATAGCATTTACATTGTTTTCTAAATTGGCAAATAGCTCCACATTAGTATAACCATTTATAGGCAGTAGTGTCCAGGGTTTGCCTTAGTTAAGATGTTAGAAAAAGATAGGTGGAAATTAAATATTACATTTTAATTGTACAATGTAAGACACAGCTACCTTCTGGTGACTGGACATTGGCAAAAAAAATGCTAGTCTCCCACAGAGTGAACCATGTAATCCTGCCCGCTCTCTGAGAAACCAATTTAGTGTCCATAAGTGATGGCTCTCTGGACATATATTTTTCCTTTTTAAACCTTTTTGTTGTTTTTTCTGACACTTCTATCAAAATCAGACTGCTTACTGCCGTGACTATCCAGAAATTTCCAGATTAGTTACCCTTGGTGTGTACCTTGGGGACCATACACAGACCACACTGTGTGGCGCTGGCCTGAAATTTTGTGCACTGGATCCCGCAGTAGGCACACACTTTGGAATTTAGTGCATTTTGTGTATTTAGTCTCAGGATGCTGTACAGGTCTGGGGCTACGGTCCATTTCTATAGTTCTCAAACCTTGGAGACCCCTTTGGGTGTATGCCCACCGTAATGGGCCAAGTCTGGACCTAGTGGTGGATAAGGTAAGACAGGGTTTCCCTGTATGTTTATACTGGTTCCGGACGCAATCTGCAGGCCATAGCACATTATGTGGTTTTATAGACAAAGGAATTGAGTGTTATTTACTCTTGGTAAACTCTGCTATTTTATGTCTGTAATGTTTTTCAGAGTGAGCAGTTTAAAACTGTAGGGCCTTCTCCTCCTGTTCAGACTTAGGAGGAGGTGGTAACTCTGTAACGCACCTTCCCACCTTTTACACTGAGAGTGCATAGAACACATTGTTGTACTCATTCTACCATCTTCCACAGAGACACAGCTGCAGGAACACAGTCAGAACCCCAGCCAAACTGACCTCCATTCTGTGAATACCCCACCGGGGATCTCTTCACTTAGAAATGACGGATCCTATGCAAAAGAAAACTGGACAAAAAGGCTGAATAGCATGCATTTGGCAGACAGCCTACAGTAAACTCAGCTCAGGGTGATAGCTGTTCCCATGTCCCAAGGCAATGTCCTATTATGACACTGCTTCCAAAATCTGACTCTTGCTCTCAGACACACACCATATGGCTTGTTTGATAAAATCAGATTTCTCTACCACTATGTCGAATTCCTTTGAAAACTCTCTAGAACCTGCAATTTCCAGAGGCCAGAAACTCTACATGCCCTATTCAGGATTCAGAAGTGGAACCTGCTTTCTTGAGAATATTATGAAGGAAAGTATTGAAAGACCCTGATTTTGTAGCAAACACCACAGAGGATTTTCCTTTCCCATGCATTTCATGTACAAGCTACAGTTTTACACCAAATGCTTTCTACTATAGATACACTTATTGATGCAGTGCACACTAGTTTTTGCCTAACAGCAACTGACTCTACAGCCTAAACAAAAAAAAGACTTTTCCAATACATACACAAATTGATTGTGCACTTTGTGAGGACTGTTTAAATCACTCCTAAACCTTTTGCCTAAATGTATCCTGTGGAAAAATAATTTAAGAAGAAATGGGCTGTTCCAGTAGTGGATCTTGCTATTTCAGTTCTCAATAAGCACCCTATTGTTGCTATTGAGGATGTTCCCTCCTTTAAGGATTTTGTTGATAGGCATCTGGCCTTCTTTGCCTCTGCAGGTCCTGCACCAGCTATTGCTTCTATGACCATTTGCCAGACTAATGCTAACTGGACAGGAGATATGGATAGAGAACATGAAATGATCTTTAAGATTCCTGGTCATTTAGAACATTTACAGCTGACATCCTCAGCATTGTTGTTTTGTGTTGATGCTCTAGAGATTGTGATCTACCGAATGTCCCTCATCTCTATGCTTATGCACATGACTTTGTGGCTGAAAACATGCTTTGCTGAACCTGCTTGTAAAATGTGTCTTCTACGCATGTCTTTAATGGTGAACAACTATTTGTGGAATCCCTTGATAAATTCATCAAGGAAGTCATGAGGGGAAAGGTGCTTTTACAAAAAGAAGTTTGTCTTCTAGTCCTATGCCTCCTATGGGCCCGTGGTGTATTTTGGTTTTGTGCTGCCCTAGGCAAGACTAAAGTTGGATGTCCCCCCCCCCCCTCATCTATATTTGTCCCACCCCCTCCTGTTTAAGATTCGCCCCTTCCTCTTTAGGTTCCACCTCTTCCTATTAGAGCTCCAACTCAGGAGTTGGTCAGAGACTGGATGTGATACAGGAGATGGACAGAAACTGCAGACAGGATACGGGAGAAGGTCAAAACCCAGCCGAGACCGCAAGTGTTCACAAAAGTGCTTGCCCTGCTTCTGGCTTTTCTGCAGACTCATGTCAACAGGTCTGGCTGACCTCTCACTAAAGGACACCTCGACCAGAATGTTCCTTCCCTCAAGGAAAGGTTGCTTCCCCAAGGTCCCACATCAGAACACTTAGGTCAAGATGGTACCTCACAATTCCACTGTGCATGAGGGTTCTGGGCTTGTTGGTAGCCTCCTTCGAGGCAGTTCCTTTTGCCCAATTTCACTCGAAATCTCTTCAATCCAACATACTCACATTGTGAGTCAAACTTGTTCTCCCTGACATAGTGGATCTCCAGTTTTGATGTGGAGTTGGGAAAGTCTTTTCTTTACATGTCCAGGAAAGTGGTGACAATTGGGGGTTTATTTACTAAAGCTGGAGAGTCCAAAATCAGACTCCCTTCTGCATAGAAACCAATCAGCTTCTAACCTCAGCTTGTTCAATGAAGCTTTGGCAATGAAACCTGGAAGCTGATTGGTTTCTATGCAGAAGGGAGTCTGATTTTGGACTCTCCAGCTTTAGTAAATAAACCCCTTGATGTCACCTTTAAAGGCTGGGACGGAGTTTACAGCTCTTTGTACAGGGGATTATCAGAATTCAAAACATCTGTGATCTTGAGGGATTATTAGTTCTTGAGGGATTATTAGTTCAGTGGTAGATGTGTTTTTTAGTGATATCACGTCAGTTCGAACCTAGGTTCAGGGCTTGCCAGCCCATGTTTATTAACTACTTGTCCGGAGGATTTACCTCCATTTCTGACCAGGTAATTTTTTGCGATACGGCGCTGTGTTACTTTAACTGACAATTGCGAGATCATGCAACATTGTACATAAATGAAATTTATGTCCTTTTTCCCCACAAATAGAACTTTCTTTCAGTGGTATTTGATCACATGTGTGTCTTTTTATTTTTTGTGCTATAAACAAAAAAAGACTAACAATTTTGAAAAAAAAAAATATATTTTTGGCTTTTTGCTATAAAACATCAAATTAAAAAAATTAAATTTCTTCATAAGTTTAGGTCAAAATGTATTCTGCTAAATGTCTTTGCTAAAAAAAAAAATCCCAATACGTGTAAATTAATTTGTTTACGTGAAAGTTATCGTATCTACAAATGGTGGTATATATACTGGAATTTTTTTTTTTACTAGTAATGACCGCGATCAGCGACTTATTGCGGTACTGCAGGACTGCGGTGGGCATTCTGACACTGGATGGGAACTAACTAACTGCCCCTGACATCCCCAGTGGCACTAATACAGTAATCAGTGCTAATAAAAAGCACTGTCACTATACTAATGAGACTGGGCAAAAAGTTGTTAACATCTGGGGCAATCAAAGGGTTAATCGTGCGCTTTTGTGTTTTACATAGTGTGGTGTGTGTGATTTTCTAGGGAGACAAGCTGCTTTGTATTGCTCTGCTGTGCAGAGCAATACAAAGCAGCCTGTTCGTGCTGATAGCAGAGAAATATGTGTTGTTTACATACAGACCTCTCCCCTGTCAGCTCTGCTGATGATCACTGAGTCCTGGATGAAAATCGGCAACCGGGACCCGGTGATTGACATGCCGAGGAGCCAATAGCGGCGTGGGCAGGGACCTTTGTGCATCCCTGCTGCCCTGTAGCAGTGCGTCTGCTATAGGGCGGTTAGGAAGCAGTTAAACAAATGAAAGTAAAGTCCACAAAACAGCTGCCCATGCAGGGGATTTTCACCAGCAAAGCAAACAGAAAATGCCAAACCACTTTCTGTTCAGCAGGATCACTGCTCTTTCTACTGTTCCCTTTGATTGTCTTACCCAGTTCTCTTGGCTCACTTAGCCTTAGTTACAGCCCTTCACTGCATGGGCCCACTTCCTGGCCTCTCAACATGAGAACCTCCAGGCATCCTGGGCTCGCTCACTCCTCTAAGACTTAGACTCCCTCAGTCCCCTGGACTCGACTGCCTTCACTCTCCGTCCTTCAGACTCGCTTAGCTGTCCCAACTCTCTCAGTCCTGTGGGTAAGGAATCCATCCTCCAAAATGTGCTGTCTCCTGAGCACCTCTCCTTATGGGAGTATGCCTGTCTTTTGGGCAGAGAACACACATGTCTCCTAATGGAGCCCTGCCCTATCACCAGATCCTTGCTGATAAAGAGTGTGCACAGCTGCATACTCACACAGCATGCAGATCTCCAATAAGACCTGGACACCGGATTTAAAGCTTCGTTCCACCCAAGACTCTTTGAAGCCTTCAGATTCTGGACCTTGATTCAGGATTACAAAACCCAGAGAAAACTGAATACGGTTTTCTGAGTTCAGTACAGAAAATCTGGAGCCCCTCACTCTGCATTAGCGAGAACCTGGTGTAAATTTTGCCTACTATTACCCAGTTGCAAGGCCTAGCACTATCACACTTCCCATCAACATTCTGGAACTGAGAGCTATCAGATTGTCTCTACAACTCTGGACCTGTCTTTTACAAGGTCACTCAGTCAGCGCACAGTCGGATAATGCCACGGCAGTGGCTTACATAAACCATTAGGGAGCACCAGAAGTCAGGTTGCCTAAAATAAGTTAGTCTAATACTCTCCTGGACAGTATCTCACATTCCAGCTCCCTTGGCCATCTACTTCCCTGGAGTAGACAGTTAGCAGGTGGACTTCCTAAGCCATCAAGGACTAGACCTGAGGGATTGGTCTCTGCACCCAGAGCTATATTAAAATCTCTTGTCAAAATTATGGAAAACAAGATGTGGACATTTTGGCCTCCAGGTTCAAGGCCACAGGCTGAGCAAATTTGTGGCCAAGTCCAGGGATCTTCTGGCATTGGATACTCTGGTGATTCCTTGGACCAGTTCAAGTTAAGTATATGTCCCCCGTTGACTGCTGAGATAGAAAAGGAAAAGGTTCCATTGATTCTCATTGCACCAAATTGGCCCAGAAAAATATGGTTCACAGACATACTCAGACTTCTGGCAGACAAGCCTTAACCTCGTCCAAACAAACCAAACTTACTAGTCCAAAGCCATCTAATCTTTCTTGCTTCTCAGTCACTGGCTTTAAAAGCATGATTGTTGAAGTCAAAGTCCTAAACGATAGGGCTATTTCTGACTCTGCTTTTTCCACCTTACTCACAGCAAGAAAATCCAATTCTTCCAAAATTTACCATCACACATGGAAGGCTTACTTTGCCCGATGTGAGGACAGGAAGTCAAGCCCCAGGAAATGTGGCCTTTCTTTATTCTGGCCCTTAGTACCCTCAAGGTTTCTGTTTTATCCATCTTATTCAAAAAGCCTCTTGTCTCATCCCTTATAAAGTTCTTTTTTCAGGGAGTTGTGCATATAGTCCCTCACTTTGACCTCCTGTTTAACCTTGGGATCTCAGCTTGGTGCTCTCTATATTTCAAAGACCTCCCTTTGAAACAATTAGGTATTCCATTGGAAGATCTCACTTGTAAGGTTTCCTATTTGGTAGTCATTACATAAGTTAGGCATGTTTTCAGCTTTTTATTGTAAAGAACTCTCTTGTTTTGTACAAGGAGAAAGTGTTTTTGACACCAAAACCATCCTTCCTACCCAGGGTGGTCTCCTCTTTTCACCTCTGTGAAGACACTGTTCTTTCTTCCCTCTGACCTGCCCTAAAAACATGACAAGGAAATTTTTCTACATTACCTGGATGCGGTCAGGGATATCAGAGTCTACCTTAAAGTACCTTTTTATCCTACCTATGTGCATACCTGGAAGGCATATTGCTTTTAGCTCCGCCATTTTCAGGTGGATCAGGCAACTTTCTCCAGTGCCTACACCTTTAGGGATAGAGTTCCTCCTTTCCTATTGGAGTCAATTCCACCAGGGCTGTTGGTGTATCTTTGCACTTTTCAGCATCATGATCGCTTCCCAGATTTGAAAAGGCGCCACTTGGTCCTTTGTTCACATGCTCTCAAAGTTCTACAAGGTGGATGTTCAGGCCTTGGCCGATGCGAGCTTTAGTTTCAAGGTGCTTGAATTTGTTAGGGTTCTTAACCCTTTTTTTTCCCTTGTGGGCCTGTTGGCAGTTCTGTTGTTATGTTAAGCATGTTCCATGGATGTCTATGAACACAAGTCCTGCAGTATAGATAAAATATCCTGCAATTAGGATAAGAGGAAATTTGAATTGCCTGTTAATTCCTTATATTGGAGTACAGGACACAGACCCATCCCCTTTGTGTCTTGATTACTCCTTATTGCTTGCTTAAAAAAAACTGATACGCATAATAATGTTAAGGACTGTAATGTTATTGTAAAGAAAACAGCATCTTTTGGCACAAGACTTCCTGATTTGCTTTTACTTGTTTAATTACGAGTAGGGATTGAACAGAGACAACCATGAACTTACATTCCAATTGATATCCCATTTCATGAACGTTTATGTGAACTGACAAGCAGTGCATCACTAGTGCATGGAGCTTTCAGATTGGAAGTGAATACAGAGCTCAGTAGGTCTCAGTGACAGAGCATGTCAATGACACGTAGACAGCTGTATTGCAAAATTGCTTTTGGTATGCTGCAGGCATCCTCAAACTCTGAAACTGTCCCTGAACAAAGCTTACTGTCAAAGATTCTGTATGACATTAATCTGATTTTGGAGGTTAAACCATAGTAAACATCTCACACTGCCAGTGTCCCAGCAGAGCGCTTTGTAAAGGCGGCTTCCTCCTCTGTTGTTTGTTATCCATAATGACACTAGTTTCTAGAGTAACAGGGCAAGGGGGTGTTATAATGTGCTGCCTTTGTTATGGGCAGGTTATTAATTCATGGGAAGCAGCGGGTGTTTAGCCTGGGAAGGGAAATGTTTCACTTGTTTCCTGTTTCCCTGCTGATTGTGAGATCTAGCACTAGAAAGTACTATTGAATGTTATACTAAAGTTTCCATTTTCATATGAGGTCAGTTTTCCAGTTTGTCTCTTTGTCAAAATCACTACAATGTAATACCATAATGCACATTTTTACAAACTTTGTTCATAGTGTATTCAAAGGGATATATAAGGGTTCATTAACACTTATGCTTGTGCATTAATACACAAGCTGTAATGTGAACACACAGATGTGAATGGACCATTATGCAACTTAATTATTGCTTGGATTCTTGCATTTTCTGATTTTGAGTTTTACATTGAATATCTGAAAAATATGCAACACGTGGTTACTCATTGCATTTTAATGCCCATTTCATTATCAAATATAAATTCAGTTCACAAATAAACATTTGTAAAAACTACAGTATATTTAAAATTATATATATGCATTGCTAGATTCATTTTTGTATGTCTGCCTGGAGTTCTGCTTTATAAAAAGTTACTTGCACAGATCTTTTGACTGCCTTGTCATTCTTTTAGACTCTGAGGATGAAGGTGAGTCAGAAGCAGCTAAAGAACTTGTTCGACCCATAGCCGAGAAAATTATAGCACAGTATAAAGCCAAAGATGAGGAAGCACCACTACTGTTTTTTGTAGCCGGAGAGGTGAGTGGGGAGAAAAATAAATGTATTCACAGTCAAAGTATATTGTTGGTGTTTGTTAAATGTTCTGTTTATATAATATAAGAAATTCTAGATTATTTTATTCTTAAAGGTGCATTGCAGTCAAATTTAAACCTGACAGCATATGGGATTATATTGTATGTGCATTTAACAGTTTGTGCATGTTATATACCAATAGATACTCCTTGTGTTGACATCCAAAAGCCCCAAGATATATGTCAGGCACAACCACTTTAGATGTAAAGTTAGCAGACTCAGATCTGTTACTCAAGTAGCATTTTAAAATATTACCCTTCACTGACAGCTACATAAACGGTTATGTAGTAAGGGGAAGTGCAAAGTAGCTAAGTCTGCACAGATAGTAATTAGAAAACTCATACAAATGAGCGCAGAGAGGCCACTCCAGGTGGAAACATGTGAACAGTTAATCATGAGCTCACCACTGCTGCCTTGTTAATCATATGCATGATGAAGAGAACTGGAAAAAAAGGCGCTGTGGAAAATGCTCTCAGACAAGCACCTTAGTGGAGGTGCATCTTTATTGGGTGAGATAAAGTAGCAAGTATAATAAAATTAACCAGCCTGAAGTGGACAGTGTGATTCCAATGGACGGCCCGTCCGCTCTGAGGGGAGCTGAGATCAAAGAATGCTCCTGTCGGCTTCAAATCACGTGGTGTCAGCGTACCAGCGTCCTGGGTGGTGTCACCATGGCAAACGAAGGCAGTGTCCGGCGTTGGCTTCAGCTGGGAGCATATGTGGGGTTACCAAGACGACATGTTTCGCGCAGTTGCGCTTTGTCAAGTCTCTGGTAACCATGGCCGGCGGCCATTATATAGAAGACCATTAAAGGGAAGGCTGGCTGAGTGTAATTAGCAGGGGATGGGGTGTCAATCAGAGCGGAAGGCTCACGCTGGGCTCACGCTGGTACGCTGACACCACGTGATTTGAAGCCGACAGGAGCATTCTTTGATCTCAGCTCCCCTCAGAGCGGACGGGCCGTCCATTGGAATCACACTGTCCACTTCAGGCTGGTTAATTTTATTATACTTGCTACTTTATCTCACCCAATAAAGATGCACCTCCACTAAGGTGCTTGTCTGAGAGCATTTTCCACAGCACAGATAGTAATTAGCCATCTCCAAAAGGGGAGAGGGCTATGACATGCGAAGAGGAAGGGGTCTGTGCTAGGCAATTGACTCTTCCTAAACAAGTCAGATTTTTTAGCAAGTTTAAATGCACATTGCAAATGTACACACATGGTTTATGGAAAGGAAAACACTGAATGTAAGTATTTTCCTATGTTTTTGCCTGCATTTTTTTAGATTGGTGACAGGTTCTCCTTAATTTCTTCATTCTGACTTTGCTGAAATGCATCAGTCCACCACAGTACTGTTAGTACTAAAGAAAGATGCTCACAGCTACCTGTCAGATTCAGTCGTGCCTTGGAAATTCAAATGCAGTTGATAGTGCAGAAAACAGAATGATGATACAGGTTCTGGAAATGAAACTACTAGTGCCTCAGTGAGGTACTCTGTGGATTCTTGATAGCTTTTTTTTTCGTGCAAAAAAGTTAGCAGATTCTTATTGACTAAATGAGAACATAAATTGTCAAAATCACCCAAAATCATACATTTGATTGTCAAATTTGTAATTTTGGTATGATGTTGATTTCAGAATTTTAAAAATCCCTAAACGTCTTGGGTATACCATGACATTTTTTGTAGTGCTTTTTTTGTTTTTTTTTCTATGCTATGAGTGATATTAATGCAGTATTAAACCTAAAAGCAAATATTTATTATATTGCAGTTTACCAAATCTTAGATAAGATGGCTTCATTAGTGTTCTTTTTTAGTCTTTCCTTCTTTTATTTTCATTTGGTGATCCAGCCAGTAAGTCTGTTGTTTTTTTAAAAGAACAAGCTCTCTTGCAAATGTAGTGGTTAGGGGGATGAGATAAATTATTCACCGCTGACTGGTTCTTACAATGATCAGCTTTTATTTATGTAAAACTTTTATTCCAAAATAAAATAAATTGGTTTGCTGTAACTGCTTGTGTAACTGCAGTGTTGTAGTGGAGGCATTCTAATACAGAAAGTGTATTACTGGTCAGATCACCATGTAAAAACAGAGGGAAAATTGCCTAAGAAAAGAAAAGTAATGCATTCATTACATCCAATGATTGCAATCTATTACAATTTTAGTTTTGGTTTTACCGCTTTAATGTAATCAGACGAGTGCACTAAAATACTTCCACTGTGGAGAGAATAGATAAGGGTACCTATAGACATAAATTGGTCACTTTATACACTTTATAAAGTCAAATATGGCAAGTTCAGGTGACAAGCTCAAGTCTGACAATATCTCAGACCCTTCTGGGCATCAATTTGTAGGCAGACTAGTTGATTTGGCTAGTGTGAATATTTTTCAGTTGCTTTTCTTCCCTAGCAGATAGCTGGTTCTTGCACCATCTGCAGCCTTTCCTTCTACTTCTCCTCCATTGACCCAAATTTGTTGGTTCAGTATTGTGGAGCTAAAAAAATGTGTTCTGCAGCTGTTGTTGAACTGTGTGCTCTAGACTCTTCAGACTGTAATCAGTCTATAAATGCAGTAAAGCATGCTTGTTATGCTCACTGTGGAACCTAAGGGGTTAATCCTCCGCATTGTGTAAAATGGCTGTTTGATCCTGTCTTCTCTGATCCTCCCCTTCTAGGAGTCACTCTGCACATGCTTAATTTAGTGTGTATTGCTAGAGTTTTTTCTTTGGGAGGGTGCATGTGATCAGCACAGGGCCAAGCAGCGTTGTCCAGACAGAGGATCAAGGGTCATGTAGCCTCATAGGACAGTCAGAGCAGAATGAAATATCCTCCAAGTTTTAACCACTTCTCAGCTGGATAGTCAGTCTAGAAGTCACAAGACTGCTGTTTACTGCTGATGAGAAAAGGTATTTAGTAGTTTATATTTACTAAAATAATTGCATTTCCATGTTGTGTGTTTTGTAGGAGACCAGATATAGTGAATACAGGTTTCTTGTTTTAGTAACACTTTAAGAGTGGCCTTCTAGGTCTGATTGTGGTTAGATATGCATGAGCAATTCTACAGGCACCAAGCATTCCCTGATATTGTACTGCTATTACAGTATTCCTTTATAGTGGGCTCACTTTGGTGTTGATTTACTAAAGGCAAATATACTGTGCACTTTGCAAGTGCAGGTGCTCCAGAGCTTAATAAATGAGGTAAAACTTCACTTTGCAAAGAATACCCAATCACATGCGAGGAAAATTAAAATAACAGCATTTTTGCAAGTTCACAGTCTATTTGCCTTTAGTAAATCAACCTCTTTGTGTCTGCCCAGAGCCCTTTTCTGTCTTAAACCTTCCCTGTCATATAAAAACATATTTTGAGGTGTGTTTAGCAAACATAAACTTTCTGTACATTTTTTTTTTTTGGTCCATGTCATAATTTATTATGTGTACATTTGAATGCCTTACCTTGGGCCCGTTGTGAATAGCCAGGGATAGATCATGTGCCAAGTGTATGCTTGCCAATTATCTTTTGGTTTTCAGTGTCCACATGTGTAAAAGACTGGTGTTGGAACATAATATTCCTCTTTAGTTTCCTAAAAATATATATGTTATTTGCTAGTGTATATTTCTGAATATAAAAAATATGGAACTGCAAAAAAGCTTAAATCAGAAATGAAAGCTAGAGTGCAAAATAATGGTGTCACCCTTTTGATAATGCAGTGGGATTGGGTGTGTAAATCACAGGACTAGCAGAACAAAATTACAAATAATTTGGCATTTACAACCATCCATGAGCCTTCATGTATTTTAACTGTTTGGCCCTTTGTCTAGAGTGCAACTTTACTTTGAAATAACTCTTTGTACAAAGGTAAAAACATCTGGGTCATTGTTGATTTGTAAGAACTCTCAGTGTTTCATAGTTAGGGTTACTAACAAAGCAAGTACCACCCGCTCTCTAGCTCCCTTGTCACCTTCTCCCATGCTTGCCTCCAGGACTTATCCAGAGCCCTTCCATCCTCTGGAACTTCCTTCCCCAATGTATCCAACTATCTCCTACTCTGTCAAAATAGACAATCCCTAAAAACCTATATCTTTAGAGAGGCCTATCCTGCCCCCACTTAGCAACTGTACATGTATTTTCTCAGCCCATCCCCCACAGTTATTACCTTTTTGTATCAGTTGACCCTCCCTCTTAGATCGTAAGCTATAATGAGCAGGGCCCTCTGATTCCTCCTGTATTAATTTGTATTTTAATTGTACTGTCTGCCCTTATGCTGTAAAGCACTGCGTAAACTGTTGGTGCTATATAAATCCTGTATAATAATATTAATACCAAGAGGTATTTAAAAATAAAAATGCTTAAGTGATGAGGGCATTTTATTAGGCTTCATGTCTCCTGTGTACTAATCCTGTGATCAATCACTTGTGCTCTGGGAAGAGATACATTTGGTTTAAACAATTTAAAATTCTGGGTGTGGAGAGGAAATTGAAAGCTGAATAATACAGGGTGCAGGGATTCAGACCTGAATCTGGTATCATCTTATTGGGGGAGCTGACAGACCACAGGGGATTCCTCATTTTTCCTGTGACTTAAAACACTATAAAATAGGCTAGAAATGAAACACAGTCAGGTCCATAAATATTGGGACATCGACACAATTCTAACATTTTTGGCTCTATACACCACCACAATGGATTTAAAATGAAACAAACAAGATGTGCTTTAACTGCAGACTGTCAACTTTAATTTGAGGGTATTTACATCCAAATCAGGTGAACGGTGTAGGAATTACAACAGTTTGCATATGTGCCTCCCACTTGTTAAGGGACCAAAAGTAATGGGACAATTGGCTTCTCAGCTGTTCCATGGCCAGGTCTGTGTTATTCCCTCATTATCCCAATTACAATGAGCAGATAAAAGGTCCAGAGTTCATTTCAAGTGTGCTATTTGCATTTGTAATCTGTTGCTGTCAACTCTCAAGATGAGATCCAAAGAGCTGTCACTGTCAGTGAAGCAAGCCATCATTAGGCTGAAAAAACAAAACAAACCCATCAGAGAGATAGCAAAAACATTAGGCGTGGCCAAAACAACTGTTTGGAACATTCTTAAAAAGAAGGAACGCACCAGTGAGCTTTTTACACAAGCTTCTTCAATGCTCACAATTGGGTTATTCAGATGAATGAACATGGCAAAAAAAGCTGCTGAGACATCCTCCATATAACCGCTCCAACTCCCAGACAGTGTCCTTATATGACGGACCTCTTCTGTCCACTGAGAGAAACTCACCTGCTTTATGGAAGACTTTCCTTCTACTGTGATTCTTCTATGAAGGTAGAACTGCTGCATATAGTGGTGTGTTTTGTTTTGCTGCCCTAGACAACACAATAATCACAGTGATCGGGTGCATCCCCCACCCCCCCCAGATAAAAATATTTTAAAAAAGAGGGAGTGAGAGAGAGATGACCCAGGTTGCAGAACAGGAGCGGCATGTCCATCCTTCCACCTACTGCTTGAACACAAGGCTGCCACACATCTTACCTTTCAGAAGTACTGACATCCCAGACTTTTGTACTGTTATGAAGTGGACTATTTAATCACTTTCAGGTGCAGGCGGAGTATTGTCCTACACCACATTTCCTAACAACTAAGTCACTGCCTCTTCTTTATCAATCCGCCGTGCAGGCTGGGGCTTTATTTTAATTGTCTGGAAATGTAGTGCAGGACATTACTCACCCGAAAGTGATTGAAAAGTCCACTTGGCTGGGGAAAGGTTTTTTTTTTTTTTTTTTTGCAACATAGTGCCCAGGGTCCCCTCTTTGCCTCCATCCCCCCACTGCTAATTTTGCCAGCCAGTACTAAAGGACCTGGAGGGGAGCAAGAGCCACTTTGAACCGCACAGCATCTGAAGCAGCCAGGGGGGGCTTTTGGATTGGTTGACTTCTTGGCAGAGCCCTAGGAAACTGCCCCAGGCTCTGCTGCATTAAAGAAGTGGGGCTTGCTCCCTAATGTTTTCAGCACTGGATCCTGCTGTGGGCACTCCCCTTGGTGGGCTGTACAATGCATGAAGTGCAGGTTGTTCTACTGGTCCAGAGCCACAGTCTGCCTGGCACAGTGCCCAGTTACTGAACACCCCTTTGGGAGTATTTCATTCATGGAGGGTGTAGTATATTGTAATATTATCTCACAGAAGTGAGTACACCCCTCACATTTTTGTAAATATTTTATTATATCTTTTCATGTGACAACACTGAAGAAATGACACTTTTCTACAATGTAAAATAGTGAGTGTACAGCTTGTATAATAGTGTAAATTTGCTGTCCCCTCAAAATAACTCAACAAAGAGCCATTAATGTCTAAACCGCTATCAACAAAAGTGAGTACACCCCTAAGTGAAAATGTCCAAATTGGGCCCAAAGTGTCAATATTTTTTGTGGCCACCATTATTTTCCAGTATTGCCTTAACCCTCTTGGGCATGGAGTTCACCAGAGCTTCACAGGTTGCCACTGGAGTTCTCTTCCACTCCTCAATGAGGACATCAGGGAGCTAGTGGATGTTAGAGACCTTGCGCTCCTCCACCTTCCATTTGAGGATGCGCCACAAATGCTCCATAGAGTTTAGGTCTGGAGACATGCTTGGCCAGTCCATCACCTTTACCCTCAGCTTCTTTAGCAAGGCAGTGGTCGTCTTGGAGGTGTGTTTGGGGTCGTTATCTTGTTGGAATACTGCGCTGTAGTCCAGTTTCCGAAGGGAGGGGATCATGCTCTGCTTCAGTATGTCACAGTACATGTTGGCATTCATGGTTCCCTCAATGAACTGTAGCTGCCCAGTGCCGGCAGCACTCATGCAGCTCCCGGACCATGACACTCCCACCACCATGCTTAACTGTAGGCAAGACACACTTGTCTTTGTACTCCTCACCTGGTTGCCACCACACATGCTTGACACCACCTGAACCAAATCAGTTTATCTTGGTCTCATCAGACCACAGGACATGGTTCCAGTAATCTATGTCCTTAGTCTGCTTGTCTTCAGCAAACTGTTTGCGGGCTTTCTTGTGCATCATCTTTAGAAGAGGCTTCCTTCTGGGACGACAGCCATGCAGACCAATTTGATGCAGTGTGCGCCGTATGGTCTGAGCACTGGCAGGCTGACCCCCCACCCCTTCAACCTCTGCAGCAATGCTGGCAACTCTCATATGTCTATTTCCCAAAGACAACCTCTGGATATGACGCTGAGCACGTGCACTCAACCTCTTTGGTCAACCATTGCGAGGCCTGTTCTGAGTGGAACCTGTCCTGTTAAACTGCTGTATGGTCTTGGCCACTATGCTGCAGCTCAGTTTCAGGGTCTTGGCAATCTTCTTATAGGCTCGGCCATCTTTATGTAGAGCAACAATTCTTTTTTTTTTTTCAGATCCTCGGAGAGGAGGGCGCCTGTGGTTGCATTGTTACATTTCTCTATTTTCTTCAGTGGCACTTCACTGTGCCTGTGCGGCCAAGTACTATGGCACATACATGTCCAGTGGCATGTAATGTATCTGTGTTTTTGAGGCAGCTTCTGCAGACCAGACCTATACACATCTCCTGCTCATTTGGGCACAGTGATTAGTGGTGGCACTTCATATGCCTGGATTTCGACAAGTACATGTACCAAGACACCCCCTTCCACTCACCTCTGCCGAGGATCATGAGTACCTGTTGGGGAAGATGTAACAGACTTGGCCCCTTTCACAAGTGAAAGGGGCCTGATGGGCTGAGTAGCCCAGACTCAGCCTTTAGGTGTTGGGGTGTTAGTACATTGGCCTTGGTACCCTATTCTCTGATGGCTGTCTCCATTCTGACTCCCTGCCTTCTTCAGGTAACTCAGCCATCCACGCCAACCTCCTCCTTTCTTTCTAGGTAGGAATTTTCTGTCACAATATCAAGAGTTCTTGGGCAGGATTTCTGGCCTAGACTATGGACAGTAGGGGGTCACAACCATGCCCTTCCAACCTCTCCTTCAAATTCAGTCGATGAGGTGTTTGAGGAGGAGGCGGATATTTCAAGAAAGGATCCCTCACTCTCATGGGGCATTGGATCACCAGTACACCCCTAGTACAGAAATTTTTCCCAAACTGATCTTCTTGTAGATGCTGTGCACTCTTGCTTAGTGGGCCCAGATTTGGGTCTGGTCTCACCTTAAAAAGATATTCTCTCATCCTAATCATTTCACCCAACAGTATCCCTTTGAAGAATGCTTTCTGGACAAATGTCCTGTTACCTGTGGTGGAACCTGTCATTTCCTGCCTTAAGACCTCTGTGGAGGCTAATCATGTGTTTAAAGACCTGGTAGATAAGAGGTTAAAGACAGTCTTTAAACCCCTCTGAACCTTTATGGGTTCAGGGTTTTGTTCCCAAGGGAATTTTGCACTCTGTCTCTGCCCCACTTAATGCTCTAAAACATGCTTCCTTTTACATCATGATGGGCAGGTCTCTTAAATGCTGTGTAGCAGTGTATGTCACAGGGAATTATCTCCCAGTTCTTACAGCAGAATGATTTTAAGGGTTCTACTTTAACCATTTTATGGTTCCAAAGGCCATTGACTAAGTCTGTCACATTTTGGGTCTAAAAATTCTCAACTTAGTTCTACAGGTGCAAATATTTTGCATAGAAAATGCCAAGTCGGTCATTGCCTCCCTTTTTTTGGCTTCCATAGACATCCATTTGGGCTGTCTACAGCCCCTCAAGTTTTCAAAAAGGTGCTTACCTCCAGTGTTCACATTTTGTGTGAATCCTTAATCTGAGGATGTCATTGCTGGACTTTTCCTACAGACATAGCCCTGGCCAGGACAATTTCTGTCTCTTCAGTCTTAAGGAAACCCTTGGTTCATGCCTGCATGAGGGTCTTTTGTCTCATGGTTGCCTTCTTCAAAGCTGTGCCATACACCCTATCACACTCCAGATCATTGCAACGCAACTTTCTGGCAGTATAGGTAAACAGACTGTCATTGGAACTTCCCATGCACCTAAGTCCTATGGCCAGACTCTCCCGTGGTGGATTTATAACCCAGCATTGGAATTAGGGAAGCCCTTTCCTCCTCAGTCATGAAAGATTCTCACAACGCATGCCAGACTGCCAGGCTGGGGTGCAGTCCTGGGCATCTTCTCAGTGCTGGGAATGTGGTCATCTGAGGAAGCTTGAGTTCCCATCAACATTCTGGAACTCAGTGAAATTCAGTTGTCTGTATCAATGGACTCCTCATCTGCAAGGGCACGCGACATTCAGACAGACAATGTCTCAGTCATGACTTACATCAGTCATCAAAGGAACCTGGAGCCATACTGCTCTAAAAGACCCTCTCTTGGTCAGAACTTGTGTTCTGGTCCTGTCTGCTGTTCTCATCTCAGGCATGAAAATTTGGCACAAACTTTATCAGTTGCCAGCGTCTAGATTCAGGAAAATAGGCCCTCCATCAGACTGTGTTTTTAGCCCTTTGCCATTGGTGGAGGACACCGGATATAGATCTTCTGGCATACAGAACAAACTGGACAGGTCTGTTGCCAGGTCCAGGGACCTTTGTTTCATAGCAGATATGCTGACTCTGTGGGATCAGTGCAACCTGATCCATACCTTTCCCCCCCTCCAGAATCTACCTCACCTACTTTGCAGGATTGAGAGGGAGAGCATTCAGTGATTTTCATCTCACAGAATTGACACAGGCAGAAGTGGTACTCAGATATTCTCAGACTCCTAGCAAATGATTCATGGGCTCTTCTGGACTGTTTGCAGCTCATGATTCAGTGTTCCATCCTGCTTCTCAATTGCTGGCTTTGATGGAATGGCTGTTGATGCTACTGGACAAGGGCCTCTTGGATTCTGTCATCCATACCCTTTTAAAGACTAGGAAATCCGCTTCTCATAAAGTCTACCATTGCACTTAGAAATGTTATTTTGTATTTGGTGTGAGACCAGAACTTTCATCCTAGAAGGTACTTTGTAAGTCTTGCTCTGTCTTTGCTCCAGCATGGTCTGGACCCAATATGGGCTTGAGTACTATCAAGGGACAAATCTCAGCCTTGGCTGTTCTTTTTCAGCAACTTCTGGCTTTTTTTCAGTGCATAGCCCTCTCCTCTTGTCTGGTCTCCTGGGTCTCTTGGGGACTTAAAGCTGAACCTATTATAGATATGTCTATGTCAGACCTTTCTCTCAAGGTGGCTTTTTTGTTGGAATCACATCTGCAAAGAGTCTTTGAATGAGCAGCTTTATTCTGTAAGGAACTGTTCTTAGTGTTGTATAAGGGCACATCATTTTGAGGCCCAAGGCATCCCTTCCACTTTAAGGAGGATATTGGTCTCCTTTTTTGTAAGGACATTTCCTGCACTGTCTGAAAGTTGTGCAGGCAAGTGTTTACCTCTCTGCTATTTGTTTCCTTTCAGAAATCTGATTCCTTTTGTTCTTCCTGAGGGCTTATACAAAGGTCTGCCTGCATCCATTGCTAGGTGGATTATACAGGTTATTGCTAAAGCCTAATGTCTGAAGTATAGGGTCCCCCCTTCCCTGTCGGGGCACATTCTACCAGATCTGTTATTGCGTCATGGGCTTTTCAGCACCAGACATCTCTCATATTTGCAAGATTGCAACTTGGCCTTCAGCTCACACGTTTAGGTTCTCACAGCTGGATGTTCAGGCTTTTTTTTTGCCAGTGTCCATTTACCTGAAGGAAGCTGCATATAACCTAGTTATCAGGATTAAAAAAGACTGTGTCATGTACTCTACTTCAGGTATTGGATGTTATTAGTAAGTCAAAATCCAATTTTACAACATTTTGGCAGATATTTGTCTTTGATAACCAGTTGTCCATTCACTGTGGAGAAAAGGTAAAGAAGCTTCACCATATGTGTTTCGTAGCCATCTACTGGCTGAATGAGAAACCACAGGTCTCAGTAGTCTCCCTGAACAAGTAGCTGTCTCATTGCCTAAAATCCTTCTGTTCATTTGTCTACATTCTTAATGTTGCTTGATTTTTTCCTAGATATGACAGAATTTACCTTCTTCAGAGATTATTGATTAAAGAAACTTTTCACAAAATCTGCCTGCATAGAAGCATTGCATTTGTTGCATAAAGCTAATCAAGAGTGCAGTTATATGCAAATAAACATTCTTGTTCTAGGGTGAATGCATTCTTTAGCTGTGTAGAGATATTGGACAACTCTAATAATGCCTTTATTACTACTGTCACTTTCTGAACTGGACCACAGAGAAGCTTATTATGGGAGCCAGGAGTAGAACACTAGGCACAAAAAACAGAAACACAGCCTAGAGGCGACTCCTAGCCTCCAGGAGACCTAAGCTACCTGCTGGGAATTTTAAGCAGGGTATACACGCTTAAGATCTCCACATCAGCTCAAACAATGTGTATGCAAAAATGTCTCCTGCTGCACTGTTATATTCTGACAAGGTCTGCAAGTTATGATTAATTGCTGGTTTGCCAGCAGGACAGTTCAATAGCAGCTGATTGTTTAAACAGACACTGTTACACACGTACCAAAAGCTGGCCAGTTTTTGCTGAATTGGCTGATATTCAGTACGTGTATACCCAGCTTTAGTCCCCTTTTGTTGCAGGGAAATGTTTTTTTTTTCCCTTCAAGGCTTCTAGACTTTCTATCAACAGCTGAGCTGGGTGACAGGCTAGATATTATATATCCAATAGTCACTCCAGTTCAGCCCACAAGTGCATGAAGGCATTTAGCTATGTGCTGGGTTAGCTACGATGGTTTTTCCTGGAAGATGAGCAGTCTGTGAGTGTTCCTCACATGGAGCGCATGTGACTGACCAGCTCCAGGCTGGTCTGTCAGTGACCCCTCAGGAAGACAGTGCCCTAGCTTTGCCTGAGGGGCGTCCTGTCACAGGCAGGTAACCCTTTTTTCTTCAGGATGAGGTTAGCAGGAAAATTGGATTTCCTGACTACTTATCACATTTTCAGAGGCCCTAAACTGCCAGGACAGTATAAACCCCCTCAAATGCAAATGGCCCCTTTTTGGAAAGTAAACACCCCAAGGTGTTTGCTGAGATGCATGTTGAGTCTTTGGAATATCTTATTTTTTGCCACAAGTTTTTGGAAAATGGGAAAAAAAAATTTATACAAAGTTGTAACTTTACTGAGATATTTCTCACACACACAATGGGTATACATGGCATTACACCCCAAAACACATTCTGCTACTTCTCCTGAGTTATGGGTATACCCCATGGGTGATACTTTTTTGGAGTCTATCCACGTATGGAGGCTCAAAACCAATGAGCACCTTCAGGCTTTCAAGGTGCATACCTTGCACATTTTATTTCCTGACTACCTATCACAGTTTTGAAGGCCCTAAAATGCCAGGATAGTGAAACACTCCCCAAATGACCCATTTTATGAAAGTAGAAGCACAGTGAGTATATTGCAGATCTGATGCCACAAGTTTTTGTAAAATGAAGAAAAAACTAAAAATGATGGCATGTGTCTGCACTACATTGCTAGAGACTACAGCTGTAAGTGTGCACACAGTGTATAGTGGTACTGATGTGAAAAAAAGCAAAGTCAGTAAAACTAGGGACCTGAACTTGTAGCAGTGATCTGTGGTTAAAGTCCATATTGCATAGGTACATCAAACAAGTTATGAGATTTGTACTGCTTTAAAAACACCTCTGGTACAGACACATACAGTAACACACAAGTTCTGCACAAATATTAGTTAAGCAACCCATCAAGCTATATTAATTGTTTGAAACACTTCACAAATTACACAACATATGCTGCAATGGAAACACAAAGACACTACATAAATGTCCCAAACCTCTGCAGCAATATGGACTATCATCTACACGGGGAGTCTCCTAATGGGGTTAGTTTTGTAAAACAGGATAGACACACAAATTGTATAACAAGGTAATGTTATCATTATGGACACTTAAGGGGTTGTTTACGAAAACTGGAGAATGCAAAATCTGATTGCAACTCTGGATGCGCGCAGGAGTAACGGTTTACGGCACAGACCTCTGAAGGAACAGCACGGTGTGCTGTTCCTTCAGAGCGCACGTGCCGGTTATGTCCCTGGCTGCTGCTCCGTAGAATATCTCCAGAATGGTACACATTTAGGAAATAATCATAGGTAAACTCTATATCAAAACCACCCCTTCCTTAAGTGAAATTCCAGTGATACAATAACCCCAGACCGCTATAGTACTACTTCCTCCCCGGAAGCTTCAGATCTTAATTGTAGACACTACCAGTCAACGTGAAATATAAGTACAAAAACACATGTCCAACTCTAGGTCCTCTCAGAACATGTGCCTCGCATGGCCTCTGGGCACGCAGCAGCGCGCTCCTGTGATGGTTGTGTCCATTGAACACATCACAGATTGGGATATGGGCGCTATAATTGGCCCTCCTGATCATGTGATGGCTGTGTCCAATCACAGCCATCATTCAGTGTAAACAGAGACATGTCCCTGTGTCAGCTTTACCCGCCGAGCTCAGTGTGTGTGTGTGTGTGTGTGTGGGGGGGGGGGATGCTGGAAGCCTGTGACAACTCTCTGCATAGCTGATGATTTTAGTGTTCAGCTATGCAAAGAACACACAGATTGCTGCCATCCCCACACAGTACATGAAGCTTTATCTGTCCCTGTTCCAAGTGTCACATCAACATCTGTGCCAGTGTCACATGAACATCTGTACCAGTGCACAAAACGTGTCACATTATACCAGTGTTGCATCAACATATGTCAGTGTACCAGTGCACAAAACATCTGTCACAGTATACAAGTGTCACATCAATATCTGTCACAGTGTACCAGTGCACAAAACAACTGCAAAAGTGTTCCAATCGCAACATACATCTATCAGTGTCTGCCGGTGGGCGATGAACATCTGTCACAATGTACAAATGCCCAAAAACATCTTTCAGTGTACCAGTGTCCCACCATTAAATAATTTAAAACATGTAAAGCGCCCCTGTCCCCTCGTGCTATATAAACAGCGATCGCACCACACGTGAGGTATTGCTGTGAACGTCAGAGCAAGAGCAATAATTCTAGCACCAGATCTCCTCTGTAATTGTAAACTGGTAACCTGTAACGGCTTATAAAATGTTGTCTATGGAGATTTTTAATTACTGAAGTTTGGCACCATTTTACAAGCGTGAGCAATTTAAACCATGGCATATTTGGTATCTATTCACTCGGTGCAACATCAAAATTTGGTAATATATTTTGCTTCTGTGCATTAAAATATATTTTAATATATTCCACAAGCACAGGGCAGCACAGTGGCTAAATGGTTAGCACTTCCGCCTGGCAGTACTAGGGTCATTGGTTCGAATCCCAATAACAGCACCAGCTGCCTGGAGTTTGCATGTTCTCCCTGTGCCTGAGTGGGTTTCCTCTGGGTACTCCAGTTTCCTCCCACATGCTGGTAGGTTAATTAGATCCTGTCTAAATTGGCCCTAGTATGTGTATGTATGAATGTACGTTAGGGACCATAGATTGCATGCTCCTTGAGGGTTAGGGGCTGATGTGAATGTACAATATACTGTATATGTAAAGCACTGCGTAAATTGATGGCCCTATATTAGTACCTGAAATAAATAAAAATAAATATTAAAGTGTATTTTTGCTCTAGTGTGTAAAATTGTGTGGTTTGAAAAACTGCTGCATAAATACCATGTGACATAGAAATTTGCAAAACCCACTATTTTATTCTGTATGGCCTCTGCTAAAAAATATATAATGTTTGGGGGCTCTAATTTCTAGCAAAAATACTGATCTTTACTTTAGTTTACCTGTAAACAAAAAGTGTCAGAAGGCGGCCTGGTCTTAAAGTGGATAATGCCTAAAGGTTCTCCTTGGATGTTTGGCCTCTTTATGTGGCTAGGCTGTGAAAAAATGGGGTATCATGAGCAGAATGTGATTTGGGGTGTAGTTGCAAGTATGCCTACACAGTATGCTGTGTGTTAGAAATTACTTGATATTATTACATTTTTGTGAAAAAAAACTGTATTTAACGTCTTCATATTCCAAGGAATTGTGGAAAAAAATTACAACTTCAAAAAACTTGCCATGCCTCTTATTAAATACCTTTGACTAACTACTTTCCAAAAAGGGGTCATTTGGAAGGTATTTGTACTGTACTGGCATGTTAGGGCCTCAAGAAATGAGATAGGCCATCAATACATCAGGTGTGATCGATTTTCAATGATTGGTACTATGGCTTGTAGACTCTATAACATTCTCACAGACCAAATAATATACACTGATTTGGGTTATTTTTACCAAAAAAGTGTATCAGTATACATTTTGATTAAAATTTATTAAGAAAAGTGGGGGGGGGCGCTCGTGAGCAGCAACCAGGATGGCTGCTTCCTAAATTAACTCCTTGGCCGCCGGACACATCGGCCGATTTTCACTCCTCAGGGGGGGTCCCCCTGTTTCCTCCCTTGCCCCCTGTCTCTCCAGTGCCCTGATGGGCAAAAAAACGCTGGCCGCCCGTGCCTCCAGCTCCCAGCAGGCTGCTCCGGAGTTTGCGGCCTACCCGCCGGCGATCGCGGCTGAATCCGGGGCCTCGATTTTGGACCAGCCGCCGCGGACTTCCAGGACCCCGGCCGCGGGTTCGCGGCTCTCGCCCGGGACCTCAGATGGAGCCCCAGCCGCGATTTTGGGTCCCCCGCTGTCACCATCCATAGGTGGGTCGGACCCTGGCAGTGTGGAGGACCTGGCACCAGAGCCATCCCTGCAGTCTCCCATCCCATCTCTGCGGGATGCTGAGCTCCTGCGCCGATTCAAATGTATGCTGCAGTCCGAGTTGTCCTCCGCTACCTCCAAGCTGGCCGACCGTCTTTCGCAGGAGATTCGCAAGTTGGGCAACCGGACGAACGACCTGGAAGATAAGATGGACGCTGCGGTCACGGTCATAGAAAATCACGAGCAGGATTTGTGCGATCTTAAGAAAGAATTGGCGGACGCGCTGCTACGGCTTGAGGATTTCGAGAATCGTTCCCGCCGTGGCAATCTGCGGTTAAGGGGTATCCCGGAAACGGTCGCGGATCTTACTTCCACTGCTACAGCTCTGTTTCAGGAGCTGACAACAGCTGTTCCCATTGACCGGCTTGAATTTGACCGCATACATCGTGCGTTGGGCCCCAGACGACCGGATGGGCCCCCGAGAGACATTATCATCAAGTTTACGTATTACCGCACTAAGGAAACTATTCTCTTGGCGGCCAGAAACAACCCTGACCTCAGCTTCCAGGGGCATCGCTACCAGCTCTTTGCGGACCTCTCTCAGACCACTCTTCAGAAACGTCGCCAATTGAAGCCTTTCACTTCGGTCCTGGTGAAACACAGTATCAAATACGCTTGGGGCTTCCTGTTTCGCCTCACCTTCACCTACCAGGGCCGCAGTCATTCTGTGGCTACGCCGGAGGAGGCCCATTCTCTCCTGGAATCCTTACACCTTCTTTCGCCTGAGGCTGCGGACCGGAGCCTGGCACATTCATCAGGATCCCCGGCGAGGCCGCTTCTTCCAAGCCGCATCTGGGAGCGGTCGTCCAATAGGAAGAGGGCCCTCCCTCAGACCCCTTCACGATCAAGTCCTTCCTGTTCTTCTCCGGGCTAAAGATGTGTCTTGGACTTCCCATGTATCATCTCACCGATGGACTTCCTTGACGGGACCGTGAGTTTGGCCCTTAGGGCTCCCCCAGTTTGTCAGCATTACGGGTTGGGGCTGATATAGTGTGCCCCCTTGGGTTCCTTCCCTGGTTGGGGGGGGTCTCCTCATGGACTCGAGAATTATGACTTTCTGCTGTCGCAGCCTATTTTGGGCCTGGTTGATGGTATTCCAGTTTTTGTTACGGAGTGAGGGCTCCCTCTGGTTTCGGGGTGAGAGGTTGATCTGGTAGGCCCGGCTGGGTGGGAGGGGGTTGGCCCCATGATTCTCTGGGTTGCTATGGGGGGGTCATCACGGTGGCCTAGCTCCTGGGACCTTTAGTTTTATTGCTTTGGTACCCCGTTCTATTGTGTTTATTGCCTTATTGCCCTTTTACCCCCTGGGGACTTATGTTTCTGATGTTTCCATTTGCAGCCATGTGTCCGGTGGTAGAGCCACCCCTACTTGGTATCCTTCATTTGTAGGATGCACGTCACCATTGGCGTGACACGATTGCACTATTGTATATTCTTTTTGTGTCCTTTTCCTCCTTTCGTTCTTTGTTTTTTTTTCTTCTTTGGTTTTTTTTTCTTTTTGTTTTCTGCAGGGTTCCGGGACGCCACGGTCCGATCGCCATTGGGAGCGGAAATTGCTAGCTGCTTTATGGTTTTTTCTGCTGAGCGTGTTGCTCTGATGCCGCCATGGCCTCGCCCCTTTTGAAAATTCATTCGCAAAATGTTCAAGGCTTCAATTCGCCTCAGAAGCGGGCTAAAGTTTTTCATCACCTCAAATCGCAACAAATTGACGTGGTATGTTTACAAGAGACCAGGTTTTCTCAGTCCTCCGCCCCACGTTATCTTTCACCTCACTATCCCACCTTTTACATGGCCTTGGCTCCTGAGAAGAGTCGGGGTGTCCTGATCGCTTTTAAACGCAATCTCCCCTTTGTCTGTGCTAGGAATATAGCGGACCCCACGGGCAGGTATCTGCTTCTGCAAGGCACCCTCTGGGACCAGGAGGTTACTTTTGTCTCTTACTACGCGCCTAATCGTTTTCAGGATAAATTCTTTTCACATCTTTGCACCATTGTTTCCCGACACTCTAAGGGTCTCCTTGTTGTTTTGGGGGATTCGAATGTTACTTTGGATTCCGCATTGGATAGGCGCTGCGCACGGGGGGCGGCTTCTTCTCATGACTTGGTGCTGGAGGAACGTATGCGCTCTCTCCTGCGGACAGCGGGGCTGGCGGACGTCTGGAGGGAGCTTCACCCAACGGAACGCAACTTTACATTCTATTCCAGTCCTCATGATAGTTTTTGTAGAATTGATCATATATTTATGCAGGTTCAGCAGCTTCCCTTGGTCAGGCGGATAACTATTCCCTCCTCGCCTTGGTCGGATCACGATCCCTTGGTACTTCTCCTTGCCCTCTCTGGGTCAGAACGGCGCCCTTTTCATTGGCGCATCAATGATTCTTTATTGACCACTCAGGCTACCTGCCAACAAATAGAATTTTTTTTACGAACATACTTTATGGAAAACGCGGGATCGGTCTCCTCGGCATTGCCCCTATGGGAGGCGCATAAGGCCACGGTGCGGGGTCATGTTATACAGCTGGTGGCGGTCCGGAAGCGGGAGCGGGAGCGCTGACTTTTGGAGCTTCATTCTCTCCTGGCCTCTGCGGATGCGCGTTGGAAGTCATCTCCATCCGCGGCCCATAAACGCGCTCGGGACGCTCTGGCGGCAGAGTTGGACTTACTTGCCTCTTCGGAGGCAGAACGGGCCCTTCGCTGGACCAAACACAAATTTTATTCCTGTGCTAATAAGCCGGGCCCGATGCTGGCCAGGAAACCCAATTCTGTGGGGAAACCCCATAAACCGATTCGACTGCGACTTCCTACAGGTGGCTGTACTTCTAATCCCCAGCAGATTGTTTCCCGTTTCTCAGACTTCCTTTCACGCCTCTACGCTAAACCAGATCCCTTCCCCGTGGCTCAAGCAGAGGCATTCTTTCAAGATCTCCGACTTCCTGGGTTATCCGAGGCAGCACAGGTGGCACTCAACGCCGGTGTCACTGTACCAGAAGTGCTCCAAGCTATCAAATCTTTACGGTCCACCGTGGCCCCAGGTCCCGACGGCTTTTCCGGTCTTTATTATAAGAAATTCTCAGTCTTGTTGGCGCCCTTTTTGGCTGAGTATTTTAATGCGTTACGACAGGGCTCCTCGCCCTCTCCAGATGCGCTTAGAGCGCATATCGCCATGATTCCTAAGACGACCGATGATGTACAGGAACCGCAAGCCTTCCGGCCTATTTCTCTTCTTAATGAAGACCTGAAGATACTGGGCAAGATCCTTAGTTTTCGCATCAATAAATATTTGCGTAGCCTGGTCCACAGGGACCAGGTGGGGTTCGTCCCCGGGAGGCAGGCGGGTGATAACGTTCGTAAGGTGGTCCATCTTATACATTTTCTGCAACAACGGAAAATCCCAGGATTCTTACTGTCTTTAGACATCTATAAAGCCTTTGATTCTCTATCCTGGGAATATCTGCGGTTTGTGCTGTCTCGTTGGGGTTTTGGGGATTCTATTCTTTCTTGGATTCAGGCCTTGTATTCTTCTCCTTCGGCCTCCGTCAAATACGCTGGGTATTTTTCAGATCCCTTTCCTATTGGGCAAGGGACGAGACAGGGTTGTCCCCTGTCCCCAGCGCTCTTTGTCCTGGCGCTTGAGCCGCTGGCTTTAGCGCTTCGGTCTGATTGCAATGTAACGGGGGTTCCTTACATGGGACAGGAATTCAAACTGAATCTTTTTGCGGATGATGCCCTCCTGACTCTTACTAACCCCCTGACGACGCTTCCTAATTTGCAACAGGTTCTTGAGCGCTTCTCCTTGATTTCGGGTCTCCGTATCAACTTGGATAAGACTATAGCCCTCAATATTACTTTGGCTTCGGATTTGGTTTCGCGCCTACAATCCCACTTCCCTTACAAATGGGCTTCCTCTTCTCTTGAATACTTAGGCGTTCGCTTGACCCCCACTTATGACTCCTTGTTTGCTGCAAATTATTATCCATTGCTTAGCTCTCTATCCTCTCTTATGCATTCTTGGCAATTTCCGCACCTGTCTTGGATAGGACGGGTTAATTCGGTGAAAATGACCATCTTGCTGAAATTGTTGTATTATTTTCGCACACCCCCGGTGCGGGTTCCCCCTCATTTTCTTCGGTTGCTTCAGGCGAAGTTAATGCGTTTTATCTGGGCCGATAAGCACCCCAGAGTATCCAAAAGTACGCTTTTTGCCCATAGACTTCAGGGTGGTCTTGGGGTGCCTAATGTGACTAAGTATTATCAAGCGAGCCAGATTGCCCCGCTGTCTATGTTGCACGCCTCTTCCGACGTCCCCCTCTGGGTCCTGTTGGAACTACCTAATTGTGCCCCTATCGCACTGTCGACGCTTCTATGGCTTCCCCCTGCCCTGCGCCCTATGGCACTGAGTCCGATGTTACTTCATGGCCTACAAGTTTGGGACTCGGTACGTTATTCTGGTGGTCTGATGTCACCTTTTCTGCCTTTGCTACCAATTATTAACAACCCTCTTTTCCCGCCGGGTTTGGATCACCCAGGGGCATTTTCTTGGTGGGTGACTAATGGTTTTTCGCAGGTGCGACACTTTTTGATTTTTCGGTCCTTTCCCACCTGGGACTCTCTTCGGGAGTCCCGGAATATCCCCCCAGCGGAATTTTTTCAATATCTTCAATTGCGACACTGGCTGCTCTCGCTGCGGGGTACTTCTGCGTTCCCGTACCAGAAATCTGCCTTTGAACAGCTTTGCCAACAGCGTCCCGGCGCTCCGGGCCTTATATCCCTTCTTTATGCAGCTCTGAACAGACGCTCGTCGAATGCTTCTCTTTCATATGTTGTTCAGTGGGAGCGCGACCTGGGAGTGGCTGTGGATCCAGAGGACTGGAATAAGGCCTGGTCACTCATAGCTAAATGCTCATTTAATACGACCACACTGGAGGCAGCCTATAAGGTATTGTTTCTTTGGTACTGGGTTCCGGCTCGGTTGGCCCGGGCTAACCCTGCCTGTAGTGATCAATGTTTTCGGGGTTGTGGTCATCGTGGTGATGTATTGCATATCTGGTGGTCATGCCCGAGACTGTTTCGTTTTTGGTCTCGTGTATTTGGCCTCCTTTTCATCTCTCCATACGCCGGGATGTTCGGTATGCTTTGCTTCATTGCCCCATACCGGGCCTCTTGGCTCACCAGCAGAAGTTGGCTTCCTATCTGTTTTTATCCGCCACTAGAACAATTGCTCAGGCCTGGAAGAGTCCGTTTGTCCCTCTTCAGGGGGTGCGGGATCGTATGATCACTATGATGCTCAACGAACAGATGTCGAGTATCCGCAATGACTTCCAACGTAAATTTTTGAAAATATGGGAGCCTTGGTTGCAATTTGCCCTTCCCTCACTCTCCCCGGCTAGTCTGGGGATGTAATGGCGTTCGGTGTTGGCGCTCTTGAATCCCTGCTCTTTGCCCCCCCCCTTTTATCTTTTTTTTTTTCTTTTCCTTTTTCTCTCTCTCTCTGTTTTTGGTGTGACTAGGACAGCTGCATTTAGTTGTTATAATCAGTTACATTAATGTTTTGTAACTTATGTGCCATTGATAGCCCCTGCGTGGGCGTACCTTTTGCCCTGTTGGCATTAGAGCATTGTTTTTCCCCCTTTTTTTTTTATTTTGCATTTTGTTTATCTGTGCAATTGATAGCCCCTGCGTGGGCGTGTTTTATTGCCTCTGTTTATACTGTTTAAAAAATTTAATAAAAACACTGAAATAGAAAATTTATTAAGAAAAGTTACTTATTTGCAAAATTTTAAAACAGAAACTAAGAAAAACACACTTTTTTTTCCAAGTTTGCGGTCTTTTCCATTTATAGTGCAAAAAAGTAAAAAAAAACAGCAGTGATTAAATACCACCAAAAGAAAGCTCTATCTGTCTCAAAAAAATAACAATTTCGTATGGGTACAGTGTTGCATGCTTGAATAATTATCATTTAAAGTACAACAGACTTGAACGTGTCCAGTATTGAGGTGGTTAATGAACAAATTTCTAAAAAGCGTCACGCTTGCATAAAAGTTGTCTATGCACAAATGGTACCCTTTACGGAACAAGGGTGAATTCGAGTCCATCACTATCTTACCACTCTTACCATCACCACCCATGTAGTATGGGGGGCTCCACTTGACTCTCTTCTCCCTCATAAAGTCCAAAGCGGTATGTATAGCCTGTTGCCCCCTCACAGAGCTTATACATTTTGACTCCATCTCCGGTATACGTGCTGGGGAGATATTGCTTTATTGCAAGCCTGCCAGTAAAATGTGCAAGGGTCTCATCTATATAGATGTCATTCATAGTCAGGGTAACACCATGGATAACAGTGGGTTTTGTCACTGAAATGCATAAAATGTATTATTGCCTCATATATTTTCCTGTCCACTGCAGCAGAGAACACAGGCATATGATGATTCGGGTCTGTGGACCAATATGACCACAGGTCATTCTTTTTTGTAATGCTCATCTTAAGGGTTAGGCCCCAAAAAGTTTTAAACTTAGAAACCATGATAGTTTTCCACTCAAATGGTCTGACAAGGTATGAATTTGGGTTGGTGGTAATGTACTGTAGGGCATAAACATTACTTTGGTCCACAATAAGCATTCTTCGGTGAAAAATAGCCAAAAAGAAGTCAAGGAGAGTTAAGTTTGCTGTTTCCACCTGAACCCCCCCAGCTGGGCTGTGAATAGGGGGATAGCTGGTGCTGCTGAATCTGGGGGCAGCAAATTGATGTTTGCAAGCACCTCTGGAAGGCTGCTATAGGCTCTACGGGCCTGTGCTCAAATTCTTGGCTTCGGTTGCATAATACTACTAGCGCTTGCCACCTCACCAGCTTGTACTGCACTGCTTGTGCTCACCACTTCACCATGAAATACTGCAGTGCTGGTGTCTAAAAGGCCACTATACTACGGCACTGGTGTTTGCCAGGCCACCAAAAAAAAGTAGTGAAGCACTAGCATTTGCATCATGCTGCATATGAGCATAATCATGTGTTTCTAGCATTTCAGCAACATGGGGATCTGGTACGCCTGGTTTTTGCAGGGACCTCTTCGTCATCATTCGAGCTAGCTGCCAGGGTGCCGCTCCTTTCTACAGGTTCATATTCTGAGCCTGATTCGGAAAGTGAGGCGTCCCCTTCGCGCTCATCTGCCATACTCAAAATCCTGTAGGCCTCTTCAGTGTACCTTTCCTTGGACATTTTGGGCACTAAGTTTACAGGTACCTAGTGGTCACTATGGGTAAAAAGAGCTCCTGGCTAACAATCAGAGACTACTTACTAGAAATAAAACTAACTGCTAGTGCTAGAGGTCAGGCCTGATCTTGCTAACAGTTTTTGCAGACAGTATATCAGAAGTGTCAGTGATTGGAGCTGATCCTGCTAACACTACATTTTTGGGAACACTAGTGTCAGGACTCCCAGGTATGACCAGAGATGTGTGACTGATGCAGGGAAACGCAGACTTCAGAAATGTGATAAACAATATAATTTATTAACACTAACCATACAAACATAAACGCAGGGCAATACTAAACATACTACAGTGCAAACAAACCAAACCAACCACCTCACAGATAACAGTACATACAAGCAAGCGTCGTCAGGCAGGCCGGGTCAATATCAATTGGGCAGGTAGGTACGGGGGGAGCAAGCAGAGAATGGTCGGGGTCACAGGCCAGGTTCAGCAGGTAGCAAGCAGCGAGGTACAGAGGGTCAGACAGAGGGGTGGTCAGGGTCACAAGCCAGGATCAGAGCAGGAGAAGTCAGCAGCAGTTCAGATCAGGGTCAGCGAAGGAACAGAAACAGGATGCAGGACAGATACAGGGCCCAGGACAAACACAACACCAAGGCAGAGTCTGCAAGTCTGGCCATCCCTTAAATACCCCAGTATCATCAGTTCCAGGTGTTAGCTGGCTGAAAGGTTGAGTCTCTGATTGCTGGGAGCACCCGCTGGCCAGCCCTGGTACTGCAGATCAAAAGGCAGGTGAGTCCCACCATTGCTGGCCAGTCCATTCCTAACAACTAGTATAGTTCTGACTGTGATCAAGATACTGATCTGTCCAGGTCCTATACTAATAATGGCGGTGATCGGCAACTGATAGTTGGCTGAAATAGTGTGGTGGGCAATCTGGCACCTACTAACTCTGAAGCTAACTAGCGACATTAATTCAGTGATAAATACTGTACTAATGACACTAGTGACAGGGCAATCGAAAAGTTTACTAAAGAGAAATCAATGGGTTAAGTGTGCGTAACAAGTGTATGCACGTGTATATTTGTTGCTTTTACTGAAACAAGACCTGGCTTTCATCTCTCCCCAAACAAAAAGAGTTGTGCTGTGTTTAGCTGATCAGCAGGTTCATGTCAAAAATCAGTGGCCGAGACCTGCTGACAAACTTGTGCTGTAGCCAGTCACAGCAAGCACTCCAAACCTTGAAGAAAGGTGTCAGCGTACAGGTACGTTGCCAAAGCTGCACCAGCTTCCCGCTCACAGTAAATGTACTGTGAGCGGGCGGCAAGTAGTTAATCTAAATGATTTAGAAGCTACACATCGGCATTGACAAATTCCCCACGAACTCACGCACCATTATTATACATATCTTAGCAGCTGCAAAAACCAACATTACCAGACTATGGCGCTCTATCACCACTCCTTCTTTCCCGCCTCTTATCAGATCTTAATCTCCAATGTGAGATGGAAAGAAGAATAGCCTTCCATAACTCCTCCTACCATAAATTTACGGTCCAACGGTCTCGATGGCTAAAAAACCCCAATTGCACAATAGATTGATTACGGATGCATACCAAGATAAATTACTCTACCCCCTACTGCACTGGTGCCTTCCCCCCCCCCCCCCCCCCGTTTCCCCCTATCCCCTATCCTTCCCCATTTACACCTTTCCATTTTCCAGTAAGGTTCACGAGGCACCGAGTATACCTCTCATGTAAATATAATCAAACCTTATAGTTTCCCTAGCCAATTGGTGGGGATCCTTCATTATCGTTTCTCCTCTCTCATGCATTACGCCTATCGAATGTGAACCTTCTCATTTCCATATCAATGTCTATATACCCTTTTTTTTCTGTATGTTAAAACTTTTCAATAAAAACTATTTGAATAAATGATTTAGAAGTTTGTAAACTTACTTTGTGAAGATCCCCACATATTTACTTCCTTGAATTTGTGACATGTATTCACTGTGCCTTGTGAGTAGTCACACATTTCACAGAGGCCTGCCTTCTGAGCTGCAGAGATGCTGAGAGTTGCAGAAGTCAGTACAGACAGCAAGGTACCTTGGGATATGAAGTCATTAGACATCGAAAGTAAACAGCAGAATAGAAAAGAGATGGCCATAGATAGAACAGAAAAAGATGGCCAGCAGATAGACAGCATTCACAACATGATAGATTTTTCAAGTAAACTTATATTGGGTTGTCAATTATAACTATTGTATGTATTTGTTATTACAGTGCTGATATAAAATGAACATCCATACTGTGGCCACAATGTCTCTGGGTTTCTATATGTCTTCAGTCAGCCTTGTACAAGGAAAAAACTTCAAGCTGTGTCCCTCCCCAAACTTGTAAGGTCTTGCTTACTCTCTTGTGCAGTCCTGGAAGAATATTTGAGTAAACCAGAGTTTGACTTACTGAAAATATTTCCTGTAGTCATCCAGGACAGCAGGAATACTGTCCTTTTGTTATGTTCATTTGTGGCATACTGTATGTTTTGTTTGGGATTATGTCCTTCAGTTTTTGTCTAAGGGTCAATTCACACCAAATGTGTTTATTCCAGCGGAGATAAGGCAAAATGTCTTGTCTCCTGTGTGCCCAATTCACGTTGTGGTTCGGTGGCATGCAGGCACGGTGCGCTGAAAATAGTAGTGCATGCACTACTAGTGAAAGAGTAGCGAATGCACTACTTTTTTTCAGCTCAGCGCAAGGCATTACCTGCACCACAAATCAGCCAATGCGACTTTTCAATAAAATGTTTTCAAATTTAAAAAAAAGGAACGTTGCAGTACAGTGCAATAATACCCGCTGGACTTCACCGCACACCAGCTGTTGCATTATAAAGCGCTGGCTGGCATGAATGGACCCTTATATTGACCAGCTCTGTAGAACTAAATTATTTTAGTTTGTGATAGGGAATTTTCTGTTTCTGGAGGAGGAGTTGCCTATCACTCAGGTGCTGTCCTGGAAGACTTTTGGAAATAGTGTTGGAAAGATCAGGGTTTGTTTGGTTTTGCTGACAGTAAGTAACGCTTGCTGTACACAAGGTAATAGAATTGTTTAATTTATGGAAACAATACAAAATAAATAGCACTTCCTTCCTCTACCAAAATCCCAATAGATTGCTTAACATTCCTTCCCCTGAAGTACAAACATAGTAATAATCATAAGCAAACTTATAATAAGTGACTACCCAAAAAAAATTCAAAATAATATATCCAAAAAAATATATATATCCAAAATATATATGAAGTCCCATACACCTAAAGTCCAAAATAAAGTTCACGTATCCAAAATCTTTACAAGTGATCTCTCAATTTGTCTTTTTCCCCGGATCAGATTGGTGATATATTCCAGAAAATCTTCAAGTGCCTCAAAAGAAAAAACTCAACATAGTGTATTACCCTAAAAAATATATATATATTTTGTGCCACACGTGTAACATGCAAAATGTAAAACTAAAAGTGTCACAGCAATCGTGATTCAAGGGTATAAATTGAGTTAATAACTTCACTGCACACAATAAACGAAGTGCATAATTACCCCCATCAAAGATAAAATCAGCATAAAATCCATACTCCAGATGAAAGTGTCTCCACACAGGGATCCCTGTTGAAAAAGTTCGGATGTGACAAAACGCGTCCGGGGCACGTGACGTTGTGACGTACTGACGTTTTTCCGGAAGTGCCGGGGCGGCCATTTTGGATTCGGGAACACGCGGTGTTCCAACCCTGGAGACTCCCATGGTTGCCTGGCTCTCTCTGTCTTAAGAATAAGGGGCTGTAAGCAGTCACCACTAAGGAGTGGGCTCTTTTTTTTTGGGACGTTCCCAGTGCATGGAAGCTGTGCTCATCTAACTTGAATGTAAGTTGCTACAATAAAATTGTTGAAATTTTAATACATATACTGATCCCTGGTCTGCTTATGAGGTCTGTGGGCAAAGGCAGGAGAAGATAATAGATCCATGTGTGGAGACACTTTCATCTGGAGTATGGATTTTATGCTGATTTTATCTTTGATGGGGGTAATTATGCACTTCGTTTATTGTGTGCAGTGAAGTTATTAACTCAATTTATACCCTTGAATCACGATTGCTGTGACACTTTTAGTTTTACATTTTGCATGTTACACGTGTGGCACAAAATATATATATATTTTTTAGGGTAATACACTATGTTGAGTTTTTTCTTTTGAGGCACTTGAAGATTTTCTGGAATATATCACCAATCTGATCCGGGGATAAAGACAAATTGAGAGATCACTTGTAAAGATTTTGGATACGTGAACTTTATTTTGGACTTTAGGTGTATGGGACTTCATATATATTTTGGATATATATATTTTTTTGGATATATTATTTTGAATTTTTTTTGGGTAGTCACTTATTATAAGTTTGCTTATGATTATTACTAATTTATGGAAACGTTTAAAGAATATAGCAACCCAAATTTTATATTCCTGATAAGTGACTGGTGTACTTGTATGAAAAAATATCCTCTTCTCTTTGTATTGCTTCCTTTGTGTGAAATCCCTGGTGTTCCTGCCAGTCCCCCTACTTTCCTATTAAAAACTGACCACACTAGGTATGAGAGCACAGCATGGTCAGTTATCTAGCTGTACTGAGAACTGAACCTGTTCTCTTCCAATGATCAGACATCTGATGACACACCCTCCACCTGCACAACCATTCACTGGGAAGACCAGAGACCAGTGTTCTGCTGTTTCTCCTCCCAGATTTCCGTATGCAGATGAGAACAGAGGGTATGTGATCATTTATGAAAAGGAGAAAAAGGTATTTATAATATGTTTTATATGTATAGACAAATGTGTTGCCTTGCATTTCTATTTGAAACTGAATGGGTTATTTTACAAGGTGAGGGTTCACATATACTTTAATAATTTCATCCATAAACTGATTGTAAGAAATTGTTTTGATCCATGCATGAGCATTTTCATTGAAAAAAAGGCAAGATCCATCCTGCAGCAAACTGATCAATTTTGTTTGTTGTGAGTCTTATTGTGCATCTTGTATGTTAATTTTTCACTACATACAAAACACAGTTGAGCTTTAAATCATGGAGGAAAGAACAATAGTATGTCAAAAGGGCAAGAAGGAACAATGTGCAGATCATTGAATCTTGCTAGAAAAAGGAGATGTACATAGTTTTCCATAAAAGGCTATAAGCTGCTTTTCACAGCTAAAAATTAAAAAATGGCACAAGATTCACATTTCTTCCTTATATCAACATTTGTGATATTTTATTTTCTCAGGCACTTCAGCATACAGATTTATTTGGTTGTTTGCTGTTTAAATGAATTTCTGTATAAATAGTTGCAAAGCAGAGGCGAATGTCTGCATTCCTGAAACCAGATGTGCACCTTCCTGATCTTTATCTGTACAACATCTACATCATTTGACAGATCACTTCTCAGCCCGCAGAGGTAGCTGGAAGAATTCCTGCATTAAAAGCCAAGGGAATCCTTAGTACTTACTAGCAGAGATTTGAAACCACTTAACATATCTGTGCTCCCTTTTGACGTTATCTTGTGCCACTCTTGTGCTCCAATGTGTGCAGGATAGGTACTATCTTTCTCTTATGTTCCCTGAACAGTTACAACAGCAGTTGTAAAGAAGAATGGATTTCTGTGACAGTAGCTGTCAAAGAGCTGAATAACTATGGTTCCTCAAGTGTCCCCAGAGACTCTTTCAAACAGATAATTGGCAGGGGTCCATAGAGGATATAGGGCACTAGGCATAACTCTACATTTATTTTATTCATTTTTTTTTTTACTTTTTTTGCTGTAAGTAAAAGGAAGAAAAGCTTATACATGCTTACGGAGAGAACAGAAGAAGCAATTGTACAGCAGACAGATACAGTCTCCTTAAGTGAGCAGCCATCCCAGTTGCTGGATATCTGACAAGAAAATCTGATGAATAATACAGAAATTACTAGCAATATATGCATGTTATAGTAAGAAATCAGATTAGGCCAAAAATTTACTAATCTGCAGTAAATTTTCGGCTTCTGCATAGGTATTTTAAAATATTATGCAGACAATTTCAATTTCATGGAATAGGTAGTACACAAAACTAAATAGTATTGATCATAATTATGTCAGTATCAACAGAGGCAATTTGGTCCATTGTTGGATAACCACCACCTAGCTAATATAATAATTTTGATCAATTTCTCTTATTTGTGCTCAGATCATGAGCCTCATAACATGGCCCAATAGCACGATCAGCATGATGTAAGCACACATCATTGTGAATGTGAATCTCTGAAAACCCTTGTTTCTATATATAGTTTGTAATAATACATATATAGGGCAGCTATATTTGCTCATTAAATATACAGTCTCAGTTTCCTTCTTTGTAGTACTATACAATGGTTGTGCTTTGTTTCTTCAGTCAAGGGTCGATTTTATAAAGGTTTTCACATAAAATTCACAATTTGTTTTTTTTTTTATTGGATTTAATTGAAAAAGTGTACAAGTCAACTGATGCTGAATTGTGCCTGATATCTTTTCTCAACAGTTGTTAAGAAACTAGGAAGAATAATTTTATTATCCAAATCTGGCCCTATAGATGGGTTAGTTTTTTAATTCAAACAGTGGGTTAAATGAAAAAACTGACCCCATCTACACATTCAGTGTGGATGGGGAAATCCTCCCCTCTGTGTTAGTAGGAAGAATTTCCTGCTGTCAGAATACACTGATCAGTGTTGCAAGCTATAACCTGCAGCTGAAATCTGACAGGGCAGTTGTATAGAAGTCGATCAGTTGATCGAATTCTGTACAACCTCCCTGCCTATATATGGATCAAAATTGGGCCAGTTCGGCAAGGAATTGCAATCCATGCTTGTCTGCCGTAATCCTATAAATCTGCACTTTTAATTAAAAAACAACTTGAAAATATGTGCTCGATGAACTTATGCTATACACTCTGTACAAAGTGAAACTCCAGACAAAGGTATTTTTGTTTGATTCTTGGACATATTGGGAGAGGGATAGAACACCTGTCAGGTTTAATTGCGGTCTGTGACCATGTGGGGGGATTTCCTAATACTTCCTGTGTGGTCATAGTAACAGAAGGTGAGAGGAAGTCTCTCCAGCTGGGGCATAGGCAGCAATTAAAACAGGAGTCTTAATGTACCTACCTCCATGACTAAGCCCTGTGGATGGGCTGAATCATTTGGGGGAGTAACCTGGTCAGAGCCAGGCTGAGGATTCTTGGATTATTTTACTCTGACTGTTGAGTTGTGATTATGTATGGCATCCAGGGCTTTTTGCACCCTCAGTCCTAATCATTGTATTTTATCCTATAATATGCGGTACACTGTATGTAGTGTGTTGTAAACTGTAGGCATACATGATTTGTAGATTTGTAAGGGCGTTGCATGCATAATTTGTTGTTTCAGTAAGGGCGTATAAGCTGTTCACTCAAAGCGGAGTTCCAGTCACCCTGTCAAAAAATAAAAGTCAGCAACTACAATAACTGTAGCTACTGATTTTTAAAAAACAGCCACTTACCTGTCCCGTGGTGTGTTCCCCGCAGCCTGTTTTACCGGTCGTCCTGTATTCCAGGAGGCTGTCATCTTCAGTGTGGGCACCCAGATGTGCAGCTTGCAACTTCACAGCCGGGTGCCCACTGCGCATGCGCGAGTAGCGCTGCGCTTCATGATTGGTCCTGTAGTCTTCTGGGACCTGTCACGTGTCCCAAAAGACTACAGGGAGGGAGGGAGGACACCTTGTGCTAGGCGATCGGACTGGAAGTGGGAGCGGGTACCTGTCAAATTTGGGTACCTGCCCCCCAAAGGTGCCAATTCTTAATGGGGAGCGGGGGAGCAGTCCTTAAAGCGGAACTTTCCCTTTTGGGTGGAGCTCCGCTTTAACAAAGTTAGTAAGGTGAAGCAGTGTTTACTTTGGGTTCTTTCACACAAGCATTGAAAATAGATGGTTGGGTCTCTTCCTAACCACCTATAGTCTTTACGCAAAACTGCTAAAATAGGGAGCTGATGGAGGTATACACACTGCAGCCTTAGCATTGCCTCACGTTATGGCAGAAAAAATGCTGCCTGCAGAGTGTGACAGGTGTTAGCACTGTGCAACCACCTCCGTTCACTTCCATTAAAACGCACCACAAGCACACCATAAACATGCCTCTGGTTGCAAAGCATCAAAAATGATCATTTCCAATTTTAACTTTGTGAAAATTAAAACAAAAAATACATCTCACAGGGCGTTTGAGGAGCATCACCTGACATGAATTGAAAAACACTCGTTAACGCTATAGGTGCATTAAAGGCTGCTTTAGAATTCAACTCCTTCAAGAGTCCTTCAAGTACTAAATCATGTGAAAAAGAAATTTAAAAACAGCAGGGTTAAAATCCCTTAAATCGATGGTGGTCTTTTCAGTTTCATGTGTTCTGATTTATACGTATTTTCAATATGTTGAGGTATTGCTCAAACTCATGTTTATTAGATAAAGCTTTAATTTAAGTCTTCATCTCCTATCCCTCCCCCCTGGAACTAAGGGAAGATTGTGAGACACTTTTGGATCTATTAGGCTAGATTCACATTTTTGCATTGTGGAAATGCAAGCAAAATGATATGCTTTCCTGCAGTGTATAAAAACGCACAGCCCTTTTGCAGATGGACTGTGCTACCAGCATTTCTTAATGGCATAACCACACATCTATCAATGTGCAAACCAAAATGCATAGTAACAAGGCACCATGTATTTTGGTGTGGCACGATTCTTTAACCCCTTCACGCCTAAGGGTAAAACAAATCTAAATGCCTAAGCACAATTTTGCGACGCTAACACGTGTTAGTAAAACCGTACATATCATCACAACTACTTTGTGCATCCAGGTGAATTATACCACGTTTTTTTTCAGGACAAATTGGGCTTTCATTTGGTGGTAAATGGTAATGTATATCTCATGATTTTTTTTTATTATCAAAGGAAAACTGGCCCAAAATAGTAAAAAAAAAATTTTTTTTTTAATTTAGCTGTGTGTTTCTTGTTACTACCATAACCTACCATCAAAGAACAACCCAAAATTAATTCTCCAGCTCTTGATGATCGCAGCAATACCATATATGTGTATGTTATTTGTTGTTTGTACCTGTAGTACAGCCCAGAATCAATAGTACGCTTTTTGTTTTTTTAACCTAAAACACACTGCCACTGACATTGACACTGATACCAATTTTTTTTTTTAAATAACGACCTTTGACTTTGACCTTGACCCAAACAATAACCCTGGCACTGAACCCGATCAAACCTTGATCTAGGTATTTTTTCTTTATTTTTTCTTTTATTTTTTTAATATTTATTTGTCTTTTTTTTTTAACATTTTTTTTTTCTCTCTATGCCAGGAGTTAGAGAGATACAATGTATCTCTCTTCTCCATTCATAGAGAGAGAAAAAAACAACAAGGGGGCCGGGCTGCGCAGAGACTGATTACTGTGATAGCCAATCCGAGGCTATCACAGCGATCATGTGACCCGGAATCGGGAATCCCAGGTCCCGATCATTAGAACGGGACCCTGGGCTCTCAGTGACACCGCTGTCTTTGTGCTGGGAGCACTCCCAGCACAAAGACAGGTACGCAAATATGCGGCGCCATGGAAAAAAGCCCAGTTCCGTGAGGCCGCATATTTGTGTGACGTCGGCATCAAGGGATTAAAAAAGGACTTTGGCACATTTTTTACACAAAGGGTAGTCCAATGAATTCAATGGGCTGCCCTAAATTTGATGCACAAAAACCTGCACCAGCTCCTTTGTGACTTCATAGGTATGAAAGGAGCCTTGGAGAGGTTTTCTGAACAAGCAGGAAACAGAGAGCGGTGTTTTGAGCTCACCTGTTTATGTGCAGTCACACTGTCCTGTGAAAGAGTAGCAGCTCAGGTCACCATCTTGGCTGTACAAGTCTGCCTACAGAAAAATGCTCAATCTCTCTCAAAGCAGAGCTTTTGTTACCGGGGCTCTTGTCTCTGGGTTGTTTTTTGCCCATATCTCCTGCAGAGAATGTGAAAGGCTGCTGGGATGGAGCGGAAAGTATGGGTGAGACTGGAGCCGTGTACAGAAGCATTCTATCCCATCATCAAACCAAACACCCACCAACAGGGTTTTTGTGAAAATTTCCTTTGAAAACTGAACATACTGTATTCCTTTGCAGCTCATTCATACTACACTGCCTTGAAATAGTATTCATACCCCTTGACATTTTCCACATGTTAGAGCCAAAAAACGTAAATGTATTTTATTGGGATTTTATGTGATAGACCAACACAAAGTGGCACATACAGTTGTGTTTAAAATAATAGCAGTGTGTTGAAAAAAGTGAAAAAAGCTCAAATTCCTTCTAATAGCTTTTATTTCCATACACACAAATGCATTGGGAACACTACACATTCTATTCCAAATCAAAACATGAAGAAATATATATCAAATTTGTGTTGTTCCTCTAAAAAAAATTAAAGAAAAGTGAATATTAGACTGTTCAAAAAAATAGCAGTGTTTGTATTCTTCTTCACAAACTCAAACATTCACTATATAAACTGAAAAATGTTTGAAGATTTTGCTTTCCTTTGAATCACTTAATTAATATTTAGTTGTATAAGCACTGTTTCTGAGAACTGCTGTACATCTGTGTTGCATGGAGTCAACCAACTTCTGGCACCTGTGAACAGGTATTCCAGCCCAGGATGATTGGACTACATTCCACAGTTCTTCTCTATTTCTTGGTTTTGCCTCAGAAACTGCATTTTTGATGTCACCCCACAAGTTTTCTATTGGATTAAGATCCGGGGATTGGGCTGGCCACTCCATAACGTCAATCTTGTTGGTCTGGAACCAAGATGTTGCACGTTTACTGGTGTGTGTGTGGGGTCGTTGTCTTGTTGGAACACCCATTTCAAGGGCATTTCCTCTTCAGCATAAGGCAGCATGACCTCTTCAACTATCCTGATGTGTTCAAACTGATCCATGATCCCTGGTATGCGATAAATAGGCCCAACACCGTAGTATGAGAAACATCCCCATATCATGATGCTTGCGCAACCATGCTTCACTGTCTTCACGGTGTACTGTGGCTTGAATTCAGTGTTTGGGGGTCGTCTGATAAACTGTCTCCGGCCACTAGACCCAAAAAGAACAATCTTACTTTCATCAGTTCACAAAATGTTGCACCATTTCTCTTTAGGCCAGTCAATGTGCTCTTTGGCAAATTGTAACCTCTTCAGCACGTCTTTTTTTCAACAGTGGGACTTTGCGGGGGCTTCTTGCAGATAGCTTGGCTTCACATAGGCGTCTTCTAATTGTAACAGTACTCACAGGTAACTTTAGACCTTCTTTGATCTTCCTGGAGCTGATTGTTGGCTGAGTCCTTGCCATTTTGGCTATTCTTCTATCCATTCGAATGCTAATTTTTCGCTTTCTTCCAAGTCTTTCAGGTTTTGGTTGCCATTTTAAAGCATTTGCGATCATTTTAGCTGAGCAGCCTATCATTTTCTGCACTTCTTTATATGTTTTCCCCTCTCCAATCAACTTTTTAATCAAGGTACGCTGTTCTTCTGAACAATGTCTGGAACGACCCATTTTCCTCAAAATTTCAGAGAAATGCACTGTAACCAGCATGTACAACATTTGCTGCCTTCCTTCCTTAAATAAGGGCAATAATTGGCACCTGTTTTTCAAAGAATGAATGACCTCACTAATAGAACTCCACACTGCTATTATTTTGAACATGCCCCTTTCAATTAGTGATTCAATTACACAGAATCAGCAGCATGCATGTCATGACTGTTGGGTCTGTTGGATTTCTATTACTCTACTACACCTGCTAGTAAATTATTTGCCATGTAGAAATATCATTTCTACCAAAAACAGTGATTGATCAGGTTAGTGATGTCTGACTGCTATTATTTTGAACACAACTGTAATTGTGAAGTGGAAGGAAAATGATAAATGGTTTTCAAAATATTTTACAAATAAATATCTGAAAAGTGTTACCATCTATAGTGTGTTGAAATGCACCTGTGTTATGGTTTGCCATTATCAACAGATGCATATGCTTTGTGTTTCCCTACTTTGAAAAACGTCACCTGGGACCTGTTTTTCCTACGTTGACAGCCCATTCATTTTGAAATGGCCTGCTTAACAACAACACACCTCAGCACACTGCATTCTGTTGTTAACAGACATTTAATAAATCATCCCCACTGTGTGTAAAGCCTTTTTACAATATGCACAGTTTAGTGAAATAAGTAGTACGACTGGCTGTAAATCAGTTGATATCTTAAAGTTGAAATAGAAGACTTTTGCAGACAAGAGGTGTGTTCAGGACTGGATGTACTGTAAACCTGCTGTGCTCAATAGAATCTGCTTTCCTCTTCCATGCATGTAATCTATCATGCTGTTCAGTCAGGAAAAGGATGATTTTTATATTAGTTTTCACATCTGTTTCTTTTCAGCAGTACAATCCAACTGTAGAGAAATTATTGTGAAAAAAATAGGAGGAGCACATTATATGTCATTTCAGGATTACACTGCAAAGCTGCTGGGCAATGTGACTAACAGGGGGCCTTGCTTCCTCATCAGTGTCCTCACTTCATCTCTGTCAGACTAAAGCTTGTATTTGTCACCAGTGATTTCTATGTTCTACAGTTTCTTGGCTGAATATGTGAAATATTTTCATATTTCACTGTGAAGTCACTTAAATCCAAAAACGTTAAGCCTAAAGTTATATTGCTCTAAAAGTTAGGTTGCTTTTATTTTTTCATTTTTGTTAAACTATCATATGTTCATTGGCACAGGCAGAGTGTTAGTAGTGGTAACATCTGAACTGGGGTTCTTGAATCCTGCTGCCAGCAAAGGTTACTGTACAGGCTTAACCCCTTCACACCTAAGGGTAAAACAAATCTTAATGCCTAAGCACAATTTTGCAACATTGACATGTGTTAGTAAAACTGTACATATCATCACAACTACTTTGTACACCCAGGTTAAATATACCGCGTTATTTTCAGGAAAAATTGGGCTTTCATTTGGTGGTAAATGGTAATGGATATCTCCTGATTTTCTTTTTTTTATTATCAAAGGAAAACTGGCCCAAATTAGTAAAAAAAATATTTTTTTTTAATTTACCTGTGTTTCTTGCTACTACCATAACCTACCATCAAAGAGCAACCCAAAATACATTTTCCAGCTCTTGACGATCGCAGCGATACCATATATGTGTATGTTATTTGTTGTTTGTACCCGTAGTACAAGCCAGAAACAATAGTGCACATTTTGTTTTGTTTTATTTTTACCTAAAATACACTGACAACATTTTTTTTCAAATCCTGACCTTTGAACCTGACCTTGACCCAAAACACCCTAGCACTGAACTAGATCAAACCGTGATCTAGGTATTTTTTATTTTTTAATATTTCTTCATTTATCTTTTTTTTTTTTTTTTTTTAAGAAACATTTTTTTCCCCTCTACGCCAGGAGTTAGAGAGATACAATGTATCTCTCTCCTCCAGAGAGAGAGAAAAAAGCAAGGGGGCCAGGCTGTACAGTGACTGATCACTGTGATAGTCAATCAGAGGCTATCACAGCGATGATGTGGCCGGAATCGGGAGTCCTGGGTCCCGATCCCTAGAACGGGACCCGGAGCTCAGTGACACTGCGGTCTTTGTGCTGGGAGCCTGCTGTGCAGCGTGCTCCCAGCAGAAAGACAGGTACGCAAATATGCGGCCCCATGGGAAAAAAGCCCAGTTCTGTGAGGCTGCATATTTGTGTTACATCGGCATCAAGGGGTTAACTTTTTTTCAGCCTGTAAATGCTCCTCCTCTGATATGCCTGTAAACGCCTTTGTGTGCATGGACACATACAGGGAGATTTACTAAAACTGGTGCACACAGAATCTTGTGCAGTTGTGCATAGTAACCAATCAGCTTCTAGATTTTATTGACAAAGCTTAATTGAACAAGCTGAGGCTAGAAGCAGATTGGTTATTGGCACAGCTGCACCAGATTGAGTGCTTCAGTTTTAGTAAATCGTCCCCACAGGCTAACATAGAGGTTCTTTTACAGGCTGGAAGAGAGGCTTTTTTAAGACCTGTGTGCATGATCCCTTACTGGGAATTGTTTGAATGTTGATATCTCACCAGCAGGGAATTGTTCTCTCCTGGAACTATTTCAGACTGCCTTTTGAGTTCATATTTAGGAGTAGAGCATTGCCAGGTAAGTTATTACTGATGCTGATTTGGTACTTTTACATAACAGAACTGTGCCCTCATTAACCTCCCTGGAGGTATTCCCGAGTGTAGATCGGGGTAAAGTTTCAGTACCACAAGCGGTAACCCGGAGCTACACTCGGGAATACCCTGCAGCGTTGCTCTGGGATCTCTTCTTCACTTACCTTGTCCTGCGCTCCCGCGATGTCCCTCCTGCAGTGTCCCCGGCAATGTCCTCCAGCCGATGCCAGCATCTGTCTTCTGGGTTCCGTTCCCTGCGATGTCAGGACGTACGGGGGACGGAACAGCGGGAAATTTGAAAATGTGAAAAAGTGACATTCACTAAATACACTAAAATCACATAGTAAAACATTACTGTATCAAAGCATTTCACATACATTTTGTCCCGAGTGCTTTGTCCTCTGCCCTGCCTGCATTTTTACTGTTCTTTCTGCCTGGAAACTGAGAAATGTCCATGACGTCCAAAAAGCGTCCCTTTAGGTCAAAAGCGGTTTTAGACCAGCTAGAGAACAGTAGTAGTAAATCAGAACCACTTGCAGAATTGAGTGATAATGATTCGTGGGGAAATTCATCATCAGACACTGAAAACGATTCTGCAACTTTGCTCAGTGATGTGCGAACTTGGCGCTATATTTTAAATGTCAGTGTTTTTGGTTTGATTATATTATTGAATTAAATTTATTATTATATTATTATTTTTTATGATTATTAAATTATAATTTATGATTTAATGTTTCAAATTTTAACATACCCAGGACTCTTGTACGGACAGATTTCAGTTAGTCATTCCTAAAAATTACAGGCCTACAATAAAAAAATACATATTTCCATGCAAAAAAGTACTGCTTTGAGCACAGAAATACTAACATAATCATACCGCTAGGGAGGCTACGTGCAGAAAATAGGCAGAGCACTACTAATCAGGAGAGAATGCACTGGGCTAGAGTCACAGTCCTGCAGTAAGAGTGTGTGAAGATCTCACTTCTCGTGTTCTGCCTTAAATGAGAAAATGCTGCATCAGAACTTTTAAATGTACTTACTGTAGCAATTTATCAGTTCTCTGTAAAAAACCCAGTTCATTGCCCAGCAGAGGATCCATTCACACTTGTGCAACTTGTCATGCGACTTTGATGTCAAGTCACAGCCCATTCTTTTCAATGGTACCAGTTCAAATCAACGCGTCTTTTAAAAAGGTGCCTGTACTACTTTGGTGCAACTTTTGATGCGACTTTGGTCCAGAGAATGTAAAGTCAGATCAAAGTCGCACTGGGAATCGTGTGACTGTAAAGATGCCCTAATGTGAATGGAGCCTTGAAACACTTTTACCCTTAATTTTGTTTAACTTTAGGTGAAATGTGTCACTTAGTTTTCCTTGCACTGTTTGCCCAGCACTGCGTGGTAATGAACTTGCCAAATTTGCTGTCAGTGTGCTCATTCATCATTTATAGTGATTGTAAATCTTCACCTTGTAAAACAACCCATCCAGTATAAAATAGAAATGAAAATCAAAAACATTTGTGTATAGATCTAAAAAAAATCATAAATACCTTTCACCCACCCATTCTCCCCCCCCTTTTTTTTTTTTTATAAGTGATCAGATTCCTTCTGTTTTCAACTGCATAAGAGCAAAATGAAGAGAAACAGCAGCACACTGATCTTCCATGTGAAATGCGTGGGGGAGGGAGGGTCAGAACAAGTCTGGTCATATGAGGAGAACAGGTTGAATTCCCAGCACAGCTAGAGAACTGACCACGGTGTGTTCTCCTGCTTAGTGTGGTCAGTTTTTATTAGGAAAGCAGAGGTACTGGCAGGAACACCAGGAATTTCACACAAAGGAAGCAATACAAGAAGAACAGGATACTTTCATACAAATACATGGTACAGCAGGCACATATCAGGAATATAAAATGTTGGGTTTACTTCTTCTTTAACCTATTAGACTGAGTACATTTTGTGACAAAAAGGATTCACTGTGGGGTGGTGTTGGACAGGAGGTGAGTATTGCAGCAAGGACTGCCTTTTTTCATATTCCGGGGGGACATTTTTAATTAAAAAAATATCCGAGAGTTGAACTTTTTTGAGAACACCCGGCAGTGATGGTGCTTGTCGCTCTAACAGAGAAAACTTTTATTTACTTATTCACTACAACTATGTTGACTGGCATTGAACAGTAATCAGCGGTCAGAGACCCAACAGACTTCAGAGGATGCTCATAGTAAGGATTATTTTGAGATAGATATATAATAGGGAAGCATGCTGCTTTGCAGAATACCTCTCTTGTTTTCTTATATTTTACCGTAGAATCCTGTTTCTAATGCTCAAGCGCTTTAAGACCCTCCTCAACATCTCTTTCTGCATTGCAGACAGAATGAAACATACACTTTGTACAAAGCAATTCTGTATTTAAATATGGCATTTGAACTGGCACAAGGCCCATTACATCCCCTGTAGAGGTGTTGTCTGTATATCTACGTACTTTATCCTGGAATTTCCTGTTCTGTGTCTCACCATGTTCTCAGCTTTCAGCGTACTGTCCTGGCACTGCCCCTTCTCTAGCTGCACAGCGGGTTGGCTGGTACCCTCTAGTGAAGAGAAACAGAATTGCATGTGTAGTTGATAAGGAAGCTTTATTTGGTAGATTGATAAATGCTATGGTAAAAATCAAACCAAATATATGTATAAAAAAAGAATATACGCTTATTTGAGAAGGGCTTTACTGTTTTTTTGTGTGTTTTTATATGTTATTTTACAGGAGTGATACCCTGTTAACAATAACAGCATTATTTAATAACACAGACTGCTGTCACTGTGCTAAGTGTCAGCATTTCAGCAGCCTTTTTCGATTTCCACCTATTGCATTTCGTGAATTTTACAATGGAATAGAAAAATATAGTCGCTTTACCATTATAAAAAAAACGACAGATTAATATAGTTTACTTTTTCTTTTCAGGAATGACTCTGAGGCTAATCCATTTAAAAAAAAAAAAAAATATATATATATATACTTAGAACTTATTTATCAATTAATTCCTTCTTGTGCAAAGTCTGAAAAGGAGCACTGAGAGTTGAAGGAATTTTCATCAAGCTACTGTATTTACCTGTTTCTGAATCCTGTAAAGGATAAGTTCACCTTTGAGAACATGTTAAAGCGGGTTTTAGAATGAATACTGTAACATGTTCCCTCTACTGCAGCTGCTGGCCGGACACGCACACGCACGCACGCACACACACGCACACTCTCTCTCTTAGCAAGGTCAAAGAAAAGCCCTGCTCTTCGTAATGACTTCTGTTTTTAAAAGTTAAAAAAAAAAAAAAAGAGTACAAGGTCATGTTAAAGTATTTCTAAACAACATTTCTATATATTACAGCTTATCGCTCCTTAGATATCTTGCATTTGGGTTTTTTTTTCTTCTTTTATTGTTACCTGGTGATCTTGTCAGTAACTCACTTCTATCCTAGGGTGACAGCACTCATATTGTATGTATGGAGGTTCAGCATTGACACCTTAGCGATAGGTTCTTTAGTCCTCAAGAGATAACTGGGAAAATGTAAATGATACAAGGCAAGCACAGGAAAGTATCAGCTGACAAGATTCCTGGCAAAATCAAAAGGTATTTTTGTACTTCTCAAACAGATATGAAAAAAACCTTTCAGTTATACAATGGGTTAAAATATTCACATTTTGTTGCTTTGCAGCCTGAAATTAAGACACTGTTTGTTTTATCCAGCTGTATATACTCAGTGCAACTTATAACATTCAAGTGAAAGATATAACATCAATATGTCAGAAAAAAATGTAAAAAGTCCAAAAACAGAATCACTGAGTTGGAAAAAGGATCACCCCTTTGTGTCATTATTTTGTTGAACCACCTTTTGCTTTGCTGTAGTCTGTTGGGATATGTCTCTACTAACTTTGCACATCTGGACTTTGCAATATTTGCCCACTCTTCTATGCAGAACTGCTCAAGTTCAGTAAAATGTGATGGTGACCATTTGTGGACTGCAGTCTTCAAGTCATTCCACAGATTTTCAATGGGATTTAAGCCTGGGCTAGGCCATGCAAGGACATTCACCTTTTTCTCCTTCAACCACTATGTGGTCATTTTTGCGCTGTGCTTTGGGTCATTGTCCTGTTGGAAGGTAAACCTTCCTATTGACAACTTTCTGGCAGAGGGCAGCAGATATTCCTCAAACATTTGAAGGTATTTTGCCTCATCTGGTTTTCCTTCTGCCCTGACAAGTGCTCCAGTCGCAGCTGCAGAGAAACACCCCCATAACAGAATATTACCACCATTCCATTCTTTACTGTAGGAGTGGTGTTATTTGGATGGTGAGCTGTATTGGATTTATGCTAGACATATCTTTTAGTGTTGAGGCCAGTCATTCAATTTTAGTCTCATCTGACCATAAAACCTTTTTAAATGTGGCCTTAGAATCTTCAAGGTGTGCCTTGGCAAAGTGGTGACTGCATGTGGCCTTTCTTGAGGAGTGGCTTTTTTCTTGCAACCCTCCCATACAAGCCACATATGTGGAGAATTTGTGAGGTTGTCACATGCACATGATGACCACTCTTTGTCTGACCAGTTTCCTCCTGGCTCTTTTATCTAGTTTGAAGTGATGTCCTCATCCAGGGAGGGTCTGTGTTGCACCAAATACCTTCCGCTTCTTAATAATAAACTTAACTGTGCTTCTAGGCATTGATAAGGCCTTTGCTTTTTTTTTGTATCCTTCTCCTGACTTGTGCCTGTCCACAACTTTATCTTGGGGATCTTTTGACAGTGCCTTGACACCCATAGTTGTTTGCTTCAGTTGCACTACAGGGACTGAAATGCTCCAGAAAAGCTCTTTTCACATTGAGCTAATCAAAATGACCACAGCTGATCACAGTTGAAAGCCAGTTGGCTAAGTGTGCCATTAAGAAGCTACATCTGATTGAGTTTCCAAGTAATTTTTAGGAGGGGGATGATCCTTTTTTCCAACTCAGTGATTAAGTTTTTGACTTTTTAAAATTTTTTCTGACATGGTGTTATATCTTTCACTTGGAATGTTATAAGTTGCACTGAGTAAATACAGCTGGATAAAACAAAAACTGTGTTTGTCTTCATTTCAGGCTGCAAAGCAACAAAATGTGATTATTTTAAAGTGGGGTGATTCTTTTCTATACCCACTGTATATTTAACAGGCCAAAAGGGAGCAAGCAAGAGCTGTTCATTCTCATGGTTTACATACACTTTAAAGCCTAATTCCACGTTTTGTGTTACTTAGTTTGTTTGGGCCAACCTTGTAGCATCAGCTACATAGAGTTCACAGCACTGTGGTACAACGACTTCCTGTCTTGCTCCGAGAACAAAATTGAGTCGGGCCGAACACTGCTTAGCCATTTAGAGGAAGTTGTGTATTTTATAAATTAATACAAGGCTTCCACTGATTGACTGAGATGGGCTGACGATGTCATGATCTCCACCTCAGCCAGTCAGAGGAAGCCTTGTATTCTTTGATAACATACCTTCCTTCCTGTAAATGACTGAACTGTGGTAATTCCAAAACAATTTTGTTCTGGGAACAGATGAGGAAGTCCCCATACTGCTTCCAGAACACATCATTATGTACTGTATGTAGCTGATGCTACATACAGTTTATACTTCGCTAAGAGCAGTTGCTGCAATTGGTAAAGGAAATAGTTTATTTAGGTCAATTTGGCTCAAACAAATTATTTAAAGTAACACAAAACCTGGAGTTAGGCTTTAAGTTTCAGGATAGATTGCCTTTAATTTATATTTGTTCACAACTATTGTCTATTTTTATGACAGGTCTATGGTTTTTATGAATAGTCTTAAAGCAGCCACAGATATTCTCATAAAACAAAATATTAAAGTAAATTACAAGCATAGTGAATCTTTGCTGTTCATTTTATACAAATTCTTTGATACTCAAAGTGAATGTTGTGATTGTCTTTGTTGTTTCAGGATGACATGACAGACTCCCTTCGAGATTTCACAAACCTCCCAGAAGCTGCCCCTCTGCTTACCATACTGGACATGTCTGCAAGAGCAAAGTATGTCATGGATGTGGAGGAGATCACTCCTGAGATTGTGGAGAGTTTTGTCAACGATTTCCTAGCAGAAAAACTGAAACCAGAACCAATCTAACAAGATGCAGTATTAATGCCCTGCAGAAAGAATTATTATTTAAAAAGAAAATACACAATGCTTGTCTCTTCTTGCCACATGGATTTTAAAATATTTTCTCGTCTGAGAACGCCTTTTCAGGGTGCCTTTTTCGTTTCGTCGTTTTAAAGTCGAATCCTCCAGGACTATAAAATATTGCCAAATGCCTCATCAGAGAGCAGCACCAAGTACTAAGTCACTTTCTACCCTGGCTCCGGATTTGATTGTCACTTTTGTCAGAAGCAGTATACTCTTAATTTTTGGTATTAGAGTCTTTGATTCCGCATCAGTGAAAAGTGTTAACAATTTGTACCTTTATTATATTTTTTTTTTTACTTGTTACATCTCAGCCATATTTAGGCCATCCATTTTTTCCTTTCCTATTCACATACAATTTTAATATGCAACTTGTCAATGTTTTGCCTGCTTGAGTGCTTTTTATATATAAAAAGCTAAATGTCCAGCAAGTAGAACACATCAGTATTCCGTGCTCCCGTTTGTCAATTTCTGAATTAGCTGTGTTATGCACGTGACCAGTTTTGGCTTATTTAATATTATAATTCAAAGAATACTGTAGCAACAGAAACCAGTATGAAATCAGCCTCCAGTATACTGACAAAACTGCAGTTAGCTTATTTTTACTTGATTTACAAAAGTAAACAATACTGTACACCATTGTTCCTAGTATTATGTTGATAACCACATCTTTGGCTTGAAACATATCTACCATTGATTGCTGAGTGGGTCTAATCCTTATAGGTTATGTTTTACTGGCTGTTCATACCACAAAAACATATATTTAAAGCACAAACCTGAATTTTCTTCGGTAGCAAATGAATTTACATACAATTGTTGCAGCTTGTACAATCATTAGACCCACTGTCTGCAAAAGACATGTAATGTCTACTTGGAAGATTCACTAATATCAGCTCATTATTTTCATACAGGTTTGGTCTTGTAGTATTCACGCTGCCCTCACATGTTTCCTGTGAATGAAGTTCCTGGTGTTTTGGGTAAAAATAAAATTGGCATTGTGGATGGTGTTTTTTAATCTTGCTTTAAACAAGCAGAGATGTGTATTGATGTTCAAATGAGGAACTTTGTGAATTAGTGATTGGATATAGCATGCTCAGCTTATTGTGCTACATTTCTGCCAAAATAATAGATCTTTCCTATAAAAAGAAAGGAAAGGGAAAGTATTTGTGGGAGTCAAGTGTTTGCACTCAATTTTTTTTTAATAAAAATTTTAAAATCTGGGTACCCGAGGCAACACATCCCAATATTTTGAAGCAAATCTTGCATAAAGAGAAAAATGATGGCTGCCACTGCTTATTTTAAAATGCCAGCCCACTGGCTTCCATATTTTGAGTTCTGATTTCCCTCCAACTTTATTTGCTGTATATTTGATCCTGTCAGTGACTCAAAGCATTAAAACCACAGTCAGTCAGTATTTTTCAGAAGGTTGTTGTCTGTTGTGACAGATTTATTTAACTGCGAGAATAAGGTTGTACAACATTAAGAATTTTAATGATAATAACATTTCCTCCTAGAACAGTATACATTTCATTTGTAAGGCAACTGAAAGCATTTTGTAGAATATTCTTTATGACCATGCATATAAGTGGTTGTAAAGGCTAAAGGTTTTTTACCTTAATTTATTCTCTGCTTTAAGGTAAAAAGGTAAAAAACCTTTTACGTGCAGCTCCCCGTACTTACATGAGCCCAATCTTGATCCAGTGCTGTGCCCAAGAGCAGCTGCTTTCTTTCTCCCTGCTCACTGAACTGAAAGCAGTGAGAGCCTTTGACTCCTGCTGCTGTCAATCAAATCCAGTGACAAGACACACTGCGTGTCAATAGATTCCCACAGCCTTGCTCAGGACCGAGCACATGTGAGTGCCCCCATAGCAGGTGGCTTGCTGTGAGGGCACTCTGAAAGCAGGAAGAGCCAGAAGAGCCAGCGGGGGACCCCAGAAGAGGAGAATCAGAGCAGCTCTATGTAAAACCACTCAGGTAAGTATAACATGTTGTTTATTTGAAAACAATAAAAAAAACCTTCATAATCATTTTAACCTTACCACTCTGTGCTCTGCTTAAAGGATACGTTTGCCTTTGGAACATGTTACATGGTCCACCCATTTTTAGGGTGGACCATGAAACATGTTCCCATAGCTGTAGCCGCCCCCCCCCCCCCCCTTTGACAGATAGTACGGGAAACTTCTTCCCATACCATCTGTCAAATTTGACAACAGCGTGGCCCTATAGGGCTCTGCCCACACATCCATGTCATTCATTCAAGGACTTCCGTGAATGAACTGCAAGTCCCGGCAGCCTTAGTGGCTGTGGGCTTGTAGTTTTCCATGAGCTGTGGAGTGCTGTGGCAGTTCATTAAAGCTTCCTGTCAGAATATCTGCTTGCTCATACATTCTGTATGGTAAGCAGATATTCTGACAGGTCTGCAGAAGATCTGCATGGCATCAAAAATATACTGATCACTGGTGCAATGCTTTCCAGGCTCTTTTAGACAAAAATAATAAATGCACATTTTTTTACCTACAAAAAAGCGTGCATTTATTATTTTTATCCAAAAGATGAACCTATCCTTTAAGGGATAAACACAATAGATAATACTAGGTAAGTAAAGGGCTACAGAACAATACATGGTATTTACTGAATAAATAAGTCAGATTCATTGCACTGATGTCACATTTGCCAGCATCTTTCTTTATTGTACAGTACAGAACACTGGTCTTCAAATCATAGCAGGTAATATTTCACTCCTTTTGGTGATTGGACACTGACAAAGCCAATCCTTTAGCACTCCCTCACATAACTCCTCTCTCCATGCAAGCCTCATGTTTTTCTGCTAGTGTCCTTAGGTGATGGATATATCTCTCTGTGTGAGAGACTGTAGTTAGGGAACAGTGAAATCTCCCAGCAAGAAAAGTTGCAGGCTGCACTAGGCCACTGCAGTAAAGTGTGTCTGCTTGCCGGACTAACTTCATGCCATAGGGACTGTACCTGGACCTCTGCAAAGATAGTTACAGTGGCACTAGTCTCAGCATACAGGCAACACATCTAGGTATGTGGTGCAGCATGCGTATCACTGCCAGGTGCTCAACAGGTCCAAGACCCTGATCCACTTTTGGTGTAGCGAAGTTCTTAAAGATCCCCCTCTCATCAGAAGGGGAAAATGTACCTAACTGAAGTGGGCAAGTTACACATCATTTGCCCAGGGTGTTATAAGTTTGTTTTGTGCAGCTGGTGTTCCATCACTGAGTACCCAAACAAATGGATCGGGATTGTGAGCCCTTTAAGATAGTCTCTTCTCAGTGGCACCAGAGATATCCCTCATTAGGGCCTTTCCCACCTGGCTGGGCAGGAAACTACAGCAAACAGCACATAGGAACCTTAAAGACACATGTGCAGGAGCCATGTTGGTGAGCACATGTGAGGGTACTATTTTGTCCTCTAAAGTGCAGGTGTGAATGCAATGTTGTCCTGGGTGGGCCCTTTGCAGGTAGCTTCCTAACCTGGTCTCCACTGCCCACCAGACAAGTACAGTACAGAGTTCTTTTTCCCTATCCAGACCAATTGCACAACCAGTATGTGCAGTGTGCCAGACTCTTAAGAGTATGGTCTAGGTGGATGGCCAGGAATCCTGGCAGCATTGTTGGCAGTTCCTCAGGTCTGCATCAGTTGGAATTGTTGAGCACCCTATAGAGAAATTCCCTCACTTGTAGTGGAGACCAGGAAGCCAATTGTGCACAGCACAGCCATCCAAAGCAGTGTGCTTACAGTAAAGCACACAGACACGGCCCCCTAATAAAACACTCCCTGCACACAGTTAACCCTTTCCTGCCCAGTGCCATTAGTACAGTGCTTTTTTTTTTAGCACTGATCACTTATTGGTGTCACTGGGGATGTCAGTGACACCAAGTCCGTTTCCCCCCCCCCCCCCCCCCAGTGTCAGAATGTCCACCGCAGTCCCGCTATAGGGTCACTGATTGTCGCCATTACTAGTAAAAAAATAAAATAATTCCAGTATCTATACCGCCATTTGTAAACGCTATAATTTTCACTTAAACCAATTAATTTACACGTATTGGGATTTTTTTTTAGGAAAGACGTAGCAGAATACATTTTGGTCTAAATTTATGACTAAATCTGATTTTTTTTTTACTTTTATACTGGACATGTTTAATAGCAAAAAGTCAAAAATATTTTTTTTCTCAAAACTGTCGGTCTTTTTTTTATAGTGCAAATAAAAAAATGGACAGGTGATCAAATACCACCGAAAAAGCTCAATTTGTGGGAAAAAAGGATGTAAATTTAATTTGGGTGCAGCGTTGCATGACCACGCAACTGTCAGTTAAAGTAACGTAGCGCCGTAATGCAAAAAAATGGCCTGGTCAGGAAGGGGAGTAAATCCTTAGGATGGCAAGTGGTTAATTCAGCCATCCATATCCAGAGCTAAAAAAAATGCCTTACCTCTTCTACTCCCGTTTCTCACCCACAGTTGGATCCTGATATACTGGTTCTAGATTACGTTGATTCACAGTATTATAAAGAACATACAAGTAGTGTTGGAGGAATTTGCTTCTTGCAATATGCTTGCTATTACTGAAAAACACATTGCCTCTGTACACAAAAGTCTTGACCTTGGATAGGTGGACTCGCCTCTGTCATGCCCCTTTGGGGAACAAGAGCTCTACTAAGCCTTCCAAAACCTTCCCTGTTCATAAACAGAATATGCGGATGACTGGGTTACTCCTGGAAGGATTTTCACCCCCAAAGATATTTTCTGAACTTTATCCAGTTGAAAAAAGTTTACGAGGTTGACCCTGCCATTTCTGTCCTGAACAAATACCTCGCTGTGTCTACTGAAGATGTTCCATCTTCTAAAAAATTATACGGACAGAAAAATTCAGATGCTCTTTAACTTGGCAGGCCCAACCCTGCAACCAGCTTGCTGCTTTTTCAAAATATCAACTTGCAGCTAACTGAACTATGAGCAACCACCATCATCCTGTCCTTCAGTATTGTGTGGTATCAGAGCAATTACAGCGGCTTCCCTCTGTATTTCTTTTCTGTGTAGTTGCCCTGGAACACGGCATGAGATAGAAATATCCAGGATGACTCCTCTCTGTCCAAATGCGCTGGATTCTCTGGCTAAAAGCTTGAACTGCAGAACCTGCTTGTAAAAGACACCTCATACACATGCCTTTTTAGGGAAAATGCCTGTTTGGTGAAGAACTTGACCAATTCAGTAAAGAAGTCACAGGTAGAAATGTTTAGTTTCCTCAGAGAAAGGTAACAAAACCCACCTCTTCAGGTGCTTCTGGTTCCTCTAAATGCAGAGCATCTCCTCACTTCCCAGGCTTCAACTTCAAAATCTAAGTTCAGCTCTTCCTTTTTGGCTCAAAACTTAGCCCACAAAGGCCACTAAGCCCTCTACAAAGCCTTCTTCCCAATAAAGCCCTTGATCCTAAGAGTGGGGGACATCTATTGCACTTTGCATTTCTCTGGACCACAGATGTCCTAGACATGTGGGTTCAGTTGTTTCTAAAAGTTACAAGTTAAACTTCAAAGCGTTACCTCCTCACTGCTTTCTTTTGTCAAATTATCCAAAAACTGTCCAGAGCCAGTTAGCTTTGGAAAAAGGCCCTGAAACACCTCTTGCCCCAGGAAGTCATTGTAAAAGTACCTACACAAGACAGGTCCAATGGATTCTACTCAAACTGGTTCACAGTACAAAAACACAACAAAGTTAATCATCCAATCCTGGACTTAAAGGATCCTCTTTTAAAAAAAAAATAAATGCACATTTTCTTTGTAAGAAAAAAAAAGCATTTTTTTTTTATGCGTTAGGACTGTGTACCTCTGATACTGGCAGGCAGTTACACTCTTGACAGGAGTAATCAATGGGCTACCAGAGCGCTCAACAGCATCCTGGTAGTTCATTGAGAACTACAAGGCAACAGCCGCAAAGGCTGATGGTACTTGCAGTTTACACATTGTCAATTAATTATGCTGCCGGGTGGGAGGGATTGTGACAGCAAACGGGTGGAGAGAGAAGATCCCCTGCTTGCTGTCAAAATGGGTACCCAGGGGGCGGAGGCTGGTGCATTTGTAACATGGTACATCCTGACTATGGGTGTAACATGTTACAAAAGGTGAACTTATTCTTTAAAACCCCTCAACAACCTCCTTCACACTCCAATATTTTTATGGAATCAGCAAGGCCAGTAATTGCCTCTCTGAAACAAAGAGAACACATGGCAGCTGTGGACATCCAAGATCCCATCTGCATGTTCCCATTTACCTACTTCATCAGTGATTTATACATTTGCAGTGACATACAACCACTTCCAATTTATCACATTGCCTTTTGGCCTGTCCTCTGCTTCCAGGGTGTTCACAGAGATTTTAGCACCCTTACTTTCCCTTCTTAGAACTCAGGGCATCCAGGTGACAGGTTATCTGTACAACCTTCTGAAGGATGCATCCCCCTTACAACTCTCAGTGCATGTCTAACAGACAATTCAACTGCTCCAGGCCCTTGTCTGGGTGATGAACTTAAAAAAAAAAATCTGCTCTCCAGACTGCTATGCATCTAAGGTATATGGGTCTAATTCTAGATACAAAATAGGCAAAATTATTTCTTCCAAAAAATGTATTTTTTTCTCTAAGAGCCAAAAGAAATCCCACACTGAGATTCACCATGGCAATACCCTTTACTCAATTCCATTTAAGAACTCTGCAGGAAAACTTTGTCAGCATGGAAAAAGCAGGCTCCTTCTCTGGACCTACACCTTTCTATCCCCCAAACAAGAAATTTATTGTCCTGACAGATCACCACTTCAACTCTGACAGTGGTAAAATCCTTCCTTCCCTACATTTGGGGGGTTATTACAACAGACGTAGGGCTGGGAGGAGTCTTTCAATCCTTGACACTTCAAGGGACGAGGCCAAACTTCCCATCAATATCTTGGAGCTCCCTCTAGCATTCCAAAGGCATATATCAATGGCCAAGGGGGAATAAGGTGCCTGGCTTCCTAAAAGGAAACAAACCAGATTCTCTCATGAACAGAAAGTCACTGTACAGTGATTTCTGAAATACACATCCCAGGGATGTATTAATGGTAGGCGGATTATCTCAGCTGTCACTGTCTGGACCAAAGAGAATGGTCTGTTCATCCAGATGTGTTCAGTCTCATACCAAAAATAAGGGACTCTGGTTGTGGACATCCTAGCCTCCAAATACACTGCCAGAGCCCTACAAAATGACCTCCAGCGGGCCACTGGTGTGAATGTCTCTGACCAAACAATCAGAAAAAGACTTCATGAGGGTGGCCTGAGGGCCTGATGTCCTCTAGTGGGCCCTGTGCTCACTGCCCATCACCATAGAGCTCAACTGGCATTTGCCATTGAACACCAGAATTGGCAGGTCCTCCACTGGCGCCCTGTGCTTTTTACAGATGAGGGCAGGTTCACCCTGAGCATATGTGACAGAAGTGAAAGGGTCTGGAGAAGCCATGGAGAATGTTACGCTGCCTGTAACATTGTTTCAGCATGACCGTTTTGGTGGTGAGGTCAGTGACAGTCTGGGGAAGCATATTCATGGAGGGAAGCACAGACCTCTACAGGCTAGACAATGGCACCTCGACTGTCATTTGGTATCTGGACAAAATCTTTGGACCCATTGTCAGACCGTACGCTGGTGCAGTGGGTCCTGGGTTCCTTCTGGTGGACAACAATGCCCTTCCTCATGTGGTGAGAGTATGCAGGCAGTTCTTGGAGGATGAAGGAACTGATACATTTGAATGGCCCCCACGCTCGCCTGACCTAAGTACAATAGAACATGTTTTGGTCCATCTGTCCAGAAGCTCAGTGATGCCCTGGTCCAGATCTGGGAGGAAACACCATCTGTCGTCTCATTAGGAGCATGCTCCGACGTTGTCAGGCATGCACAGAAGCACGTTGGGGGCCATACAAACTACTGAGTACCATTTTGAGTTGCTGCAATAAAATTTCAGCAAAATGGACTAGCTTGCTGCATCATGTTTTCTCCTTTGATTTTCAGGTTGTCTTTGAATTCAGTCTTCTGTTGGTTGATAATTTTCATTTCCATCAAATGATGGGGCATCCTTACGTTCCTAACACATTACCCAGTCCATATTAGTATAGATATCCAGCATGATATTTTCCCCATTGAGATCTGATGTGTTTTCAAAGTATTCCTTTAATTTTTTTTGAGCAGTGTACAAACAACAATCTACCCCTGTTTGTGTCCAGAGCCAGGGATCCTCTAGCTGTGGCCTCGGATGCTCTAGTTATCTCTTGAGCTTTTTACCATAACAAAATAGTTTGAGAGAAGAAGATAGTGATTCTTCTGCCATCAAACTGGAACAGAAGAACCTGGCACACAGACATACTCGGGCTTCTTGTAGAAGACCCCTGGCTGCTTCCCAGATTTGCTCTCTCATTTCCTCTATTCCACCCTGCTTCACAGTCTCTGGCTTTAATGGCATGGCTGTTGAAACCCAGGTCCTAAAGGATAAAAAGGGGTCAAGGCAAGAAAAACCACAACCAGAAAAATGTATTCTTGTACCTGGAAATCATAGTTTGCCCAGTATGAGTGCAGTTCATTCTGTCAGAGATTACTCTGTATCCCGTGTTCTAGCCTCCCTACAATTGGGTCTTGACCATTATCTAGCTCTCAGCACTGGTTTCCACCTTATCCTTTTTCAAGGGCCTCTGACTTTGCACTCTCATTAAAATATTTATACAAGGAGTCCTGGAAGTGATGGTTTCCCCACCCTGAACTCAACATTATCAAGTCTGTCTGGGATGACATGAAGAGACAGAAAGATTTGACACAGCCTACATCGCCAGATGATCAGTGGTTAGTTCTCCAAGATGTTTGGAATAGCCTACCTGCTGAGGTCCTTAAACTGTGTGCAAGTGTAACTAGAAGAGTTTAAGAATTTATGATGTACTGAAGGCAAAGGGTGGTCACATTCAATAGTGATTTGAATTTCTCTTCTGTTTATTTACTTTCAATTGTGTTAATTGATAAAAAATAAACAATTAAATATATATATTTGAAAGTTGCACCAGATGCCTGTTCACTGAATAAGAAAGAAAACATGATGGCATGACAAAGAAAAAGCAGACTGTATCTTATAGTTTTTGTTGTAATGGCACTCCAGTAGAGCAAGCTGCATCATTATTTAAAATATTTATTTTATAATTCACACAGAAATGAAAGGGCTTGGAAGGAAGGCATCACTTTGTTATTTCAAGCAGATTGACCTGAAGCAACTGATACATGCTTCTACTCACTCTGATGACAACACCCTTGACCTGGTTTTCTCCTACCTCTGCATTTCATGCAACCTCACCAACAATCCTTTCCCTCTCTTCGATTACTACCTTATTTTCTCTCTCCCTGTCTTCTACCGCCTCTCCCTCCAATGCCTAACAGTTACTCACATAAACCTCCACCACCTTAATCCTTCCCTTCTCTACTACTGACCAACTCTATGACAAAATCTCACCCGTCCAGCCCCAACCTAGTCACTTCTGTCTACAATAGTCCATCCCAGACACAAATGCCCCCCTCACTACACACAGAATCAGATCCCAACCCCTACAACCTTGGTAAACAGATAACACCAGAAGTGTGGGAAAAAAAAAAAAAGTGGTCATGCTCTTGAATGCCTGTGGCGCAAGACTAGGTCTCAAAAAGTTTACAATCAATATAGATCTGTCCTTCAAACATACTATTCCTGCCTCCATGCTGTCAAACAGATCTATTTTATCACTCTCATTAACACCTTCTCATCCAGTCCCCATCAACTCTTCTCTACTTTTTCAACTTCATCCTCCACCCACTACCTCCATCACTGCCCAGATCACTACAGAAAAAAGATTGATACAATTGGTGATGTGATCTCCACTGTACAGACATCTCCCCCACTTATCACTCCATGTCTACAGGTACACTCATTACTTCCCTCATTCAACCCTGCTAAAGACGAGGTTGCTAAACGTTTTTTCTATAAATACCTATTAATCACCTGCGCTCAGTGACTGCAATTAATGAAATACCTAAAAAGTTAGATACTGTGTGTAACACTATGTGTGCTTACATAAAATTTTGTCCTTAACCCCTTCACACCTAAGGGTAAAACAAATCTTAATGCTCAAACACAATTTTGCAATGTTGACATATGTTAGTAAAACTGTACATATCATCACAACTACTTTGTACGTCCAGGTGGATAATACCTTGTTTTTTTTCAGGACAAATTGGGCTTTCATTTGGTGGCAAATGGTAATGGATATCTCCTGATTGTTTTTTTTATTATCAAAGGAGAACTGGACAAAAATAGATAAATCATTTTTTTTAAATTTAGCTGTGTGTTTCTTGTTACTACCATAACCTACCACCAGAGAACAACCCAAAATAAATTTTCCAATACTAAATTATTAAATATATAATATCCCATGTAATGCAACTTTAAATAAAAGTGTCCATTAATAACATCCTTCAAGTGCTGCTTGCAGCTATTCTTTATCCTGTAAAAAAACCTTTATTAGGCGACTAATATATACATTTTAAATTGTATATGAATCTCTCCCCCTTTTTTGGCATCTTCCCCAACTCTCTAAAACATGCATTATTCACCCTCTTACTTAAAAAGCCCTCACTGGACCCCACCAACCTTAACAACCTATGCCCCATCTCCTTTATTGTCTAGTCTACAACCGTCTCACTGAAAATAACCTTTGTGATCCCATTTAGTCTGCATTTTGCTCTCAAACACTCCACAGAAACTGCTTCCCTAAAACTCACAATCTACCAACTGCTAAAACCAATAGACACTATTCTGTACTCCTGGACCTCTCTGCTGTCCACACAGTGAACAACCCCCCCCCCCCCCAAAAAACAAAAACCTACTCCACTCCATTGGACTCCGTGACTGTACTCTTCACTGGTTCTCTTCCTATCTCACTGTACCTTCAGCATCAATTACAATCTCACTTCCTCCTCTCTTTCTCCATCAGGGTCCCCCAAGGTTCTGTTCTTGGACCTTTCCTATTCTTGATGTCAGTTGATAGCTTCCAATACCATCTCTATGCTGACGACACCCAAATCTATCTCTTTACCCCAGAGATCACTCCATCAGTCTTCACATGGATCACTAATCCACTAATGGCCATATAAGCCTGGATGTCACATCACTTCCTCAAACTCAATCTATCCAAAACTGACCTTATATATTCTCCCACACATGCCTCTTCCCTGGTCAAAATTGAAGGCACAACTCTCAACCCATCCCCACATGCCAAGGTTGTAGATGTTATCCTGGACTCTGAACTATCCTTTCAGCCCCACATACAATCACTGTCCAAAGCTTGCTGCCTCAACCTACGCAACATCTCCAAAAAATGCCCCTTCCTAATCAATGACACCACAGAGCTTCTAATTTACTCCCTGGTCATCTCTCACCTTAACTACTGCAGTGCCCTCTTCATTGAATTACCTTTACATAGGCTATCCCCTCTTCAGTCCATCATGAATGCTGCTGCCAGACTCATCCACCTTACCAATTATTCAGTATCTGCTACTCTTCTCTGTCAATCCCTCCACTGGCTTCCGCTCTCCCAACAAATTCAACTCAAAATACTAACAATTTATAAAGCAATCCACAGCTTGGCCCCCAGCTACATCACTAGTCTCAAAATACCTACCAAATCATTCTCTTCGTTACTCCCAAGACCTCCTGCTTTCAAGCTCCCTTGTTGCTGCCTCCCATGCTCGCCTCCAGGAATTTTCCCAGAGTCTCTCCCATCTTAACCCAACCTGTCTGTCTGTTTCCTACTCGGTCTACATTTAGATGATGCCTGAACACCTCTTCAGACAAAGCTTTCCTGCCCCCACCAAATATCTGTACTTTATTTTCTCCATCCGCTCCTACCCCACAATTATTACCTTTTGCATCAATTGACCCTCCCATTTAGATTGTAAGCTCTAATGAGCAGGGCCCTATGTTTCCTACTGTATTAAATTGTACTGTAATTGTACTGTCTGCCCTCACGTTGTAAAGTGCTGCTCAAACTGTTGGCATTATATAAATCCTGTATAATAATTGAGAATTTTCATAATTTGGGATTATAAACTAAACCAGAGACCACCAGGCTCCTAGCATACTAGGTCAGTCATAGCAGCCCCCATGATAGGTTCTTTACAAGACTTGAGGGAGTTCTCAGTCTATCCACATAAAATAAAAGGCCCTTTTTTTCCAAGGTACAGGAGAAGTGGGACTTTGGCGTAATGGGGAGATTTCCCTTACTTAGATGACACAGCATGATCACAGGATAGGGGGTGAGGGTACATTTTCCCAATAACCTGACAGAGGAATTAAACCTCCCCTTTCAGTATTTCACTGTAAAGAAGGAAAATAACACTATTTGTGCCCAACGCATGGCTTTAGGAGCTCTGTTTCAAATGGTGGTAAAATAAGTCCCCTACACACATCCTGGTCACAGCAGGTAACAACATTCTATTCTACTCCCATAAGGGCAGGCAGCTGGCTCAGTTCCCTGAACTATTACCATACATTTAAAACTGTGAATATAATTACATAAAACATACAGAACACTTTTTTTCAACATTCCATTATTGATTTTATGGTTTCTGCCTCGTGGTAGATCATTCTCTAGTCCTGCTTCTTGAGTGCACTGAACTTTTTCAACCGAGCATGCTACATTCTGTATCTATGAAAGCAATTTTTTTTCCCTCTTTAAAACAAAGGGAGTCTTTTCAGTGCTACCCTAGTTTTAGGTCTGACCAAAATACAACATGTACTCGGATTTGCAGGATCTGAATTACCTTAAGTGTATGCTTTTTATTAGTAGTGGGCTGTGGTGTAACAGATTTGTCTGCACGAACAGATGGACATTTCCAAATGGCAAATAGTTCACAATATTATATTCCCTATAGTAAATGTTTGCTACTAATATAAAATTATGAGCAGGCACTAGTGCAAAGAACTGAAGTACATAAAAACACAATGCACTATTTAGAGATAATAGGTTATACTTTACCACACACTTTTAAAAGATTAGATTTTTTTCCCCCTGAATCTCCAATAACCAGGATTTTGTTTTATTTTTTAATCTATGGAAATATGCTTTTTATTAATGCCTAGTAGTCATATTTACAGTTGTGCTCAAAAGTTTGCATAACATGACAGGAATCGTGAAATTTTGGCAATGAGATTGAAAATATGACCGATTATGCAAAAAATACTCTTTTCTTTAAGAATAGTGATTCTTTGAAGCCAATTATCACAGAGTTGTTTGACTCCTTTTTATATCATAAATGATAACAAATCACCCAAATGGCCCTGATCAAAAAAAGTTTACATACCCTGGAATGTTTTTCCTTGGTACAGATGCACAAGGTGACACACACGGGTTAAAATGGCAATTAAGGGTTAATTTCCCAAATTTGTGACTTTTTAAATTGCAATTAGTGTCTGTGTATAAATAGTTAATGAGTTTGTTAGCTCTCACATGGATGCACTGAGCAGGCTAGATATTGAGCCATGGAAAGCAAAAAAAGACGACCTACATAACAAGGTAATGGAACTTTATAAAGATGGAAAATGATCTAAAAAGATATCAAAAGCCTTGAATATGCCAGTCAGCACTTTTTAATCACTAAGAAGTGGAAAATTCAGGGATCTCTTAATATCAAACCAAGGTCAGGTAGACCAGGAAAGATTGCAGCCACAATTGCCAGAAGAATTGTTCAGGATACAAAGAAAAACCCAGAGATGACATCAGGAGAAATACTAGCTGCTCTGTCAAAGGACGGTATGGTTGTTTCAAAAAGCAGAATATAACAATACTTGAGCTGCATGGTCAAGTTTCCAGAAAGAAGCCTTTACTGTGCCAATGCCAGGTTACAATGTGCCCAACAACACCTTGGCTCACCTCACAGCTTCTGGCACACTGTAATCTGGAGTGGCAAGACCAAAATAAACCTTTATGGGCACAACCATAAGCGTTATGTTTGGAGAGGGGTCAATGAGGTCTATAGCAACAAAAATACCATCCCCAATGTGAACCATGGTGGTGGCTCACTGATGTTTTGGGGTGTATAAGCTCTAAAGGCACAGGGAATCTTGTGAAAATGTACAGCAAGATGAATGCAGCATGTTATCAGAAAATAGTGGCAGACAATTTGCATTCTTCTGCACGAAAGCTGCATATGGGACGCACTTGGACTTTTCAACATGATGGTTACACTAAGCACAAAGCCAAGTTGACGCTCCAGCAGAAAAATAAACATGTAGTGCGCTCCCTTAGAAAATTTTAAACAAAAAATATATGCAATCATCAAATAGCAATGGTCCAATCCAACATGCAAAAAAGTCTTGGTATTGCAGTCTCATCACAGATTCCACACTGTGCTTGTGTTACGGATCCACTCCCTGCTCACCTTGAGATTTAACCTACAAATTATAATAGGTCAAATACACTTTTAAATGGACTGTGTATCCACCAAATTGTGATCCGTGTGATACTATATAAACGTGCTCCAAAATAAAGTGATTCAGTGTTCATATTATTTCACCGTGCCAACTGCTTTATGGTGTTTCCCATCACTGAATAAGTACCATGCACTCACCTCTTTCCTAGACCTAAAAAAATAGGTTAAACACTTAGAAGTGATGGTTGACTTCTACTTATCCACTGCTGCCTATTTGTGGCTACTTGATGCTGACCCTTTAAGAGACCGAACTCCAAACTTCTCAATGGGATGGCATGTACTCAAGGGAAGAAAGAATAATCTATAGTGCAACTCCATAAAACAGCTTTATTCAATTGTTAAAATTAAACTCACAAAGATAGCTGGCAAGGTGAAATAATATGAACAATGGATCACTTTATTTTGGAGCACGTGTATACAGTTTTCCTTAATGTGAGTGCATTACTTAGCGTTTCAAACTGTGCTGCACAACGGAATATTTTTTATTTTTTTAAACACGTTTGGAGTCGAGGCTTAAAGAAGATATAGTGTCTGGAAGGAGTATCACACGGATCCCCATTTGGAGGATACACAGTCCATTTAAGTGTATTTGACCCATTCTAATTTGTAGGTCAAATCTCAAGGTGAGTACGGAGTGGATCCATAACACAAGCACGGTGTGGAATCTGTGATAAGATTGCAATAGCAGGACTTTTTTGCATGCTGGATTGGACTATTGCTATTTGATTGATGATTGCATATATTTTTTTGTTTAAAATTTTCCAATTTAATGGGGAGATAGCACAGCACACCACGTGTTTTTATTTGATTTAAAGTGAGAGTACACTTGGGGAGTGAGTGCAGCAATCTCTCTTTTCATTATTTTAATACTTTTTTTTTGGTATAGGGGTGCACAAGTTTATTATTATATTTACAGCAGAAAAAGGTGAAGGTTCTAGAGTAGCCATCACAGTCTCCTGGCCTTAATATCATCGAGCCACTCTGGGGGGGATCTCAAACATGGAGGCATTTTGCCTAGACGAATGGGCAGCTATACTACCTGCAAGAATCTGGGGCCTCATAAACAACTATTACAAAAGACTGCAAGCGGTCATTTATGCTAAAGGTGGTAATACACAGTATTAAGAACTAAAGATATGCAGACCTTTAAACAGGAGCCATTACATTTGTTTACTTGTTGCCATGTTTTGTTTTGTGATTCCATGACATTCTGTTATAGCCTACAATTGAATATGAATCCCATAAGAAAATGGGATTTGCCTGCTCGCTCATGTTTTCTTTAACAATGGCACATGCTATTACCAATTCTCCAAGGGTATGCAAACGTTTGAGCACAACTGTAGCGATATATATATTATACAGGGGAAGTAGAACAGTTTTGACAGTTTTTCAGTTGTATCACATAGTTCCTGGCATCCATACTAGCAAAATAGTCAGTGTTTGAGACTGAAGCAATGTAGAATAGAGAAGTCACTTTTTTTTTTTATTTAAAAAGTGATGAACATACAAGCTCATATCTATGCTTTATGATGCAACAAGAGCTGAATTATTGCTTAGATATGTGGATGAGAAGAAAGCTAGGAACTTTTCACCTGCAGTTGTCTTCTTCCTTCAAACAAAAGAATACTAGCTGCCATAGCAGAGTTTAAGCTTTCTATGCCAGGTACAACTGGAATTAACAGCCTCCTTCCGCCTGAATTCTCAGCCAGTAGCAGTGACTCTATACTAAGTCCATGAGTCTCTCCTCCAATTACAAGTGCACTAGGGCCCATAGCCCACTGTTTGTGATAATGTTGTATAGCAACTCTGGGAATATCGTGCAGTTCTTCATCTTCCTCATCACTGGAGGAGTAATAATCCTCTCCTTCGATGTACTGGACTCTTCTAGGATCACTGGATATCCAACCGTAGTCAATGGCTTTCCCAGATGTAAACTCATCCTCATGAGGAACAGTCTGACAGTAGTTATCCGCAACAAAGATTTTGGTATTCTCAGACAGGTAGTTACTAACTGTGTCCCACTCTAAGTTGGTTATAATTGGCAAGCGAAAGTGAGCTCCCATGCCTGCTCGGATTACTTTAGGTTCCCACGCATCAACACAACCTACAAAACGGGACAAGAAAAATAATGAAATCACTTCAGATACACTTATGTTATTACATACCATAAACAGGTTGACTTACTTTGAGCTGCTAGTTGCCTGGCTGTTTCTGACCTCAAACAAACTTTGAGTTACTAACACCGAACAAGCTTGCAGGTGTTAATAGTAACTGGCTTATTAGCTCAAGCTCAAAGTAAATGGCACCTTTGTATAGTCATAACAGCCAAGCAACCATCCTTTTTCAAAAAGTTCAACAATGGCAGCCTGTATATTCTTATTAAAAAAAGTTTCCTTTATGTATTTATTTAAAGAAATATATTGCAATGGATGGGGAATTCTGTATACCACTGGTGGTACATAGACACACTCTATGCAGACATAGACAAATTTGTTGGTACCCTTCCACCAAAGAAGAAAAAAAAAAAAACACTTTCTGAAATAACAACTTGAAACTGTCCAAAGTAATTAGCATCCATTATTGTTTAATCTACATTAAATAAAAGTCAGGCTTTGATTTCGATCTAAAATAATATTCTAAGCAATGAAAGAAATGAAAATGGCATGGCCGAAAATATAGGGCTTGCCCTCCAGAAGATTTGCCCCCCTACATGACCAGGCCATTTTTTGCTATACGGTGATGTGCTACTTTAACTGACAATTGCGTGATCATGCAACACTGTACAAGAATTAAATTTATATAATTTTTTCACACGAATAGATCTTTCTTTTGGTGGTATTTGATCACCACTGGGTTTTTTATTTTTTGAGCTATAAAAAAAACCCTATATTTTTTACTTTTTCCTGTAAAACATATCCTATAAAAAATATAAAATTTATTCATAAAAATGTAGGCCAAAATGTACTCTACTACATCTTTAGTGAAAAAAAAAAATCCCAATAAAAGTGTACATTACTTGGTTTACATGAAAATGATAGCATCTACAAATAACAGTATATACAGCGGGTAAAATAAACATTGAACACATCACCATCTTTCTCAGGAAAAACATTTCTAAAAAGGTCCTATTGCGTTTCTAAAAAAGGTACTATTGACATGAAATCCATGCATACAAAGAAACCAAAATAAATTATTTCAGAAATTATGTGTAATAAAATGGAATGACACAGGGGAAAAAAAGTATTGAACACAGGAAAGAAAGGGAGGTGCAAAAAGACCTGCACAACATTGTTGCAAAACAAACTGTTGGCACTGGTTACAGAAGAACTCACAAGATTTCTGACAGAGGAGTAAAAAGAATTATCAGAAGAGTTGTCCAAGGGCCAAGGAGCACTTGTGGAGAGCTTCAGAGAAACCTGGACTTCTTATAGATAAGTCTGTGAAATAGTGGGAGAATATAGTCTGGTCAGATGAGACCAAAATTGAACTCTTTGGATGCCATAATACACATCATGTTTAGAGGTCAAATGGCACTGCACATCACCCCAAAAAGACAGTATCAACAGTGAAGTTTAGAGTTGGGAACATCATGGTGTGGAACGGTTTTTCAGCATATGGTACTGGCAAGCTTCATATCACTGAAGGAAGGATGAATGAAAAAATGTACCAACACATTCCTGATAAAAATCTGCTGTCATCTAGCAGGATGATGAAGATGAAGTGAGGGTGGACATTTTAGCAAGACAATGATCCTCAACACAATGACAAGGAAACTCTCAACTGGTTTTAAAAAAAAGAAAATAAAGCTGGTAGAATGGCCCAGCCATTAGACCAATAGAAAATCTATGGACATAACTCAACATCAGAGTTCATAGAAGAGGCCCCAAAACCTTCAAGATTTGAAAACTGTGTGGAAGAATAGGCCAAAATCATACCTGAACAATGCATGCAGCTAGTTTCTTTATACAGGAGGCATCCTGAAGCGATCATTACCAACAAGGGATTTTGTACGAAGTATTAAATCCATTTTAGGGTTTCAATATTTTTTCCCGTGTCATTCACATAACATATATTATTTTTACTTTTTTTTTTGCTTTGCTTCTTTGTATGTATGGATTGTACGGGTTGTTACCGACGTGGTGAAAACGTCATGTCAACAGCGCCTTTAGAAATACAATGCTCAGCATAAATGAGTACACCCAAACAGATTTGGCAGAAAACCTTTACTTTCCTTTCAGAATCAACATTTTCTATGGGACACTATACTACAAAATGCAGGCCACTGATTGCAAACAAGATTTGTTAATTTAGCCAATCAGTGATCACATGAATCAGGACTTCACACAGAGGTCCCGTACAGCGATCTCTGTCCTCCGGACACAGCAGGCATCGATCACGGTGGCGCGCGCTCCCAGGGAGAACGCACAGGCAATGAATGCAGGGGGATGTTTTGAAATGTCCACCCGCATCGGCAGCACTCCCGTCCGGCCGTTTATAGACATGGGCTGGATGGGAAGAGGTTAAAGAAATGTATGATAATTGTGGGAAACCATTCGAAAAAAAAATTGATCACTATGAACCATTTATAATTTTTACTAGGGGTACCCATAAATCTGCGCAGTCCATTTTAGAGTAAACTTGTACAACAAGCAATAAACTACCTTTTTGTACTAGAACAGGCCAAAGAGCTATGTGTGAATTATATCATCACTATCTAATAAGCTATCCTACGTTTTCACAATGACCATGCCAAAGGAAAAATCTGATTGCTTGCTGTATTCACTGCCCTTCACCATTGCAAATTAAACATCTTAAAATACAAAACCAGAAGCAAAAAAAAAAAAAAAAAAAAAAAAAAAAAAACTCTGACGAATTAGGGAGTCTTTATATGACTTTTAGTTGAATTGACAGCTTAAAAAAAACAAAAAAAACAAAAACACAACTAACATTATTTTACAAAAGCAAAAAGTGAGGTGTAGACTGCTGTATACTATGGAAACCAAATGGCTGTCATTGCTGTGGGTACTCTAAATCGTTTAAAAAGCATACATATGGTACAATCTAAGTGGTACATTGTTACAGCCATTTACCTTTTTGATGAAATACTGCTTGCTGCAAGATAAAATACTATTGGTGCAGTGTTTTGTATTAGATACAGCACAGAACACAAGGTAGAAATGTATGTAATCATAAGTCAGAAGTAACTTGTATGCCTTAGCAACCATGTTCTCAAATGTTTACTTGGATTTCCATTTACTCCTACATTGCACATTGCTTTTACACAAAACATGTTGCCCATTTGTTTCCTACTCTTCGTCTATGTAGGCTATACTATAAATTAAATATATGCATATCAGCCCATTGAAGGGCATACATTGCAAAGCAGCTAACAAAATCCCTGTACTATTCAGGAAGTCATGTGAATTCATTAGGTCAGGGTCATATCTTTTGCTTTACCTTTTGTGAGCAATACTTTGTTACAGCCCGCCCCTGCTGCAGATCTCAGTATAGTTCCCAGGTTTCCAGGATCGCGGATATTGTCACATATGAGAGAAAGTGGTAACGTGTTCTTCAGTTGTGTTTCAGGAAATGTCATCTTTACGTGATCAGGTTTTCTAAAAATTCCTAGGGATAACAGAATTCCATATAATAACTAATCCTACAGAACTCTTGTAAATATTGGTAGCTTTTACAGTTTTCTACATTGTTAAAATAAAAGCTAAGAGCTCTGTAAAAAGTAAAGCCTAACACATACCATTTTTTTTTTTTTTTTTTAATGAGAATTGAAATCTTTGTTACCTTATCGTTTATTGAGGGAGACAGGAATTCTTAGACCACTCAGTTCTTTTTTTTTTCCTTGAGTATTGTGGATCCCGTCCACTATTCGTGAAATCAACACTTAACGATAGTACCTCCTAAAATCTGGAACACCTAAACATCCATTAACTTTATCCCTGCATAATACTTCATAGCTAATCCTTGGTTTTTTATTCACCCGTATATATTTACTTATCTTTTTTATGATCCTAAAAAAGGACCCCGGTAAGTATATTGGAAGCATATGGAACTTACACAGGATCTTCGGAACTACAACCACCTTTATTAAATTTATACAACCCACCCAGGAGAGTGACCCAATAGATATCTTTCTCAGTTCATCCTTAAATTAATTTATTCGTGGGATAGAATTTAGTTGATATAGATTTTTCAAAGAAAGGGTAAGCTTTACTCCTATGTAGTTTAATTCTCTCTTTCCAATACAGGGGAAGGCTTTCTGTAAAATCTGTTTCTCTCTCTTTGAAACTGTAATGTTTAAAATCTCTGATTTTGAGGGATTCATTTTCAAAATTTGATAGTTCACCATAATTATTTTAATATTTTCAGTAGGTTGGGTAATGTTACTCTGGGGTTCACAACATAAAATAACATGTCTTCTGCATAGGCCGCAACTTTATGCTCTACGTTCCCTATCGAGATTCCTTTTACATCTGTACTTTTTCGAACAGTCGCCAAAAATAGTTCCAGAGAAATAACAAAAAGCAGTGGAGAGAGTGGACATCCCTGCCTTGTCCCATTGTACATATAAAAATTGTGATAATGACCAATTTGTCCTTCACCGCTGCTGTTGGGAGTACGATACAATTTTTTTATCCACTGAATCATCCTAGGTCCAATTCCTAGTACCTCCAATGTGTCAATCATAAATCCCCAATCCACCCTATCAAAGGCTTTTTCAGCATCGATCGACACAACTAACGCTGAGCCCGTTTCTTTCTTACTCTTGTGCAGAAGAAGCAGTGATCTTAAACCATTGTGTATCTTCCCTCCCTGGTACAAATCCCCCCTGATCTAAATGTATCCAATCCGGCATCAACTCCTTCATCCTATTTACTAAAACCTTTGCATATAGTTTTGTGTCTATATTTAAGAGTGATATTGGTCAATAACTAGCACATTGGGATGGATCTTCCCTCATTTCCATCCCTTCTCCCAGTGCATTCATATACATGAACATTTTGGGCACGAGCTGTTCTTGGAACTTCCTATATCTCAAAGTATATACAGTTGTGTTCAAAAGAATAGCAATGAGACATCACTAACCTGATCAATCACTGTTTTTGGCAGAAATGATATTTCTACATGGCAAATAATTTACTAGCAGGTGTAGTAGAGTAATAGAAATCCAACAGACCCAACAGTCATGACATGCATGCTGCTGATTCTCTGTAATTGAATCACTAATTGAAAGGGGCATGTTCAAAATAATAGCAGTGTGGAGTTCTATTAGTGAGGTCATTCATTCTTTGAAAAACAGGTGCCAATTATTGCCCTTATTTAAGGAAGGAAGGCAGCAAATGTTGTACATGCTGGTTACAGTGCATTTCTCTCTGAAATTCTGAGGAAAATGGGTCGTTCCAGACATTGTTCAGAAGAACAGCGTACCTTGATTAAAAAGTTGATTGGAGAGGGGAAAACATATAAAGAAGTGCAGAAAATGATAGGCTGCTCAGCTAAAATGATCGCAAATGCTCTAAAATGGCAACTAAAACCTGAAAGACGTGGAAGAAAGCGAAAAACTACAATTTGAATGGATAGAAGAATAGCCAAAATGGCAAGGACTCAGCCAACAATCAGCTCCAGGAAGATCAAAGAAGGTGTAAAGTTACCTGTGAGTACTGTTACAATTAGAAGACGCCTATGTGAAGCCAAGCTATCTGCAAGAAGCCCCCACAAAGTCCCACTGTTGAAAAAAAAGACGTGCTGAAGAGGTTACAATTTGCCAAAGAGCACATTGACTGGCCTAAAAAGAAATGGCACAACATTTTGTGGACTGATGAAAGTAAGATTGTCCTTTTTGGGTCTAGTGGCCTGAGACAGTTTGTCAGACGACCCCCAAACACTGAATTCAATCCACAGTACACTGTGAAGACAGTGAAGCATGGTTGTGCAAGCATCATGATATGGGGATGTTTCTCATACTACGGTGTTGGGCCTATTTATCGCATACCAGGGATCATGGATCAGTTTGAATACATCAGGATACTTGAAGAGGTCATGCCCTTGAAATGGGTGTTCCAACAAGACAACGACCTCAAACACAGCAGTAAACGTGCAACAACTTGGTTCCAGACCAACAAGATTGACGTTATGGAGTGGCCAGCCCAATCCCCGGATCTTAATCCAATAGAAAACTTGTGGGGTGACATCAAAAAAGCAGTTTCTGAGGCAAAACCAAGAAATAGAGAAGAACTGTGGAATGTTGTCCAATCATCCTGGGCTGGAATACCTGTTCACAGGTGCCAGAAGTTGGTTGACTCCATGCAACACAGATGTACAGCAGTTCTCAGAAACAGTGCTTATACAACAAAATATTCATTAAGTGATTCAAAGGAAAGCAAAATCTTCAAACATTTTTCAGTTTATATAGTGAATGTTTGAGTTTGTAAAGAAGAATACAAACACTGCTATTTTTTTGAACAGTCTAATATTCACTTTTCTTAATTTTTTTAGAGGAACAACACAAATTTGATATATTTTTCTTCATGTTTTGATTTGGAATAGAATGTGTAGTGTTCCCAATGCATTTGTGTGTATGGAAATAAAAGCTATTAGAAGGATTTTAAGCTTTATTCACTTTTTTCAACACACTGCTATTATTTTGAACACAACTGTACATCCGGTCCCGTGCTCCTTCCTACAGCTGTACATCTCAATGTCACAATAATTTTTTCCTGTGAAATTGTTTTTTCCAGGGCTAACAACCTCTCCTCTTCTAGCCTGAACAGTCCGGCCTCTTTTCCTTTCTTTCTCCCTCTAGTTCTTTCGGGTTGCTAGATTTTATATCATATAGCTTAAATAGCAATAAATGTTGCGCTAAGTGTGAAAGAAATAAATATAAATTATTTGTGTGAACAACTATACATACACAGTACAATGTGCAAATGAATGCCTATAAGTGATATCATATACGATCCATATAAGGAACAATACAATGTTCAAAGTCCACATGAATGACAGCTTCTACACACTTTGTGAAAAAGAGCATGCGTGTCTTGAATGCAATATTATACTGTTGATCTTCTTTTCATCCAAAAAAATCACTAACGTGTAAAATGGAGGCTTACCAAATGAGAAGACCCCTTATTATAGGGGGTCTAATAAGGCTCTATATAGATGTAACTCCATCCGGACCTCTATCTTGTAACCGGAACCCAGATTCCACTTAGATAAGTAAGCCATTCTCATAGCAGAGCCAAGACAGTGTCATGTAAAATAAAACATGCCTCTCATAATGCAGTAAAACCGAATGTGCCTTTATTGCGCAAGTAAAATCCTACTTACAAAAAACATAGAAGGAATATCAGCATTCAAATACAGCTTCCAAAATGGCGGATAGCACAATGACGTCAGAGGGAGGCTCTGGAGTGTATATGATATCACTTATAGGCATTAATTTGCATGCTGTACTGTGTATGTATAGTTGTTCACATGAATAATTAATTTTTAATAGAATTTATTTCTTTCACACTTAGTAAATTTTAAATAGCAATAAATGTTGCACTAAGGGAGGATGTTCTCTTAAAGTGTCTGCAGCTCTGTACATTGTGAAAGTGGAGAATTTGCGCAGTTGAACCTATTCTGTTTTGTATCATATAGCTTGCTGTAATATTTTTGAAACGGTTTAGCATTATCAGTGGTTGAATATACCATTTCCCGCAATCATTTTTTATTTTCTCTAACCCTTTAACTTTATCTTTCATTAACCACCCTATTAAAGACTCTTCTTGTTTCCGGATCCATTCTCTTCTTATGGAACTGTTCTAAATCATAGAATTCCTTAGTTAATTTTATTTTCCAGATGTCATAAGTATGCTTCCACGCTTTCCCAAGTTGAATCTTTATCATGTCAACAGGCGGCATTAGTAGCCTCTAAGTTTCCAGTCACTGGGACTCTTATACGGTCCTTCAAATCCTTAGTGGACAATATTACATCTGCAGAGTCACAATCCTCAGTCACTACTCCCAGGCTTAGAGATAATATTTTGGCTCTTATCACACAGTTCGCACCACATTAAAACTATTGCTCCCTTAAGCTTCCCACAAATGTTAAGATCTTTGCGGTACACTTGTTATTTTAGTTGTTCTGATTAGATTAAAAGAAACTAGACATGGTACATGGTAGCCAATCAGCTTCCAACCCCAGCTTGTCAATTAAAGTGTTACTAAACCCACAACAGTTAAATTGGGCCATATATGCAATAAGCATGCTTGTTATACTCACTGTGGAACCTCAGGGGTTAATCCTCTGTATCGTGTAAAAAGGCTGTTTGATCCTTTCTTCTCTGCCTCGCCTCTTGTTGAAATGACCACCTGATACATAATCACATGCACATGCTCAGTTTGGTGTGTATTGCTAGAGGTTTTTTTTTTTTGGTCTTGGGAGAGTGCATTAGCACAGGGTCAATCAGCACTGTCCAAACAGAGGGTCAGGACTTTCACATCCTTCTAGAGCAGAAAGAAAACTCCTCCTACAAGCTTTAACCAGTGCTCTGCTGAAGTCACAAGACTGCTTTAACTGCCAATGAGAAAAAAGTATTTAGCAGGTTATATTTACTCAAATATTTGAATTTTCATGTTGAGTGCACTGTGGGTGACCGGATATAGTGAATGCAGGGTCCTGGGTTTAATAACACTTTAAGCTTTGACAAAAAAAAACGAAAAAAACTGGAAGCTGATTGGAAACTGCAAAATCTGGGCAGAGAAACCAGTTTTAGAAAACCAATCACTCTATTTTCATCCATAGTAAATGACTATCGGTTCTGTAACCATTTGCAGAGGTGTTTGTTAAAAATTGCCCCTGTTGTCAATCTGGCAGTATCCAATATTAAAGCCCTGATCATCCCCAATGAGGATGCCCTGTGTTTACAGACAAACAAATGCAGGCTTGCTCTATAATGCTATTTTCTCTGGTGGGCACTGCTTTGCAACCTGCTCTGCCAGTGACACTAGTCTGCCAAACTAGCTACCTGGGCTCTGGCCAAGACAAGGGTTCTGTTTTCTTTCCAAGATGATCCCTTACTTGCGGAGATTTGAGTTCATGTCTGCAGCCTTAAACCACTGTGAGGGATGGATTGCTAAAGGTCTCCCATCTCATTTTATATACGAGGCTCCTGTAAGTAAACATGAGGATTGTTAGGCTGAACTGCTGGGCTGAGTAACCAGCATGCAAAAAGCACCTGCTGTACATGACCTTTGCAGGACAGCATCTCTTCAAAGCTGCCCTAGACCCCTTATCAAGGATGTCCCTGGAGGCAAGAGCAACAATCTGCCCCAACAGAAGCAGGAAAGCTAATTTTTAATGGAGTCCAAGAAGAGTTCATTTTGTTACTTCCAGTCCTCACCTCCAAAAGCAAAAACCAAGTGTGGCAACCATCTCTGTCGCAAGCGCTGGACTGGATAAATCTTCAGCATGAGGGGGAGCCCCCACTTTCCAAAGTTGAGGGACATCTCTGAGCCTTTGCAGACATCTAGACAGCCTGCATATCAGATATCTGGGTGTGGGAATTTGTTTCCAGGGACTACAGGCTAGAATTCTGTTCTCAACCTTTTCAAGGGTCATGCCATCCATCCTGCCTATGTCACTCCACAGATTAGCAGATCTCCATGCAGCCCTCACAGGGCTTCTGGAGAAGAAGGGCTTCTAGTGGAACAGTTCCAATATTTCTACTCTAACTTGTTCACAGTACCCAAATCAAAAGGGGTTTTGGCCCCATCTTGAAATTCTAGGCCATATGGGGTTTATTTACTAAAGCTGGTTCACTCAGAATTTCGTGCACTTCTGCATGGAAACAAATCAGCTTACAGGTTTTTTTTTTGTTAAAGCTTAAATTGAACAAGCTGAGGTTAGAAGCCAATTGGCTATCATGCACAGGTGCACGAGATTCTGAGTGAACCAGCTTTAGCAAATCTCTCACTTATCACAGCCTCTCTTCATCACAGAGATTTTATGGCCTCTGTGGACATCAAGGATATGTATTTGCATGTCCCTATTTTCCCAATGCATCAACGATTCCTTTACTTTTCCATGGGTGCCCAAGCATTTCTAGTTTGTAACATTTGGCTCATTCTCGGTTTACCAAGGTTCGGACTTGTGTGCTAACCTTGCTATGCTATGACCCATTGTGAGAAAACTGGGTCACCTCCTGTTAAAAAGCTGTTCTGGAGCTGAGGAAGTCCTTTCTTCCGGTCTCTGGAAAGACCCTGGACACCTCGTCTGTGCAGGGAATTTGGTTTCAGGAATCTTGTCTCATGATCAATATTTTGGATCTTCTGGAAATTTTGTTCTCGCTGAAATGCTGGACACCCTGACTGGAGGGTCATCTAATCAGAAATCAGTCAGGAAATGCCAAAGCGGTGGCAAACATCAGGGAGGACCAGTAGTCTTGCCTCTTTCCGAGGTGAAACGCTACATTCCAGCCTTGTCCACCATTTACATTGTGTTGTTGGCTAAGGTAATCTCTACATTCCAGCCTTGTCCACCAGGTCCAAGTGCTGTTGGCGAAGGCAATTTGCCTGCCAATTATCCATGGCTGGATAATTGGCAGATAGATTACCTTAGCCAACAGCACTTGGACCTGGGATAATGGTTCCTACACCCGAAGGCATTTCAGGATCTGTGTCACAGGCGGGAGGTGCTGATTGAGGATCTCATGGCCTCCAGGTTCAACAACCTGGAGATTTGTCTCCAGATACAGCGATTCTTTTGTAGCAGTGGGTGCTCTGGAGGCTCCATGGGATCAGTACAGCCTGATCTATGCCTTTCCTCCCCTGAAACTTCATCTTCGTGCTGTGCAGAATGGAGGAGGGCATTCTGGATATTGTTAAAGCTCTGGACTGGTCCAGATAAATGTGGTACGTCAACCTCATCAAACTCCTGGCAGATGCTCTGTGGACTTTTCCAGATCATTTAGATGTTCCAGAGGCTAATTTATTGCCCTGCTTTCATTCCAGGAAATGCTCCCTTGGACTTTTCTGCAAATAGGCTTGGATAAGCCTTTGGCCTTGAGTACCATCAAGGATCCGATATCAGTACTTGAGAGCTTGTTTCAAAGACTGCTAGTTTCTTGTTCCACCATCTATTGGTGTCAATGATAAATCATTATTCAAGCTTATGGTTTTAAGGATTTGGTTCCACCCTTTCCTGTCAAAAGGATACTCTTACTAGATCTGTGAGTGCTTGTTGGACTTCATCAGACTACCATTTCCCAGATTTGCAAGGCAATCACCTAGTCTCCTGTTTAGGTTTTTGTTACCAGGCCTCAATAGATAGAAGGTCCTTCGGGCAGTTCTCTGAGCTGAAAGCAGTGCCTAGCTGTTTTGGTGAGCCTGTTAGTGTTTTGCTGCTTTTGCCCACCCTTCAAATAAACTGCTTTTGGATATCCCAATACTCTATGAATTCTTGTCTCCCTCAACGAAAAATAGAAAAAAAAAATTTGATCTTTGTACTTACCATAAAATATATTTATTGTAGTTCATGGAAGACACAGATCCCACCCATCTACATTTATGAACATACTCTTGGTACTACATTTCCACAGAACTAAATATTGCTAGGAGCAAAAGGGAATATAACAGGCTGGCGCGGTTTTTTTGTTTGCCAGTGTCCAATTCCTCCTGTAGGCAGCAGTATAAAACTCAACAGTGATAAATTCCTGTGAACTACAAGAAATTGATTTGACGGCAAGTAACAAAATCTAATTTTGGTTATTAATTCGGTTTGTGACGCCTATGGGAAATTTTTCCCTCACTTCTTGCCCACACTGATGACCATACAAGAATTGAGTGAAGCAGTTGTCACCAAAATAGGAAAGCAGACAGATATAGAAACACTTCCATAAGTTTTAACCTGTACTTGCTCCATTGAAAATGTGAGGGGAAATCTCAATGGACGCAAATGTCAATAAAAACCCAACAGTAGTTCCAGAACTTTTCTGCTCTTTTCAGAGCATTTTGGCTAGAGTTGGGCTTTAATTACCACTTATGTACAGTATCTATCTGCATCATCACAGTTGGGGCTGTCCATCTTGAAATGACTGCGCTGATACTGCACCCTTCAGCACAACCATTTCTTTCTAAATGGAGACGAGACAATATGAGCTGTGTTGGTTTTGGCTCTTGCCAAATACCGTACCCATTTTGAAAGAGCTGCTTTCTGTTGATATCTCGGCCAGTGCCATCGCCACACCAAATGGTGATTGTTCTGATGCATCAGTAAGAATTAAGCTATATGCATAGATATATTCAGACAATGATCTTTGGCAAAAATTGTTCCACAGGCCTCAGTGATGCTCTAGGCTTCTCAAACAGAATGTCAACATAGACTTTAGTTTCTTAGGAAAACAAACTACCCCAGTAAATACAACTGATGGCTCAAAATTTGCCATGGACATACAGATATAACATGGGATAATTACCTGTCCATCTTCACTTACCTATGATTCCTTGGGGGGTAACAACATCAGACCACATACTGATGTCTTGAAATTTTACTTTGACAAGGTTTGCTTTCTGGAGTTTATCGGTAGGCAATGCTTTTAACTGATCAACTCTACTGAAGAACAATGTATGTAGAATGGCTCCAGCCTCCATAGCATCCAGCAGCAGCCTCTGGCCTTCCAGTAACACCTGTCCATGACGATCCCGAAAAGATTTGGATTTTGCTACTGAAACGACTTTGCTATATATTAAGAATGAAAAAAATGAGATAAATAAAAAATATCTGATGTAGCCATAGAAAACCACAATGTCAAGAAAGAAAAAGAGAAAGGGGTTAAATGATTTAGGTCATGTTAACGCATATTTAGATGTTCTAGATAATGTAAAAGATCTGGTAATTACATGTGCCATTTCTAAAACAAATTTATTATCTACACTAAAGGATCAAAACAGTGCATATGCTGGTTCAAAATCAAATCTATTATCTGCAATGGTAGCTCATACGGTGCATGCACCAGTTTCAGCTAGTTGTAGATTGTAGAGTGCATATGCTGCTTCGAAGTCAAATGTATCACTTACAATGATAGATCATCCAGTATATAATTTATAGTGGTATATCATACAGCACATCTGCTGGCTGTAAATAAAATGTATTATCTGTAATAGTAGACCATACAGAAAATGTGCTGACTCTAGAGTGAATGTATCATTTAAAGTAGTAGATCGTTTGGTGCATGCAAGAGACTAGGCACAAACGTCATCAGTGGACTGGCCCAAAATAGGGAAGAGGAAGATGGCTGAGGACTTTTTTTTGTGTTTTCACATGGCAGTAAGTGCTTACATGCAGGGGGGACAACAGCAGAAGACATCAAAGAAAGGAAGTAACTATTACCAATTCTGTATGCGCGCGCGCGCACGCACACACACACGCACACACCGAAAAATTAGAATATCGTGCAAAAGTTCATTTATTTCAGTAATGCAACTTAAAAGGTGAAACTAATATATGAGATAGACTCATTACATGCAAAGCAAGGTAGTTCAAGCCGTGATTTGTCATAATTGTGATGATTACGGCTTACAGCTCATGAAAACCCCAAATCCACAATCTCAGAAAATTAGAATATTGTGAAAAGGTGCAATATTCTCGGCTCAAAGTGTCCCACTCTAATCAGCTAATTAAGCCATAACACCTGCAAAGGGTTCCTGAGCCTTTAAATGGTCTCTCAGTCTGGTTCAGTAGGAATCACAATCTTGGGAAAGACTGCTGACCTGACAGTTGTGCAGAAAACCATCATTGACACCCTACATAAGGAGGGAAAGCCTCAAAAGGTAATTACAAAAGAAGTTGGATGTTCCCAAAGTGCTGTATCAAAGCACATTAATAGAAAGTTATGTGGAAGGGAAAAGTGTGGAAGAAAAAGGTGCACAAGCAGCAGGGATGACTGCAGCCTGGAAAGGATTGTCAGGAAAAGGCCTTTCAAAAGTGTTGGGGACTTTCACAAGGAGTGGACTGAGGCTGGAGTCAGTGCATCAAGAGCCACCACACACAGACAGATCCTGGACATGGGCTTCAAATGTCGTATTCCTCTTGTCAAGCCGCTCTTGAACAACAAACGTCAGAAGCGTCTCACCTGGGCTAAAGAAAAACAGACCTGGTCTGTTGCTCAGTGGTCCAAAGTCCTTTTTTCTGATGAGAGCAACTTTTGCATCTCATTTAGAAACCAAGGACCCAGAGTATGGAGGAAGAATGGAGAGGCACACACTGCAAGATGCTGGAAGTCCAGTGTGAAGTTTCCACAGTCTGTGTTGATTTGGGGAGCCATGTCATCTGCTGGTGTTGGTCCACTGTGCTTCATTAAGTCCAGGGTCAACGCAGCCGTCTACCAGGAGATTTTGGAGCACTTCATGCTTCCTTCTGCAGACGAGCTTTATGGGGATGCTGACTTCATTTTCCAGCAGGACTTGGCACCTGCCCACACTGCCAAAAGCACCAAAACCTGGTTCAATGACCGTGGGATTACTGTGCTTGATAGGCCAGCCAACTCGCCTGACCTGAACCCCATAGGGAATCTATGGGGCATTGCCAAGATAAAGATGAGAGACATGAGACCGAACAATGCAGAAGAGCTGAAGGCCGCTATTGAAGCATCCTGGTCTTCCATAACACCTCAGCAGTGCCACAGGCACATTGAGGCAGTAATTGCAGCAAAAGGGGCCCAAACCAAGTACTGAGTACATATGCATGCTTATACTTTTCAGTTGTCCAATATTGTTCTATGTACAATCCTTGTTTTATTGATTGCATGTAATATTCTAATTTTCTGAGATTGTGGATTTGGGGTTTTCATGACCTGTAAGCCATAATCATCACAATTATGACAAATCACGGCTTGAACTATCTTGCTTTGCATGTAATGAGTCTATCTCATATATTAGTTTCACCTTTTAAGTTGCATTACTGAAATAAATGAAATTTTACGCGATAGTCTAATTTTCCGAGTTTCACCTGTATGTATAAATATATATATATTTTTTTATGTTTGCATTGCTGTTGTTAGATTTATTATGTGTTGGATGATGTGCTTCAAAGAGCTCTGGCTTTATATTGTATAAGTTAAAAAAAAAATTGAAGCTTCTCTGCAGTGTTGTTCACCCCAGACACTCTCCTCCCATAATCTTGGTCCCAGTCCTCTTCCTGGTTTAAAGGATGGTCAGTATCATTTAATCCACTTCCTGTGCACACAAACTGTCATGGGCATACCACCTTCATAGGAGAATGTTGCAGAGAATGGCACTTACGTCACTAATGGACTATCTTCTTTGCACCATTCAGGACCGCCAACACCAGACAAGAAACTGCCTTCGGACATCATATGACAGGAAAGAAAACATTTGGATCTAGAACTAAGTTTACACAAGCAACACATACCTGTTTTTACTTACCTACAAATTTAAATGGCAGACACTCAAGTCCGTTCAAATTGCTGCAATGCTACTTTACATTGCAGGAAATTAAACTTGGCATGTCACGTTTAGCAGGCATTCCACTTGCCAAACGTGCTCATTGAAGCCAATGAGACAACACTAATATGCCACCCATTTCTCCTGTACCATGAAGGAATGGTCCCTTAAAGTGATACTAAAGGCTGCTTTTTTTTTTTTGAACAACAAGTAATAACAAATGGTTTTGCACAAAGCAGCCCCTCCCTCCTCTTCTTGGATCCCCCGCTGCGCTCCTGGCACCTCCCTCCTGTACGGTGCTCCCAGAGCAAACAGCTTGCTATGTGTGTCCATTTACACACTGAGCCATGGCTCGGCCCTGCCCCTCTCTCTCTCCTTATTGGCTCACTAGCTCTGATTGACAGCAGTAGGATCTGTTTTTTTTACTAAATCTGCTTTATATTGGACAAAATATAGAATATAAATGTATTTTATTTACCGCAACATTATTTTTTTTTTTTAAACCAACACTGATCAAGGTACAAAGGTAGACAAAGATGTTTTCTTTTTTAGGTTTGTTACTGTTTTTGTCTAGGTACTGTATACAAAAATTAAAATGTATGCAAAACAATATCGCCAAAAGATAAAAAACACACCACACACAACATGCTGTATGTTTTACTTTGTTTTCATGCATAATGACAAAGGTGATGCCTAATAAAAAGGCCCATATCAGAAATGTAAAAATTGCTCTGATTCATAGAGGGTGTACAGTGAGGCAAGATCTGAACTGGTTAAGGAATCTTTTGCATTTGACACTTCCAGAAGTGTCAAATTTCTGGTTCCCTTCACTTGCTGTGTTTCCTCCTGCCGACCCCTACACAAAGGATATATTTTTTCCTTAAAATAACTAATATTGTATTTATCTCATAATTAGCCTAATCAGTGAAGAACATGATTTAATGGACTCTCTAGTTCCCTGGTCTCCTCCCATGCCCGTCTCCAGGACTTCCCCCATTCTATCAGACTGTCACCTACTTTCCTCACCTTTAGGCGCACTCTGAAAACCAATCTCTTCAGGGAAGCCTACCCCGCCCTCAGATAATTACTGAACTCCTCCACTCTTCCTACCACTCCATCCCCCACAGCTATTTCCTCCTGTACCACTATCCCCTCCCTCCTAGATTGTAAGCTCCAAGGAGCATGGCCCTCAAACCCCTCGTGTATTGAATCGTATTGTTACTGTACTGTCTCATGTACTGTCTCCCTTTACATTGTACAGCGCTGAGCAAACTGTTGGCGCCATATAAATCCTGTATAATAATATGAATATGTAACTTGTTACATTGTTTTATAATATTTAGCACTTTGGTGTTATTTCTTATGTTTTAGCATTTTTTTTTTTCATAGGCCAACACTGCACCAGGGGGAGATTGTTCTGCAAAGGAAGACATGCAGAAACAGTGTGAAACTATGAAAACATTCGTAGTGAGCCTTCTCCCTCTAGCACAATGTTACAACTATACATTTTTTCTTTTAGGCCCCCTTTCACACAGGCGGACTGATTAGGATGCGGTCACTGGATATTGTGAATGTGCTACTTGCTGCATTGGCAGCTTTGGAGCTGGTGACTGCGGTACTACACTCATGAGTGGTGGTGATTTTTCTGGATGGTGGAAGTCACACATGGACAGCTGGAATTTCAAAGGGACTTCTTATTTATTTACTTTGAAAATTTCAGTGGACTGTTTTGTAGATTCATTCAAATTCATTTACGATTATTGTTTGATATTCACTTGTTGCTACACTAAAGTGCTACACTTTGTTATATACTGTCTTTGCATGGGTAACACTTCTTAAAGCAGTAAAAATGTAATAAATGGCAGCTTAACAATTCTTAGATGTGGTGAATGAGTTTGTTTTCTTATTTTTTAGACTTTTTTTTCCTCTTTTTTGCTATTAAACATGTCCAGTAAAAAAAATTTTAAAAATCAAATTTCATCATAAATTTAGGCCAAAATGTATTCTGCGACATGTCTTTGCTAAAAGAAAATCCCAATACATGTAAATTAATTGGTTTACGTGAAAGTTATAGCATTTACAAATGGCGGTATATATACTGGGATTTTTTTTTTCTTTTACTAGTAATGGCAGCGATCAGCGACTTATAGCGGGAGTGCAGCAGGCATTCTGACACGGGGGGGAACTGACTTTGTATCAATGACATCCCCAGTGACACCAATTTAGGGATCAGTGCTAATAAAAAGCACTGACACTGTACTAATGGCACTGGGCAGGAAAGGGTTAACATGTGGGCAATCAAAGGGTTAACTGTGTGGTGTTTAAACTGTAAGCACACGGTTTGTCAAAATTGTAGTGGCAGTTCTCCCTGCAGCTCTCAGCGGGTAGGTGTGGCCGCTGGCCCCATTCACTATAATGACAGGTTGCCGGTGTTCGCACCTATTTGCGGCTCTCTGCACAGACATGGATTACCTGTGGTGATCATTGCTGAATGCACTTTCCGCATCCAGCAGCAATCACCACAGGTAATCACTGGCTGTGCAAGGAGACAAAAATAGGTGTGGCTGCCAGCAACAGCGGTGTATTTACCGCGAGGCAACCAAGGCGTTTGCCTTGGGTGGCAATTTTCGGGGGGGGGGGGGGAGCAGTATTAGATGGAGGATAATGATGATGGGCTGGCTTCTTTCTGCAGTGTGGCAAGAAAGTCGGCAGCCGGCAGTGGATGCACATGCTGGGTTCCTGTCTGTGTGATGAGTGACATGTAGGGGTCAGACCTCGGCTCTGGCAGTGTGTGCAATCCTCCAGTGCTTTGCAATGATCATTCCTCATCCGTGAGATCACATGACAGTGTATGTGTGCATCAAAGTGAAAGTGAAATGTCACAGCTGGTCTGTGTGTAAACAGTCTGTGGTGGAGGCTGGATGTCCCACCAGAGGCTCTATACCTATACCTGAATGCAGACTGAAGGGGCAATAGTTCAATTGGTTCACTTATTCCTCCATTAGCTGCTTCCTTTTGGGAATCCCCCAAATTCCTCTGTCTGGGGGAGCACTAGGAAGGATGATACGGATTTCCTGACAGAGATCATTTGATCTGATCCAGTAGTGATGACACTTAAGGGGTGGGATGGTTGTGACCTTTATACCGTGAATAGATCCCATAAACTGGAGCAGCCCAGGGTGACCACTCTATATGCTCTTATGTCCTGCATGCTGTGTACAGGGAGATAATGCAGACTTCATATACCCCCAGTTCCATCTAGTTGGACTACCTTTGATCACACACCATTTCATTCACTGCTCATTCATAGAATACCTAGGAGTTGCCATCTGTCCAGGATTCAACGTGATAGTCTGGGTTTGAATCATTGTAGGAGTTTCAGGCAGACTGAAACCTGGACGCCATTAGTCAGATCAGACTGTGACTCCCCAAGTAACCAAAATAGTCACACATAAATGTGTTGCCATTCCAGGAGCTGCAGGCAGGTTTAGCATCACTGGGGGAACGGGGCGATGATGTGAGCAAGAGCAATTTGGCCACACCCACTGTTCACCATGGCACGCTATGTGCCCGCATTTCTATTCTCCTTGCGGCACCCAAAGGTGTCCCAGGTCTTACAGCGTATACTACAGTAAAAAAAAAAAAAAAAATTGCCCTGCGCCACTACAGTGTTCAGGTTCGGCTTAAAGAAACAATGGCAACCCTAGGCCAGGGGGCTATGGTTGCGACGGTCAGTGGTGGCAGACGGTGGTGGTGGGGGGGGGGGGGTTTGGCTCTGTGTTGCATAGGGCAGCACATTAACTAAATACACCACTGGCCAGCGACCTGTTATTATAGTGAATGGGGCCAGCGTCCACACCTACCCCCTTAGGGCCGCAGGGAGGACTGCTGTTACAGATCACACTGGCCCTAATTGCCAGTGTAAATATTGCCTAATGTTGCCCTCTCTCCAACTGAGGACGCTGCTGCCCAAAGGTATGACTCTTGAACCTCCAACCTGGTCCAATAACCAGGCGAAAAAGGAAAAAAGTGTAAAAGAAAAAAAATTTAAACTAATGAAGCGACCACATTTAAGGATTGGTAATCTGCAATCTATTACACTATTGTTTTTTGGCTTAAAACTGCTTAAACCATTTCCCATCCAGCGTACATCCTCAGATGGGAAAGCTGGTATCTTGGTCATTGCTGCAGCAGGTATCATCTTGTAGCCCCAGCATATCTGCACGCAATAAAAGTAATCCAAGTGGCTAACGAGCAGCTGGATTACTTTTACAGGTGGCCCCACCACACTCTTGCTGACGCTTTTACCGGGCTGTCCCTTGCAATTGCAGAGCCTGGCAAGGACAAGACTGGCAGCATCCAGCTCTAGGCACACAGTGAGAGGAACAGAAGTCGTTCCTCCCACTATGTGACGTCAGAAACAGGAAGCGACAAGGATTTCATCACTTTTTGTTTCGGTCCTTTCGTTTACCTTCCCAGGGAAGCAACCGATCTGTGTCTGATCAGCTGCATTGGAGGCCAGAGGAGATATTTGGTGTCTAATAGACCCCCGATCTATCCATAAAGAAGACCTGTCATGGCCTATGCTATTACAACGGATGTTGTTCAGCCCTTGTAATAGAAATAAAGTTGATTTTAAAAAAATGTAAAGTTACAGTGTAGAAAAAAAAAAATTAATAAATTTAAAAGTGCCCCCCCCCCCGTGCTCATAAATGTGAACGCACACACAGGACCTGCACGCATATGTAAACAGCGATCACACCACATATGTGAAGTATCGCTGCGAATGTCAGCGAGAGCACTAACTTTAGAACCAGACCTCCTGTGTTACTCTAAACTGGTAACCTGTAAAGGCTTTTAAATTGTTGCCTATGGAAATGTTTAGGTAGCATAATCAGGAACCGTACCACAGGTGGAACGCAATTTTAAAGCATGACATGTTTGTTATCTATTTACTCGGCGTAATAATCTTTTATATTCTACCAAACAATTGGGTATTATATTGTGTTTTTGTGAATTAAAATCCATTAAAGTGTATTTTTCCCCAAAAATTTGCATTTGATAAACCGATGCGCAATTATCGTGTGACATCAAAATATGCAAAGCCCACCATTTTATTCTCTAGGGCCTCTAATAGATATGTTTGGAGGTTCTAAGTCTTTTTCTAGCAAAGAAAAAAATTTTTTACATGTAGGAGAGGAACACCAGAATTGGCTCAGACTGGACATGGTTAAACATTTTATGTTAATTGGCAGTGGCAGTTTAAAAATGTATGACACTTTTCCATATGAATCAATCACATATGACATTACATGTGGCATCCATCACATCACATATGGGTGTATTTATAAAAAAATAAATAAATGAAGAGCTATTCATCCTTCAAAACTGTATGTACATTTGTTCTGTATGAACACTAGTAAAACGGAGTGTTACTGGCAGCTGCACAGAGAGTGCTTCCTATCAGATGCAGTCACTGTTCAGCAGCACAACTGCTGCCACCTAAATACACTGAATTCACCCCCATCCATCCTGTTAGAAATTGAGGGATTTTCTGTCTCTTGTGGGCTGAATGGCCAAAATTTGAAACATCTGTGCCAAGCCTTTCTCATGTCAAAACATGAAACGCATGAAAACGTACACACAAAAGGTGAAAATGGAGCAGATATTTCACAATCACTCTGCACACATTACAGTCAGCCTGGCCTGGAGGTGATCACTAGGGATGCACTGATACGCTTTTTTGATCAGCGAGTACCAAAACTTTGCAGTGCGATTTGCATCAATCAGTTTAGGCTAGATGGCTTTGGATTGGTCATAACCGTCACATGGAAGGTGCTAACCAATCAGAAGCCATCCAGCCCATGCAGTCATCCCTGCAAGGAGAGGAGAGAAAGCTGCTTCACAGGTCTAAGGATTTGAAATCCTTGTGGCTATCTCTCCTCTCCTTGCAGAGATGACAGTACGGGCTAGACAACTTCTGATTGGACAGCACCGTCCTCCTTCACAGGTCTGCGGATTTCAAATCCCTGTGGCTTCTTATTTCCTACAGCTGAGAATCCAGAGCATCTGTCACCAAGGTATACATCCACATTTTCTCCCATTCTCTGCTTAGCATGGAAATTGGTGCAGGCAGGTTTCCTGTGTGAACTCAAGCCTGGGTTCACACAGGAGCAGTGGGGAAACCACATGTGATTTGGACAGGAATCGTATTCCAGTTCAAATCGTATGCTATTCTTTGCGGTGCAATTTGCATTGCCGCAGATCACACCACAAAGAATTGGTTTCTGGTATCGGGAGCATTTTCACAAAACCTTTTGGTATCAGTGCATCCCTAGTGATCACATTATGCCAGCAGGAAAGGCAGCCCTCACACTGGTACAGGCAGCTAGAACCTGTGGAAGATCTGCTGATTAGTGGTTGTTAGAAGTGACAAGGGGTCTTTGAATTACCCGAGTCGGTTATCTCCAGAGCGGGCTCTCTCGTATTTCAGCTCCACTGGAAGGGCCTGTTCAGGTACCTCCTGATCATCTGATGTGTCCTTCATCTGGCTCATGTCCTCATTGACCAGCTGATGGTGTGCCTGCTCCTTCTGCTGTGCCAAGGTCACCCTCCCCTGTGCCTGGCTACCCCTCTCCTCCTTTTGTGTCAGGGCCACCCTATCCTGTGGATACCTCTGCTCCTTCTGTGGAAGGGCCCCCCTCTCTTGTGGATACCTCTTCTTCTGTGGAAGGGCCCCCCTCTCCTGTAGATGCCTCTTCTCCTTCTGTGTCTGGGCCCCCCTCTCCTCTGGATACCTCTTTTCCTTCTGTGTTAGGGCCCCCCTCTCCTGTGGATACCTCTGCTCCTTCATCAGGGCCCTCCTCTCCTGTGGATACCTCTGCTCCTCCTGTGGATACCTCTGCTCCTTCTGTGGAAGGGTCCCCCTCTCCTGTGGATACCTCTGTTCCTTCTGTGGAAGGGTCCCCCTCTCCTGTGGATACCTCTGTTCCTTCGTCAGGGCCCCCCACTTCTGTGGATACCTCTGCTCCTTCTGTGGAAGGGCCCCCCTCTCCTGTGGATACCTCTGCTCCTCCTGTGTCAGGGCCCCCCTCTCTTGTGGATACCTTTGGTTCTCCTGTTGCAGGCTGCCCCTGTCCTGTTTCTGCTCCTTCTGTGGCCTGAACTCTCTGGCCGGGGGAATAACCCTCACCGGCGTCCTCCTCAGGGCCCGCACATCCCGCTTCACCTGTATAGTCCCAGGAACCTGAACCAAACCCAGCCGGCTACAGCGCAGCACGCTTCTCATGAGCGCCGCCATCATCGTCCCCTACTGACCTGTCCCGCTAAGTGACGTGAAGCAGCACATGCGGCCGCCATGTTGTGGTTGGCAAAGCAGGTTTCACACACGACTTACTATGCATTTATTTTACACCGCTACCTCGGGTAATGGATTTATTTCATCCTCACTAGCTCGGTGCTCAGCCCGCGGATAAATTGCTGTGAACGCAGAGCCCGGCGTTGGTGGTTCCTTGGTGACGTCATTAGAAGGCGCAGGCTGTGAGAGTGTGTATGTACTGACAGGAAGGATGGGAGGTAGGAGAGCTCTGCATTATGTTCTGAAGATCGGTGACAGGGGCCAGACAGCCTGTTTCTTCAGAGATGTCCTGGGGATGAAGGTGAGGGAATGACAGGCCTGTGTGCTGGCTGGGTCTTGTATACTTCTTCCAGGGTGCTGTATAAGGCATGACAACTTCACTGACTTAAAGAAAAGTTTGCTTACCAATACACTAGTGGCTGTTTGTCAGCTCAAAAGCAGCCTGCTTGTGAAGCAATGCACTTTTCTAGATGACTGTAACACTACCGGAAACACTCCTGGAATGTTGCACAGTATTATTATTTTTATTATACAGTATTTATAAAGCGCCAACAGTTGGCTCAATGCTGTACATTACAATGAGAAACAATACATGCGATAGTACAATAATAAAGTGCGATACACGAGGGGTTCGAGGGCCCTGCTCCTTGGAGCTTACAATCTAGGAGGGAGGGGATAATGGTACGGGAGGAAATGGCTGCGGGGGATGGAGTGGTTGGAAGGGGTGGGAGGGGGTGGGGTAGGCTTCCCTGAAGAGGTGGGTTTTCAGGGTGCACCTAAAGGAGAGGACAGTAGGTGATAGTCTGACGGATTGGGGTAGGGAGTTCCAGAGGATGGGTGACACCCTGGAGGCGGGCATGGGAGGAGGAGACCAGGGAACTAGAGAATAGGATGTCTTGTGAGGAGCGGAGAGTGCGTGCTGGGTGGTACTTGGATATTAGGTTGGTGATGTAATTTGGGGCAGTATGATGGACAGCTTTGCACGTCAATGTTAGGATTTTGAATTTGATCCGTTGGGCAATTGGAAGCCAGTGGAGGGACTGGCAGAGGGGGGTGGCGGAAACGGAGCGGTTGGTAAGGTGAATGAGTCTGGCTGCCGTATTCAGGATCGACTGAAGCGGGGATAGCCAGCGGCGAGGCAGGCCAGTGAGGAGGGAGTTGCAGTAGTCGAGTTGTGATATGATGAGGGAGTGGATGAGCTGTTTAGTGGTTTCTGGGGTTAGGAATGGGCATATTTTGGCGATGTTGCGGAGGTGGAGTCTGCATGAGTTTGTGAGTGATTAGACTTGGGGCTGGAAGGATAGATTGGAGTCAAGTATGATACCAAGTACTCTGGCCTGCGGGATACAGTATCTTTGTTGTGGCTTGCTGGATGTCCAGAATATCATCACATCTGCGGTTTTAAGGCATTTTTTAATTCTGGAAGCAGCCAAAAGTCACAGGGTGCTAAGTCAGGAAATACGGTGGTTTGTTCAGTTTCAGAATGAATTTCTGAGCCATGAAGTCACAAACCCCTAGCCCACATTCACACTAATGTGACTTGTCATGCAAAGTTGCATCCCATGTCTTTCAATGGCCCTGTTCTCAGAGATGTTCCTGCAGTACTTTTGTGTATCTTTATTGCGACTTGCATTGCGATGTATCCATGAAGTGGAAGCAAGTCTCAATGAACTTGCACAACATAGTCTGACTTGAAATGGTTGTAAAGGCTCAAGGTTTTTTACCTTCATGCTTTCTATGCATGAAGGTAAAAAAACCTGTGTGCAGCAGTGCCCCCAGCCCCACCTACATAATCTCCTAAGCCCCCTCTTGATCCAGCAATTTGCACTGGAGTCTCGGCAGTGCTGGGACTCCCTTTTCTCATTGGCTGAGACAGAAGCTGGAGCCATTAGCTCCCACTGCTATCAGTTACAGGCAGTGAGGAGAGAGGGCGTGGGGCCGAGCTTTAGCTCCATGTGTGAATGGGCACACAGAGCAGCTGGTGCCCCCATAGCAAGCTTCTTACTCTGGGGGCACCCAACAGGAGGGAGGGGCCAGGAGAGCCTGTGGAGGATCAAAGAAGAGGAGGATCTGGGCTGCTCTGTGTAAAACCACTGCAAACAGCAGGTAAGTATAGACATGGCTGTTTTTTTTTTCTTCTTTAAAAAAGAAACCTTTAGAATCACTTTAAAATCATACGGCTTCGGGTTCACATTGGTGTGAAGCAAGGCTTAACGCATCCTTGTTGTGGTTGAGAATCCACTTATGTGGCTAGAGTTCCAGTCCTTTCCTCTCACCGTATGAGAGTTTGCATTCTATGCATTAAGGGAAAAAAATCTGGGCACAGTTTCCCCCTCAACCCCTCTTTTACTTACCAGAGCCCTCTCTTGATCCAGCAATGTGCATGAGAGCTGCAGCTTTCCTGGGTCTCTCTCTCTCCTGCTGTCAATCACAGCCAGTGAGCCAATCAGGGTAGTGCTTGAGGACAGGGCCAAGCTACGCTCTGTGTGAATGGACAATGTCCATTCACGGGAGTATGGCTCGGGAGTGAGCCTGCTCGAGTGCCCCATAGCAAGAGGCTTGCTATTGGAGGCATTTGTCAGGGGGGAGGAGCCAGGACTGCCTGCAGGGGACCCAAAAAGAAGAGGATCAGGACTGCTCTGTGCATTATAACCTTTAAAATCATATTAAGAGGAAAGCACCAGTATAATGGGGCACTCACCACTGATCACCAACATTAAAGGAGCACTTGCCACATTAAGGTGGCACTAACTACAGACCACTTTATCTGTAAGCCGTTCTGTAATACATAGCCCTAACCCGTGGGCTCGACTTTTAGGGCCTGGAGAAATGTGATGCATCAGTTTTTTTCAATTTGTTTCCATGTATAGAAATAAAACACCCCACTGATTCAATTACTTCCAAAATACAGCTCTATCTGTATGTTCAGTAGTTATAGAAAAGGATCACCCCCTTCAAAATAATCACATTTTGTTGCTTTGCAGCCTGAAATGAATCTCAAGAGTTGGAAAAAGGATCCCCCCTTGTGTCAGTATTTTGTCGAACCACATTTTGCTCAATTACAGTCTTTAGACTGTTGAGATTTGTCTCACTAACTTTGCACATCTAGACTTTGCAATATTTGCCCACTCTTCTTTGCAGAACCGCTCAAGTTCAGTAAAATTTTGATGGTAACCGTTTGTGAACTGCAGTCTTCTCATTCCACAGATTTTCAATGGGGTTTAACCACTTGCCTACAGGGCACTTCTACCCCATTCCTGCCCAGGCCAGTTTTCAGTTTTCAGTGCTGTCGCACTTTGAATGACAATTGCGCAGTCATGCAACACTAACCATAAGAAATTTTTATAATTTTTTTGAGACAGAGCTTTCTTTTGGTGGTATTTAATCACATCTGGGTTTTTTATTTTTTGCTAAACAAACCAAAAACAACTGAAAATTTTGAAAAAAAAAAAGTTTTTTCTTAGTTTTTGTTATAAAATTTTGTAAATAAGTGATTTTTCTCCTTCACTGATGTGCGCTAATGAGGCTGCAGTGATGAGCACTGATAGGTGGCACTGATGAGGAGGCACTGATTGGCAGCACTGAAAGGCAGCTCAGATGGGCTCTGGCATTGATGGGCACTGAGATTTGGCATTGATGGGCACTGACAGGTGGCACTGCTGGGGCTACACTGATCATCAGTGCCCTGATGATCAGTGTACATGTCCCCTCTGAGGAATGCCAGTCACCGACTCTCCTCTGCTCTCGAGCTGTCAGCGTGACAGCTCGTGAGGAGAGAAATGCCGATAACCGTCGTTTCCCTATTTACATGTGATCTGCTGTGATTGGACACAGCTGATCACATGACTGAGCCGACATCTTCGGCTCTTTCCCTTGATCGGTGATCCACTGTGTCCGAGTGCCGTGCACACCCAGTTAGAGTGGGATGACGTCCTCCCAGAACGAGAGAACCGCCTTGCGCCCGTCATTACCTTATCTGCCGGGTGGGAAGCGATTAAAGTGTTATTAAACCCAGGACCCTGCATTTACTATATCTGTCCCCCATAACATAGAAATGCAGTTATTTTAGTAAATATAAACCGCTAAATGCCTTTTCTCATCAGCAGTTAGAGCAGTCTTGTGACTTCTATTAGTGTCCAGCAGAGCACTGGTTAAAGCTTATAGCAATATTATTCTCCTCTTAATGTCCTATTAGACTGCAGGACCCCTGACCCTCTGTCTGGACATTGCTGATTGGCCCTGTGCTGATCACATGCACTCCCCAAAAAAAACAAACTTCTCAATACAGACCAAACTGAGCAAGTGCAGTTTTCTCCCAAGGCTCTGTTCCATCAGGAGATGAGTGGGGTACAGTGGAAGAAGGGAAGGATCAGAGAAGACATCCTTTTTACACAATGCAGAGGATTAACCCCTTAAGTTCCAGTCAGTATAACAAGCATGCTTTACTGCATATATACACTCATCAACCTTTTTTTGAGGTACACCATTTCAATTGTTTGGTAACACAAATTGCTAATCAGCCAGTCACATGGCAGCAACTCAGTGCATTTAGGCATCTAGACGTGGTGAAGATGACTTGCTGAAGTTCAAAACAAGCATCAGAAGAAAGGAGATTTAAGTGACTTTGAATGTGGCATGGTTGTTGCCAGATGGGCTGGTCTGAGTATTTTAAAAACTGCTGATCTTCTGGGATTTTCATGCACAACCATCTCTAGGCTTTACAGAGAATGGTCTGAAAAAGAGAAAATATCCAGTGAGTGGCAATTGTGTGGAGGAAAATACCTTGAGGTCAGAGGAGAATGGGCACACTGGTTGGAGATGATAGGCAACAGTAACTCAAATAACTACTCATTACAACCAAGGTATGCAGAATACCATCTTTGAATGCACAACATGTCGAACCTTGAAGCAGATGTGTTACAGTAGCGGAAGACTACTTCGGGTGCCACTCCTGTCAACTAAGAGCAAGAAACAGAGGCTACAATTTGCACAGGCTCACCAAAATTGGACAACAGAAGATTGAAAAAAATGTTGCCTGGTCTGATGAGTCTCGGTTTCATCTGTGACTTTCAGATGGTAGAGTCAGCATTTTGGGTAAACATGAAAACGGATCCTTCCTGCTTTGTATCAACAGGTCAGGCTGGTGGTGATGATGTAATGGTGTGGGGGATAATTTTGGCATACTTTGGGCCCCTTAGTACCAGTTGAGCATTGTTTAAATGCCACTGCCTACCAGAGTATTGTTGCTGACCATGACTACAGTGTACCCATCTTCTGATGGCTACTTCCAGCAGGATAATGCACCATGTCACATAGCTCAAATCATCTCAAATTGGTTTCCTGAACATGACAATCAGTTCACTGTACTCCCAATGTCCTCCACAGTCACCAGATCTCAATCCAAAAGAGCACCTTTGGGATGTGGTGGAACGGGAGATTCACATCATGGATGTGCAGCTGACCAAACCACAGCAACTGTGTGATCCCATAATGCCAATATAGACCAAAATCTTTGAGGAATGTTTCCAACACCTTGTTGAATCTATGCCACGAAGAATGATGGCATTTCTGAAGGCAAAAGGTGGTTTTGCTGTGTGCTTTGGTTCATTGTCCTGTTGGAAGGTAAACCTTCTTCCCATTGACAACTTTCTGGCAGAGGGCAGCAGATTTTCCTTGAGGAATTTGAGGGTATTTTGACCCAACCATTTTAAAGGGGGGTGATTCTTTATACTGTAGACTGTATATTTCCCTCTATTGAATATATAAGTTTGTTATATATACACTGTGATGGACAGCAGAAATATTATTTTTGTGTTTTGTTAACACGTGTGGCCAACAGTCAGCTTGTGTGCTTTGTTTTTAATTTGAAGTTCCTGTGCCCCGCAGGGGGTGGTAGGTGAGAGTTATCCCAGTAGGGAGCGCAGACATCATGGTGTCTTATGGCTGTGAAAAGCCAGACGTGTCGGCACTGGGTGCTTGGGGCTTGGTCAATTGACAGGGCCATATACTGTCCCTATGTGGGGAAAAAGACTCTTAGAATGGGAGAGCTTGAGTCAGGATGGACAGAGCCGTTCATGGCTGAGACCTAACTTCGAGATGCATTGAACTGTGCTTTCCTTTGTGCACTGCTGGGACTTGTGGTCCTATATTGCCTGTGTAGTCTTGAAGCTGTGGCCAAGATACAAAGCCCACTGAAGACCCGTGAGGAGTTGGTGCCTATGTGCCTAGACTTCCTCTGCTGAGGCCACTGCTGGCTGGTGAGTCCCTGGACCGCTACCCTGTAAACTGACCTCCTGCCTGCCAGAGCTACCTTCTGCTGTGTGCCCTGATTATCCTGCCTTCTGCTGAGTTCCTGGACCTCCTTCTTGCCAGAGCTGCCTTCTGCTGTGTGCCCTGATTACTCTGCCTGCCAGAGCTTCCTTCTGCTGTGTGCTCGGATTATCTTTGCCTGAACTGCCCCTCTGCTGTGTGCCTGGATTGCCCATTGTCTGCCAGCCTGCCCTTCTGCTGTGCCCGGATTATCTTTGCCTGAAATTCCCTGTTGTAGCCTGGACTTCACCCATTACCTGCCTGAACTGCCCCTCTGCTGTGCCCAGATTATCTTTGCCTGCCTGCCCTTCTGTGTGCTTGGATTATCTTTGCCTGAACTGCCCCTCTGCTATGTGCCCGGATTGCCCATTGTCTGCCAGCCTGCCCTTCTGCTGTGTGCCCGGACTTGCCCATTGTCTGTCTGAACTGCCCTGTTGTAGCCTGGACTTTACCCCTTACCTGCCTGAACTGTCCCTCTGTTTGCCCTGGACTTAACCCTTGCTGCACCGATCAAGTGCCCCAAATCCCTTAATAAAAATCTTGTGTGCCCACTGCTCTCCGCGCGTGTTCTCTCTCACCTACACCTCCGTCACATACACTTGTGACAGTTCTGTCAGATTTGTGTCATAAACCTTACCAACATGTATGTGAAGCTACCATTTGTCACACTACCACAAGACAGGTTTCTAAATGGAATTTACAACCTTTTTTTTTTTTTTTTAATTAATTTCAGGGTATATTTGCATCTTCCATCGTGTTTCAGAGTTCTTGGCGCACAATAGGCGTTGTAGTTCCACAGGCTGTCAAGGCCGATCTACAATGACTTTTCATATTAGAGACTGCAGTGTTGTACAACAAGGAAGCTGGCCTAATTCCAGGCCCGTTCAGAAGGCTGATGATAACCTAGTGCTGACTTATTACTTTGTGTGTTCACTGAACTTGTGCTGCACACATTTTGTAGGTGCAATTTCGTCAACTAATGCTTGTGCTATGTATAGATTTATAAATAAATGCTGCGCTGCCACTAGTGAATTAAAAAGTGCCACAATCTGTTCGTGATCGTGGCCCACAATTAAATAAATGTGACCTCTGTATGATAGATGAAAATAAAATTTTAAAAATTGGTGGTCTTAATGTACCCCTCCATGTGTCCCTATGACTGGGGGAAATTATAACATTCCTATATTCCATGCGTGCTTAAACCAATGCTTTAAACCTGTGTTAATTTTAGTGAGATAATGTGCAAATGTTGCATCAAACATGAATAACAATATTCCCAAATTGAACCAATATCAATCAAAACATAATGATAATATACATAAGTCTAGTGCATCTGTTTAAGTATTAGAGCCCCCGTGCACCACGACATCATGTCATATGACGAAACGCATAGGGTGGGGCTTGACAGTGCCACTTTTGTCTCTTGAGAGGGAATACAGAGGATTGCAGTGTCTTTGGATTTTAAAGTGCCATACACATGTTGTACATGTGCAATTTTTTTTTTATTCAATAAAAGCAATATTATGCTATGGAAGCTCTTCTTTGATGTTTTTCACAGAGGTGGAGGAGTATTATGGATGATTTGGAGTGTTTTCACATATGGAGTCCACAACCAGTGAATAAAAAGGCATCAAGAATATACAGGCAGCTGATCGGCGTGCCGAGGCGCCAAATGTGCACTTTGACCTACCCATATATTAATAGTAAAAAGGTCCAGTCTGAGCATGTAGGCCCTTTTACAAAATAATCTAGAGTGGGTGACTGGGGACAAAGAGAAGGCAAATTTTATTAAATACCTTCTTCAGCTCTGTGTACACAAAGGGGCATGGGCGAGCTCTTGTCCATAATGGGCATGGTATTGACACCGCTCCAGATGATCCACATTGGCTCACTATTGATATGGTCTAAAAAAATGTAGACGGAATAAAGGTGAATAAAGCACCTGGACCGGATGGCATACACCCACGGGTCCTTGAAGAATTGAGCTCTGTTATTTCAAAGCCATTGTTTCTAATTTTTAGGGACTCTTTAATGACTGGCATAGTACCACTGGATTGGCATAAGGCCAATGTGGTGCCAATATTTAAAAAGGGGTCAAAATCTTTACCAAGTAATTCTAGACCTGTTAGTTTAACTTCTATAGTTGTGAAAATACTGGAGAGTTTAATAAAAGACCACATAGATGAGTTCTTGCAGGAAAAAAATATTTTACGCAACAGACAGCATGGATTCATGAAAGACAGAAGTTGTCAAACAAATCTGATTTCTTTTTATGAGGGGATGAGCAAAGAGGGGTGGATGTGGACGTGGTATGTTTGGATTTTGTAAAGCGTTTGACACAGTTCTCCACACACAGCTAATATGTAAGGTAGAGTCTATGGGCTTGGAAAAATCCGTATGTAAATGGATAGAAAACTGGCTAAAATATTGTATTCAAAGAGTTGTGGTTAATGATTTATACTCTGGTCTAGGGTTGTCAGTGGTTCAGTGTTGGGACCCTTACTCTTTAACCTCTCTAGCGGTCTGATTATGTCCATATTGCTGTGCTGAAAGCGGTACATTCTTTTGCATGGAAATTTGTTTGTTTTTTTTTTTTTACTGTAGGCCTGTAATTTTTAGGAATAACTCACTGAAATCTGACCAAACAAGAGTCTAGTAAACATCCCGGGTATGATAAAATTTGAAACCCGAAATCATAAAAAAAATACTAATTTAATTCAATAATATAGTCAAACCAAAAACACTGAAATTTGAAATATAGCGCCAAGTTCACACATCACTGAGCTTAGCAGCAAAATCGTTTTCAGTGTCTGACGAATTTCCCCACAAATCATCACTCAATTCTGCAAGTGGTTCTGATTTACTATCGCTGTATTCTAGCTGGTCTAAAACCGCTTTTGACATAATGGGACGCTTTTTGGACGCCATGGATGTTTTCTAGTTTCCAGGCAGAAAGAACAGTAAAAATGCAGGCAGGGCACAGGACAAAGCAGTAGGGACAAAATGTATGTGAAATGCTTTGATACAGTAATTTCCCACTGGTTCTGGCCCCTGTATGTCTTGACGCTCACAGGGACCGGAAGACGGATGCCGGCATCAGCTGGAGGACATGGCCAAATTGCAAGAGGGACATTGCGGGAGCGAAGGACAAGGTAAGTGATCGAGGGATCCTAGAGCAACGTTGTGCATAGGAGTGTAGCTCGGGGTTACCGCTTTTGGCACTGATAATTAACCCTGAGCTACACTCGAATACCGCCAGGGAGGTTAATATATGTATAAACGATATAGGGTCTGGGATTAAAAATACCATTTCAGTCTTTGCAGATGACACCAAGCTGTGCAGTGGAATAACGTCCTTACAGGATGTCTCCAACTTACAAGCCAACCTCAATGCACTGTTTAATTGGGCAACTATGTGGCAAATGAGGTTTAATGTTGATAAATGTAAGGTTATGCACTTGGGGGCTAAGAATATGTATGCATCATACATCCTGGGGGGGGGGGGGGGGTACAACTGGGGGAATCAATGGTGGAGAAGGATCTAGGAGTTCTGGTAGATCACAAGCTTAATAATGGCATGCAATGCCAAGCTGCATTTTCTAAAGCGAGCAAAATCCTCTCTTGTATTAAAAGAGGTATAGACTCCAGAGAGAGAGAGATCATTTTACCCCTGTACAAATCATTAGTAACACCTCATCTGGAATATGCAGTTCAGTTTTTGGCACCAATTCACAAAAAGAACATTGGGGAACTGGAGAAAGTACAGAGAAGGGCAACCAAACTGATAAGAGGCATGGAGGAGCTCAGCTATGAGGAACGATTAGAGGAACTGAATTTATTCTCTCTTGAGAAGAGGAGATTAAAGGGGGATATGAACAACCTGTATAAATACATCAGTGGTTCATATAGTGAACTCTGTGTAGAGTTATTTACCCTGAGGTCATCACAGAGGACAAGGGGGCACTCTATGCATCTGGAAGAAAAGAAATTTAATCTCCAAACACGGAAAGGTTTCTTCACAGTGAAAGCTGTGAAAATAACAATAGACTCCCTCAAGAGTTGGTTCTGGCCAGCTCAGTGGACGGCTTTAAAAAAGGCCTGGATTGTTTCTTGCATACACAGAATATAACTGGATACTAACATTTATAGATAAAGTTGATCCGATTGCCTCTCGGAGGATCAGGAAATCTTTTTATTTCCCCTGCAGGAGCAAATGGGATCATGCTTTGCTGGGTTTTTTTTTTTTTGCCTTCCTCTGGATCAACTGTGGGTATAGAATTTTTATATATATATATATATATATATATATATATATATAATTTTTTAATTTTTTTTGGTTGAGCTGGATGGACATTTTTGTCTCTTTCAGCCAGACTAACTATGTAACCTATGAAGGTGGTCAACATCTTGGGATAAGTGGGGCTCTGGAGGGGGAGCACTAAGTGGAGCATTCAACTTTTACGGATAAGAAGATTGATCACCGAATCACTTTGTTTCACGTGTGGATGGAGGAAGTGTTTCACATTGGGACTTTAAATATTTGGATGTAGTGGTGCACGGGGACTCTAATACTTATAACAGTTGCACTGGATTTATGTTTATTATCATTATGTTTTGATTGATATTGGTTCAATTTGGGAGTATTGTTCTTCATGTTTGATGCACCATCTCAATAAAATTAACACAGCTTTAAAGAGTTGGTTTAAGCACGCATGGAATATAGGAATGTTATAATTTCCCCTTTCATAGGGACACACGGAGGGGTCGGTACACTTTAAGACTACCGATTTTTTTTTTTTTTTTTTTTTTTTTTTTTTTTTTTTTTTTTTTTTTTTTTAATTTTTTTATTTTTATGTTCATGTCATACACAGGTCACATTTATTTAATTGTGGGCCACTATCACGATTGTGGCACTTTTGTAATTCATTAGTGGCAGCGCAGCATTTATTTATATGTTGTATTCACACATTTGTTTGCATTTTAAACTTGTTACTCATTAAATATAGTCCACTGCGCAGGCTCCATTTTATACATACAGTGTATAGATTCATTGGCAATAAAAAGAATTGACCTACTTTTTGAGTGACTTGATGCAGATCTGTAGATCATATTAATGTATTGGAGACAATGGGAGTGTCCCAATGGGACAATTTCCCCTCATCTAATGCTGTAAAGGCACAACAGGAAGTGATAGCAAATTCCCACTCAGCTGTCAGCAGAACAGTTGTCTCTTATCAGATGATTTTCCCCTTTCTCCTGATCTAGTTATAACTGTAAAATTGTTGGATCTCTCCTCACTCACTGTCCAAGAGACAGTGGTCAGCAGAATGAGTATAACCCCTAACTGACACTCATATATACGAGGGGAGTTCAAGTCAAACCGGGACTTTTTAATTTTACAGGTGTAAAAAGGGATGCTAACGTGGAGGTACTACTCGCAGTGGTAAGTGGAAAGTGTGTCCTGATACTGATAGGCGGTGCACATGTTGCGGTCCAGTCCAGAGACCGTTTATCAAGATGGCAGACAACAGTATTAGTGTATGCATGGAACAGCATGTGGTGATTAAGTTTCTTGTAAAGGAAGGCGTAAAACCTGCTAAGACATTTTGAATGGTGTAAACGTTTCAAAGATGGCCATATGTCCATCAGTGACGATCCCGGCCGTGGTGGTTCCCAGGCCACAGCAGTCATTCCTGTGAACATTCAGCACTTGGAACACCTGATCCCGGATAATCACAGCATAACCTGTTGTGAAATTGCACAAGAGACGAATCTCTCTGTGGGCACTGTGAACACAGTGATAACAAAGTGAAGCAGGCTGTCCTAGAATGATTCACACTGTCAGATCTTTCTATGCTGAAGCTTTCCAGGCATTATTTTATTGCTGGTTTAAGTGTATAAAAGTAGCACATGAGTATGTAAAAAGAAAAAAAAAGTATGAATTTTTATTATAAACTTCAAGCCCTGATTTTCACTTGATTGCCCCTCGTACATTACATAACTTGTCATTCTATTGTAATGTATTTTGACACACTGCATATTTTGTTGATGCTGTAATAAATGAGTCTATTCTTTATAAATATGAGTATATTACAGAATATTGGCTTCAGTGTCTGTCATGCAGACATTGGTCATCAAGAAAGATTGTAAAGGTGAATCTCTATAAATGGGACATAGACCGCAAATAAAAAAAATCCTACAATATCAGAGGTTGTAACCCTTTCCTATACTATCCAAAATAAAAAAGAAATGTTGGCTAGAGATCCAATTCACATTATAAAATGGCTTGTAGGAATTATACATAGTGGGCTCCATTCACTAAGCCCTGGTTCACATCTGTGCGGTCATACGGGCCACAATTTGCACAGGCACGAGAGCCATTCATTTAGTAGCGCTTTTTAGTGAATAGAAACTGTTTTTTTTTTTTTTTGAAAATCACTAAATGGTATTTTACCGCATTTCTTAAAGTGGTAGATACCGCTTTATTAATAACACCCAGTATATAATTTTTATTTTACCAAACCTGGGTTTTTCTTAACCTCAAACCTGACCATAGCTGTGAAACTCAAGCAACATTTATTCTTGGACAGCAAGAATATCAACACAAATGCCATATGACAAATGTATTGGCATCGGTTTACAGTGAACACAGTGGTGCCAAAATAAAATATGTCCTTCCACTCCATTGCCTGAAATATGAAGCTGTATGAGGTGTTATGTAAAAATTGAGGGAGATGAAACAGGCTGCTTTATGAGCTAGACTTTTAGACAATTTTGCAACTTGTGAATCTGTTGAAATGTAAAATACTAAAATGTATCAATTTTGTTCTTTTCAGGTTCTAAGGCATGAAGAATTTGAAGAAGGTTGCAAAGCTACTTGTAATGGGTAAAGCATTGTAATTGCTCCCCCTCCCACGTTAATACATAATGTAGAGGATAAGATGAACCACAGAAAATGACTTGAAAGATCTTTGTATAATAGTTATATTGGGAATCCTGCAAAATAATTAAAACTAAATTCAAAGTATATGGTACATTATCAGACTCATTTAGTAAGGTAATGTATAGAGTGGTGATAGTAGGCTAAGTGCAGTAACTTATAGTAACTGGATTGAAAGAAGAAAAATACAGCTGCAATCCTAACAGATCCTGAGCTGTACAAAAACTACAGCATGTTTGTGACTTCCATCCTCCTTTGCATGTTACTGCAGGAGACTTTGATTCTCCTTGGACAGAAGCCATCATTCAAATGCCGATACCTTCATTGGGGGAACTCCTATACATGTTTGAAGTCTTAGGAACCAACATTTTTTACTACAATATGAACAGCCAAGACTCCGTCAAATAGGAATCTGGTTGCTGTGATTTTCTGCTTTTTGTAGTCAAAGGCCATGTTTGCTGTGCTTCTGCCCACACTTGTCATGGGAAAAATACAGCCATTGTTGACCTCCTTTAAATGTTATCTGGCACTGACATGCAGGGTGGATTGGATTTAAATCAAGTTTATTTAAATAACTAGTGAAAAGGCTCAATTTTAAATCATAATTTTTAAAGAGCAACTGTCATCTCTGTCCCGCAGTGGCTCCTCCTCTGACCCGCTGTTGACTCTCCGACAGTACCATTCACTTTAATGGGATGGCTGGTGTTGCGGCAGTGACACAACAAGGTGAGGGACATGGTAGCAGGTGAGTGGATGCCCGCTAACGGGAGCTGCCATGATAGATCTACAATGTCAGGTGCTCTTTAAATGTAAGGAATCTGACTCATTCTTGCTGGTAGTTTGAATCTTTAATATTTGCAAACCAAATGAAGGTTTCATTGTTAGAATAATAAGTTGTCAGGTTAGTAAAACAGCGATATCAGAACTGGTTAATAGGTTAATCACACAAATTTGGAGAACTGCTCAAATTCCTTTATTTCATTTTTTTTTTTCTCATAGTTACTGAGAAATTGTGTGAATGTATCAATGCAGTGCATGTTATCTCAGCTTGCAGAGCTTGGATTCATTGATTGAGTTGACCAAAAATCTAAATATTGCAGAATATACAGCCTCATGCTACATAAATAAGCTGCATTTCATGCTGAATAAACTACATTGTTAATGTATCTTAAATAGAGAAGTATCTTTAGATAGATTTGATAAAAATAAAAAAAATCAGATTTAAATTTAAAAAATCTGATTTATTTTATATATATATATATATTTTTTTTTTTTATTTTTTTTTTAAGTAAAACCAGCTCCAACCTGGCCAATGTACATAAACTGCCAGATGGGAGCTTCTCCGTTCTGAGTGAACGTTCCTAAGAACATGGCCACGCACCTGCACGCTCTCGGTGTGCTTGTGTCCCCTGCATGCCAGAAGGGCTCTCTGATTGGCCCTTCTGATCACATAATGGCTGTGTCCAATCACAGCCATCATGTGACATCAACAAAGTCGCCAGTCTGATCGGCTCTGCCTCTCCTCACACAGAGCCCCGTTAGTGAGGAGAAACAGAGCCGATCTGTGTAAAACACACATAACCCCATAGAGTCCCCCGCACAGCTGTCGATGCACCAGTGATCCACATTTGTCACACAGTACCAGCATAATTTCCACATCTGTACCAGTGATCCAAATCTGTCACGGCGTACCAGCGTAAATTCCACGTCTGTACCAGTGATCCACATCTGTCATGGAGTACCAGCGTAAAATTCACGTCTGGACCAGTGATCCACATCTGTCAGAGCCTACCAGTGTCAAATCCACATCTCAGTTTACCAGTGCTCAATATCTCTCGCACAGTACTAGTGTAAAATCCACATCAGTACCAGTGAAAACATCTGTCAAGTGTACCAGAGTAAAATCCACACCTGTATCAGTGATCAATATCTGTCACGGAGTATCAGTGTGAAATCCACATCTGTACCAGTGAACATCTAAAATCAATATCAGCAGTGCAGGATAAACCTGTCTAAATTATACACCAGCAAGGCGGCTTTCCAGATACGGAGTATGATGGACAAGAGTAGCATGGAACTCTGTCAAATTCTGAGTATGAGCCAGTTGAAAGCAGTGGGTCAGCAACAGATTCTCAGGAGGAGAGAGTCCAAACAAAGAGGTTCAGGAGATCTGAGGAGGAGCAGGCATCTACCAGTAGCGCAGTGGCGAGTACAAGCAGTGCAGCACTCCCAGAATATAGCAGTATTGTATTTTGGGGTGTAATTTTGGGTATGTACATGCTATGTGTTAGAAATATCTTATAAATGGACAACTTGGTAAAAAAAATAAATACATTTTCATTTTCTTTCCACATTTTCTGACAACTTGTGGAAAAAAATGACGTTCAAAAGACTCATTATGCCTGGCAGAATATACATTGGGGTGTTTGCCATCCAAAATGGGGTCATTTTGTGGGTAATTCCATTGTCCTGGTTCTTCAGGGTCTTTAAAAATGTGATGGGTAGTCAGGAAATGAGGTGTCATTTATGCCTCCAGAACGCCTGTAGGTACTAATTGGATTTTGGGCCTCTGCATGTGGCCAGGCTGTGGAAAAGTCCTACACATGTGGTATCCTCATACTCAGGAGGAGCAGCAGAATGTGCTTTGGGGTGAAGCTGCAAGTATGCATATACCATGTGAGCAGAATAACTTGTTAATATAACAGTTGTGTGGGGGAAAAAAAAAGAATCCAAAGAATTGTGCAAAAAATATTACAAGTTCAAAAAACTCGCCATGCAGCTTACTAAATACCTTGAAAGGTCTACTTTCCAAAAAGGGGTCATTTGGGGGATATTTGTACTGTCCTGGCTTGTTAATGTCTCAAGAAATGAGAGAGTACATCAGGTGTGTTCAATTTTCAGTGATTGGTACCATAGCTTGTAGACTCTTAACATTCAAACAGACCAAATAATACACACAGATTGTGATTTTTTTTTTTTTTTTTTTTTTTTTTTTTTTTTTTTTTTACCAAAGCAATGTAGCAGTATACATTTTGGCTCAAATTTATGAAGAAAAATTGCTAATTTGCAAAATGTTATAACAGAAACAAAGAGTCTTTTTTGTTTTTTTTTTCCAAACTTTTTGGTATATTTTTAATTTTATAGTGCAAAAAATAAAAAACAAGTGCTAATTAAATACCACCAAAAGAAAGCACAATTTGTGTGTATGTGGAGGGGGGGGAGAGGAGGACAAAAATTTCATTTGGGTATAGTGTTGCATGACTAATTATCATTTTAAGTGTGAGAGCTCTGAAAGTTGTGCAGGCCATAGACGGGGAGAAAACCGGCTGTTTTTTTTTTTTTTTTTTTTAAAAACCGAACGAAAAATCGGTCGTTCAATAGGCCGACATTACCACCAACAGTAAAAAAAATTGGCTGATTTTCTTCCCGTCTACGGCTGGCATTTAATTACTTCTGTCCCTGCAGAGAGCCCCGCTATTATATTTGACATTAAAAAGTATTGCGGTTGCAACATTGTATCCATTTCGGATACAGATTTGTTTTTTTTTCCCGGATATACCGCAATACTTTTTCATGTCAAATATAATAGCGGACTGGAATTCTTCTTCTTTCTCCTTTTCCTCAATTTGCCCATCATTGCCGTGAAAATCGGCCAATTTTCGACCCATCTATGGCCTACATTGGTCTGGACAGGATTGGGGAAAAAGTGCCCTGTATTGAGGTGGTTAAAAATCGTGTTTTTTGTTTTTTTTTTCCACCGTGCTGACACAACTAGTTGCAGATTGGGAAAGTCTCAGAAAAGTCATAGGTCCTTATCTACATACTTTATTTGGGTCAGTGAATTAATGTATTACAACAAGATATAACAGCCAGGTAACTAGCATGTAATAAAGTAGAAGTCAACAGTGATTAACTGATAGTATTTGCAGTAGCTTTCTATAGTTAGACTTGAGTTATGTTTGGGCTTTTAGATACAAATAATATTTGAAGGCATTCTGCAATGCAGCCAAGAGTGATTTGAAACGTATGTCTTTTCCAGCCCATATGATGGCAAATGGAGCAAAACTATGATCGGATATGGTTCTGAGGACAACCACTTTGTTGTTGAACTGACTTACAACTATGGAATTGGGGAGTATTGTCTTGGAAATGACTTCTTGGTATGATATGTGTTGTTTCATTCCTCTAGTTCTTTTTATAATGGAAAAATAACTCGGGATGGTTGGGGTTTTTTTTTCGTTATCTGTGGTCAAAGTATAGTCATATTTCATTTACACATTGAATTTCAAATATTTCTACCCTAATCATATTCATCTGAACAATTATGAAGGCTGTAACCTTCCTTTCTTAAATGAGAAGTATAGCCAAAGTTTTGTTCTGCACTCCTGTTACCCATTTTCAGCCAACAGCAGGCTAAAGACGACTGATGCTCAGCTGGTCCAGGCTCAGCTCAGCTGGTCCAGGCTCAGAAAAGATCCTAACTTTACTGTCAGGATTCACCCAGATGCCTGGACCGGCAGCATGTTGAGAGCCTGTGCCAGCCCCTCCCGCCCCCTCCACAGCCCAACCCTACAGTGAGCGCTGGAGGGGCAGAGCAGAGAGCCAGTGACTTGCAGTCACTACTCTCTGCTCAAAGTGGAGGGGGAGAACGGAGTGATCAGCATTGTTTAGTTGTTCAGTTCTTAGGGTAGCGCTGGCGAGGGACAGCTGCAGTTGGTGTCAGTGCTGCAGCCATCTAGGCGAGTGACTTTTTTTTATTTTTTTTCTCCGTATTTCCACACTTCTGTTTTAAGAATCCCACACATTTACTTCCTTGAAATCTGTAATACATATTCACTATGCCCTGTAAGTAGGCACTTGCTTTGTTACACCTTTCACAGAGCCTGCCTTGTAAACAAAAGTGCTGAGAGAATTAGATTCCGGAATCATAAACAGTAGAGAACACAGCACAACATATGGCTTGCAGGTAGGAAGGTGATATGTAGTTCTTAGCAGAGATTTTTTTCTCAGAGAATAGGTGCAGGAACTTCCCCTTTCTGAGTCACCCCTGTCTCTGCCCCCTACCAACCTCCGAGCACCGTCCCTTGGTTCCACCTCCCAGTACTGCCCCTTTTTATTGAATATGGAACCATATCATATTGTTGTGCTAAGTAATTTGGAGCTTGTTAATGATAACAAGAAAAGCAGTAAAATAGATTCCTTGCAGCCAGCAGCAATAGACCCCCTGGCAACAATAGATCCTCCCAGGAAAAATAGACCCACCTGGCAACAATAGAACCCTCCAGCAAAAATTATCAAACAAAAAATAAAATAATACGCATACAATTGCGACTCAAATCCATATTGTAACTGAAGAGCCCCGCAGGTACAGCAGCTGATTGGTAATTCTTAAACCATTCCCACACAGATTCACTCTGCACATGGACACAGCCAAACCATTTCTTCTGAATAACAAAAGGCAGGAACAAAGTTTGTTACAATCCCTGCAATGTACATTGATTACCCTGAGGGGAATTTTTTTTTTTTTTGCCAACAAAAATGGAGCTGCTCTTTAAGTTTTCCTATTCCAAGACAACAATAGCCACAAATGTTTTTTTTCTCATAATATAGAATGTGAGAGAAGTGTATGTTTTTACTATGTGCTATCTTTATGTGCTAAATGTACATTTTGACGCTTGTATTACTATTCTGTGCATCAACAGGGGCTTACTCTACAGTCTAGCCAGGCTGTGGCCAATGCAAAACAACTAAACTGGCCACTCTCTGAAGTGACTCCTGGAGTGTTTGAGACAGAAGCTCCAGGGGGATATAAGTTTTATTTAGAAGACAAAGCTCAACCTAGCACAGGTAACGCAGGCTTTGTATAATATTTCAGATGCATATGTATTATATGTTCAGAAACACGTTTTTTTTTTTTTTGTTTTTTTTTCACATGAACTGATGTGAGGAGAGAAGCAGTTCTGAGGCAAACCAAAGCCCATCATAACAGGCCTTTAAATAAGAAATCTCACAAGACATTTAAACTTAACTGTAACCCCCACTTTACCTTTCCTTTAACCACTTGGGGCATCAAGTGCATTTAGCACTTGATCCTATGCCAATCCATTCTGCCATTTCGGGGCTGTCAAACATGACACCGGTCCCAATGGTGCTGATTATTCTGGCATAAAAAAGATCACACAGCAGATGCAAATAGGTCATGCAGTGCTACAGGCTGTGTGATCTTTTGCTATTCGGAATAAATAAGCAGCACTGATTGCTTATTCATAAGAGCAAAAGACTTGGCTTTGAGAAGGCATCGGGCTCAGTGCTGGCTGTACTTACTACTACAGAAATGCCCATAAATTGGGCTGGAGAATGTGGTCATTGGGGCCTCCAGTCAGAATAGTACAAAGTTCCTTTTTCACTTGACTTGATGAGAGATTAGGGCCAGTTCACACCACAAAAACACACTTCGGATGCATTCCGGATACGTTTTGGCTTACAGTTCACACCACACTCTGTTCCGATGCAGTTTTGATGCAGTATGCTATGTTCCAGAAAAAATGCAGCATGTTCTACTTTTTTTTTTTTTTTTTTTTTTTTTTTTTCTGCATCGGAAATTGACTGGAACTGACTGCACTGGTGTGAACTAGGGCCATTGGAATACATGGAAAAACTGCATGCATTTTTAATGCAGAAAAAAAACGCGCTGGACTGCATCTGGTGTGAACTTGCCCTAAATAAAAGTTAAACATTTTCTGCAGCAAGGTAGACGGCTGTAAGGACTTGCAAGTAAACATTTTGAGCTAATGCTTTCACTCTCCTTCATGCCGGGAATCTGCCATGTTGTCCTGATGTTTTTGCTGCTGGTGTGTGCAATTCTGCACATTTGTTAAGCGTTCCAAATGTCTTCTGCATGGTGGATCATTTCTGTTCTAGTGTGCAGGCACTTTCATGCATAGTTATGGAGCAAGTGAGGGTTACCACAAGAAAATGTGCATCTGATTGCCAAAACTACAGTGCAGACTTTTGATAGACATTCTCAGACCTATGTGGATTCAATTAATGACTGCACAAGCATTAGGAAATATGAGCCCAATTTTTCAGTGGGAAATGTAAGGATTATGAAGTTTATGGACAAATTTTTCTTTGTTAATTATAAAATTCCCTTGTAGAGAGGCATGGAAACAGAAAACGGGGGAGGGGGGAGTATGAGATCAAAGCAAAGGAGAAACTGTCAAAGCACCAGCAGCAAAAGGAATAATTAAAACAAGCAGTGGAGGAAGCCAAGTATGGAGGGGAAAAATCAGGGAGAGATGAAGACAGCAGGAACAGAAATAGAAAAATGTGCTGTCATTAGCTTTGTTCCTTCCAGTAAGACATCTGCCAGCTGGAGTCTACAAAATAGGTCAGTTTGACCTCTGGTGTTCGGCAATATAGCTTTCTCGTTAAGTGCCCTCACCAAAAACACATCCACCAGTCAGTGTCAGCACAGAGTAGTTTAATCCCTAGTGTGTATATCTTTGACCTTTCTCTAAAGTTCACCACACACATTACAATCTGATCGTACAATCTCATCTAGGTCTGCCAGCAAGTTTGTAGAGCAAGAGCCTGCCTGATTGGATAGAATAGATAGGCCCTCATATTACATAAGGTTGGTAGATCTATAGTGGATTGTAGAAGCAATGTGTATAGTGAGCCAAATTCTGTCTATAGATGCATAGTTTTTTTGTTTTTTCAGTCAGTTAGGAGACAGATTGAATAAAGATGAATAGATTCATCCATCTATGCAAGGAAGGTGCATGGAGGAATCCTTCTTGCCATGCTCTTGTATTCAGACAGCAGGGACTCTCCACTGTCAGTATACACTGATCAGCAGTTACAGCCAGCTGATCAAGAAACCTTTTCCAACAAACCCGATTGACAGAAGTTGTTGTTGTTGTTGTTATTATTATTATACAGTATTTAGCGCTAAAAGGTTTGCTCAGCGCTGTACATTATAGTGGGGGACAGAACATGAGACAATACAGTAACAAAACATGAGGGGTTCAAGGGCCCTGCTCTTTCAAGCTTACAATCTAGGAGATTAACTTTAGATCAACGTTAGATCAACTTTCATCGCGTGGAGGTGGCCACATCTGGATTAAAATTTGCCTGGTCCCTGCTGAACCAACTTGGTTTTGATCGATCTGTGACCAGGTTTTCTCCCTTTCCTGCTTATTCTCTAAGGCTGTTATTTCTGTTATAACTGTGTTTACTTTTCTTCCTGCTTAGTGGAGAGTCCCTCTCCCCAGTATGGATTTGCTGGACTTGAGTGTCTTGTCATATTGATTGGCTGAATATTCTGGGGAGGGAAGTATGTCATGTTGTTCTTCCTAAGTATGCACTTCCTGGTGAGTGTCTTCGAGAGCAGCAGAGGATGTGACGTGATCTCATTCTTAGTAATATATAGGATAACATATGGGGGGAGGGGGAATCTGACAGGATCTGGAGCAGTTGTGCATAACAACCAATCGGCTTCTATTTGTTGTGTGTGGTGTGTGGGTTTTTTTTTTTTTTTCTTAACTGAACAAGGTGAAAATAGAAGCCGATTGATTGCTCTTCACAACTGCTCAAAATTTCTGTCTGCTCTAGTTTTGATAATCTCTCATCGTCTCCAAAAATGCTTTACATATGATTTGGAATTTAAACAAATGCAAAAAAAAGTGCCTCACAAAAAGGTGACTGCATTCTGATGAAATGGACACTGGAGTAGTATGACCCTACAGAAGAGAAGTTTTAAAGTGGTTGTAGTATGACTATACAGAACTAAGTCCAAAATGGTTGTAAAGGCTGAAGGTTTTTTACCTTGGGTAAAGACCACCTTGTGTGTGCTGCTCCCCCCCACAGTCCCCCATAATACTTCCCTGAGCCCCCTTTCGATCTAGCGATATGCATGGGAGCCTCAGCTGTCCCAGGTCTCTTTCCTCACATTGGTTGAGACACGGCAGCAGGAACAATTGGTTCCCACTGCTGTCAGTCACAGCCAGTAAGCCAATGAGGAGAGAGTAGGGAGCGGGGTCTTATGGATGCATAGAATGGGGCTCGGGAACGAGCACGCACCAGTACCCCCATAGCAAGTGGCTTGCTATTAGGGGCACTGGTAAAGGGGTGAAGCCACTAGCTCCAACAAGGGACCTGAGAAGAGGAGGATCCAGGCTGTTCTGTTCAAAACCATTACACAGAGCAGGTAAGAATTACATATTTTGTTTTATTAAAAAATCTTTAATATCTAATAACTTCTGCTAGATATTTATTCAACCACTATTGCAGGAAAAACAGTCATTCTGGGAAAATACTGCAAGGAAAACGACATGTATTGCACAATTCATTTAGAGTAGAGTATGTTTATGGAGTCTGATATCTATTCTACAGATCCTGTTCAGAAAGTCACCCTTGCCGTATCCAACTTAAAGAAGTCAACTGCTTACTGGCATAATCTGCTGGGCCTGAAAATATATCATGAGGATGAGAGCAAAAATAGTGTACTGCTGGGGTATGGTGACAGCCAGGTAATATCTGTTTTCAAATTAATGTTTAGTGCCATTAAATAGGCAGGAGGCTGCCCTATTACCCTGCACACAACTCTGAACACACAGCAAAGCAGTGAAAAATCTATATTTTGTTTTAAGACCAATGATATGCAGTGGGATATGTTCATATACCAGATCTATTCAAACTGGCAAAGATTTGTATTAATTCACTTTAATGTACCAATTACAAGCTTTGTTCTGTTATGGGCTTGTTTAATTAACGAAAGTATAGTTTGTTGTTTATTTTAGCAATCAGTATTTTTATTGCCATATTCTAAATACATGTTTTTTTATCATTTTTATAACCATAATAAACACATTTTAAAGGAACTGTATAATTTTGCTAATTTTGACACAGATAGAGAGGGTTAGATAAAGTACCGGATGACTTTGGATATTTAGATTTTTACAGGTTTTTAGGGTACCTATAATGGCAACCACCAGTATCAGTTGAAAACTCTACCAACCTGATATAGCGCCACGCTGGGAATTTCGACAGTGTGCATGTGTCTTTGGGGGGGGGGGGGGGGGACTTTTTCATAAATATATAGATACAAAAAAAAAAATCTAAGTATACACTTTAAAGGAAATATATAACTCTATCTTTTTTGGAGTAAAAGTGATCAGGTTCCTGTAAATAATGTTATCGACTTGTATTAGTCCCATATCGTAGAAAATGTTAAGAGCATCTCCTGTTCCCTGTCAGCAGAAATGGAGGGTTCGTTCACTCATTCAGTCTTACACCAACGTTGGGTCTTCTCCATCTCCTTCATCTCTTTTCAGTGTTGCACTCCCTCTTCCTTTTACATTACATTACATTACATTGAGTTTATATAGCGCCAAAGGGTTTGCTCAGCGCTGTACAATAGAGGGGGGGGACAATACATGAAACATTACAGCAGCTACGAACAGCACACGAGGGGTAAGAGGGCCCTACTCTTTCGAGCTTACAATCTGGGAGGGAGGGGGTAGTGGTACAGGAGGAAGTGGCTGTGGGGGATGGAGTGGTAGGAGGAATGAAGGAGAGCAGCAGTTAGGTGAGGGTGGGGTAGGCTTCCCTGAAGAGGTGGGTTTTCAGGGAGCGCCTGAAGGTGAGGAGGGAAGGTGACAGTCTGATGGATTGGGGTAGTGAGTTCCAGAGGATGGGGGAGGACCTGGAGAAGTCTTGCAGACGTGCGTGTGAGGAGGAGACCAGGGAGCAAGATAGAAGGAGGTCCTGTGAAGAGCGAAGGGTACGGGTAGGGTGGTACTTGGGAATCAGGTCGGTGAGGTAGTTAGGGGCAGTGTTGTGAATGGCTTTGTAGGTCAGAGTGAGTAGTTTGAATTTGATGCGTTGGGCGATAGGGAGCCAGTGGAGGGAGAGGCAGAGGGGGGTGGCAGAGGTGGAGCGGCTGGTGAGGTGGATGAGTCTGGCAGCTGAGTTCAGGATGGTCTGAAGCGGGGAGAGTTTGCACTGGGGTAGGCCGGTGAGGAGGGAGTTGCAGTAGTCAAGGCGTGAGATAATCAGGGAGTGCACAAGTAGTTTAGCGGTGTCTGGGGTAAGGAAGGTGCGTATTTTGGCGATATTGCGGAGGTGGAGCCTGCATGTGTTTGTCAGTGATTTGACATGAGGTTGGAAGGAGAGGTTAGAGTCCAGAATGACCCCAAGGACTTTGGCTTGCGGGGCGGGATTGATGGTGGTGATGTTAGTAGTGATGGATAGGATGGGGGGGGGGGCGCGGGCAGGAGGGAAGACGAGAAGCTCGGTTTTGGAGAGGTTGAGTTTGAGGAAATGGAGCGACATCCAGTCAGAGATGTCGTTTAGGAGGTGAGTGATGCGGGCGGAGAAAGTGGAGGTGAGGTGAGGGGTGGAGAGGTAAATTTGAGTGTCATCAGCATAGAGATGGTAGTTGAAGCCGTGGGAGTGTATGAGTTTGCCAAGGGAGGAGGTGTAGATGGAGAAGAGAAGGGGTCCAAGGACAGAGCCCTGGGGGACCCCAACAGAGAGGGGGAGGGAAGGGGAGGTGGCACCATTGTAGGAAACGCTGAAGGAGCGTCGGGATAGGTAAGAGGAGAACCAGGAGAGAGTGCAGAAGTGCACCTCCTGTCAACAATCCTGGAGAGTTTTTACACATTCAGTATTACACCATCATGGTCCTTTGCAAGAATGCTCATTCTGCTCCTAAATTCAGTGTGGCACTTCCCGATGAAGTCACCATGGCAATGTTCTATTCACCTCTTGTGTGTCTTTCTGTCATCTTTTGCTGTCATGTCATTCTGTGCCCTCACTGGAGTAAAGACTTTGAAGTTATTTCGCACCCAAGAAGTGAAAGTGGTGGTCCATCCCTTTTACAACACAAAGTTAGAGAATATGCAGAAAAATCGGACAGAGCACACTTTGACAGAAACTCACTCAGTGATCGCGCACACAGTTGGGGAATACACAGAGCAACCAGCAACAGACTGCAAATAATATATTTATAGTATTCCCCACACCATGCTAAAATAATATAATTCCTTATTGAAACCACAAAACCAAAAATACTCAATAACCCTCACTGCTGCAGTATACAGTGCCTCGAAAAAGTATTCAAACCCATTGAAATTTTCCACATTTTGTCCACCCAATCTGACAGAGCTGGAGCTTTTTTGCAAAGAAGAATGGGCAAAATTTTCACTCTCTAGATGTGCAAAGCTGGTAGAGACATCCCCAAAAAAAGACTTGCAGCTGAAAGGCGGTTCTACAAAGTATTGACTCAGGGGCTGAATACAAATGCGTGCCTCACTTTTCAGATATTTAATTGTAAAAAAAATGTGAAAATCATTTTCCTTCCACTTCACAATTATGTGGCACTTTGTGTTGGCCGAACACCTAAAACCCCAATAAAAATACATTTACATTTTTAGTTGTAACATAACAAAATGTGGAAAATTTCAAGGGGTATAAATACTTTTTCAAGGCACTGTACACTCTCCAGCCACTTTATTAGGTACACCTATTCAATTGCTTGGTAACACAAATTGCTAATCAGCCAATCACATGGCAGCAACTCAATGCATTTAGGTATGTAGATATGGTGAAGGCGACATGTTGAAGGTCAAACCGAGCATCAGAATGGGAAAGAAAAGGGATTTAAGTGACTTTGAACGTGGCATGGTTGTTGGTGCCAGACGGCCTGACCTGAATATTTAAAAAACTGCTATCTACTGGGATTTTCACACACAACCTTCTCTAGGGTCTACAGAGAATGATCCGAAAAAGAGAAAATATCTAGTGAGCGGTAGTTGTGTGGACGTTACTTGTTGATGTCAGAGGAGAATGGGCAGACTGGTTGCTGCGACATTCAGATGGTAGGGTCAGAATTTGGTATAAACATGAAAGCATCCATCCTGCCTTGTATGTACGGTTCCGACTGGTGGTGGTATAATGGTGTGAGGGACATTTTCTTGGCACTAGCAAGGTGTACCTAATAATAAAGTGGCTGGTGAATGTATAACCAAATAAAAGGTGCAAAATAAATGGCTACAAAAATCCACCTTGCAACACTGTATTAAACCAAAAAAAGGTCCATAATAAAACTTTTAAGGTTTACTCATTTCAAACATACTAAAGTGTTCAGTCCGATTTACATATTGTGCAAAATAACTAAATAAGTATAAACTGATTGGTATTGCACATTTGATGTATGAAGGAAGGAAAATGGTTAGTAATGCACCTACTCAAATGGTAAACTGGTAATTTTTTTTTTTCCCAGCAACATTAATCACATCATAAGAGCTGTGAACTGTTGGCAGTTTAATGCCAAACTCAGAGTTTTATGAATAAATAAAACCGTATATGCTGATGTGCTCCATTTCTCATATTTGGTTTGGGTTTGCAGTGCAAGCTGGAGTTGCGGGATATTGGAGGACCGGTGGACCATGGGAAAGCATTTGGCAGAATTGCATTTGCTTGCCCAAAAAATGAGGTAGGTGTAATTATATCTATCTGTATGAGACATGCTTATATTCTTTGTGACTGACTAAACTCAATGGCTACCATGTCAGGTATATTATTCAAGGGACTGAAAAAAAACGGTATAACCATACATACATGTTTTTTCATTAAGGGTCAGTTCAAACCATGCCCTCATCTGAATTGCACAGGAACAAACAAAAGTACTATGCAATCTGGTGCAAGCAAACACTGTCTTCGCGACTTGCGTTTGGGGTGTCGTTAACGTTTTATTGACACCAGCTGCAGATCGCAAATGTAGTGTATTTTGCATGTGGTTTGAATTGCACAGGAATACGCAGCGCATATTTTAACCATTTGACAATACTGAATGAACGAGAAGTCTTAAACTTCAACAAAGTTTCTAGGATGTGTTTCTTACATCCTGCTTTGCTCCCCAACTTCTAATATTGGTAGTTACTGGCTGTCAAAATGACAACCAGGATTTACTTTCTATTACACAGCAGGAACAGCTGTCAAAATGCAGTCAGTCCTGTGTAAAAAGTCTGCAGATGTCTGCTGGTGTCCTGAAAATAAAATGTTACAATGTGTTGCTGCACTGTATTTATTATTTAAAGGAGAAGTACAGCCAAAGCTCTTTTGGCTGTACTTCTCCTGTGGATCACAGAAGTGCAGTTTGTTCTGCATTCCTGTGACCAGTTTTCAACTGATAGTGGGCATCACTCAGTCGGTCAAGGTTAGGGAAAGATTCTGACTATTAAAGTCTGGAGCACCACCTGGCTCAGGCTCTCAGCGTTTTGCTGAGAGCCTGAGCCAGCTGCTCCCTTTCCCTGCACAGCGTGGGGCAGAGCAGACAGCGGTGACTAACAGTCACTGCTCTTTGCTCAGAGCGGCTATGAGAACTCTGCAACCAGCAGTCGTGTGATCAATGAGTTCTCACATTTGGAGCTGGCAGGGAACAGATGCAGCTTAGGACCGATGCTGCATCCACCTAGGTATGTATAAATGAGGGTTAAAAAAAAAAAAAGCCCTACTACTTCTCTTTTAATCCAACTGTGGCCCTTGATCTACATATGACATTAAAGTGGTATTGGCCTTGGTTCACTCTATGTTCCAGAAAGCATGGAATCGTATGACAAGTGAGAGTTTTATGGAGGCTGTTCACATGTATGCAGTGTGAATCCGATGCGATTTGAAAAAGGTCCAATGCAAGTTTTTAGTACCGTGCAATTTGTAGCTACACAGACTTGAATGGAAACTTCATGCTGTGGGAGATTTTAGTACCAACTCGCACTGGAGCTGCTACTGAAATTGCACTGCAAAAATGGATTCAACGCGACTGCATCAGTGTAAACCTAGGCTTAAACCCAAAGCTAAACATTCAGTATATTGCAGCTTACCAATCCTTAAGTGTGGTGGCTACACTAGTTGTTTTTTTTTTTTTTTTTTTTTTTTTTTTCTTTTTTCTTTTTCCTCTGGTGATCTGGCCAGTAACAGACCATCCTGTATTAGAGTTCCCCCACTCTAGATGGAGGAGCACAGGGGGCACCTTCTTTCTTCTTCTTTTTTTTTTTTTCCCCTTTTAGGATAAAGGTTTTACATCAATAAATAAAAGCTGTTCACCGTAAGCACCCCTATGAGTGCAAATGTGAAAATTGTTCTGGTCCATACTATTGTGAGAGCTGAGGTATTTAAATTCACATCTTGGCATCTAATCCCACAGTTACCATGTCTGCTTAGTGACTGGTTTGTGTTTGTAATAACAGCTTGCAGGCATTGAGGAAATCATGAAAAAAGAGAACCAAAAAATACTGACACCTCTAGTGAGCCTGGACACTCCAGGGAAAGCTACAGTGCAAGTGGTCATTTTGGCTGATCCGGTAAGTAGTGCTGTGAGCTTATATACTATTTTCTTCTAATGTAACAGTAGATTAATTAAAAGTAGACCCTATAGTGTATGACACTCGAAGAAGCTGAAAAAAAGGTGTTTTTAAAATGAGAAGCTGTTGAAATTTGTAGGTACAACAAGCATGTAATTAAGATGTGCAGATAATGTTCATTAGATTCTGCTGATTGGCAGTACAGCTCATGCAGTGCAGGAAAAATTTCCATTGTATCACTGGGCTTGAACTTTTTCCTGGTTCAGACATTCTGAGGAGGAGCAACCACACCATCAACAGAAATCTTTATTTGTGCACATAAGTATGCACAGCAGGCCTTTAAAGTGGTTCTAAAGGCCAAAGAATGCAGGAAGGTAAAAAACCTTCAGTGTGCAGCTCCCCACTTACCTGAGCCTGATCGCAATCCAGCGGTGTGCATGAAAGGAGCCTAAGCTCTCCCAGGTCTCTTCCTCCTCAATGGCTAGGACACAAGTGAATCTTTTAGTATCACTTCTTTTTTCTTTAATTTTTTTTACGCTTTGTGTGATTTCTGTACCTACAGAGGATAGCCAGAAAGCAATTGCCAGTGGCCCACTTCATTACTTGTTTAAGTCAGAAAATGTTCCAAGCTAATTAGCCCCTTCTCATTCTATGAATAAACAGTGGATTGCAAGATCTTTAAATCCCTGCAAGATTTTTTTTTTTTCGCCGTTTGTTTGATTGCTGAGATTATCCTTGACTTTCTGTCCCATAGCCAAACAGGAAGTGAGGGGAAATCCCCTGAAAATTAAGGGAATTCTTTGGGGGACCTCTGGGTCGCTGGAACTAGTGTTCCCATTGGAAGATTTCCCCTCCATTACTTTTCTGGGGACAACCCAAAATTTGGGATTTTCTTTTACTTTCACTTTTAACGGTAACGGTAAACAGGACAAATAGGGTGAATCTCCTTTAACGGGTACAGACAGCAGTAAAAACTGACATATCCTAATCCCCTCTCCACTCTAGCCAAAACAAAAAAAAGTTTTGTCTTTAGTTACACTAGGCATTTGTGGTTTGTTTACGTTACCATAAATTCCATCCCCTCATTTATGCCTTTAACCACTTGCCCTCCTGAGGATTTACCTCCCTTAATGATCTGGCCTCTTTTTGCTAATAACTGCGCAGTAATGCAATGCTGAACCCAAATAAAATTTACGCCCTTTTTTTCACACAAATAGAGCTTTCTTTTGGTGGTATTTGATCACCTGTGCGCTTTTAACTTTTCGCGCTATAAACAAAAAAAAAAAAACCCGAACATTTTGAAGAAAAACAATTTTTTTTACTTTCGGCTATAAAAAATATATATAGTAAACACAAACTTTGTTATAAATTTTGGCCAAAATGTATTCTGTTACATGTTTTTGGTAAAAAAAAAAAAATCCCAATAAGTGTATATTGATTGCTTTGTGTGAAAGTTATAGCGTCTACAAACTATGGTATAGATATTGCAATTTACGCCTTTTTTTGCTATACAGTGCTGCGCTAGTTTAACTGACAATTGCGCGGTCATGCACTATGGTACATAAATGAAATTTATGTCCTTTTTCTCACACAAATAGAGCTTTATTTTGGTGATATTTTAACACCTGTGCGCTTTTTATTTTTGGTGCTATAAACAAAGTTTTAAGAAAAAAATGTTTGGGGAAAAAAAAACAATGTTTTCTCATTTCTGTCATAAAAAATATCCAAAAAAACTAAAATTTTGTCATAACGTTAGGCCAAAATGTATTCTGCTACATGTTTTTGGTTAAAAAAAATCCCAAAAAGTGTATATTGATTGCTTTGTGTGAAAGTTATAGCGTCTACAAACTATGGTATAGATAATGGAATTTACACAGCTTTTCCTTTCTGACTGCTCATCACATTTCTTGATGTGCTAAAATACCAGGACAGTACAAACACCCCCAAATGACCCCTTTCCGGAAAGTAGACACCCTAAGCTATCTGCTCAGAGGCATATTGAGTCCATGGAATATTTAATTTTTTTCTCCACAAGTTTCTGAAATATGACAAACTTTTTTTTTTTTTTTTTTTTTTTTTTTTTTACACAAAGTTGTCAAAGTTTCAGTACCAGAAGAAGTAACCCTACATTCGGGATTACACTGCAGCGTTGCTCTGGGATCCCTCGAGAACTTACCTTGTCCTGCACTCCCACGATGTTTCCCCTGCAGCGTCCCCGGCCATGTCCTCCGGCCGATGCCAGCATCTGTCTTCCAGGTTCCGTTCCCTGCGAGTGTTGGGACGTACGGGGGACAGAACCAGCAGGAAATTTTAAAAAAATGTAAAAATTTGACATACACTAAAATATGATAGTATTACATTACTGTATCAAACCATTTCACATACATTGTCCTGTGCCCTGCCTGCATTTGTACCGTTCTTTCTGCCTGGTAACTGAGAAACATCCATGGCATCCAAAAAGTGTCCCTTTTAGAACCACTTGCAGAATTGAGTGATGATTTGTGGGGAATTTAAGCTCAGTGATGTGCGAACTTGGCACTGTATTTCAAATTTCAGTGTTTTTGGTTTGATTACATTATTAATTACATTTATTATTATTATTTTTTATGATCTTTTATTATATTATAATTCATGATTTCGTGTTTCAAACTTTATCATACCTGGGATGTTTACTAGACTCTTGTTCGGACAAATTTCAGTGAGTTATTCCTAAGAATTACAGGCCTACAATTAAAAAAATAACATATTTCCATTGAAAACAATGTACCGGTTTGAGCACAGAAATACTGACCTAATCAGAACACTAGGGTGGTTAAACAGAGAAGTGTTAATGTTATATTCTGGTAATACAGTATGTGTAATGGCATTACAGCCAATAGTTTTTTTTTTTCCTTTTTTTTTTTTTTTTTTTTTTTTTAAAGTTGCACTTTAGTTTGTCAAAAAGCCATATTCTTGTTTTATGATACTGGAGATTTTAGTCAACTAAAATGTACTGGAGTCTAGAGAAAATACGACTAAAACTATTCAGATGACTAAAATGGCATTTTAGTCAAGACTTTGACTAAAACTAACTCGAAATTTGATGTCAAAATTAAGAAACGTTCCAGCTGAACAAACTGCAACATTTTACATTGCAAAAGTAAAATCATAACTGACATCAAATACAAAGGATAATTTATTTTAAGATGTACACTACTGTGCAAACATTTCAGACACTTTTAAAAATTGCTGTAAAGTGAAGATGCTTTAAATATTCAATAAATGTTTTATTAACCACTTAAAGACCGCCCACCCGCAATGTACTGTGGACAAGCGGCAGCCACAGGACCAGTAACCAGTGTACGTAGCTGTGGTTGTATCAACACGGGCTGCTGTGTCCACTGGACACAGCGCAATGCGTATCCCAGTAATCAGAACCCAGTGATCGCTATGCGATCACATGATTGCAAAGTTGTGATGAATCAATCTGATTCATCACAACTTTGCTTCTGTTCCTAGTGAGCTGTGATTGGCCCACAGCTTTCACATGGTACATGGGCCAATCACAGCACCCTGTACCATGTGATTAGCTATAGCCAATCACAGATCACTATTATTTTGAACTGTCATGAACTTAAGCCTGACAGTTCAAAGCAAGCATTGCATTACAGGAGCAATAATCTTTTTGCTCCTGCAATACAAAGTGTAAAAAAAAAAAAAAAAATCCCTGATAACCCCTCCAAAGTAGTACAATGTTACTATTTTTAAATAGTACAAAAAAAGAAAAATGATGTTAAAAAATGTCTATTTAAATTTTTTTATTTATTTTAACTACTTGCCCCCTGCCCACTAGCAATGTGCGAGTAGCAGCGGCTCTGGGCAAAGTGACGTACCCTTGCGTTGCTCTCCATTTTTCGGGTGTGAGCTTGCATGCGCCCCCCCCCTTTGCTGTCTCCCCTTTCAGTCCAGGGAGAGAAAACCGCACGGTGAGCAAGAGCACATTTTTACATGCGCACATTAGATTAGCACATTTAACCCTTTGATCGCTCCTATTAACCCTTTTATCACCCTGTCACCCAGCCAGTACCATTAGTACCATGTCGGTATGTAGAATTTTTCAATGTATTACTGCCACTAGTGTCATCAGATGGCGTCAAGGTCTGCAAGCTCCTACCAGCCAGGGTCAGCTATGCTTTGTGTGACACAAATGCACCCACCATTTTTATTCCCTAGGGCCTTTGATTTAAAAAAAAAAAAAATTTATATATATTTGGGGGTTCAAAGTAATTTTCTAGCAAAGAAAAAAGTTTATTCATGTAAACTAAGTGTCAGAAAAGGCTTGTTGTTCGAGTGGTTAGAGGATTGGGTGATGTTTGGCATAAGCTAATGTTGGCCTTGCAATACCAGAATAGTAGAAACACACCCAAATGACCCCTTTTTGGAAAAAATACACTCCAAGGTATTTGCTAAGGGTCATGTTGAGTATTTTGCAGATCTCATTTGTTGCCACAAGTTTTTGGAAAATGAAGAAAGATGACAAATGTTTTCTTTTCTTTTTCAAAACCCTGTGACAAAAAAAATCTGAAAAATACCCACCATGGCTTTTATCAAATTCCTTAGTGTCTTCTTTCCAAAAAGGAGTAATTTGGGTGGGCGTTTCTACTATCCTGGCATTTTAAGGCCTCCGAAACTGTGATGCGTACAAAGCCTGGAGGTTGTCATTGGATGTTCAGGGGCCTGTGTGTAGCTAGGCTGCCAAAAATCTCACATGTGATATCCCCATCAGGGGTGTGGAAATTTAAAAAAAAAAAAAAAATACTTGTCCAGGGGATAAATCCATACCCCCAACCTACTTGTCCCTCCATGACAATCTACTTGTCCTGATTAAATTTTTTTTAACCCAAAAATCTGCTTTAAGTAAATTCTGGGGCTTTTAAAGACAAAAGGGGCTTTATGGCGACTTAAACATTTAATATGTTTAACATTGCGCTGTTTATCTCCTCCCCTCACCTCCCTGCCGGTCTCCAGCACCGCACCTGGGAGACTAGCAGGGAGGGGAGAGACCTTGCAGTGTAATGAGCACCAATTGGGTGCTCCTCAGGAAAGGGGAGTGTCTGGTTTATCCTTTTATCCCTTTTGCTGCCTGAGCTGTTTTTTTGCTTTTTTTGCACACGTTTAAAAAATCATTTAAGGCCTGAAGATTACACAAAACTCCAAAACATTATACATTTTCTGAAAGTAGATACCCTGGAGAATAAAATAGTGGTAGTTCCTATTTTTTTATGTTACCTGAAATTATCAAATGTCTAGGAAACACAAAATTTCAGTGAAAAATACACTTGTGTTCATTTTATGGCAAAAAAAGCAAATTATCCAAATCTTTTTGTAAAATCTAAGAGATGAGGTTGCAGCGAGTAAATGGATATCAAACATGTCAAACAATTTTGCATGTGCTCATGAAATGGAAACAAACATTATATTTTCTATAGGTGACGCTTTTAAAGCCCCTTATCTGTTTAGGCGTTACAGAGGAGGTTTGGAACTAGAATTATTGCTATCATGCTGGTGTGCTTTTACCTTTGTACATATGTATGTGTGTGTGTGGGGGGGGGGGGGTTATATGCTTGGGTGTAACCTTTTAATTTAAGGAAAAAAAAAAATTTTTTGCTTTTTTTTTTTTTTTTTTTTTTTTTTTTTTTTGACATCCAGGGTCTAAAAAGACCCTGTATGTCTCCCCTCTGTACTACACTGGATGTAATGCAGTGCACATCACACTGCATTACATTCTATCCCAGCCTCGATTGCTGGGAAATCTGTTAATGGGGACCCAGACGTGACGTCACATCACTTCTGGGTCAGGACAAGAAGGGGAGGGGAGTGGATGTGTCTGCTCTCCTCACTGCCCTGTACCCACCCGCACCCACTGACTGGTCTCAGGCCCGCAGGTGGGCAAGTGGAGCCTGGGAGACATAGGGGGCGGAGGCTAGCAACATAGTGGGCTGTGTGGAAGCAATCGGGCGGCAGCGCTACTGCCTGAATGCTTCCACCTGACAGGTGAGCCCTGCTGCTTGCCCACAGCAGGGCTAAAGGTAAAAGAAAACTACCTGCCTGTTGCTTGGAATTACATGTCCCCGGCTTTGGGTGATATGAATTGATCATCCCTGCACATTCTCCAGGAGAAGTAGCAGAATGTGTTTTGTGGTGTTATTCCACATTTACCCATGGCATGCGTGAGCAGTATATCATTTAAGTGACAACTTTGTGTTTAAAAAATTAAATTTTTTTTGTCTTTTCAAAAAAAATTGTGGCAACAAATAAAATCTTCCATGGACTCAACGTGCCTCTCAGCAAATTCCACGGCGTGTCTACTTTCCAAAAAGGAGTAATTTGGGGGCAGGGTTTTGTACTGTCTGGCATTTTAGCACCACAAGAAATGTGATAGGCAGTCAGAAAGTAAAGCTGTGTAAATTCCAATATATATACCATAGTCTGTAGACGTTATAATGTTCACACAAGCCAATTAATATAAACGTATTGAGATTATAGAGAGAGAGAGATTTTTTTTTTTAAGATTTGGTCTTTTATTTTTTTCATTTATATCACAAAAAATAGAAAAACCCAGTGGTGATCAAATGCCACCAAAAGAAAGCTTAGTGTGGAAAAAAAGACAAAAATTTTGTTTGTGTACAGTTTTTTGCATGACCATGCAATTACCTGTTGAAAGAGCAGAAAAAGGCCTGGTCATGAAGGGAGGTAAATCATCCGGAGCTGAAGTGGTTACATTATCGTTTAACAAACTACAACATGCATAATCAGAAGAAAAAACTCTGACCACCAAAAGCAACCATTGGCATTGATCAAGCACATTAATGAAACCTTTAAAAACAGTCACATATCCATTGTTAAATGAGAATAATCCTGATTTGTGTATAATGTGACCCCTGCACCTAAAACGCTGGGCATCCAACTAAGGTGGATATGCACATGACATAAGCAGGATTTATTCTGTTGCAGTGCTGATTTGAATGGTGCTGAACATACTGTATTTAGTTGATGACAAGCTCTGCTATGCCTTCTCTCGTGGCTGGCTTTCTAAGGCTAAGGATGAATTGATGTTCCTCACTACCAATTTTCCCTGGTGCCCCATTATTTACACCTTAACAATAATACACGAAGACCTGGCTCATCGACCTGAACGTCCTATCATTTTTGCTAGGTCAGTTCTACAGCCCTGGTGATATTTGTTGCTTATTTTTTCTACAACAATTGGTGCAAAAGATGCCATCATCCCAGAGAGACGGTTTGAAAAATTTTGGATCCAACCCCTCAGGCTGTATACTCGCGACCTTGGATGTTAAAGTCTACACAGTTATCCCACTTGAAGATGGCATTGAAGCAATCCATCAAGCACTAAACTCTGGATTGTAAAGATCACCTACAGCTATTGTCCTCTTTTGACATTGAGTTTCAGTACTTCATATTTAAGGATATGCTCTATTTACAATGTCCTGGGACAGCCAAGGGCTCAAATGTAGCACCTTCCTTTTTGTGAACATCTTTATGTACAACTTTGAACATTTTTTTTTTTTTTTTTTTTTTTTTATTGCCTTTATTGTCCCCTGGTGTTCTTTATTACTGGACTTCTATTAATGACCTGCTCCTTTTTATGACCTGGAACCAGAGTGTGCACATCTTTCACTTCTATTGAGGGGAATTCCCTTTGCACAAATGACTACAGTGATTAGAAACAACTCCAACCCTGATACTGCATTAAATCAATTGGATAATATGATACAGCACTTTTACAGTAAGAGGGTGTTCCATAAACTGCGGTCCTCTTACTGCAGCTACTACAGATGAGAGATGAGAACCTCAAAGACTCAGTACTCAGATGGTATGCTGGTCAAGAATGCTGTGACTGCCTATTGGTCTATGGTTTCTATTAACACCACTAAAAAAGGTAACTGAGTCACCCCCAATGTTTATTAGCGGTTACAGGAGAAGACATCCTAAGGACTTGTTGGTTTAAACTGATCTGCTATATGCTTTGGTTACCCTGTCCTGGTTGCCACTAGTGCCATTCTTCCTGTATGACCATTCTGTATGTACTATTTTTTTTTTGTGCTTTCTATTTGGTTATTTTGCCCGTTTTATTTTAGCTGGAACTTTGACCTTTGCACTTTGTTATCACTTCTAGGTGGTAATGATGGGAGGAGGTTTAGGGGATATATGTTTTTGTTTCAACTCACTATTGTCCAGAGACTGAGCCTCCTGTGCCTCATAAAAATAAATATCACTACTGAATGTTCACCTTTCAAGTGTATGTGTGGTATGTGTGAGAAAGATATATAACATTGGGTTTTGCAAACAAAAATCTCACACTTTTTTTTTAATACAATTGTTGCTAAAAATGCATTAGGGTGTATAGCTCTGTGAGAAGCTTTACTGAGACTAATACTTGCATGCGATCTTCCCCTCATAGCACCTTTTGTACCATATATCTAATGTGTGGATCTAGGCACAGAATGTTTCAATTCTGTTGTATGATCATCTGAAGCCAGGAATCTGATAACAAAACAATAAGACCTAAGAATCTGCTTTTATAGGAAAAATGGAAAAATACTTTTCTGTGGTACTTCATATGCTGGCTAGATATCAAATAATCTGGGCAAATAAATATGATATTGAGTCCTACTAAATAAATGTAATGCACAAGCTCTAACTACAAAGAGACCATGAAACCACAGTTGAATTTAGACTTGTTGACATAAGGTATGTTCTGCATTCAGATTAATTTTCTTAGCTTTGTAGATAAATAAAGCAGGCGTCTGTAGCACTCATTTTCTAAGAAGCCATTAAAGGAAATGCATATAAATAAGGATGCCATTGTTGACCTCTCTTTCTGAAAATGCTTGTTTCCTGGTTGCCATGCTGTTCCAATTGCTTCATTGATATTTTGTATTCACTGACCTAGAAATATGCAGATTAGAAGCTGAGTGTTTACTTCTACTTTTTAAAATGCTAGTTGCCCGGATTAAAAAGTAAATCATAATAATAATCCGCATGGACAGCCCCTGTTTTTCCGCAGCACAGCTTCCCTTTAACAAGGGAGATCGTTAAATGGATTCTATGGATGAACAGCTCTGATTTCCCAGAACCAGTCTTCAGATTCTGTGCATATTCTGGATCTTTGCCATATATTCTTTTAAATCAGTTTAGTGTTTTTTTCCAGGCCAGGAAGTATTCCTTTTTATTGGATTATATAACAAAGTCCCCATGTCTCAGATCATAAGAAAAGCAAAATGATTCTTCCTCTTTAATCACTCAGTAAACATTTTATAGCCAGATGCTGAATATGAGTTGTATTATACAAATAAGCCCAGTGACGGTGTTCTTTGTACGAGCCCTCCGGTAAATTGTTTCCATCTTTCCACTTCTAATGGCTTTGGCTTTTTATTCTCCATTTTCATCAATTGAAACTGATAAGAGCTCATTACTGCAGAATAAACCATAGCAAAAGTATCTGGATTTAAGTAGGAGAAATGCCATAGCCTAAGTTTTTTGTTTATTACTGCGTAATCTCATAAAGCTCTGCTTTACTAAGGAGTTTTAAAGAACAATTTTATGTTGAATTAAAAATGTGAACTGTTTCCTACCTTTGTGTAATAACTTACATGTGGTGAAACAGTTGCGATTTAAAAACAAAAGCTGTTCTTTGATGACTGCTCGCTAGTGTGCACAGAAGTGAGTTCAGTACTGTGGTCCTGCATGTCATAAAATACTGTCATACTGCTTGCTTGTAAAGGAAGTGTAGAGAAGGAACAGAACATTTGTCAGGTTCTGTTTATTGCTGTCTGTACCTATGCTGGGTAGAAGAACCCTATTTATCTTACTGACCATTGTCCCTAAGACAGAAAGTGATGGGGAATCAAACATATTACACTTGTCGCCAGAACAAGAGGTGAGGGGAAATCTTCCAATGGGGGAAATCTATTGCCATAAAAACTATTAAAAAGGGAAATGCCCCTCATTCTGTAGAAATTTCCTCTCAATTCCTGTTATGTCCAGGATTGCAATGAAGGGAAATCTTAACGGGACACAGGTGGCAGAAAATTGACAGGGTTTTAAATTCTACTCAAGTCTATCCAAAAGAAGAATTTTAAAAATATTTTGGCTGCACATGCTTTATACAAACCTTTCATAGAGAAGATGGATAAGTCCAGTATTGCCAATAGGGATCTATTACTTTTTTCCAGTCTTTCCAGCAACTGTTGTTACGAACACTGTGGATCAAGGCAAACCGAGACTGCAGCACCTCCATCAGGATATAGTGATACATAAGGATCTTTTTTTTTTTCCACCCAAGATTTATACAACTTTTGCTGAATATTCACACTTTCTAATTGGATTCAATTGAAAAAATGTGTGAATCTTGTGCAAACGTTGTGTGAATCCCGTGTGAAAACATTTTATAAATAGTGCAGAGTGCATAACAAAGCCACAGGTTTTCCAATTTTTTAAGCCTGCCATAGACCGTGCTATTTTCTTTCCTGCAACCACGGTTGCAATACTGACTGTGTTGATGGGGGAATCCCTCCAATTGAGTCATTGTGTCCTCCCAGTGGGGGTGGGGGGAGTCATCTCGCTGGGAGAACACCGTGATTACTGCTAGCAGCTATAATAGCCTGGGAGGGGGGGAGCTGTCTCTCCTGGGAGAACACCGCAATTACTGCTAGCGGCTATAATAGCCATCAGCAATAATCTCATGTAAAACCAGACCGGTTGGTTGTACCAAAGTTGATGGATTTAACAACTTTGGTACATTCAGCCTGCCCATACACTGTTCGAATCTCATCTGGTTCATCAGAAACCAGGCGAGATTTAAACGGTCTATGGCCAGCTTTAGTAAGGAAAGGTTAGGACTTGTGTAAGTGTGTGTTTTTGTTTTTTTCTTGTGTCCCATTTGAGAGGTTTCCCTTCACTTCTTGTGTCCCATTTGAGAGGTTTCCCTTCACTTCTTGTATCCCATTTGAGAGGTTTCCCTTCACTTCTTGTGTCCCATTTGAGAGGTTTCCCTTCACTTCTTGTGTCCCATTTGAGAGGTTTCCCTTCACTTCTTGTGTCCCATTTGAGAGGTTTACCTTCACTTCCTGTAAGAACAGATCTCTCAAAAGTGAATGGATATCCTGGTCGCATTACAGGCTTCCCCATGTAATTTTTTTACCCTCCCCTCCTGTCCCTGTGAAAACTCAATTTCCCTTCACTTTCTGTACCAGAGAAAGTGGCCACAAAAACAGTAGTGTGGGTGAATTTCTGCTGTGGGAGCACAACCAGCAAGAAAAACCTGACAAAAGTCCCAACCCTTCCTGTCCAAAGCTAAAAGAGAAAAAAAAAGGGTTTTATGAGAAATGGAAGGATTGGCCTAATGTTAACATACCTGCATCCTATTGTTTGCAAAATACTTTGTAAAGGGAACCTGTATTGTTAATTGCCTTGAATTTTATAAGCTCTATACTGAAGCATGCAGCTAGAGGTTAGTGATGAGCTCAGGCGTGTTCGACCACAACTGGTACCCGCCTGAGCTATCCAACTGGGAAGCTGTCAAAGGGACATACTGGAGATTATATAGTCAAGTACCTAGACCTTTTAGATGTGGCTGCAACTAAGGGCTTGTTCACACCAGATGCTTTCAGGTGTGTTTTTATTAAATGCAGCCTGAAAGCATGCACAGTAAAATCAATGTTTTCCAACAACCATTGTTCTTGCCATTGGCTTTGCTTGCACTGCTTTCAAAATATGTACAGCAGCAGGCATTTTCTGAACAGGAATGTGTGTAAACACACCAGAATGCATATAATCACTTTTTTTTCAAGTGTAAATAAACACCATGTCTCAAGTGGGGAAAAATGCTTTGGAACACATTACAAATGCATGAAAAGTGATAGTGGTGTGAACTAGCACTTGGGGGAACCTGGAGCAGCCTTTGCTTTTCCTCTAGCAGCTTTTGATCTAGGAAAAAAGTATTTGTGCCCTTTTAGCTACTAAGGCTTCATTGACATGGCCATAAAAATTCGCATACAGGTGTTTTATAACAGATCTGAATGCAGCTGCATTGTTTTCAATACTGCCATTCACATAGGTGCATCTTTCATATCCTTAATGCAGATTGTTGGATTCTGTATTATGAACACGCACTTCACATGCTTGCACATATAATCGCATGTATACACGTTTATAATTGGATAAATTATGCCTAAAAAAAGGGGAAAATAAATGATCATAAAAACAAGTAATGTACACATGCGTGTCTTTGCACATTTAACTACTTGCCACCAAAGGATGTCCCTGTCCGTTCTTGTGTTGCAGTGGATATACCGGATAATGCTTGTAGCTGCAGGCATCATGCTGGTAGAGGTGTGTTTTTTTTTTTTTTTTTTCAGCTCGCGGTTGGCTTTCCTGTAAAAGTGATTCTAGAACCTCACTTTTACAAGCAACCATCACCCCCCACCATCCCATGATTATCCTGGGCTCTCCTCTCCTACCAGGAGAGCCAAGTGTTCAGCCACAGTTTGGCTGGCTGACCATAGAACTGATCGGACACTGGAGCTGGACATGCACAGATTTTACAATGGACAATGCTAGGTACTTTGGAGATAGTTTTCTCAGAAAAAAGGATTGGGCAGTAAAAATCATGCTATTTTGCACCATTACTATCTTGTATTGTCTTGAATGGGGTTCTCCTTTAGGTTTCCCAAAATAATGTAACCTGCTATTTCTTTTTTCAATCATTTTGTTATTTTTCAGGATGGTCATGAGATTTGCTTTGTTGGAGATGAAGCATTCCGTGAACTTTCCCAGACTGACCCAAAGGGAGATCAACTTCTGAATGATGTATGTACTTATTTCTCACATCTAATTTTTCTTATTAACAAAGCTTGGACATTTTAGTAACATTTGTGTTAAAAGAAAAAAAAAGATTCAAACTAGTGTAATTGCATATGCGACTTCAGTTGTAAAGAATCCCACAATGAAAATAACATTATTTTCAATGGTGTCTTTTTTTTTTTTTAATTCTCACATGGCCCCACAGACTAATTGAAACGCATCAAACCCGCATATAAACCACATGTAAAATGAGTGACAAAATATTGTGTGTAAAATTCTCCTACTACAAAAAAAAGCATGAACCATGAAAAATGCACTACAAAATCGCACTGAAAATCACATCAAGTAGCAGCTGTTCTAGTGTGGACCTAGCCTTACCTTGTATTCTGCAAGGGAATTTCTTGTTGAGTTCATGAGGATAAGTGTGTCCAAATACACCATCAAATCCTTCTTTTTTTTTTTTTTTTTTCTTTACTTTATACAAGGGACAGGAGCGAACACCTGTTACGGTTCAGTGCATAGCTAGTAAATCAGGGTCACAGTGCTAAACACTTGTCTCAGAAGCCTCGCAGGCTGTATATCGGGTCCAGGACAGCTAAGATGTAAGTAATGTAAGTGTGAAGCCTTTGAGAATAGCTGCCTCCATGAGACACTTCAGAGGCAGGTATTCAGCCTCTAAACAATAGGAAACATTTACTAAAGCTGGTGCACACACTCTGGTTCAGCTGTGCATAGTAACCAATTAGTTTCTGACTTCAGCTTGTTCAGTTAAGCTTTGACAGTAATGCAGGCCATAGATGGGGAGAAAACCGTCCGATTTTCATCCCGGTCGTTCAATCGGCCGACGTTACCAGGAACGATAAAAAAAAATTAGCCGATTTTTCATCCCATCTACAGCCGGCAAAAAGTGTCCCTGCAGAGAGCTCCGCTATTTCTTTGACATTTCTAGCGGCTGCAACATTGTATCTATTTGTATCCATTTCGGATACAGATGTTTTTATTCCGAAACAAATAGATACACTGTTGCTGCCGCTATAAATGTCAAAGAAATAGCGGAGCTCTCTGCAGGGACACTTTTTGCCGGACTGGAATTCTTCTTCTTCCTCCTCCTTCTTTTTCCTTTTTCCTTTCCTTTTTCCTCTTCTTTTTCCTTTTTCCTCTTCTTTTTCCTTTTCTTCTCTCATGCGCAGATTTTTTTTATCGGTAAAAAGATCGGCCGATTTGCCCATCATTTCTGCGATAATCGGCTGATTTTTTTCAAACTTTTTACCGATGAAAAAAATCTGCCAAAATACCAAAAAACGGCCGACCTATTAACCCACTAACGTTCCGAAAATCGGCCAATTTTATTTTCGGCCGAAAAATCGGCCGATTTTCGACCCATCTATGGCCTGCATAAGGGTCCTCTCACAAGGCATTCTGTGGTTTTTTTTTTTTTTGTTTTTTTTTTTGTTTTTTTTTTCTCCCTCATCAGTTCAGTCACACTTTTTCAAAGAAAAAAAACGTATCAGTTTACATCCATTCTTCATCAGTTTATATCAGTTTTGTTTATCCGCTTACATCCGTTTTTTCATCCATTCCATTTATTTTTTTACAGAAGAAAAATAGGGGTTTCTTCCGTTCTTCCGGACATTAACGGTTGTAAACAGATGATCAAACAGACATACAGAACGCCCATGTGAAAGAGGCCTAAGGGCCAGTTCACACCATGCGTTTTCAGTGTGCTTTTTTTCTGCATCCAAATGCACAGAAAGTAGGTCACATGATTGTCAATGTCATAGTTCACATCAGTGCTTGCAGTTCCAGTGCGTTCCGGTTGCAGAAAAAAAGTAGAACAGGCTGCATTTTTCCTGCACAGAACTGTACTGTAACGCGGTAAAACACACTTGAACGTGCCAAAACATGTCAAAAACACGTATGTGGAAACGCATCTGGTTTCTATAGTGTGAACTGGCCCTAAAACCTGGAAGCTGATTGGTTACTGTGCTCAGCTGCACTACTTTTTAGAAAATGTCCCCAGTGTCTCTTTTAGCTAAATGCGGATTATGTCAAGATAGTTCTAAGCTTGATCAGTGAATTTCTCCTTGTACTGTCTCTTTAAAGTGACTGTCACTAAATATAGCTGTAAAATAAATCTGCCTCTACAAAGAATATAGTAAATGCTGCTGACTTCGATTTGCTGTGTTGACGATAAATTGTTGCCTAAAAAAATCTTCAGAAATCTGACTCTTCTGGCATTGTCCATTTTCTGGTCCCTCAATGGCCCCTAAAGGACACAGTAGAGATGTGAAGAATGCAAGACCAATAATCTGAATCAGAACATCGCTGCAGTGAAAGACTATCTTTGTGTTTATAACTGGCAATCAGGTTCTTTCTTCCCATCTCTAAGGCTAGGTTTACATGTAATTGCGTGCCTTCCCACACCCACAGAAAAAACAAAATGCAGTTTAGGAGATTTGTGGGGGTACTATTAATCCCAATGCAGTTTCCTTGTCACCGTATTTTTTGAAAAGGTGCAGAGACCCTTTCCCTGTATTTTCAGTGGATACAGCAGCCCAATCAAATGAATAGGCTGCTGCGCTCAGGCAAACACAGTTGTGGGGAAACTACATCGATGTAAACCAAGCCTAAAATGAGCTAATAATATAAAATTGACAATCTCATTGTGGGCCAGGGTTCCCAACCCAAAATACTGTTACAAGAACTGCTTAGGTAATACATTGGTGGCAAAACGATATGCACCTTGTCCCACTAATTACAACTTGTTGCAGTACAGTGTGACAAAACAAATATGTATGCTAGCCATTTTTATTGTAATTTAGTGGGTAATTTCACTGTTCACATGTTTTACAAGTTCATTAGAGGATTATTCATTTTCCCACGGGAAAAATTCCATACAGGAAATATTCATTTGAAACAGTTTTATTGAATTTCTAATGGTTCCTTTATAAATTCTACTCACAAAATGTGATTTTCTGTATTTCCGTTACAGCTTAAGCCTTCATAGATGCCAACAGTAGCAAGAGTAGTCACAAGATTAAGTGTGAAGCTTCACATCGGTAACCAGTAAACCTCAAATACACATGGTTATTAAATTGGAGCTGTCAAATGAATGGCCTCAGACGTTGCATTTCTTTTACATAAGATTGACTATAATAATCATATCATTTATCCATATGACTTAAAATAGAACTATGGGCAAAACCTTTTTTTCATATTGGATAGAGTAAGGGAGGGTTATAACCCCTGTCAGTGTGTGTGTGTGTGTGTGTGTGTGTGTGTGTGTGTGTGTGTGTGTGTGTAATTTTATTTTTTTTTTCTTTCCTTGCCACTTTGTAGGGGAGATTTACCTTCACTTCCTGCCCCATAACCAAGCAGGAAGTGAGAGCATATCCTTGCAAATTAAGGGAATTCCTTGGGGGCCCCCCAGGTCACCAGAACTAGGGTCCCTATTAGGAGATTTCCCATCTATTACTTTTCTGGGCACAACCCAAAATTTGGGATTTTCTTTCACTTTCAGTAATGGTAAACAGGAGAAATAGAGATGGTGAATCTTCTTAACGGGGGCACATATAGCAATAAAAACTGACGGGACTTAATCCATCTCCATTCTATCCAAACTAAAAAATAGATAAATAATAAGTTTTGGCGGTAGTTATACTTTAATATTAGCTCTCCTACTTAGGAACAGCACTAGCTGTAAAACACATATTTAGGTGTTACTATAGTAGACTGTAAAAGTGATTTATTTGCTTGAGAAAAGTAACACTGCTTCATTGTTTTCTACACCAGCTTTATAGGGGGAGTGCTGGGTCAATTAATGATGCCTTCTATTTTTCAGGACTCCTTTTTACACAAGTTCAATACTTTAAAATAAACAAACAGGAGTCTTACTTTCTTTGCAAATACTCGAGGTCAGCATACATAACTCATTTTTATGTATATTTACAGGCCATGGCTGCAGACAAGAGTAAAGAATGGTTTGCAAAGCACAAAAAACAGAAACCATCTGCATAGATACCACTGACAGATCTATGTGGCTCATAGAAGATGCTTGTGCTGTAAATGTTCATGATTGCTTTCAAAATAAAATCTGAAAGGCTTACTGTAATTAAATTTGTCATATATTGTCATTGTGCCTTATTTCCCTTCTGTTATGTTCTTACTAATTGATCTGCACATGTTATGTTAGTGTAATAAATACCTTATTCTAGATCACTGTGAACATTTCTTCCTTGGATTTTTGCTACATCATATGCCTGTAACCTCCTATACGAATATGGGTGACAGGCAGGCCTTTCAATTCTCTGCTTTCAAATTTAAGGCCACAATAGCAGCTTTTTTTTTTTTTTTCTGTCTGTTTTTTATTCTCTTTCTGCATGTTGCAGCTTTGGTGTGTACGGCATGGAAAGTTGATTTTAGCATATTTACAGGTCCCTAATTCTCTCCTTAGCGGTTAGATCTGTCTGCTAGTTGATAGCTAGGATATAGGCGTTGACACTGGTTCTCTCTCAAAAAAAAAAAAATACTGCCTTAGAATGGGGTCACACAAGTGCACTACAGTTTGGCCACAGCGTGATTGTAAAAACCAATAAATTCGACTGACTATCCAGAACCAAATGTGATTCCCACACAGTAGTCTGTAATTACAACTGATAAATCAATGCGAGAGCTGTGCATCAATCTCTCTACGAATAAAAGTTGTTTTAGGGCTTAGTGGGTTCTGTGCATAAACAGCTAAAAATAATGTATGTTGGCAACAATTTTAAAATCATGATCCTGCAGGTGGATGCAGGGGATTAAAACATATGGTAGGAGTATTCAAAATGAGTTTTCCATGATGAGAGATTCCCTTACTTATGTATGAAAACCGGTCCTTCTGAGTGCCACCAACACCAGACTATTTTTCAATTTCACCCCGCATCTCCTGATAATAAAAAGCACATCAAAAAGTGCACATCCCAACTCCCCAAAACTCCATGTGTTTCACCCATAAAAGGGCTTCGTCAGGAGTTAAAGTGTTGTCTTGAACAAAAAATGTGCTCAAACTCAAAACCTGTTTCTAATCAGGAGAAACTAATTTTGAATACTACCAGATTTTTTTTTTTTTTTTCTTCATATTCCCTGCATCCACCTGTAGGTTTATGATTTTTTAAATTTTTGCCAACATACATTATTTATAGCTATGTATGAATAAGTTATGGTTTATGCTGTGTGTATAGAGATTGACGCACAGCTCTGTCCTTGATTTATTGCAGCACAAATATATATGCAGTTTGTGGGTAGGTGCAGAGTGTGGTGAGGTGGTAGTACATACATTGTGTCCGGTTGCAGATAACTTGTATTAAAGGAAAGGCCCACCTTATAAACAGCCCAGCGGGAGTGCACCATGCCAAAATGGATGCAGTGTAGCCAACCGGAACGACGCCCGGGAAACCATAGAGAAATCAGGTTTCAGCTTGATTTATTTGTTTGGGGGGGGGATTTTTTTGACATAATGCTCATACATCTTGGGGGGGGGGGGGGGTAAACTAATTTGGCATATTTGCCCTGGTGTTCTCGATGGCTTGGATCTGAATCCAGCCATGATCTCAGCTCACCTGCAATCAGCGGTACAGCAGTGTGGGCTCACACCAAGCAGCCAGTGGTGTGTTGGTTCAGGCGGCTCCAGGTGAATGCAGCTCAGGTCAGTCTGTGTGCAGACAGCTGGTTCTCTCAATTTGGCTCCAAGGCTGGCAGCACCCAGGGCACATCCCCCCCCCACCTCCCCTAGTTTCGACCCTGCATACATGTATTGACATGATCATTCGATATGACTAAATAAGAATTGTAAACCACAGACCCTGTATTCAACAGATTCAGTGAGCTTTTAATTGATTTTGGGGATGGCCGATCGGGTGGCCATGGAAGAATTTTATCGATTTTGTTTCTGATAGATCAAACTAATATCTGCATGTGTGTCAGACAACAGGTTGTAATACAATACGATTGTAATACAATTAAATGATCATTTTTAATAGTTTGTTTCTAACGGATCATATTTTCAAACCATATGTAATGTGTTGCATAGTTCCATATTTACACCTATTGCACACTGCGGTGTAATCGCCCACACAGGATTTTTTTTTCTCTTAATGCAGTTTTTTTAAATGCATATTCATGTGTTTTTAAGTGTTTTGTGCACATGCATGTAAGCCCCTGGGTTGGAGGAAGAGGACCACAAAAGAGACAGGTTGTTCAGACATAAAAATGCTTGTGTCATGCATATAGTGGAAGTACATAGGGCACAAAACATGGGGCACAGCGCCAAAAAAGAAGGCCATTTACCTTATGGAACTTCTAGTGTTCTGAACATAGAGATGTGAATAGCTTGTACTGAACGCTATTGTTGAGCATTGTCAAGTGTAGGTTTATGAGCAAAAAACCTCAGGTGTGAATAGGGAACTTAAAGCGGAACTTAACCCAAAAGGGGAAGTTCTGCTTTTCTCCCCCCCTCCCCCCCCCTCTTCTATCATATTTGGAATGTTTTTTTTGGGGGGTGGACAGGTACTCACTCCCTACTTCTGCTTTGACTGCTAAGTCAATTGGAGCAGAAATTCAGCCCCTCCCTCTCCACAACCACTTTGGATGGGTCATAGATCCCAGAAGGCTGCAAGGCCATTCAGATAGCTCACCGCTGCTACTGTATGCGCAGAAGGGAGTCAGCTGTGAAGCCACAAGGAATCACAGCCAGCTTCTCATAGTTAACATGCTGGTGCTGGGTACCCGAAGACGGGCGAAAAACTAGCCCAGGTGAGGACAGTGCTAGATCCCTGGACAAGTAAGTGTCCTATTAACCACTTGCCCTCCTGAGGATTTACCCTCCTTCCTGACCAAGCCATTTTTTTTTTTTTTTTTGCGATACAGCACTGCGTTACTTTAACTGACAATTGCACGGTTATGCAACGCTACATCCAAATGAAATTTCTGTCTTTTTTTTTTCCCTACAAATAGAGCTTTCTTTCAGTGGTATTTGATCACCTCGGTGTTATTTTTTGTGCTATAAAAAAAAAAAGACCGCCAATTTTGAGAAAAACAATATTTTTTATTTTTTACTTTTTGCTATAAAACATCCAGTAAAACTTTTTTTTTTAAATCTAATTTGCTCATAAATTTAGGACAAAATGTATTGTTACATGTCTTTGCTAAAAAAAAAAAAAAAAAATCCCAATATGTGTAAATTAATTGGTTTACATGAAAATGGTGGTATATATACTTTTTTTTTTTTTTTTTTAATACTAGTAATGTCGGTGATCAGCGACTTATAGCGCAAATGCAGCGGGCATTCTGACACAGGGGGGAACTGTCACTGACATCCCCAGTGACATCAATATAGTGATCAGTGCTAATAAAAAGCACTGACACTGTACTTATGACATTGGGCTGGAAGGGGTTAACATCTGGGGCGATCAAAGGGTTAACTGTGTGCTGTTTTGCTGTGTGTGTGCTTTACACTGTAAGTACACTGCTTTGTATGGCTCTGTATTGTTTACATACAGGTCTCTCCCCAGTCCGTGATATACGGTGATCTCTGGGTGCTGGATGGGATTTACCAGCCGGGAACTGGTGATCTACAGGTGGGGCCGCTAATGGCGGTGTGGGTAGGGTGCGCGCCCCCTACCCAGAAATGCAAAATCACATATATACCTGATTTTGCACACCCCTACCGCACTGCAGCAGTATTTCTGCTATAGGGCGGTGGGAAAGCGGTTAATAAAAGTCAGCAGATACAGTATTTGTGTACAATAATTAAATTATTTTACAAACCGAAGCTTCTCTTTAATCAAAGAGGAAATGCTTGTTTGCCATCACTCTTACCTAGGCTAATCACAAATCAACATGTGTGTCCACTTTTAGATTTCTGTATAGGAGCTTCTGCAACATCATCCATAGTGTCCACTTCATCCCCGAATGATTAGAGCCATAGTATATTTTTTGTTGCAGAGAAATAAGAGCTTTTGACCTTTTTAATACTTGTCTTTGTTGACTAATGTGCAGTGAAGGAGGAAGGATTGCAGGTCAGAGCTCTATTGTAATTGATACTACCCCTGCTTCTGGAATTATGATTTAAGACTGCTGGCACAACATAAAAATCCCTGTCAATATTTGTTTAGTAAGGCACTGTTCTCTGTTTGTATAGCAGCAAGCCTTCAGTAGAAGCAGAAGGGACTACCCTATGCTTAGCTAAAAACAAACTCTTATGAGAATTAGAACTGAGCTAGCAACACAATATTACATAATAAAAAACAGCACATTTTATGGTAAGAAGCATATTTCTGTCATTTTTATTATAAGTCATATAAGCAGTATTTAGAGCAGTGTCTGCCACAGGGTTGATACAAAGGTGTTCTCAATTTATACTTTCAGAGGCGTATGATTTTAGCAGCCTGGTCAAATTTAGTTCACTGTGGCATTGTAAATTGCAATAGGACACTTGCCTTGCTACCACTCATGTGAGTGGAAAACCCATTGAGTGATCTTGTTTTCCTCCGTGTTTCCTTTCTGTTGATGCCAAACCACCAGTCGCCAAAGAGCAACGTACTGCGAGGAAACAAAGTTTTCTGTAAGTAATATATAAAAACACAATTGGGATATTGATAAGTGTTAACACCATAGCCTGATATACATACATCTTTGCCTAATTAAAGGAGAAGTGTGGGATTCAAAAAACAAAACACACATACTCACCTCTATGGCTGCAGCTATTCCCTGCCAGCTATGAGCTCAAGAACTGTGTGATAACATGACTGATGATCACTCAGCTCTCGGTATGCTGAGCAGAGGACAGTGACTGTCAGTCACCGCTTTCCGATCTGCCCCTCCAGCACTCACTGGAATGATGGGCTGTGAAGGCGGTAGGAGCAGCTGGTTTAGGCTCTCAGCAGTGAGATGCCAATCAGGCATCTGGGTGGATCCTGACATTATTGTCAGGATCCATCAGGACAACTCTTAAGACATCAGCCAACTGCTAAACCCAGGACAAATGTCATATATTGCAGCTTACCAGTCCTAGATGTGGGGGCTGCATTCGTTTTCTTTATCAAGCTAAAAACCTTTTCTGCAAAATACCTGTGAATCCTGCCATAAATACTGTGTAACTTCCTGTGCACTATCTTATCAGCCTTCACAGCTATTTTCTGGTCACCTCCTCCCTATGTAATGGAAATGAGGAGAGAAGAAGGTGCTTGTAGTCTTTAGTAGGAGAACAACCTGCAGAAGTGAGTGTTGTCACCCTAGTATTGGAAGGATCACCAGCTGATCCTTTATTTCCACCTGGTGATCCTTTCGATACCAATGCAGCCACCACATCTAAGGACTAGTAAGCTGCAATATACAGTATGACATTTGTGTTTTGGGGTTTAGATACACAGTATACAGGGTTAGATATTGAAAATTACTGTTTTGGATCCACAAGCTCCTCTTTAACTGTCTCCAGATGCCAATTTCATAAATATTAAAGTGCAACATTACAAAAGCTATTAAATCTGTTAAATTCCTGATAAAGTAGTAAACACTTCTGTATAATCATGTTAAAGGTCACAGTAGAATGCTTAAAAAAAAAATATATGATATGATATGCATTAGAATAAAATGCAATTTTTCCCATGGCATGGCCAGCACCTAGATCTCTATGCCTTCCACCCAGAAATGAATTGGCAGCATCCAGCTGATCAGCTTCCCACAACACCCCTGTCTGTACTCAAATCCACACTGCTCTCACTCTGCCTGAGGTATGCAATTTTGCTATAATTTTCAAATCTTTTCCATGAGCATGGGTGCATTTTAAGTGAGCTTTGTCTGTGTAGTACTATGTTGCAACAATTGCACAGTCTTCTTTAGTATTCTTTCCATTTTAATGGCCTTTTTAACCACTTCCAGGCCAATTTTCAGCTTCCAGTGCTGTCACACTTTGAATGACAATTGTGCAGTCATGAAACACTGGACCTATATGACATTTTGATCTTTTTTTTCACGCAAATAGAGCTTTCTTTTGGTGCTATTTAATCACCACTGAGATTTTCTATTTTTTTTGCACTATATCTGAAAAAAGACAGAAAAGTTTGAAAAAAAAGGTTTTGTTTCTATTATAAAATTTTTCAAATAAGTAAATTGTCTTCATAAATTTAGACCAAAGTTTATATTGCTACATTTCTCTGGTAAAAATAACCCAATTGGTGTATATGTGAAAGTTACAGAGTATACAAGCTATGGTACCAATTACTGAAAAGTGATTACACCTAATCCCTAACATGCTAGGAAAGTATAAACAGTCCAAGCTATTTAGTAAGGGGCATGATGAGTTTTTTTGAAGTTGTCATTTTTACCCACAATTCTTGAGAAAATTAAGAAATAATTTTTTTTTCACACACAATTGTCACATTAGCAAGTTATTTCTCACACATGGCATAGGAATACTTGCAATTGCCCCCCAAAACACATTTTTCTAATCCTCCCTCCTCGCATGTGTGAGATATTTCCACAACCTGGCCACATACAGAAACCCAACAACCAAGTAGCACCTTCACGCATTCAAGGAGCATAAAAGGGGCATAAATTACACATCTAATTTCCTGACTAATGATCACATTTTTGAAGGCCCTGAAGCACCAGGACGATGGAAACACCCACAAAATGACCCCATTTGGAAAACAAACATCCCAAGGTATATTCTATCAGGCATAATGAGTCTTTTGAACATGTTATTTTTTTCCCAATAGTTTCTAGAAAATGAAAACTTTTTTTTCACAAAAAGTTGTCAATTTATAAGATATTTCTAACACAGCATGTACATACCAAGAATTATGCCCCAAAATACATTCTGCTACTCCTTCTGAGTATGGTAATACCACATGTGTGAGACTTTTTCACAGCCTGACCACATAGAGGGGCCCAACATCCAAATAGCACCTTTAAGTGTTCTAGGAGCATAAAAAGGGCATAAATTACACATCTAATTTCCTGACTACCTATCAGTTTTGTAGGCCCTGGAGCACCAGGACAGTGGAAACACCCACAAAATGACCCCATGCCATTCATGATGTCTGCTGACACAATCAGAGCAAATGCTTTGTGGTGGAGATCCTTGCTGATAGATTATGGCAGTGAGGACATTGTTTATAAATATGAGGAAGGTGATAGGTCTTTTTATTTACTTTTGATAGGTGATGTATGCACTAAAAAGGGCCGTATGGAAAAAGTATATTGCATCTTTCTTATACCAGAAGATGGACCTCCTTGTTAATAAATGAATCAATTTTAATTGTAGATACACTCTGGCTTTTGCATGGGACATCATCTTCCTTGAATTTCCACCATGGTGGCATTGTGGATGGTGGACAGGGCATAAGCATCTCTCCACTTCCCGGCCAACACTTCCTTGTTCAGACTTGCAGATTCCACCCTTTTTAGCCTTGTGTTCACTAGATTTTGTAGGAATCCCTTCCTGTTTGTTTGGGCGGTACCGCAGGCCAACGTTTTCTCAAGGTACAAGCGGTGGAAAAGGGGCAGGTTTGTTTAATAATTAGGTAGATGTGATACCTCTTTGGAAAAGTGGAAAAGGTCTCAGACAATTTTTCCACTTATGCCAATATAGGTTGGGTACCCAGGGGGCTGGAGCTGGGAGTCTTTGCCTTCATACATGTGCCAAGAAATACCTGAGGATATATTTTTCAAAGGTTTTATGGACTGATAAAATGAGAGTGACTCTTGATGGACCAGATGGATGGGCCCATGGCTGGATCAGTAATGGGCACAGAGCTCCACTTTGACTCAGACACCAGCAAGGTGGAGTTGGGGTACTGGAATGGGCTGGTATATTTAAAGATGATCTAGTTGGACCTTTTTGGGTTGAAGGTGAACTCAAAATCAACTCTCAAACCTACTGCCAGTTTTTAGAAGACACTCTCTTTAAGCAGTGGTACAGGAAAAAGTTTGCACCTTTCAAGAAGACTGTGATATTTTTGCAGGACAATGCTCTATCGCATCCATTGAAGTACTCCACGAGTGGCTAGCCATTAAAGGCCTTAAAAATCAAAGAATAATGACATGGCCCCCTTCCTCACCTGACCTAAACCCTATTGAGAACTTGTGGGCCTTTGTTAAAGGGGCGATTTAAGGTGAAGGAAAACAGTACACCTCTCTGCACAGTGTCTGGGAGGCTGTAGTTGCTGCTGCACAAACAAATTGATTGGCAACAGACAAAGAAACTGACAGACTCCATGAATGGGATGCTTATGACTGTTATTGAAAAAAAGGGTGGCTATATTGGTCACTGATTTTTTTTAAATGTCATAAATGTTTGCAGATTTTGTTTATCCACTTCTGACAGCCCTAAAGCAGAACTACTGCTACAGGATGGCAGGGCTGTTTAGACCCCTGATATCTCACCAAAGTCCTCCAATGGGACTCCAAAAAAAATTATAAAAAATAAAATTGTAAAATAAAAAAATAAGTACATAAAAAGGTAAAAATTAATGAAAAAATAAAATAAAACTACTGACACCAGTGGTGGAACTACCAGGGTCGCAAAGGTCATACTTGTGACCAGGCCCTGGCATTCCACGGAGCTTCAAGGGAAGGGCCCTCTGGCTCGGGGACGCACAGTCTAAAATGCCCGAGCCTATTTTTTGTCCCAGTTCCAGGCGTGAACACCAGTAAAACAAGGACTTAAGAACTTAATCGACTGAAAAAAAGTCTGGGATTTAGATTGAATTCTGAGCTAGGTTTCCAGAACCTGGAATGACACCTGAAAATCAGGCACAGTTGGCTTCTGTTCAGGGCATTATGAAGTCTCATTCAAACTGTTTCCCATTCTTTTCCATGCACATCAGTGTACATTAGTAACATGTAATACGTGCATTTTGAGAGGCATTCAATCAGTTTCTATCAACATGGTATACAATGCACCTGTGGCATGCTACTTTGATAAAAAAAAATTCAGGATTTATTTTTTTGGTCTGTGGACCATGCACCAAGAGACACATACCAACATGCATGGAACAGTGTGAATGAGCCCTAAAGATTGTAAGCTCCAAGGAGCAGGGCCCTCCTGTCCCTCTTGTATTGAACTGTATCATTGCTGTATTGTCACTCGTTATTTGTAAAGTGCTGAGCAAACTGTTGGACTGTTGGCGCTATATAAACCCTGTAGTATTATAATATTAATAATAATAAATCCCTCTTAGATTGTAAGCTCCAAGGACCAGGGCCCTCCTAACCCTCTTGCATTGAACTGTATTGTCTCCCGTTATATTGTAAAGCGCTGAGCAAACTGTCGGCACTATATAAATCCTGTGTAATAATAATAATAAAAAATCCCTCTTAGATTGTAAGCTCCAAGGAGCAGGGGCCTCCTATCCCTCTTGTATTGAACTGTATTGTTGCTGTATTGTAAAGCACTGAGCAAACTGTTGGCGCTATATAAATCCTGTATAATAATAATAGTAAAGGAATGAACATAATTAGAGATGAGCGAAGAAATGAAAAATTCGATTCGACTGATTCGGCGAATTCGTGGACAATATTCGATTCGAGTCGAATAAATTCGCTGTGAATTTAACTTAAAAAAGGGTGTTTCTAGGCTTCAGAGAGACTTAATATTAGTGCAGAACACTGTACCTTTAATTTAAATGCCCTTGGAGTCTGCTGGGGAAGAGAAATAATACTGTCTGTCAGTATGACATGCAGATGAGTGCCGTCGATCTTAGAATCACTGCACACTTCACTCCTTTGGCCAGTCACGGGGCCAAAACCAGTGTTTGGAGCCACAGTGTGGCGGTGGAGGCAGCAGCAATGGGAGGCCATACAGCAACCTATGACAAAATGGAAACCAGCAGGAGCGTGAGGAGACCTGAAAGTGGCACATGGCAGAGTGGGAGCAATGGGAGGCGGTACAGGGACCCAGGTCACACTGTGGGCCCAGCAGCAGCGTGACCAGGCGGTACGGGGGCCCATGGCCGATATGGGGCTTGGTGGCACCTATGGAAGGCCTGTAATCTGCCAGCAACCTATGACAAAATGGACAACCGCAGGAGTGTGAGGAGATTTCAAAGTGGCACATGGCAGAGTGGAAGCAATGGGAGGCCGTACAGGGACCCAGGTCACACTGTGGGCTCAGCAGCAGCGTGACCAGGAGGTACGGGGGCCCATGGTCGATATGGGGCCTGGCGGCACCTATGGAAGGCCGCTAATCTGCCAGCAACCTATGACAAAATGGACAACCGCAGGAGTGTGAGGAGATTTCAAAGAGGTACATGGCAGAGTGGAAGCAATGGGAGGCCGTACAGGGACCCAGGTCACACTGTGGGACCAGCATCAGCGTGAACAGGCGGTACGGGGGCCCATGGCCGATTTGACCTCATTCATCCCATAGTCCTGCCGACTCACGAATAGCGTGGCCTCCTCAAAGGGCCTGAGCAAGCGCAGGTGTCACACATGAGCTGACAATGGCTGACATCTAAGTTACACAGGGAGTACCTTTATCCGCTTTTAACATCAGGAAATCTGTGATGGCCTTTAGCTGTTCGTAAAGGCGGTCTAACATATGTAGGGTTGAATTACACCTTGTTGCAACGTCACAGCATGAGGAGTCGGTACGGGGGCCCATGGCAGATTACATGTCTGGCAGCAGCAATGGGAGGCCCGTAATCTGCCAGCACCCTATGTCAAAAAATTTAACACACCAGCAGTGTGAAGAGACCTGAAAGTGGCACATGGCAGCAGAGTGTGGCGATGGAGACAGCAGCAATGGGAGGCCGTACAGGGACCCATGAGAGACTCTGGACTTGGCAGCAGCATGAGGAGGCGGTATATAGGGGCCCATGGCAGATTAGGGGCCTGGCAGCAGCTATGTGAGGCCCGTAATCTGCCTGCACCCTATGTCAAAAAATTAAACACACCAGCAGTGTGAAGAGACCTGAAAGTGGCACATGGCAGCAGAGTGTGGCGATGGAGACAGCAGCAATGGGAGGCCGTACAGGGACCCATGAGAGACTCTAGACTTGGCAGCAGCATGAGGAGGCGGTATATAGGGGCCCATGGCAGATTAGGGGCCTGGCAGCAGCTATGTGAGGCCCGTAATCTGCCTGCACCCTATGTCAAAAAATTAAACACACCAGCAGTGTGAAGAGACCTGAAAGTGGCACATGGCAGCAGAGTGTGGCGATGGAGACAGCAGCAATGGGAGGCCGTACAGGGACCCATGAGAGACTCTGGACTTGGCAGCAGCATGAGGAGGCGGTATATAGGGGCCCATGGCAGATTAGGGGCCTGGCAGCAGCTATGTGAGGCCCGTAATCTGCCTGCACCCTATGTCAAAAAATTAAACACACCAGCAGTGTGAAGAGACCTGAAAGTGGCACATGGCAGCAGAGTGTGGCGATGGAGACAGCAGCAATGGGAGGCCGTACAGGGACCCATGAGAGACTCTGGACCTAGCAGCAGCATGAGGAGGCGGTATATAGGGGCCTATGGCAGATTAGGGGCCTGGCAGCAGCTATAGGAGGCCCGTAATCTGCCAGCACCCTATGTCAAAAAATTAAACACACCAGCAGTGTGAGGAGACCTGAAAGTGGCACATGTTTGAGGCATGATTCATGGCGGATTTAGTCAGTTGTGTCAGGAACTGGTGGTTTGAAATCCAGACTAATCCACGCCTGATTCATTTTCACAAACGTGAGTCTCTCCACACTTTGGGTGGACAGTCGTGTCCTCCGCGGAGTTACAATACCTCCTGCCGCACTAAACACGCGCTCCGATGCCACGCTACTGGCCGGGCATGACAGCCTTTCAAGGGCAAATTCAGCTAGTTGGGGCCAAAGGTCAAGTTTCGTTGCCCAGTAGTCAAGGGGATTGTCTACCTCGGTTGGCAGGGTGCTGTCCAAGTAGGCCCAAGCCTGTTGTTTGAGCTCCTGCTCCAGGTCCACCTGATGCTGCTGCTGCTGCTGCGGCTGGTTAGTAGTTTCCTCACTGCGCTGGTGAAGAAAGCTACTCATCATCGACTGCAGACTGAGGCAGCCGCTGCTGGTGGAGCTGCCACTGCTCCTACCACCCCACCCCTCCCCTGCTGCCATGCCAGCGGAACGCGAGCGCACAGGGCCCACAGTGTCTGAGGATGGACGTTGGCGCACAAAGGCAGAGACCAACTGACTACATAGGTGGTTTTTATAGTACGTAATTTTGGCCTCCCTCTCAGCAGGTGTGAAAAAGGCCACCATTTTGGACCGGTAGCGAGGGTCCAACAAGGTGGACAGCCAAAAGTCATCCCTCTGTCTGATGGTTATTATTCGGCTGTCGCTACGCAAGCAACCGAGCATGCTATGGGCCATTTGTGCCAAGGAATGCGAGGGACTCCCTGCCTCCATCTCCACAGCATACTGCCACGGTGCGTCTGGGTCCTCTGTCTCCTCCTCCTCCTCCTCTACCAGATGCTCCTGCTCCTCCACTCCTGTCCGCTGAGTGGAAAAACCACCCATTTCACTCAATAATTCCTGAGCACAAATGTCCTCCTCTACCTCCTCCTCTTCTTCCTGTCCTGCCCCCACAGGGGTCATGTGGCGTTGACATCTGTGCGCCACGTCTACCGCACCCTGACCAGCCATTGTTAACAGCATTTGTTCCAGGACGTGCAACAGAGGAATGACGTCGTTCATCCCATAGTCCTGCCGACTCACGAATAGCGTGGCCTCCTCAAAGGGCCTGAGCAAGCGGCAGGTGTCACGCATGAGCTGCCAATGGCTGACATCTAAGTTACACAGGGGAGTACCTTTATCCGCTTGTAACATCAGGAAATCGGTGATGGCCTTTCGCTGCTCGTAAAGGCGGTCTAACATGTGTAGGGTTGAATTCCACCTTGTTGCAACGTCGCAGATCAGGCGATGCTGTGGAATTCCGTTCTGCCGCTGCAGCTCAATGAGGGTGTTCTTTGCGGTGTAGGAATGGCTGAAATGCATGCACAGTTTACGTGACATTTTAAGGATGTCTTGCAGTGGGATGGTGGATTTTAGGAACCGCTTGACAACCAGATTGAACACGTGAGCCATGCATGGCGCATGGCACAACCTTCCTTGACGCAGAGCAGACACCATGTTCTTTCCGTTGTCAGTCAACATGGTTCCGATTTTTAGTTTGCGCGGAGACAGCCATCTGTCGATTTCTCTGTTCATTACACTCAGCAGTTCCTCCCCTGTGTGACTACGTTCGCCAAGGCATACCAGGTGCAGCACAGCGTGACACCGTTGCGCCCTGCACATGTGATATGCCGGTCGGGTAATGGGACTTGGCACGGGGGTGGCGGCTGAGGACACGGCGGAAAAAGAGGTGGTAGAGGCGGACATGCTTGCTGGACCAAGGACGTGCAAACGTGGAGGCAAAAGCGTCGTGACCTGTCCAAGTTGCTGGTGCGGCTGTGCCGGCACCACGTTCACCCAGTGGGCCGTAAATGACATGTACTGTCCCTGACCGTAGTTACAGCTCCACACGTCGGCGCTGCCGTGCACTTTGGCAGAGACCGACATGCTCAAAGACTGGCCCACCATCTCTTCTACATGTGAATGCAGGGCTGGCACTGCCTTTTGGGCAAAGAAATGACGGCTTGGCACTCTCCACCGCGGCGCGGCACAAGCCATCATTTCTCGGAAAGGTGCTGAGTCCACCAGTTGGAAAGGGAGGGACTGCAGCACCAGCAACTTGGACAGGAGGACGTTCAGCTTTTGCACCGTCGGGTGCGTGCTCGCAAACTGTTGTCTCTTGGATACGGATTCCAAGAAAGACTGTTGACGGAATCCGAGAAGAGGAGTAGCAGGAGAAGGAGCATCTGAACGAGCGGAAGATGCCAACGAGCGACAACTCCCCTCAGCAGAGGTGTTGGAGCCTTGACTGGCTGATAGAGGGCGATTGACGACGTCGGGTGACGGAGCAAGTAACGGAGCGGGTGATGGAGCGGGGGCTGGGGCAGGCAGAACCGCCGTATGTTTATCACGGTTTTCCCAGGCCACCGAATGGTGACGCTGCATATGCTGACGCAACGCTGTAGTCCCAACATGGGCCCCCTGGCCACGCTTGCATTTCTGGCCACATAGTCGACATACGGCTACGTTTACTTCCTCGGGCGGCTTGAGGAAAAATTGCCACACCACCGAGTAGGAAACTTTGCCCCCGCTACTCTTCACTGGCTGACTGCTACTTCCTCCGTGCGCACCGGCACCACTACTGGCCGTGGTGGTAGGCTGCAGTGGAGCTGGTGCTCTACTCCGTGGACGTTTGGCTCCACTGACACTGATGCGACCCTGCTGCTGTCTCCTGGGCAACCCACCGACTGTTTTGCTCGCTGCCAAGCTGCCACCCTCTTCTCCTGATGATGCGGAAGAAATTGCCTGATGACGACGAGGCTGCCAAGTGCGATCAACCTCCTCATCATCAAGTAGGGTCTCCGCCTCACTACTAGCCCCCTCGGCTGCGTCTGGGTCAGGAGACAGACCTGTCTCTAGACCGGCTACCGAGCCACTCTCCTCGCCAGTACTTGTTCGCTTGGCTGCTGAAAAGGCCGATGTCTCCCCCCGTTCCTGACCGCCCTCTGTTAGCTCTTCCTCACTGTACAGTGGGGCTGAGCCCACAGCATGCGATACTTCGCTTGGTGAGGGAACAGCAAAGGACAGGGGCAGGTAGAGGACACGTGATTTCAGTGGGCTTGCTCCCGGGCCATGCCAACTAACGGTTGTGTCTGACGTACCCACCGACCGTTGGCTGTAGGTGTCAGAGGTGACCTGGGAAGAGGAAGACGACCGAGCCAACCAATCAATGACGGCAGGGTTGTCGGTGGAGACACGACCGCTGGATGACACCGGGAGCACTGGCCTCTGGCTGCGAATACTGCTGCCTCGACCCCTTCCTCTGCTGCCACGTCTGCTCGCTCCTAAAACATTGCCTCCTCTGCCACTCCTCTGCATGTTGTCTGACATACTATTTAATTCAACGATTAGGTGTCCCTGAGTAACAATTCTCTGGCACTCAGTAACAATTCTGTCTGTCCCTGAGTATGAATTCTGTGGCCCTGAGTAACAATTCTGTGTCTGTGCGAGTAACAATTCTGTGTCTGTGCGAGTAACAATTCTGTGTCTGTGCAAGTAACAATTTTGTGTCTGTGCGAGTAACAATTCTCTGGCACTCAGTAACAATTCTGTCTGTCCCTGAGTAACAATTCTCTGGCACTCAGTAACAATTCTGTCTGTCCCTGAGTAACAATTCTCTGGCACTCAGTAACAATTCTGTCTGTCCCTGAGTATGAATTCTGTGGCCCTGAGTAACAATTCTGTGTCTGTGCGAGTAACAATTCTGTGTCTGTGCAAGTAACAATTTTGTGTCTGTGCGAGTAACAATTCTCTGGCACTCAGTAACAATTCTGTCTGTCCCTGAGTAACAATTCTCTGGCACTCAGTAACAATTCTGTCTGTCCCTGAGTATGAATTCTGTGGCCCTGAGTAACAATTCTGTGTCTGTGCGAGTAACAATTCTGTGTCTGTGCAAGTAACAATTTTGTGTCTGTGCGAGTAACAATTCTCTGGCACTCAGTAACAATTCTGTCTGTCCCTGAGTAACAATTCTCTGGCACTCAGTAACAATTCTGTCTGTCCCTGAGTAACAATTCTCTGGCACTCAGTAACAATTCTGTCTGTCCCTGAGTAACAATTCTCTGGCACTCAGTAACAATTCTGTGTCTGTGCGAGTAACAATTCTGTGTCTGTGCAAGTAACAATTTTGTGTCTGTGCGAGTAACAATTCTCTGGCACTCAGTAACAATTCTGTCTGTCCCTGAGTAACAATTCTCTGGCACTCAGTAACAATTCTGTCTGTCCCTGAGTAACAATTCTCTGGCACTCAGTAACAATTCTGTCTGTCCCTGAGTATGAATTCTGTGGCCCTGAGTAACAATTCTGTGTCTGTGCGAGTAACAATTCTGTGTCTGTGCAAGTAACAATTTTGTGTCTGTGCGAGTAACAATTCTCTGGCACTCAGTAACAATTCTGTCTGTCCCTGAGTAACAATTCTCTGGCACTCAGTAACAATTCTGTCTGTCCCTGAGTAACAATTCTCTGGCACTCAGTAACAATTCTGTCTGTCCCTGAGTAACAATTCTCTGGCACTCAGTAACAATTCTGTCTGTCCCTGAGTAACAATTCTCTGGCACTCAGTAACAATTCTGTCTGTCCCTGAGTATGAATTCTGTGGCCCTGAGTAACAATTCTGTGTCTGTGCGAGTAACAATTCTGTGTCTGTGCAAGTAACAATTTTGTGTCTGTGCGAGTAACAATTCTCTGGCACTCAGTAACAATTCTGTCTGTCCCTGAGTAACAATTCTCTGGCACTCAGTAACAATTCTGTCTGTCCCTGAGTAACAATTCTCTGGCACTCAGTAACAATTCTGTCTGTCCCTGAGTATGAATTCTGTGGCCCTGAGTAACAATTCTGTGTCTGTGCGAGTAACAATTCTGTGTCTGTGCAAGTAACAATTTTGTGTCTGTGCGAGTAACAATTCTCTGGCACTCAGTAACAATTCTGTCTGTCCCTGAGTAACAATTCTCTGGCACTCAGTAACAATTCTGTCTGTCCCTGAGTAACAATTCTCTGGCACTCAGTAACAATTCTGTCTGTCCCTGAGTAACAATTCTCTGGCACTCAGTAACAATTCTGTCTGTCCCTGAGTAACAATTCTGTCTGTCCCTGAGTATGAATTCTGTGGCCCTGAGTAAGAATTCTCTGGCACTCAGTAACAATTCTGTGTGTCCCTGAGTAACAATTCTCTGGCACTCAGTAACAATTCTGTCTGTCCCTGAGTAAAAATTCTGTGGCCCTAATAACGTTTCTGTGGCCCTAAGTAACAATTCTCTGGCACTGAGTGAAAATTCTGTCTGTCCCTGAGTATGAATTCTGTGGCCCTAACTAGCGTTTCTTTGTCCCTAAATAACGATTCTGTGGCCCTCATTAACAAGTCTGTGTCCCTGAGTAATGGTTCTCTGTCCCTAAGTAACTTCTCTCTGTCCCCAATTCTCGTTTCTGTGGCCCTAACTCTGTCCCTGTCCCTAGTACAGAGCGGTCTGCCTCTGTTCAATGACTGCAGGCAAATGAAGATTTCCAAAATGGCCGCTATATATACCTCGACCATTACACAGTGCTGGCTGGCTGGCTGCTGATTGGCTGATGCGATCACATGTCGTTGAGGAATGCATTATGGGGCAGCGCGCCTTGTCTGCGCGCCTTCCCCGACATCCCCGCTCCGTCGCCGCACATGTCAGCCGCCATTTTCGGAAAAATTTCGATTCGCGCGTCCGAATTAGGCTGTTTTTCGGATTCGGCACGAATCGAAATTTTTCCGATATTCGACTCGAATTCCACTTCGGATACTTCGATTCGCTCATCTCTAAACATAATATTTAAATGGGAAGGAGCAGACACATTTCACCCTGTACCACTGGATGGCAGCATATCCCAGTATGTCAATGTTTAATATACCTATATAACTACATGTAAATAGTTTCTATATGCACTTGTTACGATCATAAAGCATAAAATATCACTTTAAAAAGATTATTACTAATATGTTTTATTGTTATCTGTGTCCCCAGTGGAGAGATTCACCCAGTATATTTGCACTTGCGACTATGTTGCATTTCTTATCACTGGTTACAATGGTCACCAGTACAGAAAATATAAGTAACAAGTGTTTTTGTCCACAACCACTATTCATGTACAGTATAATTTCAAACGCAACATCAAATGCAATTATTTGAAGGTTGGAAACGAGTCATCATCATCTTGCCAATAAAATACTAGAGGAAAGCATATAAAGTTGTAAGGTGAGAGGTTACAGCAGAAGGATGATCTGTGTCAAACATTTGTAAAGCAAGCGAAGAACTAAACAGAAACCAGCACTAATATGGCTGTGTACAACCTCCTTAATGCTGTAATAACAGTATAGTGTTTCATGAATGCATGCCAAATTGCATTGTGCATATGCGCATCTTTGCAGGTTGTCCAGCTACTCACATGGGGCAGTTCATTTCAATGCACCTTTTTGAGCTTTGCTCGTTTTTACCTACTTGCATCTATTTTGCTGTGTTTGGGGTGCAATTTACAATGAATGCAATGTGCTGGAAGCGCAACACATGGTTTTGTGAATTTTGTAAATGCATGCAAACGCATTCGATTTTATATGTGTTCCCGGAAAGCTACCGTGTACATGCAGCCTTAGATCTACTATCATCTGTGTAGTGCAAGAGCCCACCTGATTGGATATATATAAAATACTGTACATTGGGTAGCTTTGTTTTCACATTATATAAGGTTTATAGACACACAATGGCTCATGATTAATCCTGCATGAGCGTCCCCAGCAGGTATGTATAACTTGTTTGCTGTGTAACGCCATCTAGTTTAGCTAGGTAGGATTTTTTTTGTTAGGCAGTGTGAAAAATGCATGTTGCCTGGCTGTGCAGAGCTTAAATTAAACCCAGGATCCTGCATTCACTATATCTGGTCTCCCACAGTACACACAACATGGAATGCAATTATTTTAGTAAATACTTCTACTACTAAAATAATACTAGATTATTTACATCAAAATTTATATAAAACAATTTTTTGTAAAGTTGGATATAGTAGGGAATGTCCAATATTGCATGTCAAGTATTTTTTATTATCCATTTGCATTGGGAAGATTTCCTTCCTTGTCCTGTACTTCTACTAAATACATTTTCTCATCAGCAGTTAGAGCAGTCTTGTGACTTCAGCTGAGCACTGGTTAAAGCTTGTAGGAGGAGTTTTCTTTCTGCTCTAGGAGGATGTGAAACCCCTGACCTCTGTCTGGACAGTGCTGATTGGCCCTGTGCTGATCACATGCACTTTCCAGAAAAAACCCTCTCTAGCAATACACACCAAACTGAGCATGTGACTACAGATTCAGTCTGTATCAGGTGGTCATTTCAACAAGAGGAGGGGCAGAGAAGAAAGGATCAAACAGCCTTTTTACACAATGCAGAGGATTAAACCCTTAGGTTCCACAGTGAGTATAACAAGCATGCTTTACTGTATATACAGACTGATTATACTGTTGTGGGTTTAGTAACACTTTAAGCGAGCCTAAGCTGTTGAGGTCCATATTTCCATTCAAACCTCCTCTGGTAAAGATTTTCCACTTCCTATCAAAGTATATAATGTGTTTTTTTGGGTATGATTTAGAAGACTGAATGGGGAACCCAAAACTCAGTGACTCCTAAGGGGGTACCGTTACATGTGTGGTCTTGTATTCCGAGATTTCACTACAGAAACCTACACATCCGTTGCCTCTGGCAACCGGCAACCAACAAGCCAGAAGATTGTGTGCTACTGTATATAGAGCCAAGCAGGAAAGTGGAGTGTGCTGTGCTGCTGGAACTGTGACTGTTGCTGTATCTTGTAAGTACTGTTGCTAATGATGTCACCCATGGCAACCACGCTGGGCCTGTTTGAATGTCTTCCTGCTGCTCTACAGGTGGATGGTGAAAAAGAATCTTCATCTGCTAATGTCAGTGAAACGTCTGCTGTTACTTTGCTTGCCGTTGCCCGGAGAAACCAGAGCTGCACATCTGTCCGTGAAAGTCTTTTTGCTGCTTCACAGGTGGCTAATACAAAAGACTATGTTCACTACCTACCTGTGGAGTCTATGTTGCTACTTAGCTCACCGTCGCCTGTAGTGACCATGGCAAGATGTGGTGCCCTTGTGGATTACAAGTACTCTGTCGCCCGACAGTGGCCGAGACCTATGCTTTACCTTTACTAAAACCTACAAAAGTTAGTGTGTGCCACATGTTCCTGTTTGCCGTTGCCTGGAGGAACCGAAGCAGCTCACCTATCTGTGGATTACAAATTCCCAGTTGCCACACGGTGGCTGGAATCAGTGGCTTTGTGCTAATGTGCTTGCTATTGCCCGTAGCAACCATTGCAGGTCATTACTAGTAGAACTACTCAGTCACCCAACAATGGCTGGGGCCAAATGTTCTGCTACTGTCTTTGTGTTACTGCCTGGATTCAGTGCTCTACAAGCCTGCAAGCCAGTCAGCACACTCTCGCTTGGCGAAGAGTTACCAGCGCGGGAAAAATCCTGCATTACAGTCTCGCTGGCGGTAACAAGTCAGAGAGGGGTGTGGCCATGCCCTTGAGTCTGCCCGGTACACCCAGCATGCTGAAAGTGAGAGAGAAGCAAGATGGAGGGTGTTGTGCAAGTTTTTCCAGGAGTTTTTCTGTTGGTGATCTTCTTGGTGGACACAGGAGTCCGTCTTAAGCATCGCAGAGGCTTTACCCTCAGGTTGATAGAGGGCATAAAGAAGTTGTGCTCATTTGTCCTGAATGCAGGAGGCCAATCGCTTTGGTTAGGGTTTGGATTAAGTGCGGGCACTGTGGATAGCCGCTCAACAAGCTGATGCCCAGCAACCTGGCCCCTCGCACCTACTGTGTGGACCTGCAGACGGGCCTTTTTACAGGGAAGCCGGAGAGCCAAGGAGAAGCCAGGGAGCTGGAAGGTATTCAGAGCCTGGAGTGAAAAGCAGGGTTAAGTCCTGGGACTGTGACTCCCGTGCCCCGATGGCAGATTCCTGCAGTGGAGGATGGCTGCCTGCCATCACTTATCATCCAGTCGGAGATGCTGTTGGAGGGCCAGTGCCAAAAAGTGCTGCTCAGTTGAAACCAGTGGATGCCCTGGACCAGTCATCCTCACCCATCTACCCTGACAGCTTCGTCTTGAAGGACCCTATCTACGAGAACGCCCAATCCTCAGGTGAGCCAGCGGAAAGTATCAGTGGTGGGGGGTAGATAGGGAGTACCCCAAACTGTTAGCTAAGTTTGGGCCCCTAGAGCTTGAGCAAGAGGACTGGTCCCTTGATGACACTGTGGAAGAATGGGACTGGAGGGAGACTACGGAGGACTTGGACTCCCTGACAGGGCTGTCAGAGAGTTCACATACCCCAGAGTCAGCTGCACATTCTAGGAAGGCTGAGCCCGTGAGGATACCGCCTCAGGCCCAGCCAAAGCCTTCCTCACCTTGGCATAGGACCAGGACCAACACATCTTTAAAGGGATGGATCCTTCAGTCCCCAAGCTCCTGTGTGCAGCCGGGATTGGGAGACAAGGAGCTGCTTCTCTGATTCTCCTGGTTTCAGAGTGATATACAGAAGAGAGTGACTCTAGAGTGGGGAGTGGATTAATTTTACCTCCCATAAGATATCAGGGACATCAGGGAGGAGTCCAGATTAAAGTGGGAAGATGACCTGGTCTGGGACTACATGGATATCCCCAGGCCTTTAAGAGAGCCTCATCTTGAAGAGGCTTGGAATCGCTTTAAGGATATCAAGAAGGAAGGGAGCAGGAGCCAGGCCATCAATAAAGACCGGGTGGTGGTTGTTAAGGCAGGGCAGCCCAATTGTAGCTATTCTGTGGCTGCCTGGAAGTCTGATGACACTATGATAAGACGGCCTAGCCCATGGAAGTAATGTTGACACAGGATTCCAGCCCAGCAGACCCTTGATACTTTTTTTTTTTTTTACTTTTGTGGACTAGGCTGGACTCCAGTCCTTTCATTTCCCAGATGTGCTGGTCCGGGGAAGCTGCAGGAGAAAACCTGGCCTCATTGTTCTACCACCTCCTTAGGTTTCTTGCTGATTATATGGACATTATATCACAGTGCCTATCTAGTTAGCTAGTCAGACTTAGGAATGTGATGTTCCTGTGTTTGTTACTTTCTTCTACTGTTCTGCAGATATCCAATGACAGCTGTCTTCTCCTGTTCAAGAACAGGAAGAATTATTGTTGCTAATGAAGGGCTTCCTTCCTGGAGGAGGTGTTTCCTTTAAATGCACCTGTATATATGTTATGTGGTGTTTCTATATATATTTTTTTGTTTTGCCTACTGTTAGCTACGTGGAGCTGTAGTTAGACTGTAAATATGTCATGTGGTCATAGGTAAAGTATACATATTTTATATTTTTCTACTGCCTATTTATTTGTATATACGCTGCTCAAAAAAATTAAAGGAATTTTTTTTTGTTATGCAGAGGCTGAGTAGCAGCCAGGACTGAGTCAGCCTGGAGAATGAGGTAGAGAGAGGTTACTTAAGGACAGGCTGGGAGGCTCTATCAGGTCAGGGTTTCTGGAGCCCTCCCACCTCTCCGGAAACGTGAGAGCTTTCTGGAGGAGGCTCAGATCTGCATGTTTGAGGCCAATCCCCTGGCAGGAGGCTGGGTATGGTGACCAAGGCAACCCTCAAACGTGGCGGAGCCTGGGGAGTAGGGTCAGAGTCTGGTGGAAGATGGAGTGAGGAAGGTTGGAGTGTGGAGCCTGGGAGAGGTTCTACAGGCAGCTTGCTGGAAAAGAGGATCTCCACTGTACTACCATCTTCTGGGGAGGACATCCTGAGTAGCAGGGAAGGAGCCAGCCCAGTGAAAGGCCTGAAGGCAGCCACCAACCCACTAAGCTCACAAGAAAGGACAGTGTGAGCATTCTTACACCCCTTGAGCTGGATAAGGGAAGAGGACAGTCAAGTGAAAAACCCAACTAAGTTTCTCATCTGGGACATCTTGTGGTAAATTGGCAACTTCTGGGCCCTTTGCCCAAAGAACACCCTCAGTGCAGCTGGGTGAAGAGGAGCAATCACCCGGGGTCTGAGGAGGTACACTAGGAAGAGTCTTTGGGGCTCTTTGAAAAAAAGACTGTTGCTATTCACAATTTTGTACATTGTTTCTAAGGAGTTTGTCCTCAAGTTCTGCAGTACCTCAGGCATCCCATATACCCCTAGACCCCATCCAAGTTCTTAACCCCTTAATAAAATCACAAAGCCAAGTTCAAGGACTGTTCTTTGACTCCAGTGTGCAAAGTGTGAAAAATGCATGTTGCCTGGCTGTGCAGAGCTTAAGGAGCATCCAAAACTCAGCGACCCCCGAGGTGGTAGTGCAATAGGTATTTACAAAATAATAACCTTTACAATCACTTTAAAACTGAAATACTGTATTTTTTGTTCCTGGGTTTAGATACACTTTAAAGGGAATCAGTGAAGTTCCATATGGAGCAAGAAAGCCATAACATCTGCCAACCAGGCTTTATACTTTGCTGTGTACAGTACAGGAGACAGAAGACACACCCACCTTTCCTATCCACCTATTACCATCCTAGGTTTATGCTTTGCTGAATGTATACACTATACAGGAGACAGGACACGCCTACCTTTCCTATCCACCTATCACCATCCTGGGTTTATGCTTTGCTGTGTGTATACAGGAGACAGAGCCCACCCTTCCTATCCACCTATCACCATCTAGGGCTTATGCTTTGCTGTGTGTATACAGGAGACAGAGGACACGCCCTCCTTTCCTATCTACCTATCACCATCTAGAGCTTATGCTTTGCTGTGTGTATACAGGAGACAGAGGACATGCCCACTTTTCCTATCCACCTATCACCATCCTGGGTTTATGCTTTGCTCTGTGTATACAGGAGCCCACCCTTCCTATCCACCTATCACCATCTAGGACTTATGCTTTGCTGTGTGTATACAGGAGACAGAGGACACACCCACCTTTCCTATCTACCTATCACCATCTAGAGCTTATGCTTTGCTGTATGTATACAGGAGACAGAGGACACGCCCACTCTTCCTATCTACCTATCACCATCTAGAGCTTATGCTTTGCTGTGTGTATACAGGAGACAGGACACGCCCACTTTTCCAATCTACCTATCACCAACTAGAGCTTATGTTTTGCTGTGTGTATACAGGAGACAGGGCATGCCCACGTTTCCTATCTACCTATCACCATCTAGAGCTTATGCTTTGCTGTGTGTATACAGGAGACAGAGGACACGCCCACTCTTCCTATCTACCTATCACGATCTAGGGTTTATACAGGAGACTGGAGACACACCCAACTAGGGTTGCGACCTCATCCCCAAAACCAAACTCACATTAATTACACAGGTTCTGTGGCCGATTAAGGTGGTAATTATCCACTTGCCTACCGGCCTTCATGCCCAGACCAATTTTCAGCTTTCAGCGCTGTTGCACTTTGAATGACAATTGCGCAGTCATGCAACATTGTACCCATATGAAATTTTTATCATTTTTTCACACAAATAGAGCTTTCTTTTGGTGCTATTTAATCGCCACTGGGGTGTTTTTATTTTTTGCACTATAACAAAAAAGAACAAAAAATGTGAAAAAAAGTTTTTCTTTGTTTCTAGTATAACATTTTGCAAACAGGTAATTTTCTCCTTCACTGATGTGCGTTGATGAGACTACACTGATAGGCAGCACTGATGGACACTGGTGAGGTGGCACGGATAGACAGCACTGATGGGCACTGATAGGCTGCACTGATGAGGCAGCACTGGTGGGCATTGATGAGGAGGCACTGATGATGCTGCACTGATATGCAGCAATGATGGTCACTGATGGGTGGCGCTGACTGAGCCCTGACTGATGGGCGGCACTGCTGGGTATTGATGGGTGCAACTGCTGGGGGGCAATGATGGGTGGCACTGGTGGGCAGCACTGCAGGGCACTGATCATCAGTGCTGATAACAGCTGCCGGTTATCGGCAGTACTTTACTCACGCTGTGATGGAGTGTGGAAAGTGCTGCTGAAAACAGGCAACTGTATTTACTCCGTGATCTGCTGTGTCATTGGATACAGCTGATCACATGGTAAAAGGCCACTGTGATTGGCCTTTTACCTCATCATGTGATCAGCTGTGTCCATAGGACACAGCGATCACGGAAATTGCTGAGTGTGTGTCCCTGGGGGCGTGTGGGAGGGCGCGTTCTGGGAGGGCGGCGTATCAAGCCCTCCTGGAACTGGATAACTGCGCTGTAGCTGTCATTCGGCTATAGCGCGGTTACCAAGTGGTTAAACTTTTATTATTATTATTATACAGGATTTATATAGCACCAACAGTTTGCTCAGCGCTTTACAATATAAAGGAAAACAATACAGCAACAATACAGTTCAATACAAGAGGGATAGGAGGGCCTGATCCTGGGAGCTTACAATCTAGGAGGGAGGGGCTAGTGGTACAAAAGGTAGTAACTGTGGGGGATGGACTGGTTGGAAGAGTAGAAGATTCCATTATTAGCTGAGGGCAGGTAGGCTTCCCTGAAGAGATAGGTTTTCAGAGATCGCTTAAAAGTGAGCAGAGTAGGCGATAGTCTGATAAATTGGAGAGTTCCAGAGGATGGGGGATGCTCTGGAGAAGTCCTGGAGACGAGCATGCGAGGAGGAGACAAGGGAGCTAGAGAGCAGGAGGTCGTGCGAGGAGTGGAGAGTACGGATTGGGTGATATTTGGAGACACGATTGGTGATGTCATTTGGGACAGAGCTATAAATGCCTTTATACGTTATTGTTAATGTTTCGAATTTTATCCGTTGGGCAATGGGAAGCCAGTGGAGGGATTGGCAGAGAGGGTGGCAGTTACTTAGTACATTATCTGCAATAAATTAGCCTCAGAACCTGTGTAATTAATGTCACCCTTCCTATCCACCTATCACCATCCTGGGTTTTTGCTTTGCTGTGTGTATGCACTACACAGGAGACAGGACACACCCACCTTTCATACCCACCTATCACCATCCTGGGTTTATGCTTTGCTGTGCGTGTATACACTTTACACAGAAGACTGGAGACACACCCGCCCTTCCAATCCACCAATCACCAGGTTCCCGAGTGTCGAGGCGCCTCCAGATGACATCACGAAGTTTCATTTTTGTCTTTGTGTCTCCGTTTCAGGAGCCATTTTTCTGTAGATTACATAGCTCTGAAATACGTGGGCTTCAGGAAAATGTCCCCTATAGAAGGGTATAGCTGTGTACACCTTCACCCAGAATTTCTCATTTCTTTCTCCCCGCCGTTAGACGAGTCTGTGCTGTGGCTGCTTATTCACTGAGTGCAGGTGTGTGGTCAGCCCACGTGTCCTCCTGTGTGTGATACAATGTAAGTGATGTCTCCTGCGAATAATACCTGATTGTTGTCAGCTGTGGCTCTCAGAATTCCAGCTGTGTTGGAGGCAGGCTCTGACACCTCTAAGTAGCACCCTGTGTTTCTCTGTAGAGTCTGGTTCCTGTGGACATTGATATTGACTGATAATGTGTGTGTATATAACCACTTGGAGACCAAGCATTGTCTGGGACGTTTTGTTTACAAGTTTGAATCTGTATTTTTTTCTAAAAAATTACTTATAACTCCCCCAAATTATTTTTTTCAGCAAAGACCCTAGAGAATGAATTGATGTTGCAATTTTTTTATGTTGCATGGTATTTTCACAGCTGTTTTTCAAAAAGCAGTTTTATATATATATATATATATATATATATATATATATATATACACACACCCTTTAGTGAATGAAAAAAATATTTATATATATATATATATATATATATATATATACACACACACACTTTAGTGAATAAAAAATTATATATATACCCCAATTTTTTTAATAATATATGAAAGAAGATGTCACAGCGAGTAAATAGACACCTAACATGTCACTCTATATAATTACGCATGCTTGTAGAATGGCGACAAGCTAGGGTACTTAAAAATATCCATAGGCAGCGCTTTAAAATTTTACAGGTTACCTGTTTGGAGTTACAGAGCTGGTCTAGTGCTAGAATTATTGCTCGCACGAATGTTCACAGTGATACCTCACATGTGTGCTGCGAACACCATTTACATATGCGCGCGCTTCTGCAGGGAATGAAGGGGCGCTTAAAAAAAAAGTTTTTTTTTGTTTTTTTTTACATTGTCCCTTTTATTTTTTGATCACTTTTATTCCTATTACAAGAAATGTAAACACCCATTGTAATAGGAATATGCATGACAGGAACTCTTTAAGAAGAGATCTAGGGTGAAAAAATCTCCAAATCTCTTCTTTACTTTTTATAAGCAAAAGATCAAAACAAAAAAACATTTTTTTAACTTTTTGTTTTAAAAAAAGAAAAAAATTGTTTACTTCCACCACTGACCGGATTTGATGTCATGACTGGCTCTCCATCATGTTAGAAACGATCATAGAGTGTCTCATTGCCTCCATCTTCAGCTGGCTGATCCGTTGGATAATTTCTCAGGCCCACCTGTTTTAATGGTAAGCCAGAGAAACACTGTCGAGTCTCAGGAGGGGGGGGGAACATCCCCTCCCTCCACTACGGAAAGCGATCTGCTAGGACCGCTTTCAATAGAAAGTCAGCTGAAAAAAAAAAAATACCAAGGTTATGGCTGATTTCTTCAGCCATAACCCAGTAAACTAGTTGAAAACTGCAACGTTTATATACGTATTGTGGTCTTCAAGTGGATAATAAAGGTAGAGTCGTATAAGTAAGTGACACCCAGGATATATAACAGAATGAAATGCAGTGTAGATGGTTGAAGCAGGTTTACATTTTATTGGCACTGGCTCACCTGTCACTTGTTCACATGGAGAGCAGTGTAAACAATATCATTCCATACACCTGTATAGGGATGAGCTTGGACACAAATCTGAACCCACCTGCGTTATCCCACCAGGAATCTGTCAAAATGGACAGCCAATCATAGGCGGGTGAAGGCATGCCTCGCAGCTTTATACATAATTTGAGTCTGAACTCATCCCTGCACTTGTAGTGCCTGTATCCTTGGCCTTATTTCAGTGGGTACACACAGTGTGCATTTAAAGGTTTTTGCACCCGGGGGTGTCTAGTTGCTGTGCACTTTCCTACTGGAATTTTGTGTGCCTGGGAGGCATAGGTGTGTCATCTGGTTCCGCTGCCTGCAGCTGGTCAAATATATCCGATTGGATGCAATTGCTGTTTGGTCAAGTTTTTCATCAACAGCCATACACTAATTGAAAAATCGCTTGAACTGGTTTTTCAAAAAACAAACACATGGTCATGAGAGCAAACAATATTGCCATCTTGTAATGACCAAATTTCAAACTATAAATCAGTGGACATGAATCAGTTTTTTGCTTCTGGGTCACATATGCGCAGTTGAATTTTTAATGGGCGAGGAACATACTAAAGCAGTTGTAAGGTTCAAGGTTTTTTACCTTCATGCATTCATTGCATGAAGGTAAAAACCTTCTGTGTGCAGCAGCTCCCCCAGCCCCCTCAATATTTACCTGAGCCCCATCGAAATCCAGCGATGTGAACAACAGCCTCGGTTGTCACAAGAGACCTGTGACAACGCCAATGGCTTCCGTTTGCTGTCTCAGCCAATGAGGAGGCAGAGACCGCCTCCTCATTGGCTGAGACCGCATACGGAAGCCATAGGCTCCCGCTACTGTCAATCACAGCCAGCCAGTAAGTCAATGAGGGGGGGGGGGGGGGGCAGGGACAAACAGAGCAGCAGCTGCCCCATAGCAGGCTGCTTGCTGTGGGGGCACCCGACAGGAGGGAGGAGCCAGGAGAGCCTGCGGGGGTCCTAAGAGGAGGATCTGGGCTGCTCTGTGCAAAACCACTGCACTCAGCAAGTAAGTATAGACATGTTTGTTATTTTACAAAAAAAAATAATATGCCGTTAGAATCACTTTAACCTTTCATGTTATCATTTGTTTGGCAGAAGTTTTCCAAACTGTTCCTTCAGTTGTTTTGGCTCAAAAACGTCACTACTGAATTTCGATTTGTGCCCATTAACCAGACAAAAAGCAAATGAACTGTCCAAATGACAGATTTTCGAAAATTTTTTCATCCTCCTAGATTGTAAGCTCCAAGGAGCAGGGCCCTCCTATCCCTCTTGTATTGAACTGTATTGTCTCCCTTTATATTGTAAAGCACTGAGCAATCTATTGGCGCTATATAAATCCTGTATAATAATAGTGTATGGCCACCTTTAACATAAACCTTTTCAATGATCTATAAATACCCTCTCCCACAGTCTCATACTGCTCTTAAAATGTCCATACCACAGTCCATAGTCCAAAGTCAGAATCCAAAAATTAAAAAATAAATAAAATAAAAACAAAACAACAATATTCCAAATGTGTCCAAATCTTCCCGTTCAATCCACAGGACCCTCAAAAAAAATAAAATAAATATAGTGCATTATCTTAGATACAAAATTACTGTAAGTGATAACATGCAGTCACACTAGTGATATAGATCATACATGTAAAATTAAAGTGAATACACCATATCGCTAGTGGTCCAGTGAGGCAACACTGCAACCGTGAAAATATCGCAAAAACACACAGCGTGATCCGTGAAACAATAATCCGTGACAGTAGTGCCAAATACAGTGCCACACTCTGCTTATGGGATAGAATGCAATTACCCTCTTGCTGTAAGTCAAAGCATTTAAGATTCCTTTATGCCACAAGATAACCTTCCTAGGAGGTGCGTCTTCCTCTCAGGAATACACAATGGGATCCCTTTCTCATACAGCCATAGGTCATAGGTACCGGGGTCCCCGTTCCTCACAGGAAAATAGGAGCAGACTCAGTGGAGTAAAATGTAATTCACACTTTATTCATAAACTTACATCTTAGAATATACCGTCCATCCTCGCTCTAGTCCGTTCACTGTTGTGACTAATTCAAAAATGGCGCGTTAAAAATAAAGTAAAATAAAATAAAATATTTAATTTATTATAAAATATTTTAAATATTTTATATTTTATTTTACTTTATTTTATTTTATTTTAATTTTATATTTTATTTATATTGCCCATCTGGGTTCTAGTTGGGGTCAATTTACTAGATCTATTTATTATTATGAAGTAGAGAAGATATTTATTTATTTATTTGTAAGTTGGGGTTCATATATTAATTTGAGGAGTTTCATCTTATTGACCAGTAGAGGGTGCCCTATTCGTGATTTGTTGTAGGTATAATTAAGGTATTTAGTGAATTTATATATATATATATCTCTTTAATCTTATATATGTTGGAGTTTAGTTCATTGTATTCTATTTAATATATCCATGGATTTATTAGTATTTTATAGAAGTATTTGGTTAGAAATATTGTAGGTGAAAATCAATTGTTTTTATGTATATGTGGATAATAATAAGTGTTGATGTAATAGATTGAGATATACCTGTCTATCGGTTCCCTGTGTATTATGGGAATAATTGCATATATTCTATATTTGAGCCGTCCTGTTGATAATTTAAGGCATCGGTATGATGCCCATAGGTAAAATGGCGGCGGGGCGTCTTGCCAGTAGTTTTAGCAGGATAAGAGGAACCACCGCATTGACGTCTGGATCCCTTGTGAAAAAGTCGGAAGTGACGAAACGCGTCAGTGTGGTGACGTCGGACGCTGAGCCGGAAGGAGCAGCGCGGCCATTTTTGAATTAGTCACAACAGTGAACGGACTAGAGCGAGGATGGACGGTATATTCTAAGATGTAAGTTTATGAATAAAGTGTGAATTACATTTTACTCCACTGAGTCTGCTCCTATTTTCCTGTGAGGAACGGGGACCCCGGTACCTATGACCTATGGCTGTATGAGAAAGGGATCCCATTGTGTATTCCTGAGAGGAAGACGCACCTCCTAGGAAGGTTATCTTGTGGCATAAAGGAATCTTAAATGCTTTGACTTACAGCAAGAGGGTAATTGCATTCTATCCCATAAGCAGAGTGTGGCACTGTATTTGGCACTACTGTCACGGATTATTGTTTCACGGATCACGCTGTGTGTTTTTGCGATATTTTCACGGTTGCAGTGTTGCCTCACTGGACCACTAGCGATATGGTGTATTCACTTTAATTTTACATGTATGATCTATATCACTAGTGTGACTGCATGTTATCACTTACAGTAATTTTGTATCTAAGATAATGCACTATATTTATTTTATTTTTTGAGGGTCCTGTGGATTGAACGGGAAGATTTGGACACATTTGGAATATTGTTGTTTTGTTTTTATTTTATTTATTTTTTAATTTTTGGATTCTGACTTTGGACTATGGACTGTGGTATGGACATTTTAAGAGCAGTATGAGACTGTGGGAGAGGGTATTTATAGATCATTGAAAAGGTTTATGTTATTTGCACTTTCAAGGGTGGAAGTTTGACTTTTCTGTGGGAAGTTATAGAGTATTGATTTATTATGGCCACCTTTAGGCAGGCCAAAATTTTTGCATCTTTCTTTCCTTTAACCACGGGTTGAAGGAAATAAAATTGCTAGATTCCCCCAGGGCTATTGTGTTCTGCCAGAAGGGAATGCAGGGATCCTTCCCCATCCGCAGAGTACAGTCATCACTGCTAGCTGCTATAGCCGCCAGCAGTGGTCAGGAGGGAAAAAACCGACAGGCTGGTTGTACTGGAGTCGATTGATTGATCAATCTCTGTACAACCAGCCTGCCCATAGATGGATTGACGTTTGGCTGGTTCCTGCTGAACCAGGCAAATTTCAATCCTTCTATGACTGGCTTTACTCTGATGTGCTTACAAAAGTGATAAATCTACTTTAAAGTGTCACTTGAATACAGTATACAAACAGTAATTGAAACAAAATATGTGAAACAATATTTTTGAAGAATTTTGTATCTTTCTGTTGTAAAAAGGTATAGGATATTTATGGCAGATGTCACACCCTTACCACAATCTATAAATGTGTATGTCATTTATTTAATTTGCAACACAGCCATTTTCAAGGGGGTCACCAAAAATATTTACAATTCTCCTAGTTAAAGCTGAAATTCAGGCAAATTGTTAATACCAGGGTGAAATATATATAAGGGGTTTATTTTGTCTATCAAATGATTTGTATTTCTGTCCATCCAGGCCTAAGATCCACAGCTCTGCCACACACCACAATTGTGTCCGGCAGGGAAAGAGACCTGATTATTCTCTGCTGCAGTTAGTAGAACTTACTAGTCTCCTCCATCCACAGCCTGTTACTGTTTCTGTCACTATGCTCCCTGTTATCACTATTCTCTCCTGTTATCTGCATGCTCCTTGATAGCTCATGAGCTCTGCACCACAGCTGATTGGCTCATTCTAGCTATATACAAACAGGGAAAACCACTTCAGGTGAGATCAGTGTAAATATAAAGGTGGCAGTAGATCCAGCGCTTGCCAGGTGGTGCCAGCCCGATTCATGGCTAGGAAACACAGGATGGGAGAAAAGCAGATGACTGCACTCGAGGGTAGAAACACTCCATGAAAACTTGTAGCATGAAACGCGTTAACTGTTTCCCTGCTTGTTGAACCGTGTTACTGTGTGTTTTTATGGAACTACAATAATTTTTTGGAGTGCTTCTACACGAGTGCAGTCATCTGCTTCTCTGTTATAGTAATTGCTCATTCTGTTGCTTATTCTTTTCCCAGTCTAAGCTCTGCTGTACAAAGAATTTCAAGACACTGATATCAAGTAAAATTTAAGCAGTTGCACATTTTGAATATAAAAACACAATTAATGATGTAACAAAACAGAGCTGTGTTAATTGTCCTTTTGTATCTGCCTGGAGTTCATCTTTAAAGCGGAGTTCCACCCAAAAGGGGAAGTTCCGTTTTTAAAGATTGGTTCCCCGTTAAGGATTGACACCTTTGGGGAGCGGGTACCTGAATTTGACAGGTACCCGATCCCACGTCCGCTGCGATCGCCTAGGCGATCGGAAGCGGAAGTTGTCCTCCTACCCTCACTCCCCGAAGTCTTGTGGGACATGTGACAGGTCCCAGAAGACAACGGGGCCATTCAGGAATTGCAGCACTACTGCTGTCACAGCCGGGTGCCCACACTGAAGATGCCGGTGGCTGGAATACAGGATGGCCAGTGAAACGGGCTGCGGCGGGGACAACGTGGGATCGTGGGACAGGTAAGTGGCTATTTTTTAAAAGTCAGCAGCTACAGTTTTTGTAGCTACTGACTTTTATTTTTTTACAGAGTGAGTGGAACTCCGCTTTAAAATATACACATAAAAGGGACAGAAGCTAGAGCACAGGATCATGAGCCCGAAAAGGAGATCATACCCTCGAAAACAGGACACTTGGAAGTTATACTTTTATATATGAAAGTAGCTTTAATAGTATTATAATGAAATATGTAATGTCTTTTTTGCTAGGTTTACACTTAAATGATGCTGTGAATTTCGAAGAAAGTCCCTAAACTATGGATTTTGGTAAGTTTTTGCCTTCTGTTGCATTTTATGCTTGTAGTATAATGACAAGGCAAGACAATTCATTGCACATTCTTCTTTAGAACTATCAAAACGATGTAATGCAACAGCCTTACATCTGACATGCAACATCTGAACAATGCATTTCTTTTGTAGCCAGTCAGCGAGGTCACACACTACATAGTAAATCTTTTTAAATCTATTATCATCATGTATGGTTATCTTAAAGCTGAATTCAAGGAAAACCACTAAACACACAATTTAAATATATATACACACTGTATTGCCAAAAGTATTGGGACGCCTGTCTCTACACACACGTGAACTTTAATGGCATCCCAGTCTTAGTCCATTGAGTTCAATATTGAGTTGGCCCACCCTTTGCAGCTATAACAGCTTCAGCTCCTCTGGGAAGGCTGTCCACAAGGTTTAGGAGTGTGTCTATGGGAATGTTTGACCATTCCTCCAAAAACTCTTGTGAGATCAGGCACTGATGTTAGATGAGAAGGCCTGGCTCACAGTCTCTGCTCTAATTTATCCCAAAGGTGTTCTATCGGATTGCAGTCAGGACTCTGTGCAGGCCAGACACGTTCCTCCACCCCAAACTCACTCATCCATGTCTTTATGGACCTTGCTGTATGCACTGGTGCGCAGTCATGTTGGAACAGGAAGGGGCCATCCCCAAACTGTTCCCACAAAGTTGGGGGCATGAACTTGTCCAAAGTATTGTGGTTTGCTAACGCCTTAAGAGTTCCCTTCACTGGAACTAAGGGGCCAAGCCCAACCCCTAACAAGCAACTCCACACCATAATCTCCCCTCCACTAAACTTTACACTTGGCACAATGCAGTCAGGTAAGCACCATTCTCCTGACAACCGCCAAACCCAGACACATCCATTGGATTGCCAGACAGAGAAGCTTGATTGGTCACTCCAGAGATCACTTCTCCACTGCTCTAGAGTCCAGTGGTGGCATGCCTTACACCACTGCATCCAACACTTTGCATTGCACTTGGTGATGTAAGGCTTGGATGCAGTTGCTCAGCCATGGAAACCCATTCCATAAAGCTCTCTACACACTGTTGTGCTAATCTGAAGGCCACACAAAGTTTGGAGGTCTTTAGCTATTGACCCTGCAGACAGTTGGCGACGTCTGCGCACTGTGCGCTTCAGCATGCACTGACCCCGCTCTGTCATTTTACGTGGCCTACCACTTCATGGCTGAGTTGTGTTGTTCCCAGTTGCTTCCACTTTGTTATAATACCACTAACAGTTGACCGTGGAATATTTAGTAGCAAGGAAATTTCATGGATGGACTTATTGCACAGGTGGCAACCTATCACGGTACCACGCTTGAATTCACTGAGCTCCTGAGAGTGATCCATTCTTTCACAAATGTTTGTAGAATCAGTGTGCATGCCTAGGTGCTTGATTTTATACACTTGTGGCTATGGAGGTGATTGGAACACCTGAATCCAATGATCTGGTGGGGTGTGCTTTTGGCAATATAGTGTGTATAATATATAAATATATGCCTTCCCTGCCAAATTATTTGAATTCCTATGTGCACACAGTCATGTAAAAAAACAGACAGTGGAAGACAGCGCAGCTGGACAGGTGACCAAACCTGATTGCACCTATTTAAGCAATACAGTATAGTCACCTCCTTGCTCCCAGGTTGATAGGACAATTCAGGTGCAGTAATAGACTGATGATGTTGTTTCTCTGCGCTTTCTTCATTTCACTATGGTCCTTGTCAGAATATGGCAATGCAGCACACCTAATTGGCCCCAAGTCCTGCCTTCCCTCTTTCAGAGTGCTGCTGTACAGGGGATAAAAAGAGGCTGATATCAGGTCAATTTGGGTATTTTGAGAAGTTGCAATTGAAAATGCAGGACCCTGCATTCACTATATCTGGTCTTCCACAGTACACAGAACATGGAAATGCAATTATTGTAGTAAATATAAACTGCTAAATACCTTTTCTCATCTGCAGTGTATAGCAGTCTTGTGACTTATATCAGTATCCAGCCAAGCACTGGTTAAAGGTTGTAGGTTTTCATTCTCCTCTGACTGTCCCATGAGGCTACATAACCCCTGACCCTCTGTCTGGACAGTGTTGCTTGGCCCTGTGCCAATCACATGCACCCTCCCAAAAAAACAAACAAAAAAAAACTCTAGCAATACACCCCAAACTGAGCATGTGCAGAGTGCCTCCTAGGGCTCTGTACTATCAGCAGATTATTATTATACAGTATTTATAAAGCGCCAACAGTTCGCTCAGCGCTGTACAATACAATGGGAGACAATACATGCGACAGTACAATAACAATACAATGCGATACATGAGGGGTTCGAGGGCCCTGCTCCTTGGAGCATACAATCTAGGAGGGAGGGGATAGTGGTACAGGAGGAAAAGCTGTGGGGGATGGAGTGGTAGGAAGAGTGGAGGAGGTCAGCAATTAGCAGGGGGTGGGGTAGGCTTCCCTGAAGAGGTGGGTTTTCAGGGTGCGCCTAAAGGAGAGGAGAGTAGGTGATAATCTGATGGATTGGGGTAGGGAGTTCCAGAGGATGGGGGAAGCCCTGGAGAAGTCCTGGAGGCGGGCATGGGAGGAAGAGACCAGGGAACTAGAGAGAAGGAGGTCTTGTAAGGAGCGGAGAGTGCGTGTTGGGTGGTATTTGGATATTAGGTCGGTGATGTAGTTTGGGGCAGTATGATGGACAGCTTTGTACGTCGGTTTTAGGATTTTGAATTTGATCCGTTGGGCAATCGGAAGCCAGTGGAGGGATTGGCAGAGGGGGGTGGCGGAAACGGAGCGGTTGGTAAGGTGAATGAGTCTGGATGCAGAGTTCAGGATAGACTGAAGTGGGGATAGCCTGTGGTGAGGCAGGCCAGAGAGGAGGGAGTTGCAGTAATCAAGTCGTGATATGATGAGGGAGTGGATGAGCTGCTTAGTGGTTTCTGGGGTTAGGAAAGTGCTATTCTGGCGATGCTGCGGAGGTGGAGTTTGCATGAGTTTGTTAGTGATGGAGTGGTGGGGTGGAGGTCAGAACAGTGGTGAGGCCGAGGAAGAGGGGTGATGAGGGGGTTGCTGTGTGAGAGGAGATGTGTGGGGAGGAGGTCTGGGCAATCTTGTTTTTGAAGTGATTGGCAATCTCGAGGGCGGTGAGTGAGGTGCTGGGTGGAGGTGGGGGCGGAAAGAGTAGAGAGTTGAAGGTGGAGAAGAGCTGGCGAGGATTGGAGGAGAGGGTCTTGATGAGGGTCAGAAAGTAGGCTTGTTTGGCAGCGTGGAGGGAGGAGGTGTAGGTGTGGAAGGCAGATTTATAGCGGGTGAATGCTAGTTGGGATCTGGTTTTGCGCCATAGTTGCTCCAGTACACGACTGCGTCGTTTGAGAGTTTTGGTGTGATCAGTCTGCCAGGGCTGGAGCAGTCAGGGTCTGATGTCTCTTGTGGTTAAAGGTGCTAGCGAGTCAAGAGCGGTTGACAGCGAGTTGTTATAGGCGGTCATGGCCAGGTCGGGGCAGGACAGGGGAAGGATGCTGTCGTAAAGTTGATCAGCTGCAGAGTGGAGGGGGGCAGGGTTCAGGTTGCGGAGGTTTCAGCCTGTAATAGTATGACATTTGGAGGGGTAGGCATTTGAGGACGAGGAGACAGAGAAGGTGATAAGGTTGTGGTCAGAGAGAGGGAAGGGGGTGTTTGTGAGGTTGTGGGGAGCGTAGAAATGGGAGAAGACAAGGTCCAGGATGTTCCCGTCGGAGTGGGTGGTGGATTGTATGCACTGTGCGAGTGCAAAAGAGGAGGTTAAGTGGAGGAGTTGGGATGTGGCCGGTTTGTTGATGTTGACAGGGATGTTGAAGTCTCCAAGGATGATGGTGGGTAGTTCGGAGGAGAGAAAGAAGGGTAGCCAGGCGGAAAGTCTTCAAGGAAGCGGGATACAGGTCCAGGAAGCCGGTAGATTACAGCAATCCTCGGGGGTTGGGGAGAAAGATCAATTGGGGACTGTGGAAGAGGGGGGAGATCAGAGAAGACAGGATCAAACAGCTTTTTTACTTAATGCAGATGATTAACCCATTAGAATACACGTGAGTATAACAAGCATGCTTTACTGCATATATAGACTCATTTTACTGTTGTGGGTTTAGTAACACTTTCAAGCTCAACTTCGAGAAATCTGAAAATTCTCCTTTGCAAGTGGGGCTGGGCCTGGAGTTAAAGTAGAGCTAAATGCATGGAGGTATGGAAGGTTGTAATATAACTCCTATCAGTTTTATTTTTTGCCATCTGTGTCCCATTGGGGAGATTTATCTTCACTTTCTGTCCCATAGTCAAAACAGGAAGTGGGGGAAATCCCCCCAAAGTGAGGGAATCCATTTTTGTTACCAGAACTAGTGTCCCCATTGGAAGATTTTAACTCTGTGACTCTTATGGAGACCACCCAAATTTTGAGATTTTTTTTTTTTACTTTCACTTTTGACGATAACCGTAAACAGGACAAGTAGAGAGGTTGAATCTCCATAATAAGGGCACAGACAGCAATAACCACTGACAGTTGTTCGAAACCCCGTCTCCTCTATCCAAAGCTTTAAAAAAAAGGTTTGCTTTTAGTTATACTTTAACTATTTGTTTTTCTCTAGGGGAGAGCAAAAGCACTTTTACAGTGCCTTGAAAAAAGTATTCATACCCCCTTGACATTTTCCACATTTTGTCATATTACAACCAAAAACATAAATGTATTTCATTTATCTTCTTGGAATTTTATGTGATCAACCAACACAAAGTGGCACATAACACAGGTCTGCAAAAAAATTTTTTTCAAGAGCTGTTTTGGTTATTCCACGTAATCTTTGTTTTTTGGTGCACTGAATCCGAAAATGACCTCCATTTTATCATAGGACATCACGTTTCCTGACAATTTAGGTAACTATGTTAAATAAGGCAATACCTTAAAATAAATGGAAATAGACTTATAAAATTAAACTTTTATTACAATTTTTTTCATGAATCCTTTTTTGAACTGAAATGAGCTCACCTACACACACTAAACTCGATTCTTCTTCCCTGTGAGGCTCCTTTTGGTACATTTACGCTTGTGAGTAGCATCTGGAATGTCTCTCTGAAGCATCCAACAGTAGTCTGCCATCATTGTAATGCTCCATTTTCCCTCGTATCTCCTTTCCATCTCTTTTATGTCTTGGTGGAATCGTTCACCTTGTTCCTCACTCACAGCTCCCAAATTTTCAGGAAAGTAGTCAAGGTGGGACTGGAGAAAATGCACTTTCAAACTCATCAGGCAACCTAAAGCTTGAAATGCTTTCAGCATTCGTTTGACGATCTTTTTGGATCTTTGTTATTGCCTAAAAATTTTTGTACGACTTCTTTAAATGCAATCCACCCTTCTTTTTGAGGATCCGTCATGGTATTGACAAACTCTTGATCAACTATAAGCCTCCTAATGTCTGGTCCGACGAACACACCTTCCTTCAATTTTGCCTCTGACAGGCCTGGAAACTTGGTGACCAAGTATTTGAAGCATTCTCCATCAATTGGAAGTGATTTTATGAATTGCTTCATCAATCCCAATTTTATGTGGAGAGGAGGTAGAAGAACTTTATGGGAAGGTACCAAAGTTTCTCAGGGGACATTTTTTTCACCGACTCTTAGCACCCTCGGCTGCCAACTCTTCTTGGTCCAGTGATTGTCAGTCTCGACTGTCCCATAGACACAGAAAACAAGGGTATTTGGTATCCCATCCACTGGATTCTTCAGGAAAGATTAACCCCTTCTACCATTAGAAGCACAGACTCAGGGCTGAGGCTTACACATACAGCATGCTGCTGAGTATCCCAGTAGTCAGACATGTCACTCAGAACAGTACTTGTATGCACCCCCCTTACAGGGGGGGAGGGGCAGAGATTGTTTACCTGCAAATAACAACAAAGGGCCAGAAGAGAACTAGGGAAATGAGGAAATAGATTTTTTTTTCCCTAAAGCTTGCTTAGCTTATGTATATATTGCTGACCATCAGATTTACAGTGCTATATTTTTTTTTACATAACTCGGACAACCCCTTTAAGGTTTTTTTGGCATTTTATATCTTAAATGCACTTATGTGAATTAATTAATAGTAATTTGGACTATAAATTTGGTTAAAAACCCATAATATAAAAAAAATACCAAAAATTAAAAGAATTTGATAAATTTGAAGACAGTTTTGCATTTTGTGGCAAATCATGACATCTAGGAGTTTTTTCAATATTTTATTTGTTTTCAGCACACCAAAATACATGGAAATTAGATGAAAATAATCAAACAGCTTTTTAGTCGCAGACCTGTGTAATTGTGAAGTGGAAGGAACATGATAAATGGTTTTCAAAAATTTTTACAAATATCTGAAAAGTCTGGCATGCATTTGTATTCAGCCCCGTTTACTCTGATACCCCTAACTAAAATCTAGTGGAACCAATTGCCTCCAGACGTCACCTAATTAGTACATAGAGTCCACCTGTGTGTAATTTAATCTCAGTATAACTACAGCTGTTCTGTGAAGCCCTCAGAGGTTTGTTGGAGAACATAAGTGAACAAACAGCATCATGAAGGCCAAGGAACACACCAGACAGGTCAAGGATAAAGTTGTGGAGAAGTTGAAAGCAGGGTTAGGTTATAAAAAAATATCTCAAGCTTTGATCCATCATCCGAAAATGGAAAGAGTATGGTGCAACTGCAAACCTACCAAAACATGACCGTCCACCTAAACTGACTGGCTGGGCAAGGAGAGCATTAACCCCTTCTCTCTTATGGGTAAAACAAATCTTAACGCTTAAGCAAAATCTTGCAACTTTGACATATGTTAGTAAAACTGTACATTTCATCACAACTACTTTGTACATCCAGGTGGATTATACCTTGTTTTTTTTTCAGGAAAAATTGGGCTTTCATTTGGTGGTAAATGGTAATGGATAGCTCCTGTTTTTTTTTTCATTATCAAAAGAAAACGAGCCCAAAATAGTAAAAAAAAAATATTTTTCTTTCAATTTAGCTGTGTTTCTTGTTATTACCATAAACTACCACCAAAGAACAACCCAAAATACATTTTCCAGTTCTTGATGATCGCAGTACTACCATATATGTATGTTATTTGTTGTTTGTACCCACAGTACAGCCCAGAAAAAATAGTGTGCAGTTTGTTTTGTTTTTTACCTAAAGCACACTGACACTGATACCAATTTAAAAAACAAAATCTTGACCATTGACCCTGACCTTGACCCAAACACTAACCCTGACACTGAACTAGATCAAACCTTGATCTAGGTATTTTTTCTTTATATTTTATTTTATTTTTTAATATTTATTTGTTGTTTTTTAACAGTTTTTTTTTCATAGTGAAAAAAAACAAGGGGGGCGGGCTGTACAGTGACTGATCACTGTGATAGCCAATCAGAGGCTCTCACAGCGATCATGTGACCCAGTATTGGGAGTCCCGGATCCCGATCGTTAGAACGGGACCTGGGGCTCTCTGTGGCACCCCGGTCTTTGTGCTGGGAGTGCGCTGTAAGGTGCGCTTTCAGCACAAAGACAGGTACACAATATGCGGCCCCATGGAAAGAAGCCCAGTTCTGTGAGGCCGCATATTTGTGTTATGACAGCGTGAAGTGGTTAATCAGAGAAGCAGCCAAGAGGCCCAGGGTAACTCTGGAGGAGCTGCAGAGATCCACAGCTCAGGTGGGAGACTCTGTCCACAGTACAACTAGTTGTTGTGAACTCCACAAATCTGGCCTTTATGGAAGAATGGCAAGAAGAAAGCCATTGTTGAAAGAAAGCCATAAGAAGTCCTGTTTGCAGTTTGCGAGAAGCCATGTGGTGGACACAGCAAACATGTAGAGGAAAGTGCTCTGGCCAAATGAGACCAAAATTGAACTTTTTGGCCTGAAAGCAAAATGCTATGTATGGCGGAAAGCTAACCCTGCATATCACCCTGAACATGCCATCCCCACCGTGAAACATGGTGGTGACAGCATCATTTTGTGGGGATGCTTTATTTCAGCAGGGAAAGGGAAGCTGGTCAGAGTTAATGGAAAGATGGGCGAGCCAAATACAGCGCAGTCTTAGAAGAAAACCTGTTAAATTTTGCAAAAGACAACAGGACAACAACCCTAAACATACAGCCAGAGCTACAATGGAATGGTTTAGATCAAAGCATATTCATACATTCACTCTCTAAATGTGCAAAGCTGGTAGAGACATCCCCAAAAAGACTTGCAGCTGTAATTGCAGCGAAAGGTGGTTCTACAAAGTATTGACTCAGGGGGGCTGAATACAAATGCACGCCACACTTTTCAGATGTTTATTTGTAAAAAAAATTGAAAGCCCATTTATTATTTTCCTTCCACTTCTTAATTATGCGCCACTTTGTGTTGGTCTATCACATAAAATACATTTATGTTTTTGGTTGTAACATGACAAAATGTGGAAAATTTCAAGGAGTATGAACTTTTTTCAAGGCACTGCAGGTCTCCTTCATACAGGTGTACAGTACCGTACGCCCATGCAGGGCCATGTTTACCTCCATGGAGATGTTCTGTGCATCCTCATGCAGGCAGTCTCATCGATGTCTATTGGGACACAGAGGCTGAACAAACACAGCTATGTGACCTAAAGAAAGGTGCCAGATCACCTTTTATAGGAATTTTGTTCCTATAAAAAGTTTGCTGTTAAAATTGGATGCTATAAACAGAACATAGTGCATACTACTTTTAAAATAATAGCATTTTGTCTGTGTGTAGACAGTCATACATTTAGCTGTACCCTTACAACTACTATCCTTGCAGGTTGTCCCAGCCTGTCATCCAGTATTTCTCTTGTCATACCTTTTGACTTCAAAGTGGATAACTGTTAAATGCTCTGTGGAGCACTAATCCTAACTGCTGCTTATAATTTTGAGGAATATCTGTTGGGGGAGGATGAGAGTAAGTATCATGTTTTATGTTCTTGTGGATCGTGCTCTCTAACACCCTAACAGTACAGAGATAAGGGTAGCACAATGGACCACAGTTCACATTTACACTCCAAGAATAAAAATGTAATGCCTATATTTCATTACTGCTTATCTTGTAAAGAGCTGCCATCTAATGTACAGTGAGGAACAGAAGTATTTGAACACCCTGCGATTTTGAAAGTTCTCCCACTTAGAAATCATGGAGGGGTCTGAAATTCACATTGTAGAAGCATTCCCACTCTGAGAGACAGAATTTAAAAAAAAGTTCAGGAAATCACATTGTATGATTTTTAAAGAATTTGTCTTGCACTGCTGAACATAAGTATTTGAACACCTAAGAAACAGCAAGAATTCTGGCTCTCAAAGACCTGTTACTGTGCCTTTAAAAAGTCAGCCTCTATTCCACTCATTAATCTAACTTAGTAGCACCTGTCTGAGCTCTTTAAAGACACCTGTCCACCCCACAGTCAGTCAGACGCCAACTACTGCCATGGGCAAGACTAAAGAGCTGTCAAAAGACACCAGAGACAAAATTGTGGACCTCCACAAGGCTGGAAAGGGCTATGGGACAATTGCCAAGCAGCTTGGTGAAAATAGATCAACTGTTGGAGCAATTGTTAGAAATGGAAGAGGCAAAACACGACTGTCAGTCTCCCTCGGACTGGGGCTCCATGCAAGATCTCACCTCGTGGGGTATCACTGATAAGAAAGGTGAGGAATCAGCCCAGAACTACAAGGGAGGAGCTGGTCAATGACCTGAAGAGAGCTGGGAACACAGTTTCAAAGGTCACTGTCGGTAGAACACTACGCCGTCATGGTTTCAAGTCATGCATTGCACGGAAGGTTCCCCTGCTCAAGTCATCACATGTCCAGGCCTGTCTGAAGTTTGCCAATGACCATCTGGATGATCCAGAGGAGGCATGGGAGAAAGTCATGTGGTCAGATGAGACCAAAGTAGAACTTTTTGGTCTAAACTTTACTCGTCGTGTTTGGAGGAAAAAGATGGATGAGTTGCATCCCAAGAACACCATCCCTACTGTGAAGCATGGGGGTGGTAACATCATGCTTTGGGGGTGCTTTTCTGCGAAGGGGACAGGACGACTGCACTGTATTAAGGAGAGGATGAATGGGGCCATTTATTTTGAGATTTTGAGCAACAACCTCCTTCCCTCAGTCAGAGCATTGAAGATGGGTTGTGGCTGGGTCTTCCAACATGACAACGACCTGAAGCACACAGCCAGGATAACCAAGGAGTGGCTCCGGAAGAAGCATATCAAGGTTCTGGAGTGGCCTAGCCAGTCTCCAGACCTAAATCCAATAGAACATCTTTGGAGGGAGCTGAAACTCCGTGTTGCTCAGAGACAGCGCCGAAACCTGGCAGATCTAGAGGAGATCTGTGTGGAGGAGTGGGCCAAAATCCCTGTTGCAGTGTGTGCAAACCTGGTCAAGAACTACAGGAAACGTTTGACTTCTGTAATTGCAAACAAAGGCTTCTGTACCAAATATTAACACTGATTTTCTCAGGTGTTCAAATACTTATGTTCAGCAGTGCAACACAAATAAATTCTTTAAAAATCATACAATGTGATTTCCTGATTTTTTTTTTTTAATTCTGTCTCTCAGAGTGGGAATGCACATACAATTTGAATGTCAGACCCCTCCATGATTTCTAAGTGGGATAACTTGCAAAATCGCAGGGTGTTCAAATACTTCTGTTCCTCACTGTATGTGGGCCTATCAAGCTGCACAGAACCAAGCTTTGCTTCAGATTTCCTCACTCATTAATCTAAAGCTCATCTGAATAAAGCATGGAGGCTACCAATAGTGATCTCTTTCTGAAAATGCTAGTTGCTTAATGGCTCCTTTTTAATACTTTAGGTAGGTATTCCAGAACAAATACTGTAAATTAGCTAGGAAAGTCAGATTACAGTCGGATGTCTTGTCTTTTGCATGCTAATTCCAGGTCAGCAATTCAGATTATTGAAGCAGAGAGTCAGCAATGTCAGCCTCCTCTCTAGAAATGTACCCTTTAAAGCTAACCTGTCAGTCGCTTTCCATTCTGTAACGCCTTCATCACTAAAGGACTCAGCAGTGACATAGGGGTTGAAAGATGGACATAGCTGACACTTGAAAGTCAGGAAATATAAAGGCCTCTTTGGCGTTTTATTAAAGCTATTGTAAGACACAGACTGCTAGAAAAAGAAGTATACTAGTTCTTCTCTTTCAGAGAACTCTCATGTCAATATTTATACTGAAAGGGTCGATTTACCTGATTTTTACATCCCACTTATATTTTCATGTTTTTCTCTTCTCAGTATTTCTGTTTCCCTCTTCAGTTGTTGCCTCTGTCCTTGTATCTACCCTCTTCTTACTTCTATAAAGTAACCATGTCTATTCATGAATATTTTGTATTTATTCTTTTGAGAATAGCAGATGTTCTGAGATCAGCTTTGATTATGTAACATGCAGTTAAACAGGTTCTTCCATGTTTGCTTATGATCTTTTAAGTATAGACTTGTATAGAATATAAAAAAACATTAAACATTATTTATGGTAAGTGTAGAATTTATTCCATAGAATAAATCATTATGTATGTTTTATTATGCAGGATATTGGAATATATGTGAACAAACAGTGGTTCTCCAAGGAGCACTGCTTCTAGCAGAGAAACTTGCCGTACACAGAACATTGCTGGAGTTTAAGAAGCCTGACTGGCCTCTCATTGAAAAGCCAATAACTGATGCTCTAAAGGAGATCAGCTCAGGTACCTGGTCACAAAGCCACGAATGGAGGAAAAGAGCCATCGCTATATTCTGGGCCAAAATTATTTCATGCCGGTCACAGCTGGCCCTGGATGCCGAACTGGACATCGAGAGGAAATGGAAAGAGGATGTTTTTTTTCCAGTGGGAAACATGATGCCAAAAATAAATCATACAGTTCTGTATGAACTGCTGAAAACTTCAAAGGCAGCAGATATATTTGCAGAACTGCTGTTGGCACTGCCAGCAAATTTTTGGGTGAATGAAGTATCCTTGTTGCTAGACCATCTTTGTGATGAAATATCTATAGAAGATGTGACTTTCTTTTTGGATGTGTGGTGGGAACTAATGAAAGGCTATAAGCACAGACAGGATGAGACTGTTAAGATATTTTCAGCTGTTGCATGTCAATACTTGTCTAAAACAAACGATGACCTTTTGCCGAGCTCAAAAAGATTTAAACCTGACCCTGAGCAAGTTTTACCTCCAAATAATAGTATTCTTTCAGCAATTCTGGATAGGCTTCATAAAATTAGACCGTACATCGCTAATGTCAAGCTGAAGTGCTGCACAATTGCTAACTTAGCAGACATGTTATGCTCTTCTGCATTTCTGGAGAAAGAGTCAGGGCATCTTCCCGTAAGGCAGTACTTAGAGAAACTGGTTGCTGTCCTTTGTTTTTGTAATACGGGAGCCAAAAACCTTCATCCCCAAAGATACCTCCCAGAAATGATAAGGGAAGCAGAGAGGGTTGTTCAGGGTGGAAACATAGCTTCCACATTTAGATTAACAAAAGAGGCTCAGGACTTTAGTTTAAATCTACTCAAAGATCTGCTCCTTCAGTGGGGAGAAGAACTGCACAATTATATGAATAACAATGACGATATTGGGTATGAGTGTTATAGAATGAACAGCAGCCTGGCATCTTTGCAGAAAATTCTGCTTGCATTGGAATGTCCAGAGCAAAGAGCGAATGGTTTAGAAATGGCAAAGTATATCACCAGCCTACAGGAGAAGACTGCAGTGGCTCAGATAAAATACACAAGAAATGACACTGACACAATGGCAGTTGTTACCATGAACATAATTAAGGATAAGATGGACCGCTATGAGGAAGTTTGCCATTTCTTTGCTTCAGAAGTTGCCTGGGCATTTACTAATTACTGGTTCGATTGCCTTAACAAAAACAAAGCACTTTTTCAGGATGCAGACCTGATTTTCAAATTACTGGAAACTGTGGATAAAGCTACATCAGAGCAATGCAATCAAAATATCAAGCAAATTGAAAAGTGTGCCAGTATTGTATTAGATCTGTACTGCAAACTCCCTTTAGAAAAGATGAATAATGTGCTTATGAGAGTGTTATGTAGATGGGGAAAGAAAGGGCTGTCTCATTGCATGATGGCATTTACAGATCACTTCCAGGAAGAGCTCAACATGACATTCAATCAGATCTCCCAGAATGTAACGAATGACAACCCTGTTACTAGAGTGGCCAGACTGGCTCTGCTGCACCCTGAACAAGTGGTCAGCAGAGCATGTCACATTGCTGTGACCAACCTTGGTGCTCATGTCTTTTTATCAAAGATACTGATCTCACTTCCTGCCTTAGGTTTTAGCAATTCTAATAACTCAGAGGTATCAGACTCGTTAATATGCAGGTGCTTGATGGAAACCTGCTGGGGCAAACTTTCCTCAGATAAGGAAGAAAGTCAGTTTTTATACTTGCTGGCTTATTTAATGGGATTTTCTGAAAATGCAGAGAATAACACAGCATCTGTACTGCAGCCAGCAGAAGTGGTAAGGACATTTGTTCTTCCATACCTACTTGATGAATGCGTTCATTTGAAGTCCTGTTTGTATATTCTTCAAAAGGCACTTGGTGTAGCGAATCCACTAGATACCTCCTGCAAGCACTGGGTTTTGTCCTGCTCCCCATTTCCACTTCTTATGTCTCTATGTAAACTCCTCAATAGCTATAGTAGGTGCTGGCAGCATTCTGATCAACCATATTGCCTTACATTGGAATCCAAAGAGTTAATAATTGAAATTCTCACTCAGATATTTATTGTGATCTTGCCAGAGGCTGATAATAGTACAGAAACTTGGAACAAGTCACTCTTCTGGCTGCACAGAAAAATGGAGCACTTAGATTGGGTTGTACAGTTGAGAATGAAACCAATATTTGGAAAGCACTTTAAGTATGAAGTCCCAGCTTCTTTGTTTGAGGTTTGCAAACTTTCAGAGGATGAGTGGACGACACTTCACCTTCCAGAGTATGGGCTGGGAACAGGTCTTTTGGCTTGGATGGAATGCTGTTGTATATCAGGAGACATGAAAGACCAAATGCTGTCACTTTTGTGTGTCAACATAGAGGACCCAGAGGAGGTCAATCTCTTTAGCAAGGGGTTCTTGGTGGCCATGGTTCAAGTCCTTCCTTGGTGCAGTTCAACTGAATGCAAGCTTCTCAGTCAAGTTGTGAGGACTCTCCTGGAAAAACAACTTCTCCATGTGCCATATACTCTGGAATATGTGCAGTACATGCCTCTCCTTAACCTCCGGCCATTTGCCTCCCATCTCCAGTACTCTGTCCTCCTCTTACGAGTTTTCCAGCTCCTCTGCAGCTCTAGCTGTTCTAATTGGCTTACGCTTGATGGCCAAAAGCATATTGCAAGGCTTTACAGTGGCTGCATCTCGGATATATTGGATGGAATTAAACAGCAGTTGTTGGACTGTAGTCTTCAGTTACAGAAGGAACAGAAAGAAGCAGAGTATGTTCAGGAGGTTTTGTTCATTTATAGTCAAGTGTTTTGCCATGTCCTCCATATTATAGCAATGATGCTGGAAAACACATGTGAACCTCTTTTCTTTTTGTCCCTTGAAATCCTCTCCTTGTATGAGACCCTACGAGCTAGTGACACTGATAAAAATAGCTTGCTGAGAAAAGAAAATGATAGACACTTCTTAAAGTCCATCACTGAGAGCGTGAGTAATGAGCACCACCGGGTCACTCTGATGCAGAAAATTAACAAACTTTAAACAGCAAGTCATTGGAAAGGACCTGTAAGTGCACAAGCTAAGAAATATTACACATTACAATTAAGTCAGCCATAGTAAATTATCAAAGTCATAACGTTTGCTTTACCTCATTTAGCATATGCATATTACACAGTGAAACTCATGACATGGTTTAAACTCCTAATGCAAGAAAATCACGCAATTAAACCAATGTCTGATATAAATACTACATTAGAACATCCAGCTGATATGTCAGTTACACAAGAGCAATACAATTTGTTATAATTACAGAAATGTTTCACCTTAAGGATACCGGTACAAGGAAATCTGCCATTGCTGACTTCCCCTATGAAATTACATTTTCTGCCTCTCATTATGATCCAAAGGCTTCAGTACATTTTGAGTCAATGACATGGAAAAGGTATGCCGGTTAAAAGCTCTGGGTTTATGCACTGCATAATTTTTCTAAGTAAGTGTTTTCAAATATTGAAGCCAGAGATAGCCAGTCAACTAGAATTAAAGAAGTTAAGCAATGGTTAAACCCATATTTCTATCTTTGGATGATTTCTTAGTTTTAACAGTTTACATAATTTTGATTGTTAGTCTCCCAAGTAAGTGTCCAGTAGCTAATTATTTAAATCACAAGGTTTTTTTTATTTTTATTATGAATTACTTTGTTATGAATACCATGCACTGTTTAACTTCTACTTGTTTGACTAAATAAAATATTGATACCTGTGAATGTCATTACTCATATTTACAACATTTTACTTGCAATATTGAATTTAAAGTGGACCTTTTGTCTTCTTTCACTAAATATCACATCAACAGGCAGCTCTGCCTGCTGATATGAAATCATGTTGCATTTATCCCTCTGACTGATGTTGTAGGTTGAATCCCTAATGTCTGTTTAGTTATTGTGCTTACTAGCCCTGTGTTGCCAACTTTTTGCAGGAACTCCCCGCTAATTCCCCGTTTTATATACGCTGCCATTTTGGGTGGTTTCCATCAAGTGTGGCGTATTGCCATTATTTGGGCAAATCTTAGGGTAATTACACCACATTATGTGGTAACTGCTGTCTGCAAGCTAAGGCTGGCCATACATTATACAATTTTCTTGCACAATTTTCCTTTTAGATTTACCAAAATCATATAATATGAGGTCAGATCTAAATACTTTTAATTTTTATGCAATCAGGCAGGCCCTTGCATTACGAAGTTGAAGGTAAATATAAAGGAAATTGAATAAGAAAATTGTATAATATACTGCCAGCTTAATATTGGGAGTCTGTGCGTGCGTATGTGAGCCATGGCACCTGGCTGGTTTTTATGACAACTTTGTTATGATTTTAATGTGGTGTTGGGTGGAGGTTTATCTTCCAGTGTTTTGTACTTTTTTAAAATGAATAAACTGTTTTCATTTTGCAAAGCTAAACTGTCTGGTCCCCTCATGGTAACTGCTTAGGAGAGAGATTCTCTTGTTTCCACCAGTGTGTATTGAGTGATAGAGCAATGGGGTCCACACTCTTGGTTATTTGGTGAGACAATGAGCTTTGCTCTTTCCTATGAGATGTGTCCCTTTTTTTTTTGTTCCTTTAAGTTTTATTGTGGTCTTTAAAATCACTAACTTATTACAAGAAATGTTTTTTTTTTCTGCTTTAGGAAACAATAGTGGTTTGGGACATGTTTTAAGTATACATGGTATGGAGGGGGAGATACAGTGTGTGTGTGTGTAATAGAAAAAAAAAAATAAATATATATATATATATATATATATATATATATAAATCTAGATAGAGATATTATATTTTAACAGAAAAAACTTTTCACAACTTCAACAGGTTTGGTCCAGAGAATGGCAAACAATAACCCTAGGGCAAAGGAAACTCCTTCTTAACTTCCTGGCACCTAACCACAAGGGGCAGGTAGATCAATTCCCCGAGTTCCCAATTTGTTTTGTTCATAACTTTAGTTGTTATTGCAAGAAAATCTAGTAATTTTTTTAAATTTGAATTTCCACTGTTGCTGTGGTCATTAATACCTTATGTGGTAACGATATTTGTAGAGACCCTTTCTCTAAACGGATGAGAACATTTTTTTAATATGTGTTTATATACATATACTCTTCCATACTCAACTCATGCCCACCTGTCCTTGGGATAAAACATCAATGTCCAAGTTCTTTATACTAGAATGGATTTATTTTTACAGCTGAACTCCAGCCTTACCTTTTTTTCTTCCTTATTTGTGGCAAGCCCTCTCCTCTGAAAGAGATTACTCTTTTTTTTTTTTCTGCACATTTTAATATTAGCAATAAAAGTTTTAGAAGCTGTAGCAGCTAGCATGAGTCTGCCTATTTTCTGGCTTGAACAGCTTCATGTCACCAGCTCTCTCCTACACATCTGTCCTGTTGTTTAACACCTCTTACTTCAGTTAGTTTTGAGTTGATTGTAGCCACATTAGTATACTTGCAACATTTTGTTGCAAATAAAGTATCAGGGACAGTACAGAATTGTTTTTGTTGCAATTAGTTTTCTAATCTGTCAGTCTTCTTTACGGGTGTCACGCTTAGATGTGTTCTGTAGAATTTGGGTGTCATTTGTGGGCATTATATTGTTGGTGTTAGGCACCTGAATCGGTTCAGGTGGTCTGCTGTATATTGAATAAAAACAGATTTGGTTTTTATAAGTCTGGAGTGAGGCTATGTTGCTTTAATGTGATTAAAAGAAAAGTACAGCCAAAGTACTTTTGGCTGCACTTCTGTGGATTACAGGAGTGCAATTCGTTCTGCACTCCTGTGACCCATTTTCAGCTGAAGTCTGCTGATGTCACTCAGCTGGTCCAGGCTGGGGAAAGACTGGCTTCAAAGTCGGGATCCACTCCAACATCTGGAGCGGCACCTGGCTCAGCCTCTCAGTGATCCACTGAGAGCCTGAGTTAGGCGCTCTCTCCCTCTCCACAGCCCAGCGCTCTAGTGAGCATAGGGGAATGATAAGCAGACAGCGGTGACTGACAGTCCCTGTTCTCTGCTCAAAGTGGCTGTGAGAACTCAGCAATCAGCGGTCATGCGAGTTTTCACACTTGGAGCCAGCGGGGGACAGATGCAGCAGGTACCTAGGTATGATTTTTAAACAGCTACCTGCTGTATATGCACTGCACCACCTGCCTGGAGTTTGCATGTTCTCCCTGTGCCTGCGTGGGTTTCCTCCGGGTATTCTGATTTCCTCCCACACTCCAAAGACATGCTGGTAGGTGAATTGGCTCCTGTCTAAATTGGCCCTAGTATGTGTATGTATAAGTGTAAGTTAGGGACCTTAGATTGTATACCCTTTGAGGGTTAGGGACTGATGTGAATGTACAATATATATATATATGTAAAGCGCTGCATAAATTGACAGCGCTATATAAGTACCTGAAATAATATAAATAAATAGTGCATTGATAGCCCATTCATAATGAAGCAATCCAGGCACAGCAAGGCTAAGTAGCAGGGTCACAGACCGCAATATGGCACAGCAGAGCATAAATCCAGAGGCACAGGGACAGCATTTCAGCACAGCAAGAACATTCAGCAGTGTTTTGAACAGTAATATTGCATAGCAAAGAATACAACACAAGGGTACAAGGACTCGCACTGCAAAAGTCTGGCAGCCCTAGAAAGCCTGCTGGGTTGGCTTGGTGAAAGGGGATCTTGGCAGGATGGTCAGCAGAGTGAGAGACTTGCAGAGTCCTTCCAGAGGGGAAGATTAGCTTGGTCCTGGGAAAGCAGGGTTCGGGAGCGACAGAGTTGCAGCTTCAGGTCCAACAGACAAAAAGGAGGCATGGGATGCAGAGAACTGAACCCAACTTTGGGTCTCCGCAGGCAGCAAACAGCACTGGGGACATAAACAAAGGGAGCTTTTTTTTCTTCTAACCCTTGCAAAGAGCAGGATACTGCTGCTATAGTGTCAGTCTCTGCTACAGCCACATCAGGAACTCCAGTGGACCCAGCCACAGCAAAGGAGGAAGAGTTTGCTGTGCCTGCTGGAAATCCACACAGAGGTCCCAGCAGCAGCTTTTGCTGCCTGGTACCCTGCATGCAGATAGTGTGGGATGGCAGCAGCTGTGTAAGGCACTGGGAAAGGATTGGTGGCTCTGCGTGCCATGTGTTCCAGTACGTAAGAGATGTGGGATAAGAGACATGCAGGGACCTTCTGTATACCCCTTAAGTATAACCTAATAAATACACCTATAGTTACATAAAAATGACACTCAGAAATAGGAAAGACCATTTTATTAGGTATTGCACATATAGATGGAGCTTCACAATGTATACACAAACGTAATGTCCACCATGACTTTACCTGGGTATAGTAATTATAAAATAGCAATAAATCTACAAAGTACAATCAATGTGTGTATATCTTAAGCATCACACTGTACATATACGCACATCATTAAGAAATGTATCCATCCATAATATCAAACACACTATAAGTATTTCTTAGTTACTAGCCTTATAACAGGCTTCATAATCTCACAGTGACTGACTGAATTAAATGGTGCTAAAGGCATAACAATTCCGGAGGAATTCACCACTCCCACGCCTTTCTCCCTGGGTGTACACTGTTGTCATATATAAAGGATGATGATTAGTTTCACCTGCCTCTACAAAAAGGAAGAAATTCAGTAACACATCAGAAAGTCCTTGTTTATAACAGATTATTGTGATAGCTTATTCTGCACCAATCTGGCTCTTCCCTCTAATGCATTTCATAAAGGTCCATTAACATCAGTGCACTGCATGCTAGTTATTATGATGGCACCCCAATTTACCCTTTACAGCACTGCTGAAAATGCTGCATGCACGCTGTTTTTATCACTCTTACCTTAGTTAAAGAGTGCAATGGCACAAGAAGAGGAGGACACTTTACACACTCAGTTATTTAGTTATAGTTATCTGATTACATAAAAATTACATTGTCTAACATAGTCTTATCAAACTTTTTTTTTTTTTCATGGAGGAAACCTTGAAAAAAATTATTGTAAAATCTACAGATCATGGTATATTAACACAATCCTAAAATGTGAATATAATAATAGATAAACAATTATTAGAATTTAACTTTTTAACTCCTTCACGCCTAAGGGTAAAACAAATCTTAATGTCTAAGCACAATTTTTCAACTTTGACATGTGTTAGTAAAACCGTACATATCATCACAACTACTTTGTGCATCCAGGTAGATTATACCTTCTTCTTTTTTTAGGACAAATTGGGCTTTCATTTGGTAGTAAATGGTAATTGATATCTCCTGATTTTTTATTATCAAATGAAAACTGTCCCAAAATAGTAAAAAACATGCATTTCTTTTGAATTTTTTGTTGCTATTCTGTCTCTCAGTGTTACAATACCCCTACCATTCGATTTTTAGACTGATCATTTCTTTGTGAGTGGGCAAACATTCAAAATCAGCAGGGGATCAAATACTTATTTCCTTCACTGTATGTGTATGTTAGTTGTGTCTGGGCTATATTACGAGTACAAACAACAATCGTGCGCATTTTGCTGTTTTTTTTATCCTGCCACTGACAGTGATACTAATTTAAAAAAAAAAAAAATCCCACATTACTGACCCCGACCTTTGACTCTGACCTTTGACCCAAACACTAACCCTTGCACTGACCTAGATTAAACCTTGATCTAGATCTTGATTTTTTTTATTATATTTATTTTTACACACTTTGTTTTTCTCTCTGAAAGGACAGAGATACAATGTATCTCCTCCATTCAGCCACAGAAAACATGGGGGTGGGCGTCACAGTAACTGATCACTGTGATAGCCAATCAGAGGCTATCACAGCTATCGGGAACCCAGGAATCAGGAGTTCCGCGTTCCGATCATTAGAACGGGACCCTGGCCTTTCAGTGAGACCCTGGTCTCTGTGCTGGGAGTGACCTGTGAGGTGTACTCCAAGCACAAAGACAGGAACGCAAATATGCGGCCCCACGGAAAAAAGCCCAGTCCAGTGGGGCTGCTTATTTGCGTACGGTCGGCGTGAAGGGGTTAATGAGAATTTTTTTTTTTTTTTTTTTTTTACCCACAAAAAAAAATATTTAATTCACTGTGAAAAACCTCTCCATTTGTGTTTACTGGCAAAATATACAATTACACTGGTGTGCACTGCACTCTGTTGCACAACCAAATACGTCAGCGCTATAGGAATACAGGTGTTAAATCATATGTTAGACACTATTTTTCCTATTGTGATGATGACACTAATAATGGGTTACCATAGTTATAACACAAACCGTTATGGGGATAATGCTGGTCACTTGCTGTACAGTAACTCCCCCTTAGAGAAATTCCCAAAATGTTTGGGAGGTACAATTAGGGGTGTACAGAGCAATGATCTGCACCACAGCTAGAAACCCCACACTTCCAGGTCAAGCACACCAGTCATGTCCATGCTGACATCTGATAGCAAGAACTTGTCTCCAGTTATGTTAACTCTGAATCACTGATCGCTTTCCGCCAGGGGGACACTGCAAACAGTGCAGGTATAGGCTGCCTCTCCTGTGCTCTGACAGATCCAGCTCCTTGGGAAGTCGCTGTTCCTGTGTCCAAGCACAGTCAGCCCTGTGGACTTACATCCATGCTTTAGAATGAGTTGACCCAGAACCTTGTCTTCACCAGCCCTGACACTCCTTTCCTCACCTATTTTTTTCCATGCAAAAATTTACAAGAAAACAAATTGGTGTTTAAGGGGCTGACTCTAGTATCGATTTATTGAATCAAATAACACTGTATAGTGATATTCATATCTATATGCCACTGTGCATAAAAATGTACTTAAATTGTCCTCCTATGTTCTCCTACTAAGACCTTATGGTTGCTCCTATGAGCATCAGAGGGCAGAGCCAGGATGGAGTCATGGGAAATAGTTATAAACAAGGATTTTTTACTGAATTTGAACGTCTTTCTTTTCTGGTGCTTTAACATGACTGACAAAATCACCTAGATAAGCAGAGCTGTGGGACTGGAAAGAAAAAGCGACTACTATGGATTCACACATGTGCGGTGGGAATTGAAGCTCCGTTTTCACAGCTAATTGACAAAGTAGTTGTTTGGCAGTTCAGGTCAGGTTTACATCAGGATCTGCAGAGAAATCCAGCCTGAAATTGTGTTCACAAACTTATGATGTGCGATTCAGAAGCAATTCCCATAGAAATCAATAAGCCTGTAATCCACATCTGAACCGAACCGCACTGCTCAGAAATCGGACATGACTTAATCCGCACTGAATCTGCACTGCCAGTGTGCTGGACGTATGTGAACAGGAACCATAGGAAGCAATGTTATTTCACATGTTCAAACCACATCCAATCCACATATATGTGAACTGACTCTAAGCCTGGGTTTACATATGTGCGGTGCGGTATATCGCATGTGATTCGCACAGGAACCGCACCGTATTCCTGTGCAAATCACATGCGATTTGTGTGCGGTGCGATTGCAGCCATACATTTTGTATGGCTCTATTCACACCGCACCCGCACCAAAAACATGCAGGACCCTTTTTTGGTCCGCCTGAATTGGATTGCATAGGTATTCACACCTATGCGATCTGATTCTGCACATTGCACCGCGTTTTGCGGACTGCTTTCGGGGTGTTGTTAACTTAACATACACACCCACAGCGGTTCGCGTGAATGGAGTTGCGTTTCTGATGCGGTGCGGAATTCGCACTGAAAATGCTGCAAATTCGCATCAGTGTGAACCAGGGTTAAAAGAAGAAAAATATACACCTATAAGTTTTGGTGGTCTAGGAAAAAAGATTTTAATATTTCCTGTCATAAATCTTATCTTATGAAATGATCAGATGATCATGACATAAATATACTCATAATGTGACTACATCTACCAGCTTTTTTGAAGAATGTTTGCTCATCTTTTGATTGGAGAGCAATTACCATTGGGAATCTTGTTGTCACATGCTACAATATTTTATCGAAAAAAATGTAGCATGAACAAAACTTCTGCAAGTGTGGCTTGTAAAGTTAAGGGGAAAATAACTTCTTTAGAACATGCAGAGACAAAAGCTTTCCAAGGAAATACACATGCATCATACTACCATTAACATGTGTAAGCACTGATCTAACTTCCTTCCTTTACTACTTAGGAAAAGGAGCAATTTAAAAAGAAAGTGTATATTTATATATAAGTGACAACTGCAATTGTTAATTTTTTTTACCAAGCTAAGATTAGATCTTGATTCAAATAGTGTCTACAGATCGAGGTGCTTGAATAAATTATGCATGCAATTAACATTAATGAAAATGAAGATGTTGTATAGAAAAATAATGTATACCCCTACATTTACCACCACTTCTTCAAATCAATCAAGTTAGAATCTGGTATTCAAGATTATGTGCCAGGGGAGTATGCATGTGGACCTGTCTTATTCAAACCTCAAATATCTCGGTATTTGTAGTTTCATTATATCAAAATACAAAAAGCTACGGCCCTCAGAAAAAAAGTTGTAAATGCTTAAGTTTGCCAAGAGATTTAATAAGAACACCAAATTATTTGAAATCAATCATTCCCCTATAAGGAAAACATCTAGTGACGTAGATTTCAAATGACTGGTGGTCTGGCAGGACTGGCTGGCCCAGCAAATTCAACCCAAAAAAAAAAGTCAATTTTATGCAATTAAATTTTGTACCCCAAAATTTAATTGCAGGATGTTCAGATAACCCTTGCAACTGCTGGGGTTAAAGTGCATGCACCTACAATCAGAAAGAAACTGCACCAATTCAACCTGCATAAGAGGTGTTAAAAAAAAAAGCATTTGCTGTCTAAAAACAGCATTAAAGATACACTATGTTGCCAAAAGTATTGGGCACCCCTCCAAATTATTGAAGTCAGGTGTTCTAATCACCTCCATGGTCACAGGTGTATAAAATCAAGCACCTAGGTATGCAGACTGCTTCTACAAACATTTGTGAAAGAATGGGTCACACTCATGAAGGTCAGTGAATTCAAGTGTCGTACCATGATAGGCTGCCACCTGTGCAATAAGTCCATCTGTGAAATTTCCTTGCTACTAAATATTCCACAGTCAACTATTAGTGGTATTATAACAAAGTGGAAGCAACTGGCAACAACAGCAACTCAGCCGCCAAGTGGTAGGCCACATAAAATAACAAAGAGGGGTCATCGCATACAGTGCGCAGAAGGTGGATGGCCCCTTCCTGTTCCTACATGACTGCGCATCAGTGCACAAAGCAAAGTCCATAAAGACATGGATGAGCGAGTTTGGGGTGGAGGAACTTGACGGGCCTGCACAAAGTCCTGACCTCAACCCGATAGAACACATTTGGGATGAATTAGAGCAGAGACTGTGAGCCAGGCCTTCTCAGTTCCAGTGAAGAGAACTCTTAAGGCATCAGCATAGCAAGACATTTTGGACAATTTCATGCTCCCAACCTTGTGGGAACAGTTTGGGGATGGCTCCTTCCTGTTCCAACATGACTGCGCACCAGTGCACAAAGCAAGGTCCATAAAGACATGGATGAGTGAGTTTGGGGTGGAGGAACTTGACTGGCCTGCACAGATTCCTGACCTCAACCTGATAAAACACCTTTGGGATGAATTAGAGCAGAGACTGCGAGCCAGACCTTCTCATCCAACATCAGTGCCTGACCTCACAAATGTTCTTCTGGAAGAATGGTCAAACATTCCCATAGACACACTCCTAAACCTTGTGAACAGCCTTTCCAGAAGAGTTGAAGCTGTTATAGCTGCAAAGGGTGGGCCAACTCAATATTGAACCCTACGGACTAAGATTCGGTTGCCATTAAAGTTCATGTACGTGTAAAGGCAGGCGGCACAATACTTTTGGCAATATAGTGTAGATTACAGTTTGCCATTGAACACAGACAAATTCTGGACTCCTGGAACAATTTACTAAAGACTGATCAATCAAGATAGAGCTCTTTTGTCACAGTTGTTAGCCACAAACTGAGTACTTCAGAAGTATCCCATAACAACTGTAAAGCATGGTGGTGGAAATGTTATGGTTTGGGGTTGTATTGCTGCATAAGGCCCTGATCAAAGATATACATCAATCAGCCATAACATTATAACCACTGAATGATAAAGTGAATAAAATTGATTATCTTGTTGTTATGGCATCTTAAAGTGGATAGGATATATTAGGCAGCAAATAAACGTGGTCCCTGAAGTGGATGTTTTAAAACAGAAAAAATGGGCAAGCATAACTATTTGAATGACTTTGACAAGGGCCAGACTAATGTCCAGAGAACTGGGTCAGAGCATCTCCAAAACTGCAGCTCTTGTGGGATGTTCCTGGTCTGAAATGGTCAGGACCCACCAAAAGTGGTCCAAGGAAGGAAAACCGGCAAAACGATGACAGGGTCATAGACGTCCAAGGCTCATTAATGCAAAGACTGGCCCGTGTAGTCCGATCCAATAGAAGAGCTACTGTAGCTCAAATTGCTGAAAATGGATGCTGGTTCAGATAGAAAGGTGTCAGAACACACAATGCATTACAGTTTGTTGTGTATGGGGACGGGTGCAGACGGGTCAAGGTGCTCATGCAGACCCCTGTCCACAGCCAAAAGCGACTACAATTGGCACGTGAGCATCAAAACTAGACCACAGGAGCAAATTAAGTAGGTGGCCTGGTCTGATGAATTCAAGAATGGTTTTAGAAACACAAGTTTGAGGTGTTGACTTGGCCTCCAAATTCTCCAGATCTGAATCCAATTGACCATCTGTGGGATATCTGGAAAAACAAGTCTGATCCATGGAGGCCCCACTTCGCAACTTACGGGACTTAAAGGATCTGCTACTCATGACATGGTGCCAGATACCACAGCATACCTTCACATGTTTAGTGGAGTCCATGCCTTGATGGGTTACGGTGGGTGGCCATAATGTTACTTGATGAAAATGTAAAGCCACCTGTTCAGGTTGAAGCTGAACCAGGATAAGTCTTTCAACAGCACAGTGGCTAAATGGTTAGCACTTCCGCCTGGCAGTACTAGGGTTGTTGGTTTGATTCCCAGCCACGGTACCACCTGCCTGGAGTTTGCATGTTCTCCCTGTGCCTGCGTGGGTTTCCTCCGGGTACTCCGGTTTCCTCCCACACTCCAAAGACATGCTGGTAGGTTAATTGGCTCCTGTCTAAATTGACCCTAGTATGTGTATGTATGAGTGTAAGTTAGGGACCTTAGATTGTACACCCCTTGGGGGTTAGGGACTGATGTGAATGTACAATATATATGTAAAGCGCTGCATAAATTGACGGTGCTATATAAGTACCTGAAATAAATAAACATGAAAATGATCCACATCACACCAAGGAATGGCTCAAAACACGGAAATAGAAGATTTATATAGGGGAATTTTTGTTGGGGAGTTTTTAAGCAGGCGGTTCATACAAGAAAACCCCCGAACATCTTGCAACTGAAGGAATTCTGCATGAAGAAGTGATAAAAAACTTTTACTGAGTCAATCTCAAAGACTGGCAGGTAGTTATACAAAATGTCTACAAGAATTTCTATAAAGGACACAATACTAATTTTGTACTTTCTTTTCTACAGTATACCATTACATGTATTAGTTGAATAAATTATTAAAATTCCGCTTTTGATCTTATTGAAATGTATCTGTAGGCACTATTTGTATCTAGATCTAATGTTTACCTGTTCAATCATGTTGAAAGAGTCAACAATTTCCATGGGGTGTACTTTCTTTATTTTCTGTGAAGTATCTTTCTTTTTTTCTTTCCCATACTCATTCTGCTAGACTAACAGTGCAATAAGCACCTGTAAAAACACAGGCAGTTGGTTTAGCAATTAAAGCAGAACTCCATGAATTTTTTTTCCCCCATGCAGTGGGGAAACTGCTCTTAACTGCTCTTTACCCAATCCTTTGATCCTCTAGAAAACAGCGCTCCCCAAATCCAGCGGTGGACTGTTCTTGCCATCCTCACATCCAGAGCCAGTTTATGGGCGTGATGACGTCAGGAACAATCTATGCAGAAGACCGCTAGCATGCAGGGCGGCAGGGACCGGTCTTGCGCTCTGAGGATTGGTGGATTAGGTAAGTATATCTCCACTCTCCTCAATCCTATACAAAAAAGAGCAGTTAACCCACACCGTACATGTACAGACCCACTGCATGGAATTCTTCTTTAACTATTCAGAAACAGGAGAATAATAAGTGACAGAAGAAGAGGTGGAATCCTCCTATATACCGCCCACTGTGAAAATATAGTATTAGAGGTATATACAAATACATTCTTCAGTATTACAATCTTCTTGCTACAATCAATGATTTGTTAAAAGTGTCCCAGCCTTAGTACTTTCAGGAAGTTAAGAGTTATATATACTAAGTGTGAAATGTTATGCTAATTGAACATAACTTACTTTGCTAATATTGGTTCAAATAATGCAGTTTTCTAATAAAATACGTCTTTAATTTAAAAATCAGTTACTTTATGCAATTGTAATAACAAAAGCTACAACTCAAACACTTAGCAAATTAGCTATAAAAAATATAGTGCAATACTGATGTAGAAATTCCCATCGTGACTTACAAAACTTCCTTTTTTTTTTTTTTTAAATCTGACAAAATAGTGTTTGCATTAGCTTATAAGTTTGTAACAAATTTCCATGATTGTTTCTACACATATCAAGTAGTCTGCATGGCCTCACAGAGCTAGTATGACACAGTTGGTTGTAGTACCGTCAGTCCCCATCCCTTACAAGGGACCTCACTTGCCAAATGAAAAGACTGCTATGAAACATGACTTTGTCATACAGGCGAGTGTTATCTGTCTTTACTGGAGCTAGAACTGGTATAGAGTCTTAAGGCTTTTCTGCAAATGAGCCAAAACCAGTATATCTGTGGAGCCATAATGGTGGCATTTACAATGTTGCAGTGCAAGGGAATGTTGAAAGGTACTTTATATAGTGGAATCCCATACTGCTTTCCGTAGGCGTGGTACATAAAAGGAAAGAGCAGGATGCGGCAGATGAAGAACGTTATGAGCACAAATGCACCATTTACTTTATGCAAGAAGGAGTTCTGCAAATTCATCTGTTAAAAGAAAAGGAAAATAAATTAATGCTTTTCAATACATTCAATTATATACCAGTTCTAAGGTCAAATATAAACCACATAAAGTGGATCTGTTGCTAGAAGAAAATTAAAAAAACAATACCTGTAAAGGAAAGGGTTAAAGGAGAAGTAGGGCCAAAGCACTTTTGGTTTTAAAGAAGAAATCCGGGAAAAAAATTTATTTTTCCATGCAGTGGGCCTGTGCCCGCACTGCATGGATTAAATGCTTGTTTTTGTCTAGGGGCTCTGAAAGTAAAGACACACTTACCTAATCTGCCAATCCCCTGAGCGCAAGACCGATCCCTGATGTTCCTGCCCCCCTGTACGCTAGTGGTCTTGTGAATGGGCTGTTCCTGACATTATCACACCCATAGAATGGTTCTGGACATGAGGATGCCAGGAACAGTCCACCACAGGACATGAGGGAGCATGGTTTCTGAAGAATCAGGGGACAGGGTAAGTACAGTTTATTCTTGAGCCCCTAGACAAAACAAGCACTTAACCCAGAGTGTGGGCAAGCCCCACTACATGGGAGTTCTGCTTTAATTCCCCTTTGGGTCAAAGTAGTGCACTTCGTTCTGCACTCCTATGACCCCATGGCTAAAGCCTGCTGTCACTGAATCAGTCCATGCTGCTGAGAGCCAGAGTCAACAGCTCCTGCAACCCTCAACAGCCTAAAGCTCCAGTGAACACTGGAGAGGCAGAGCAGGGAGCCGGTGAATGACAGTCACCCCTCTCTGCTCAGTGAAGGCCGAGAATTGGGTGATCAGCGGTCTTTGATTGCTCAGTTCTCAGTCTTAGAGGCACCAGGGCAGAGATGCAACATTAGTTTTGAAGCAAGAATGGCAGATTTCAGGTTTTGCATTCTGTAACAAAACCTGAGAATCATCAGCATAACCCAAGCATTCCTCTAAGCTTTTTCCTTCTGAGGAACCCTTGAAATAATTTTGCTGGCTTGGGGAACCCCTGCTAAAACCAATTCAATAGTGCTCAGCGGGAAAAATGCCACCTTTCACTGATGGTCAGTGCAAACAATGCTTTACAGTGGTGGCCAGAATGCCACAGACAGCTAAAAAGATCACTGGTGACAAGCAGCTGGCTATGCTAAATGGTATCAGCCCTGGAACTATGCGGGCACCATCAGATAGAAGGTTAGACAGCTGAAGGAATGTCTAGCAGTCTCTCGAAGAATCCTGGTGGAGAATGGCTGGGATAACCTGTTTTTTATTATCATACCTCCCAGTTTAAATTTTTTCTGAGTACCTGACCTGGAAAAACATGCAGATTAGAAAGCCAAAATGAGGTCAAATTTCCACAAACTTTTTCAGACAGTAGCAGCCCCATATTCTCTTGCATACAGGTTTCCTTTAAATCTGAATTTGTAGATAAAAAAACATTTAATGCGGTTTTGTATTTATTAAACAGTGATTAAATGCATTATATTGTAAGTGGCTGAATCTGTATTAATATAAAACTCCCTGCTCTAATATATGGCAAGTGTGAGCAAGGAACATGCTGACAATAGAAGAGCAGTGGCCTCATCAGTGTACTTCATCTTCAAAGTCCAGTCAGACTGGGGGCAGGATGGTGACCTAGCTGCATTGATTAACTACAGTAGAAGACAAGAAATACACCAGTTTGGCTGTGATGTATACTGTACATCTCAGGACTGGCTGGACAAAATTACAAATCCTTTGGCAGATACAAGAAATGCCATGTATTCTTTTCAAACGTGTATTTAGCTATATGACTGGAGATCAGTTCTAAGCCAGTAAAACAATATCCCAACCAGGGGTAGACTGACCATTTGGAAACTCGGGCACCGCCTGAGGGCCCGGGGTCAGTAGGGGGCCCCATGAGATGCCCCTGGTACCTTTTTCATAGGCTTTTTTGAGTTTGGGCAAGGACACAGGGGCCCCATGATCCCCTATTGCCCGGGGGCCCCATGAGTTGTCAGTCCACCCCTGATCCCAACATAATATATCCCAAGATCATTACACATTTCAATTACACCAACGACAGTGTCGGGGTTTGTACAAATGCAGATGTTGTACTGTGTATATATATTATTAAGCTGTACATTCATTCTTAAGGATGTTTGGAAAAAGGTAATATTGAAGATAGAACAAAGGTGGAAAAATAAATCTTACATCAATAAACAGAGTATTTGGCAGAATTACTGGGATACTTTGGTGAAATACTGTACCATTAAGTTAGGAAAAAATGCAGAAAGAAGTGAAAGGAAAGGAAAAAGATAATATAAAAAAAGAACAAAAAGAAGTAATAGGGAGAAAGAAAGAAAAATGAGATAAGGAAAGCAAAAGAAAGGGGGAGGGAAGGGGAAAGGAAATGAGTTAGGCAGCCCATAGATAATTCAGTTTTCGTTGAAGCAATATTGAACAAACCTCCGGACAATACAAAATGTATTACCTTTATCTCTAATGCCACTAAACAATTTATAGCTGGTTATTGGAAATGTTGATTCACTCGATTTCCCCATCAACACTGCCTGTGGGAATGCCTCCCATAGCACTACTGTGTTCTGATGGTGGAGAGGGGGAGGTGCACGGGGAGCCTTCTCAGCCAGCAAAACACAGTAATTACTACTAGCGGCTGGCAGTTATTGCAAGTAAAAAAAATCCAACATTCTGGTTGTACCCAAGTTGACTGACTTGGGTACAATCAGCCTGCCCATATACAGATTTAATCTCAGCCGGTTCCAGCTGAACCGGCTGAATTTCGATCCATATATAGCCAGCTTTAAGAAGGACCAAGTGAGGAGAGGGTGGGAAGGAGGAGAAAATAAGTAAGTTCCCCTCCCCCACAGGTCACCTGATATCCACACAGCTCAAAGATGTAATGTCCATTGACTGAGTTGGGAAAAGAGGTACACAGGGAACCAAATTGTGAGGAATTTCTCATGGGTGTAGGAAGAGGTGGCCAACGCATTTTTCAATAATTATAGTCCCATTCCATTGAGTAATAACCTCAGAGAAAATGAAGGCTGGACATTTCCAATAAGCAGCTATAATTTGATTAATGGCATTAGAGATAAAGGTAATACATTTTTTATTCAAGTATAAGATGTCCGGAGGAGGTTTGTTCAATACTGCTTCAACTGGACCCTTGCATAGGTTAAAGCCTAGAATGTTCTATATCAAGGTATAAACTTGAATCCACAATCTTCTAGCAGTTGGACATGAACACCAAATGGCAACATTGTGCAATCCTGTTTGGAAGCACAATGTAGAGCACTGGGGTACATATTTGGTAAGATACCAGAGGAAGAGGACTTTATATGAATTCTCCAAAGCAAGAATATTAAAGTGTTACTAAACCCAGGACCTGAATTTACTATATTTGGTCTCCCACAGTACACACAACATGGAAATGCAATTATTTTAGTAATTATAAACTGCTAAATACCTTTTCTCATCAGCGGTTAGAGCAGTCTTGTGACTTCAGCTAAGCACTGGTTAAAGCTTGTAGGAGGAGTTTTCTTTCTGCTCTAGGAGGAAGCAAAACCCCTGAACTCTGTCTGGACAGTGCTAATTGACCCTGTGCTGATCACATGCACTCTCCCAAATAAAAAAAAAACCTCTCTAGCAATATACACTAAACTTCAGTCTGTCTTATCAAGAGATAAGATGTGGACATTTGAACAAGAGGAGAGGCAGAGAAAACAGGATCAAATGGCCATTTTACACAATGCAGAGGATTAACCTCTTAGGTTCCACAGTGAGTATAACAAGCATACTTTACTGCATATACAGACTGATTTTACTGTTGTGGGTTTAGTAACACGTTAAGTGAGCTTAAGCTGTTGAGGTCCATATTTCCATTCAAACCTCCTCTGGTAGATATTTCCCCTTTCCTCTTCCCATCAAAGTATATAATGTGCTTTTTTTTGGGTATGATTTAGAAGCTTGAATGGAGGCATGTATTAAGGAGATAAGGCCTTTCGAATATTATTATCACAAGGGGAGTTGTGGTTCGATGTGTTAGAGAGCAGTGTTATTTTAACGTCGAATTTCAATTTAATTTTAGTATTTTTGCTAAAATGCTATTTTCGTTTTAGTCGTACTTTAGTTATATGAATTATTTTAGGCTCCCTTCACACCAATGCATTTTTTAGTGCTTTTTGTAAAAACGCACTGCAGTCCATTTAACATGGTTTCCTATGGAACTTGTCCCATGTGCTTTTTTGACCTGCTGTGTATTTGGAAAGGGTCAGGGACTTTTTTAAAAGCAAAAAGCAATACCTTTGCTACAACAGAGTTCAATGGACAAGCCTCTGAAATGCATGACAGCGCGTTTTTGCCAAGTTTTGCATTTTTATTCTGCCCAGCAACAAAAAAAATTCCACTTTTCCAAATAAAAAAAAACAGAACAAAACGCAGTAAAAACGCATTAAAATTGCGTCAAAAGCAAACTGTGAAAGGCAATACAAAACGGACAAAAAGCAAACTGCATAGGTGTGAATGGAGCCTTAGTTTCAGTCGTATTTTAGTCAACTAAAATCATTTTAGTCAACTAAAATCTAATGGGTTTAGTTAAATTGTACTGCATTGTTTCTCTAGAACTTCCAAAATCATTATATACTCCAGGAGTAAAAATCGAACAACATGTTATTATTTATCGTATTAAGGTTTGAGCAAACTACATAGACACAGATTTAGCCATTATATAATATCTTTATAACTAAAACATCCCTCCCTTACATTTCTGTTCTGTTTTCGTTCATTGACGAAAATTTAATTAGTTTTTGTCAATTGACAAAAATCTGGTTTAATTTTCGTTTTGTCATTAGAAAAATGCCACTTACAAAAATTATGAGGAAAAGGTTTTTGTTGATGAAATAACACTGTTTAACCCTTTGAGGACCAAGGGACATATTTGTCCCATGTTTTTAATTGCGTGTATCATCTGATTAAGAATTTAAAACTCTTTTTTTTTTTTGTTTGAGTCACAATATTAGTTCTTATCAACAAACAACAAATGGATCTAGCTTTTTGCCAATTATTTCATGAAATGGCTTAGTTTGCAGCAACTGAAGTGTACGAACTTTAAAAACAAAAAAATTGATTCTTTTGGCATTCCAAAATTTTACGTTCCTCAAAGGGTTAACCACTTGCCTACCACCGGGCACTTATACCCCCTTCCTTACCAGGCCAATTTTCAGCTTTCAGCGCTGTCGCAATTTGAATGACAATTGCACGGTCATGCAAAGCTGTACCCATATGAAATTTGTGTAATTTTTTTCACACAAATAGTGTTTTCTTTTGGTGGTATTTACTCGTCGCTGGGTGTTTTATTTTTTGCGCTATAAACAAAAAAAAGCAAAAAATCGAAAAAAAAAAAAAAAGATTTTCTTTGTTTCTATTATAAAATTTTGCAAACCGGTAATTTTTCTCCTTCACTGATGTGCATTGATGAGGATGCACTGATAGGCAGCACTGATGATGCTGCACTGATATGCAGCTGCTGGGCACTGTTGGGTGGCACAGGTGGGTGGCACTGCTACGCACTGATGGGCACAGGAGGGTGGCACTGCTTGGCACTTTTGGGTGGCACTGCTGGGTACAGGTGGGTGGCACTGCCGGGCAGTGATCATCAGGACACTGATCATCAGTGCCCTGATGATCAGTGCCGATCTGTTTTCTGACAATTGCCGGTTATCAGCAGTACTTTCCTCAAGCTGTGACAGTTTGAGGAAAGTGCAGCCAGCAACCAGCAACTGCATTGGACACAGCTGATCATGTGGTAAAAGGCCGCTGTGATTGGCCTTTTACCACATCACGTGATCAGCTGTGTCCGTAGGACACAGAGATCACGGAGATCGCTGGGTGCGCACCGCTGGGGCGCACGGGAAGGCGCGTTCTGGGAGGACGTCATATGACTCCCTCCCAGAACTGGACAACCACGCTGTAGCTGTCATTCGGCTATAGCACAGTTGCCAGGTGGTTAAAGAGGAAGCAAAATGTTGTAGTTGCATATAGTGATATCATTCAGTATTGGGGGCTGCATGGGTCTCTTGAAAATATTTAAAGGGTTTATGACTATCTCTTTCATTATCTTAGTAGTACTGACCTCTCATTTAAGTGATTAAAAGAGAGAATTTGACCACAGAAGTAAATAAAGCAGAACTAATCCTTAAGTGTAAAAACTACAAGCAGGTAGCTCTACAGGTGCATCTCAATAAATTAGAATAACATCAAAAAGTTAATTTATTTCAGCAATTCAATTGAAAAAGTGAAACTCATATATTATATAGAGTCATTACACACAGAGTGATATATTTCAAGCAATTCTCTCTTTTAATTTTGATGATTATGGCTTAGAGTTAGTGAAAACCCAAAATTCAGTATCTCAAAAAGTTAGAATATTGTGAAAAAGTTCAATACTGTAGATTCATGTGTCACACTCTAATCAGCTAATTAACTCAAAACACCTGTAAAGGTTTCCTGAACCTTTTAATGGTCTATCAGTCTTTTTCAGTAAGTTACGCAATCATGGGGAAGACTGTCACTGACACCCTCCACAAGGAGGGTAAGTCACAAAAGGTCATTGCTAAAGAAGCTGGCTGTTCACAGAGTACTGTTTCCAAGCATATTAGTGGAAAGTTGAGTGAAAGTAAAAAGTGTGGTAGAAAAAGATGCACAAGCAACAGGGATAACTGCAGTCTTTGGAGGATTGTGAAGCAAAGGCCATTCACAAGGAGTGGACTACGACTACGGAGGAGGGGAGATTCACAAGGAGTGGACTACGGCTGGTGTCAGTGCTTCAAGAGCCACCACACACAGATGTATGCAGGACATGGGCTACAACTGTCGTATTCCTTGTGTCAAGCCACTCCTGAACCAGAGGCAACGTCAGAAGCGTCTTACCTGGACTAAGGAGAAAAAGGACTGGACTGTTGCTCAGTGGTCCAAAGTCCTCTTTTCGAATGAAAGTAAAATCAAGGTCCCAGAGGCTGTAGGAAGAGCGGAGAGGCACAGAATCCAAGTTGCATGAGGTCCAGAGTGAAGTTTCCAGAGTCAGTGATGATTTGGGGAGCCATGTCATCTGCTGGTATTGGTCCACTGTGTTTTATCAAGTCCAAAGTCAGTGCAGCCCTCTACAAGGAAATTCTAGAGCACTTTATGTTTCCCTCTGCTGACCAACTTTATGGAGATGCTGATTTCACTTTCCAGTGGGACTTGGCACCTGTCCACACTGCCGAAATTACCTATACCTGGTTTAATGATCATGGTATCACTGTGCTTGACTGGCCAACAAACTTGCCTGACCAAAACCCCATAGAGAATCTATGGGGTATTGTCAAGAGGAAGATGAAAGACACCGGACCCAAAAATGCAGACGAGCTGAAGACTGCTATAAAAGCAACCTGGGCTTCCATAACACCTCAGCAGTGCCACAGGCTGATCTCCTCCATGCCATGCCGCATTGATGCAGTAATTCATGCAAAAGGAGCCCCGATCAAGTACTGAGTACCATAATCATCAACATTTAAAGAAAGAAATGCTTGAAATATATCACTCTGTGTAATGAATCTATATAATATACTAGTTTCTCTTTTTGAATTGAATTACTGAAATAAATTAACTTTTTGATGGTTTTCTAATGTATTGAGATGCACCTGTATACACTATTTTGCCAAAAGTATTGGGCCGCCTGCCTTTACACACACATGAACTTTAATAGCATCCCAGTCTTAGTCCGTAGGGTTCCATGTTGAGTTGGCCCACCCTTTGCAGCTATAACAGCTTCAACTCTTCTGGGGAGGCTGTCCACAAGGTTTAGGAGTGTGTCTATGGGAATGTTTGACCATTCTTCTAGAAGCGCATTTGAGAGGTCATGCACTGATATCGGACAAGAAGGCCTGGCTCACAGTCTCCGCTTTAAATTATTCAAAGGTGTTCTATCGGGTTGAGGTCAGGACTCTGTGCAGGCCAGTCAAGTTCCTCCACCCCAAACTCGCTCATCCATGTCTTTATGCACCTTGCTTTGTGCATTGGTGTGCAGTCATGTTGGAAAAGGAAGGGTCCATCCCAAAACTGTTCCCACAAAGTTAGGAGCATGAAATTGTCCAAAATGTCTTGGTATGCTGACGCCTTATTAGTTCCCTTCACTAGAACTAAGAAGCCAAGCCCAACCCCTGAAAAACAACCCCACACCATAATCCCCCCTCCACCAAACTTTACACTTAGCACAATGCAATCAGGCAAGTACCGTTCTCCTGGCAACCACCAAACCCAGACATGTCCATCAGATTGTCAGACAGAGACAGAAAAGCATGATTCGTCACTCCAGAGAACACGTCCACTGCTCTAGAGTCCAGTGGCGGTGTACTTTACACCACTGAATCCAACACTTTGCATTGCACTTGGTGATGTAAATCTTGGATGCAGCTGTTCAGCCAAGGAAACACATTCCACAAAGTTTGGAGGTCTCTAGCTACTAACTCTGCACACAGTTGGTGACTTTTGTGCACTGTGCACTTCAGCATGCGCTGACCCTGGTCATTTTACGTGGTCTACCAATTCATGGCTGAATTGCTGTTCCCAGTTGCTTCCGCTTTGTTATAATACCACTAACAGTTGACCGTGGAATATTTAGTAGCAAGGAAATGTCACGGATGGACTTATTTCACAGGTGGCAGCCTATCATGGTACCACGCTTGAATGCACTGAGCTCCAGAGAGCGACCCATTCTTTCACAAATGTTTGTAGAAGCAGTCTGCATGCCTAGGTGCTTGATTTTATACACCCGTGACCATGGAGGTGATTGGAACACCTGAATCCTATGATTTGGTGGGGTGTCCCAATACTTTTGGCAATATAGTGTATTTGTGAAGAGACATGCTATGTCTCTTCTACAAGACACACTTACCTGCCTGCTCACAGTCTTCTACTGAATGTATGGGCTGTGCCAGAATGACTAATTCTCACAGGCATGTGTGGGACGACATCATCCCCCACCGGCTGACTGAAAACCTGACATTCAGAGGTAGCCTGGGAAGAAGATAACAGCGGCCAGCGAGGGATCTAACATCACATCACTGGAAAATGGAAGTGAGTATTATTATTTAGAGTTCAGTTCCTTTTCAAATGAGGGAATAGTGTTTTGTTTCTAGTAACAATTTACTTGGAATTGGTATGTTTTCGAATAAAGCATTATAAGGATCTGAGAATACCAACAATAACTAGAAAATTCCATTCTGCATTTATATACTGAGAAGAATTGTAAATGTTTATGTCAGCTAAACTCTACATATTTAAAAATGATAACAGCCATAAATATGTAACAAAAAAGAAGAATCATACCTGTATTAAAACTTTTCCAAGTGAAACAAATGGGGTACTCATTTCTGCCACAAAGAGGCAGCCTACAAAGAAATCTCCAATGTCTCTTCTTAAAAACTGTAAAATATAATAAGTAATTAGATTCATAGTGAATTAGGTTGACTTTTAACGATAATGGCTGACTGATAATTGCATCCAAATCCAACATTTTAGCAATGGAGGGAGGTGTATATCATCTGTAAGTAACTGTCACAACTTTCAAACAAGAGAAAGAAAGGAAAGGGGGAATAAGATACTTTATATACATTATAATAGAATCCTTCCAAACAAACTTAATAGACCTTTGACGGTACCACAATGAGTAATCTCATAATAAAAAATATCCAAAATTATATTAAAGCAATTCAAATTAAACATTAACCACTTCCCATCCGGCCCATGTACATAAACAGCTGGACGGGAGCAGTGCAGGAGCGGGTTGCTGTTCATAAACGGCGCCCGCATTTTCAGGTTGTGCGCGCTCCCTGGGCACGCGTGGCACCGCAATCTGGTGCCGGCTGTGTCTGGAAGTCCTGATCATGTGATCACTGATTGGCCAATCAGTGATCACATGAAGAGTAGTAAGCAAGATGTCACTTCTGACATTGCTTACTACATGTGAAATCTGTGAATGATCACAGAGATCACATGTTACAAGGCTATTCAGAACAGCCTTGTACCATGTGACAAGCTGTGACCAATGACAGCTCTCACAGTATTTCTCAATGGCTACAAGAATGAAGCCAGAGAGAAGGAGAAATGATTGCTACTACAGCCTTTATGGGTGTAAAAGCAATCAGTGTTTAAAAAAAAAATCTTCATCACCCCCCCCCCCCCCACAAGTAGTACAGTTGTCACAAACCATAAATAATAATATAAAAAAATAAAATAAAAATGTAAAAAAAAATTTTTTAAATGTTGGGAGTTATTATTACTGCCAGTGACACCAATGGGGGGAGGCATTATTATTGCGTCTTCTTACACCAATGTTGGAAGTTATTATTACTGCCACTGACACCAATGCTGGGGGTTATTATTGTATTCACTGACACCAATGGGAGGGGGGGGTGTTATTATTGTGTCCACTTACACCAATGTTGGAAGTTATTATTACTGACACCAATACTGGGGGTTATTATTGTATTCACTGTCACCAATGGGCGGAGGGCTTATTATTGTGTCCACTAATACCAATGTTGGGAGTTACTATTAATGCCACTGACACCAATGCTGGGGGTTATTATTACTACCACTGATACCAATGCTGGGGATATTATTGGGTCCACTGGCACCAATGTTGCAGGTTATTATTGTACTCACTGACACCGATAGGGGGGCATCGCTGCATCAACTGACATCAATGCTGGGGGTATTATTGGGTCCACTGGCACCAATGTTGAGGGTTATTATTGTACACACTGACATCAATAGGAGGGCATCATTGCATCAACTGACACCAATGCTAGGGGTTATTATTGCACTCACTAGGAGAGAGGAGGGGTTTTGCTGTCCTATATTGTTTTTGTTGCCCTGATCCAGAAGGGTAAGTAAGTGTTTTCACCCTAGGACAGGTGTGTTAATGGCATAATCACCAGGTGAAAAGCAAAGAAAAATTAATCTTGAAAAAAAAGAAAACTACTGCCGCCACCACATCTAAGCACTGGCAAGCTATAATATATTACATTTCTGTTTTGGGTGTAGATAACCTTTATGTGTCAGCTAAAAAAAATAAAATTGACTCCAAACCATTACAGTTTCCCTTTTTCAGTGCCACCTCCTAACTACCTGCCAATGTAAATCTTTTATGAGAGGTGTGGTGCTCAGTTGTAATGTTCAACCATTATCTGCATTGTCCTTGAAGAAAAGATATAACAAAACTGAAAATGCAAACATGGCAGGATACTCCAAATTTCAGAAGCCCTGTTCCTGCCCTACGCCACAGCTTGCATAAATACGGTCTAAACAGGATGGGATTTGGTTGCAGATATGTAACATACAGCAAAGACAGGGTCACTTAGGTCAACCCATTAAACACTGTACAATCATTTCAGCTTTCCTTGGCAAACTGGCCACTATAGCAATGTATTTACCTTAACAAGGCACTGAATTGTAACTAGATTGTCAGATCATGTGATCACAATATGACTTCAGTGACTTCTCAGGAAAAGTAATGGCCTTAAGATGACCATACAAAGTTAGACTGATCTGTCAGATTAAACCAGAACTTCACTCTCTAAATCACCATTGACTATTTTTTAATTTTATGCTGTTAGCATTAGTAAATAGATAGAAGAGTATATCATATTTTCTTGTTTTAAACTTTTTTTTTTTTTTACATTTCTTTAGTTACTTCCTAGTTTCCATGCCTAGGCAAATGATGCCAAACATACCAGGAGTCTTCAGGATGGGAGGAGGGGCTTTCTCAGCCTAGCACACCCTCCTGCCCCCATGCCTAGGGCCTGATGGATTCCAGGAAGTAAATGCTACCTGAATCATCGGACCTTACTCAAGATACCTACAGCCAAAAATGCTAGGGGTTCAAAGTGATTTCTCAGCAAAATAAAGCATGGAGACATGGGTGGATTGTCATGCTTAGATGCAGTGTAGTTCCACTTTAAAGTGTTACTAAACCCACAACAGTAAAATCAGTCTATATATGCAGTGAAGCATGCTTCTTATAATGTGGAACTTAAGGGGTTAATCCTCTGTATTGTGTAAAATGGGTATTTGATACTGTCTTCCCTGATCCTCCCCTTCTTCCAAGTTCCCCATTTCATCTCCTGATAAAACACAGCACATGCTCAGTACATGCTCAGTTTGGAGTGTACTGCTAGAGAGTTTTTTATTTTTCTTGGGCGAGTGCATGTGATCAGCACAGGGCCAATCAGCACTGTCCAGACAAAGGGTCAGGGGTTATGCAATCTCATAGGGCAGTGAGAGGAGAATGAAAAATACTTAAAGTGTTACTAAACCCACAACAGTAAAATCAGTCTGTACATGCAGTAAAGCATGCTTGTTATACTCACTGTGGAACCTAAGGGGTTAATCCTCTGCATTGTGTAAACATGCTGTGGGCTCCCTGTGGAAGCTGGAAAACACTGTAGTAGGCACCACTACTAAAGTGATTGCTGCTAGATTCCCAGTTCCCTGCCGAGCGGCTGACTTGCTTCTTACAGAACATAGAAGGTCCCCCTCTTTGCAGTGGCACCAATCAGAGAGCACTTTACATTTTCTCAATGAATGCAAAGTGTTCTCTGATTGGATGAAATGGACATTACCGCCCCGTCTCTCCTCCTCATCCAATCAGACCACCTTCCCCATCTCCACCTCCACTACTTCTGCATTGAGAAATTGCAGTGTTCTCTGAATGGCGCCTACACTGAACAAGAAACCTCCTGTGTTCACTGTACAGCAGGGCAGCTGCTCAGCACGAGACCAGGAAGTTAGTGGCAATCACTGTAGAAGCAGCGTCTACTTCAGTAACTTCCAACATACCCTAGGTTTACACCTAAGCATTTTCCGCAGCATTTTGCAGAAACGCACTACAGTCCATTTAACATGATTTCCTATGGGACACGTTCACATCTCCGCATTTTCACCCAATGCGTTTTTTGGAAAGGGTCAGGGACTTTTGTGAATGCAAAAATTTGTGTTTTTGGTTCTATATACTTCAATGGAAGCGCTGCAGAAAAGCATGTATTGTGTTTTTGCTACGTTTTGCATTTTAATCGGCCTAACAAGACCCCCCCCGTAAAATGCATTAAAACGCGGCAAAAACGCAAAAAGCACTGCAGAAATGGATCAAACACAAACTGCATAGCTGTGAACCTAGCCTTAAACAGGGATCCCACAGGTATGACATACACTGTACATAATTACATTGGTTCAAGCTGGACCAAAGTATCTACCTGAAAATTACCATATGTAAACTTCAGCTTTAAAATACATCTAAGCAGAAATTCCTACTACATACATAGTTGTTTGTAAATTTTGCTGATTTGACACATCAGATCAGAAACATACGTCTGTTTATGGCCAGAATAAGCTGAAAATATAAAGACGAATATAAAGAAGAAAAGATTTTACCAGTCCTATAGGAACAAGGATGGCCAAGATGGCTGTGTGATGAACCAGCATAAGGAAATCTTTCCGCAGTAAGCTGTTTATTGCAGCAGAAAAGTGATCTTTCCCATTTGATGTGCTTTTGTCTTGACATTTGTACCAGTGACGAAGATACATTGCATAGGTATCATATACCATGTAGGGGATTATAAACCAATTATAAGATGTAGCCAGCCAATGCCTAATGAGAAATGTGTAAAATTAGTATATCCATACTCCACCATCAACAGTCACAATAAAAGAAAGCTTTATACAAAATGCTTTATTATAGGAAGAAGATAGTTAAGGAATTCTTTGCACACTCCTGTTAAAGTGAACCTGTCATGGCACTCTAAAGCTGGCCATAGATGGGTTTTTTTTTCCATTCAGCCAGCAGGCTGAATGAAATAAAAAAAAAAAAAGATGAATGGATTCCTCCATCCACACAAGCAAGGCGGATGAAGAAATCTCCTCTGCAGTGGCATTGGGGATGATTTACTAAAGGCACATAGACTGTGAACTCTGCAAGTGCAGCTGCACTCACTTTCCCCAGAGCTTAGTGAATGCGGTGAAGCTCTGCTGATTTCCATCATCCAATCATACAAGCAAAAATGTATTTATTTATTTTTATTATAGGTACTTATATAGAGCTGTCAATTTACGCAGCGCTTTACATATATATTGTACATTCACATCAGTCCCTAACAGGGGCGGACTGACCATTTGGAAACTCGGGCACTGCCCGAGGTCAGTAGGGGGCCCCATGAGATGCCCCTGGTACCTTTTTCATAGACTTTTTTGAGTTTGGGCAAGGACACAGGGGCCCCATGATCCCCTATTGCCTAGGGGCCCCATGAGTTTTCAGTCCGCCCCTGGTCCCTAACCCTCAAAGGGCATACAATCTAAGGTCCCGAACTTACATTCCTACATACTAGGGCCAACTTAGACAGGATCCAATCAACTTACCAGCATGTCTTTGAAGTGTGGGAGGAAACTCTAGTACCCGGAGGAAACCCACGTAGGCACAGGGAGAACATGCAAACTCAAAGCAGGTGGTGCCGTGGTTGGGATTCGAACCAACTATCCTAGTACTGCCATGCAGAAGTGCTAACCATTTAGCCACTGTGCTGCCCATATAATGCAGGTTTTTTCCTTGCACCTGATTGGCTATTCTTTACAAAGTCAAGCTTCACCACATTCACTAAGCCTTGGGGAAAATGAGTGAAACTGCACTTACAAAGTGTACAATCTATTTGGCTTTAGTAACTCAATACCATTGCATTCTGGCACCAGGACTCTCTGCTGTCAGAAAACAATGACTAGCAGCTGCAGCTGCTGATCGACAAAAGTTATCCGACGTTCCTGTTTGACAGAAGTTGATCTAACATTCGACTTAAGTTAAACGGGATGCCAACACATGGACTGAAATTCAGCCTGTCCCTACTGAACTGGCTGAATTTCGATCCATCTTAGATTGTAAGCTCCAAGGAGCAGGGCCCTCCTAACCCTCTTGTATTGAACTGTATTGTTGCTGTATTGTCTCCCTTTAGATTGTAAAGTGCTGAGCAAACTGTTGGCACTATATAAATCCTGTATAATAATAATAATAACTTATTGCCAGCTTAATGTTTCTAAAAATACACAGAAAGCATAAATGCTACAAAGTATACTACCATTCTGTGTGCAGTCTCAATGTGTCTTTTTTTAATTCTTCAGAACTAGTGATCAAAAAAAATTTGGTGGCAGGGGGTACTTATATAAGATGACTGCAAAATGAGCAAACACTATAGACAAGAGGGAAAGCAAATAGAATTCTAGAGGGATCACCAGTAGGGGAAAGGAGGTGCTGATTCCTCTATATGGAGCTGTGTCCCTCTTCACCACCACCACCTATATGATTGCTTTCCAATCAGCATGTTGATGTTACTTTAAGTATATGTATGTATTTAAGTATGTTTTCCTTGATATTAGGCTGACAAAAAATATCTGCCTTTGCTTAGTCCCCAACATCCTAGTTGGGCATAACAGCAAGGCATCTGTGACATACTGGGGAAGATATAACATCAATGAGGACAAAGCCTATGTAGCCTGGAGAAATAAAAAAGGATTATTCCAGTTTCCTCCCACACGCCAAAGACATGCTGTTAGGTCCATTCGTTTCTGCCTAAATTGGCCTTAGTACACTGCTCAAAACAATTAAAGGAACACTGAAAACACACAGATCTCAAAGGGGAAAAATATCATGCTGGATATCTATACTGATATGGACTGGGTAATGTGTTAGGAATGTAAGGATGCTCCATCGTTTGATGGAAATGACAATTATCAACCTACAGAGGACTGAATTCAAAGACACCCCGAAAATCAAAGTGAAAAAATGATGCAGCAGGCTAGTCCATTTTGCTGAAGTTTCATTGCAGCAACTCAAAATGGTCCTCAGTAGTTTGTATGGCCCCCACGTGCTTGTATGCATGCCTGACAATGTCAGGGCATGCTTCTAATGAGATGACGGATGGTGTCCTGGGGTATTTCCCTCCAGATCTGGACCAGGGCATCACTGTGCTCTTGGACAGAGTGAGGTGCAACCTGGCGGTATCAGATGAACCGAAACATGATATCCCAGAGGTGTTCTTTTTAGATTTAGGTCAGGCAAGCATGGGGGCCATTCAATGGTATCAATTCTTTCATCCTCCAGGAACTGTCTGCATAGTCTCGCCACATGAGGCCGGACATTGTCATACACCAGGTGGAACCCAGGACCCACTACACCAGTGTAGGGTCTGACAATGGTTCCAAGGATTTCATCCCGATACCTAATGGTAGTCTGGGTGCCATTGTCTAGCCTGTAGAGGTCTGTGCGTCCCTCCATGGATATGCCTCCTCAGACCATCACTGACCCACCACCAAAACGGTCGTGCTGAACAATATTACAGGACCTTCTATGGCCATGTCCAGCTCTCCTAGAGTAACTCCCTATCTCCTGGAATCTCCTCCATGCTCTTGAGACTGTGCTGGGAGACACAGCAAATCTTCTGGCAATGGTACATATTGATGTGCCATCCTGGAAGAGTTGGACTGCCTGTGCAACCTCTGTAGGGTCCAGGTATCGCCTCATGCTACCTGTAGTGACACTGACCCTAGCCAAATGCAAAACTAGTGAAAAACAGTCAAAAAGATGAGTAGGGAAAAAAATGTCAGTGACCTCCACCTGTAAAACCATTCCTGTTTTGGGGGTCGTCTCATTGTTGCCCATCTAGTGCACCTGTTCTTAATTTCATTAACACCAAAGCAGCTGAAACTGATTAGTAACCCCCTCTGCTAATTAACTGACCAGATCAATATCTCAGGAGTTTAAATGACTTGATGCTATACTCTGATTAAAAAGAGTAAAAGAATTTTTGTGAGTAGTGTATGTGTATATATGCATGTGAATCATGGACCTTGGATTGGAAGCTCCTTGAGGGCAAGGAATGATGTGATTTCCAATATACATAAAAATCTCTGCATAAATTGTCAGCACTATATAAACCTGTAATAAACAAATAAATAACTGTGCCTTTAAATACTGGCACCAGGCACCAGAGGCATTATGGTCTCCACCCTTATCAGCCTCTTTATATATATACAAATCCCTTGTGATGTCACTACTTTGCTGTCATTTACTCTTGTGTATACTGAAAGTATAATTAACGTGCAAACAACATCTGAAAATTAATTTTAGAATCACCATTTTGACGTTTGACATAACATATATGACAGTAATTACATACCTGTTAAAATGATTCGTAAGCAAGATTAAGCTGATGAAACTTTGTCAATACATTAAGAATCATTTCAGTGGAATGTAATCATGAATTGCATATCATTTTTGCTGACCTCATTTCTGGAATGAATACCCCCATCAAGACATTAAGTGGGACCAACAAAACAACAACAACATGTAACACAAGAATGTATGATGCTGCCTCATCTTCTTATCTATTTGTCATCCGCTAGCCTGTTCATTTCATTAGAATTCAGGCTGTGTATCACGATTTGATGTTACTCACCTGGTGCTACAAAGAATCATGGCGCTACACATCCGAGTTTTCATGTGAAACAAAAGAATGTTAGGCTAAGTGCACATATCTGCCCTCTCTTATCCTGCCTTTGTTATAATTTGGGGCAATGTTGGTAAAGAAATAGAGTGGAGACATAACAAAAGGCAGGATGCACAGAGAATATGACCCCATGTCTGGATAGCTAAGAGGGATCAAAGGAAAAACCTAACAATGTAGAAGTAGATAGGATGGAGGAAGCTCATCTGCACTATTAACAAATACAAAACCTAGAAAATAGAAATACGCAGAAAAATGACAAAAAAAAGGGACATAGAAGGAAACAAAGACAACTAATGCAGGCCATAGACGGTTCGAAAATCGGCCGATTTTTCCAACGATAAATGAAAAATCGGTCATTCGTTCGGCCGACGTTACCACTGAGTAAAAAAATCGGCTGACTAAATCATAAAGTTCACCCCATAACTTCTGTCCCTTGCAGGTCGCCGCTCATGCGCCAATTTTTTATCGTTAAAACAATCGGCCGATTTTGCCATCATTGCTGGGAAAATCGTCCGATCGTCCAAATCAGCCGCAAATTTTCAAACATGACCGAAAATCTCAAAGTGCAAAAAACCTGAAAAACAGCCGACCAATTAACCCACTAACAGTGCGAAAATCGCCCGATTTTTTTTTCAGACGATTTTCTAACCGTCTATGGCCGGCATAAGGATGGATATGACTTGAGAGGATTAGTACTCCTTAAGATAATTGAGATCATCTCTGAACAGCCAAATACTCAGCAGATGTGTAAAGTGAACATTACTGGATTCTTCAGCCTAGTACACACTATAAGAAAATCAGACGGCTGACCATCCGATTTTCCATGAAAGTGCATACACAGATTCAGAATACTTTATTAATCCCAAAGGGAAATTATTAAGATACAGTTACATTCATCAAAGACAGCACAAGATCACAATAACGAACCAAAACAAGACACAATGACAGAATAAAATACCAATAACACCAATTAGTACCAAATAAAACAAAATTAAAACTATACTCTAACAAACCATCCATCCAATTAAATTACTATATAGAATAAATAACACAGATTGAAAAATAACAGAAAATCAAACTACCAAAATGTAAATAGTCCACCACTTTCTCTAGCATTACCCAAAATTATAACTAACCTAATACCAACATACTATACAAACTATATAAAAATCCAGATTATAAACCAGATTCAATCCTCATATCCAGCACATACAGAGAAGGAATATATAACTTGATGGCCAGAGGTAAAAATTATTTCATGATGTAGTCAGAATGGTACTGACTCAGCTGACAAAGGCAAATATATGCAAATGTAGCTATGTACTAGCGTAGTAGAAAAGGAAGTGTAGGGCCGTGCTTTGCTTCTGATCATGCACTGTTTTTTTTTTTTTTTTCTATTCGATTATTTCCATACAATTACTGTACACATTGCATGAAAATCATGCTTTCATCCTTAGTTTCTGTCATCTGCAAAGTCGGAACGGTTGTCAAAAGCACTATACTAATGATCAGATAATCGGCCGATCGTTCCTCGTACAGAAATTTATTTGCGATATTTTTATCATGTGTACGGGCCATAAGGAAGTCACATTAACAAAAAAAACCTGTCAAGAAAGGAAAAAAATGGCCTTGTTAGCTTCCTTCAAAAATGCTTTTTCCCTGGCTGTCATTGCCTTCATACTTTGTCACACTGGACCTGGAACATACAGGTGAAACTCGAAAAATTAGAATATCGTGCAAAAGTTCATTTATTTCAGTAATGCAACTTAAAAGGTGAAACTAATATATGAGATAGACTCATTACATGCAAAGCAAGATAGTTCAAGCCGTGATTTGTCATAATTGTGATGATTATGGCTTACAGCTCATGAAACCCCAAATCCACAATCTCAGAAAATTAGAATATTACATGCAATCAATAAAACAAGGATTGTACATAGAACAATATTGGACCACTGAAAAGTATAAGTATGCATATGTACTCAGTACTTGATTTGGGCTCCTTTTGCAGCAAGTACTGCCTCAATGCGGCGTGGCATGGAAGCTATCAGCCTGTGGCACTACTGAGGTGTTATGGAAGACCAGGATGCTTCAATGGAGGCCTTCAGCTCTTCTGCATTGTTCGGTCTCATGTCTCATCTTTCTCTTGGCAATGCCCCATAGATTCTCTATGGGGTTCAGGTCAGGCGAGTTTGCTGTCCAATCAAGCACAGTAATCCCACGGTCATTGAACCAGGTTTTGGTGCTTTTGGCAGGTGCCAAGTCCTGGTGGAAAATGAAGTCAGCATCCCCATAAAGCTCGTCTGTGGGAGGAAGCATGAAGTGCTCCAAAATCTCCTGGTAGATGACTGCGTTGACCCTGGACTTAATGAAGCACAGTGGACCAACACTAGCAGATGACATGTCTCCCCAAATCAACACAGACTGTGGAAACTTCACACTGGACTTCAAGTATCTTGCAGAGTGTGCCTCTCCATTCTTCCTCCATACTCTGGGTCCTTGGTTTCCAAATGAGATGCAAAAGTTGCTCTCATCAGAAAAGAGGACTTTGGACCACTGAGCAACAAACCAGGTCTGTTTTTCTTTAGCCCAGGTAAGACGCTTCTGACGTTTGTTGTTCAGAAGCAGCTTGACAAGAGGAATACGACATTTGAAGCCCATGTCCAGGATCCGTCTGTGTGTGGTGGCTCTTGATGCACTGACTCCAGCCTCAGTCCACTCCTTGTGAAAGTCCCCAACACTTTTGAATGGCTTTTTCCTGACAATCCTCTCCAAGCTGCGGTCATCCCTGCTGCTTGTGCACCTTTTTGTTCCACACTTTTCCCTTCCACAACTTTCTATTAATGTGCTTTGATGCAGCACTTTGGGAACATCCAACTTTTGCAATTACCTTTTGAGGCTTTCCCTCCTTATGGAGGGTGTCAGTGATGGTTTTCTGCACAACTGTCAGGTCAGCAGTCTTTCCCATGATTGTGATTCCTACTGAACCAGACTGAGAGACTATTTAAAGGCTCAGGAACCCTTTGCAGGTGTTATGGCTTAATTAGCTGATTAGAGTGGGACACTTTGAGCCTAGAATATTGCACCTTTTCACAATATTCTGATTTTCTGATATTGTGGATTTGGGGTTTTCATGAGCTGTAAGCCATAATCATCACACTTATGACAAACCACGGCTTGAACTATCTTGCTTTGCATGTAATGAGTCTATCTCATTGTCAGGAATGGACTGGCCAACAATGGTGGGACTCACCTGCCTTTTTATCTGCAGTACCAGAGCTGGCCAGCGGGTGCTCCCAGCAATCAGAGACTCAACCTTTCAGCCAGCTAACACCTGGAACTGATTATACTGGTGTATTTAAGGGATGGCCAGACCTGCAGACTCTGCCTTGGTGTTGTGTTTGTCCTGGGCCCTGTATCTGTCCTGCATCCTGTTTCTGTTCCTTTGCTGACCCTGCCTGATCTGAACCACTGCTGACTTCTCCTGCTCTGATCCCGGCTCGCTCCTGACCATCCCTCTGCCTGACCCTCTGTACCACGCTGCTTGCTACCTGTTCTGATCCCTGGCTTGTGACCCTGACCATCCCTCTGCCTGACCCTCTGTACTACGCTGCTTGCTACCTGCTGAACCTGGCCTGTGACCCCGACCAATCTCCGCTTGCTCCCCCTGTACCTACCTGCCCTATTGATATTGACCCGGCCTGCCTGACGACGCTTGCTTGTATGTACTGTTATCTGTGGGTGGTTGGTTTGGTTTGCTTGCACTGTATTATGTTTTAGTATTGCACTGCGTTTATGTTTGTATTGTTAGGGTTAATAAATATTGTTTATCACATATCTGAAGTCTGCGTTTCCCTGCGTCAGTCACACACCTCTGGTCATACCCGGGAGCCCTGACACTCATATATTAGTTTACCCTTTTAAGTTACATTACTGAAATAAATGAACTTTTGCATGATATTCTAATTTTTCGGTTTCACCTGTATATGGTACGGAGAGCAGTTCTGACTGCAATTGTTGAACACTTAACCTAGATTAGTAACTTTTAAAGCACTGTAGCCAAAGGATCCACATCCAGGAAACTATCATTTTTAGAATGTCTAAATTACATATTTATAAAAAGTGAATCTGACATTCATTAAACATTCGATGCAGGTGAATCTTTAAGGTGTATGTCTTTTAAATGATAGTTGCAAATTCACCACCAGTGCATAATTGGTGAAAGTCACATTCAGTATTTTAAAAATACGCCTCTAAGTGTCCCATGTATTTTTTTGGTTCAACTGATTTGTTTATTGCTATTCTGAGGGCTTGAAAGTACATATACATTTTACATTACCTCTTATTCTGTGTTATGTTTTTGGCCTTTTGCACACTGCTTCCTGAAAATGCTCAGTTTTCAGGCATACAGTTTTTTTTTTTACTGATCTAAATGCAGCCCTTTGTTTTCAATGTGCCTGTAAAGATGCTCTGTGTATTGATCAGTAAAACAATAATACAGAAATCTGAGTTGCCGGTCAGTTTTTTTGCGTTTACAGTGCATCCAGAAAGTATTCACAGCGCTTAACTTTTGGCACATTTTGTTATTTTACAGCCTTATTCCAAAATGGATTAAATTCATTTTTCCCCTCAACATTCTACAAACGATAACCACATAATGTCAATGTGAAAGAAGTTTGTTTTGAAATCTTTGCAATTTGTTAAAAATGAAAAAAATACCACATGTACACAAGTATTCACAGCCTTTGCCATGACACTCAAAATTGAGCTCTGGTGCATCCTGTTCCCACTGATCATCCTTGAGATGTTTCCACAACTTGATTGGAGTCCACCTGTGGGAAATTCAGTTGATTGGACATGATTAGGAAAGGCATACACCTGTCTATATAAGGTCCAACAGTTAACAATGCATGTCAGAGCACAAACCAAGCCATGAACTCCAAGGAATTGTCTGTAGACCTCCGAGACAGAATTGTACCAAGGCACAGATCTGGGGAAGGGTACAGAAAAATTTCTACAGCATTGAAGGTCCCAATGAGCACAGTGACCTCCATCATCCGTAAATGGAAGAAGTTTGGAACCACCAGGAATCCTCCTAGAGCGGGCCGCCCGGCCAAAATGAGCGATCGAGGGAGAAGGGCCTTAGCCAGGGAGGTAACCAAGCACCTGATAGTCACTCTAAAAGAGTGAAGTACTGCAAAGAAGAATGGGAGAAATTGCCCAAAAATAGGTGTGCCAAGCTTGTAGCATCATACTGAAAACAACTTGAGGCTGTAATTGGTGCTAAAGTTGCTTCAACAAAGTATTGACCAAAGGCTGTGAATACTTATGTACATGTGTTTTTTTTTTTCGTTTTTTATTTTTAATAAATTGCAAAGATTTCGAAATTAACTTTTCACGTTGTCATTATGGGGTGTTGTTTGTAGAATGTTGAGGGAAAAAATTAATTCAATCCATTTTGGAATAAGGCTGTAACATAACAAAATGTAGCAAAAGTTAAGCGCTGTGAATACTTTCTGGAAGCACTGTATGTGCAAAAATGCCATGCTTCCTGCTTATGTGTGCATACTCACAAATATGCGTAAATACTCACAAGTGATATACAGCCCATCCTAGCATTTTTTCCTGCCAGGAATGTCTGATGCTCATACATCAGTACAGTGTGCAAGAGACCTTTAACTCCTTGGCGCCGACTATAGGCAAATATGAGGCCTTTCAGTGGCTAGGCCTTGATGCCAAGAGACTACATATTTGAGTACCCAAAGTAAATAAACATGTGCCTAGAGTGCGTGCCTTGCATGCTCCTGGCACATTTACCAGCGCCTCATGGATAGGTCCTGATTGCTGCTTGCAGCTTTCCAATCATGTAACCGCTGTGACAGCCAGTCATGGTGGTCACATGATCCTGAAGCCTGCCTTAAAGGGCGGGGAGGCGCCAGAATCAAGGGGTTAATATAGGAATATTAAATGGAGTGTGTGACATTTGTTTATGGTGTAGCATTTGGGAAAACTTTTCCTTTTGTTTAGCCCTCACAGTACAGAAAATGCAAAATGTCCAGCGTTGAGACTCACAGTTCCAGCTGGAGACCACTGATCACAGCAAGCCACTCACTTGGTACCTTGTCCATTGAGAAAATGTTTTGCAGTCTTTTCGCAGAATGTTCTGTGATTGGAGGAGATATGGATGAATGTTACAATCTTGTCTTTTCCAATCACAAAATGCCTTGCATTCTGTGAAAAGAATGCAAGACATTTTCTCAGCGGATGAGGAGCTGAGAAAGCAGGAAGTAAACAAGCTTTAAAAAATGTCCCCACTAACCACTGTGGTTGGAGGCACCGGGGAGCAATTCATCCTCAAAGTTAAAAAAAAAAACACCATGGCTTTCTCCCAGTAGTTTGTTTTGCTTCTATTACCCCACAATCTTCCAGCCTGTTATCTATGGTAGATGAAAAGTAGGTGCACAGTAAAAGGATGGAGCGGAGAAGCTGAGCTTCCAAGAGAACAACTTGAATTACTTCAGTCCTTCTGCTGTGAGGATGAATTGCTCCTCAGCACATACAATTACATAGGGTTGTGTTTTGCAACCTTTTTTTTAGTCATGGCACCTTTAGAATTGTGCAAAAACTCATGGTACACCAGTCTGAGGGCTTCACACATGGACTCTTTTGCACACTACCACAAATTGTGTTTTTTATTCGGCACTTGCTGTCATGATGGTGCCATACGCCAAAATTCCCTCCCCCCAAATCTCCTCCTAACACAAATTCTGTTCCTCCTCCCCCCTCCTAGCACAAAATCTCTCATCCCACTGCATTCCTCATCACTACAGGAGTAATGACAGCAGCAGCGAGGAGGAGAGAGCCAGGAGGAGGTGTGGTCTGTGTTCTCCCTCCTGTCTGTATACCGGAGTTAACATAGATCTTAGGGACACCTTTGAGCAAAAGTATGTCATGAAAGGATACACACTCAGTTACATGGACTGTAATGAATAAATAAGCCAAAAAATATTGCTTAAATTTCACCTTCTACTTTTCCTTTACACTGTATTTTCAAAAAAATATAGCAGAATTGTAGAGGCTGAAGATTCAGTATGCTCTAATACATGTGGTAGTTAAATAATACATTTTATTTATCATTTAAGTCATCAGATCTACAATGGGGTAAATAATGCTATAATCCCCTGCAGATTTTGTAAGTTTGCCCACTTACAAAGAAATGAAGGGTCTACAATTTTTATCATAGGAGTATTTTAAATGATAGAGACAGAATATCAACCAAAAATCCAAAAAAACACATGAAAAAATTTTATACATTGAGTTGCAGTTCAGTGAGTAAAATAAGTATTTGATCCCCTACCAACCAACAATAATTCTGGCTCCCATAGACTGGCTATGTGCTCATGTGGCACACAGATTAGTCCTGTCAATGTAAGAAGGTGCTCCTAAAGACAACTTGTTATGTGTATAAAAGACACCTGTCCACAGAATGCCTTTTTTGGGCACCACCATGGGCAAGACCAAAGAGCTGTCAAAGGATGTCAGAAACAAGAATGTAGACCTGCACAAGGCTGGAATGGGCTACAAGACCATCAGCAAGAAGCTTGGTAAGAAGGAGACAACTGTTGGAGAGATTGTTCGCAAATTGAAGAAATACAAAATAACCATCAATTGCCCTCTGTCTGGAGCTCCATGCAAGATTTCGCCTCATGGAGTAAGGATGATCATGACAAAAGTAAGGGATTAGCTCAGAACTACACTACCCAGAATGATCTCAAGGCAGTTGGGACCACAGTCACCAAACAAACCACTGGTAACAAAATACGCCGCCATGGACTTAAATCCTTCAGCACCCACAAGGTCCGCCTCCTCAAGAAGGCACATGAACAGGCCCATCTGAAGTTTGCCAATTAACATCTAAATGATTCAGAGAAGGATTGAGAGAAATTTCTGTGGTCAGATGAGACCAAAATTTAGCTCTTTGGCATTAACTCGACTTGCCCTGTTTGGAGGAAGAAAAATGCTGACTATGACCCTAAGAGCACCATCCCTACAGTCAAGCACGGAGGTGGAAGCACGGAGCAGGTGTTTCTCCTCTTAAAGTACAGGCCGACTTTGCAGCATTGAGAGGCCAATGGACAGGACCATGTATCGTAAAATCTTGGAAGAGAACCTTCTTCAGTCAGCCAGAACACTGAAGATGGGTCGTGGATGGGTCTTCCAGCATGACAATGACCCAAAACAAACCGCCAAGGCAGCAAAGGAGTGGCTCAAGAAGAAGCACATTAAGGTTATGGAGTGCCTAGCCAGTCTCCAGACCTTAATCCTATAGAAAATTTATGGAGGGAGCTGAAATGTCGAGTTGCCAAGCGACAGCCAAGAAACCTGAAGGATTTAGAGAAGATCTGTAAAGAAGAGTGGACCAAAATCCTTCCTGAAATGTGTGCAAACCTGGTAACCAACTACAAGAACCATCTTACCTCTGTGCTTGCCAACAAGAATTTCTCCACCAAGTACTAAGTCATGTTTTGCTTGGGGATCAAATACTTCTTTTACTCACTGAACTGCAACTCAATTTATAACATTTGTATCGTATGTTTTTTCTGGATTTTGGTTTATATTCTGTCTCTACCATTTAAAATACACCTGTGATAAAAGTTGTAGACCCTTCATTTCTTTGAAAGTGGACAAACTTACGAAATCTTCAGGGGATCGAATCATTTTTTTCCCCACTGTAACAAGAAAAAGGGACAAATGAGGAGGAAAGACAGACAGGAACAGTTGAGAGATTACAGCACTATATAGTGAATGTCAATGATTGTTTAAAGCTCAGATACAACAACCATTTTAACATATATAAATGTGGGTACATTTACAATTTTTACCTTTTGTAGCAATACTTTAGGTACACTTGAATATGTATGTGGCTGTCTAGAGATATTGCTTTTAATCCTCATGACAGTTCCATTCGGTTTAATCACACTGTATCATGTATCCTATGTTTTGTTTTGGATGGATTGGAATAGGGTGCAATTCCCATAGGTGACATCTACCCCCACGCTTGGCAAAGTCATGACAAACAGTGGATTTTGGAGGCCAGGCTCCATCAATCAGCAGTAAATGTGTGTTTTTCCTAAAGACTAATTTCATTAACTCAAGTAACAATTAATATCACTATTGTTGACTCAATTACCTGTCAAATTTCACATCTTTGCAGGATGTAATAACAATGACTCCAGAAACAGCAGCAAGAACCCCTTGAACAGAGGAAACTATTCTGAAATGTAAAGAAAGGACAAAAGTTAGTGAAATAAAGGAGTACATTTGCACTTTAATTCGGCTATGGTACCCAACACGATAGTCTCATTGTGCTATCCAATCGATTCCAGTTGAATTGAAAAACCTCTGTACATGTTTTTTTGGCTGACCACTCCCAACACTTCTCTTGTAAGGCAATGGTGTCAGAGCCTACATAATAGATATTGTAACCATGCATGCTGGAGTGATTTAAACAAGTGTTTTTATGTCACAGTGGTTCCATCAACATATCTATGAAAACCTTAAGTGGAAGTCTGCTAAACTATGTGTTTTTTGGGACTGTTGTTGCAATCAGGACCTTGAGGAAACCCATAAAATGTTTAAATTTGCATAGTAAGTCAGGAAATATGATTTCCTGATTTTAAGTCGCTCAGTAGTAGAAAAGTATTTTTGTTTGTTTCTCACACAAGCTGATTAATGGCAACAGAAGAGGTTTCCCAACCAGAGTCTGATAATCACATAAGCCCTACTCCATAAAAGCTATTGTTTTCCATCCACTGTACTGATAATGGCCCACAAACCTGAATCAACTGTGTGCAGTTTCAATAAGCACTTCAAGGGGCCCTAATCACATCAGTTCTGACCAAACACATAGGATAGAAGTCATACATGTGACATGGGAAATGTAGTTTTGTGTGGCGCACATCACTGCATGTCTATGTAAATATTTTTAACTGAATTAATCATTTTTTATTGTGGATTTCACACTATTGGAGCATGGTGCTCTTTCTTTTTTCCTTTTTTATGCAAATTGTTGCTGAGTACACTTGGGCTGAAGGAGAGGTGGAATCTTACCCTGTTGCAACTGTGGAGCAGTGTATACATCGAGTTCTGGTTTGACTTCTCATATTTTGGGGGTCACACTTGCTTTGGTAAACCTTTAGGTGGTGGAAGTGGAGTGGCACTTGATGAATCACACATGAACATGGATACATAATACATTGATAATCACAGTCACAGCATTACTTTTATGCGTATGGACTTTGCACTGTTTAACATCACTTTGGAATGTCACTAATTATGTAGGGTTGATTTATGTAAAAAGGTAATACACTATCATAAGTTTATATTTTTTGAGGTTCACGAAGAATTTAAAGAATTTGGAATCGCTACACTGGATTATTAAAGAGTGATACGATTTGATTTGGAGGTTGGAAAGACACTATATACCATTTTGGACATTTATTTTGTGGGAAATTTATTTATTTTTGGGATATTTATTTAATTTTAGTTATCTATGTATTAGTTTATGTTGAGATTGGGATAGATTTATTTTTGTCACAAAGAAGTTTAGTTACTATTACGTTTACTTTCAAGGGTGAAAGTTTTTACTTTTCTTTTAGGGTGTAGTACTTATTGTCATAGTTGGGAGTGTGCAGACATATTGTTCATTAATTATGTATGGTTGGTTTGTCTGAAACTTCACTGACTATGAATATCAATTTATCACTGACTATGAATATAGTGAATATCAATATAATATATCCTGTATTTTGTGCAAGCAGCTTTCTTTTTATATATTTTTATTATCACTTTGATTACATAGCACAGTCACATTTTTGATTTTCAAACTGAAATACACTATATTGTCAAAAGTATTGGGATGCTCTCTTTACATGCACATTAACTTTAATGGCATCCCAGTCTTAGTCCGAAGGGTTCAATAATGAGTTGGCCAACACTTTGCAGCTGTAACAGCTTCAACTCTTCTGGGAAGGCTGTCCACGGGGTTTAGGAGTGTGTCTATGGGAATGTTTGACCATTCTTCCAGAAGCGCATTTATGAGGCCAGACACTGATGTCGGACGAGAAGACCTGGCTCGCAGTCTCTGCTGTAACTCATCCCAGAGGTGTTTTATCAGGTTGAGTTCAAGACTCTGTGCAGACCACTCAAATTCTTCCACCCCACTGCTCGCTCATCCAAGTCTTTATGGACCTTACAAGTGCAAGGTCATGTTGGAACAGGAAGGGGCCATCCCCGAACTGTTCCCACAAAGTTGGGAGCATGAAATTGTACAAAATGTCTTGGTATGCTGATGCATTAAGAGTTCCCCTCACTGCAACTAAGGGGTAAAGTTCAACCTCTGAAAAACAACCCCACGCCATAATCCATATCCACCATAATCCAGAGAACACGTCTCCACTGCTCTAGAGTCCATTGGTGGCATGCTTGAAATCACTGCATCCAACGCTTGGCATTGCACTTCGTGGTTTGTAAGGCTTGGATGCAGCTGCACGCCCATAGAAACCCATTCCATGAAGCTTCAGATTGTGCTAATCTGAAGGCCACATGAAGTTTGGAGGTCTTTAACTATTGACTCTGCAGACAATTGGTGACTTCTGCGCACTGTGCGCTGCAGCATTTGCTGACCTCACTCTGTCACTTTACGTGGCCTACCAATTCGTGGCTGAGTTGCCGTTGTTCCCAGTTGCTTCCACTTTGTTATAATCCCACTAACAGTTGACCGTGGAATATTTAGTAGCAAGGGAATTTCACAGATGGACTTATTGCACAGATGGCAACCTATCACGGTACCACGCTTGAATGCACTGAGCTTCTGAGAGCGACCTATTCTTTCATATGTGGTTTGTATATATATATATATATATATACACATACACACAAATATACATACATACATACATGTATATACATACATAGATATACACACATACAAACATACATATACATAAATATATATGTATTTATATTTGCACACACACACAAATAGATTTATAAACTGCTCTAGAGTTTTGGGAGTGTTGTGAAAGGCAGGGGGGCTTTCCCACTGTCTTGGAGTCTCTTAAGAAAGAAGAAAGTCCAAAAACGTCCTCCTCCCTCCTCAAAACTCCAGCGATTCTCCTTTCTCTCCCCGATTCTCCACATCTGGGCTGGAGAATCTGGGAGGAAGAATTTTCACACAGATCACCAGTGAAGGGCTGACATCGCTACTTCATAAACTAGCTGTTTCTGTGTCTGTCAATTGCAGATCATCTGTGTGCAGAGAAGATCAACAGAGGACATGTTCTTTGCTGATTTTCTCTATTTCATAAACCACTAATGTACTGAAATCAGCAGCGATCCTCGGGATTGCTGCTAATCTCAGTTTCATAAACGGACACCTCAGTGACAAAGTGAAAACAGAATTTTAGAAATGTCTGTGAGTTTATTAAGAAGAAAATCTAAAATATCACATGTGCTCAAAGGATAAGTTGACCTTTAAAAAAATGTACATCTTCTTTCAGGTAAAAAAAAATGTGCATTTATTATTTTTTTTATTAGGAGCCTGTAAAGTGATCTACTGATTATGGGTGCAATGCAGGGCTCCTGCTGACTGTCAGTGTAAACACATTGTATGGGTAGGTGGTTACACAATGACAGGAACCATCAATTAACTACCTTGAGCACTCACCCGTACTCTGGAAGTTCACTGAAAACTGCAAGCCTTCAGCCTTTAGTTTTCCCATTCACAGAACTCTGTGAAAGAATGACGTGGCTGGGTGGATGGAGCCCCACATGGCCTTGTTTTTTTCAAAAATTTGTGACAGCGAATGCAAGAAGATTCATAGTTTGCTGTCAGTTGAGACGGTGGATCAGGGAGAGGCTGCAGCAGTGGGAACATGCTACATGTTCTACCCTTACCACGGCTACAGCACTGCTTGAGTATCTACAGTACATCTTACTTGTCAGCCTACTGATAAATCTTACCACCACAATGAATATAAATGAGTAATGTGAGATGGTCTGCACCCAAGGCAGTCATTCAGAAAGTCATTTTCCTATACTAAAGCGTTGCAGTGATATTTGTTCAAGAAGAAATTGACCTTAAAATGACTGACCCTATTTGTATTTGTTATCGAGGCATAACAGTAACCTATCACGTGAAAAAAAAAGAGATAAAATTCAGGTGCTCTGAATCCATTGTTTTCCTTGAAACACATGTAACTACATTTCACACAGAATAATCCCAAGGGCCTTATGCTATTCCGCCTAGGGGTTTTCACAAGCCAGGGAGTTCTGTAAGTAATCTCTTTATATCACTTAGGAAATAAAGTCTAGTATTCTTTTTATAAAACTATCACATAGTTAGGACAAACCCTAACAATGATTGTAAGGAGTGATTTGCATAATTAATGTAACTGAGGATTTGTCTCTAGGTACATTTTCTGCACAAGTAAAATACCTATATCATAAAGTGACATTTACTCTCAGCAACCTTTAAATATTTTTCATAATTAAAAAAAATTGACAACTTGCTTTAGCAAGGAACTTTTTGGAGAAACACAAAGGAATGCAGTAAATGAAACAGTTATCTAGGCTACAAATTAACCTCAATACCTAAGCTGAAAGTATTAATTAGTCATCTGATTCTTTAAACAGATCCATGGTCAAGCAAATCCTGCCTGAAGTAGCATCAATTGGTGCTCATAAGCTAACAATAAGGCCCCTTTCCACACGGGGTGGACTCTGTTTCGGTCAGCAAGGGATCTGTCCGCTGATCCACTGCTGATCAGAGCAGGATGGGCAAATGACAGGTCTTTTCAATTGTTTGCTCAATATATCTAGAGAGGACATGGACAGAGCCTGCTTTGATCTATGGGCTGTCGGGTTTAAATGGACTTCACTGTCCGTTTATACCCGACTGCTCCCCTATCTGATCTGCCTAGACAGACAGAGGAGGCCAGATCCCTTCTATTTTTTTTTAGCAGACTGGATTGGATTGTAGGTAGGTGGGTATAACACTAACCAGTCCATAGGGGTGATTGGATCATCCAATCAGGTCTGCCTGAAAAACTGAACCCCATTGACCCTTTGTGTGAATGGGGCCTAAAATCTGCCATTTGCAGACTGGTATGTGCTCTTGAAAGCATTTTATGACACTATAAGGAAAAGCTGACGTTGCTTTCCAGTAAGATTACATTGCATAGAGAGAATATAGAAGTGAATTACGTCCAAAAGAAAGGGTACCTGTTTGTTTATAAATGATCATGCATGCCTACTGTATATAGTCATGATACAACTATTTTTGTAGTCTCCAGCACAATTCTAAAGCTCAGTTTGAGGTACCCAATTTTACATTTACTCAGGTCCAAATCTTTGAAATACTGTTGCCAAAATCAGACCTTAATTGAGTATACCAGACCAGCCTTAAAGCTGAAGTCTGGGCCTTAAACCACACCCTTTGCCCCTCACCTCTTCTCTAACCAATCACAGTGTTACAGGTGCTGAGTCCTCTGATGTAGACACTTCCTACTGGTTGTCCAGTGGCGGAGCCCTATTTCGCCCAGATAACTGGAAAGCATGATGACGTCATAAAGAGGCCGCTTGTCAGCACAGGCATAGGCTGCAGTGCTGAATCACCAGTTGTCACTTCTAAAAGCTTAGTCAGTAATGGACACAAACAGCAGAGATACAGTGGGGATCGAAAGTTTGGGCACCCCAGCTAAAAATTTGTATTAATGTGCATAAAGAAGCCAAGGAAAGATGGAAAAATCTCCAAAAGGCATCAAATTACAGATTAGACATTCTTATAATATGTCAACAAAAGTTAGATTTTATTTCCATCATTTACACTTTCAAAATAAAACAAAACCAAAAAATGGCGTCTGCAAAAGTTTGGGCACCCTGCAGAATTTATAGCATGCACTGCCCCCTTTGCCAAGCTGAGACCTGCCAGTGTCATGGATTGTTCTCAATCATCGTCTGGGAAGACCAGGTGATGTCAATCTCAAAGGTTTTAAATGCCCAGACTCATCTGATCTTGCCCCAACAATCAGCACCATGGGTTCTTCTAAGCAGTTGTCTAGAAAACTGAAACTAAAAATAGTTGACGCTCACAAAGCTGGAGAAGGCTATAAGAAGATAGCAAAGCGTTTTCAGATGTCAATATCCTCTGTTCAGAATGTAATTAAGAAATGGCAGTCATCAGGAACAGTGGAAGTTAAAGCAAGATCTGGAAGACCAAGAAAAATATCAGACAGATCAGCTCGCAGGATTGTGAGAAAAACAATTCAAAACCCACGTTTGACTGTACGATCCCTCCAGAAAGATCTGGCAGACACTGGAGTTGTGGTACACTATTCCACTATAAAGAGATACTTGTACAAATATGGTCTTCATGGAAGAGTCATCAGAAGAAAACCTATTCTACGTCACCACAAAAATCATCGTTTGAACTTTGCAAATGAACATATAGACAAGCCTGATGCATTTTGGAAACAAGTTCTGTGGACCGATGAGGTTAAAATTGAACTTTTTGGCCGGAATGAGCAAAGGTACGTTTGGAGAAGAAGGGGCACAGAATTTAATGAAAAGAACCTCTGTCCAACTGTTAAGCATGGGGTTGGATCAATCATGCTTTGGGGTTGTGTTGCAGCCAGTGGCACAGGGAACATCTCACGAGTAGAAGGAAAAATGGATTCAATAAAATTTCAGCAAATTTTGGATGGTAACTTGATGCCATCTGTGAAAAAGCTGAAGTTAAAGAGAGGATGGCTTCTACAAATGGATAATGATCCTAAACACACCTCAAAATCCACGGGGGATTACATCAAGAGGCGTAAACTGAAGGTTTTACCATGCCCTTCACAATCTCCTGACCACAACATAATTGAAAATTTATGGATAGACCTTAAAAGAGCAGTGCGTGACAGACAGCCCAGAAATCTCAAAGATCTGGAAGACTTTTGTAAGGAAGAATGGGCAAAGATACCTCAAACAAGAATTGAAAGACTCTTGGCTGGCTACAAAAAGCGTTTACAAGCTGTGATACTTGCCAAAGGGGGCAGTACAAGATATTAACTCTGCAGGGTGCCCAAACTTTTGCAGATGCCATTTTTTTGTTTTCTGTTATTTTGAAAGTGTAAATGATGGAAATAAAATCTAACTTTTGTTGACATATTATAAGAATGTCTAATCTGTAATTTGATGCCTTTTGGAGATTTTTCCATCTTTCCTTGGCTTCTTTATGCACATTAATACAAATTTTTAGCTGGGGTGCCCAAACCTTCGATCCCCACTGTAGGTGAGCATAAAAGAGCATAATGCTTAACTTGTAATGTACTTTCCCTTGTTTCCTCTCTCATCAACAGGCAATTAAAATTTCAGTTACATAATTTTGCAACTATTCACTCTCCCACTTTGGTCACTGAGACAAGAAGTGAAAAGAAACACCCTGAACACAGACGCAAAAAACTTTACTTTTAAGTAGCATTTGGGAGAGGAGCTTTTGAGCATAAATGCTGAAAAGTGTCTAAATGCCTTTTTTTTCGTTAATGCATTCTAATGGCCAGAATAAATTAACATGCTCGAACACACGTGCAAAAAAAGCATTTTTCTAGTGCTGAAATCTTGTAGAAGTGTTGTCATAGAGAATACAGTGTGCATGTGGCCTAAATGTACTCCATAACCCTGGTTCATATAACCAACATCATTTGGTGCAATTCAGTTACAGGCCCAGTAATACCCCTCAAGACCCCATCATAGTATGGTAGAGGGATCCAGATTGCGTTATGCCTGATATTACCATTTCAGTTACACAATACTACATACAAATTAAATGAAGAATACACAAAGAAGTTAATTTGTCTAAGACATGGATTATTTCTACCTGCATGTGTAAACTCTGACCGTGAAACAAAAATGCTGCACACAGACTTTTTCTGCATGGTCCATTTACACCAGCCTTTGGTATCCCTATTTCCCCTTTAATGCCACTTCAGAGCTATTGACATTAGATAGGTTGATAATATTTCTCCTACACAGACTGCACTAATAAAAGCCCCTGATAGAGTCATTGTTCTCATGCATACAATGTATTGGTGGGGAATGCAGATGTAGTTTAGGATCCCTGGTGCACAAATCTGCAGTAAAGACTTCTTCACAACAATGGGGCAATCTGCAAGCTGGGGAGTCTAGTTCTGCCCTTCCTAATATTCACTGACTATTCTCAGACCTAAGGAAATATAAATAATGTAACCTACGCAAAGGATACAACACTGCAAATGTGGCAATGATCATAACAGGTGGATTGAGCTGGGAATAACTGGACACCCTGACAGAAGTAAAAAGCTTGTGAGGAAATTTAAAGGAGTACTAAAGTCACATTCATTACAGTAATTATATAGATTATAAACCACTGACGCAACGCTGTAATAATTTTGAAAATACGTATGTGCATATCCTCAGTCAGTAGCTGCAGCTGCTGTTTTTTTCCGGTTCTTCGTAATAGCCAGCAGGATAAGTTATACAGTATCTTCCTGCTGATTGCAACAGTGAAAGAACAAATCCCCAAGCACCCTTTAAACATGCATATTCTGGGAAGAGAGCTAGCCACTTGATGGTGTAGATTTATAATTTGCTGTCTGCCAATCAGTTTCTTGATTACATTCTGTCATACCTGCTTTTGAAACAGTGACCAAGCAACTGATCAGCACACCTAAAGTCTACACTATTCCTTTCACTGACACAATGATGGGGCACTATTCCTCCCACTAAAACCAATGATGGGGCACTATTCCTTCCAATGATACCAACAATAGGGCACTATTACACTCACTACAACCAATGGGGCACTATTCCTCCCACTGATACCTACAATGGAGCATTATTCCTCTCACTAAAGCCACCCACTGACACCAACAATAGATTACTATTCCTCCCACTAAAACCAATGATGGGGCACTATTTCCCCCACTGATACCAACAATGGGGCACTATTCCTCCCTTTGATACCAACCATGGGGCACTATTCCTCCCTTTGATACCAACCATGGGGCACTATTCTTTCCATTAAAAACAATGATGGGGCACTATTTCCCCCACTGATACCAGTGACGGGGCACTATCCCTTCCACTAAAACCAATGATCGGGCATTGTTTACTCTCATTGACATCTGGGCATTTTCTACTCCCACTGGCCACAGTGCAGCCCCCATTAAGCCTGACGGACAGTAAACTGCCCCTTTGTTTGAAAAGTTTGGAGACCCCTGGCCTATACCATCCAGCAGGCAGGAACATGCTCAAGTAAAGGGATGGTGGTGCTCTGTTCTTTCACTCAGGCTCATCATCACTTACACTTTCTGTTCTCCAGTCGATCTGAATAGATGGTTACAAAGGGAGACATTAGGGCCTCAGCATACAGGGTGTTTGCTTTTCTCTTCTGAATTCCAGAACTCCTGGCAGGAGAAATGCTATTTAAAAAACATGCCTAAAGCAGTGCATTGCACATGGGTTTAGGCACATTTAGGCAAGTCAAATGTATGAGCATTAATAAATTCTACTGGCCAGAATATTAACTTATTCTGGCCATTTAAATGCATTAATTCTGAATTGTGGCTAAACACATCTAACATTCAGTGGGGTAGGGGGTTTTTATCAGCTTTTGATGGTGTTTTCCTTCAGCCTATAAACACTCTTCTTCTAATACACTTGTAACTGCGCTTTTACAGGTCAAAAAAAAAAAGAAAAGCCAAACGCCTGTAAAGATGGCGTATTTTTAAATCCAGTATGCATGAGAGTATGCTTAGAGAGTAGAATAAGTGACTGACACGTCATGAAAGGGGAATGAATGCAGAGGGAAATGATTGATTGTAAGGTGTTTATGGGGACTAAATGTACACAAATGTTTAAAGAATAGGATGAAGCAATTGAGAATTAAAACTTACAGTATATATGGAATTTTCCCTCTTTGACTTTAGTTAAAACCTTGGCATTAAAGTGGAGTTCCACCCACAAGTGGAAGCTCTTATTTTCTGCCTCCTCCCCCCCTCCACTGTCACATTTGGCACCTTCTGGGGGGGAGCGTGTACCTGGTTTTGACAAGTACCCACTCCCACTTCCGGCTGAGTTCACCATGGCAAACTAAGCCGGACGTTTGGCAGCCCTCTGGGACACTTGCAAGGTCCCAGAGGACTGCAGCCCATTCACAAAGCGCATCTCGCTTCGCACATGCTCAGTAGCAAACCGGCAGTAAAGCTGCAAGGCATGACAAGTCAAATAAAGACAAAAAACAACATAAAAGAATGTGGCAGAGCAAAGTCCACTCCCAATATACAGAGATCATACATGAAAGAAACCATTGATACAAAAAGCTTTCAATCCAGGTTGAGAGGAACCAAGCTATCCACATCCCTCGGGCACACCACTTCTTCTTTACATTTTGTCCTTAATCAAATAACATGTTGGATAAAACATGCAACCCCAGTGGAAAAGCAAAAATGTAAAAAAAAAAAGAGAGGAAAAGAGACAGAGAGAAAGAAAAAGAAAGACAAGGAAGAAAAGAGAAAAAAAAAGGGGGGGGAAGGATTGCAAAACGGAGAAAAGGGAGGGGAGGAAAGCAGGGGAACCCCCCTCTGCCCAATCCCCTGCACACATAAGATCGTCCTCGTCAGATCCCTTCTTGAGTTCCTGAGTATATACTTTATTCCTCTCACTAGAGGCTGGAGCTTGCACCAGGATGAGGACTGAGAGGGTTGAGCATGAATTGTTAATTATACCCTATGAGCCAGTCTGCAATACGATCTGTTTCATTCGGGGCAATGTGATACAATCTCTTGAAAGCCCATCCCAAACCCACTTTTGCAGCACCCCTAGCACATTAGTCAAATGTCATCTCTGCTTGAGCTCTCACTGTCACCCAAATTAATCACAGCCATAGCAAAAAAGCTTCATTCATTTTTCACTAAGTACACATGTAGTGTCAATAAACCACCAAGTGAGTTTTAATCAGAAACAAGAAGCCAAATTCTTTAAGTAGTGTAGGAGGTGACAGGTCTCGGAGTGATTTCAAAGACACATTAAAATAACCATCCTTTTCCTTTACTTTTTCCTGCCCTCAGGGCCATCAACTGTGGGAAAGGAAGTACAATTGTCACGGACAATAGAAGGCAACACAACAAAGCTATTTCTTTCTCTGTATCTGCGGTTTTATTTGTTTTCGCACCATACTTTTCAGTGTATCACTTTCTTTACTTTAATACTGTGTATTTCTCATAGCATCTATTTAGTCTTTGTCAACATATATTCATATGGTTTGCTTTAATATGGTTTGCTTTCAGTAAAGTACAACTATAGGCAAAACCTATTTTTCATTTAGGGTAGACTAAGGGAGGGTTAAAACCCCTGTCCATTTTTGTTTTGCCATGTGTGTCCCATTGGGGAGATTTGTCTTCACTTCTTGTCACATAGTCAAGAACCCACACCCAGTGTCACAAAGTGAGGAGTGCTGGTGGTGAGAGGTGGGGGCATAGGAGCATGGTACACCCTAAGTATGGGTGTAACATATAACATGCTCCTAAAGCTAAACTTAGCCTTTAACATTTCTAGATTTCATCTATATCATTTCAAATCTTCACTTTTTGAACTCAGGTCCACTTTAAGGTACCCAGAGCCATCAATTTATCAACGCTCATCCTGATGATCATTAACTCTACTGGCATATTGAGGTCTGAACGCTTTGGAAGAAAATAAACATCTGGATTGGATTTTCTCAGCAAAACACTAATATTCCCCTGAGATAAGGATTACACCAGTATTTAGTACATCAATGTGCACTTCAGCAATATGTGTTTCAAATTATATTTTATATATTATACAGTCATGGTAAAAAACATTGGCACACCTGTATTTCTGTCAGATAATGCACCACTTTGCCCAGAAAATTGTTGCAATTACAAATTTTTTTGGCATTCTCGTGTTTATTTCTTTTGTTTGTATTGGTATGACACAAAAAAGTGGGGATCAAAAACCACAATGTGACCCATTCCACTCCAAAACTGGACTGGACAAAATTACTGGTACCTTCTCAAAATTGTAAGAAATAATTGCTTTTCAAGTTTGTGATGCTCCTGTAATTTGTAAATAAATTCACTTGTTTCAATTAACAGGTGCTGACAATATAGAAATCACACTGGCATCCAGTTAAAATGTTAGAAAATTGATTCAACCATTCTGTCATGTGTCTCTGTGTGCCACATGGAGAAGAGAAAGAGCAGCGAAAAATTGTGTGAGGATTTGAGAACAAAAATTGTGGAAAAGCATGGACAATTTCATGGTTATAAGTCCATCTCTAGAGATTTTAATGTTCCTGCGTCCACTGTGTGCAACATTGTCAAGTTTATAGCCAATGGCACTGTAGCTAATCTCCCTGGACATGGACGAAAGAGAAAAATTGATCAAAGATTGCGACAAAGCATTGTTTGAATGGTGGATAAAGAACTTTGGTCAACTTCCAGAGAAAATCAAGCTGACCTTCAGGCACAGGGTACAAGTGTCAGTTTGCACTATACGTCACCATCTGGATGAAAAGGGATGCTGTGGTAGGAGACCTAGGAGGACCCCACTGCTGACACAAACAAAAAATCCAGATTGGAGTTTGCCAGAATTTACCTAAAAAAGCCAAAATCCTGTTGGGAGAATGTGTTGTGGACAGACGAAACAAAATTACAGCTTTTTGATAAAGCCCCTCACTCTACTGCTTTCAGAAAAGTAAATGAGGCCTTTAAAGAAAAGAATACAATTAGTACAGTCAAACATGGTGGAGGTTCACTGATGTTTTGGGGTTGCTTTGCTGCTTCAGGCACTGGATGGCATTGTGGAATCTGAAGACTACTAAAGAATTCTGATGTGCAATGTAGGGCTCAGTGTCAGAGTTGGGTTTCCGTCAGAGATCATGGGTGTTACAGCAGGACAATGACACAAAGCACACGTCAAAAAGCACCCAGAAATGGTTTCAGACAAAGCACTGGAGAGTACTGAACTGGCCAGCAATGAGTCCAGATCTCAATCCCATAGAGCACCTGTGGAGAGATCTCAAAACAGGTTGGGAAAAGGAACCTTTCCAATCTGGGAGACATGGAGCAGTTGGCGAAAGAAGAGTGACCCAAAATTCCAGTAGAGAGGTGTAAGAAACCCATTGAAGGTTACAGGAAGTGATTGATTTCAGTTATTTTTTCCAAGAGGTGTGCTACCAAATATTAAATTGAGGGTGCCAATAATTTTGGCCAGTCCATTTTTGGAGTTTTGCCTGGAATTTTTCAGATTTTGCTTTTTGTTTCTTCACTTTTTTGTGTCATATCAATACAAACAAAAGAAATAAACATGAGAATGCCTTAACATTTGTAATTGCAACAATTTTCTGGGCGCAGTGGTGCATTATCTGACAGAAATGCAGGAGTGCCAATATTTTTGGCTATGACTGTATTATCAATAACCAGCGTTTGACACACAAAAAACTGGCTGAATTTGATTAGATTTTCACATGCACCATTTTTTTCTCTTATGATGAAAATAATCGTTTATTAATAAAATTGTGCATTTAATGAAACTGATTCTTTCATTGAATAGAATTTTTTTGAACAATCACATCTTTACATTACCAGCCTGTATACACAATCTGACCACTTTATGTGCATTATGTGCCTATTATCTGTAGGACTTTCCTATTAATCTGTTGTGATTACATCTGCCCTAATTCCCAGTCTTAATATATGTTAATTATGTCTCTGTGCCATATGTAAAGAATGTAATTATATTTCTCTGATCAGACATACAGCTGTTGATTGTTGCAGCAGATTTGCTTCTGTTTTAATTCCTTATTAGAGGGTTTCACCAAAACATGCAAATAAAATTATCTTAAACAGCCAGAAGCAACATAGGTAGCATTAGCTAAATACACTGATATACAAATATTAGAAAGGGTGTCAAGAGAAGATACCTATTAAATAATTTTCCAAGACCACTACTACACATAGGAAAGGTACATCATTATGTGTGATAAAGAGTTTTATGTAAACCAATGCTGCTATTTATATGGGGCAGACTAAACTTTGAGCCCTGGTTCACACTGATGCGGTGCGGAATTCGCAGCATTTTCTGTGCGAATTCTGCACCGCATCACAATCGCACCCCGTTCATGCGAACGGCTTCAGGTGTGTTAACCTCCCTGGAGGTATTCCCGAGTGTAGCTCGGGGTAAAGTTTCAGCACCACAAGCGGTAACCCCGATCTACACTCGGGAATACCCTGCAGCGTTGCTCCGGGATCCCTTCTGCACTTATCTTGTCCTGCGCTCCCGCGATGTCCCTCCTGCAGTGTCCCCAGCAATGTCCTCCGGCCGATGCCGGCATCTGTCTTCCGGGTTCCGTTCCCTGCGACGTCAGGACGTACGGGGACGGAACGGCGGGAAATTTAAAAATGTCAAAACGTGACATTCACTAAAATCACATAGTAAAACATTACTGTATCAAACCATTTCACATACATTTTGTCCCTACTGCTTTGTCCTGTGCCCTGCCTGCATTTTTACTGTTCTTTCTGCCTGGAAACTGAGAAACGTCCATGGTGTCCAAAAAGCGTCCCTTTAGGTCAAAAGCGGTTTTAGACCAGCTAGAGCAGCGTTTTTCAACCACTGTGCGGCGGCACACTAGTGTGCCGTGAGATATTGTCTGGTGTGCCGTGGGAAAAATTGCAATTTCATCCGTAACATGTGGCCTCGGCTGACAAATAGACCAATCATTAGAACAGCAATGGGCAAACTACGGCCCGGCGGACCTTTTAATCCGGCCCACGGAGCGTGATACTGTCAGGATGATCTGTCCCCCTCGACGTATCTGCGCATGTGCCGGAGATCGCCGATCGGCTGCTAATGCCTGAAACTTGCACATGCGCAGATACGTCGAGGGGGACAGATCCTCATAGGAGACAGATTTTCATGCTACACCGGAACGGCGAGAGGAACGCGCGGAGCAAAGGTAAGTGAATTGACACGGGGGGGCTTGGGGAGTTAATATGGGAGATGAATTAATATGGGGGATGAATTACTATGGGGGATGAATTACTATATGGGGGATGAATTACTATGGGGGATGAATTACTATATGGGGGATTAATTACTATAGGGGGGATGAATTACTATAGGGGGGATGAATTACTATGGGGGGATGAATTACTATACTATATACTATAGGTAAATTTTTTTAACATTTTCTAATGGTGGTGTGCCTCGTGATTTTTTTCATGAAAAAAGTGTGCCTTTGCACAAAAAAGGTTGAAAAACACTGAGCTAGAGAACAGCGATAGTAAATTAGAACCACTTGAAGAAATGACTGATAATGATTTGTGAGGAAATTCGTCATCAGACACTGAAAACGATTTTGCAACTTTGTTCAGTGATGTGCGAACTTGGCGCTATATTTCAAATTTCAGTGTTTTTGGCTTGATTATATTATTGAATTAAATTTATTATTATTATATTATTATTTTTTATGATTATTTATTACATTATAATTTATGATTTTGTGTTTCAAATTTTAACATACCCGGGATGTTTACTAGACTCTTGTTCGGACAGATTTCAGTGAGTTATTCCTAAAAATTACAGGCCTACAATAAAAAAACTACATATTTCCATGCAAAAAAATGTACCGCTTTGAGCACAGAAATACTGACATAATCATACCGCTAGGGAGGTTAACAACACCCTCAAAACAGTCCGCAAAATGTGGTGCGATGTGCAGAATTGGATCGCATAGGTGTGAATACCCGTGTGATCCAATTCTAGTGCGAACACAAAAAAGGGTCCCTCACTTTTTTTGTGCGGTACGATTAATCGCACCGCACACAAATCGCATGTGATTTGCACAGGAATGCAGTGCAGTTCCTGTGCGAATCACATGCGATATATAGCGCATATAACCCAGGCTTAGGCTCCATGCACACTAGCATTTTTTTAAGCTCCTAGGAGCTGTTATTAGCATTTTTTCTGCTCCTAGAAGCTAAATAATGTTATCTCATGTGTCCATACACTCTACTTTAGACTATTATTTTTTGAGGTTCAGCATCTGGGAGAAGAAAGAAAAATAGTTTTTGTAGAGTTTTTTGGAGCGTTTTTCCAGCAGAAAAAAAACACTAAACTCTCCTAAACACTGCTACATGCTACTAAAACACTACTAACTGTTTTTTTCTTCTGCATAAAATGATAATGCTCTCAAATGCTCCTAAATCCTTTTGAACGCTACTAAAAACTAGTGGTTTTTATTTTTTGAGCTAAAAAAAACGCTAGTGTGCATGGAGTCTAAGAGCAAACAAAGGAGTTTGAGGGTCTACTTAATAAATAAAATGGTTAACTGTGGGACATTTAGATGTTGACAGTAAGTCATTGGAGATGAAGGCAGAGAAGGAAGGATCAGTGGAAAAGAAAACAGTGTAAGGAAGGAAGACGGAACAGGGTGTGGAAAAGGAGTGGGGGTTTATAGACAAGGGAGCAGAAGAAGAGAAGCCCAGGAAAGCCTCTGAGACAAAAACACTTTCTTATATGTATTTCAGATATTAAATGGAGTATCAAAATTGTTCCCAACAGAACCATCTGGCCATGTGTTCTTCCAGCTTATTTACAGTGCCAGGTCCAAAATCCAAGTCCAGACCTAAATCCAATTGAGAATCTGTGACAAGACTTGAAAATTGCTGTTCACAGACGCTCTCCATCCAACCTGACAGAGCTTGAGCTATTTTGCAAATACGAATAGGCAAAAATATCACTCTAGATGTGCAAAGTTGGTAGAGACATCCCCAAAAAGACTTGCAGCTGGAATTGCGGTGAAAGGTGGTTCTACAAAGTATTGACTCAGGGGGGCTGAATATAAATGCATGCCACACATTTCACATCTTTATTTGTCAAAAATGTTCAAAACCATTTCATTTTCCTTCCACTTCACAATTATGTGCCACTGTGTGTTGGTCTATCACATAAAATCCCAATAAAATACATTTACATTTTTGGATGCAACATGAGAAAATGTGGAAAATTTCAAGGGGTATAAATACTTTTTCCAGGCACTCTATGATGGCAGAGCATGAGGCAGAGGAGATGAGACTATGGAGAGTCTATATCAGCCTTTCTCAACCAGGGGGCCCAGGCACCCTGGGGTGCCTTCAGGCTTCTTCAGTTGTGCCTTGGCAAAATGCCCCAAAAATGTATACAAGCCAGCAGGTGGATCAGCCACAGGTTTTCATTGTGCACTTTAATGACCTTGTAGCTGTCAGCATCCTAACAACCAATGACATCATCAGTTGATAAGGAGGACGTCGGGTGCATGCACATCATCTTTGTTTGGCCCTCCCCTGCCCCTCTCCATTAGCACTGGGGTCACATTAACATTACCTTAATTCAAACGGTCTGATGCCCGCAAGGCCCCACGCCAGCGTCAGTATTTTCACAGAGTTTTTCTGGGTGCAAGTCTTTGGCCATTTAGATTGAATGATGTGGGATGATGTCGCTCCTGCTCATGTGCAAGAGTGAGGTCATCCCGGAGTAATGGCAGTATGCTGTAATGTAACTGAACTGTGCACGTGCAGCTCTGTGTCCATTTTGTAGAGGATTGCAAACAGAACTTTACTGCAGAAGAGACATTCCATGTTTCTTCAAACAGTATGTATTTTTTTACATTTAGTTCTACTTTAAATAAAAATGTCAAGACGAAAGTTACTTACCTGCAAAGAAGACTTGCCCCCCCCCCATAAACCGCTTCAGAAACCAACACTTCTGGGAGTGTCAATCTTCTGTGTTCCCCACAGAGCTAAGCGTTTTTTTCCTACCGCTAAGCACTGCAGAAAAAGCAGATCAACACCTCCTGAATTGTCAGTTTCTGCAAATACTCTGGGGGGAGATTTCTTCTCATCAGAGATACATAGGTGTCCGTTTATGAACCAGCAGTAATAGATCGCTGCTCAGTTCTCCGGCATTCTCGGAGAACACAGTTCTCCTGTGAATGCCGTGTATTAAGCATATGTAGATCAGTTCTCCAAACGAAGGGAGAACGGTCTACAAACACTGGAGAACGGTCTACAAAAGCTGGGAAACGGCTGATTTTACTATAATCTCGCGAGATTACAGTAAAAGATCAGTTTACTAAGCAGAGGTAAATTATCTCTGCTTAGTTTGCAGTCCCTCCGATGCTCCAGCTCCGGGCTGGAGAATCTGCAGGGAGAACACAGATCTCCAGTGAAGGGCTGAACATGTTCTCCTGAGTGTTATAAACTTTGAATGACCAGAGAATAGCTGCAATCCTCTGAATCACAGCTATTCTCTGTGTCATAAAAGGACACCTTGGTGAGACTGGTAAGTATTTATCTCCTTTGCAGGTAATTCTTCTGTTGGCATGTTTATTAAAGCAGCTTTTTAAACATAATCCTGGTTCTCTCCAGAGAGTTGTCACTTGACCAATGCTAAACCAAGGTTTCTGCTAAAGTCTTTGTGGCCCATTATCAAAAGACCACATTCTCAGTGTTTTGGCTCTGCTCATATGATAGGGGGGTATGCAGATGCAAGTGGGAGAATAGCTACCTTTAAGGTGCGTTTTTAAATTAAGTATGAATACATATGCGAAAACAAATACATGCATTTGAATAAGCCTACTTTACACCAGAGTGTTGCTTTCATGTGTGTTGAAAAAACTATAGCATAAATAGTTCCTAAAAACTAATGCAGCTACCATATCTAAGGTCTGGTAAGCTGTGATATATAAAATGTTTGTTTTTGGATTTATATATTAATCTCTTAGATTGTAAGCTCCCAGGATCAGGGCCCTCCTATCCCTCTTGTATTGAACTGTATTGTTGCTGTATTGTCTCCCGTTATATTATACAGCGCTGAGCAAACTGTTGGTGCTATATAAATCCTGTATAATAATTATATATATATCTCCTAGATTGTAAGCTCCGAGGAGCAGGGCCCTCCTATCCCTCTTGTATTGAACTGTATTGTTGCCGTATTGTCTCCCATTATATTATAAAGCACTGAGCAAACTGTTGGTGCTATATAAATCCTGTATAATAATAATAATATATAGCTATAGCTGGCATGTTAAACCAGTGTTTTTGGGCTAGAGGTCATATTTTTCATTTTTTAATGCAGAACTAAGTCAGTTAAAATGTATGCAACCCCCAAAATAAACACCTTTAATTGCTCTTTTTGGTCTGTTAAAAAAAATTGATCTTTTCAGAAATTCACAGCTGTCCTGTGTCCTTTCTTCCACACATCCTGTGTTATCTGAAAGTGCCCTTCTACTTCTTATCTTGGGCTACAGAATGATTAAACAGCCCATAGATTATGCTATTTTCTTTCCTTACACCACTGGTGGAAGAAAAAAATATTGCTTGATTCCCCATCAACACAGTCAGTGTGATCGCAGTGATTGCATGAAAAAAACTTGCTTGATCAACGGATCCATTTCAGTACAACCAGCCTGCCCATAGAGGGATTGAATCTCAGCCAGTCCCTGCTGAACCGGCCAAGATTTGATCCATCTATGGCCGACTTTAGCTATTATGTTGTAGGGATGGGAGTAGAGAATATTCGAGCAGTTTAACAAAAAACACTGGGTAGGGCTGATTTACACTCAATCCACAAAAATCCTGTGTGAAGTCAGCCCACAACATGACTTAGGAGTCAAGTTCAATTCTGACAGATCAATGGGTATTTTTCTGGACTTGTAGTGTTGTAGGATAAAACATGGGAAAATGTGCATGTATTCAAGATGTCACTGCATATCTTTTTTTTGCCTTGACATACACATTAAAGGAAAGCTATTGTAAAGGAAGTATGCAGACTACCATTGTTGAACTCCTGAAGAAAAGCTACTTTCCTGGTTCACATACTGATCCACTTTCTTCCATACTACAGTTGCAAGAAAAAGTATGTGAACCCCTTGGGATTACGTGGAGTTTTGCATGAATTGGGCATAAAATGTGCTCTGAACGTCATCTAAGTCACAACAATAGAAGAACATAGTCTGCTGAACATAATACTACACAAACATTAGATGTTGCCATGGTTTAATTGCACATAACATGTAAACATTCACAGTGCAGGGAGGAAAAAGTATGTGAACCTTTGAACTTAATAACTGGTTGACCCTCCTTTGGCAGCAATAACCTCAACCAAACGTTTCCTGTAGTTGTAGATCAGACCTGCACAATGATCTGGAGTAATTTTGGACCACTCCTCTTGACAAAAATGTGTTTCAGTGTAGCAATATTCTTGGGATGTCTGGTGTGAATCGCTCTCTTAAGGTCATGCCACAGCATTTCAATCGGGTTGAGGTCAGGACTCTGACTGGGCCACTCCAGAAGTCGTATTCTGTGCTGTTGCAGCCACGTAATCCCAAGGGGTTCACATACTTTTTCTTGCAACTGTAGGGGTTATTGACCTGGAACAAGCAAGCGGATCAGGAATTCTGACTTTATTTTCTGTATGATGGTTCCAGGGCAGTAACCTAAAACCCATTGAAGCCAGAGAAAGCAAGATAGCTAGCATTTTTAGGAAAGGTTAGTAGCAGTAGCCTACTTATTTCTGTCATGTTTTCTTTTACACTATTCTCTGGCTGATGAAAGACAGTCCTTGAGTAATTTTGTATAGCTTTTTGTATTATTGAATTACTGATAATAATAATACAAATTTAAAAAATAAAAAACGTTTATACACTCACTGGCCAGTTTATTAGGTATACCTGTTCAATTGCTTGGTAACACAAATTGCTAATCCGCCAATCAAATGACAGCAACTCAATGCATTTAGGCATCTAGACGTGGTGAAGACGACTTGCTGAAGTAGTTCAAAATGAGCATCAGAATGGGGATTTAAGTGACCTTGAATGTGGCATGGTTGTTGGTGCCAGACGGACTGGTCTGAGAATTTCAAAAACTTCTGATCTACTGGGATTTTCACTCACAACCATCTCTAGGGAAATCGAGAATCATCAGACCAGGCATCTTGTTTCCAATCTTCTATTGTCCAATTTTGGTGAGCCTGTGGAAATCCACCCTGCATTCAATATCTGGTCTCCCACAGTACACAGAACATGGAAATGCAATTATTTTAGTAAATATAAACTGCTAAATACCTTTTATCATCAAACGTTAGAGCAGTCTTGTGACTTCTATCAGTGTCCAGCCAGGCACTGGTTTATTTTGTAAGAGGAGTTTTCATTTTCCTCTGGCTTTCCTATGACACTGCATAACCTCTATCCCTCTGTCTGCACAGTGCTGATTGGCCCTGTGCTGATCACATGCACTCTCTACCCATACACACTAAACTAAGCACGTGCAGAGTAACTTCTAGAGCTCTGTACTATCAGCAAATGGATTGGGGACAGAAGAAGAAGCTGAGGATCAGAGAAGACAGGATCAAACAGCCTTTTTACACAATGCAGAGGATGAACCCCTTTAGGTTTCAAAGTGAGAATAACAAGCATGCTTTACTGCATATACACACTAATTTTACTATTGTGGGTTTTTTTTTTTTTTTAAATTTAAATATTTATTAAATTTTTCATGTTAATACAAAAGCCCCAAAACAGGGAAATAATTCTCATACAAATAGACATTTATAACATTTCTACCTTTCCCTTACTAAAAACTCTTTTCTTTCCCATCCCACTACCCCCCCTTCCCGCCCCTCATCCCCGCTCCTCCCTCTCTGCAGACTCTAATCCATTCTAATCTCATTGAGGCTTATTAATTTTTTGCTAACATCCTAGTTCATATTTTCCTATATTTCTCCTTCAATCCTGCTCTTTCCCACTTTTCCCATCTCCTAAAATAAACTCTCATCCTATCTTCCTGCATATGGTATGATCTTTCCATTCTACCTATCTGGCTCACTCTATTAATCCAGTCTTCCTCCTTCGGTACCTCAGCTCTCCTCCAAAACTTGGGTATCAGCCCTTTCGCCGCATTCAAGAAGTACCAAATACCTGAATCTTTATATTTATTTACAGATGTCTCCACTTTGTGTAGGAGGCACGTCGTTGGGTCTAACCCTATGTCAATTTCAGTTATTTCTTCAATCAATTTAACTATTATCTTCCAAAAAGCCTGGATTTTCGGACATTCCCACCATATGTGAAACACCGTGCCTATCTCTCCACATCCTCTCCAACACATATTTGAGTTTTTTTTTTTTTTCCCGGATTTTTATTAGGGCAGTATATATTGGCTAAAGTACACTCTATCCCCTGAAGTCTACCTTTTAAGAATAAAAACCTCCCCTCCGGGTCGGTTCTTCTATCCTCCAGCTCAAATCTCGTATTCTTTGCCAAACCTATTGCAACCCCTTTTGCTCTTTTAATTGGAGAATCTGCATAGTACCATGTTGGATAGTATTTGGATTTCAATTTCACGTTTGCCTCTATCTCAAAGTGCGTCTCCTGTAAAAATACCACTGACGTCGCCCTATGATGTAACTCAATAAACAACCTAAATCCCTTCCCTGGACAACTCAGCCCGTTCACATTATAGGTTATAAACTGTATTTCTTCCATCATTCCCAATTAACTCCATCTCTCTTCCAGATTGCCTCTTCCTCTTTATCCCTTCTGTCGTGCAGAGTATTGACCCAATACCTCCTCCCCTCCCCCTCCTCTCCCTCCTCCCTCCCACCCAACTCCCGTCCCTCCCAACTTCCCTCCCCTCCCTCCCGCCCCCCCCCCCCCTCTTTTTAGGCCTGCTATTTGCCTACTGATCATTTGTGGAAATACAATCCACCTTTGATTTAATCTACAGGGCAAAAATAAAAAAAAAAAAACTCCACCCATGGACAACTTTTCCCCCTTCTCCAACCTCCCCCTCAACCCCTAAATCCTGCCTAAATATCTCAATAACAGTGGTTAGAAGACGGTTGGGAGAAGGCAGAGAAAGACAGGAGGGAGAGAGAGAGATAAAAAAACAAAAAAAAAAACACGTTATCTCTCTCCCTCTCCCCCTCCCCCCGCCTCCTCCCTCCAACAGACTGCCAGTCCTCCTTTCCTTTCATTCTGATTTCCCAGTGTTCTTCTTCCCAACCAGGAATCTCCAGTCTTTGTAGTTTAAGTCTATCACAAAAATATTGCAAATCTTCTGGGAACCTGAGATATGCTGTAGTTCCATTTCTCCACCCTATTAGGCACTCAGGGGTCCCCCATCTATATTGCCCGTTCTGTTCTTTCAATCTTTCCAATAGAGGTCTAAGAGTTCTCCTTCTCCACAGAGTCTCTGATGACAAATCCGCATATATCTGTATGTCTTTTCCTTCATACATAATTACTGATTTTCCCTTAATCCTCTTCCAAATTTTATCTTTATCTAGAAAGTCACAAAATTTAACAAGTATATCTCTTGGCCTTTCCTTTCCCGAATTTCCTTGGAGTTTTCCTTGCCTAAAAATTCCTTCCATTTTAATCCTTTCCATATCAGTATTGTCCATTATGGAGTTTAATATTTTACAGACCACCTCTTGCAAATTTTCTCCTTTTGAATTCTCTGGGACCCCTCGTATCCTAATATTTCTCCTCCTGTTCCTATTTTCTTGTATCTCAGTCTTATAGCGCAGTTTTTCTTGGGCTTTCCCTATATTGATTAGATAATTTGGGATTGTTTTTTTAACTTTTTCCTCCGTTTCTTCCACTCTCACCAAAAGATGTCCCAGATCATTTCGAATATTTACAATTTCTTGTTTTATTGTTTTTTCCAGACCTTTAAACATTTCTGCCATTTCCTGTTTGTTTGGTATTTGTAGCTCTGTCTCCATCTCTATATTAGCTGATAATTGTTGGCTACTAATGTCAAGGCCTAGTGATAGTCTAGGACTACATTCCAGACTTAGGTCTACTTCTCCTTTTCCACTATTACCCTGAGACCTTTCTGGAGTTATGTTTCCCTGGGAGGTATATTTTTTAATGGTACCGGTCTGAGTCCCTTTAGGCCCACTTCCTTTTGCCTTTTTTATTTTTCATTTTTCTATGGATCTTATTCTTCTTTATAGGCTCGGGGTTATGGAGAGACAGCTATTAATAAACAAATCGCACCTTATCCACTCACTTGGTTTTCAAACTTTTCTTTCGTTTTCCCTCTTCTCCTTTCCACTCCTTTACATTCCCCAGTCAAGGGGGGTCCCCTCTTTACTCTCATACACTGCTTCTCCTAAACAGCTCACAACAGGGTTCAGTGTTTATCAAGTTTCGACCAGATTCACTCACCCTCCTCGTGTCACTCTTCCTCTCATTACCCGGCTAGGAGCTCTCTTCAACTGTCATTCAGCTGGGCAGTGTGTACATTTAGGGGGCTCCCAAGTGTATCCTCCGCCTTTGTCTCTCCAATCCCCAGTGCCTCTCCTCCTTCACAAGCAGGGCTCCGAGCAGTGGGCCAGTCAGCAGGACCCCGGACAGTGGGCCACTAAGTATGACTCCATATAGTTGACCAGCAGTCAGGTCTTCGGCTAATAAGCCGGCAAACAGATCTCCGGGTAGGGACCGACCACCAGGACTCCGAGCTCTGAGTCTAGCATACAGAGCTCCAAACCGTGAGCTAGCTAGCAGGGCACCAGATAGTCAGCCGGCAAACAAAGGTCCGAGTATTGGACCGGCAACAGGGCTCCAATTAGTGAGCCTGTGAGCCGGGCAGCTGCTCTCCTTCCGCACCAAACACCGGCCGGCTTCCTGGTCTCCCAGCGGTGCTTAGCGGCTGACCACGTGGCCACACCGCTCCTCCACGTCTCCCAGCAGCCAGACACGCCTTCACCGTCGAGCACCGCAGCCGAACCCCGTCTCCCAGATCAGCTCTCCCACAGCGCTTCAGTCTATCCAAAGGGGACCACCATGCTGCAGTAAATTTTCCCACTATGCTTCCCCATTACAGGTAGGGGTTTGGGGAGGTCGGGTGGAGGAGCTCTCCTCAGCCGCCATGGTTAGGCTCCGCCCCCAGCATGTACTATTGTGGGTTTAGTAACACTTTAAGCTGGCCACTGGGAATGTTTTCAGGAACATTGTTTGAGTTTCCAGTTTTGGGGTCAAATTGATGTTCGTTTTCAACCGCAATTATGAGAAAATTGGAAAGGGCAGGATGGATTTTTTTTCCTCCAACAAATTAATTGTGGTTTATCGTGTAGGAAATTACATTCACTCCAAAAGCAAATGTTAAAATCATAAGATATTTTTATTATTTTGAATGACATTCACCAAGTCACTAAATGTACCAATAAGAATATTGGTACAAATGTCCACACAAACTGTCACAAGTTAGCCTGCAGTTTCTTGTTTGTGTTCTTACATCCTTGTTGCAGTGCTGTTCCTGATCCCTTTCACATGTGTTTGTCTGAGCTCACCTATGGGCGTCATCTGCTATCCTCTGGGTTTTATTTCCTTCCATTCCATCACTTTCTGGCCCGCCTCCTTGTTTGCCTGCCCATATAAGACATGCTCAGTCTAGGTAACTTTGCCTGAGCAACTTCCTAGTTGTCAGAGTGACTATGTGTTGCTATTGTCTGTATCCTGCATTGACTATTTGTGCACTGACCCCGGCTTCGTTCTCTGACTGTGCTATTTTTCAGCCCGTCCTGACTTCAGCTAGTCTATTGGATTTCCGTTTGACTCCTCCCATTGGAATAATAAGGCCCTTTCTGCAACCCTTTGGCAGGGTCTAGCAGACTGTATTAAAGACGAACTAGCTAGAAGAACCATACCCACCACCCTGGATGACTTGATTGCTCTTAGCATCCAAATCGATGTCCGCTTCCAGCAGCGAGATCTGGAAAGGTCTGGTCCACGTCACCCCCAAGTGGGTTCATTTGCTCCTGTTTTCCAAAAATCCCCTGAATGATCTACCTCTGCAACTGTACCGACATCCGAGGAACCTATGCAGTTAGGCCGAACACGCCTCACTCCACAAGAGCGATCGCGTCGCCTAAGACTTGGTCTATGCCTTTACTGTGGGGCTGAGGGTAATGTAATTAAGTCTTGTTCAGTCCGTCCGGGAAACTCTTGGGTCTAGGTCACTCTGAGGGAGGTGATCTAGACCAAAACCTGAACTCCACCACCTTCCCTCGAGTTGTTATACCTGTCTCCATCCATTGGGCTCTGAACTCGTACCAGGTTTCGGCTTATGTGGACTCTGGGGCAGCCAGAAATTTCATCGAACAGTCATTGGCCGCTGAATTGGGCATTCATCTTGTCCCCTTGATGACACCCCTGTCAGTATCTTCAGTTGATGGCTCTACCTTGGCCTTAGGACCTCTACACTTTCGAACTAACAGCATAACTATGCATGTGGGTGTTCTTCATCGTGAGGAAATCTCCTTCCTGATCCTCCGTAAGTCCTCAAGTCCCATCATTCTTGGACTTCCATGGTTGCAGAAACACTGACCCTATCTTGACTGGAACTCTGGCCACAAGTGTCAGGGGATTGTCTCAAGTTAGCCTGCAGTTTCTTGTTTGTGTTCTTACCTCTTTGCTGCAGTGCTGTTCCTGATCCCTTTCACATGTGTGTTTGTCTGTGCTCAACTATGGGCATTGTCTGCTGTTTGGGTTTTATTTCCTTCCCTTTCATCACTTCCTGGCCCACCTCCTTGTTTGCCTGCCTATATAAGACATGCTCAGTCTAGGCCACTTTGCCTGAGCAATTTCCTAGTTGTTGGAGTATCTGTGTGTTGCTATTGCTCGTATCCTGCATTGACTACTTGTATACCGACCCGGCTTCGTTCTGTGACTGTGCTTGTTTCCCGCCCGTCCTGAGCTCGGCTAGTCTAGTTGAATAGTCGGATTTCCGTTTGTCTCCACCTATTGTACTCTGCTCCCGTGAGCGGTCTCCTCAGCTGGGCGTACCCAGGGGCCGCGACCTGGTCCCAGCTTGCTGCAAGTCCATCCCCACCATCAGAGGCTCTGGTGAAGAAGCAGGCTGGGGCTTAGACTCCACGCCCCGGGCAACCCAAGTTAACTATCTACAAGGGCTCACTACCACAGATGCTGACACCAATATTTGTTTGTAAATCTACCAGAGTCTGGCCAGCTTTACCCAAAGAGATCCAACTGTTTCTTCCCCCATGGCCTGCAGCCAGGGTGGATAAAAATCGATGATTTTTTTTTTAAATAAAAAAAAAGATTTTTTGCATCTAAATTGAATTTTTTTGAGATTTATCAAATTTATTTGAATAAAATGCTTTTGGAGTAAAAATCTAGCTCGAAATAGTTTTCTATTTAACCCCTTGACGCCGATCGCACGCAAATATGCGGCAAATAAGGCGTCTGGGCCTTGACACCGAGTGGCCGCATATTTGCGTGCAAATAAAAAATACATATGTGCTGAGAGTGCGCGCCCTGCACGCTCCCAGCACGAATGTCCATTACTCCCGGAAAGGTCCCGATCTCCCCTTTTGATCGGGATCTTTTCCGATCATGTGATGGCGAATCGCGGCGGTCACATGACCGTTAAACCCTGCCCCGCCTCTTTTTTGAAACTCTTAAAGGGCCAATAGGTTAAGATGCATTCATAAATTAGTTTATTCAGCATGAAATGGAGCTTAGTAGGGCAGCACAGTGGCTAAATGGTTAGCACTTCTGCCTGGCAGTACTAGGGTCGTTGGTTCGAATCCCAGCCACGGCACCACCTTCCTGGAGTTTGCATGTTCTGCCTGTGCCTGCGTGGGTTTCCTCCGGGTACTCCGGTTTCCTCCCACACTCCAAAATCATGCTTGTACTGGCTCCTGTCTAAATTGGCCCTAGTATGTTATGTATGAATGTAAGTTTAGGGACCGTAGATTGTACACCCCTTGCAGGTTAGGGACTGATGTGAATGTACAATATATATGTAAAGCGCTGTGTAAATTGACGCTGCTATATAAGTACCTGAAATAATAATAATGGAGCATGAGGTTGCATATTCTGCAATATTTACATTTTTGGTCAACTCAATCAATGAATCCAAGCTCTGAAAGCTGAGATAACATGCATTGTATTGATGCATTCACACAATTTCACAGTAACCATGAAAAAAACATGAAATAAAAGAATTTGAGTAGTTCTCCAACTATGTGTGATTAACCTATTAACCTAAAATCGGTTCTGATATTGCTGTTTTACTAACCTAACAGCTTATTAATCGAAAAAGGAAACCTTCATTTGGTTTGCAAATATTAAAGATTCAAACTACCAGCAAGAATGAGTCAGATTCCTTACATTTAAAGAGCACCTGTCATTGTAGATCTATTATGACAGCTCCTGTTAGCCGGCATCCACTCACCTGCTGCCATGTCCCTCACCTTGTTGTGTCACTGTCGCATCACCAGCCATCCCATTAAAGTGAATGGGACTGTCGGAGAGTCAACAGCGGGTCAGAGGAGGCACCACTGCAGGACAGAGATGACAGTTGCTCTTTAAAAATTATGATTTAAATCAAGCCTTTTCACTAGTGATTTAAATCAACTTGATTTAAATCAAATCCACCCTGCCTGCAGCATCCCAGCATTTGTATATAAAGTACATCCTGCAGAGATACTGAGGAAGCCACAATAAACACTGCTAGTAAAAGGTCTTGGGAGACGGGAGAAGGGCTCTTTATCTGCCTGAACATGCACTCCATCTATCGGGTCTCAAGGGATCCTTCTAGTGGTAACTGTCACCAACATCTCCAGCAGCACAGCAGAATCTACAGTATAGAGAAGCTACGGTGGGTGGAATAGACTGAGATCTTCAAGTAAGGTGCAAAGAACTGTTTTTTTTTGTACAGCCTACATGGACAACGAAAGGATGTGCACTAAAAGAGCTGTTATCCTTTACACTCACCATGCCTGGTGTACAGAGGCTACTTTGGAACATTTCCTAGAATTAATAGCCTGCCTGACATACCACTCCGAGATATGTCAAAGAACTTCAGGCCAAAGTAAGGAAGATAATACATTTCACACCTCTTTGTTAACTGGGAAGAGCAGATGACAATATGTTCTGAAATTCCTCTTATCAGGTATCAGAGATTAAATTATGCATCATATAGTTTGTGTATGGTGTGTATCTGAAACAGCATAATTGCTTCTGTTACTGTGCACCCTCTCTGCCCCAAGGGTGCCAAGAAACCAACTTTACCGGTAGTCTCTACAAGCTAAAACATAATCCATAGTGTCTACAAAATAACAACACTAACGTTTCAATGCATGCCTGTAAACATAACAAAGAAGGTGTCATCAACAACCACCTACAATCCATCATTTTTTTTTTTTAAAAACTTCATCAGAAACAAATGACAGCTTGAATCTGATTGGCTGCTTTGTGCAAAACCACCACTTCACCATTCCTCCACTTTTATAGAACACTTGTCTGTATACATATCATAATAAATGTTTTAGTACCAATCAGATTATGGACCTCTTGTTCCTGTTACTAAACCCTAAGTTCTTACTGTTGATCCAATACTAAACCCACAACAGTAAAATCAGTCTGTATATGCAGTAAAGCATGCTTGTTATACTCACTGTGGAACCTAAGCGGTTAATCCTCTGCATTGTGTAAAAAGGATGTATTATCCTGACTTCTCTGATCCTCCCCTTCTACTGTCCTCAATCAAAACTAATTTTAGGTTAATCACACATAGTTGGAGAATTACTCAAATTCTTTTATTTCTCATGTTTTTTCTCATGGTTACTGTGAAATTGTGTGAATGCATCAATGCAGTGCATGTTATCTCAGCTTGCAGAGCTTGGATTCATTGCATGAGTTTACCAAAAATGTAAATATTGCAGAATATACAGCCTCATGCTACATAACTAAGCTGCATTTCATGCTGAATAAAGTAAATTATTAATGTATCTTAACCTCCCTGGCAGTATTCCCGAGTGTAGCTCGGGGTTAATCAGTGTAAAAAGTGGTAACCCCTAGCTACACTCGGGATTACCCTGCAGCATTGCTCTGGGATTCCCTCGATAACTTTCTTTGTCCTTCGCTCCCGCGATGTCCCCCCTGCAGTGTCCCTGACAATGTCCTCCAGCCGATGCCGGCATCCGTCTTCCGGGTTCTGTTCTCCGCGAGTGTCAAGACATACGGGGATGGAACCGGCGGGAAATTTACAAATTTTAAAAAGTGACATTCACTAAATACACTAAAATCACATAGTAAAACATTACTGTATCAAACCATTTCACATACGTTTTGTCCCTAGTGCTTTGTCCTGTGCCCTGCCTGCATTTGTACTGTTCTTTCTGCCTGGAAACTGAGAAACGTCCATGGCGTCCAAAAAGCGTCCCTTTAGGTCAAAAGTGGTTTTAGGACAGCTAGAGAACAGCGATAGTAAATCAGAACCACTTGCAGAATTGAGTGATAATGATTCGTGGGGAATTCGTCATCAGACACTGAAAAAGTTTTTGCGACTTTGCTCAGTGATGTGCGTACTTGGCGCTCTGTTTTTGGTTTGATTATATTATTTAATTAAATTTATTATTATTTTTTAGGATTATTTATTATATTATAATTTATGATTTCGTGTTTCAAATTTTATCATATCCGGGATTTACTAGACTCTTGTTCGGACCGATTTCAGTGAGTTATTCCTAAAAATTATAGGCCTACAATAAAAAAACTACATATTTCCATGCAAAAAAATGTACCGCTTTGAGCACAGAAATATTGACATAATCATACCGCTAGGGAGGTTAAATAAAAAAACTATCTTTATATATTAGATTTTTACTCCAAAAGCATTTTATTAAAATAAATTTGATAAAATAGAAAAAATCTGATTTAAATAAAAAAAATCCAATTTTTAAAAAAAGAAAAAATCATCGATTTTTATCCACCCTGGCTGCAAGCCATGGGGGAAGAAAAAGATCTCTTTGGGTAAAGCTGGCCACACTCTGGTAGATTTACAAACAAATGTTGGTGTGAACAGTTGTACAACTATTCTTATCAGTACATTTAGTGACTTGGTGAATGTCATTTAAAATGCATAAAAATATCTTATGATTTTAACATTTGCTTTTGGAGTGAATGTAATTTCCTGGGCGATAAACCACATAGACTTTTAGAAATTAATTTGTTGGAGGAAAAAACTCCATCCTGCCCCTTTCAGTTTTCTCATCATTGCGGTTGAAAACGAACATCAATTTGACCCCACAACTGAACAGTTCTGAAAGGAAAATTTAAATCCATCCAGGAAAGAAAAACATTTGAACTAAGAATGATAATTCTATTTGACACTAAAGATAACGGTCTTAATTTGGACATGGGATTCCTCAACCACTATCCGACAGCTTTATGACTATCTATTAGCTAAAACTTGACCCCCTCTGTGTGAGTGTTGTATCCCCCCTCCCCCCCTCACTTTTGATGTATCTTATCTGTAGCCCCTTTTTTTTTTTTTTTTCTCTCAATCCATTCTAACATTCTGCTTAAACTTTGTGATTTTTAATAGTACTGCTTAGACCTTGAAGAAGGGGACATACCCCGAAAGCTTGTCCTCAAAATTGTATGTTAGTGCAAATAAAAAAAGTATCACGGACAGTACTCAATTGTTTCTGTCGCAAATGCACTAATACGGCTACAATCACCCCACAACTGGAAACTCAAACAATGTTCCTGAAAAGTTTTCCAGTGAAATTGTTCTAGTGTATGGCCAGTTTAAAGTGTTACCAAACCCACAATAATAGAATCAGTCTGTATATGCAGTAAAGCATTCTTGTTATACTCACTGTGGAACCTAAGGGGTTAATCCCCTGCATTGTGTAAAAAGGATGTTTGATCCTGACTTCTCTGATCCTCCCCTTCCTCCAGTGTCTCCTGATAAAATATATTGTGTGGAGACACTGCACATGCTCAGTTTTATGTGTATTGCTAGAGAGGTTTTTTTTTTTTCTTGGGCGAGTGCATGTGATCAGCACAGGGCCAATCAGCACTGTCCAGACAGAGGTCTGGGGTTCTGCATCCTCCTTGAGAAAACTTCTACAAGTTTTAACCAGTGCTCTGCTGAACACTGACAGAGGTCACAAGACTGCTCAAACTGCTGATGAGAAAAGGTATTTAGCAGTTTATATTTACTAAAATAATTGCATTTTCATGTTGTGTGTACTGTGGGAAACCAGATATAGTCAATGCAGGGTCCTGGGTTTAGTAAAACTATAAATCAGGACTCCAGGATATTTTTTTTTCCAGACTTATATTGGTCCAGCTTGGCTTGATGTAAGTATCCATATCTGATATCTGGAGGGACCGCTGGGAATTCTGAAAATTACTGTAATCTGTGCTACATACAGTGATAAATGTTGCTGCTTCAGTGCCAGTTCACACTGATGTGGTGCGGGATTCACAGTGAATACTGTGCATTTCCTGCATCGTATCAGAAACGCACTCCATTCATGCAAACCGAGACGGGTGTCTATGTTATGTTATCGACACCACAAAAAGGTTTGCAGAACGCAGTGCGATTCGGTGAATCGGATCGTGTGGGTGTGAACACCCATGCAGTCTGATTCCAGTGTGGAAACAAAAGGTGCATACACCTTTCCTGCAGCTGCAGTGCGATTTGGGGTGTGATCGGAGCCATGCAAAATTAATGGCTCAAATTGCACTGCAAAAAAACGCATGTGATTTGAACAGGAATGCGGTTTACTGTACTGCAATAAACGGCACTCAATGACTTCCCCTCAACACACTGAATATGTGGGGGCCCTTACTCAGCATCTCCACCATGCAGAAAATACCTTGGGTTTTTGTTGTTGTTTCTTCAATAAAAGGTGGACAAGGTGGAGAGGAAAGGCAGAAGATGTTACGATCTCCACCGTGTCCAATCATATAATGCCTTGTATTCCTTGCATGGTGGAGGTGCTGAGCGATCAAACCCCTGTGGTCAGGGTGCAGAGGGGCAGCCACTGAAGCAAGATCTGGAAGATCACAGCTATCACTGCATCACTGTATGTAGCACAGACTACTACAGTGATTGTCAACATCCCCAGACAGCTCTTTGGATATCAGGTATTCATACTTATATCAAGACAATACTTTTATAAATACAGGCGTACCTTGGTTTTTGAACGCCTTGGTTAACGTAATTTTCGGTTTACGAATGAAAATCCTTTCAATATAATGCCTCGGTTTACGAATTTTTTTCGCAATACAAAGCATTTATAGCGCCGGCCCCGTGCCTTTAAAGTGCACTTTATAAAGAGTTTTAAATAGATAAGACTTTTTTTTTTACTTTCTAATTTTCTGACCTCTGGAACGGATTAATTGGTTTTCAATGCATTTACGAATTCATTTTTAATCATGTCCCTGTACAGTATTTATGCCTTTAAAGTGCACTTTATAAAGAGTTTTGAACAGATAAGACTTTTTTCTGACCTCCTGAATGGATTCATTGGCTTTCAATGCATTTACAAATAAATTTTTAATCATGTCCCTGTGCAGTATTTATGCCTTTAAAGTTCACTTTTTAAAAAGTTTTGAACAGATAAAAGACTTTTTTTTTACTTTTTTCTGACCTCCGGAATGGATTGTTTTTCAAAGCATTCCTATGGGAAACCACGTTTCGGTTTACAATTTTTTTCGCAATATGAAACATCCCGCAGAACGCATTCAATTCATAAACCGAGGTATGCCTGTATAGAAAAAGATCACTCCTGGAGTTTATCTTTAAATTATTGATTAGTAAACTGCATCAACAATCTGTCCCATGCAAGTATGTGATAGCCAGGTGTAAAATTGTGTGGCTTTAGGGCCCTTTCACACAGGCGTTCCGTTTTTTTCATCAGTTCAATGACGTTTTTTCAAAGAAAAAACAGATCAGTTCACATCAGTTAAGCATCAGTTCACATCAGTTTTTCGTCGTTTTTGTCATCAGTTTACATCAGTTTTTTCATCCGTCTACAGCCATTTACATCCGTTTTCATCCATTTTAATCCGTTTACTTTCGTCTACATCTGTTTACATTCGTTTTTCATCCATTCCGTTTTTTTGGGGCTTTTTACAGAAGAAAAATAGGGTTTTCTTCCATTCAAAAAAACGGATGTTAACAGATACAGATATTAACGGATATAAATGGATGATCATCCGTTTACATCCGCTAGTTTATAGAAATACATGGGTGTACTTTTTTCATCCGTAAACGGACAGATGAAAAAACGAACATATAGAACGCCCATGTGAAAGAGGCCTTAGAGCACTGATATCGCTAACCCATGTTCATAACTGAATGTTTAGGTCTACATAATAAATCATAGTAGTCATCGGAAGGTAAAATGATTTCTGATGAATCTGTTTATCCAAACTAATCATTCACAATGTTGTTACATTTAAAAGACTTGTTTTTAAAAAGGACTCATCATGTCTTTGATTCCACTGACAGTCCAGAGGAGGAAGGAAGTAGTAGTAGCATTGGATCATTTCCAAAGTCAGCATTTACAAACTTTTCTGGCTATGTTTACAAACTAGTACACACACAGGGACAATGTTTGAGTACAAGGTTAACATAACTGCGAAGAGGCTCTGTGTGGTCTCTGCAGAACTTCCAGCAATCTGGACATGTCTGTATCAGATGGATGTGGGTGGGGGCACCTGTTTTGGGGGATTCCCAGATATCCAAATCTACAATACAATGAAACTAGAATAACATTTGGTGGTCTCTATGAACCCTATCAAACTGCCTCTTGTGATTGCAGAGAAATCGCATACCCAGATTCAGAACACAGCATGCAAATCACAGATAAACACTTTGCTCTTCTTGCTTGGAACCTCAACTAATCTGTACTGAGAGATATCCAGGGGCTGGTTATAGAGACCTCATTCTACAAAAATGCTGGTCACATTGTGTTCCTGGGAAGTCGCTGATAGAGAACAAACATGCTGATTAGAATTCCAGATCATTCATCAGCCAGGCAACCGGCATTTTTAAAAAGGGAGGTCAACAATGGCTATGTTTGTCATATAGAGGTTTCTTTTAAAAATAATGCCCCGTGTACACGGGACACTTCTGAACGATGGAAACTAACTGCTGGAAAATGTAGGTTAAAAACGTCTGTTTAGCTGCGTTTGCATAACGCGTTTATGTGCGTTTGCGTTTAGAAGCGTTCTTTTAAAGATAAGCACAGGAGAGCCTCCCAAATGCCCAGAATGCACTGAAAAATGGTAAATTATTAACTATTTCAGACTGTTTCAGAGAAATACAGAGAGTAGAAGCAGAGACAGCAGTATGTGTTGATATTAGGTAGGTGTGAGTTGCTCATTAACATTTCTTTTGTTTCCAAGGGTGGGAAAGGTGTCTGCTGGAATGATTCATTAAGGTCACCTGGTAGTGGGTCTTCATGAGGAATTTGAGGTGTGAATGGTCATTAACATATCTTTTGTTTCCAAGGTCCGGAGAGGTCTGAGGTGTGAATTGGTCATTACAATGTGTGCCAAGCTTGCTAGGAACATCCTGTTTTCAGTGCTTTATCCATCTGAGTACCTTGAAAATGCTTTGCATGCATTTTTCATGATGAAAAAAGGCTCTGGATAGCATCGGGAACTGGAAGAGTTAAAAAAACTTTTCAGATGCAAATGCTTATAAACATGATTTGCCACGTTTAGCCGTGTTTACAAGCGTTTTGCATTTGAAATGCTGATAAAATCAACTGCTGACCGCAAGTTTTCTGCGTTCAAAAAAAAGATTGTAAACTCAAATGCCTGTAAACTACTGTACACGATGATGTGTACATGAACACATAGGAAAACATTAGGGTGAGTTCAGGAGCTGCTGAAAAAACGCTGAACAGCTCCTAAACGTGACTTTATCAGCTGCAGTGTACATGAGCCCTAAATCATAATTAGGTGACAGCATTTCCCAATATATATGTCTTTATGCAGGCATCTGATCTTAAGGGTAGGTACTGGAACAAAATATATAGTACCCTCTGTATACATACCACTGATTTCAGGAATCCAAGAAAATATGCTGGTGTTGGTGCATTAGATATAGGTAGTAAAAGCCCCCCCCCCCCCTTCCTATATACATATTGGAGATTTATGGGGTGTATGAATGAAAGTTTGGTGTATTAGATGTAGATTTACAGTGCTTCTGTACACATACCTCATAGTAAAACAGGTATGCAAAATAAAGGTTGCTATATGAAAGATTTTTAGTGCCCATTTACATGTACAGGGTGTATAAGATACAAGATATGAAGGTAATTTTAGGGACTGATTTATAAACAAAGTTCCTGGATGAATGTCCCAAGTATTTGCTTAGCCGTACCAAACTCTGGCTGCATTTTACTTAAGGGCTCATGTACACAAGGCATTTGGAAAACTCTTCTGAACGATGGAAACTGACTGCTGGAAAATGTAGATTAAAAAACGTCCGTTTAGCTGTGTTTGCATACCGCGTTTAGCCGTGCTTATGCACGTTTGCGTTTAGAAGCGTTTTTAAAAGATAAACTCAGGAGACCTTCCCAAATGCTCAGAATGCACTGAAAAATTGTAAATTCACTAAAAAAGGCTGCTACAATACCACGAGTTATTTTATCAAGTCATGCGGTATTTTAGTGGTGAAAAGCATGCATTAATGTTTCAGCTGTCAGCGGGATTCCCACTGACAGCTGAATGTAAAAGAAAGAATTGACGGCAATTAACCACTTCCTGTCTGGCCCATAAACGGCCGGATGGGAGCAGTGCAGGAACGGGTTGCTGTTCATAAACGGCACCCGCTTTTTCTGGCTGTGCTTGTTCCCTGGGAACACCGATCAACATGGGGACAAGGTGCTTTGGGGGGGGGGGACTCCCCCTACCCCAAAACACCCCCCCATGTTGAGGGCATGTGGCCTGATATGGTTCGGGGAGGGGGGGGGCACTTGCGCTCGTTCACCCCCTCCCACTTTCCTGACCTGCCGGGCTGTATGCTTGGATAAGAATCTAGTATGGATTTTGGGGGGGAACCCCACGCCATTTTTTTTTTTATTTTGGCATGGAGCTTCCTCTCAAAATCCATACCAGACCCAAAGGGCTTGGTATGGATGGGAGGGGGGACCCCACGCCGTTTTTTAAAACTATTTTTTAATTTCTGGCAATTCTTTCTTTTACATTCAGCTGACAGCTGAAACATGATGCATGCTTTTCACTACTAAAATTCTGCATGGCTTGATAAAATCATGCAATATTTCAGTAGCCTTTTTTAGTGGATTCAAATTATTTATTTTTTTTAAATGCTATGCGGTGTCCTACCGCATAATCCGGTGCAGTAGGATACCGCTTAGCGAATTGTGCCCTGGGTATGGACCAGTGAAAAAACGCTTCTAAATGCAAACACTTATAAACGCAGTTAACCGTGTTTACAAGTGTTTGGCGTTTATTTTGATATAAATAGTAGCAATTGGATGCACATATTATTTATTTTGAGCATTTTTAAGTGAAGCGCGGCACATTTTGGAAAATAGTATTACTTAATACGTTGATTTCCTATGATTGTCAACTCCATCTAGTGGTCATAACACAGTATTTTTACTGACTGAGTTAATTTAAGAAACATACTGCAATATGACCAGTAGACGGAGCTGTTGATCATAGGAAAGTGATGTATTATGTTAAATATGGTCAAAACTCATGGCAGCAGGGAGAAGGCTTGTGACTTTTGTCCAGCACATATTTTATAAAAAGACTTCAAAGTATAGCAGATGAAGATCCTTCCTTATATATACAGGAGATATAATGTGCTCTTAGCTGTATCTCCTGTATAATACTCCTTGCATGTCATAGAGCTCATTTCTATAATGAACCTCTTATATCTGAGATGCAGGAAGTGTAGTGTCCTCCCTACACATACAGGAGATAACGGAGTTACATAATAGGAGGGTGATCTATTAGAATCTCTTGGTATGCAATGTTTTATATACACATACAGAAGATATGCTGGGAAGATGATCTGTCAGATCCTAGTAGTATACAATGTCCTCTATCTGTACACATACGTGTTCTATCCATACATACAGGAGATATGATGGGAAGGGGATGTGTCAGATTGTAGTGGTATAGTGTCTTTTATCTATACATACAGAAGATATAAGGGATAGATGATAAAGGATGATCTATCAGATCCTAGTATTATACAGTGTCCTCTATCTATACATAGAAGAGATATGATGAATAGAGTAGTATACAAAAGTTCTATACAGTTGTGCTCAAAAGTTTACATACCCTGGCAGAAATTGTGAAATTTTTGCACTGATATTGCAAATATGACTGATCATGCCAAAAAATGAATGCTCTTTTATTGAAGGATGATGATCATATGAAGCCATTTATTATCAAATAGTTGGTTGGCTCTTTTTAAATCATAATAATAACAACAGAAATAACCCAAAAGGATATGATCAAACGTTTACATACCCTGGAATGTTTGGCCTTGGTACAGACACACAAGGTGACACACACGGGTTAAAATGCCAGTTAGAGGTTAATGTCCCACATCTGTGGCTTTTTAAATTGCAGTTAGTATCAGTGTATAAATAGTCAATGAGTTTGTTAGCTCTTACATGGAAGCACTGACTGGGCTAGATACTGAGCCATGGGGATCAGAAAAGAACTGTCAAATGTCCTGCGTAACAAGGTAATGGAACTTTATAAAGATGGAAAAGGACATAAAAAGATGTCCAAAGCCTTGAATATGCCAATCAGTGCTGTAAAATCAAATGTGGAAAGTGGAAAGTTCGGGGATCTCTTGATACCAAGCCAAGGTCAGACAGACCAATAAAGATTGCAGCCACAACTGCCAGAAGAATTGTTCGGGATACAAAGGGAAACCCATAGGTAAGAAAAATACAGGCTGCTCTGGAAAAACACAGTGTGGTTGTTTTGAAGGAGCACAATATGATGACACTTGAACAAAAATGAGCTGCATGGTCGAGGTGCCAGAAAGAAGCCTTTACTGCATCAATGACACAAAAAGGCCTGGTTAGGCATCTCAAGGTGTTGTCAGGCATATTGTAACTGGGCTTTTTTGTGGCATTGGAGCAGTAAAAGCTTCTTTCTGGCACCTCCACCAAACAGCTCATTTTTGTTCAAGTATCAACATACTGTACTCCTTAAAAACAACCACCTTTTTCCAGAGCAGCCTGTATTTCTTTGAGGTTGCCTGTGGGGCTTTCTTTGAATCCTGGACAATTTGTCTGTCAGTTATGGCTGCAATATTTCTTGGTCTACCTGACCTTGGCTTGGTATCAAGAGATCCCCGAACTTTCCACTTCTTAATAGGTGATTTAACAGTACTGATTGGCATATTCAAGGCTTTGGACATCTTTTTATGTCCTTTTCCATCCTTATAAAGTTCCATTACCTTGTTACGCAAGACTTTTGACAGTTCTTTTCTGATCCCCATGGCTCAGTATCTAGCCTAGTCAGTTCTTCCACGTATGAGCTAACAAACTCATTGACTATTTATACACTGACACCAATTGCAATTTAAAAAGCCACAGATCTGGGACATTAACCTCTAATCGGCATTTTAACCCGTGTGTGTCACCTTGTGTGTCTGTACCAAGGCCAAACATTCCAGGGTATGTAAACTTTTGATCATGGCCATTTGGGTGATTTCTGTTATCATTAGGATTTAAAAAGGAGCCAAACAACTATTTGATAATAAATGGCTTCATATGACCATCATCCTTCAATAAAAGAGCATTTTTTGGCATGATCAGTCATATTTTCAACATCAATGCCAAAATTTCACAATTTCTGCCAGGGTATGCAAACTTTTGAGCACAACTGTGTATACATACAGGAGATATGACAGAAAAGTGATGTATCAGAATATAGTAGTGTACACTGTTCTATCTATACATACAGAAGATAGGATGAGAAGGAGATATATCAGATCCTGGTAGTATACAGTGTCCTCTATGTATACATACAAGAGATATGGTGAATAGAGTAGTATACAATGTTCTAATAGTAATATGCACTGTTCTATCTATACATACAGAAGAAATGATGAGAAGGGGATACAGATCCCAGTGTCCTCTGGATAGATGATGGGAAGGGGATCTATGAGATCCTAGCAGTACCCAGTGGTCCTCTACCTACAGAGATGTAGGGGGTGGACGGTAGGTGCTGTGGCAGTAAGTGTACAGCCAAGTTGTGTATATGAGAAGAGTGGGATGTGGTACCGGGCCCTCCATTGATCACTGCCCCCCAACCCCCCCCCCCCCCCCCCCGCGGGGTGTGTGCAGTCCAGGCTCCAGATGTTGTCAGTGAGGAGGGGACAGATGTTCCGACCAGTCCCTTACCTGGCGCTGATGAGCGAGCAGTCCGCCTCCGACCACCCCGGCAGGGCCAGGCGGGCACAGCGACTGCACAGTAGGTAGAGCCCCGGGAAGAAGAGACATCCGGCAGCCAGTACATGCCACATCGTGCCCGCTAACACTTCGGCTGGTGCCCAAGTCCGGGAGCCGCCTGCCAACACCGCAACCCGCCCACCCTGACGTCACCGTCCCTCTAATCCGGCCCACCGCCGCCACACCAATGACACGACCACGCCCACCGGCTGTCAATCTTGGAATCCCCGTCCGGCCACGCCTACTGGATGGCTGAGAGCTGCTCCGCTGCATCCTGGCGGGTGGAGATGTGTGCGGCTCAGAATGGTGGGCGAAGCTGGTCTGGTCATGTACACGTATTCTGGGCTCCAGTCACGTCAGATCACACTACATGGCAGAGCATTATATAGGGATGTAGTGCTGCGTCCGAGATTCTCACACCCTCCTAAAGCTAGAAGGGTCCTTTTGAACATGTGACTTCCCATGTTGGTACCAGTCACGTGACATTTCATTGATAACAACTGAAGTAATGGCAGGAATCAGCAACATTGTCAATTTGCATCTATATTTTTTTTAAGGTGCATGTTACTGCAATGCACACTACATGCGTATGACACACACTGTCCTGACATTCAGGGCCATAGATGTTTTTTCTTGGCTAGTGGGTGGGGGCTAATTTTAGCCATGGGGTCCCAGAGGAATAAAAATGAGGCTGCAGGTCATGCTGAATTGTGCATGAGGCAAAATTGTGCAAACAGACATAAAGGCTTAAAATGAGTGCATATTACCCAGACGTCAGAGGTGTGTAACACCCAGGTGACAAACGGTGCATGAGGCACAGAGTGGAGGTCAGGAGTGCATATCACACGGGAGTGTGGAAGACACCTCAGGGGTCAGAAGTGTATAACACACAGTACAGGGGTGTGTAACACACAATACAGGGGTCTGGGGTGTGTAACACACAGAATACAGGGGTCAGAAGTGTATAACACACAGTACAGGGGTGTGTAACACACAATACAGGGGTCTGGGGAGTGTAACACAGAATACAGGGGTCAGAAGTGTATAACACACAGTACAGGGGTGTGTAACACACAATACAGGGGTCTGGGGTGTGTAACACACAGAATACAAGGGTCAGAAGTGTATAACACAGAGTACAGGGGTGTGTAACACACAATACAGGGGTCTGGGGTGTGTAACACACAGAATACAGGGGTCAGAAGTGTATAACACACAGTACATGGGTGTGTAACACAATACAGGGGTCTGGGGTGTGTAACACACAGAATACAGGGGTCAGTAGTGTGTAACACACAGAACAAGAGTGTGTAACAGTACAGGGGTCAGGAGGAGTATGTAACAGAGCACGGGTCAGGAGTGTGTAACTGAGTACTGGGGTCAGGAGTGTGTAAGAAACAAAGTACAGGGGTCAGGAGTGTGCAACTGACAGGGACCAGGAGTGTGTAACACACAAAGTATAGGGGTCAGGAGTGTGTAACAGACAAAGTACAGGGATCAGGAGTGTGTAACAGACAGGGACCAGGAGTGTGTAACACAGAAAGTATAGGGGTCAGGAGTGTGTAACACACAAAGTATAGGGGTCAGGAGTGTGTAACAGACAAAGTACAGGGATCAGGAGTGTGTAACAGACAGGGGCCAGAAGTGTGTAACACAGAAAGTATAGGGGTCAGGAGTGTGTAACAGACAAAGTACAGGGGTCAGGAGCGTGTAACAGACAGGCCAGGAGTGTGTAACACACAAAGTATAGGGGTCAGGAGTGTGTAACAGAAAAAGCACAGGGGTCAGGAGTGTGTAACAGACAGAGTACAGGGATCAGGGGTATGTAACACAGAGTACAAGGGTCAGGAGAGTGTAACACACAAAATGCAGGGGTAAGGAGTATGTAACAGACAGAGTACAGGGGTTAGGAGTGTGTAACACAGTGTACAGGGGTCAGGAGTGCGTAACACAGATTACAGGGTTCAGGAGTGTGTAAAACACAGAGTACAGAGCTCAGGAGTGTGTAACATACAGAGTACCAGGGTCAGGAATGTGCAACATACAGAGAACAGGAGTCTGTAACACAGAGTACAAGGGTCAGGCGTGTGCTTTTCATAGAGTATGTAACACACAGAGTACCTAGGAACAGGGCCGTCCTATCCCTCTTGTATTGAACTGTAATGTTGCTGTATTATCTCCCGTTATATTGTAAAGCGCTGAGCAAACTGTTGGCGCTATATAATTCCTGTATAATAATAATAGTACAGGAGTGTGTAACACACAGAGTACAGGGGTCAGGAATGTGTAACAGAGTACAGGGGTCAGGAGTGTGTAACAGAGTACAGGGGTCAGGAGTGTGTAACATACAGAGTACAGGGGTCAGGAATGTGCAACATACAGAGTACAGGGATCAGGAGTGTGTAACATACAGGGGTTAGGAGTGTGTAACCCATAGAAAGCAGGGATCAGGAGTGTGTAATATACAGAAAGCAGGAGTCAGGAATGTGTAACATACGAAGTACTGGGGTTAGAAGTGTGTAACATATGAAGTACTAGGATCAGGAGTGTGTAACTGGAGTGCCTAACACACAGAGAGCAGGGGTCAGGAGTGTACAACATACGAAGTACAGGGTTCAGGAGTACCTAGCACACAGAGAGCAAGGATCAGACGTGTGTAAGATAGGAAGTACAGGGTTCAGGAGTGTGTAAGACACAGAGTACAGGGCTCAGCAGTGTGTAACATACAGAGTACCAGGGCCAGGAATGTGCAACATACGGAGTACAGGAAATGTATAATGAAATGCAGCGCTAGTAAATCTTTGGCGCTCACAGACGTATCAACTCAAATAAATGACTTCAATAAATGTCAAAAAACAGTTCCCAAAATAATTAGTGCAGAACAGAGTGGAGATTCCGTGACTCTTGTGGCGATGTATAGAGTATAGGTATAGATTTACACCAACCAGATAGATGAAATGCTTACGCATGGTGTATACAAGACCTACTCCTGGTACTCTGGATGTGAATCACTGGAATAGGTAGTAGTCATCTATGCCTCAGCCACCAGGTGTCATAGGTCTGGAATACATCAGAGGTCTCCCTGGATGTCGACTTCAGCCACAAGAGGGTGCATTACTCCCAGACATCAGACATCAGGTAGGGAGGAATCAGGTAAACCTTCAAAGAATGGGGCTCCCATGGAATAAACGGCCCCAGACAAAGCTTCCGGATACGTCTTTTTAGCAGTGCTTCTGCCGCAAATACTCGCCAAATACTCCTATACGGAGTACAGGGATCAGGAGTTTAAAACATACAGAGAACAGGGGTCAGGAGTGTGTAACACAGAGTACAAGGGTCAGGAGTGTGTTAGTCACAGAGTATCGGTTCCAGAGTGTGTAACACAGAGTGCAGGAGTGTGTAACAAAGAGTATAGGGGTGAGGAGTATGTAACATATAGAGTAAAGGAATCAGGAATGTGCAACATACAAAGTATAGGGGTCAGGAGTGTGTAACACATAGAAAGCAGGGGTCAGGAGTGTACAACATACAAAGTTCAGGGGTCAGGAGTACCTAGCACACAGAGAGCAAGGATCAGGTGTGTGTAAGATAGGAAGTACAGGGTTCAGGAGTGTGTAAGACACAGAGTACGGGGCTCAGCAGTGTGTAACATACAGAGTACCAGGGTCAGAAATGTGCAATTTACAGAGTACAGGGATGAGGAGTATATAACATGCAAAGAACAGGGGTCAGGAGTGTGTAACACAGTGTACAGGGGTCAGGAGTGCGTAACACAGATTACAGGGTTCAGGAGTGTGTAAAACACAGAGTACAGAGCTCAGGAGTGTGTAACATACAGAGTACCAGGGTCAGGAATGTGCAACATACAGAGAACAGGAGTCTGTAACACAGAGTACAGGGATGAGGAGTATATAACATGCAAAGAACAGGGGTCAGGAGTGTGTAACACAGAGTACAAGGGTCAGGAGTGTGTTATTCACAGAGTATCGGTTCCAAAGTGTGTAATACACAGAGTACAGGAGTGTGTAACACAGAGTGCAGGGGTCAGGAGTATGTAACACACAGAATACAGGGGTCTGGGTTGTGCAACACACAGAGCACAGGGGTCAGGAGTGTGTAACACAGAGCACAGGGGTCAGGAGTGTGTAACACACAGTGTACAGGGGTCAGGAGTGTGTAACACACAGTGTACAGGGGGTCAGGAGTGTGTAACACACAGTGTACAGGGGTCAGGAGTATGTAGCACACCGAGTACTGGGGTCAGGAGTGTGCAACACACAAAGTACATGCGTCTGGGGCGTGTAACACACATAATGCAGGGGTCAGGAGTGTGTAACAGACAAAGCACAGGGGTAAGGAGTGTTTAACTGATTACAGGGGGTTAGGAGTGTGTAACACACAAAGTACAGGGGTCAGGAGAGTGTAACACACAGTGTACAGGAGTGTGTAAGAGACAGAGTACAGGGGTCAGGAGTGTGTAACACACAGAATACAGGGTTCAGGAGTGTGTAAGAAACAGAGTACAGGGCTCAGGAATGTGTAACATACAGAGTACCAGGGTCAGGAATATGCAACATGCGGAGTACAGGGATCAGGAGTGTAAAACATACAGAGAACAGGGGTCAGGAGTGTGTAACACAGAGTACAAGGGTCAGGAGTGTGTTATTCACAGAGTATTGGTTCCAGAGTGAGTAACACAGAGTACAGAAGTGTGTAACAAAGAGTACAGGGGTCAGGTGTGTGTAACACACAGAGTACAGGGGTCAGGAGTGTGTAGCAGAGTATAGAGGTGAGGAGTATGTAACATACAGAGTACAGGAGTCATTTATGTGCAACATACAAAGTACAGGGGTCAAGAGTGTGTAACACATAGAAATCAGGGGTCAGGAGTGTACAACATACAAAGTACAGGGGTCAGGAGTACCTAGCACACAGAGAGAAAGGATCAGGTGTGTGTAAGATAGGAAGTACAGGGGTCAGGAGTGTGTAAGACACAGAGTACAGGGCTCAGCAGTGTGTAACATACAGAGTACCAGGATGAGGAATGTGCAGTATACAGAGTACAGGGATCAGGAGTGTATAACATACAGAGAACAGGGTTAAGAAGTGTGTAACACAGAGTACAAGGGTCAGGATTATGTTATTCACAGAGTATCAGTTCCAGAGTGTGTAACATACAGAGTACAGGAGTCAGAAATGTGCAACATACAGAGTACAGGGGTCAGGAGTGTGTAACACACAGAAAGTAGGGGTCAGGAGTGTATAACATACAGAAACCAGGGGTCAGGAATGTGTACCATATGAAGTACTGGGGTCAGGAGTATGTAACATATGAAGTACTGGGGTCAGGAGTGCCTAACACACAGAGAGCAGGGGTCAGGAGTGCACAACATATGAAGTACAGGGGTCATGAGTACCTAGCACACATAGAGCAAGGATCAGGCATGTGTAATATAAGAAGTACAGGGGTCAGGAGTGTGTAATGCACAGAGAACATGGGACATGAGTGCCTAACAAACAAAGAGCAGGGGTCAGGAGTGTGTAAGACACAGAGCAGGGGTCAGGAGTGTGTAACATACAGGGGATTTGATTGGCTACTGTGTGGAAATCAAATATGACCAGTAGACATGTGCAAAACAAAAAAATTTGTTTCAGTACGAAATCTAACAAATTTTGTGTAGTTGGATTCTGTAAATTCATTCAATTCGTTTTCAGGATTCGTTTTGGTCATTCGTATTCTAATTCAATTTGAAGACATTTCATATTCGAAATTAGTTCAACCTAATTTGAAATGATTCAAAAAACTTTGAAAAGTCATTCGAAAATCGAAAAGATTTCAACCAAATTCGAAAAGTTAAGCTGGCTATACACGTGTAGACTTTCATCTGAGAATATTCATTTCAAAAATATTCGTTTGATTTTCTTACCGATAGTGGGGTCAAATCGATGTTTGTTTTCAATGGCAGTGACAGAAAAATTTGAGGGGGCAGGAAAGAAAACTTCCTTAATCAAAACAAGTTTTGGCCAGTGTATATGGTGATCATTCAGAAATTACATTAATTTTAAAATCGAATGTTAAAACCAAAAGACAGTTTTCAAACAACCTTCATCCATTCATCGAATCTGCAAAGAATTTCATATGACTTTTTTTACGAATATTCTCGTCCAAAAATCTACATGTGTATGGCCAGCTTAATGCCCCATACACGTGATAGAAACGTATGAAAATCTTCGTACAAGGACCAATTGTTTGATTTTTTTTTTTATTTTTGTTTAATCAGTACAGTAGACATTTGAAAATACAATACAAATACATGACATCACTTTCGAAATTCTTTTCTTTCGTACGAGAATTTTCGTATCTTTAGTAACCTTTTCACTTTCCATGTAATGCCTCGTACACACTATAAAAAAAAAATCGTACGAAAATTTTCGTACGAGGACCGATCGTCCGATAATCGGATCGTTAGTACAGAACTTTTGAGAGCCGATCACGACAATTCGTACGACAATATCCGAAGGGACAAGGGCAAAAATCTTTCTCGTACAATACCAGATCGTACGATTTTCGTTTAATCAGTACAGTAGTCGTCTGAAAATACAATACAAAGCAATACATGACATCACTTTCGAAATTCTTTTCTTTCATAGGAGAATTTTCGTATCTTTAGTAACCTCTTCACTTTCGATGTGAGACTAGCAGACGAAAAAAAACAGCTGATCATTCGTCCAATATTCTCATCGTGAGTACGGGGCATAAGACTAGCAGGCGAAAAAAAATGGACGATTGTTCGTCCAATATCCTTTTTGTGTGTACGGGGCTTAAGGCTGGCCATACACGTGTAGATTTTCAGCCACGAATATTCATTTCAAGAGTATTCATTTGATTTTCTATTTGTTAAGCTGGCTGTACACGTATACATTTTCATACAAGAATTTTCGTTTCAAGAATATTTGTTTGTTTTTCTAATCATATTCTTGTTTTCAAATTCGAGTTTAAAGCAGAGTTCCAGTGAAAATAAGAAAATAAATAAAAGTCAGCAGCTACAAAAACTGGAGCTGCTAACTCTTAAAAAACAGCCACTTACCTGTCCCTCGATCCTGCAGTGTCCCCCACGCACCCCATTTCATCGGCCATCCTGTGTTTCCGGCGCCGGCATCTTCATTGTGGGCACCCGGCTGTGACAGCTTGCAGCCTCACTGCTCACTGTGCATGGTCCTGTAGTCTTGTGGGACTTGTGACGTGTCCCAGAAGACTACAGGGAGGGAGAGGGGATGACAAATTCCGTTTCTGATCAGCTAGGCGATCGCAAAGGAAGTGGGAGCGGGTACCTGCCAATCCTTAATGGGGAGTGGGAGACCAGTCCTTAAAGCAGAACTTCCCCTTTTGGGTGGAGTTCCGCTTTAAATTTGTTATCGAATGTTTGTTCAATTTTGTTTTCAAATTCGAATTTGTTTTCTAATTGAACTTCGGACAAATTTTGTTTTGTTATTTTGGATTAGTTTAAAATTGTTATTTTTGTAATTCAGAACTCTGATACATCCGAATAACGAAAAATTTGTCTGAAATTCGATTCGGAATGCAATGAACCGCATATGTCCAATGACCAGGATCAGTGAATCAACGAATCCGCAATGAAGCCCCTAAAGAAGGGGAGGGAAGACTATGGCCCCCAAAATGCATTGGATGTTTGTTGTTCTTTCCATAATCATTTACTAAACCAATAAAACCTTTGTTGGACTCTTGGATTGATTGCTGGTAATCTTTCTGGTGCAAAGGTGTATAGACTACTAAGTTTGAGTAACTCCTATTTATGAGGGGCCCCCACTTTGTGGAGAGCTGCCTTACTCAAGCAATTTGTGTATACTAAGTACGTCATTGCTATTGGTAGAGAAGCCATATCCAACACCTCACCCCCACCTTGTCTTGAATCATGCAGAAGGGTTTGAACCTGAATTGCTATACAGGTGATAGAACAAGAAATGGAGATAATTGGGAGAATTAAATAAAAAGCTGCTAGAGTTTCTTACCTTTCTTCTATCCAAGCTAAAAAAAAAGATCTTACTGGAGTTGGGCTTTTGAATTTGTTTACCACATAAAGCGAGTCATCTGTGAACCAAAACAGAGACAATTTTAGTTTTATGCATATAAGACAAAAAATACGTGTTCATAAAATGTAACATGTTCTTGCTCCTGCAGTTGATCCCCCCCTCCCTGTGACAGAGGGTTGGGGATCTTCTCCCTGCACCCACTGTCACTATTTGAAAAGAGTGTGGCCGTTCTGTGAATGAATGAACTATAAGTACTGACAGCCTTTGTGTCTGACAGCTTGTAGTTCTCAATTAAACACCACAGCGCTGTTGAGCACTCTAGTATTTCATTGATTCCTTCTGTCATTGAGATACAGGCAGACAGTTTACACCAGGGGTCTCCGAACTGCAGCCCAAAGGCCAGATGCAGCCCTTTGTTAGCCTTTATCCGGCCTTTGGCTACTGTTCCTCCCACTGATACAAACGTTGGGGTTCTATTCCTCCTAATGATACAAACGTTGGGGCACCATTCCTCCCACTGATACATACATTGGGGCAGCATTCCTCCTACTTATACAAACGTTGGGGCACCATTCCTCCCACTGATACAAAATGTTGGGGCACCATTTCTCCCACTGAAACAAACGTTGGGGCACCATTCCTCCCACTGAGACAAACGTTGGGGCACCAGTTCTCCCACTGAGACAAACGTTGGGGCACCATTCCTCCCACTGAGACAAACGGGGCACCATTCCTCCCACTGATACAAACATTGGGGCACCATTCCTCCCACTGATACATACATTGGGGCAGCATTCCTCCTACTTATACAAACGTTGGGGCACCATTCCTCCCACTGATACAAATGTTGGGGCACCATTTCTCCCACTGAAACAAACGTTGGGGCACCATTCCTCCCACTGAGACAAACGTTGGGGCACCAGTTCTCCCACTGAGACAAACGTTGGGGCACCATTCCTCCCACTGAGACAAACGGGGCACCATTCCTCCCACTGATACAAACGTTGGGGCATGATTCCTCCCACTGAGACAAACGTTGGGGCACTATTCCTCCCACTGAGACAAATGTTGGGGCACCATTCTTCCTACTGAGACAAACATTGGGGCACCATTCCTCCTACTGAGACAAACATTGGGGCACCGTTAATCCCACTGATACAAACATTGGGGCACCATTCCTCCCACTGATATAAACGTTGGGGCACCATTCCTCCCACTGAGACAAATGTTGAGGCACCATCTCTCCCACTGAGACAAACGTTGGGGCACCATTCCTCCCACTGAGACAAATGTTGGGGCACCATTCCTCCCACTGATACAAACGTTGGGGCACCATTCCCCCCACTGAGACAAACGTTGGGGCACCATTCCTCCCACTGATACAAACGTTGGGGCACCATTTCTCCCACTGAAACAAACGTTGGGGCACCATTCCTCTCACTGAGACAAACGTTGGGGCACCATTCCTCCCACTGAGACAAACGTTGGGGCACCATTTCTCCCACTGAGACAAACGTTGGGGCACCATTCCTCCCACTGAGACAAACGTTGGGATACTATTCTTCCCACTGATACCAATGATGGGGCACTACTCTTCCTCCTACTGACCACCAATCCTGAGGCCATATTTATGTGCACTAATGCTGGGCCCAGGACTTTTTTACCCTCACTGGCCACAACCTGGCCCTCCTATAGTCTGAAAGAAAGTAAACTGGCCCCTTGTTTGAAAAGTTTGGAGACCCCTGGTTTACACTGACAGATTGCAGGAGCTCTGTATTACACCCGCAATCTGTTGATCGCTGGTGCAATGCTTTCCAGGCTCCTACAAAAAATAAATACTAAATGCACATTTTTTTTACCTGTAACAATATTTATTTTTACTGGTAAAAAATGTAATTCTGTATTTCTGGCCATCCAGTTCTGAGGTTTGCTTAGCACAGTCCTGTCTGGTAGAGTCATACTGTAGATCTTGTTGCCCCCCCAGCCTGTGACTGGACATTAAAAGGAGAAGAATTAGACTGATTAGCTCATCTCTCTATCACCACTCTCTCCTCCTTGCTAACACGTAAGCTCTTCAGCTCAACTGATTGTCACCTTGAGTTGCTTATTCATCTCCCAGTCTGAGCAATGCTGGACAGTGCATTTCAAGATACTAATACTAAGTTAAATTCAGGTATTTCTACTACTAGCAAAAAAAAAGTTCTTGTGTGATAATGGAGTAAAGGACATTTTTACATTTTTACTATTCTAAACATGCAGAATATCATTTACTTTGTAATAGTACCATGTCAACTAGGATTTCAGAGTAGCTCTCCTCTATCTGTATTAAGAGATGTTGCTCATGTGTGCTGCATATCTGTATGCACACATCCCTGAATGTATAGATTGTAACTGTATATTAACCACTTGAGCTCCAGAAAGTTTTACCCCCTTCATGACCAGTACATTTTTTGCTGTACTTTAACTGGTAATTGTGCGATCATGGAACACATGGATCATGGAACATGGTACCCCAAAAAAGTATGTCTTTTTTTCACACAAATAGAGCTTTCTTTTGGTGGTATTTGTTTGCCACTGGGTTTTTTCTTTTTATTATATAAATGAAAATTTTTGAAACAAAACTTTTTTTTTACTTTCTGCTATAAAACATATCCAATGAAAAAAATAATACAAAAATACATAATAAACACTAAAAATCTAATTTCTTCATAAATATAGGCCAAAATGTATTCTGCTACATTTCTTTGGTAAAAAATCCCAATATGTGAATATTAATTGGTGGGCATAAAAGTTATAGTGTCTACAAACTATGGTGTGTGTGTGTATATATATATATATATTGGATATTTTATTTATTTGTTTACAGTATATTATTAATAGTAGTGATCAGCGACTTATAGTAGGACTGTTATAGTGCGGAAGGCAAACTGACACTAACTGAATCTGGGTGGGAATTGACTAATTTACACTGACATGGCCAGTGACACTAATGCAGTGATCATTGCTAATAATATGCACTGTGACTGTACTAATGAAACTGGCTGGGAATAGTTTCTCTCTGCTTTGCAAGGAGAAAAAAAACTGCATATTGCTGCTGTCTGTAGAGAGCCCTATGTTGTTTACCACATCATTCGCTCTTTGGTTTGGTAGGTTCCAGCCATAAATTATTGGCCGGAGCCTGCTGATTGGCTTGTGCTGTAGCAAATGACAGCACAGCCAGGGCAGTGCGCACGCCCACTACCTGGAAGAGCTGGATCATGTACATGGTGCAGCAGAGCCACTCTGCTGCAGTACATCTGAGGTAGGCGGTCTCTAACTAGTTAACAATTTTAGGCAATAACACCAAAGATTGTTGATCTATGGAATATCCAATTACTTAAGGGGATAATGAAGGATTTTTTTTCCACTGGACCATGCTTGGTTTCCTCTGGATCAATTATGGGTATAAGATTGTATTTAAAAAGGTTTTCTGTTTATTTTTACTTAGAACAAATATGGTGTTTTGGGTGTGAGCTTAGTTTTACTTTTCTTTTTCTCTTGTGCATGTATGTTTGTGGAGGTTTGGCTGTGCCTTCCTAGTGCTCATCTTCTAATCTTGAGGGTAGGATATTGTTGAATCAGGAAGGTGAGGCTTATTGTGATATAGGTGAGGTCTTCTAGGTTTTTTTTTTTGTTTTAAACAGTTGCAAGGAGAGTGTTTAGAAGTATCCTTTGTAGTACTAGGCAGGTAGGACAATTGGCATTGTTTTAATATTTTGAAATAAAAAACCTATTACACTATGGAGGATCTTTTCTCTTCTATTATGATCCGGATGGGAGATTGTGCTGAGTAGCGGATACTTTTATCTGGAGAGGACCGGAGGAGCGTAAGTGGTGCCAGTGAGGGGGATTACTTATGGATACCATCCAGTAACCAGATACTGCCTATGAAGGATCCTGGGGTGATCCTGAAAGCATGCTGGTCCAGTGGGTCATTGTAAGGAGGTGAGGGGGCATTTTGGCCATTGAGGATTTCACCGTTGGTGTGAATGCACATTCACCTCATCACCTGCATGGAATATTTTTTTCATTGGATCACAGCTTATATTTTACCATTTCAATACCGGGCAATTTTACACCTTCCTGCCCAGGCCATTTTTCAGGTTTCAGCGCTCTCACACTTTGAATGACAATTGCGCGGTCATACAACATTGTACCCAAACTAAAATTTTATTATTTTCTTCACACAACTAGAGCTTTCTTTTGGTGGTATTTAATCACTGTCGGAGTATTTATTTTTTGCTAAATTAACAAAAAAAGACCAAAAATTTTGAAAGAAAAACATGTTTTTCTTTGTTTCTGTTATAAAAGTTTACAAATTAATAATTGTTCTTCATAAATTTAGGCCAAGATGTATTCTGCTACATGTCTTTGGTGAAAATTACCCAAATTAGGATGTATTATTTAGTTTGTAGGAAAGTTATAGAGTTCACAAACTATGGTATAGATCTGAAAATTGATCAATCCTGAAGTACTGAAAGCCAATCTAATTTCTTGAGGTCCAAGAATGTCAGAATAGTACAGATATCCCCAAATGACCTCTTTTTGGAGAGTAGACAGTCCGACGTATTTCGTAAGAGGAATGGCGAGTTTTTGTATTTTTTTGGCATAATTTTTCGGAAAATTAAAAAATTAAAAAAATAATTTTCACTATTTTTTTTTTACATACTGTCACCAGTGCAGTACAGCGTTATCATATAACTGGCATGGCGGTGAACATGGACACTGACTGGTGACAGTATGAAAAAAAATTATATATATATATATATATATATTTTTTTTTTTTTTATTATTATTTTTAATTTTTTATTACATTTTTTTTTCTTTTTTAAAATTTGTTTTCATATTTTACTATCACCAAAGTAGTACAATGTTACCATAGTAATATTGTACTACTTTTGGGAAGTGATCAGTATTTTTTTTTTTTTTTTTTTTTTACACAATTTGCTTATAGCAAAGAATTACTTTGCTATAAGCAAGCATTTACCTGAATGACATCGATTCATTCAGGTTTTTTTTTTTTTTTTGTGCTTAGCTGTGATTTGGTCACAGCTAATCACATGACATGTGCATGTGACCTGCTGTGACCATTCACAGCTAGGCACTAGTATACAATGGATGGCATGAATGAAGCCATCCATTGTATACAACTGTCATGTGACCTGCTGTGACTGGTCACAGCAGGTCACATGGTACCGGCAACGGGAGCTGGTACTCAGATCTGTCATCGGCCGTGTCCGAGGTACACGGCCGGTGACAGATCGCGGCGCTGCGCGGCTCTGCAACCGCGCAAACTGCGCATGTGCAGGAGGACGCCAAATGGCGTGCACCCGGAGAGCTAGAGCATTTTTGTGGCCGCCAAATGGCTATAGGCCGGGCGGCTAATGGTTAATATTTGTTGTGGACGTTTACGAATTGTTTTTGATAAATATTTTTGGAATATTTGTCACTGAAGTTTTGTTGATTACATTTTATGTGTAAGCACTTGTCACTTTGTTTAGATTTTTCCCCTAATTTGGGGATTCACGGATGTTTTGCACCAGTCTGTGTGTTTTTTATCTGTAAAATACCTGGTAGGGATATTTTTTGGAATGTTATTATTTTTTCACTATATGAGGTCCTAATTGAGGACCAGTTTGTCATTTCACATTGCTTTGCACTATGTTTTATGTGGCACTAATTAGATGCTTATTGGATCATATCACTATAGATTTTCTCATCTGCATGTTTATATTTCATTTTTATATTATTTATTATCATCACATATTAAGGTATATGTATTATTCATTTAATATGCATTAGCGCTACACTATTATTATTATTGTTTGCACATTTTCTTACAAGGTTTAAGGTAGAGTGTTGGCTGCTTATCTTCATATTGATCACCATATAGAAGCGCAGGAGGAACCCTTTATTTACTTTTGAGTGCGTTTTTGCTGTGTTTTGCATTTTTATTCTGCCCAGAAAAAAAAATTCCACTTTAAAAAAAAGAAGAGCTGAACAAAACAGGGTAAAAATGCGTCAAAACCGCATCAAAAACACGTCAAAAATGCGTGTAGAAAAACGCAAAATGAACTGCGAAAAGCACGCAAAACAGACAAAAAGCAGACTGCATAGGATGGATCTTGGGCATGTATACTTATAGATAATTTTGTACTATGTTGAACTATGCTTTTCTTACTTAAGCTGATTTAGATATGGAGATTTAGAGAATATTCACTGTTGGTAAAAAAAATTCCCCCCTCATTGTAGGGTTTTGATTAATGACCAATATAGGAAGTAGGGGTGCAGTTGGGAGCAATGGGGGTCATTATTGACCACTGTATTCTGTAATTCTCTAGAATGACATTTCTACTTTCCATAAGTGGACTTACATCTCCTCTTGACTGGTGGGTATTCCTCATTACCTGTTGGAGGCCCTCTTTCCATTCAGGCGTGATTGATATGTCCCATATGCCTTGCATAGGCCAATTGTTTATCAGTATCGTCAACTGGTAATTGCTGTTAAATCTTTTATTCTTCATTTTCATTGTTTTTTCACATTTTTTGTATGGCTATATATCGATTATATGTTCCTGGTTTTTTTTTTGCTTTATTGTAGGAATCTGTATTTTGTTTTCCCTGAAGAAGTGGGCACTCTCCCGTGAAACGCATTGGAAATTATCAACAAAGTACCAATTCACGGTTTAAGGCTGAAGTTATCTACCAACATAAGTCAATTGATACCTATGATGCGACACCATTGTCCTAGGTGTCAGTAACTACTCAGCATTACATTGATTAAGCCTTCATGTGTCTAGGCTGTAGCTATTAGTTATCTGTAAACTTATACCCATGACGTCTATCTCACGTCTTGGGCATCAGCAACAATTATTGTAGCTAGGCCACTAATTGTAGTTCTGTTCATTTCAATATTTGAATTTTATGATCCTCTATGTGTTTGATTGTTATGTTCTACCATGATGGTAGTTTTTTTAACCTAATAAAAGGTGTTCAGTTCTTTTTTACTATTTGTTCATATATTCCGTGTACAGTTTATATTGATTTATATGGTTTGGTACCTTTAAAACCCCATTAGTTTTTCTGGTTAGGGTCTTATTTACTACATTTTCAATTAGGGGTGTGGTACTAGTATAACCCTGTTCACAAGGACATGTAGAGAATTTTTGTCTTCATCTCCCACTCCTTGTTTATCTAAATGCATAGGTGTGAACGGAGCCTTAGGCTGCCTTCACATATGGGTATTTTGGAATTCTGCCCACAATTTCAAAATGGACTGCTAAAATAACAGGATCGCAGAACCGCATGTTCAGGTGCTATTCTTTTTAATGGCACCTGAAAACACAGTGCAATAAATCATGCTGGAGTCATAGCAAACCGTGTCACCCAAAAGAAGCTTGATCTGCTTCACACTTATGCAGTTTTCTTTTGATCCAATTCTGCAGTGCTTTTTGCACACAAGTTTTTAACGCTTTTTTGGTGTGTTTTGCGTTGTTTTTGTTCTTGTTGTTAAGCAGGTTGAAAACACAAAATGCATAAAAATCTCACTACAGGCATTTCTGCCAAGTTTCCATTGAAGTCTATTGAACCAAAAATGTTGCATTTAAAAAAGTCCTTGATCCTTCCCAAAGACTCAGCAACTGAAAAACACATAGATGTGAACATGTCCCCTAGGAAACCATGTTAAATAGACTAGTGAGTTTCTTCAAAATGCACTAAAATCAGCATAGGTGTGAACCAGACCTTCCTGAACTTCTTTTGGGCTTTGCGCAATGCAGTTTTCAACAATTGCAGCGCAGCAATCGTGGCAGAACTACACCACATTTTCAGGTACCATTAAAATGAATGGTACTTGAACATGCAGCTCATCAAAAAGCAGAGCATTTAGAAATTGCGGGCAGAATTGTGGCAATTCTGCCTGCGATTCAAAATGCCCACGTGTGAATGCAGCCTAAGGGCTCATTACTGGTCAATTACTAGCCGTACAGCACCCTGATCAGTGTATTTCATTGGCAGATATGGCCACGTGTTTCCGATTAGCTGCAGTCACTTATGCAGGCCATACAAGGGTCGAATTCTGAACAAATTTTCTTTAGAAATTCTGAAAGTTTGTGCGTTTTGTAATCCAATGGTGCCACCATTGATTTCAAAATTTGACCAACCAAGCCTTCAATTTCACATGTTGCTACAGAAAATAATTTTTGTGGCCAAGAATTCTCTTTTCTTTCCAGGTCACAACTCATGCTCATTTCTTTTTCATTTACATTTCTCACATGATTCTCCCATCATTTATTAGAAATTTGTTTGTTTTTCAAAAAATTTCCAACATGCCTGATCACTACAATTCGATGGTCGCTGGAAAATCGACCGTTGCTGTGGCCCACTTATGGTGCGAAATTCGAACGAAAATTCTTAGAAAAGATTTTCGAGAAGAAAATTATTTCGGAATTTGACCCAAGTATAGCTGGCTTTAGCCTGTACAAATCAATGACAGACTGAAAGGTTTCACAGCTGTTCTCTTGTGCTTTACCTGCAATTGGAGACTGATGAGCATCCCTGTATGCAAACAGTCTGCATACAGGACTGCTCAGCTCTCCCAAACAGCATGTAACCTTGATTACATGCAAAGAGCTGGGGACAGTGTCAGCCCATCATTGATACATACAGGCTTCCTGTCCTCAACAAATCAGAAACATTTGGATTGTACGTGCCACAGAAATACACTGATCTGGGTGGGTGATGTTTAGTTGTGAACAGCTGTATGAATGAGCTTCAAGCTATGGGGAAGAAATGTCCAGAGTTCAGCTTCAGTGTTTTCATGCATCGACTTGCTTTTGATTGATGTGCAGAGGCAGGGTCGATGCTAGACTATTTTGCGCCCTAGGCAAGACCAGCTACTTGCGCCTCCCCCAAAAAAGATAAATAAATAATTAAAAATTTAAAAAAAGGTAGAAAATCTTAAATCAACAAAACATGAAACTGCTAAATTTATTTCATTTTGCAAAAATAAGTGCCATAAGATGCCACCAGCACCAATATTAAAGACAAAATCAATGTCATGGTAGGACTCTATCTGTGGCTGGCAGTGGCAGGGTGACAGTTGCAGTGAGTGGAGAATGATGGATCCACACTCTGACAGATCCTAGGCTGGAACTCCCCAGGCAATGAGAGGGGGGGGGATAAAACACTGTGACAGCAGGCAGCCCAGCCTACACACACCTGATCACCTGAACTAAGCGATCTCACACAGAGACATATCCGACACAACACACCACCACCAACACTGACACAGATCAGCAGGCCCAGCAGACACTAGAAGAGCAGACTGTGGGATCGTGATGATGTAATCACTCACTGACACATTGTACATGTGATAGATGGCTGCCCAGGTCACACTCACACAGAAGCGAGACATCAGACATTACCTTTCTCCACGGGCACAGCTCCACCTCCACTGCTGAATGGGAAAAGAAGGGCTGGAATTCCACAGTGACTAGCAGCCGCCAGTCAGTTTGCAGTACAGTGCATCCAGAAAGTATTCACAGCACTTAACTTTTGTCACATTTTGTTATGTTACAGCCTTATTCCAAAATGGATTAAATTAATTTCTTTCCTCAACATTCTACAAACAATACCCCATAATAACAACATGAAAGAAGTTTGTTTTGAAATCTTTGCAATTTTTTAAAAATAAAAAACATAAAAACCACAAGTACATAAGTATTCCCAGCCTTTGCGCAATACTTTGTTGAAGCCCCTTTAGCACCAATTACAGCCTCAAGTCATTTTGAGTATGATGCTACAAGCTTGGCACACCGATTTTGGGCAATTTTGCCCATTCTTCTTTGCAGTACCTCTCAAGTTCCATCAAGTTGGATGGGGAGCATCGGTGCACAGCCTTTTTCAGATCTCTCCAGAGATGTTCAATCGGGTTCAAGTCTGGACTCTAGCTGGGCCACTCCAAGACATTCACAGAGTTGGCCTGTAGCCACTCCTTTGTTATGTGGGCTGTGTGCTTAGGGTATTTGTCCTGTTGAAAGATGAACCGTCACCCCAGTCTAAGGTCCAGAGTGCTCTGGAACAGGTTTTCATCAAGGATGTCTCTGTACATTGCTGCATTCATCTTTCCTTCGATCCTGACTAGTCTCCCAGTTCTTGGCACTGAAAAACATCCCCACAGCATGATGCTGCCACCTCCATGCTTCACTGTAGGGATGGTATTGGCCAGGTGGTGAGCGGTGCCTGGTTTTCTCCAGACATGACACTTGGCATTCAGGCCAAAGAGTTCAATCTTTGTTTCATCAGACCAGAGAGTTTTGTTTCTCATGGTCTGAGTTCCTCAGGTGCCTTTTGGCAAACTTCAGGCGGGCTGCCATTTGCCTTCTACTGAGGAGTGGCTTCCTTCTGGCCACTCTACCATACAGGCCTGATTGGTGGAGTGCTGCAGAGATGGTTGTTCTTCTGGAAGGTTCTCTCTCCACAGAGAAACGCTGGAGCTCTTTCAGAGTGACTATCGGGTGCTTGGTTACCTCCCTGGCTAAAGCCCTTTTCCCTCGATCGCTCATTTTAGCTGGGTGGCCCACTCTAGGAAGATTCCTGGTGGTTCCAAACTTCTTCCATTTACGGATGATGGAGGCCACTGTGCTCATAGGGACCTTCAATGCTGTAGGAATTTTTCTGTACACTTCCCCAGATCTGTGCCTTGATACAATCCTGTCTCGGAGGTGTATGGACAATTCCTTGGACTTCATGGCTTGGTTTGTGCTCTGACATGCACTGTTAACTGCGGGACCTTATATAGACAGGTGTCACGGTCTGGGTCAGGTTCAGAGACCAGCTGCTATAGCAGTGTTAAGGCTTACCTGAAACCAGCAGGATAGGTACACAGGCAGGTCATCCTGGGAAAGGACACAGACTCACCTGAGGTGCGGGGTCTAGGCACCAACCAGTTTTCACCAGAGCTCCTAATGTTGGAGATGGATTTGGCTGCATGTTGGTTCCAGGTCGCAGATCTCAGGATCACCCCACCAGGGAATGAGCAAGCCGGAAACCAGTAGCAGATCGAACAAGTTAAGGATCAAGCAGAAGCAGAGTCAGTTAACAAGCCAAGGGTCGGTCACAAACGGTAGTAGATGAGGATGAGGCAAAATCATAGTCCAGAAACAAGCCAAAGGTCGGTAGCGAAGGTATAGACGGCAGCAGGAGAGACAAGCGGGATATTGGCTGGTGAAGGCACAATAATCTGGCAAAGAGGAAATGCAGAGGCATGGCTTTTATCAGGAAGTTCATGGGAGGAGCAAGGGGTTCAAGGTTCAAGACAAACAGGGCCAAGGCAGGATCATCCAAATATTTGTCAAGGAGCTGTCCAGCATTCCAGGTGGCTCAGCAAGAAGAAACATTGCCTCTCCCTGCAAAAAGTCCAGGTTCAAACCCAGGCTCTGACAACAGGTTTATGCATTTCCTAATCATGTCCAATCAACTGAATTTTCTACAGGTAGACTCCAGTCAAATTGTGGAAACATCTCAAGGATGATCAGTGGGAACAGGATACACCAGAGCTCAATTTTGAATGTGATGGCAAAGGCTGTGAATACTTATGTACATGTGTTTTATTTTAAATTTTTATTTATAATAAATTGCAAAGATTTCAAAATGAACTTCTTTCATGCTGTCATTATGGGGTATTGTTTGTAGAATGTTGAGGGACAAAAATGATTTTAATCCATTTTGGCTGTAACATAACAAAATGTGGCAAAAGTTAAGCACTGTGACTACTTTCTGGATGCACTGTAAGGGACTGAGTCTGAGAGGAACACTGGAAAGAGTGGCAGCTCTGCTGCTCCACTGGCCCTAGACACGGGGTATCTTTCTCTGTCCATTCTTCCTCCCCTGTGCCGCCACTCCACTCAGCTGAAGGATCATTCTTGATGTGGTGGCATCCTACACAGAGAGAGTGCTGACCTGTTTTGTGCCCAGGCACCCCCTAAGTGGCAGTGCCTCCTAGGTGGCAGCCTAGTGGAAGCAGCAACTCTGTAAAGAGGAAATGCAGATCAATGCACCCAAAATGCATTATGCAAGACTCTTCTTACAAATGCCGTGAATTTGCAGCTGACAGTACCATGCAGTTTGGTGCTAGAAAACACATAGTGTTTTCACTACTTTTTCCAAATTCTGGTATGTTTGGGAGCCCATTGAAATGAATGAGCTATCAAAACCAAAGGACTGCATGGAAACACATGTTTTAGTGTTTACCTGCTCTAAGTCCTCAGAATAAACCAAAAGAATTTGACAATTTACTGCTTTGTTTGCAATAGCTGGGCTGTGTAGGGTTGAGCAGGGTCCAACAAGTGCTTCTTAGTGAACAGAAATTTTCCACAACTGATTTGGCACAACTACATTTTGCCAGTGATTAGAAGGTTTAAACAAAATACTATAACTGGTGTTTTTACAATCTGTTTAAGATTTGCTTTAAAGTGATACTAAGCCCACAACAGTAAAATCAGTCTGTATATGCCGTAAAGCATGCTTGTTATACTCACTGTGGAACCTAAGGGGTTAATCCTCCACATTGTGTAAAAAGGATGTTTGATCCTGTTTTCTCAGGATCCCTCTGTATGGACAGTGCTGATTGGCCCTGTGCTGATCACATGCACGCTCCCAAGAAAAGGAAAGTCTCTAGCAATACACACCAAACTGAGCATGTGCAGCTTGTCCCCAAGGCTTTGTTCTATCAGCCTATGCATTGGGGACAGTAGAAGAAGGGGAGGATCAGAAAAGACAGAATCATCCTTTTTACACAATGCGGAGGTTTAACCCCTTAGGTTCTACAGTTAGTATAACAAGCATGCTTTGCTGCTTCTACAGACTGATTTTACTGTTGTGGGTTTATTAACACTTTAAAACCTAACTACAGGCAAAATTATTAATGAATAAAAGTCCCAACCAGTGTTCAAAAGAAAAAAAAGCTTATCTGGCTGCAATACTTACCTCCTCTCTGGTACTGTCTACTGCAGTATCTTTTCTCCAAACAAAATGTCTTAAAGTCTTCAGTCTTAAAGTGGAACTTCATTCTCTCAATCAACATTGACTGTTTTTAATCCTTATGCTGAGAGCATCTGTAAATACATAGGAAGGTATATTATAATTGCTTGTTTTAAGCTTCAATTACTTCCTGGTTTCTTGCCTAGGCAAATGATGTCATACATCCCAGGACTTAAGGAGGGAATGAGGGGCTTTCTCAGCTAAGCACACCCTCCTGGCCAGCATGCCTGAGCTAAGGGCAGATGTATTCCAAGAACTAAATGCTACATGAATCATCTGCCAGTACTTGAGTTGGCCATGGCCAGAAATGTTAGGGGGAGGGGGGTTCAAAGTAATTTCTCAGCAAAATAAAGCATGGAGACATGGATTGATGAGGGAGTTTGCTTTGAATATTAATAATGAGTTAATTAGCATTTTTGGTTTTTCGATGCTCAGATACAGTGTGGTTCCACTTAAAGGATTGAATGCCAGAAGTAGTTACATTATAGCACAAGAAGAAGTGAAAAGTGATGCCTCTAATGTCCAAGTCCTAGCTTAAAGTTCATCACATCCATATTGGGTACATCAAGGGTTAAACCAGCTAGTTTCCAATACCTTGTGCAGTGCAGTGCCTTAAGAGATAGAAGGAATCTCTGTAGTAACAAGAAAAGACACCAGAGGGTGTGATCTAAGTGTAGTATAATGAGAATTTATTGTAAAAAAAGATAAGATAGATGTGAGTGATCATTTAACTTTTTAACAATGTATCCATTATACTGCACTTAGGTTGCACCCTCTGTTGTCTTTTCTTAAAGTGTTACTAAACCCAGGACCCTGCTTTCACTATATCTGGTCTCCCACAGCACATACAACATGGAAAAGCAATTATTTTAGTAAATATAAACTCTAAATACCTTTTTTCATTAGCAGTTAGAGCAGTCTTGTCACTTCTATCAGTGTCCAGCTGAGCACTGGTTAAAGCTTGTAGGAGGAGTTTTCATTCTCCCCTGACTGTCTTATGAGGCTGCATGACCCCTGAGCCTCTGTCTGGACAGCACTGATTGGCCTGAGCACATGCACCCTCCCAAAGAAAGAAAATGCTCTCTAGCAATATGCATAAAACTGGGCATGTGCAGAGTGACTCCTAGAACTATCAGCTGATGGATTGGGGACAGTAGAAGAAGGAGAGAATAAGAGAAGACAGGATCAAACAGCCTTTTTACACACTGCAGAGGATTAACCCCTTAGGTTCCACAATGAGTATAACAAGCATGATTTACATATTATTATTATTAGCATATTATTATTATTATACAGGATTTATATAGCGCCAACAGTTTGCGCAGCGCTTTACAAAATGAAGGTAGACATTACAGTTATAATACAATTTGGTACAAGAGGAAACAGAGGGCCCTGCTCATTAGAGCTTACAATCTAAGAGGAAGGGTTGAGCGATACAAAAGGTAATAGCTGTGGGAGATGAGCTGATGAAGGAAATAAAAGGCAGTTTACTAGTTAGAAGCAGGATAGGCTTCTTTAAAGAGGAAGGTTTCAGGGATCGTCTAAAGGTGGATAGACTAGGAGATAGCCAAACAGATTGGGGTAGGGAGTTCCATAGGAAGGGAGAAGCTCGGGAAAAGTCCTGGAGGCGAGTATGGGAGGAGATGACATGGGAACTAGAGAGCAGAAGGTCTTGGGAGGATCGAAGAGAGAGCAGTTTGTTTGATATTTTGAGACCAGGTTGGTGATGTAGCTGAGGGCAGAGTTGTGGATGGCTTTGTAAGTTGTTGTTAGTATTTTGAATTTTATTCGTTGGGCAAGTGGAAGCCAGTGGAGGGATTGGCAGAGAGGGGTAGCAGACACTGAATGGTTGGTAAGGTGAATGAGTCTGGCAGCAGTATTCATGATGGACTGGAGGGGGGATAGCCTATGTAAAGGTAAGACAATGAGGAGGGAGTTGCAGTAGCCGAGAGATAACCCGGGAGTGAATTAGGAGCTTTGTGGTATCATTGGTTAGGAAGGGGCGTATTTTGGAAATATTGCGGAGGTTGAGGCGGCATGATTTGGACAGGGATTGGATGTGGGCCTGAAAGGATAGTTCAGAATTAAGGGTTACCCCTAGCATATGCAGACTGATTTTACTGTTGTTGGTTTAGTAACACTTTAAGGGTTGAATGGCACGTGCCATCATTCAAACTGGAAGACTGAGGACATGGCAGTGATGGTTCATTGTGATGAGCCCAGAGTGTACCAGATTGCAATAGGAAAGGAGGAAATGTTTTGTTTCAACTGTAGCTGCCTCGCTCCATTGTTTGGAACTATAGCAAACACCTGAATGTCTTATGGCAATTTTATAAGAGGAAATGAGAATCATTAACACATAGTATACTGTTATTGGGTTTCATGCAGTTTTACAGAAGAGTTTTTCCGTTTTGCCAAGTGACAGCTTTTAGCAGCCTTTGTAAAGAAAAAGTGGTTACAGGCATTCAGAAAATGAAATCAAATCGTATCATTCAGTCAAGTGTGCTGCCAAACACTGCATGTGTACTGTCCCTGCAGAAAAAAAAGCTTTGGGAGGATCAGGGATAAAACTGCCAGAAACTATCCCTTATCAGATCTTTGGTTGCAAATGACAAAATAGAAATCTGTGATGGCAGCAAAAGCCAGTGCCTAATGATGTCAGTCTGTCTTCAGAAGGCAGCAGTGTTATATGAGGCTAGCTAGGAAGGAGTTTATTAGGGCTGTATAATTCTAAGAACAGTGCATGGTACTGAGGTTAACAAGACAGTAGAACTCTTTCATGGAGGTTTTCCTACATTAAAAGATGTTTTGTCATATTGACTACTATATTATGAACGCTAGTTGTGCTATACTGAATGCATTAAAGGAAACTTGTCATTACAGAAATATGTAGGTCACAATTGCTGACAACATTCTAAAAATGCTAGTGTGTTATCCTTTACCTTTGCTACATTGAATCACTTAGAACTAGTGTAAAGATCTGCTGCCCTCTACTGTCTGAACCTGAAAATATCTGTAAATATACTGAATTATGTATGCACTTCCTGCCCTTGGCTGTTTTCTTGGAAGCTCCAGAGGGAGGAAGTGGAGAGAGAGTAGAGTTGCTACCTCATCCCTTTAAAACTGAATACATATTAATTACAGTTGTGCTCAAAAGTTTCCATACCCTGGCAGAAATTGTGAAATTTTGGCATTGATATTGAAAATATGACTGATCATGCCAAAAAATGCTCTTTTATTAAAGGATGATGAGCATATGAAGCCATTTATTATCAAATAGTTGTTTGTCTCCTTTTTAAATCATAATGATAACAGAAATCACCCAAATGGCCATGATCAAAAGTTTACATACCCTGGAATGTTTGGCCTTGGTACAGACACACAAGGTGACACGCACGGGTTAAAATGCCAATTAGAGGTTAATGTCCCATATCTGTGGCTTTTTAAATTGCAATTGGTGTCAGTGTATAAATAGTCAATTCGTTTGTTAGCTCTTACATGGAAGCACTGACTAGGCTAGATACTGAGCCATGGGGATCAGAAAAGAACTGTCAAAAGTCCTGCGTAACAAGGTATTGGAACTTTATAAAGATGGAAAAGGACATAAAAAGATGTCCAAAGCCTTGAATATGCCAATCAGTACTGTTAAATCACCTATTAAGAAGTGGAAAGTTCGGGGATCTCTCGATACAAAGCCAAGGTCAGGTAGACCAAGAAAGATTGCAGCCACAACTGCCAGAAGAATTATTCGGGATACAAAGGGAAACCAATAGGTAACCACAAGAAAAATACAGGCTGCTCTGGAAAAAGACAGTGTGGTTGTTTTGAAAGAGCACAATATGATGACAATGAGCTGCATGGTCGAGGTGCCAGAAAGAAGTCTTTACTGCAAATCTTTGTGCAGAGGACAGCGCGGTGTGGGATCGGCTGGTCCTTCAGTCATGAGTTGGTGAGAAGGGCAGGGGTCGGACGCTGCGTTCCATCACATACTTACCTGCTCATTGCATTGGTTTTGCACAGAATAGCAACAATTCACTTTTTTGGGGGTTTCCCGCTGGCAGTCCTGGCTCCTCCCCCTAGGTGAGTGCCCCCAATTGCAAGTCTCTTGCTCTAGGGGCACTCGAGTAGGCTCACTCCTGAGCCGCGTTCCATTTAATGGACATTATCCATTCACACACACACAGCGCAGCTTGGGGAAGGTCATTTCTCATAAGCGCCCCTCCCAAAAGAGGGCTACATTAGTATACAACCAACAAATCCCTACTGAAACCAGATGAACTAGCTAAGAAATTTGTATTTTTTAGAAGGGGTTCAGCAATGGCAGGCTATGTGATTGTCTCATGGCAGGTGTACTCAGCAGGTTAGATTTAGAATACAGAATTTTGGTCTAGCTCTTACATGACTGCTTTTTATCATAAGCTGATTGTGTTTTTCTCTGGCATTCTTTACATACTGCAAACAGCCATGACCCTATCCGTCTGTTTTCCTTTCATGAGAAGAATCCGTTCTTTAGCTCCCAGTAGATACAGTAAAAGTAACCTTGAGAAAAACTAATTATGCTAGTTCTAAGATTTCTTTCTGCTTGATAGACTAGATAAATATTTGCAAATAGTCATAGGTAGGCCTTGCACATGAAGCTATTACACGGGAGAAGCATGGTGGAAGCCAAAGGTATCAACAGTAACAGTAAAGGCAGGAGCCAAAAACTGTCATCTGTGTTCTTAGCTTTAACCCTTTCGCTGCCAGGTCCATACGGCATACAGACCTACAGCACTGCTTCCAGCTGGCCAGGTCTGTACCCCGTACGGACCTGACATTACTCCTTCTGGTACAAGTTCATGGACACTCTAGTGACCATGAACCTATATCAGAACTGTTCAGCGGACACTTCTGAACAAAATAATAACTCTGATAAACAGCTACCAAGCCACTGATCAGAGCTAATAATCTAAATGTGACCCCCCGCCCCCCACCTGCCACCTCCTGCCTGTCACCTACCGCTTACTGTCCCTCCACATCCCCTGCTGCACTGGCCACTAAAATACCCCAAACCCCCTTACTGTACACGTTCCTTTATCACAGATCTCTCCCCAGCACCATTTCTCACCCCCAGCACCATCTCCCTCCCCCTCTCTACAGACTCCTATTTCATTCACCTACAGTGCAGATGAAGCTGCAGAGAAAGGGACTTCAGTCCCTTTTTCTGCAGAAAAAATAAATATAATTCATATAAAATAAAATAAATATTTATCCGTAAAAATATTTAAAAATTAATAATAATAAAGATAAACATAGTAAAGTCCCTTTCACACAGGCGGACTGATCAGGACCAGCATTTATAATTTATTTAAATAGAAGTGCAGCGCTAAATAAAATTGATGAATAAAAAATGATAGTAATAATATATGAAATAATAAAATGTCCCATACATGTTAAACATGCATAATTAAGCAGTTCATAAAATAAATAACAGGTGATCCACTAGATGTAGCAGTATGTCAGGAAAAGCTGTGTCAGGAACTAGTGATAAAAATGCGCACTCACCGGACGCGCTATAATCAAGCGCATGTAATCAATATCCACTCGGATCCCTTAGGAAGGTGGAGAAGGTGAGCATCCATCTAGAGGTAAGTAATCCTGATATTCTGTCTCAGTGGTATACGGTGAAGGCTTCCAAGTCCAGAGATCCCCTTAAGGCTGAATGAGTGCATGTACTGGATACAGAACTCCCTCCCTCTGGTGGTGGTGGTTAATGGTGAGATGTCCTGGAAATCAATTAGCTCCAATAGGAGCCAAAAACGGTGCCCATAGTGTAGTAAGGGTAAAGACTTTATTTAAAAAATATGCAGTATAAAACAGGGTAGTAAACACTCCCAATGTATCAATGATAGATGCAGAGTAGTACTGACCCCTTAATAAAGATGCCCGCCGGGCCTCCTCCGGGCGGCTGTGACGTCACGCTCTGTTGGCTCCTCCTAAGGCCTTTCGTGCAATGCACATCATCAGAGGGTTGGCCTCCCCTCTGATGATGTGCATTGCACGAAAGGCCTTAGGAGGAGCCAACAGAGCGTGATGTCACAGCCGCCCGGTGCCATGAGGAGGCCCGGTGGCCATCTTTATTAAGGGGTCAGTACTACTCTGCATCTATCATTGATACATTGGGAGTGTTTACTACCCTGTTTTATACTGCATCTTTTTGAAATAAAGTCTTTAACCTTACTACACTATGGGCACCAACATCCCTGGATTTTGGGTTCATAGGGGATCCTGTCGATTTACTCTGGTTCATCACACCCAAGCACAAGATGAATTGTTTTAATTTGGTATTGGATTGATCAGGTCCACCTGTCAGTTTTTTAGGCAGACTCAATTGGACCCTCTATTATCCTGTATAGATGTAAATGGTCTTATGTCCGTTTACACCTGCCTACCTCCGATCCACTAAAACCAATCCGTTCCCCATTGGTCTAGCGCAGTCGTGGGCAACCTTTTTTTTCAACTGAGCCAAATCTCGCCAAAACCACGATTGAAATTTATTTTGAGAGCCACATTTTTAAAACTGAAAATACATCCCCCATATAGTAATTCATCCCCCATAGTAATTCATCCCCCATATAGTAATTCATCCCCCATAGTAATTCATCCCACATATAGTAATTCATCCCCCATAGTAATTCATCCCCCATATAGTAATTCATCCCCCATAGTAATTCATCCCCCATATTGTAATTCATCCCCCATAGTAATTCATCCCCCATATAGTAATTCATCCCCCATAGTAATTCATCCCCCATATAGTAATTCATCCCCCATAGTAATTCATCCCCCATATAGTAATTCATCCCCCATAGTAATTCATCCCCCATATAGTAATTCATCCCCCATAGTAATTAATCCCCCATATAGTAATTCATCCCCCATAGTAATTCATCCCCCATATAGTAATTCATCCCCCATAGTAATTCATCCCCCATATAGTAATTCATCCCCCCTATAGTAATTCATCCCCCATAGTAATTCATCCCCCATATAGTAATTCATCCCCCCTATAGTAATTCATCCCCCCTATAGTAATTCATTCCCCATATTGTGTCAATTCACTTACCTTTGCTCCGCGCGTTCCTCTCGCCATGTTCCTCTCGCCGTGTTCCCGCGCCGTTCCGGTCTTCAGGGCGGACTGTGAGAGGAGAGGAGTTTGTCACGCTGCCCCGCCTACATCCTGACAGCCAATGTTTGCCACGCTCCGCAGGCCGGATTAAAAGGTCCGCTGGGCCGTAGTTTGCCCATTGCTGGGCTAGCTGCAGAGTCCTGACTTTTGGGGCGGCCGCCCGAGAGGAGGGAGGGGAGCGGGCGCCCGGCACACAGAAGAGCCGCATTGAAGTGTGTAAAGAGCCGCATGTGGCTCGCGAGCCGCGGCTTGCCGACCACTGGTCTAGCGGATCGAATGGCAGTCAGGTGTAAACGGACAGGCAGTCCGTTTACACCTGACCACCCATAGAGGAGAGCGGGCTGTGTCTGTGTCTGCTCTGCATAAGAGGAGTGGGCACGGACCAGCCATCCACTTGCTCAGCAGGGATCAGTGGACAGATTTCTTGCTGAGCAGGCGAACTCCTGGCAGAGTCCACCCTGTGTGGAAGGGGCCTAAGAGTAAATTTAGACATGCGACTAAATCTTCCTTGCTTCTAAAGCCTGATCTGCATTCAAATGACGCTCCAGAGACTACTGACAGGCAGTGAGGAAGCGATAGTTTTCACCCCATTTTTGCAGACAAATGCACCGCAACCATACTACATACATGTACTGCGCTTCCCCATTGAATTGAATGTGTAGCAATTGGTGGGTGGCATCGCTACAAGTTGGGTTAACTTTGCAGCAGGTGCAAATAGAAGCATTGCAGCCACAGCTTGCAAACATCCCTGTCCGCTGTCTATTGCGCCTTAAGGGGAGACAGCAGATGGCAGAAATGCAGCTCAACAGCACATTTTGTCACCCCCCAACTGCAAGTTTAAACAAGGCCTAAGGCCTAGTTCACGTAGGGAATACTACACCTACCACACAGATGTCAGATCTGTCCTTGCATTCCAATTGACATGAATGGGAGTGCCTGCACAGGGATGCACAGAACACCTGTGCATCCCCATTCGGGTAAACACAGCCCTCCATACAGCCCTCCATGGGCTTATGCTGTAGTACCAGGGGCGGACTGACCATTTGGGAACTCGGGCACTGCCCGAGGGCCCTGGGTCAGTAGGGGGCCCCATTAAATGCCCCTGGTACCTTTTTCATAGAATTTTTTGGGTGTGGTTTGAGTGTGGGCAAGGACACGGGCCCATGATCCCTTACTGCCCGGGGGCCCCATAGGTTGTCAGTACACTCCATTTGAAAGAGGTCTTAGTAGGAATTTAGCAGGAATTTGGAAAGTTATATTGTGTTTATGTGTGCTAATAAGGATTTTAGTGTTTTCTTTTAGTTAAAATAGCGGTTTAATAAACATTTGCGATGCGCAACTACTGTGAGGCCTAAAAAATCAATAGTAAATTTCTTTCATTTTAATGGTCATGTGCTTTAACGAGGCGGTATTTTACAAACTCTGAAAGCAGTAAGTGAAAAATTCAAACCTCCAGAATTTTGGGGAATTTGATTATTTTCCATTTGGTGTACATTAAATTTTCACCAATTCGCAAAAAATCTCAATATAAAATTTATAAATATTTGATATTTATTAACTGAATACTGGTTAAACTGTTATATTTAGTAGAAACTTAGAAGGAAGTTTGTAAAATGTGCTGTGTTTGTATCTGCTATTAATGATTTTAATGTAATAAACATTTGCGCAAATATCATTGTGCCCTAAAAATCTATTTGTCATGTTTTTCAGAAAATATGTGGTTTGGGGGACCTTTAACAATCTCTGAAAGTTGTAAGTAAATAATGAATTTTTAGTGAAATTTGGTTATTTACAGCTTTGCGTATGTTCGATTTTCTCCATTTCGCAAAAATGTACAATTTAAAATGTACAAATATTTGTTATTTATTAACTCAGTACAGGTTAAACTTTTATATTTAGTAGGCATTCAGCAGGAATTTTGTAAAATTAGCTGTGTTTGTATCTGCTAATAATGATTTTATTATATTTTCAGCAAAAATATTGTTTTGAGAAACATTTACACAAATATCATGGGTCCCTAAAAATCAGTAGCACCTTCTTTGTATTCTACTGGTCATTTACTTTAAAAAAATATATGATTTGGGGGGCCTTTTACAAACTCTGAAAGCTGTAAGTGAAAAATAAAAAGGCAATGGAAAAATTGCAAAAATGGACTGGCCACCTGAGTTTAAAAGTGGAGCACAGGGCCTGGCAGCGAAAGGATTAAAGGATGGAAGCTTCCTGCCATGTTCTTATTCTGTATACTACAGTGCAAAAAGTACAGCGCTAAAACATTAATGATCAAAAGTAATATTTTGAAAAGTCCATCAACTAAAGTCCGTGCTCAAATGAAACTCCACAGAGGAAAGTGAATCCAATCATCAAGGAGAAAGGAGGAAAAACCCACACGAAAAGTGAGACTAGAGAGAAGGGGTGACACCTCAAAATCCCTGGTGACAACAGAAAGTGAGTAGGAACTCTTACCATTGATATTGGGCTTTCAAATTAATGAAAAGCCAGCAGCGCTTTAGGGGTTAACCACAATCTTATCCACAGTAGGTGGCACAATGGTATTCCAACCTGTGGTTCTGCTTCAACTCCGCTCTCCACCAATGGGGGTGTGCAAGATATAAAGGCTAATAGTGCAGTATGTCCTTATATAAATGTTTATTAAAAGTAAAATATTGCACTTTCAATTGGTTGAAAACATAGAGCCAGGGCCGTCTTTAACATGGGTCAAACGGGGCAGCTGCCGTGGGCCCAGTCATTATTGTGGGGCCCAAAGCAGCTGTCCCTTAAACCTGCACTTTTCAAGGTTTGCTCGCACTGGCCACGGATGGAGCTGTCAGCCACATTTACCTCCTCTAGTCCCAGCTGCAGCCCTGGCAGGATGGAGTAATCTGTCCCCTCTGAAGCTCCACTATGACAGTGACCAACCAATATCACCACACAGCAAGTGCCCCATGCCGCCCTGTGCCCACAGTGACAGACCTGACTGGCAACTTGTGGAGGAGGAGGAGGGGAGAGCTGAACCGGAGTCAACTCAGGTGATAGCACATACACAGGCACCTTAACCCCTACACTGTAGTGCTGGCGGGAGCAGTGTTCCTGCACTCTGCACTGATTTACTATTCCAGGGGCTTTTCATTCTAATGTCACCCTACAATAGGAGGGGCCATGGACTAGAGGTAGCTGTCTTTCTATGGAGGGGCCCCTGGGCTGGAGATAGTAGTCTCTCTATGGAGAGGCCCCCAGCCCCTGAACTGGAGGTGGCAGTCTCCCTATGGAGGGGCCCCTGGACTGGAGATAGCAGCCTCTCTATGTAGGCCATCTGTAAGGGATTTCCGATGAGACGAATTGTGAATAGAAATGCGCATGTGCATAGCAATGTCCGGAGAAGAGTGGTCAGTTGTGCGCATGCGCGCGGAAATGCGCAATCGCGCACGTGCACACGCACGGCGAAGACTGGCGCCAGACAGGCTATTTAAAGAGTGCCTCTGCCCGTGTTAGGTGCTGACTGGTCTTCAGCTCCCCCGTGTCCTGCTTGTTCCTATGTGATTCCTTTGTTGCTGACCCGGCTTGTTCCTGGCCTGACTCTGATTGCTCTCCTGATTGATACTGGTTCCCGACTTCGACTCTGCTCCTGACTTTGGCTTGCTTCTGATTCTGTACTGTGCTGTCCGCCTGTTGATGATCCTGGATATTCCTATGACACTGCTCCTGTCTCTCACCCTCACTTCCTGCCTTGCTCTGGTGCACACCTGGCGTTCTACAAAACTGTGCCTGAATCAGAAGATCAGTCTTCCAAGGTCATTATCTGCAATAGCTGCAAACAACATCTACTGGCGCTCTTGTTTCCCTGGTCCCTAGACTCCCTCTGTTCCAACTCCAGTGGGGGTCAGGGCTAGTGACACAAGTGAGGCCGACCTCGTTATTTCAGTCTCCCATCAGCTACGTGACAGCATCCATAAAGAGATTGCTACCTCCAGTCCAGGGACACCTTCATTAAGAGTTTTCCACCTCCAGGCCAGGGGCCCCTCCATAGGGAGACTGCAATGGTCAGTCAAGGGGCCCCTCCACAGAAAGATTGCCATGTTAACAGCTAGCAACCAATCAGTGAGTGGTGATGATGTGCAGTAACCTCTAGCAACCAATCAGTGAGTGGTAATGATGTGCAGTAGCCTCTAGCAACCAATCAGTGAGTGGTGATGATGTGAAGTAACCTCTAGCAACCAGTGAGTGGTGATGATGTGCAGTAACCTCTAGCAACCATCAGTGAGTGGTAAGGATGTGTAGTAATCTCTAGCAACCATCAGTGAGTGGTAATGATGTGCAGTAACCTTTAGCAACCAATCAATGAGCAGTAATGATGTGCAGTAGCCTCTAACAATCAATCAGTGAGTGGTAAGATTGTGCAGTAACCTCTAGCAACCAGTCAGTGAGTGGTAATGATATTCTGCAACATCTGGTAACCAATTGCAATTGCTGCCTGATCTTCTGCAGTTAATTGATTTTGAGTTTAGCTGCTATTTATGGTATGTCTCAAAGCAGGTGGAGAGCGAAATTGAAAAGGGGGAGGTCAAGGCCCAAAAAAATGTTTGCCCGGGGTCCAATCAATATTAAAGATGGCCCTGCATAGAGCCATCAAAGACAATCATGGGGCTGCAGCAATCCCAATACAATATTCCAGCCGTAAGCCGTTCAGCGTGGTGATGTCGCGTTAGGCTCAACCCAACCCTGTATACCTGTATAGTAACCCAGTTTTGTGAGGATGCACTAAGACTTCACTGCAGATCACGATCCCAGAATTATTATGCTGCTCAGCGATCAGGCTTCAAAAAGAAGATGATAATTAACAAAGCTAAACAACTCCTAAGAAAGAAAAAATACTTTAGCTTGTGGTGCACAGCGGCAAACATAGTGTGCTCACAGTATAGGTATGGAATAATATATCAGGATTGGCCTTACACATAAAAAGCAAGGACCAATGTTTACGTATACAGAAAAAAAGTAAGAGTAAAAATCGAGTATACAGTATGCCCCGGGACTGTACTGGAGTATTTTGGCATCACCCCCTGCACCCCAGAAGCCAGAAGAAAGGTAAGTATACTTTTTTTTTTTTGCCCCTACATGTGTTTTTTCTAACTATTTCCAGAGCAGATCTTGCATGTAGTGCAAGATCTGTTTAAGGTCTGATTCATGCAGGTATACCAAGTTTTAAAAGGTAAAATGCAGGATCTTGCTGGCAAAAAAATCTGCATTTAAGTTGTATGCATGTAATGTTTATATGTGTACAAGCATACAGTGTTAATACAGCTTATTGGCTGCTGGGACACAGGTGTCATCTGTCTACTAGCATCCTTCGTTGCTAAGACACAGGTGACCGTTGCTGCCTAGCGTTCTATGTTGCTAGAGTCCAGGCAGATCCTGCTGCCTAGCATTCTTGGTTGTTAGGTTGCAGCCTGCCATTGTCACGGAACATCCTAGGTTGCTAGGACACAGGCAGCCCCTGTTTCCTACCGTCCTTGGTTGCTGGGTTGTGAGCATCTGGGGGTAAGGGTACAATACATGAAACCAGATTAACCATTTCAACTCTGCAGTGAAGTAGTGAAAAGGTAGCCATAATACTGATAGGCTAACAATTTTTATTTTGGATAGAAAAGGCAACAATTAGAACATTTGTCAGGTATTTATTGCTCTGTGTGCCCCAATTGGGAAGATTTGGATAACTAAGTTCTATGGCTAAGGCCCCTTTCACATGTGTGTTCCATTTTTTTCATCAGTTCAGTCACGTTTTTTCCAAGAAAAAACGGATCAGTTCACATCACTTTTTCATCAGTTTAAATCTGTTTTTCATCAGTTTACATCCAATTCTCATCAGTTTTCATCAGTTTAAATCCGTTTTCATCTATTTACATCCATTTATATACATTTGTTGTCCATTTACATCTGTTTTCATCCTGTTTTTGTCCTTTTACATCCGTTTTGTCAGTTTATATTAGTTTTTCATCCGTTTTTGTCCATTTACATCCATTCCGATTTTTTTTAACGGAAGAAAAATAGAGTTTTCTTCCATTCAAAAAAGTGCATGTTAATGGATGCGGACATTACCGGATGTAAACAGATGATCATCCGTTTACATCTGCTAGTCCATAGAAATACATGGGTGTCTGTTTTCCCTCTATAAACGGAAAGATGAAAACTGGACACACGGAATGCCCATGTGAAAGGGGCCTAGCTGTACTTTAGAGTCAGAACTTTTTACTGAAAAAATCCAATTACAGTGTTATCAGTGAGGGAGGTAAAATAGTTTTCCATAATATAGGGGTCTTTATATACAGTAACTATGAGCCATAAATGTAAGTTATGTTGAAACATGATGGTTGTGCCCTTTATCCTAGTAGATTTTTGAGAACTTGCCCTTTATACCCCTATTAAAAAACAACACTGGTCAAGAAAAACATTTCCAACATCATCTAGCAAAACTAAATGTAGGATCAACATGAAATGCAAAAGAATGCCACCACACTCCCAATTTACAGTGTTTTGATAACGAAGCTCAAATAATTATGACTTTTGTCTTTCTCACAAATCCCTTGCATTTGCTTGTCTGAGCATGGACTATTTTCAAAACATTCCATAGAGCGATTCAAATGGTGCATGCTTTACATTCCTCAAAGCAACAGCTGCTAGTTAGCAATTCAGATTTAAAGCCCACCACAACATTTTTTTGCCATATAAACTGAAATGCATTTTGGGATAAATGCTTTGATTAAATCTTAGATGTTTCAGACATATTTTTCTTAATAAGGCATTTTTAGATTGCAAAAGGGTTACAAAGTCAGCATATTTGTGCTTTGTGTAAACTGCCAAACACTAATCTACTGTATTTCTCAAGATAACAATTCTAAAGATTTTTGTGTAAAAATGTCAATGGCATCACTCATGTTATGTATGTGATTTTAGGGAATAATGTGTAGCCTGGAATATTATACAACACTAAATAATAGACACATTAAAAAAAACTGAGTAAAGCTGGGATATTTCTATGTTTTGTTTTGTTTTGGGTTTTTTTTTTGGAAGTTTTGTTATTCACTTGCAAAACAGCAAACGGTACATAACAGCATAACATGTAATTATTAGAAAAAAAAAACTGCTTTCCTGCATGACTTTTTATAATTGCCCCCCTATTAATGGAAAGGTAGATATGACAAACATTAAAGTGTTACTAAACCCAGGGCCCTCCATTCACTATATCTGGTCTTCCACAGTACACATGACATGGAAATGCAATTATTTTAGTAAATATAAACTGCTAAATACCTTTTCTCTTCAGCAGTTAGAGCAGTCTTATGACTTCTGTCAGTGTCCAGCTGAGCACTGGTTAAAGCTTGTAGAAGGAGTTTTCATTTTGCTCTGACTGTCCTATGAGGCTGCATAACCCCTGACCCTCTGTCTCGACAGTGCTGATTGGCCCTGTGCTGATCACATGCACCCTTCCAAAGATAAAAAAAATTCTCTAGCAGTAGACACTTAACTGAACATGAGCAGAGTGACTCCTAGAGCTCTGTACTATAAGCAGATGGATTGGGAACTAAAGAAGAAGGGGAGGATCAGAGAAGACAGGACCAAACAGCCTTTTTACACAATGCCGAAGATTAACCCCTTAGCTTCCACAGTGAGTATAACAAGCATGCTTTACTGCTTATACAGACTGATTTTACTGATCAGGGTTAAGTAATACTTTAACATTATATATACTGTATATTTATAGAGAGGGTGCAGTGCTTGTTCTAGAGGGCATGGTTGCAAGGGCTGATGACCCAATGACACCGTGGCAATGTCTAAACTTCAAGTATACACATTTATCCACATCTGTCTGCAGCTGTCATTAAGGCTCACTCAACCTTAACATAAATTTATGGGATATGTTTACTTTTTGTTTGTATTTCTGTCCATCCAGTCCTTAAATTTGCATAGCTCTTCCACAAAGCACAGTTCCGTCTGGCAGACCAGAAGACCTAATTTCTTTTCTGCTGCAGTAAAGTAACACGTAGTGGAAGTATAGTCAAATGCTAACTAAGCCTAAACCTACACTGTATTGCCAAAAGTATATGGATACCCCTTCAAATCATTGAATTCAGGTGTTCCAATCACCTCCAATGGGCACAGATACATAAAATCAAGCACCTAGGCATGCAGACTGCTTCTACAAACATTTGTGAAAGAATGGGTCGCTCTCAGGAGCTCAGTGAATTCAAGCATGGTACCGTGATAGGTTGCCACCTGTGCAATAAGTCCATCCATGAAATTTCCTTGCTACTAAATATTCCACTGTCAACTGTTAGTGGGATTATAACAAAGTGGAAGCAACTGGGAACAACAGCAACTCAGCCACAAAGTGGTAGGCCATGTAAAATGACAGAGCGGGGTCAGTGCATGCTGAAGTGCACAGTGCACAGAGGTCAATAACTAAAGACCTCCGAACTTCGTGTCGCCTTCAGATTTGCACAACAGCACGTAGAGAACTTCATGGAATGGGTTTCCATGGCCAAGTAGCTGCATCCAAGCCTTACATCATCAAGTGCAATGCAAAGCATTGCATGCATTGGTGTAAAGCACGTCGCCACTGGACTCTAGAGCAGTGGAGACGTGTTCTCTGGAGTGATAAATCATGCTTCTCTGTCTGGCAATTCGATGGACGTGTCTAAGTTTGGCGATTGCCAGGAGAATGGTATTTGTCTGAGTGAAAAGTGTAAAGTTTGGTGGAGGGGGGTTGTTTTTCAGTGGACGGGCTTGGCCCCTTAGTTCCAGTGAAGGGAACTCTTAAGGCGTCAGCATACCAAGACATTTTGGACAATTTCATGTTCCCAATTTTATGGGAACAGTTTGGGGATGGTCCCTTCCTGTTCCAATATGACTGGACCCCAGTGCACAAAGAAAGGTCCATAAAGACATGGATGAGCGAGTTTGGGGTGGAGAAACTTGACTTGCCTCAACCTGATAGAACACCTTTGGGATGAATTAGTGCACAGACTGCGAGCCAGACCTTCTCGTCCGACTTTAGTGATTGATCTCATGTGGTTCTGAAAGAATGGTCAAACATTCCCATAGACACACTCCTAAACCTTGTGGGCAGCCTTCCCAGAAGAGTTGAAGCTGTTATAGCTGTAAAGGGTGGGCCAACTCAATATTGAACCCTACGGACTAAGACTGGGATGCCATTAAAGTTCATGTGCGTGTAAAGGCAGGCGTCCCAGTCTTTTTTGCCATATAATGTTCTTCCAGCCTATTCTAACTACCCTGTAGAGGAAAGAGGTCTATATGTACCTATGCTGAGAGCGCTCCAGTCCGGTCACATGATCTCTCCAGTAGTGGCTTCAGTGAAGAGAAGAGATCACCAACAACTGCTCCCGAGCCTAGGCAGTGATATCGCCCAGAGACTTACTATGGGGCATCCATTGTCGGCTGTCTCTCTTCTACATGGAAGCCGCCGCTGGGAACTGATCATGTGACTGGACCAGAGTGCCCTCAGCATAGGTAGGTATACAGGTCTTTCCTTTAACAGGGTAGATAGAATAGGCTTAGAATGGAGGGGGGAGTAGGTTTAGGCTTATTTAGTATTTGACTGGCATTCCACTTTAAAGCCTAACTCAGGCCTCTCGAAGTATACATTTCAAAGGCTAAAAACGACCCCCTATCATGCTTGCATTCTTTTATATTTGTCAAATCTGCTGGTTTACGTGTTGGGTATAATAGGGATCATGCTATATTTCTGAATCACTCAGATGTAAGAACTCAAGCCTCATACACCCCAGTGATATGGCCATGTCTCCACTTCCCTCTTCTTCTAGCCATTCATTAAATGAAACCTGGGGCTGTGTGATTTGTGAATGGCCTGGAGGAAAGGGAGGTGGAGACATGACTGTAGTGCTGGGGTCTATGAGAGCCAGAACACTTAGATCTGAGTGGCCCAGAAGTACAGTCGGAGTTAAGCTTAATCCAGCATGTAAACCAGCGGATCTGACTAATGTCGAAAAATGTCAGCATGTCCGGGGTTTGCATCTCAGCCAAAAGAATGTATACTCACTTGAAGCTAGGTAAGTTTATTGTGCCTTGAGTAGGGCTTTACGTCTTGTCCCTCCCCAAGCCTGGGACTGGACAGTGAAAGGTGAAGCAACAGAACTGATGAGCTCCTTTCTCTGTTACAGTACTCTTTCCTCCTATCAGTAGATTTCTGGTTAGCACATGGGCTCTGCCTTGTGCAATTTTTCCCTCTCCCAGTCTGAGCTCTGATGTAAGGGTTAAGCTGATAGTTAGTCAAATTAACGTACTTACACTGCTTACAGTGAAATAAAATGAGGGCTGATGCAACTATAAGGCCACATAGGCATCTGCCTTAGGTTGCTAGGATGGGGGGTGGTATAATCTGAATCCCCAGCCACTTGCTGGGGATTCTGATTTTTTTTTTAACGGTGCTGCAGACTTGATATAGCAGCCAGGACTGTGTGTAATTTTGTAAAGCCAGCCTTCAATGTGGAAATGATACAAGCAGCTATGATCACTTTCACAACTGTAGCTATTTGCGCCCCCGCAACATGTATAACAGGCTCTGCTGTCCCAGTGCGAACATTGAATAAATAAATAAATAAAAGTTTTAATTAAAGAGACATATAAAAATGGTTTTTAAATAACCAAACATTTTTGGCGACCCCCCCCACCCACACACACACATAAATATGAGGGTTGGGATGTACGGACGTATGGGGGATGGAACCGGCAGGATATTAAAAAATGTAAAAATTTGACATTCACTCAATACACTAAATTCTGATAGTATTACATTACTGTATCAAAGCATTTCACATACATTTTGTCCCTAGTGCCTTGTCCTGTGCCCTGCCTGCATTTTTACTGTTCTTTCTACCTGGAAACTGAGAAATGTCCATGGCCTCCAAAAAGCGTCCCTTTAGGTCAAAAGCAGTTTTAGACCAGCTAGAGAACAGCGAAAGTAAATTAGAACTACTTGCAGAATTGAGTGATAATGATTCGTGGGGAAATTCATCATCAGACACTGAAAACTGCAACTTTGCTCAGTGATGTGCGAACTTGGCGCTTTTTTTCAAATTTCAGTGTTTTTGGTTTGATTACACTATTGAATTAAATTTATTATTATTATATTATTATTTTTTATGATTATTTATTAAATTATAATTTATGATTTTGTGTTTCAAATTTTAACATACCCGGGATGTTTACTTGACTCTTGTTCGGACAGATTTCAGTGAGTTATTCCTAAAAATTACAGGCCTACAATAAAAAAAACAACATATTTCAATTGAAAACAATGTATCGCTTTGAGCACAGAAATACTGACATAATCAGACCGCTAGGGAGGTTAATGAAGTAAAGAGTTTGTTTGGACCAGCTTGGCCCAAATGAACTATTTAAACTTCACTACAAGCTGGGGATCAGCTTTAACCCTCTTACTTTTGCCTGATCACATTGCTCCAAGTACTATTTTTTTTACTAGTTTTTTTTTTTGCCTTTTCACCAGTATTTAAAAATGTGACATATTGGTATCTACAGCATCTTTCATATGTTACTACAAATGTTGGTATTATATTTTGTTTGTGTACTATAAAATAAAAGTGCATTATTAATGACAATATAGATTTAAGAAACAGTCACGCATATATCGTGCAGCTTAAAAAATTGCAACTACCGAGCTCCTGGTCTTCCCCCCACCCCGTGCCCCCCCCCCATCCTCTCCATCACTACTAACAATGCCACCATCTCTCCCACCCCACATGCCAAAGTCCTGGGTGTCACCCTGGACTCCCACCTCTCCTTCCTACCCCACATCCAACTGCTATCTAGATCTTGCAGGCTCCACCTCCGCAAGATCTCCAAGATACGCATATTCCTCACCCCAGACACCACCAAACAACTCGTACACTCCCTCATCATCTCAAGCCTGGACTACTGCAACTCCCTTCTCACTGGCCTACCCAAACGAACGCTATCCCCACTCCAGTCTATCCTAAACTCAGCAGCTAGACTCATCCACCTCACCAACCGCTCCACATCTGCCTCCCCCCTCTGCCAATCCCTTCATTGGCTCCCAATTGCCCAACGCATCAAGTTCAAGCTGCTAACCCTGACCTACAAGGCCATTCACAATGCCGCCCTGAACTACATAACTGACCTGATACCCAGATACTACCCTACCCGTGCCCTCCGCTCCTCACAGGACCTCCTGCTCTCTAGCTCCCTGGTCTCCTCCTCCCACGCCCGATTGCAGGACTTCTCCAGGACTTCCCCCATCCTCTGGAACTCCCTACCCCAATCCATCAGACTGTCACCTACCCTCCTCACCTTCAGGCGCACCCTGAAAACCCTCCTCTTCAGGGAAGCCTACCCCAACCTCACCTAACACCTGACCTCACCTAACAACTAACCTCCTCCACTCCACCCACCACTCCATCCCCCACAGCCATCTCCTCCTGTGCCACCTTCCCCTCCCTCCTAGATTGTAAGCTCGAAAGAGCAGGGCCCCGGAACCCCTCGTGTAGTGTATTGTTACTGTCTTGTCTCATGTTCTGTCCCCTTGCTACTGTACAGCACTGAGCATACCCTTTGGCGCTATATAAATACTGTATAATAATAATAATAACTACCATCATTTTATTCTATAGGCTCTCTGCTTCCACAAAATATATATTTTGAGATTTTAAGTTTATTTTCATGTACAAAATGTGCATTTTAATATGTGTGCTACCTACATTCCCATCTAGCTACTTGGTGCTCTGCCGCTATAAAGAATACCTGTCACTGCTGTGTATGGGTGAGCATGTGACCTGAAGTGCCTTGTGACGGTGCCTAGGACTTGCAGCTAATTGCTAGAGCTGAACACGGCCACATGACCAGGGCAGTGGGTTGCTGACCCAGCTGATTTCAGTGATGGCTATGGAGGAATAATCAGCTGAGAGGGATCGCAGGTGAGGTGAATATAACTGAGTCAGGAGATGCCCTTTGCTGAGACAGTGTCACCTTAATCTGCACAGGCCAGGTCTCAGTATCTCTTTAAAGTAGTATTAAACCCAAAAGCAAACATTTGTTATATTGCAGCTTACCAATCCATAGGTGTGGTGGCTGCATTTGTTTTCCTTTTTTAGGCTTTCTTGCCTTTATTTTCACCCGGCCAGTAAGTCTGTTGTTTTTTTAACAGAACAAGCTGTTTTGCAGATGTATCAGTTACAGGGTTAAGACAAACTATTTACCCTTGAAAGGGGTGCTTACATTGATCAGCTTTTATTTTATTTGTTTAAGAAATAAAGGTTGTTTTTGTGTTATTTGCTTGAAGATAGGCTTTCTTGTATAAAGTGCCAGCAGGCCTAAACTGGTTGCTTTAACGTGGTGTTATAGGCAACAGGTTTTTTACTTTAATGCATTTTCTTCATTAAGAAATAAACTTTCAATAGCAGCTCCCGCTCCCACCCCAACATTTACCGGAGTCTTCTCTCAATCCTGTTCCATCTGCAGCAGCTCTTTTCCCCTCTTCCTGTATTCACAGGAGGCTTTGACGGCATCTGCTGTCAATCAAATCCTTCTGAGGAGGGGGCAAGGCTGAACTGCGCTATGTGTGTCTATGGACACACACAGCCTGGCTGGGGAGCGCACCCTCTAGAGTGCCCTCATAGCTTACTAAAAGGGGCACTTGGAGAAGCAGACAGCGTCGGTGCAAAACCATTGTACAGATCAGGTAAATATAACATTGTTTTTATTTTAGGAAAACAAACATAAGCTTTACAACTGCATTAATAGCGGCCAAGCTACAGGGAGGTGTCTTTTTCGCAAATTTGAGCAATAGCCCCCAGGTATAGGTGGGTAAAATTATCCAATGGCCCCACAGTTTGATGGCAGCACCAACAGGCTTAAATGGGAAGAGAGGTCACAGAAAGGTGTCTTCCTAAAGGCAAGGAGGAGAAGTGCCAGGAAGTGTCTATGTTTGTACATGGCAAAGCATTACATGCTGTGGCTGGATTGGTTGGCCATTCTGACCTATCAGTGTGCAGCTCTACTATGTCTTTGGTGTGCAGGACCTGTTTACCACTGCCTCTTGCTTTAAACCTGCCTGCCATTTTGGAGTATTTTAGCAGGTATTTTTGTAATTTGTGCTAGTTATGGAAATAGGGGGTACACTCTGTTTTTAGTTTTTTAATTTTATACTGTAGCAGAGAGAAGCTCACGAAAAAACAAGCACATACTGGAAAGATAAAAACACTTCATTTTAAGAGACCAAATGTCCCAAGGCTCTCCAAGATTTAGAACACAGAACAGAGCCATGTGGCCCTGCACCATGTGATTGCTGTGATCAATCACAGAGATCACACAGTAGTAAAATATAGCGTCATTACTGACAGTCTTGTTTACTGTTGCTGAATGTGATCTCTGAGATTGGTCACAGCAATCACATGGTACAGAGCCAATCACATCTGCCTTGTACCCTGACCCTAAAGCTTGTCCATCCTGGCTGTATATATATACAGTGGCCGGACAGGAAACTGTTAAATACTTCTTCAGCTCTGTATATACTAAGGAAAATGGGGGCATTCAAGTACTTAATGGTCCACAATGATCCACAATAGCTCAATGGGTCAGGATCACTTTGACAAAATAAAGATGAATATAGCACCTGGACCAGATGGCTTACATCCACAGTCCTCAAAGTGTTGATCTCTGTTAGCCATTGTTTCTATTTTATCGAGACTCTTTTGTGCCTTTTTTGTAGCAGCTCTCTCCTCTCTCCCAGCTGTCAGAGGACACAGACAGTAGTGAAAATGTAGAATGAACTAGAGCATCAAGAACTGGTTCTGGCCAGCTCAGTAGATTGATTTAAAAAAGACCTGGATGCATTCCTGAATGAACAAAATATAACTGGATATTATTATTTAGAGCTAATAATACAAGGGGATCCAGGGAATATCTGATTGCCTTCTGGGGTATCAGGATGGAATTTTCTTTCCCCCACTGGAGCGAATTGGATCATGCTTTTTTTTTTTTTTATGCCTCCCTTTTGATCAACTGTGTGTATAGGGTTGTGTATATGGAGGTTTTATATTAGTTTATCTTCTTATGGTTGAATGAGATGGACTTTTTTTAACCTTTGTAACTATAAATGTATAATCAGCAACAAATGACTGCATTCTAATCACCCAAAACTTAAATAATTGTTTCTTAATAAAAAAACAACTGATTCCTGGGTGATTCTGGTGGTAAAATTTGCAGCACTTAGTAGTACTGTTAGAGCTTTATCACCTACTCTGTTGTACACTCCGATTAGCCAATAAGTAGCATGTTTTGTTTTTCCAACAAAAAAAGCATAGTATTTTCTTTTTGTTTTTTTGTAAATTAAAATATATATGTAGATTTGTAGACATGTAGAGTTACATTTACGTTATTCTTTTTTTTTAACTTGGATAATCCTATCACTTGTATTACTATGTATATGATCCTACAGAGGTAACGTGAAAATCTATGCCATAGTGTTACAGCCATTCCTGCTACCAGAACTATATATTTGTTAATATAGTTATTTAACACTAGAGGGCGCTGTATCATAAGCTATAATCGAAATGTTTTTTATAATGCTATATTGCCTTTTTTAGTAATGCAGGTTTTTAGTAACTGCAAATAAAAAAAATGTCAGTAGTTTAATAATAAATGTGAAGGTGTGCTGCAGAAAATTAGGCAAGGCAAAAAAATACGCATAGCGGGTAATATCTGCTTGATAGAGATTTGTGACACAAACAAATGAGTTATTTGATGTCAAATGACACAAAGGAATAAAAAAATTATTCTCAGAGGACAGCAAAAATTCAACTTTATTCATCTTAATATAAAAAGAGTTTGTCATAAAGAGAGAAGGTGACTGATTGACTGTGATTTAAATCACTTGAATGCAATTTTTGAAGCTTTTAAGCATGAGAAATGGAAATATCACCAACCATGAATCATTCAAATTGAATTTTACAGTATAAGTGACAGATTTCTCTCTAATGGAAGAGTTATCCTTCTGTAAAGTAACTGTTTTTTTAGCACTTTGCAGTATGAGAGCATTAAGGGTGAACAACATGTAACAACACAAAAAAAAAAGAAAAAAAAAAAAAAACAACTGTCCAAACCGGTGGCAATAAATGTGTTTAGCACAACTACATGTATGATGACATACAAGGCACCTTGATTTTAAGATTACAATTACGAGAGATCTACTACGGATACAGTACAGTGCCTTGAAAAAGTATTCATACCCCTTGAAATTTTCCACATTTTGTCATGTTACAACCAAAAACATAAATGTATCTTATTGGGATTTTATGTGATAGACCAACACAAAGTGGCACATAATTGTGAAGTGGAAGGAAAATTATAAATGGTTTTCAAACTTTTTAACAAATAAATGTGTGAAAAGTGTGGTGTGCATTTGTATTCAGCCCCCTCAGTCAATACTTTGTAGAACCGCCTTTCACTGCAATTACAGCTGCAAGTCTTTTTGGGGATGTCTGTGCCAGCTTTGCATATCTAGACAGTGACAAAATAGCTCAAGCTCTGTCAGATTGGATGAGAGCGTCTGTGAACAGCAATTTTCAAGTCTTGCCACAGATTCTCAATTGGATTTAGGTCTGAACTTTGACTGGGCCATTCTAACACATGAATATGCTTTGATCTAAACCATTCCATTGTAGCTCTGGCTGTATGCTTAGGGTCATTGTCCTGCTGTAAGGTGAACCTCTGCCCCAGTCTCAAGTCTTTTGCAGACTCTAACAGGTTTTCTTCTAAGATTGCCCTGTATTTGGCCCCATCCATCTTCCCATCAACTCTGACCAGCTTCCCTGTCCCTGCTGAAGTAAAGCATCCAAACAACAAGATGCTGCCACCACCATGTTTCATGGTGGGGATGGTGTGTTCAGGGTGTGGGGATGATGTGCAGTGTTAGTTTTCCACCACATATAGCATTTTGCTTTTAGTTCAATGTTGGTCTCATCTGACCAGAGCACCTTCTTCCACATTTGTTCGGCATCTCCCACCTGAGCTGTGGATCTCTGCAGCTCCTAAAGGGTTACCATGGGCCTCTTGGCTGCTTCTCTGATTATTGCTTTCCTTGCCCGGCCTGTCAGTTTAGGTGGATGGCCATGTCTTGGTAGGTTTGCAGTTGTACCATACTTTTTCCATTTTCAAATGATGGATTGAATAGTGCTCTGTGAGATGTTCAAAGCTTGGGATATTTTTTTATAACCTAACCCTGCTTTAAACTTCTCCATAACTTTATACCTGACCTGTCTGGTGTGTTCCTTGGCCTTCATTTATTATTTCAGGTGCTGTCAATTTACGCAGCCCTTTACATATATATTCACATCAGCCCCTAACCCTCAAGGGGCGTACAATATAAAGTCTCTAACTTACATTCATACAGTGGATATAAAAAGTCTACACACTACTGGTAAAATGTCAGGTTTCTGTGATGTAAAAAATGGAGACAAAGTTAAATCATTTCAGAACTTTTTCCACCTTTAATGTGACCTATAAACTGTACAACTTAATTAAAAAACAAACTGAAATCTTTTTTTTTTTTTTTGGGGGGGGTAAATATAAAAAACTAAAATAATGTGGTTGCATAAGTGTGCACACCCTCTTATAACTGGGGATGTAGCTGTGTTCAGCAATCACATTCAAAATCATGTTAAATAGGAGTCAGTACACACCTGCCATCATTTAAAGTGCCTCTGATTAACCCCAAATAAAGTTCAACTGTTCTAGTAGGTCTTTCCTGACATTTTCTTAGTTGCACCCTATAGCAAAAGCCATGGTCCGCAGGAAGCTTCCAAAACCTCAGAGGGATCTCATTGTTAAAAGGTATTGGCCAGGAGAAGTGTACAAAAGCATTTCCAAGGCATTAGATATACCATGGAACACAGTGGAGACAGTCATTGTCAAGTGGAGAAAATATGGCACAACAGTGACATTACCAAGAACTGGACATCCCTCCAAAATTGATGAAAAGATGAGAAGAAAACTGGTCTGGGAATCTGCCAAGAGGCCTACAGCAACATTAAAGGAGCTGCTGGAATATCTGGCAAGTACTGGCTGTGTGGTACATGTGAAAACAATCTCCCGAATTCTTCATATGCCTGGGCTATGGGGTAGAGTGGCAAGACGGAAGCCTTTTCTTAAGAAGATAAACATCCAAGTCCGGCTAAATTTTGCACAAACACATCTGAACGCTACCAAAACTATGTGGGAAAATGTGCTATGGTCTGATGAAACCAAGGATGAATTTTGTGGTCATAATTCCAAAAGATATGTTTGGCGCAAAAACAACAGTGCACATCACCAAAAGAACACCATACCCACAGTGAAGCATGGTGGTGGCAGCATCATGCTTTGGGGCTGTTTTTCTTCAGCTGGAACTAGGACCTTAGTCAAGGTAGAGGGAATTATGAACAGTTCCAAATACCAGTCAATATTGGCACAAAACCTTCAGGCTTCTGCTAGAAATCTGAACATGAAGAGGAACTTCATCTTTCAGCATTACAACGACCCAAAGCATACATCCAAATCAACAAAGGAATGGCTTCACCAGAAGAAGATTAAAGTCTTGGAATGGCCCAGCCAGAGCCCAAACCTGAATCCAATTGAAAATCTGTGGGGTGATCTGAAGAGGGCTGTGCACAGGAGATGCCCTCGCAATCTGACAGATTTGGAGTGTTTTTGCAAGGAAGAGTGGGCAAGATGTGCCATACCCAAAAAGACTGAGTGCTGTAGTAAAATCAAAAGGTACTTCAACAAAGTATTAGTTTAAGGGTGTGCACACTTATGCAGCCATATTATTTTAGTTTTTTATTTTTACTTCCCTCCACCTAAAAGATTCCAGTTTGTTGTTCAACTGAGTTGTACAGTTTATAGGTTACATTAAAGGTGGAAACATTTCTGAAATGATTTGTCTTTGTCCAATTTTTTTACATCACAGAAACCTGATTTTTATATCCACTGTACATACACATACTAGGGCCAATTTAGACAGGATCCAATTAACCTACCAGTATGTCTTTGAAGCGTGGGAGGAAACCAGAGTATCCGGAGGAAACCCACGTAGGCACAGGGAGAACATGCAAACTCCAGGCAGGTGGTGCTATGGTTGGAATTTGAACCAACAACCCTTGTAATGCCAGGCGGAAGTGCTAACCATTTAGCCACCGTGCTGCCCATGATGCTGGTAGTTCACTAATGTTCTCTAAGAAACCTCTGAGGGCTTCACAGAACATCTGTATTTATACTGAGATTAAATTACACACAGGTGGATTCTATTTACTAATTAGGTGACTTCTGAAGGCAATTGGTTCCACTAGATTTTAGTTAGGGGTATCAGAGTATAGGGGGCTGAATACAAATGCACACCACACTTTTCAAATATTTATTTGTAAAACATTTTGAAAACCATTTATCATTTTTCTTCCACTTCACAGTTATGTGCCACTTTGTGTTGGTCTATCACATAAAATCCCAATAAAATACATTTATGTTTTTTAGAGATGAGCGAATTATTCAAAAATTCGGTTCGGCTGATTCGCCGAATTCGTCGAATAAATTCGCTTCGAGCCGAATATATTCGCTGCGAATTTAACTTATAAAAAGGGTGTTTCTAGGCTTCAGAGAGCCTTTATATTAGTGCAGAACACTGTACCTTTAATTTAAATGCCCTTGGAGTCTGCTGGGGAAGAGAAATAATACTGTCAGTCAGTATGACATGCAGATGAGTGCCGTCGATCTTAGAATCACCGCACACTTCACTCATTTGGGCAGTCACGGGGCCAAAACCAGAGTGTGGAGCCACAGTGTGGCGGTGGAGGCAGCAGCAATGGGAGGCCATACAGCACCCTATGACAAAATGGAACCCACCAGCAGTGTGAGGAGACCTGAAAGTGGCACATGGCAGAGTGTGGCGATGGAGACAGCAGCAATGGGAGGCCGTACAGGGACCCATGACACACTCTGGACCTGGCAGCAGCATGAGGAGGCGGTACAGGAGCCCATGACAGATTACGGGCCTGGCAGCAGCATGAGGAGTCGGTACGGGGGCCCATGGCAGATTACGGGCCTGGCAGCAGCATGAGGAGGCGGTACAGGGGCCCATGGCAGAGTGGCGGAGCGTAAGCAGCTAAAATTGAAGGCCATACAGAGGCCTATGTTAAAAAGTCCCCCCAGCAGCAGCGTGGGGAGACGACTATCAAGAGTCCAATGGCAGAGTGGCGGAGCAGAAGCAGCTTCAATTGAAGGCCATACACAGGCCTAGGTTTAAAAGTCCCTCACAGTTAATTCCAATAACGAACTCTACTCCTCCGTGCAATCTACTTACGAGACCCTGGGCAGATCTGGGTCCAATTTGTGGTAGAGACTGGTTTTGTTCAGCCATGCTTGAGCGAGTAATAACAGGTCTGTGCTGCCCTTTGGTGTCTGGCTTAATGCGCACAACACTGAACGTCCCAGCGTTTGTCAACGATTTGCCGTTAAGTGATGCAAACCCGCTGAACCACGTTCATGAGGAGCCGGTACAGGGGGCCATGAATCAGTATGGACCTGGCAGCAGCGTGAGCAGACGACAGAGGCACATGGCGCAGGGTGGCGGTGTAGGCAGCATTATTCTGAAGCCATACACAGGCCTAGGTTAAAAAGCGGAAGCCGTCAGCAGCGTGAGCAGACGACAGAGGCACATGGCGCAGGGTGGCGGTGGAGGCAGCAGCAATGGAAGGCCATACAGCACCCTATCACAAAATGGAACCCACCAACAGTGTAAGGAGACCTGAAAGTGGCACATGGCAGAGTCTGGCGATGAAGTCAGCAGCAATGGGAGGCCGTACAGGGACCCATGACACACTCTGGACCTGGCAGCAGCAAGAGGAGGCGGTACAGGGGCCCATGGCAGAGTGGCGAAGCGTAAGCAGCTTAAATTGAAGGCCATACAGAGGCCTATGTTAAAAAGTCCCCCCAGCAGCAGTGTGGGGAGACGACTATCAAGAGTCCAATGGCAGAGTGGCGGAGCAGAAGCAGCTTCAATTGAAGGCCATACACAGGCCTAGGTTAAAAAGTCCCCCCAGCAGCAGCGTGGGGAGACGACTATCAAGAGTCCAATGGCAGAGTGGCGGAGCGGAAGCAGCTTCAATTGAAGGCCATACACAGGCCTAGGTTAAAAAGTCCCCCCAGCAGCAGTGTGGGGAGACGACTATCAAGAGTCCAATGGCTGAGTGGCGATCCGGGAAGTCAGCGTTGTGATTGCAGATGCAATGCAGAGATTCTACGAGGTGATGCCGTGGGTGCGAAGAAGATCATATACCGTCGTACTTCCATCCATAAGACGGAACAACCTGCGAACCGGTAGCTTTATTGCCCTGACCCGCTGAGCAGCTTCTGGGATACCCAAGAGGCCCATGGCAGAGTGGCGGAGCGTAAGCAGCTTCAATTAAAGGCCATACAGAGGCCTATGTTAAAAAGTCCCCCCAGCAGCAGCGTGGGGAGACGACTATCAAGAGTCCAATGGCAGAGTGGCGGAGCGGAAGCAGCTTCAATTGAAGGCCATACACAGGCCTAGGTTAAAAAGTCCCCCCAGCAGCAGTGTGGGGAGACGACTATCAAGAGTCCAATGGCTGAGTGGCGATCCGGGAAGTCAGCGTTGTGATTGCAGATGCAATGCAGAAATTTTATGAGGTAATGCCGTGGGTGCGAAGAAGATCATATACCGTCGTACTTCCATCCATAAGACGGAACAACCTGCGAACCGGGAGCTTTATTGCCCTGACCCGCTGAGCAGCTTCTGGGATACCCAAGAGTTTGGCTTCTGTGGGGAATATGGTTGAAAACTGAAACTTAAAGGCATGTTGACGGAAGGGCACCAGTGTCAGTGCTCCGGAGGGAATATAGCTTCAAAGCTGACACTTAAAGTTATAACGACGGTCAGAGACCACAGGAAGTGGAGCTTGCGTCTTAATCGACTGAATGTGGCAGACGTGAAACGTCTACGGGCCGTATATGAAACGGGTTGTTCCTCTTTCTGGAATAAGTGTTGGAAATGGCCACTCTTTTTGGTGTGGCGTTTTGTCTATTTAATTCCGATAACGGACTCTACTCCTCCGTGCAATCTAGTTACGAGACCCTGGGCAGGTCTGGGTCCAATTTGTGGTAGAGACTGGTTTTGTTCAGCCATGCTTGAGCGAGTAATAACAGGTCTGTGCTGCCCTTTGGTGTCTGGCCTAATGCGCACAACACTGAACACTGTGTCCCTGAGTAACGATTCTGTGTCCCTGAGTAACGATTCTGTGTCCCTGAGTAATGATTCTGTGGCCCTAAAGTCTCTGTGGCCCTAACTCTGTCCCTTAATACACACAGGTCTGTCTCTCTTGAATGACCGGAGGCTAATGGAGAATTCTAAGATGGCCGCGATTTATAGCTCCACCATTACACAGTGCTGGCTGGCTGCTGATTGGCTAATGCGATCACATGTCATGAATGCATTATGGGTCAGCGCGCCTTGTCTGCGCGCCTTCCCAGAGATCCCCGCCCCATCTTCTCTGTCCATTTTCTCCGTCGCCACACATGTCGCCGCCATTTTTGGGAAAATTCGATTCGTGCATCCGAAGTTTGCTAATCTTCGGATTCGTCGCGAATAGAATTTTTCCAAATCTTCGGAACGAATTCCACTTCGTCATGTTCGATTCGCTCATCTCTAATGTTTTTGATTGTAACATGACAAAATGTGGAAAATTTCAATGGGTATGAATACTTTTTCAAGGCACTGTAGGTCTGTCCAATGTTTGCATTATCTCATATTCATGGGGCTCATTTATAAACCAGTGTTGTTTTAAATTACTCTGGGGGAGATTTACTAAAACTGGAGCACTCAGAACCTGGTGCATCTGTGCATGGTAGCCAATCAGCTTCTAACTTCAGCTTGTTCAATTAAGCTTTGACAATAAAACCTGGAAGTTGATTGGTTTCTGTGCAGTGCTGCACCAGATTTCGCACCATGCAGTTTTAATAAACAACCCCCAGTGATTGATTCATTTGCAGTGAATGTTGAGTAAATTTCACATTCTCTTGTAGCACTACTCCACTTGGAGTGGTGCAGAATGACTCCATATGGAAGGCTATAGATGATGTGATTTTCTTTCCCAGCAGCCACAGGTTGCAGGAAAGAAAATTGCTTGATTCCCCCATCAACACAGTCAGTGTTGATGGGTGAATTTCTCCTGCGGTGCTATTGTGTTCTGCCAATGGGGAGCTTTCCCTGCCGGCAGAACACATTGCTTACTGCTAGAAGCTATAGCCACCAGCAATAATCACATGCAAAAAATCCGACAGACTGGTTGTACTGAAGCTGATCGATGGATTGCCTTTGGTACAACCAGCCTGCCCATAGATGGATCAAATCTCAACCGGTCCCTGCTAAACCAGCCAACATTCAATCTATCTATGGCTGGATTTAATAGTGTGGGAGGCTAATATTTCCATCTCAAGGTCTGATTCTTGGTATATGATGCAGAGAAAAGTAAATTGGGAAGCAGCCACTTTAGTTGTTTTATCTTTTATTGCTGAACTAAGTTCTAGAAGAGGGGGTTAGGGGTAGAGGATACCCATAAAAAGGACAAGTATTCTGAAAGTAGCATTCTAAGTAGGCTCATTAAGAGCAGCCTCCTGTGAGAGCATCCAGACAGATCTATGACCATGTGAGAGCAGTCACTATCTTTCTTTAAGTTGTAGTTGATCTCTCGCTAATAAATCGGCTTTTGATTCTTTTAGAGCAGTCCTAGATACCTTAAATTGATGTGTGATGAATCATTCTTACAGTTACCAGTAGTAGCTTCTACCCAGATTCACTGCAACACTCTTCAGCAAGAAAATTCTTTGCAAGCCCATCTACCTCTAGATATCCTCTCCAGCAGGCAGCTAATGTTCTTGGACCTCTGGCACATGCCCTGGAGTAAGGTCCAAGTGGAGTGACACTTTAACCTCCCTAGCGGTCTGATTATGTCAGTATTTCTGTGCTCAAAGCAATACATTGTTTTCAATGGAAATATGTTTTTTTTTTATTGTAGGCCTGTAATTCTTAGGAATAACTCACTGAAATCTGTCCAAACAAGAGTCTAGTAAACATCCCGGGTATGATAAAATTTGAAACACGAAATCATAAATTATAATATAATAAATAATCATAAAAAATAATAATGTAATAATAATAAATGCAATTTAATAATGTAACAAAACCAAAAACACTGAAATTTGAAATATAGCGCCAAATTCGCGCATCACTGAGGTCAGTCGCAAAATCGTTTTCAGTGTCTGATGACAAATTTCCCCACGAATCATTATCACTCAATTCTGCAAGTAGTTCTAATTTACTATCGCTGTTCTCTAGCTGGTCTAAAATCACTTTTGACCTAAAGGGATGCTTTTTGGACGCCATGGACTTTTCTCAGTTTCCAGGCAGAAAGAACGGTAAAAATGCAGGCAGGGCACAGGACAAAGCACTGAGGACAATGCTTTGTAATGCTTTGATACAGTAATGTAATACTATCAGATTTTAGTGTATTGAGTGAATGTCAAATTCTTAAATTTTTTAAATTCCCGCCAGTTCCGGCCCCCGTACGTCCCGACGCTCGCAGGGAACACAACCCGGAAGACGGATGCCGGCATTGGAGGAAATGGCCGGGGACACTGCAGGGGACACATTGTGGGAGGGCAGGACAAGGTAAGTGCTGGATGGATCCCAGAGCAACGCTGCAGGGTAATCCCGAGTGTAGCTCAAGGTTACCCCTTCTGGTACTGAAAGTTAACCCCGAGCTACACTCGGGAGTACCGCCAGGGGGGTTAAACACACATTTTCTTCAGCAGGGGTCAGCAACCAGTAGATCTTGGCCAGGTGACTGGTATATCACAGTCTGGGCTTGCTGATCCGCCATTCCAGAGCAGAGGGACTACTTGTAAAGTTGGAGCTGAAGTAGGGAGTAAGAGACGCATGAGCTGATGCCTCCTCTGTAGTGCCGGCTGCTACGCCTTGTCATGGTTGGTGGGTGTAGCACCTGCCAAGCATGACCCACCAAGTGAATGAGGCTGCTCTGCAAGTGCCCTGCAGTACAGCAAATAAAGCAGGCAGTGTTGTGTTGCATTACTCCACCTGGTTTAACCTCTTGGACCCCGCAGAAGAATGCAGTTACGGGGCACTTGCAGAGTGGCCCCATTTACTTGAATGGGTCTCAATTGACAGGCGGTAGCACCCACCAAAAGCAACAGAAGGTGCAATTCCTGCTGCAGCATGTGTACATCTTTGGCTGGTGCTTCAGCAGCTAAAAGGGGTAGGGATTTGGGGCAGTAAAACTATGACTCAATTGCAGGGATTTAGCACCCCCTAACTTTACATATGAACAAGCCCTAAGAGTGCCACTACCGAATGCAACCAAGGGCTCATCCACAAGTGCAGCAGGTACTGCTGCTCCTCTGCAAAGCAATGTGAGTGTGTTTGACAGGTGGCAAAGAAGCGATATGTTGTATCCTCACCACCACCACCTGATATATACCCATGATTGCCGTGCGATGCAGGCGATTGCGCTATGGTAGTACGGCATTTAGAGGATTAAATCAGATGTGAGGAGGCGACACTGTGCCAGGAGATCTTTGACTTCTCCCATGTTGTTCAGGTGGATCTCCACCTCTTTAAGGTTGCCTACCCCTTCTCTTCAGAGAGAAGCCCAAGAAGGACAGAACACTCTAGGGGCTTATTCACACTATGTACAGTTACCATTTTTTTATTCACTGGATAAACACAGGTGACTGCAATGACATGTGTCATTTTCACACAACTGCTGAATTTTTAATGTGTTTTAGAGTTGTGCATTAAAATGCAACATGTTTGCATTCTATCACAGGAATTCACATAAACGCATGCAGATCCTCATAAATGCATCGTCATGCATCTCTTACCCACAACAGTAACAGGAATTAGGTCACAGAAAATATGCCTTTGAAAAAAAAGTTGAAAAATGCTTATAAACACACAAAAACATGTGAGAGATGCATTTTTATAGCTTTTTATGTGCATTTATAGTGAGACGTAGCTGTTAGAAAGGTGACCCAAATACTCTCCTGCCTGCCTGTCAGCCTTTTCAGAGCCCCACTGTACTGTGTACAGGGGCAGAGTCCCGCAGAGGCTTTGCGCCTAGATCCTTCCAAAATGTTTGTTTAATTAATGAAACTAAGATCATTTTATATCAGCATGTGGGATATTGGAGCTGTTGGGGGAGATCTGCACTATGAGCAATATGGGCTTGGGGTGGTTGTACTGCAAGGAGTGGGCAACCCCTGCACTCTCTGCATTACATACTCTTGGCACCTGCACTCTCTGCACCAAGCAGTGCTGACCCCTGCACTTTGTATGTTATTGACCCCTGCACTCTGTATTACACACTTCTGAGCCCTGCAGTCTGTGTGTTACCCTCTCCTGAGCCCTACATAATAGAAAATGGGGTTGATTTACTAAAACTGTCGATTGAAAAATCTGGTGCAGCTCTGCATAGAAAGCAATCAACTTCCATTTTTTTGTCAAAGCTTAATTGAACAAGCTGAAGTTAGAAGCTGATTGGCTGCCATGCACAGCTGTACCAGATTTATCCAGTTTTAGTAAATCTTCTCCACTATGTTGTACATTTCATACTCCTGACCACTGCACTCTGTATGCAGGGCTTTATATGACATACTCTTGAGCACTGCACTCTATACACAGGGCTTTATATGACATAATCCTGACCACTGCATTGTGTACACAGGGCTTTATATGACATACTCCTGACCACTGTACTCTGTACACAGGGCTTTATTTGACATACTCCTGACCACTGCACTCTGTACACAGGGCTTTATATGACATAATCCTGCCCACTGCATTGTGTACACAAGGCTTTATATGACATACTCCTGACCAGTGTACTCTGTACACAGGGCTTTATATGACATAATCCTGCCCACTGCATTGTGTACACAAGGCTTTATATGACATACTCCTGACCACTGCACTCTGTACACAGGGCTTTATATGACATATTCTTGACCATTGCACTCTGTACACAGGGCTTTATATGGCATACTCTTGAGCACTGCACCCTGTACACAGGGCTTTATTGGACATACTCTTGACCACTGCACTCTGTACACAGGGCTTTATATGACATACTCTTGACCACTGCACTCTGTACATAGGGCTTTATATGGCATACTCTTGACCATATATCCTGACTTTCCACTAGCCACACCCACCTTTCCTCCTCTTCCCACATTGTACATCTCTGTCAAGAGGCATCAACAGCAAGGCTCCTACTTTCCATTCATCATACATCTGCATCAGAGGCTGGTCATCAGCTCTGAGGAAAGGGATTCGTCCCCGAAACGCGTCAGCCATTTGACCGCACTGACAGTGAGAACACCTTGCCTGCCGTTGTGGCCATTATCATTTTTCTATGCTTTTTAGATACATGCTTCGTCTGTGAGTATGTTTTTATTATTTTTTCACTCCTACAATAAACCTTGGATAATGCACTAGGTGTGTGCGCCACCTGTTTTCTCTACATCTCTGTCAAGTTCAAATGTTGCTAGGCTTTGGGCAACATTCTTACAACAAACACACCAATTGTGGACACAACAGCATGAGACAGGTTCTCTACACACTGATTTATTAACCACTTTTTTCTTAATTTTTCTTTAAAAACGTGTGGCAACAAACCAGATCTGAAAATACTCACCATGCTTCTTAGCAAATTCCTTGGGGCGTCTACTTTCCAAAAAGGGGTCATTTGGGGGGGGGGTTTGGTGCTATCCTGGCATTTCAGGGCCTCCGAAACTGTGATAGGTAGTCTGGAAGTGTAATGAGGAAATAAAGCCCTTTAAAAGCCTGAAGGTGCTTATTGGATTTTGGGGTCCTGTACTTTGGTTAGACTGCCAAAACATCTCTAAAAAATGGTACCCCCATACTCATGAGAAGTAGCAGAATGTATTTTGGGGAGTAATTCCACATATACCCATGGCATGTGTGAGTAGTAAATTATTTAAATGACAATATTGTGTAAAAAAATAAATATTTTTGTCATTTTCCAAAAACTTGTGGTAAAAAAATAAATTCTTCAACTGTATTGATTCAACATGCCTCTCAGCAAATAGTTTGGGGTGTCTACTTTCCAAAAAGGGGTCGTTTTGGGGGGTGCAGGCATTTTATGCCCATCATTAGAAATTTATGCCACACATCATTCACTCTTCTAACCACCTGAAGACCAAGTCTTTTCTGACACTTTTTGGTCACATTAAAAAAATCTGTATTTTTTGCTAGGAAATTAATTTAAACCCCCAAAGATTATATATTTTTTTAAAGCAGACACCCTAGTGAATAAAATGGTGGGTACTACAATTTTTTATGTTACATAATATTCACACAGCGATTTTTCAAAAGCAAATAAAAAAAAAATACACTTTTTTTACCTTTAATGCACACAAACACAATATATTGGCCAATTATTTGGTAAACTATAAAAGATGATGGTATGCCAAGTAAATAGATACCAAACATGACAAAACTGCGCATGCCCCGTGCAATGGCGACAAACTGCATATGTTTTTAATATCCACAGGCAATGTTTTAAAAGCCTTTACAAGCTACCATTTTAGATTTACAGAGGAGGTCTAGTGTTAGAATTACTGCCCTTGATCTGACATTCATTTTTTTTTTTTTTTTTTTTTAATTATTTTTACACTGTCCCTTTCATTTTTTTGATCACTTTTAATGCTATCACAGGGAATGCAAATATCCCCTATAATTTCAATAGGCATTGTCATATATTCTTTTTTGAGAAATGGGGTCTATCAGACTCTAGATATCTACTTTTCCCTTACATTATCTAATCAAACCAAGATCGGCGTGATCAGATGCTTTCCCAATTTACAAATGGCACTGTTTATATCCTGCGAAACTGAAGTGATGAAATGCTCAGAGCTTCCGATTTCATAGACTATAGAGATGTTTGGCCCCATTCTGGTCTCCAATCAGCTCTATGGTCAGCTGGCACACTGCTTTGTATTGTTTTGTGAATTAACCAGCTCCAAAGAAACAACACACAACCAAACAATGCTGCTGCTCAAAAGATGAAAAAAAAATCAAAGTACACACAAAGAAAAGCGCAAACCAATTAAAGAAAAAAACAAAAAACCAAATAAGTCCCAAATAAAGAAAGTGTTGTGTTTCAAAAAAACTTAAATAAAATTATATAAACAATATATTTCCTAACGTGTTCAAATCATCTAAATGGTGCAAGTATTCACTCACACTCCCTCAATCAGGTGATTGCCAAGTTGAAAACGACTTCAGGAATCAAACACACATTTTGGAGTTGAAATGAGATCTTCTGAACAAATTTCCAGATTACTTCAGTATTTTCTTAACCACTTCCAGACCGGACACTTTTACCCCCTTCCTGACCAGGGCAATTTTCAGCTTTCAGCGCTATCACACTTTGAATGACAATTGCGCAGTCATGCAACACTGTACCCAAATTAATTTTTTACCATTTTTTTGAGACAGATAAAGCTTTATTTTGGTGGTATTTATTCACCGCTGGGATTTTTATTTTTTTGCTATATAAATGAAAAAGTCCAAAAATTTTGAACAAAAGTGTTTTTTTAATAAAATTTTGCAAATAAATAATATTTCATCATAAATCTTTGCCAAAATTTATTCTGTTATCTTTTTAGTAAAAAAAAAACAAAAACAAATTAGTTTATAACCAAAAATTATAATTTTTTTAAAAAAATTTTTTTACATTTTTATTTTATTTTTTTATATTATTGTTTTTTATTTTTTTAATTTTTTTTTTACATACTGTCACCCTAGCAGTACAGTGTCACCATGGTGACACTGTACTACTTGTGGGGGGTGATGAAGATTTTTTTTTTTTTTACACTGATTGCTTTTACACCCATATAGGATGTAAAAGCAATCATTTCTCTTTCTCTCTGTGTGCATTCCTGCACTCATTGAGAAGTACTGAGTGAGCTGTGATTGATCAGAGTTTGTCACATGGTACAAGGCTGTTGTGAATAGCCTTGTACCATGTGACCTCTGTGATCATTCACAGATTTCACACGTAGTAAGCAATGATGTCACAAGTGACATCTTGCTTACTACTTTGCATGTGATCACTGATTGGCCAATCAGTGATCACATGATCGGGACCTCGTACAGAGGTCCCGTCCGACGATCGGTGTTTCACTGTGTCCGGAGGACACAGCGGGCACCGGATTGCGGTGCTGCGCGCTCCCAGGGAGCGCGCACAAGCAGGGTGCAGGGAGGCCGTTTATAAACGGCCACCCGACCCTGCACTGCCACCGTCCGGCCGTTTATATACAACGGCCAGTCGGGAAGTGGTTAATCAATGCCTCATGAGTGGATGAAAGAAAAAAAGAAAAAAAAACAAATCGTGTAATACTGCATAAATAAACTATTTTTTTCTAATGTTCACCATTACACTCACATTTCAAAAATCAATTGCAAGCTCAGATGGCTTAAAGCAATTTCTAAGAGTCAGTTTACACGAATAAAACAGGATTGTGATGAACAAGAAGATTACAGGAAGCAGACAGATATGTTGATTGAGAGATTTAAGGAAAAAGGATATAAAAGTAAAGAATTGAAGGAGATCAGGGACAGGATTGCTAATTTGGATAGGAAATCTGTTGAAGAAGAAAGTGTGTAATGGTAATAATAATTTTGATATGGCCTTTATAACTGGCTAGTCTAAACAACATAGATTAGTTGAGAATATTTTTAGAAGTCATTGGTCTATTTTGTTACATGATGATACATTGGTTAGGTGTCTACCTAGGAATCCCAAGCTTAATTATAGAAGACCACCCACTCTTAGAAAAAGATTGGTAAATAATGTCCCAGATCCACTTCTCAAGAAAGTTACCTTTCTTGATCAGGTGGGTTTTTTCAGATGTGGCAGATGTATAGCATGTAGGACTGTGGGGGTTACCAAAAATGAAAAAACTTTGGAATTTCAATCCCAAGTAAAAGGAGATATTTATAAAATTTGGAAGTTAATTTCATGCGATAGTAATTATGTCACATATCTTTTGGAGTGTCTGTGCCATTTACAGTATGTAGGGAGAACAACTAGAAAATTAGCTGTGAGATTAGGGGAACATATATTAAATATTAGAAATATTAAAAAGGTTTCAAACATCATAGTTTATCCCATCACTTTAGGAAATTTCATAATAGATATCCATCTTTGCTTAAGTTCTGTGGGATCAACAGAATCAAGCCCCATTGGCATGGTGGCGATAGGAGGAAGACGGTCTCAAAGAAAGAATCAAAGTGGATCTTGCAGTTGGGTTGTCTGGCCCCTAGGGGGCTTAATGCTGATATAGACTTGAATTGTTATGTATCTAATTGGTAATTTCGGGGGGTAGTGATCATTGAGGTATAATATTATTTGAGTATATTGGAATTGTATTTTTATTTTATTTTTTATATATTTTATTTAATTGGTTTTTATTTTTTATTTTTATATTTATTTTTATCATTTTTTTTATTTTATTTTTATTTTATTTTTTATATTATGTTTTTTAATTTTTATTTTCATATATATATTTTTTTGAATTATATTTGTTAGGTTTATTTTAATTTTAATCTTCAATTTTTGTATTATTATTTATATATTTTATATATTGCTGGGATGTGAATTGCAACATATATGGTGGCAATTTCAATCGAGAGATAAATTTGTAGGAAAGTTATTTTTTTTTCCTGGTGTTATGATCAGGAGGGGTGTGTATTTAGGTTCTAATTAAGGTATTCCCGCCCATTGAGAAATCGGCGAATCACAGGGTGAGGAGAAGTGCTCGTGTCCAACTTCAGTCATTTACCAGCTGAAATCTGCTGTGTATAGCTTTATACTCAGCACAGAGATTAAGAACAGATACTGGAATTTATACCCAGTATTACAGAAGAGAAGTGCAACTGTGCAGGGTCCAGACATACACATGAGAACATATTCTGAGAACTATACTCAGTACAGAACAATAGAAGTGTTACTGCACACTACCTGTACTTATAAAGAACAAATACAGAAAATTCACCCAGCACAAAAATGCAGAATAAAAACAAATACTTAGAACTACACTAAGGAGGGGCGGACTGACCATTTGGAAACTCGGGCACTGCCTGAGGGCCTGGGGTCAGTAGGGGGCCCCATGAGCTGCCCCCGGTACCTTTTTCATAGGCTTTTTTGAGTTTGGGCAAGGACACAGGGGCCCCATGATCCCCTATTGCCCAGGGGCCCCATGAGTTGTCAGTCCGCCCCTGACACTAAGCATACAGAACAAAAACCATTTCACTATTCATGCCCATATACTCTATATACCTGTGAAAAGATAGTGAGAATTGCAACCAGTGTACAGATAAAAATATGTTGTACTGTGCAGTATCCATGCATACAAATGTAGAACCCCTCTATTTAGCTAGGGAGAGCTAGCTAGTTCTTTTTTAGACAGAAAGGCTGAATAGCAGCCTGGGCATCAGTCAGCGGGGTCAAATTTAGGTCAGGGCTGAGGGTACTGCAGTATGTTCCCTGAGACCTCTCCCTGCTCTAGAGACTGGAGAAAATTTTAGAAGGCAGCAGATGGGGGTGAGGAGGGTTTGATCTGCATACTTAAGGGATCCTGACCAATCCCCAGGCAGGAAGCTTGGCATGGAGGCAAGACAACCCTTAAGTATGACTGAGCCTGCTCAGCAGCAGGAGATTTCGGGTGGAGGATGGAGTGAGAGGCTGGAATGCAGGAGCCTGAGAGGGGGCTCAGTGGGAAGGGGCCTACCTTCAGGCTGGTTCTGAAAGGACAATCTCTCAACCTCAGTAGTACCCTGAGAGAGGACCGCCTGTGCAGCAGGGAAGGAATCAGCCCAGCAAGAGGCCTGAAAGCAGCCACCAACCCAACAAGTTTGCAGAAGAGGAAGAGTGAGTAGTTCTACACCCTCTGGGCCGGATAAGGGGGAAAAGGCATTCAGGTGGGAAACCTGACTCGCCCCCATCTGAGACTGTTTGAATTAAAGAGACAGATTATGGGTCCCCTTTGCCCACGGATTCCTTCAGGTAGCTGGTTGAGAAAAGGATTCATCTGGGGTCTGGGGTGGTACACCAGGAGGACTGGAGAGCTCTTCAGGGAGCAATATTTGCTGTATTACCTACATAGTACATAGTTGCTAAGAAGTTGCCCTCAGTTACAGTTTTGGGCATCCCATACACCCCTTGACCCTATCCAAGTTCAAAAACCGCTTAATAAAACCTAAACAAAAAAGCTCAAGGACTGTTTACTGCCTCCTGTGTGCAAGGTCTGAAGAAAATGCATGTTGCCTGACTTTGCAGAACTAGAGGGGGACCCAAAAAACTCAGCGACTCCTAACAGGATAGTGCTCCACAAATAAGAGTAAATACTGAGAAGTATACCCAGTATGCACCACAAGGGAAGTACTACTGTGTAACGACCATACACACAGGTGAGAATTGGTACTGAGAATTATACACAGCAAACAGAAGACGTGAATTGGCACCATGTCACAAAAAGAACAAAAGCATAGTATTATATCAAGGATGCACTGCATAATAGAAGATGTATGTCAGATCCATGTGTAAACATTGGCAACCTTTTAGTAACTGTAATCCAAACAAGAGATTACGCATTTACTGCTCTTATGAAAATCCCTGGCTTATCTTCCAAAAGATGGTAAATCTGAGAATTGTCCAGGGAAGAAAATTGCCTCAAGGGTGCAGTGAATGAAAGGAATCAAGAGAAATTTGTACATTAGGCAGGAAGACTAGATGAGAGTGGTAGAAAACTGGGTGACCGTCCTGATTTAGGGGCACATTGACAAGGCTGGTATTGTATAGTATGAGAAGTTAGTGTTGGTTGACTGTTGCGGCAGGTGAGCAAGCTGTTTCCCAGCCTAGAAGAGGTGGTAAAGATGTGCAAACTTGTCAATGTCAATACAAAAGCACACGTAGCTGTAAAATGGCATGAATACCAGTGATACACCGTAGGTCACTCATTACAAACATCCACCTCCAGCAAAACTGCCAGATATTTGCCAGACTCTAAGACAGGCCATACACGGGTTGAATCCTGAACTAATTTTCTTTTGAAAATCAGAAATTTTGCAATCTGACGGTGCCACCATTGATTTCGAAATTCGACCAATGAAGCATTCAATTTCACCTTATGTTTCTACAGCAAATAATTTTGTGGCTGGGAATCTTTTCTTTCCAGGTCACAGCTCATGCTCATTTCCTTTTCAATTACATTTCTCACACGATTCCCCCATCATTGATTAGAAATTTGTTCATTTTTTAAAAAATCTCCAACATGCCCGATCACTCAAATTCAATGGCTGCACATAAATCGCCCGATGCTGCGGCCCACTAATGTTGCAAAATTTGGATTAAAATTCTTAGTTACGATTTTTTGAAAAAAAAATTCCAAAGTGCAGTTGTGCATACAATTTAACTATATCAAATCATATTATTTTAGAAGGAAATAATAATGGTGTAAACTCAATACATGCAATAACCTAAAATAATATAAAAATTGAAAACCAAATATAAACACAAATAAAGATGTGCCGTACACTTGAAAATCATTCAAACATTAAAGCATGTGTACTATAACACCATACTCTACTTTCAAAATAAAGATACACATAAAAGAGTGTATCTCCTAGATTGTAAGCTCTAACGAGCAGGGCCCTCTGTCTCCTCTTGTACCAAATTGTATTGTAACTGTAATGTATATCTTCATTTTGTAAAGCGTTGCACAAACTGTTGGCGCTATATAAATCCTGTATAATAATAATATACGTACAGATGGACAAATGTGTATGTAGCACCTTCTAGTGTGCTACTAGAATAGTGTAGGCAAATTTATTGTGTATGACTCATGGTAACTGTGTGAGTCTGTGATTAAGGATGGGTTACTGCAGCTCAAGCTGGATGGCTTAACAGGTTGGGACTCTATAGCCTCCACCTGGCTCTGGAGGACCATGGAACCTTCTAGAAGCCAGTAGGAGGAAGTGGTGGAGACCTAATCTGCATGTTTTTGGAAGTCTAGCCAATCACAAGTTTGGAGGCCCTTGTAGAGTGGTTAGACCAGCCCATAAATATGAGAGAGTCAGGCTGGCATGGGAGTCGGGAAATGGAGTGCTGTGGAGACTGTTGGTGGCCTGGGCGGGTCCCCTGGGTCTAGGGGGGCTGGCTCGAGACAAGGCTCCGGCTGGCTCAGGAGGGTCCATTCTGTGGTACAACATACACAGGATCAAGGCCTGGGGGCAGTGGGAGCAAGGAGGACAGAGTGAGTACATCAGCACACTCAGGGATTCACAAGGGGAGAGACTGCCACATGTAACAAGCGTTCAAAGGACAGTGTTCAGTTTAATCCTTTATCCTTGTCCTGGGAGATCTTCAGAGCAGCCAGGAGGGTTGGTAGTATCTGCAAGCTGTGGAGCTGGGAACAGTTCTACAGGGGAGAGGAGACATCTCTGCATGTAGTTTGCAACAAGCTAAGCAAAGTTTTCAGAGGGGCTGCAAGTCCCTAGTCCATAAGTGGCAGTTGCTACTGATCTGTAATTACTGACTGCTAAAGAACAGTCCAAGATCTGTCTATGTAAATAGGAAGGAAGTTGTCCCTTTGCATTGATTCAGTCAAGTTGGGCATCCAATAATCCCTGTTACCCTATCCAAGTTATAAAGTGTGGAAAATGCATGTTGCTTGGCTGTGCAAAGCTTAGAGGGATTCATAAACACAGCTGCCCTCAAGAGGGTAGCGCTGCAGAAATATAAAGGCAAATGAAATTGTGCTGAATACCTGAAAAGTATTTAAACCAGGGTTTCTTAACCAGGGTTCCTCCAGAAGTTGCTAGCGGTTCCTTGAACAATGAGCAATTTTTGCCTCTCAGGTAAGTTCCCACTGACACTATTAATCTTTTTAGTTATCTGTAAGGGGGTAATTCTTCCTAATGACCACAAATGTAAGGAGCATTCTGTTGGTTATGTGTTATAGAAGACACTGGTAGTGATAGCAGAATTCAGACTTTACTTGTGTGGCTTAAGTTACAAACATACAGAGCACATTTCTCAGCAGACATATTACTTCCTGAAGAGATGATAGAGAGAGAGAGGAACAAACAAGTTTTCAGATATACACAACTAGTAACCTTTAGTGTATAGTGCCATCTACTGGTCAAGTGATATTAACACACAATACTATATATAGTACATTATAGTACATGCTGTTGCATTCCCAACACCCCTTCTCAAGGGCATGTGCATAATTATATGACATTTAGTCTCTTTTGTAGAAAACAATAACGTTCTCTTGTTTTTTAATAATCTGGTTCCATTGGTGTTTTCGCGTCATTTGCATCTTGCATGTGAAACTGTTCTAACATTTCTGTAATTTTCTGACTTTGGTTAAGAAGATAGCTTCCATCCTCTTCCCGCTCTATTTGAATTCCTAGGTAGTGAGTAATGTTCCCCAACTCTTTAATTTCAAAATTTTGTTTCAGTTTGTGAACTATTTGGTCATAGTCCCCTTCTTGTTCAAAACACGTCAAGATGTCATCGACGTATATTAGAATGTATGTCCATTTGTTCTCTTGATTCTTTGAATACAGACATGGATCTGCTTTACTTTTTGAGAACCCTTCTTTTCTGAGTATTTCGTTCACTTTTTCATTCCATGCTCTCGCCGTTTGCTTGAGCCCGTAGATGCTCTTTTGCAGTTTGCATACAAGGTTCTTTTCTTTCTCAAAGCCTGGTGGCTGTTCCATGTACAGATCCTCCTTGATGTCTCCATACAAAAAGGCAGTTTTGACATCTAGATGCTTTACTTGCATTCCCTTTCCGGCAGCAATACTAAGTAGTGTTCTTATAGTAGAATGTTTCACTACTGGAGCAAATGTCTCATCGTAATCTTCTCCAAATTTCTGGGAGTATCCCTTGGCAACTAATCTTGCTTTGTATCTATGGATGTTTCCTTCTGCATCATATTTTACTTTAAAAGTCCATTTGCTTCCGATGGTTTTGCGACCAGGAGGGAGTTCTGTTAGTGACCAAGTTTTATTTTCTTGAAGTGATTTTATTTCTTCTTCAGCTGCTTTTCTCCACTGATCGGCTTCCCTTCTCGGCAAAGTTTCTATGTCTTCCCAGGATGTTGGCTCCTGTGTTTGATGTGTTTTAGCAGCGTATGATAACCTACGGGGTGGTATCCCTTTTGTCATTCGAGAGGATCTTCTGATTTCTTGTTGTTCAGTGGATTCTATTGGCTCGTTGATTGTAAGTTCCACTTCTTGTTCTGGCTCTTGTCCTGCTTCGCATAGGTCAGTGTCTCTTGCCGATTCAGCGCGTAAATCCTCTCCACATTTTTCAAAAATTGTATTATCTGGTGCTTCACTTTCATTAAAATAAACACTGCGGCTTACTGTGACCTTGCGGCTTACTCTGCTCACTGTAGCCAACCAGAATGCCTTCTATGGCTTTGTTCTCCAACTTGGAACGTTTCTGACTTGGAATGTGGGCATATGCTTTACAGCCAAATACTCTGATGTGTCCTACGTTAGGTTTTGATCCATTCCACATTTCATATGGTGTACTCTCAATAGATTTTGATGGGAGCCTGTTTTGTAGGTATGTTGCAGTCATTATTGCTTCTCCCCAGTATTTGTTAGGTAAGGCGGCGTCTGTAATCATACATCTTGTCATTTCTACAAGAGTGCGATTCTTTCTTTCCGCTACACCGTTTTGCTCAGGAGTGTATGGTACAGTTGTTTGGTGTATAATACCTTGTTTCTTTAGGTATGATTCCATCTCTTTATTCATATATTCCCCGCCATTGTCAGTGCGTATTATTCCAGGTTTCCTTTGAAACTTGTTGCTTGTCATAGCTACAAACTCTTGAAGTTTTTCTAATGTCTCACTTTTGTGCTTCATTAGATACGTTATTGTGTACCTGGAATAATCGTCGATGAAAGTCAGTAAATATCTGTTCCCGCCAGGTGTGATGGTTTTCATTGGTCCGCACACATCACTGTGTATCAGTTCCATGGGTTTAATGGTTTTACTCTGACTGGTCTGTGGAAGAGAGGTTCGGGTGGCCTTTGCTTTGATGCAACACGTGCACTTGCTGAGTGTGTGGCAAGGCAATACTTTCATGTCTTCTGATAGACCTCTCTTTGCAAAGTCCTTTATAGCTTCTGGGTTTCGATGCCCCAGTCTTCTATGCCACAGGTGGATGCACTTGTCATGTGGGTTATGAGTTGCCGCATTAGCCTTCTCACTTTCAGTGACGAGTTTGTACAGATGTTCATTTAATCTTCCTCTTGCTAAAATTTGCTTTCCATTTTGAATTGTGCATTCATTACCTCTGAACTGGACAGTGAGTCCATTGCTTGCAAGGGTTTTAACTGATAGGAGGCTTCCTTCTAGGCTTGGAACATATAGAACATTCTTTACAAGGATGCTCTGCTTGCCCCCTGATGGCGTTTTGCAGTTCAGAAATCCCTGACCTTTACCTTCTGCTGTAATACTTTTCCCATTTGCTAAGAAGACTTTATCTTTTATACTAAAATCAATTTCTGTGAAGAATGTCTCTTCGCTTGTCATGTGACTTGTTGCCCCTGAATCAATGTACCATCCATGTGAGGTACTATTCTGAGTCACTTTAAAAGTACCACTCCATGATGCACTTTCATTTTCTTTCATGACTGCTTTAGCTCTTTCTCTTGTGGGTAGCTCCCGCTTTCGCTGCTCAGCTTTCCAGATTGAACAGTTCTTTTTCAGGTGAGCGGCCTTTTTGCAGCGAAAACATACCCTGCTTTCTTTGCTTTGTCTTATGCCTTCATGCACCTTCAGAGCTGCCTCTGGTCTCTCGTTCTCTTCACTATGCAAATTTTCCTTTCTTCTGCTGTATTCATCAATTAATTTTCCCTTAACATATTCTAGTGTCAGTTCAGTTTCCGGTCTAGTTTCTAGAGCATTTATAAGGGCACTGTATGATTCTGGAAGGCTGCACAGAAGTATTGAAACAACATGGTTGCTTTTTAATTCTTCACCTATTGCACCCAGCTGGTCCACAATTTCTAGCATAGCATTTACATGTTCACCCATTTCCTGCCCTTTTTCCAGCCTCTTCTTATACAGTTTGCGTAGTAGATATAGTTTACTGTTTAGGTTTGCACATTCATGCAGTCTTTGTAATGCAGTCCACATACCTTTAGCTGTGCTTTCTTTCCTTATATGAAGGAGTTGATCGTCCTCCACTAACAGGCTTATGACTGCTTTTGCTTGCCTGTTTTTTCTGTCCCATTCTTCCGGGTTGTCATTGGGTCTGTGAGTATCTAGTACCTGCCACAAGTCATCTTTGGATAACAGCATTTCAAGCTTAAACTTCCATAGCTGGTAGTTGGTATTGTTGAGCTTTGCTATTGTAAACTTCATATCTGAAGCACTTGCCATCTTTCAGTGAATTGGATTGTAAATGCAGCACTTACTTGCTTGTAGTTTTCCTTTTTTTTTTCAGTGTCTGGAGCTGGGCCCATAACCTGTTGGTTATGTGTTATAGAAGACACTGGTAGTGATAGCAGAATTCAGGCTTTACTTGTGTGGCTTAAGTTACAAACATACAGAGCACATTTCTCAGCAGACATATATTACTTCCTGAAGAGATGATAGAGAGAGGGAGGAACAAACAAGTTTTCAGATATAAACAACTAGTAACCTTTAGTGTATAGTGCCATCTACTGGTCAAGTGATATTAACACACAATACTATATATAGTACATTATAGTACATGCTGTTGCATTCCCAACACATTCTTACCTCTGACTATCACAGGATGTATCATGAATTATAGATATAGTCATTTTTAGCAGGGGTTCCCTAAGATCGGAAAGTTATGTCAAGGGTTCCTCTGTGCTGAAAAGGTTGAGAAAGGCTGATTTAAACATTAAAGCATGTGTAATATAACAACACACTCTACTTTAAAAATAAAGATAAACATAGAAGAGTTTATACACATACCGATGGACAAATATGTATATGGCCCATGATAAGCTCAAAAGCTCTCAAACTTTAAAGTGATTATAATATAACCTGGTAGTCCACTCTCAAAATAGAAACAAACATAAAGAAATGTATATATGTGCATATGGACAAATGTACATATAGACGCTAATAAATAAACCAGCATAAATAAAAATATGTTATTCAGTATTACAAATAAAGATAATAAAGATGAATAAAGCAAACAAATGTCTGTAGAGATGGATGAACAGTGCAAAAACAAGATGGAAAATTCTAAAGAAAAGGAAGACACACTTCAAAGTATGCAATGGAGAGTGTTCAGTGTAGCAGGAATAGAGGGTGCCGTAAAATCACACCACTCATATGCAAGGTAAACTCCTTACCAGAGACACTGATTCCACAGAGATCATAAAGCGCCTTGCTGTCCCACAGCACAAATTATTCAGACATGCCATTCAGATCTCCATCTAGGTATGATCCTGCATAAATGTGCTCAGCACAGAGGAATTAAAAACAAGAAGGGACCACCATAGTGCAGTATGTTAAAACCAAGGGCTTTAATATGGTAATGAACTTACAATAAGAAGACAATCACAGGCATATAGCAAAGACTGAGCACCACCGGATTCCCACCAGTGTGCATGATAACCAGGGGAGGACTGACCATTTAGTCACTCGGGCCCTGCCCGAGGGCCCGGGGTCAGTAGGGGGCCCCATGAGATGCCCCTGGTACCTTTCATAGGCTTTTTTGGGTGTGGTTTTAGTGTGGGAGAGGACACAGGGGCCCCATGATTTCCTATTTCCTGGGGGCCCCATGAGTTGTCAGTCCACCCCTGATGATAACGTTACGTGTTCGGCCTCGCCCTAACACTTTTCACTGTAAATAGCATCCTCAGAAGATAGAGGCATCACATGACCCTGCTCTTTCCAAGCCTATCTGCAGAGAAACAGTGACAGGAGGAGCTGCTGAGGGGAGGATTGAGTACATTGAGAAAGAAATGTTCAATGTGGACACTCCATTGTCAGTGCAGATATGGATAGATTCATGTACCTGTCTCTGAGAGGTACATAAATTGGGGGCAAGCTTCGTCACTTTCATTGTTCTCTGGTGGAATTCTTTGGATACACTGGTTTCTTCCCACACTCCAAACACATGCTGGTAAGTTAATTGGCTCCTGTCTAAATTGGCCCTAGTATGTGTATGTATGAATGTGAGTTAGGGACCTTAGATTGTAGGCTCCTTGTGGGCAGGGACTGATGTGAAAATAATAAATAATTAAAGTGCTGCGTAAATTGATGGTGTTATATAAGTACCTGTATTAAATAAGTGTAAATGAAGCCTGCAACAGATTTACTACATGGTTACAACCTGGGTCATAAATTCCTCTCTCAGTAGCACTGATATAGAGTAAAACCTGACCACTTCATATTTATGCATTTGTCTGGAGTGAAAATCTGTCTTATCTACAGTTACAAATCCACCGCAGACCTGAGCAGTTCTGTGGCAATTGTCTGGGCAGGATACAAGGGCAGAGGTCATAAATACAAAGATAAATTGTTGTATAAACCAGTATTTCAACCAACATTTCTCAACTTGTTTTTTGTCACGGCACCCTTAGTAGTATGGGAAATCTCCCTTGGTGAATTATACCCTGTTTTTTTAGGATAAATTGGGCCTTCTCCTGGAATTTGTGTTTTTATTATCAAAGGAAGACTGGCCTAAAGTATTAAAAAAATATAATTTTTAAAATTAAGCTGCATATCTTCTATGCCAGAGGTGTCCAACTCAATTTCATCATGGGCCACATCCGCATTGTGGTTGCCCTCAAAGGGTCGGTTGTATCTGTAAGACTATAATAATATATGTACTCTTTATCATATTAAATAATTGCCTCTGCATTTGATTATTACTGATTTTAGTAATAGCTTTAGACTTAGGCTGGCCATACAATATACAATTTTCTTGAGATTTTTGGTTTAGATTCACCAAAAACCATATAGTAGGAGGTCAAACCTAAACAACACTTTCAATTGTATCCAATTAGTCAGGCTCTTGCACTATATAGTTGAAGGTAAATCTAAAGGAAATTGGGCAGAAATTGGAAAGAAAATTGTATAGTGTATGGCCAGCCTTAAGCTGTGAAGGGCAGGTGCAGACCAGCACCATTCACACTGCTGAAGCAGATGATACAGTACAAGTCTAAAAAGGACGGTCACACACCGCTAGTATCATCTACAAGCAGTGTCATCTTAACGGCATCATGGGCCCCTGGGCAAAGTAATGCACTGGGGCCCCTGCTAGGGAGACGGTTCTCTGTGGTGGGCAACAGGCGCCATACCAAAAAGTGGGTGTGGCTAAATTCTGCAAATATTGGGTGTGTTTTTTTAGTCTGATTAGAAACAACAAATAAACACAACTAGGGAATTAAATGCACCCCAGGTACACACTGACCCACCCTCTCTACACACTGCACCCCTATATATACTGACCCTCTTTTCCCCTGTACACACTGCTCCCTTTTTTTCACTACCCCACCTCCCTGTACATACTGCCCCCCTGCAATAAATGTTTCTCCCAGCCAGTGGCTTGTATATAAGTATGTCTGTACACAGTGCAGGGCAGGCTTGAGGGCACAGAAAAGAGTGGGCAGGAGGGCACAGCACTGAGTGGGTAAGAGAGCACAGTACAGGGTGGGTAAGAGAGCACAGTACAGGGTGGGTAAGAGAGCACAGTACAGGAGGGAAAAGTACTGGGTGGGTAGGAGGGCACAGTACAGGGGGACAGGAGGGCACAGTACATGGTAGGCAGGAGGGCACAGTACAGGGTGGGCAGGAGACGACAGTATGGGGAGCAGGAGAGCACAGTACAGGGCAAGCAGAAGGGCACAGCACAGGACAGGGGGGCAGGTGGGCACAGTACAGGGCAGGCAGAAGGGCACAGTATGGGAGGTAGGAGGGCACAGAACATGGTGGGCAGAAGGGCACAGCATGGGAGGCAGGAGGGCACAGAACATGGTGGGCAGAAGGGCATAGTATGATGGGCAGGATAGCGCAGTACAGGGTCGGCAGGAGGGCACAGTACAGGACAGGAAGGAGGGCACAGTACAGGATGGGGGGCAGGAGGGACAGTACAGAGCGGGGGGTAGGAGGGCCCAGTATGGGGGCAGGAGGGCACAGTACAGGGGTCACTGCTGGCAGGAGAGAGGAAAAGGGTCACTGTTGACAGTGCACTAGGCAGAGCTCAGTGCTTTATCCCATCCCTGCACTGTACACAGCCTGAACACAGACTCTAAGATTTCCTGCTTCTCAGACAGCACACACCTAAGATAAAATCAGATTCCTTACGCATTGCCAGGATCTGCACAGTGCATAGCTGGCTACTGTGTTTAGTTCTGACCTCTGAAATTCCATGGCCAAAGCAGCAGCTCAGTTGCAGTAGCCTGCGCTACACTTTGCACATCAAAACTGTAGATGGGGAGGACGAGCTCTAAGTGCTTTCCTGTGCTCAATCTGTGTACTGTGAAGGGTTGGGAGACTGCCAGCACAGTATCAGAAGTGGTGGAGGGCTTTTGGGGGGTGCAACTGAACTCTAGGGGGCCCCAGCAGCTAGATCTAGCCATGATCTTACCACTGCTACTGCTTGTGTAGGAGGGATGTGTACTGCACTGAACCCCACCTGCCCTCCCTTCCTATTCATCCCATGTGATTGGAACAGTACACATCCCAGCAGACCCCTAGATCTGGCCATGGTCTTACCACTGCTACTGCTTGTGTGGGAGGGAAGTGATTGGAGCAGTACACAAACAGCAAATGCTCTGCCTTGGGGGTTCATCCTTAACCTCTGAGAAGTGACAAAGGATAGCCAGAGAATGCAGGAGGGGGGAACTGCAGTAGCCCCCCATGCCCAGGTTGGCCCATGCATTAAGATGGCCCTGTCCACAAGTAACATTATGGGAGACTGATCAGACAGAACATGGTTCTTCTGTCTGAGCAATCACCCATAATGTTTTTTGTTGATGATACCAACTGGTATAGAATTGTGTTATTCTTTTATTCTCATAATAATTATAAGCAGATGTCCAGACCCCCCTCCCTTTACATCAGATGTCCAGAGCCCCCACCACCATCAGAAGTCAGGAGTCCCCCATCCTCCTTTACATCACAGTGCACCCCCTCTATCTTGTTCTGCTGCCAGGGAGAAGATGGGCGTGGAGCTGCGAAACAGAAATTGCAGGGTCTGGATGAGGCTAGAGTCAGATTCTACTACTACTGATGTGAATGGAGATACCACATATGTATGTATTATGTGTTGTTTTTAAACATAGTAGGGGCAAGAAACAATAGTGCGCATTTTGGTTTTTTTGTCCTACCTAAGGCACTCTTTAGAATTCCGATGTATCTCCACATGCCAAATGATGGTGCTGATGACAGATTAATTTACCGGTTGTAGAGAGGTACATGAATTTGGGACAAGCATCGTGTGGTGGCAAACTGAGGTAGAAGGAGTATCCATACAGGCCATTTGGAGTAGGCCATTTTAAAGGGTCATAGTGCCAGAAAAGTGTTGTTAAGGATTTACTGAATTCCCCCAACTGATACTAACACTGACACTGACACTATATCTGACACTAGGGCTACACTGACAGCAGAGGGACAGTAAAAACAGGCATTTGATTTGTGTTTTACACTCCCTGTATTCATATTGCTATCCACAATATATATATTTATATACAGTTGTGCTCAAAAGTTTGCATACCCTTGAAGAATTGGTGGTATACTGTACAGTATGTACCATTTTTAAATAAAACATGAGTGAGCAGGCAAAACACATTTCTTTTGGGATTCATATTCAACTGTAGGTCATAACAGAATGGCCCAATTACAAAAGAAAACATGGCAACAAGAAAACAAATGAAATGACCCCTGTTCAAAAATCTGCCTACCCTTAGTTCTCAATACGGTGTATTGCCTCATTTAACATCAATAACAGCTTGCAGTCTTTTGTAATAGTTGTCTATGAGGCCCCAAATTCTTGCAGGTGGTATTCGTCTTGACAAAATGCCTCCAGGTCATGCAAAGTCTTTGGTTGTCTTGAATGAACCATATGTTTAAGATCTCCTCAGAGTGGCTCGATGATACTAAGGTCAGGAGACTGTGATGGCTACTCCAGAACCTTTACCTTTTTCTGCTGTAACCACTGGAGAGTAAATTGGTCTTGTGCCATGCTGAAAAGTCCAAGAGCATCCCATGTGCAGATTTTGTGCAGAAGAAAGCAAATTGTCTGCCAGTATTTTCTGATAACATGCTACATTAATCTTGCCATCAATTTGCACAAGATTCCCTGTGCCTTTACAGATCACCCCCCCCCCAAAAAAAAAAAAAACATCAGTGAGCCACCACTATACTTCACAGTGGGAATGGTATTCTTGTTACTATAAGCCTTGTTGACCCCTCTCTGAACAGCGCTTATGGTTGTGACCATGAAACTCCATTTTGGTCTTGTAACTCCAGATTACAGTGTGCCAGAAGCTGTGAAGCGTGCCAAGGTCTTGTCAGTCATATTGTAACTGGGCCTTTTTGTGGCATAGGCACAATAAAGGCTTCTTTCTGGCAACTTGATCATGCATCCTTGAAACAACCATACTGTCTTTTTCCAAAGCAGCCTGTAATTCTCCTGAGGTTGCCTGTGGGTTTTTCTTTGTATCCCCAACAAATTGTCTGGCAGTTGTGACTGCAATCTTTCTTGGTCTACCTGAACCTGGCTTGGTATCAAGAGAACCCTGAATTTTCCATTTCTTAATAAGAGATTGAACAGTACTGAGTGGCATATTCAAGGCTTTGGATGTCTTTTTACATCCTTTTCCATCTTTATAAAAAGCCATTACCTTGTTACACAGGTCTTTTGACAGTTCTTTTCTACTCCCCATGGTTCACTATCTAGCCTACTCAGTGCATCCTTGTGAGAGCTAAAAAATGCATTGCCTATTTATATACAGGTACTAATTGCAATGTAAAAAGCCACCGATGTGGGAAATTAACCTTTAATTACCATTTTGACCTGTGTGTGTCACCTTGTGTGTTTGTACCAAGCCAAACATTCCAGGGTATGTAAACTTTTGATCATGGCCATTTGGGTAATTTCTCTTATCATTATGTTTTAAATAGCATACTGGCAGCATGACAAGAAAGACTACTTCCGTAACGCCACCCAATGTTTGATGGCACCCCAGGTGAGAAAGGCTGGTTAGAGTGAAGATCTGTCTAATTTACAGTGATAAATCTGTTGCAGACCTTTGCAAATCTATTTTAATTGGCTCTCCATTACTACAGTAGTATCTGTCAAAAATACACTGCTAAACTGTTACATAGGGGTTTATTTACTAAAGCTGGAGAGTCCAAAATCAGACTCCCTCCTGCATAGAAACCAATCAGCTTCTAACCTCAGCTTGTTCAATGAAGCTGGAAGCTGATTGGTTTCTATGCAGAAGGGAGTCTGATTTTGGACTCTCCAGCTTTAGTAAATAAACCCCATAGAGTCTTCTAAGCCTAATTTGCATCTAATAGCATCTCCAATGTCTCACAAACATTGTACATGTACCTCTTAGGCTGCAGTTTCTCAGCTGCGGTTCTGAGCTAACAGACTCAAGAATAAAGAATATTTTTGGTGTCAATAACAAGCATTGGCAAGCAGGTTCCTTTCTCTATAGACTACTTTCTTTCTCTTCTTCATAGATCAACTTTGTTTTTTATTTCACCCAAATAGGAATCAAAATGATAATCTATGTGGGCAGACATGATGTTTCTGCACAGTTTGTTGTAACAAAGGACAGACTATAGAAGCTAGACCTGTTAATGGTCTTCTGAGTAACAGAACACAAGGAAAGCTTAAACCTGCACTATCTCCATCATAGCAGTGCTTTGCAAGGTACCTCTGACATCAATTGATGACATATTGAACAACTGAATTAGTCAAGTTACCATGTTGGCAGGAAACCCTTAAGCGCTTGGAAATTGCTTGATTATACCTGGTGATACATAAAAGATGCCATCCCAGCATCCTTTTAGATGTGTATATCCCTTGCGCGTCAGCATCAACCTCTAGGTGGTGCACCTTAACTGGTGACCCATTGCTCAGTTTCATTAAGGAATTCCAGATAGGTTATTGTCAGTTGGAATGAAAGTATAAAATAATTATAATGATAGAAAAAAATGCAGCACTTCATATTGAAGTAGAACATAACATAGAATAAAAGAAGATGAATAAAAGTCTTAAAAGGTGCAACGTGGCTTTTGGGATTCCTAATATGGTTATTTTAGAATGACGTGACTTCCGTGGTTCATGAAGGGTGAGTATATAATGTACTAACCAGATAGCACATATTAATGTGCGTAGGAGTGAATAAGACCTACTCCAAAAGGTACTCTGGGAACCGGAACTCTGCATGTAGGTGATGTCGTCAGGTGGGGTTGAGTCACCAGATGTCATCCGACCAGCACAGATATCCTCGTTCCAATATAGTGTGTGGTCACCACATAAGGTACATCATGTAGTATGGACTTCGGTCACCAGGGGGATCATGCCCATGAGTGTACGCCTCCTACTGTGGATCACCTTAGGGGGGATGGAGGGCTCACAGGTTCCAAAAAATGAGCCCAGAGAGAAAAGGAAACTCCAATAGTGTAGTATTTATTAAAACAGCTGGAGTTACAATTACAAGCAAATATAAAAATGTGGAAGCAAAAAACTAGCACTTACATCCATATATGGTAAGATAGCATGAGGGTCATAAAACCTTGCACAGAGGGGTCTTCCAGACGCGTTTCGAGTACATACTCATTATCACCTTTGATAATGAGTATGTACTCGAAACGCGTCTGAGAGATGTCGGATGATATCTGGTGACTCAACCCCACCTGACGACATCACCTACCTGCAGAGTTCCGGTTCCCAGAGTACCTTTTGGAGTAGGTCTTATTCACTCCTACGCACACTACGCACAGTTGGCGGGGGAGGCATGTAGAGCAATTTATGACCTCCATTTCTTTCGTGCAGCCGCTGACTGTATACGCGAGGGAGAGGAGGAGAAGCGGGCATTTAGCAGGTGCAGGAAAGAAATAGAGGACAACGGTTGCTCTACACGTCGCCACCACCCCTTCTATGCAGGTGTACAGGGCGGCTGCACGGGCACCCAGGAGCATGGGTCCGGGTCGCAATAGCAACCCCTGCCACCCCGATATGTATGTCCCTGCTTGTGTTACCAGAACTATCCCGGACTTCACTGAGAAGGATTTGTTGTTGATGACATTCACAAGTATATGTGTTCTAAACTGTTTTACTGAAGTAGTGATTCTCAGCCTCTCTGTTATTATAGAGGCTTATAGACACTATGGGGGATGTTTACTAAAACTGCATGATGCAAAATTAGATGCAGCTCTGCACAGAAACCAATCAGAATTTAAAAGTTTATTGGATACCATGCACAGATGCACCAGATTCTGAGTGCACCAGTTTTAGCAAATCTACCACTATGATGTGCAGCCATGTGATACCCTAGCAGAGTCACAGAGACAATAAAGAGTCCATGTTTGTGCAGCTTTCTCTGCAATGTATGCATATTTTTTTGCTATCTATATTGCCCAAAAAGAAAAGACACAAACTCTTTGCTGCAGTACCTGTACTGAAGTACAGAGTCCTTGGTACATATCAATGCCACAGATCCAATACTTTTCCCTGACTCTGGACTTTTATGGACCAATCAATAAGATTTGGATAAGATCTGGTCCATAGTAGTCCAGAGTCAGGGACTAATGCTGGTACCTGGCATGTTGTTTGCTATTCTAAGCTTGTTTTGCATTATTGCTTCAAACTTTACACCCATTTAGTTAACTGATAGTTAATCTAACCATTATTCCATATGAATGGGGCTTTAAAGTATATGTGAACGCTCACCTTGAAAAACAGCCCATTCAGTTTATAAATAGAAATGAAAGATAAATGAAAGATAAAACATTTGTGTGTACCTACATTGCTCAAAAAGGAACACTTTTTAACCAGAGTATAGCATCAAGTCAATTAAATATCCTGGGATATTGATCTGGTCAGTTAAGTAGCAGAGGGGGTTGTTAATCAATTTCAGCTGCTTTGGTGTTAATGAAATTAACAACAGGTGCACTAGATGGGCAACAATGAGACAACCCCAAAACAAGAATGGTTTTTCCGGTGGCCACTGAAATTTTTTTCCCTACTCATCTTTTCTGACTGTTCTTCACTAGTTTTTCATTTGGCTAGAATCAGTGTCATTGCTGGTAGCATGCAGCGATACCTGGACCCTACAGAGGTTGCACAGGCAGTCCAACTCCTTCAGGATGGCACATCTGTATGTGCCATTGCCAGAAAGTTTGCTGTGTCTTCCAGCACAGTCTCAAGAGCATGGAGGAGATTCCAGGAGACAGGCAGTTATTCTAAGAGAGCTGGATAGGGCCGTAGAAGGTCCTTAACCCATCCTTTGTGCAGGGAGCAACAGCATGATCACTATCAGAGCCCTACAACATGAACTCGAGCAGGCCACTGCTGTGAATGTCTCTGACCAAACAATCAGAAACAGATTTCATTAGTGTGGCCTCTAGTGGGCCCTGTGATCACTGCCCAGCACCATAGAGCTCGATTGGCATTTGCCACTGAACACCAGAATTGGCAGGTCCGCCACTGGTGCCGTGCTTTTCACAGAAGAGAGCAGGTTCACCCTGAGCACATGTGACAGATGTGAAAGGGTCTGGAGAAGCCATGGAGAACGTTACGTTGCCTGTAACATCGTACAGCATGACCGTTTTGGTGGTGGGTCAGTGATGGTCTGGAGAGGCATATCCATGGAGGGACGCACAGACCTCTACAGGCTGACAATGGCATCCTAACTGCCATTAGTTATTGGGATGAAATCCTTGGACCCATTGTCAGACCCTACACTGGTGCAGTGGGTCCTGGGGTCCTCCTGGTGCACGACAATGCCTGGCCTCATGTGGCGAGAGTGTACAGGCAGTTCCTGGAGGATAAAGGAACTGATACCATTGAATGGTCCCCACACTTGCCTGACATAAATCCAATAGAACACCTCTGGGATATCATGTTTCGGTCCATCCAACAGCACCAGGTTACACCTCAGACTGGTCCAGATCTGGGATATAATACCCCAGGACACCATTCAGCATCTCATTAGGAGCATGCCCTGACATTGTCAGGCATGCTTACAAGCACGTGGGGGCCACACAAACTACTAAGTACTATTTGAGTTGCTGCAATGAAATTTCAGCAAAATGGAATAGCCTGCTTCAGCATTTTTTCACTTTGATTTTCGGGGGAGCTTTTGAATTCAGTTCTCTGTAGGTTGATAATTTTCATTTTGATCAAACTCTCAGTGAGGATAGGTGGCCCCCCAGCACTACACCACTTCCCTCTCATACACATCAGGCCCCGATCATGCGACTCACATAGGGTTAACCCTGCAACCAGAGCACACCCCACCTATTGATTGGATCCAGCTGTGTAGAAGAAGGCAGAGTCAGCACTGGACACGCCCCATTCGTTAACTAGCTGGATCCCTGTTACAGCTGGAGGATCGTGTGTGCCAGTGTGTGTACTAGAGATGTACGGACTGATCCTCCAATCAGGGACTGCTAACAGCCCAAGGTCCTGGGCTAATATCATCACTTCCCATCGTAGGGGGAGCTGACACTTCACTGCTACATGAAATATTGTTTTATACTGCATATATATATATACACTAAATGGTCATGTGTGTGAACAGCCTGTGAGATAGTTGTGCAGTACAATGATACCATCATTCCCTGTGTATGAAGGGAGGGGGACTCTTCAGAGAATTCATACAAGAGGTTCATAGGCCACACATAGAGAGTTCTGGCCTGTGCTGCACCCAGGCACCCCTAGGTGGCAGCGCACCCTAGGCAACTGCCTACTTTACCTAGTGGAAGCTCCGGCTCTCGGTAGAGCAGGCACATATCAGGAATATGAAATGTTGTTGTTACATATTCTTTAAATATGCCCTCCTAGGGATACACTGAACTAATCATTGCCACAGTAATTTTGATTAAAAGTTTTATACTTTTATTATATATAAATTTAAAAACATTGTTTATTATATCATAAATGTATTAGAGGAAATAGGATCTTTGTATTCAGCATAACAAATGTGTACAATACATAAACATAGCAAGCTACACATTCAAAGTTTCAATCAGTCTACGTGTTTTGCAGGACCTCCACTTCCTAAGGACTGGAGAAACAGCTTTCTTGAATGCATTGAAGAGAAATAAAGATCCATCTGGAAAAAAATGGTAACATCAATTACAGCAAACAATATATACATAAAGAAAGGAAAAGTATACAAAATGTTAGACCATCCTTAATCACCCAGTAGGGTAAAAGGAGAAAAAAAAAACCTCACAAGACCACTCATATGTAACCCACCACCGTACGTTATTTACACAAACAACTCCCAAAGACCACCTGTCACATCCTTACCTTGCTCTACAGAATTAAAAGCTCAACATATATAAAATCAAGTAAAGTGGTTGGCCTTCTGCTGTCTCCAGTGGCCTGTGGGAAAGAGGTGTCGCAAATCTCATGCCTAAATCTGAATAAATATTAATGCCAAGCAAAAGATTTTTTAGCTATCTTAAGTACTATAGTATACCATAAAAATGGCTTTTGATATTTTCAATAATCTAAACAAACTTACTGCACAGTCTGTATCCCACAGAAACATATATGTATATCAACCCCCCCACACAAATGGAGGGCAAAAAAATTGGACGCACGAAGCTCTACACAAGGTGAATATATCCTTGCAAATTATTACACCATGATCTAAATTATTATGCAAATGATATTTTTCTCATTTACCTAAATAATTGATGTAAATAACAGTCAGCATAATTCTCATGTTATCAACTATTAAGAGTACAATTCAAATTTTATTGAACAAACCTCCTAATGATAACAGTATTTTTTTAAAACATAAAACATTTACAATGCACTGTTCCAAATTATTACACACAGTAAGTTTCAAAACACTTTATAGGTTGTAAAGAACTGAAAATTGTCATTTGTTGTGTTTGCAGCATATTTACTGAAATCAAAAGCTATTTCAATCAAACTTTTAACAACATTTTAACTTTTTAAACATTTTAACAGGTCACGTTACATTTTAACATAGGACCCCTTATTTGATAGCAGCTTCACAAGTCTTGCATCCATTGAGCTTGTGAGTTTTTGGACAGTTTCTGCTTGAACTTGTTTGCAAGATGTCAGAATAGCCTCCCAGAGCTGCTGTTTGGATGTAAACTTCCTCCCACCCTCATAGATCTTTTGCTTGAGGATGCTCCAAAGGTTCTCAATAGGATTGAGGTCAGGGGAGGATGGAGGCCACACCATGACTTTCTCTCCTTTTATCCCCATAACAGCCATTGATGCAGAGGTATTCTTTGCAGCATGAGATGGTGCATTGTCATGCATGAAGATGATTTAATTATGGAAAGCATAGTTCTTCCTTCTGTACCAGGGAAGAAAGTGGTCAGTCATAAACTCCACATACTTTGCAGAGGTCATCTTTACACCTTCAGGGGCTCTAAAGGGGCCGACCCGCTCTGTTCCCATGATTCCGGCCCAAAACATGACTCCACCACCGCCTTGCTGACGTTGCAGCCTTGTTGAAACAGGGTGGCCATCCACCAACTATCCACTACTCTATCCATCTGGACCATCCAGGGTTGCACGGCACTCATCATTGAACAGGACTGTTTGAAAATTAGTCTTCATGTATTTTTCTGCCCAATGCAGCCATTTCTGCTTGTGAGCATTGGTTAGTGGTGGCCAATTAGAAGGTTTATGCACAGTTGCAAGACTCTGGAGGACTCTACACCTTGATGTCCATGGGACTCCAGAGGCACCAGCAGCTTCAAATATCCGTTTGCTGCTATCTAATGGTATTTTAGCAGCTGCTCTCTTGATCCGATGCATGGATCTGGCAGAAATCTTCCTCAATGTGCCTTTATCTGCACGAACCCGTCTGTGCTCTGAATCAGCCACCAATCTCTTAATAGTGCGATGATCATTCTTAAGTTTTCGTGAAATATCTAATGTTTTCATACCTCGTCCAAGGCATTGAACTATTTCACTCTTTTCGGCAGCAGAGACATCCTTTTTCTTCCCCATATTGCTTGAAAATGGTGCTCTGCTTAATAATGTGCTTAATAACACCCTCCTTTAGTAGTTTTTCCTTAAATTGGGCTAATTTTCTAATTATCACAGGTGTCCGAGATTGTTTTCAGTGATCAAAAGAGCCCAGAGACACAATGCCATCCATGAGTTAAACTGAAAACAAAATATTTAATCTTTGTGACACTTAAATAGAATTTGCATAATAATTTGGAACGCGGTGTAGATCCAAATCTTCAATAGCTAACATTAAAAAAAGGGATAAAAAGGAGAGAAAGGCTTAACACCCAAAGAACTAATAAACTCACCCTTCTACACACGTACCTTCAAGATAGCATGTATTTATAAATAGCCATCCTCAAAAGGAAGTAGTGAAAATCATACCCCTTTTATCGTGCATATGTCCCCGAAAGACAGTCAGACCACCATCCAAAAGTGCCCACCGACCTCTCCACCCACAAAGACACACACCAAGACCAACAAGGAGAAAAAAGGTGAAGCCTCTTTACCATCTTGTATAATTTAAATGTAGGTGAGGACAGGATGGGAGTTTCACGGGGACGGGCCTGATCTTGGTGCCGTGAGCAACAGTGTGGTGACGCCGAGGTGATTACATAGCTGAAAGTCAAAGGAAGCCAGAGCTATCAAGATGAGTAACAAGAGAGTTGAACCAGGAATGAGAGGCAAATCAACTAAAGGAGGGGGCCTGAAAATCCCCCAATTGAATGTGAAGGCTACTACAATTAAAAACTATATGCCCCTTTAGGAGAAAAGCCCAGATAAGCGAATCCAGGAAAAAAAACAAGAAGGTCTCAGAAAATTCGATGGAGACCATTCCAGACTGTTGGCAGGGTCCTGAGCTGGGAACTTGACTAACGAATCAATAAGTGTGTAAATGATCATGGAACAGAGTATCACAGAACAACAATGAACCATATCACAAATACTTACAAAACTCAACATGGTGGAAATGTTTGCAAAAATGGAGATGTGCCTGAAAAATTAGTTGGGGGTATTACGTAAAGACCTGGGTTGGATACTAACTAGAGTGGAAGAGGTAGAAGAGAGATTAGAAACACACACCCAATTAATCAACAAATTGGAAACGCAGGTAGAGGAGATGCTAACTGAACACAGAAAGCTCTCATATAAGTTAGAGGACCAGGAGAACCGTGATAGAAGAAAGAACTTAAGGATTCAGGGCCTACAAGAAGATCAGGCAGAAGATCTAGAGGAGAAAATAAAGAGAGTGTGTAACCCAATAATGGGTAGACCAGTATCAGAAAACCTCCAAATTGAGAGAGCACACAGGATTAGAAGGCCTTTCGGAAGGCCCGGGGTCAGCCCCAGAGACGTGATAGTCTGATTTCACTATTATGAAGACAGAGACAGACTATAGAAAAGTATATGGGACAGTACTGAAATAAAATATGAGGAAACAAACATTTTTGCTGACATCTCCCCAGAGACACTGGCAAGAAGATCTTTGAAACCGTTATTGGAACAAATGAGAGAGAAAAAAATTTGATATAATTGGGGCTTTCCTGCATATCTGATTGGTTGGAAAGATGGTAAATCAGCAAAACTGAGGTTTCCTGAATACTTTGGTGATTTCTGCAAGAAACTAGACTTACAAAAAATAGAACTTGAAGGTTGGTCAGAGGGTCTTCATGTGAATGACGAGTGGGGGGGAGGCAGGAAAAAGGCAGCGAGTAACTAGAAAGAAGAAGTAGGGAGTTTGGGCATGGTGGGGGGCGGTATAAAAGATCGGACAGTGGGGGAGGTTTGGGGATAGGGTGGGAGGGGAGCCCTCAGCTATAGTTTTGGGGCGGGGGGCCCCGTTCCTACCAAATGCCCCCCTCCCTCCCCCTTTTTTTTTTCTCTGGCGCCACCCGGTCCTCTCCCGGTTATGCCTTGAATTCCCTGCCCTTAGTCACTTCCGGCCTAAGTGTGATGATGGTTGGGAGGGTTGGAGGGGTAAAGAAAAAATTTGCTCAAACGAGCAGCCTGGAGGTCAGACACTGTCAATCGCCAATCTAACTAATGTTACGAACTAGGGATTAGAGGGGACGTGCGTGTTCTGAGTCTCACCCTAAATTAGTAATCACTAGTGGAACATATATATGACAGATTCCAGGGCAATGCGTAGGCCACAAAGGTTCAAGGGGTGTGGAGAGTGGAGGGAGGGAGAGGGGAAGAGGAGGAGGGGGGTCGCGGGGTCCTTTCTTGGGTTGCTCATAACTGTATCCCTGTGTTGGGCATGTGGATAAGATAGAGGAAGAATATCAGAAATGGGATCTATTAAGTTAATGACTTATAATATAAAAGGATTAAACTACCCGATAAAAAGACATAAGATACTCATGGAAATATACCAACATTCCATAGATGTAGTGTTTCTACAAGAGACACATACAGTATAACTTATGATAAAAATGTGAAATTATATTAGAAGTACTATTCAACATGGTATTATGCTAATTCCCCAAATAAAAGGGCTAAAGGAGAGTAAAACATCCAAGAGAAAGAGACTACACCTTCTTCTCTCTAGTACATGGAACATACTCAAGGCTGGATTATTTTTTGATCGAACAAAGACAACTGGAGTTGCTAATTAGCTGTAAAATAGAGGTCATGTTTATCTCTGATCATGCTCCTGTCACAACAAGACTTTGGGTTGGAGTGGAGCAGGACAAAATAACTACTTGGAGACTAAATGAGATGCTTATACAAGATCCTGAAATAATAAGAAAAATTAGACAGCAAATTGAGCAATTTTTTGAGTTTAATGAGACCAAGGAGGTCTCTGTAGCCACGGTGTGGGAGGTCCATAAGGCATATATCAGGGGAATATTCATAGCGATAGGGGCCAAAAGAAAAGAAAGAACCGGGGGAAAATATAAAGAGGGTGACGGAGGAGCTATATAAGTTAGAAGAGTTACATAAAAAAAATAAGAGAGGTATGGATATATATCAGAAGATAATCCTTAAAAGAGAAGAACTAAAAGATCTTATGGAACAGGAGTTGAGGAAGATATTTAATAGGGTATCAAAAGAGAGATATCACGGGGGGAAAAGATCTGGAAAATTTTTAATGAGGAGGTTAAATGAAAAGAAATTCAAAAACTTTATAGGTAAAATTCAAACTGGTAAAGGAGAACTTGTATATTGACTGACATCGCTAACAGGTTTCAAGAATATTATAGTAGGCTTTATGATGTGAGCCTGAGAAACCAAAAAGAAATAGAGAATGATATGAAGAGAAAAAGGCAGAAATATTTAAAGGAGGTAGAGTTGCCAAGATTAGCAGAATAAAAACTAGAGGCCCTAGAAAGAACTATTACCCCAGAGGAAATTAATTTGGCCTTAAAGAACACGACCTCAAGAAAGAGTCCTGGTCCAGATGGATATACGGTGGGTTACTTTAAAAAATTTAGAGATCTTTTAATCCCCAAAATGTGTGGCTATATGAATGCAATAGGAGAAGCGATGCAAATGAGGGAGGAATCATTGCAAACACATGTAATTATTATACTCAAAGAAGGCAAGGATAGCTCACAGTATGCTATCTATAGACCCATATCCTTATTAAACATTGATACTAAATTGTTTGCTAAGGTTTTGGCAACTAGATTGAAGGAGCTGATGCCGGAGTGGCTATACCTGGATCAAGTAAGATTTACTCAGGGAAGAGAAGGGTGGGACAATGGTCTGAGACCACTGTTCCTCTTACAAAGAGTAAATAGAGAGAAACTGCCGACATTATTTCCATTGATAGATGCTGAGAAAGCTTTTGACAGGGTCAACTGGGGATTTATGTTAGATACGTTAGAAGTCTTAGGATTAGGGCCCAAGTTGTTGAAGTGGATAAGAGGGTTTTACAACGGGCCGTACAGTGGCTGTCAAGGTCAATGGATCCCTCTCCCAGTTTTTTAAAATGCATAATGGTACCAGACAGGGATGCTCACTATCTCCATTCATTTGTATATTTGTCACTGGAGCCCATCTTGGCAAGGGTAAGATGGTGTGTAGATATAGTGGGAATAAAGGTAGGGGAAGTGGAGCATAAGGTGGCAGCATACGCAGACGATATGTTATTTTATTTAGTATATCCTAGAATAACGTTGCCTAATTTAATGAGACTATTAAAACAATATGGCAAACTGTCAAATCTGAAAATAAACCCTGCAAAGTGAGAGATCTTAAATGTTAACATTCCAAAGCAAGAGAAATTGAGTCTCCAAAAAGAATTCCCATTTACGTGTAAGGAAAAGGAAATAGGTTACCTTGGAATAAAATTAACTCATATCCCCTTAATTAATGAAATAAAGAGTGACTTGGGGAGACTTCCAAAAGGAGGAGCTTCCTGAATAGGTTGTATAAATTTGGTAAAGATGGCGATAGTCCCAAAGATTCTTTATAAGTTTCATATGCTCGCAATAAACTTGCCAGGGTCCTTCTTGAGGGTAATAAAGAAGCTGATATTCAGGTTTATATGGGCAAATAAGAAACCGAGAATCAGTTATGATGTATTGTGTAGGGTAAAAAGGAATCGGTGATTGGGGTTGCCTAATTTTAGGAAATATTATTTAGTGGTGCTATTATCACGAATAGTAGACTAGACATTTATTTCACAAGGGAAGAGTTGGGTAAATATGGAAGGAACACTAAGTAAAGCACAGCTAGGGAAGATTATATGGATACCACATAAATTTCATACATCAGATGAGAATACTAGTCCTTTAACAAAAAAAGTGTTAGGTGTGTGGGATGGGATTTATAAGCAGAAAGGATGGAAATACAACTCCGGTTTGACTCCTTTAGTGTGTACAGAGTACTTTGCTCCTCGGGAAGATACAATTTCTGGCAAATGGATTAAAGATAAAAATGCACATTTGAAGGATATTTTGCAGAAAGGGAAGTTACTCACATACCAAGAGTTAAAGAGAGAAAAATATTTATTTTTCACATTAGATGAGTGGCGGTATGGATAATTAGGACATTTTTTTTCATCGCTCCCTCAACCACTAGGGATCTCGGAGAATATGCACCCATTTGAAAAACTTTTGAATGTTAATACAGTTCCAAAACAAGCCACTTCCAGGATATACAGTATAAGATCCTGATAGATATGGAGGGAGCTGACCCTCCTGAGTTCTTGGAAAAATGGGAAAAGGAGTTTGGAACAGAAATGAATGAACAACAAAGGAATACAATATTTAAATTAACACGTGGGGTGACAAACATGAGCACAGTAGAAATGCATTATAAATGTTTGACGAGATGGTATATTACACCGTGTGTGGCACATAAACAGCAAATGGATGTTTCATCTTTATGTTGGAGAGGCTGTGGGAAAAAGGGTACAATGGCACATACTGTATATGGTTGGATTGCCCAAAAATACAGGATTTTTGGAAATAATTAATTGTATCCAGGAAATCAGTGATATTACTTTGTAGAGCCTGTAGGTAAACGGTATAAAAACAGGGTTTTATATCATTTAATCAGGGTGGCTAAGGGCTTGATTCTCAAATTCTGGGAAGCCCCGGAGCCACCAAGAATAAATGATTGGCTAAATAGAGTGGAAAACTTTTTTAGGATGGAGGAAGTGTGTCATATGGAAGAGGATAAAATGGAAGAATTTAGGAAAATATGGAGTAGTTGGTTGGACTTTAAAACATCGAGAAGATACTCAGAATTGGTATGGAGTTTAGAGGGGATTGTTTGGATGTTTGCTGGATTTTGATTGGGGTTCTGGTTGTTGTTTTGCGTGCGACGGAGGTTTGTTGATTTGTCCTCTGGATGCTGTAGTTGTTTGGGTGGCTGTCGAGTGCTTGTGATTGTTGAATCCTTGTTGGGTGTTAGTTGATGCTGGTTTCTTATGTGGTGCAGTTGTTGGTGGGGTGGCCTTGTCCTCTCTGGTTTCTCCTTATTTGTGCTTTGTGTCTTTGCATGTGGAGTGGCCGGTGGGCTCCACTGTCCCTTTGGACAGGGCCCTTGGTCTGGCCAACTTTGCAGGACATATGCAGGATAAAAGGGGCATAGCTCCCAACTGTCCCTGATTTTGAGGGTCAGTCCCTCATTTGGAACAAAGTCCTCTGTCCCTCCTTCCCCATCATTTGTCCCTCATTTTGGCCTGGTCTATATAGTTGTACATAAAATGCACTATTTATCTATTAAAAAGTGTTTTATGGTGCTAAACTTTGCATCCCATTTCTAAATTGGTGCATTTATAAATTTTAAAAGCGAATATAAAGGAATAGTAGTGGTAAAAAAAGCACTTGTGGGTTTAACCATCCATTTTTTTGTATAATTCTCCTTTAAGAGGGGGGGAGTGACAGGGGTGTGTGTCCTATGCCTACATACTAGTACAAGGGTGAGTTTATTAGTTCTTTAGGTGTTCAGACTCTCTCCCCCTTTTTTACCTTTCTTTAATCTTAGCAATTGAAGATTTGGAGGTCTCTGATTTGTATATACAAATTTTTGTGCGTCCCATTTTCATGCCCTCTATTTGTGTTTGTGGGGGGTTAATATGCATACAGCAGAGCTCAAGTTGAAATAATGTGGGAGCGAGCAGGGCCGGGACTAGGGGTGGGTGGGAGGGATGTCAGTGGGGGCAGTTACAAGCACTGATCTCCTTGTATGGCTTTCAATGAAGCAGCTGAAAGCCACAGAAGGGAAGAGGAGAACTGGCTTCCTGCTGCTTCATTAAAAGTCATACAGGGATCAGATGCACCGATCAGCCCCGACTGTCCATTGGATTTCCCTTTTTTTCTGGTCACCCTTGTGTGCTCCCCAGGACCCAGCCCCTCACCACATCCTCTGAACCAATAGGAGGAGAGAGGCTGGATCTGCTCTGCCTCCCCCTGTGCCTGTGTGACTGTACAGAGCAGTTGGCAGCTCTATAATGCTTTGGACTGAGCCAGTGAGCAGAGAATCATCCATCCCTTCCTTCCCTCTCCTTCCCTCCTTTTCCTCCCTCTCTTCCTACATTTCCTTCCTCCTTTCCCTTCCCTCCTCCCTTCCTACCTTCCTTTCTTCCCTCCCCCCCTCTTCCCTTTCTACCCTCCCTCTTCTCCCTTACTTCCTCTCTCCCATACTTCCTTCCTTTCCTCCCTTTCTTTCTTTCCTCCCTCCCTTCTCTCCTTCCTACAGTCATTTTGTTTCCCTATTGATGTAAAGCACTTTTTTTCTTTTATGTTTACATTGCTTTATGTTAAAATTATTAAAGTTGTTGTTAATATTTATTTTTGTACTTTTATTCTACATAAATCATTTAACAGTGTAATTTCATGAGATAATGTATGAGGATGTGTTTAGGAGTGGAATTAGGGGCGGTGCAGCTTAAGGCTTGGGTGGGGCAACTGGTGGCAAGTAACTCCTAAGGCCTTGCTAGTAGCTCAAGACTTGATATTTTGAGCACTGTATACAATATATGTTTCTGTGGGCTGCAGACCTCTCAGTGAGTGTCTTTAAATCAGGGGTAGGCAACTTTTGAGAGGTCAAATGTATCTAAACGACATGATCAAAGAGCACTGGGGTTCGGCAGACGTTTTAAAAAAAATAAATAACTAGCAAGTCCTAACTAAATAGTAAGGATAACATAGAAAAATCGAATAAAACAAATGTCACTGTAAAAATATAAAATTAGACAACCTTAAAGGATAAGTTCACCTTTGGGAACATGTTACATGTTCCACCCATTTTTAGGGTGGAACATGTAACATGTTCCCATAGCTGCAGCCCCACTTCCTCTGACAGTACAGGGAGAAGTGGGGTTCCGCCGACATCGCCGTATCATTCATTTATGGACTTACCTGCAAAAAAATGTGCATTTATAATTTTTTTTCTAAAAGGTGAACTTATCCTTTAAAGTGTTACTAAACCCAGGATCCTGCATTCACTATATCTGGTCACCCACAGTACACATAATATGAAAATGCTATTTTTTTTGTAAATATAAACTGTTAAATACCTTTTCTCATCAGCAGTATATAGTAGTATTGTGACTTCTATCAGTGTCCAGCTGAGCACTGGTTAAAGCTTGTAGGAGGAGTTTTCTTTCTGCTCTCACTGTCCTAGTAGGCAGCAAGGCATCATGTACACTGCTGCTCCTAAATGTGAGTTTAGGAGCTTTTGGTATTTTATTGCAAAAGCCCCTGAATTCAACTAAATAAATGCCTATGTGTCCATGTACACATACACTTTTACCAGAGTTTAGGAGCAGCAGAGTATAGTACAGTTAAATGTAATCAGGTTTAGTTGAGGAATGTCAGGAACAATCCTGCTCTGGGAGGGGGTTGGAGCATGAACATGGCGCCGTGAGCAGCGTGTGCTCCAGGTGCCTGTCAACCAAGAAAGCAGCCCTGCAGCCAGCCGTATTCTGTTGCTCCGTGGCCATAAAGCATGTACATACCGTGAGGCTGGGTGGAGTGGATAGGAGAGCCGTGGCAGCATCGGGTCCAGGTGCCGAGCCGGCATCACGGGTGGAGGTGTGGTCCAGAGTGTGTGGGGGAGATAGTGGAGCGGTGGAGCAGTGAGGATCAGCAGTGTCCAGGAGCAGGAGATGGGGATGGTGAGAGAGTCCCTGTGACATCCATGTGACCGCCCATGTGACTTACCAGGTGACAGCCCATGTGATGAAAGGCGGCAATTTTGAAAATGGCAGGCAATTTCAAAACCTTAGAAGAGTGATGTGGCTTTACAGCTGAAGACGAAGTAGAAGTTTTAAAAAGGCCAGCAGCATTGGGAGACCCTGAGACACCCAGAAGTTTTAAAGAAACAGAGACCCTTTATTAATTAATTAATTAATTAATACATTTTTTAACTCATCTAACCTCACCAGGAGTTCCGTATGGTGGTAACAGCTGAGATGGTGTATGCCCTATGAAGATGATCTATCGATATGAAAAGGGTTGGTGAGTTGTCGTGAGTAACAGCAAGACTGTCTCTATTGTGAATCATCTGCTGTAAATGTTATAAATGTTAAATGTACTCCTAAGTATGTAGGGGGTTAGAGGACCGTATTCGGGTGGTTCTCAGCAATTCTCAGTGGCGGTGGAATTGGAGAGATCACTCCTGCTCCTGCTCCCAAAGTATATATATATATTTTTGGGAAGGAAAATACCGCAAGAGACGGATAATACAGCAGACGTGTGTTATAGCAAACTCAGTGACAAAACAGAATGGATGAGGAGCAAACCCGTCAAAGGGGGAGGAGTCAAAAAATCCCAAGCAGGGGCGAATACCAGCACAATAAAGAAATATCTACTCCTTCAGGAGAAAAGTCCAGAGAAATTAACCCTTGAGAGACAACAGGAGAGAATTAGGAAAGAGGTGGGAGACCATGTAAGAATGTCCCTGGGAACACAAGATGCGAACCAATCTTATGACACAACAAATGCAGATAGCACAAGAGACCAAAGTGTTATGGAACAACACAGAGTTACATCACAATCACTCACAAAAACCGATATTGCAAATATGTTTGCAAAATTGGAAGTGTCTATGAAAAATGAACTGATGGCAATACGTAATGATCTGGGTCGAATATTATCATGCGTGGAGGAGGTAGAGGGGAAAATGGAGACACAGGACCTCTGGATCACTAAACTTGAGACACAGATAGAAGATATGCAAAGAGAACAGAGAAAGCTTGCATTTAAATTAGAGGATCAAGAAAATAGAGAAAGAAGAAACAATTTAAGGATCTGTGGATTACCAGAAGAGTCCCCTGGAGAAGAATTGAAAGATAAAATTAATCCTCTGTTAGAAAGATCCCCATCAGAACATCTTAAGGTGGAGAGAGTTCAAAGGATAAGGAGACCGCAAGGAGTGTCAGCTGATTTGCCTAGAGACGTGATTGTTCATTTCCACAACTATGAGAACAGAGCAAAAATTTGGAAAAAGCTCAAAGAGACCCCTAAAATAAAATTTGGAGATAAAAAGATACAAATATTTGCTGACATTTCATCTGAGACGTTAGCTAGGAGAAGATCACTGAAACCGTTACTGGAACAGATGAAGGAGAGAAAGATTTGATATAACTGGGGGTTCTCAGCCTGCCTAATTGGCTGGAGAGATGGGAAATCAGCAAGATTAAGATTCCCAGAAGAATTCAGTGACTTTTGCAGAAAATTAGAGTTACAGGAAGTGGACATTGTGGGGTGGTCAGAAGAGTCTGCTGAGTCTTTGGGGCCAGGAAAGGAGAAGTGGCAGATGATAAATAAAAGAAGAAGGTAATTCGACATGGAAGGGAGGGATGGAGGAGGTGAAGATGGTGAGAGGAATGATTTTAATGAGTGGAGTGTTTTTTGTTTTTTTTTATCTCGCCAATCCCTCCTACACCTCTCCTCTTTCATGCAGAGGCTGTGAGTGCATATAGGGAGAATTAGTAGAAGTTTGAGGTTCAGCAGGAATTAAGTAATGTTGATTAGATAAGGGCGGGCAGCCTGGATGCGTAACGTGCTGCAAAAACTCTAGATCCCCTATGTGGCAAGAGGGGGAGCGGAGTGGGCGTTCATGTTTAGAGTTCCACCCCATCCAGGGAATCGCCAGTGGGAGGGTCCCACAACAAATTCAAGGGCAAAAATTAGGCCCATGGGTGTGGGGGAGGGAGAAGGGGGGAGGGGGAAAGAGAAGGTTTAAGGATGGGGGGGAGGGGGGTAAGGGGAGGGTGGGTAATGGATTACTATGGGAAGAGAAGGAAGAATGTCCATATCCTAAATTGTATGTACCAGTGTTCTCTTGAAGGAAAGTCAGCAGAGTAACGTAACTATAATAGAAATGAGCTCTATTAAATTTATGACATATAATGTGAAAGGGCTGAACTCCCCGATAAAAAGACATAAGATACTCAGGGAAATCCATCAACACTCTATTGAAGTAGTATTTCTCCAAGAAACACATTTAACCCGAGATACAAATATTAGATTATATTCAAAGTTTATTCCCGAGTGGTATTATGCTGACTCACCAATTAAAGGAGCAAAAGGGGTGGCAATTGGGTTTTCAAAAAATTTGAATTTTTCCTTGGAGGATAAATTGGAAGACTCAGAAGGCAGGTTCCTATTTCTCAGGGGTTACAGGGTTTGGAATTTACAGCAGCAAACATATTGTCCAAATAAAAATCCAGCGATATTCTTAGAGGGGATGTTAAAAAAACTCTGAATTTAAAAAGGGAAGTCTTGTTGTGGCGGGAGATTTTAATCTATGTTTAGATCCTAGATTGGATGCATCGTCGGGTGCACAGAGAGGAGAGGGTAGGAAGTTGAAATTATTGAAGAGGATATTATATAAAAATCAATTGGTGGACACCTGGAGAGTGAAACACCCACGAGAAAGAGACTATACCTTCTTCTGTAATGTACATGGCTCGTACTCGAAACTGGATTATATAATGATAGAACATAGACAGTTGGGGGTTTATTTACTAAAGCTGGAGAGTCCAAAATCAGACTCCCTTCTGCATAGAAACCAATCAGCTTCTAACCTCAGCTTGTTCAATGAAGCTTTGGCAATGAAACCTGGAAGCTGATTGGTTTCTATGCAGAAGTCTGATTTGGACTCTCCAGCTTTAGTAAATAAACCCCTTGGAGTCATTGGTAAGCTCCAACATAGAGGTAATGTCTATATCCGATCATGCGCCTGTCACAACGAGTAGGAAGAGGGCAAGATAGAAAAACTAGGTGGTGATTAAATGAAATGCTCATACAGGATCCCGAAGTAGAGGAAAGGCTAAGGCGAGAAATTGAACAATTCTTCGAGCTTAATGAAACTAACAAGGTCTCTGACGCTATAGCTTGGGAGACACATAAAGCATATATCAGGGGAATATTGATTGCGGCAGGAACAGAGCAAAAGAAGGAACGAGGGAAAAAAATAAAGATGGTGATGGAAGAGCTTTATAATTTGGAACAGGTACATAAGAAAAAAAAACGGAGAAATAGATATATACCAGAAGATAACACTCAAAAAAGATGAGTTAAAAGACCTTATGGAACAAGAGTCGAGGAAGATATTCTACAGAGTTTTAAAAGAAAAATACCAGTTCGGGAATAGACCGGGTAAATACTTAATGAGATGGTTAAAGAATAAGAAATCAAAAAATTTCATAGAAAAAATTAGAGATAAAAAAGGAGAAATATTGCACGCTACTTATGATATCGCTAATAGGTTCCAAAGATATTATAGTGAACTTTATATTGTGAGCTGTAGTGATCAAAAGGAAAGGGAAGAGGAAAAGAAAAGAATTAGGAAGAAATATTTAAGTGAGGCTGAGCTACCATGATTAGCGCAAGAAAAATTAGAGACCCTTGAAAGACCCATTTCTCCGGAGGAAATTAATTTAGCTTTAAAGAAGACAGGGGGAGGTAAAAGTCCAGGGCCAGGTGGATATACAGTAGGATATTATAAAAAATTTAAAGATCTTCTTATCCCTAAAATGTGAAGGTGTATGAACGCACTGGGGGAGGAGTTGGAAATGAGAGAGGAGTCATTACAAGCTCATATAGCGATTATTCTTAAAGAAGGAAAGGATGGTACGCAGTGCACCAGTTATAGGCCTATATCTTTATTAAATGTAGACACTAAACTATATGCTAAGGTGTTGGCAACGAGATTGAAGGATCTGATGCCAGAATGGATACACCTAGATCAGGTGGGTTTTGTACCGGGAAGAAAAAAAGGGATATTGGGTTGAGATCCCTTATACTAGTACAAAGAGCTAAGAGAGAAAAAGAGCCGGCAATACTCATATCGATTGATGCCGAAAAGGCTATTGATAGGGTTAATTGGGGATTTATGTCTGACACACTAGAAGCTATAGGATTAAGCCCTAAAATGGTAAAATGGATAAAAGAGCTGTATAATAACCCGTCGGACGCGGTGAAGGTTAATGGATCACTCTCAAGGTTTTTTAGAATGTATAATGGTACTAGGCAGGGATGTCCCCTCTCTCCATTATTGTTCATATTGTCATTGGAACCTGTCTTGGTGAAAGTAAGTGTGTAGATATAATGGGAATAAAGACAGGTGAAATGGAACATAAAATCACCGCATATGCAGATGATATGTTGTTTAATATTGTGAAACCTAGAATAACGATACCTAATTTAATGAAATTATTAAAATAGTACGGTGAGCTAGCAAACCTGAAAATAAACTTGGTGAAATCAGAAATATTAAATATCAATATCCCAAGGTCAGAGAAGCTGAGTCTGCAAAAAGAGTTCCCATTTATATAGACAGAAAAGGAAATAGGATATTTGGGAGTAAAATTGACACCCACAATAAAGGATATATATCAGGCGAATTATATCCCCCTAATAAATTAGATCAAGGAAGAACTAAAGAGACTTTCAAAGGGAGGAGCTTCTTGGATAGGACGTATAAATTTGGTAAAGATGGTGATAATGTCAAAAATTTTGTATAAGTTTCATATGCTTCCAGTTCACCTCCCAGGATCATTTTTTGGGATATGATTACTAAATTTGTATGGGCAAATAAGAAACCAAGAATTAGTTACAAAGTTTTGAGCAGAGAGAAAGGAAAAGGGGGTCTGGCCTTACCTAATGTCAGGAATTATTATGTAGCAGGGATTTTATAACGAATAGTAGACTGGACATTTAACTCACAAGGGAATGGATGGGTGAAGATAGAAGGGATTTTAAGTAAGGCACAGTTAGAAAAGATGGTATGGATTCCACATAAATTTCGCACATTGGATTATTATATTAGTTCACTGACAAGTGTATGGGATAGAATGTATAGTGAAAAAGGATGGAAATATAATTCAATATTGACTCCTTTGGAGGGAACGGAATATTTTCCCCCGGGGACGGATAATATATTTGGGAAATGGTTAAAGGATAAGATTACACGTTTGAAAGATATATTGAATGAAGGGAAAATACATACTTTTCAAAATTTAAAGAAGAAAAAAGATTTATTTATCACATTAGATGAGTGGAGGTATTATCAATTAAATCATTTTGTTTCAAGTCTCCCCCAACCATTGAGGACGTTGAAGGACATGTATCCATTTGAAAAACTGTTAAAGGAAAAAATAACCCCAAAACATATTACTTCTAGGATTTATAGGATCCTAATGGATATAGAAGGAACTGATCCTCAGAGGTTCTTGAAAAAATGGGAAAAAGAGATTGGAACGGAATTGAGTGTACAGCAATGGAATAAAGTTTTTAAATTAACACATGAGGTGACAAATATGAGCACAGTGGAGATGAATTATAAATGTTTAACTAGATGGTATATTACACCAAATAGAGCTCACAGACAACAAGTAGACACATCACCTTTGTGTTGGAGAGGATGTGGAGAAAGGGGCACAATAACACATATATGGTGGAGTTGTCCAAAAATACAGGATTACTGGAGAGAAATAATTCACTATATTCAGGAGATATGTGGGATAATTGTACAGAGAGACCCCTGGAGTTGTTTGTTCTATAACTTTGAGTTCTCAGTGAAATGATATAAAAATAGGGTACTTTATCATCTAATTAGTGTGGCTAAGAGTTTGATTTCTAAGCTTTGGCAGGTTCCTGAGGAATGGATAAAGAGAGTAGAAAATATCTATAGGATGGAGGAGTTACGTCATATAGAGGAAGATAACATGAAAAATGTCAGGAAAACGTGGTGTAGCTGGCTGAAATTTAAAACTTTTTGGTAAAGGTGGAGAAAATTAGATACCAGGAAGGGATCTTAATTGTGAGGTTGAAGGAGAACCATGTTGTAGATAAAGAGACAAGTAGAGAAACATGAGAAAGGATATGTCAGGAAGAGGATAAGGAAAGGGGAATAGGGGAGGGGAGAGAGGGGGGAGGGGTGTAAGGGAGAATAATGGAATAGGTATATGTGAATATTTTTGTAAAAATGTTGTCTTTTTTTTCTTACTGAAAATCAAATAAAAGTTAAAAAAAAAAAAAAGGAGAGGAATGTTTTGGCAAAAAAAATGCTAAATGCAACAAAAACGCATCTAAATGCTAGCCATGTTTAGCACTTGGGTGTTTATTCATGTCAATGGAAAATACTCTGGCCAAATGAATAAATGTCCAAGCGCTAAACATAAGTAAACGTAGCTAAATGCAGTACTGTGATTTTGCCGCATTTAGCAATTTTCTGCTGCTAGGAGAGCTAAACATTTAGGGGAGTTCATGTGTACATGTGGCCTTAAGCATAATACACATGATCAGAAAATTGTACGAAAAATACCCCTTTTAAAGTGATCGTACGATAATCTGATTGTTAGTACACAGCTTTTGTCCGAAATTATTAGAATGGACAAGCACAAACCTTTTTTTCACATGATACCAGATTGAACGGTTTTTGTTTGATCAATGCAGTTTTTGTCTGAATGAACACAGTGAGTAATTGGTACTCAAGAAGAAAAAAAGGGGGGAATTAAGGCATCAAAAATGCACCAGCAGAAACACAGAAATTGTGGCATGGACCAACCCTAAGATTGGAGTAGACAGAACCTAGAGCAACTGTGAATGGCAACCACTGAGCTTCAGGCTTCCATTTTCAAAGCTTAACTGAAGGTAAAAGCTGATTGGCTCCTACGCACAGCTGCTCAGGTTTTAGTAACATCCCCCAGCTGCTGGGGCAGACTGACAACTCATGGGGCCCACTGGGCAATAGGAAATCATGGGGCCCCTGTGTCCTTGCCGACACTCAAACCACACCCAAAAAAGCCTGTGAAAGGTATCAAGGGCATCTCATGGGGCCCCCTACTGACCCTGGGCCCTCGGGCAGTGCCCGAGTGCTCGAATGGTCAGTCTGCCCCTGCCCCAGCATATGGTGAGATGATATAGGACATGTAATGTACACTATATTGCAAAAAGTATTGGGCTGCCTGCCTTTACACGCACATGAACTTTAATGGCATCCCAGTCTTAGTCCGTAGGGTTCAATATTGAGTTGACCCACCCTTTGCACCTATAACAGCTTCAACTCTTCTGGGAAGGCTGTCCACAAGGTTTAGGAGTGTGTCTATGGGAATGTTTGACCATTCTTCCAGAAGCGCATTAGTGAGGTCAGGCACTGATGTCGAACTAGAAGGCCTGGCTCGCAGTCTCCGTTCTAATTAATCCCAAAGGTGTTCTATCGGGTTCACGTCAGGACACTGCAGGCCAGTCAAGTTCCTCCACCCCAAACTCACTCATCCATGTCTTTATGGACCTTGCTTTGTGCACTGGTGTGCAGTCATGTTGGAACAGGAAGGGCCATCACCAAACTGTTCCCACAAAGCTGGGAGCATGAAATTGTCCAAAATGTCTTGGTATGCTGACACCTTAAGAGTTCCCTTCACTGGAACTAAGGGGCCAAGCCTGTCCACTGAAAAACAACCCTACACCATAATCCCCCCTCCACCAAACTTTACATATGGCAGAATGCAGTCAGGCAAGTACTGTTCTTATGGCAACCACCAAACCCAGACACGTCCATCGGATTGCCAGAGAAGCATGATTGGTCACTCCAGAGAACACATCTTCACTGCTCTAGAGTCCAGTGGTGGCATGCCTTACACCACTGCATCCAACGCTTTGCATTGCACTTGGTGATGTAAGGCTTGGATGCAGCTGCTCAACCATGGAAACCCATTCCATGAAGCTCTCTACACACTGTTGTTCTGCCAATCTGAAGGCCACACAAAGTTTGAAGGTATTTAGCTATTGACTCTGCAGACAGTTGGTGACCTCTGTGCACTGTGCGCTTCAGCATGCATTGACCCCGCTCTGTCATTTTACATGGCCTACCACTTCATGGCTGAGTTGCTGTTGTTTCCAGTTGCTTCCACTTTGTTATAATACCACCAGGGGCAGACTGACCATTTGGAAACTCAGGCATTGCCCGGGGTCAGTAGGGGGCCCCATGACATGCCCCTGGTACCTTTTTCATAGGCTTTTTTGAGTTTGGGCAAGGACACAGGGGCCCCATGATCCCCTATTGCCCGGGGGCCCCATGAGTTGTCAGTCCGCCCCTGAATAACACTAACAGTTGACTGTGGAATATTTAGTAGCAAGGAAATGTCACAGATGGATTACTGCAAAGGTGGCAACCTATCACGGTGCCACGCCTGAATTCACTGAGCTCCTGAGAGGGACCCATTCTTTCACAAATGTCTGTAGAAGCAGTCTGCATGCCTAGGTGCTTGATTTTATACACCTGTGACCATGGAGGTGATTGGAACACCTGAATCCAGTGATGTGGAGGGGTGTCCCAATACTTTTGGCCATATAACGTGAGGCAGCCGTTGCCATCATACACAGCAGTCTCTACTCTCTATAGAGCGACCGGGAGGTTTCACGGCTGCAGGGATTCGGAGGAAGTGTGTTTTCAATGTGTCCGTCACGTCTAAAGGCGTGGCTACATGTCCTTCCGCCTGTGGTTGGGTAGAGTGTGGTGAGGGGGCGTGTTTAGGTGGCAGTCCCTGGCTGGGACAGGTCGTGTCTTCCTTGTAGTTGGTGGTCGGATCATGCCGGCGTCGGGGGCTGATCAGGAACTGTGAGAGCCCCGGGGGAGGGAGCGGGATCACTCCAGGTACGGCACTGACACTCGTACATTGTCCTGCACCGCTCTGTTCTCCGAGGAGCACTCGTGTAAGTGGCGGAAGAGAAGTTTGAACAGGAAGAGGCGCCTGTATTCTTGTGTGTACTTTGTGTATGACCGAGTGCTGTGTGTGGTCAGGGCTCAGCCGTGTGTTGTACCTGAGTTCAGTGTCATGGCTGCCACAGCCCAGGGAGATTACCTGCTTTCTAGGTGCTGGGACTGCTTCCCCTCCGTCCTATGCCCACTATACTGCCTTCCATACATCAGCGATTCTTCCTATTGGGAAGTCACTAGTCCCATCATATGACACCCATAGGGAAGTGGAATTTGATCCCTAGTTGGAAGATAACATAAGGTAATGGTCGGATCTGGTCTGTTTCTAGCAGCCAACCTCATCATCTGATCGATCTAAATACAATCTGATGTGTGACCGAATCGTTTTGGTGCTGATTGATCGATCATTTTCTAAATGATTCTGTTTGATGGAATCCACTCAATAAGAAGGTGCGTTATAGCCCTCGCTATATTAATGTACCTCATGGAGCCTAACAGAAAAACTCTGAGACTGCATCATCCAGTCATGCCTTGTTGCTAGGGCGTTGCTAAGAGACTCCTAGCTTTTAAAGTGGAGTTCCACTCACCTGTCAAAAAATAAGTCAGCAGCTACAAAAACTGTAGCTGCTGACTTTTAAAAAACAGCCACTTACCTGTCCCTCAGTCCCATGGTGTGTCCCCCACAGCCCGTTTCAGTGACCGTCCTGGATTCCAGGAGGCCGGCATCTTCAGTGTGGGCACCCGACTGTGACAGCTTCACAGCCGAGTACCCACTGCGCATACGCAAGTAGCGCTGCGCTTCATGAATGGTCCTGTAGTCTTCTGGGACCTGTCACGTGTCCCAAAAGACTACAGGGAGGGAGGACACCTTGCGCTTCCTGTCGGACCAGAAATGGGAGCGGGTACCTGTCAAATTTGGGTACCCGCTTCCCCCCCCCCCCCCCAAAGGTGCCAATCCTTAATGGGGAGTGGGGGAGTAGTCCTTAAAGCGGAACTTCCCCTTTTGGGTGGAGCTCTGCTTTAAGCAGGCCATACATGGGTTGAATTCCGAACAATTTTTCGATCAAAAACATAGTTCGTTCTGTAATCCGATGGTGCCACCATTGATTTCGAAAATTGGTCCTTTTGCACTAATTTTCCAGCATGCCCGATAATTGAAATGGGGAGGAACCACTAAAATCGGCCGCTGCCATTGCCCCACTAACAGAGCGAAAATCGGCCGTTTATTCTTGGGTCCGATTTTCAAATGAAAAATAGTTTGAAAATCGACTCATGTATGGCCAGCCTTACAGTCCACCATCACAGGAGCGAGCTCTTTCTCTGATTCAGTTTCCCTCACATGTGCTTTATCACTTCTGGTGCCGTAGCTCTGAGCTCAGTGTTTGAGAGCTCACTCCTGTGAAGGTGGGAGACAGCTAGGATTCTCTTAGCAACATCGTAGCAACACAACAGGATGATGTCATCTCTGGGAGTCAGGCTTCAGAAGCCACATAAATGACCTACACCTATAGCAAGGGTAGTATTCAACTTTGATCAAGGCTGGACAGTTTATTATCTATAGGTGCCCCTTACCTGCAAAGGCAGTTTTTGGGTAAAGGTGAACTGTGCCTTTAACCACCTCACAACCGTGCCATAGTCAAAAGACCGCTACAGCACAGTTATCTCATTCTGGGAGGCCTCACAGATCCCAGCCCTCAGGGGACGCTCTGTGATCACTGTGTCCTTTGGATCACATATCAAGGTAAAGGGCCAATCACAGCAGCTCTTTACCATGTGATCAACTGTGTCCAATCACAGCTGATCACATGTAAAACTTGCAGGTTGTCAGCTTTTCCTTTCCTCAGTGCTGTCACCGTGTGAGGAAAGGGGAGTCGATAACCGGCAACTCCTACAGCACACATTAAGGCTAGGTTCACATATGTGTGGGTGGTGCCGCTGCGGATCTGCACAAAAATCTGTGCAGCCGCACCACCCACACTGTGGACCCGCGGTCAGATGCCATTCTAATAGCACACCGCCCGCACTGGAAGACACAACCATACTGGGAACCGAGGCTCCCGTGTGGGCTGCGTTTTCAGAAGGAGTGCAGGGACTTCTACCCTGCGTATCATGGGGCATGGGAATCCATTCAAATGAATGGGCTCTTGTGCCTGTGCAAAACACGGCAGCATATATGTGAACCAGGGCTTACACAGATTATCAGTGCAGCCCCATCGGTGCAGCATATTCATTAGTGAAAAAGAAAAATTACTGATTTGCAAAATATTATTACAGAAAGTAAGAAAAATGTGCTGTATCTGTCTTAGAAAATGATAAAAATGTAATTGGGTATGGTGTTGCATGATCGCACAATTGTCATTCAAAGTGCGACCATGCTGAAAGCTGAAAATTGGCCTTTGCAGGAAGGGGGTGAAGATGCCTGGCACTGAAGTGATTAAAGCAGAGTAAACCTAAGTCTTAGTCCTCATGCACACTGGACATATTTACAGCGGCTGTTTTTGGCTTTTGGCATTTTTTTTTTTTTTTTTTTTTTTTTACAGCCAATAAACCCCCCAGCATGTTATCCTATGTATCCATGCACACATAGACTGTAATCAGTGTTTTTTGGCTGGAAAACCCGCCTAGGACTAGTGGGTTTCTAGAGGAGTTTTTTTAGCTGTAAAAACACTCTAATGCGGCAAACCAGTGTTTTTGGACTTTTTTTGAGCAAAAAAAAGCGGTAAAACCGCTGAAAAACTCACGTTTTAATGTGACTTTACACCGCTAACCTTACCAGAGTTATTAAAATTCCCAGTGAACATGGAGCCTTAGAAAACTGCAAGCAGGCAGCTGTTTAGTGCAGAAGAGATGTGCTGTGTCCCTTCTGCAATAATACACACATACTTTCTATTGCATGTACACTGAGCTGCACATATACAGCTCAGTGTGCACTTCTGACGCACTCCGGATGTGCTGGAATGACTGACTCCAGTGTGAGTGCACGGGATGATGTCATCACCAGCCAAGCAAGGATCTCAAAACCTAGCACCCGAGAAAAAATTACAGCAGCCAGCGAGGGATGTAATCGCCGCATTGCTGGAAGGTAGAGGTGAGCATATTGGGGAGTGTAGTTCTGCTTTAAGGGCCAGTTCACACTACATGCTTTTCAGTGTGCTTTTTTTTCTGCATCCAAAACACACAGAAAGTAGGTTATATGGTTATCAATGTCATAGTTCACATCAGTGTTTGCAGTTCTAGATGCAGAAAAAGTGGAACATGCTGCATTTGTTTCTGCGCAGAATTGTACTAGAATGCGGTAAAACACACTGGAAAGCACATATCCCTATTTAAATTGAAGAAAAAGAGAGGGGGAAAGAAACGCAGTGGAATGCATAAAAAACCGCACTGGAACGCATCACAAACGCCCGTGTGGAAACCCATCCAGAATGCATCTGGACTGCATTTCTATAGTGTGAACCAGCCTAAGGCTACAATTATCTTCCAATTTTCTGCACAATTTCCTTTAGATTTACCTTCAACTGTGTAGTGCAAGGGCCTGCCTAATTGGATACAACTGAAAGTGTTGTTTAGGTTTGTCCTCCTATTATATGGTTTTTGGTAAATCTAAACCAAAAATCTCCAGATAATTGTATAATGTATGGCCAGCCTAAGTCTCTGCATAGCAGTGCATTGTAATGTAGTGCAGTGATGTGCGGTGTGATGTTGACACGTGCATCATTTTATGTGGATTCACAAAGCTGCAGCATGTGTGGTAATGCACATAGGTGTGAATGAGCCCCATCTAGTCTTGATTTTATTTTTAACAAACTTCAGTGCAGGTGTGAACCAGTCCCATAGCAAAGAATGGGATTTCTACTGTTAAAGCCTTTTCATGCAGAAAATTGCATATGATTTGTTGCATGAAAATGGACAAGTGTGACTAGGCCCTTTACTGCAGCACACACCAGCACAGCACATTGGTGTGAACTAGACCTATTGATGGTGAGGCTGTTTGCCTTGTCTTTCTATTGTGTATGCATTGGGCACTCTTGCACTTAGACAGTGGTGTGAACCCAGCCTGATGCTGCACAGGTCACTGCAGTGGTGCATAAAATTGAATGAAATGTCATTTTGTGACATTTCAGTACGGATGAGAAAAAAAAGCAAAGCAGTGTGATACGTTGTAACAGTCCAATGTGTAACCGCTTTTGAACAATATACAGATCATAGTGCACACCAGCTAATGTGAACAAGCCCTTAGTTTGCTAAAGCACTGTGTATAATACACAATTTTCCTTTTTTCTTTTTCTTTTTTTTACCTCTTATGGGCCAGTGACGTCGCTGGACTTTCCGTGGTTGTACCGGGAGTGATGCCTGTAGTTGCAGGCATCGCCCTATTACTGTTTTTAGAGTCGGCAGTTGTCTCTCTTGTACAAGCAATCGAAGTGGCTACTAGCTGCTCGATTGCTTGTACAAGCAGCAGTAGGGAACATCTAGGCCCCCCCGCTGCTCTCTCTATGGATCTCCCATCCCACCCCACCAGAATCAGCTTTGTTGGGCTCTCCTTTATTGTAAACCAGAAGCGATGATCTAACATCACTTCCGGTTTACTCGAAAACTTTCAGCGCCATTTTTAAAAATCTGAAAGCATTCAAAAACATTGATCTTTGGGTTTTTAATGCTTTTAGGTGCAGAAGAGGGATTTGGAGTCTCATAGACCCCAGATCCCTGCATAAAAATAACTGTCATGTTTGTATTTCTGTCACAGGGCACATTTACATCAAAGATGAAAAAAATAAGTAAAGTGACAGTGTAAAAAAAAAAAAAAAAATTAAAGTGTCCCTGTGCTCGCGTGCAAACGCGATCTTCCCACATGTGAGGTTTTGCTGCGGACATCAGATCATGGGCAGTAATTCTAGCACTAGCCATCCTCTGTAAATCTAAAGTGGTAATCTGTAAAGGTTGTTAAAGCGTTGCCTATGAATAGTAAAATTTATGCCGTTGCACAGGCGTGCGCAATTTTACAGTAACACATGTTTGGTATCTATTTATTTGGTGTAGCATCATCTTTTTTATTTTATAAAAAATCTGTTATGTATTGTGGGTTTTTTTGCAATAAAATTTAAAAACGTGTATTTTGTTTTTCCCAAAAAATGCACAATATCATATGACATAAAAATTTTCTAGCAAAAAATACTGATTTTAAAATGTAAACAAAGTGCCAGAAATGTTTTCATTCTTTGTATTTTAGTTCTGTTAGTCTCCTGCAGCTATTACTTCTGTACATGTATGTATTTCAACAGCTGTCATTTCTTTTGGTGGGTTTCCTTGAGTTCCCGTTTGTAGCTGTGTGTGTTTTTTTTTTTTTTATATACAGCAGTGCAAATACAAGAGGTTTCTCAGTAATTGGGGCCCTCTTCTTCTATGCGTTGTGCAAAAAAACTTTTTTTTTTTTCCCTCCTAGACCTCAATTGGAGGTCTAGGAGGGAATAGACCTGTAATGGGCCAATCATTTACGGGGGGCATTCTCGTGAGTATACAAGGGGTGTGTATATGTGCAGCTGCAGGGCAAGGAATGTCTCGGTCGCAGATGATTGGCCCATTACAGATGACCACTTCCTGACAGGCTCGGCCATGTAGACTGGGGAGCGCACCCAAGCATGCCAGAAGCTCATCTCTAGTGACAATGCAGGAGTACAATTGGGGGACACCCTATAACTGAAATAAACAAAGACCTGCATGGCAGGATCATAAATTAAATGAAAGCTGCAGAATTAGGCCTCTTTCACATTGGCAGCATGCCAAGTTGACCGGCAGCATCACCTGGCAAACTCGACCGTTCAGGTTAATGAAGAATATACTGCAACCATGAGCAAAATGCTTGGTTTGTGGTTGTGTTGGATTTGTAGAGTATTTGTCCCATATTTTACTGCTCCTTGACACCCCCTCCTAAAAAAGAAAAAGGAAAAAAAAAGGCATTCCATTCAGTACGTAGCCGGATTGTCTTTTGAACGCCTAACTGCAGCTCCACTGCAAACTGCTTTTTTTGAGAATTGGCTAGTGCTGAAAACTGCGGGAGCCCATTCGGTAGACCGAGTGCTGTTCCTCCTATACCAGGAAATGACTAAACAAGGATCTTCGTGGCAGGAGTTGCAGATTTAAAAATGTTGAAAATGAATTTTAATTTCTTTTCTACTATATGTTTTGAAAACCCTAAATAAACGCCTTTAGAAAAAAAAAAAAGATTTATTGTAATTTGACATTAGTGTTTTAAAGTGTTACTAAACCCACAACAGTAAATCAGTCTGTATATGCAGTAAAGCATGCTTGTTATACTCACTGTGGAACCTAAGGGGTTAATCCTCTACACTTTGTAAAAAGGCTGTTTGATCCGGTCTTCTCTGATCCTCCCCTTCTACTGTCCCCAATCCATGTGCCATAGTACAGAGCAGCAGTGGCAAGTCTGCACATGCTCTGTTTGGTGTGCACTGCTAGAGTTTTTTTTTTTTTTTTTTCTTCTTTCTTTCTTTTTGGGAGAGTGCATATGATCAGCACAGGGCCAATCAGTGTTGTCCGATTAGAGGGTCAGGGGTTTTGCAGCCTCATAGGACAGTCAGAGGAGAAGAAAACTCTTCCCACAAGATCAACCAGTGCTCGGCCGGACACTGATAGAAGTCACAAGACTGCTGTACACTGCTGATGAGAAAAAGTATTTAGCAGTTTATGTTTACTAAATAATTGCATGTTGTGTGTACTGTGGGAGACCAGATCTAGTGAATGCAGGGTCCTGGGTTTATTAACACTTTGAAATGTTACTAAACCTACAACAGTAAAATCAGTCTGTATATGCAGTAAATCATGCTTCTTATACTAACTGTGGAACTTAAGGGGTTAATCCTCTGCATTGTGTAAAAAGGATTTTTAATTCTGTCTCTGATCCTCCCCAACTTCCACAGTCCCCCACTCATCTCCTTATAGAACAGAGCCTTGGAGGGCAAGCTGCACATGCTCAGTTTGGTGTGTATTGCTTGAGAGTTGTGTGTGTTGTTTTTTTTTTTTTCTCATGTGATCAACACAGGACCAATCAGCACTGTCTAGACAGAGGGTCATGGGTCCTGCAGTCTCATAGGACAGTGGGAGGAGAATGGAAAAAATCGCCTACAAGCTTTTACCAGTGCTGAGCTGGACACTGATAGAAGTCACAAGTCTGCTATATACTGCTGATGAGAAAAGATATTTAGCAGTTTATTTTTACTAAATTAATTGCATTTCCATGTTGTGTGTACTGTGGGAGACCAGATATAGTGAATTCAGGGGCCTGGGTTTAGTAACACTTTAAGGGATGTAGTGATAGGGTTTAAATATGCTTTTATTTTGTGTAGTCAGTGGTAGACGGTTGAGAAGCTGAGTATTTTCTGCCTACTAGTAGAAGTCAGACTGCAGCATATCATAGGGGATACTAATTTTAGCTATGATATGTGATATGTCTCCTTTTTACGGCTGGTTGTAGCCTTGTAAAGCCCACACTACTGCATTACAACTGTGTGCACAGGCAGTTGCAGCACAACCCCATTCACTTCAGTGGACAGCCCTCGAGCCCCGGCAGAGCCTGTCGGCACACCTACACACGGGTCATTTTTCTACGCATGCATAAAGACAGGTAAGGCTTTGGATTTCCAGGGTAGCAATCTTTGTGCAGATGTGCTGCAGGGCTTTCTATGGAACTGAGCTTTGTGACACATCTGCGCATGCACAGAGGGTAGGGAGAAATGTTCACCTAGGCGAGAATTGTGAAAGTGCAAATATGTCTCTTTAAAGAAAAAAAACGTAAGCGAAAAAGGGAGGCAGAAGAACACAGGGTGAAGGTCCACTTTAATGAGGAAGGCCTTCTCTTTGTCTCAGTGATGATATTCACTTGTTGATGTTTACTATGTAAATTACTCAGTCATAGCTGTTGTGTTTTATTGTCCAGTCAGAACAATAAAGAAGAGTAGACTACACAAATTCATGTTGTAATGTCAGTATAGAGAACGATCTCAGTGATTCGCAAGTCCTGATAGGCATTCTTGGGCCTGTCATGGGGACATAAAATAACACTTGTGTTTAACCCCTTCACGCCGGCGTCTGGGCCTAGATGCCGAGCGGCCGCACATTTGCGTTCATGTAACAAAAAACATATGTGCTGAGAGTGCTCCCAGCACACGTGCGGTACTCACGGAAAGGTCCTGGTCCGCTCTTTCGATCGGGACCTTTACCGATCATGTGACCGCCATGACGATGCGTCATGGCGGTCACATGATCCCTAAACCACGCCCCACCACCCCGCCTCCCGGCGGCTGAAACTCTAAAAGGGCCGGGAGGCGCCAGCAGGAAGGGGTTAAACATTTCCCTTTTGAAGGTTAGACTCTTAAGCTCACCACACACATTACAATCTGATTGTACAACCTCCTTTAGATCTGACAACAAGTGTGTAATGCAAGGGCCTGCCTGATTGGGTACTGATTGATTTAGGTGGCCATATATAAAATCGATTTATGGTCAGGTTGTAATGTTTATGGTGACCACTAGGCCACATGCACACAGGATGTTTTGCAAACTTTCTTAAAGGCTTTCCTCCTGGTAGCAGGGGAGTTTAGAGGCAAGTAAAGGAAAAAAAAACACCTGATGCTCCTGGGAGCAGCTACAAAAATGTCCAGTGTGCATGAAGCCTAATGCCCGGCCATAGACTGGTCGAAAATCGGCCAAAAAAAAAAAAAATCGCCCGATTTTCGCACTGTTAGTGGGTTAATTGGTCGGCCGTTTATCAGGTTTTTTGCACAATTTTTTTTTTTATCGGTAATGTTGGAAAATTCTCGCCCAATTTGGACGATCAGCCGATTTTCCTGGCAATGATGGGCAAATCGGCCGATCGTTTTACCTATAAAAAAATCCACGCATGAGCCGTGACCTGCAAGGGACAGAAGTTATGGGGGTGAATTTTATGATTTTGTCGGCCAATTTTTTTTTTTTTTTTTGAAATGGCTGGTGGTAACGTCGGCCAAACGAACGACCGATTTTTCGGTTTTTTTTGCCTGCATTAGTCCAATGTGTTATTTTGACTTCCAGAACTAGATTCTCTCTTTGCCAATTATGCATGCCTAATCGGCAAGGCAAAAGGCAAGTCCTAAAATGAATAAATATGTAACAACCAATCAAAATTGAACTTGTATCTGATTTAAATAACTTTAAATAAATCTGATTGGGTGCTCGGGGTTATTACACTTTAAACATCTTTAAAGCAGAACTAAATGAAATAAATTAAAAAAAAAAAATTGCAAACAGGCAGGCCTTTTATTGCAGAAGAGATATGCAATGTCTCCTCTGCAATAATGTACACTTTAGTTGCCTATTCACATTTGCAGCTTTTACATTCTGGCACACCGCTAGTGTGTTGGATGGCTGCATTGCTCTGCATGTGTGAGAGTGAACTCATCCCACGCCGGCCAATCAAAACCACCGAACACCAGCACCTGGAAGAATCCAGCAAGAAGATGCCGGCGAGGGACCTCATGGGTATTGGACCATAGGTGAGTTTTGTGCCTTTCTGCTTTAATTGTTCTCAGCATTGTTGAATACAGCTGTAGACTTTCATTGGATAATTAAAATGAATGCTCAGAAAACTGCAATTCTCTAACCCCTGGTTCACATATATGCGGCCTTGTGGGCCGCATTTTGCACAGGCATGAGAGCCCATTCATTTGAACTGACTCCTGTGCCCCGTGACACGCAGGGAAGAAGTCCCTGTGCTTCTGAAAACGCAGCTCGCACGGGAACCTTGTTTTTAGTTTTGGATAGAGTGGAAAGAGGTTGGAACACCTGTCAGTTTTTATTACTGTCTGTGCCCCATTCCCCCTCTCTATTTGTCCTGTTTACTGTTATAATGGAAAGTGAAAGTAAATAGAAATCTCAAATTTTGGGTTGTCACCAGAAGAGGAATAGAGGGGAAATCTTCCAATGTGGAAACTAGTTCTGGTGACGGTGAACAAAAACAAACAAGGGCTCACTCCCATCGTGCATTAACGTGGTACACCACGTATTTATTGATAATTTATAGATATATACTCACAAACCAAAAGGGATAAAAACAGAACAGGTGATCCATAAGGACAGTAGAAGTAGATGAAAGAAAGAGCGCACAAACCTTGCGCATTACCTCAATAAATAGTGACTAATTTTATTATTAAGGAAATATACTCACAAAGTGATGGTATAACAGGCATAAGTAACCATGATCCACACAGGGTTACAGGTAAATCCAAAAGGGGGGGAGGATGAAGGCTAACGTGTTTCGAAGGGTGCTCCCTTCTTCATCAGAGCTGATCAAAAAAACAAATACATATATATATATACAACTACAAATTCCCCTCAAACTATTTACATGAATCATGATGGTATAACAGGTGGTGATACTGTAGCTGAGCATAGCAATACCCATGAAAATACTCATGGCAATACGTATAGTAATAATAACAATAATGTCAAAAATTCCATACAGAAAAGGTATATATAGAGAACATGTACAAAAAAAAAAAAAATGGTGTTTGAATCCATTGGACTGTCCTTATGGATCACCTGTTCTGTTTTTATCCCTTTTGGTTTGTGAGTATATATCTATAATTTATCAATAAATTTGTGGTGTACCACGTTAATGCACGATGGGAGTGTGCCCTTGTTTGTTTTCGTTCACCATTACCTAGATTTCCCGATCTCTGAAGGGCTGCACCTCAACGTTTGGCATTCAGAATTTCCTTTAGTCTGCATGAAGATTTGAGCGCTGGTTTCATTTTGTTCTTTTAATTCTGGTGACGCCCTAGGATTCCCTCACTTTGGAAGGATTTCCTCTCACTTCCTGTTTTGGCTATGGGACAGAAAGTGAAGGTAAATGTTCCCAATGGGACACAGATGGGGAAAAAAAGAGACAGGTTATAACCTTCCTTTACTGTATCCAAAGTGGAGAAAAAAGCTACACTTTAACATGAGCATTTTAACAGTTTTTTTTTCTTTTTAGCTGTTCCCCTTGAATTCAGCTTTAAAGAATACCTGGGAAGAAAAAAACATTGCTCAACACTAGTTCAGCATTGGACCAACCAATATTCGAACCATCTATGGGCAGGCTGATTGTACCCAATTTGATTGTTGTACGACTTGGGTACAACCAGCATGCCAGATTTTTATATGCGATTATTGCCAGCGGCTATAACCATCAGCAGTAATTACTGTGTTCTGACAGGGGTGGTTCCCTGCTCTGTGGGAGGTATTTGAGCAATTCAAACTATCCCAGTGTATCTATGCCTTTTGTAAACGCTATAAGCTTTCACGTAAACCAATTATTTACACGTATTGGGATTTTTCTTAGCAAAGACATGTAGCAGAATACATTTTGGCCTAAATTTATGATGAAATTTCAATACCCTTTTTAACTTTTTCACTGAACATGTTTAATAGCAAAAAGTCAAAAATATTGTGTTTTTTTTTTTTTTTTCTCAAAATTGACGGTCTCTTTTTTTTGTACGCAAATGTGCGGCCGCTCGCCTTCAAGGCCCAGGCGCCGGGAGGCCGCACATTTGCGTGCGGCCAGCGCCAAGAGGTTAAAATGCATAGTATACATTCCTGCATGTGTCTGTATGCTGAGATGGCTGAACCCCTGTGAACATGCGGGAGTTGCATCATCCTGTGCTGGCCAATTAGGCCACTGGATGTTTTGATAACGCTGGTAACGATAGCTGTGTAAAGTCATGTTAAAAACGTGAGTTTTTTTAGCTTTTTTTTAGTGTTTAGCAGTGTTTTGTCGCGTTTAGTGGCGTTTTATTGCGTTTGCGTTTTTTTGACCAAAAATACATTTAAAAAAAAAAGTCTAAAAACGCTGGTTTATGGCGTTTTGCAGCGTTAGAGCATTTTTAGTGCTCCTCTAGAAACTCACTAGTCCTGGTTTTTTTTTCAGCCAAAAAACGTCCCAGCCAAAAAACGCTGATTACAGTCTATGTGTGCATGGACACATAGGATAACATGCTAGGGAGTTTACTGGCTGTAGAAAAAATATCAAAAGCCAAAAACAGCAGCTGTAAAAACGTCAAGTGTACATGAGGATTTAAGATGATTGAAGACCAGCACCTGAAAGAACCTAGTGATCTGGTGCTGGTGAAGGACCTTGTGGCCTTCAGACAATTGGATCTTGGGTAAATAATGTGGGCTTTTAGTTCCACTTTAACCTCCCTGGTGGTATTCCTGAGTGTAGCTCAGGGTAAAGTTTCTGTACCAAAAGTGGTATCCCCGAGCTACACTCGGGCTTACCATGCGGCGCTGCTCAGGAATTCCCTGCCGCGCTTACCTTGTCCTTCGCTCCCGCAATGTGTCCCCAGCCATCTCCTCCGGCCGATGCCGGCATCCGGCTTCCGTGTTCCAGTCCCTGCGAGCGTCGGGACATACGGGGGCCGGAACCGGCGGCAAATGTAAAAATTTTAGAAACTGTCATTTTCTAATAAACGAATATGACATAGTAAAACATTACTGTGTCAAACCATTTCACATTTTGTCCCGAGTGCTTTGTCCTGTGCCCTGCCTGCCTTTTTACAGTTCTTTCTGCCTGGAAACTAAGAAATGTCCATGGCGTCCAAAAAGCGTCCCTTAATGTCAAAAGAGGTTTAGACCAGCTAGAGAACAGTGATAGTAAATCAGAACTACTTGCAGAATTGAGTGATAATGATTCGTGGGGAAATTCGTCATCAGACACTGAAAACGATTTTGCGACTTTGCTCAGTGATGTGCGAACTTGGCGCTATATTTCAAATTTCAGTGTTTTTGGTTTTATTATATTATTGAATTACATTTATTATTATTATTATTATTATTATTATTATTATTATATTATAATTTTTAATGATTATTTATTAAGTTATAATTTATGATTTCGTGTTTCAAGTTTTATCCTACCCGGGATGTTTAATAGACTCTTGTTCGGACAGATTTCAGTGAGTTATTCCTAAAAATCACAGGCCTACAATAAAAAAAATACATATTTCCATGCAAAAAATGTACTGCTTTCTGCACAGAAATATTGACATAATCAGACCGCTAGGGAGGTTAAACTGTGACTGCGACACTTCAGCCCTGAGCCTTCTCTTCTGTTCACTTACTGCATGGGGGGAGGCTACGGTGTGGCAGGGGAATGGTGGTCTCTGGGAGCCATTGCAGCACTAGATTAGCCATTATCCTGCATCAGTACCAGCAGGGACCTGGATGGGGGATTTAGGGGAGTATAGCTGGATCTACAAGTTAAGGGGGAAAAGACAGGATGAGTTAGGGGTCTCCAAACTATTGCCCTCCAGCTGTTGAAGTACTACAAGTCTCATCATGCCTCTGGGAGTCTTGCCTGTGGCTATCAGAGTCTTGCAGTTCCTCAACACTTGGAGGGCCATAGTTTGGAGACCCCTGTATAGAGGAATGAAAGCAAAGGGTGGGTAAATGGGCTTTATTTCCCCTATTCCTCCTCCCTTATTTTCAGTGTCAATTAACCACAATAATGTTATAATTGTATTTTAACATAAATTGTATGTTAGAAGCCAACCTTTGCTGTTGTAAGGTGTTTGCTTTATTTACTCTTTTTCATAGTGCATTTACTAAGCCGATCTAAGCTAGAAGTTGTTATTAGCTTTGTTACACATTGCTTACAGACTAGTTTTTCTTGTTTTCTGAACTGCCCAGACCTTGCTTTGCCCACGTAGCACGTTTACTTTAACCACTTCAAAACCAGGCCAATTCTGATCTTTCCTCTCATACTTGTTAAAATTTGCTTTCTTTTTTTTTTTATCTCTCGCTAGAAAATTACTTTGAACCCCCAAATGGTATATCGATTCGATCATAACATGTTACATCCTGAATTTAGGTGTAACGTGTTATGAAAGGTGAACTTATCCTTTAAAGGTCATTGATTCGAATCCCAGCCACGGCACCACCTGCCTGGAGTTTGCATGTTCTCCCTGTGCCTGCGTGGGTTTCTTCTGGGTACTCCGGTTTCCTCCCACACTCCAAAGACATGCTGGTAGGTTATTTGGATCCTGTCTAAATTGGCCCTTGTATATGAATGTGAGTTAGGGGCCTTAGATTGTGCGCCCCTCGAGGGTTAGGGACTGATGTGAATGTATAATATATATGTAAAGAGCTGCGTAAATTGACAGCACTATATAAGTACCTGAAATAATAATAAATAAAGCCCACCTTTCTTCCCATTGCATGGTCGGCAAGAGGCTAATGTGACTGCAGCAACATTGAAAAAAAAAAGGTCTGGCACAAACATGTCAAACTTACCCATCCTGCCACTCATGCCTCCAATCTTTGCTGTCTGCAAGAGTTATGGCATCAGTTGAATTGTCATCATCTGACACTTTTCTATGGGCTTGTTAGACTTGGCAGTGGGGGTGAACACACAGTTGAGATGCATATTAGTTATCCCAACTGCCCCCTTTAAGCTGGATGGGGAGGGGGGGGGGGTGTTCACATGCCAAAAATTATGGTTCCAAGCGAAAGGGGAAATACAAAGGCTCTGTAACCACCTACAATGCACGCAGTTGCGTTACATTGGTGTGCCATTTACAGGGTTAAAACAGACAGTGAGGATTCATCATGTCGCTTCCTCAAAGACTGTTATAGCCTCTGAAAAGCAGTTCAAATCTAAATCTCTTTTCAGAGGCTCAGCAGTTTAAACACATGTTTAAGCTAATGGGCAGCCCAGTGGCTAAATGGTTAGCATTTCCACCTGGCAGTACTAGGGTCATTGGTTCAAATCCCAACCAATGGAGTTTGCATGTTCTCCCTGTGCCTGTGTGTGTTTCTTCCCACACTCCAAAGACATGCTGGTAGGTTAATTGGCTCCTGTCTAAATTGGCCCTAGTATGTATACTGTATGTATGAATGTGAGTTAGGGACCTTAGATTGTACACTCCTTGAGAGTTAGGGACTGATGTGAATGTATATGTAAAGCGCTATATAAGTACCTGAAATTTTTTTTTAGATGTAAATGATACTGTGACTTGACATATAAAAACAATACATTTTGTATTGCTTGTAATACATATACACAGGGGAAGCCATATATTAAAGCTGAATTCCAGAAATGCAGCCACGTTGTAAAAAGTGAAGGTAAACTATGAATGAAGTCCAATTAGCTGCATGACATCTCCTGGACTAATCTCTATTATTTACATCTGACAAGTTTATTGCTCTGTCAGAGAGACACTCTGGGATCTGAGAGGAGAGAAGCACACAGCTCAGCAATGACCTCTTCTCCCCTCTGTTGTCAATTTACAGATGCCTTGGTATTTTGCGGTGGCTAAATGCTTAGCACTTCCGCCTGGCAGTACTAGGGTCGTTGGTTTGAATACCAACCACAGCACCACCTGCCTGGAATTTGCATGTTCTCCCTGTGCCTGCGTGGGTTTCCTCTGGGTACTCCGGTTTCCTCCCACACTCTAAAGACATGCTGGTAGGTGAATTGGCTCCTGTCTAAATTGTCCTAGTATGTGTATGTATGAGTGTAAGTTAGGGACCTTAGATTGTACAACCCTTGAGGGTTAGGGACTGATGTGAATGTGCAATATATATATGTAAAGCGCTGTGTAAACTGATGGCACTATATAAGTACCTGAAATAAATAAATACATTTTGTGAATGGGTTAACATAATACCAAGGCTTCTGTTATGGGCTGCAGAAAGGGAGGGGTGGGCACAACAGCTGCAGTGACCCTACTATTGAAGGTGCAGAGATCAGAAGGATCAGCGTCCAGTTCCCAGAAATACAGAGAGAGCCATCTTCCAGGAGTACTGTAAACTTGTCAGATGTATGATAGAGAAAAGCCCAGGAGATGTCATGTGCCTCCTTGGACTGAACTCATATTGTGGATCCACTTTTTTTGCCAAGGAGCTGAATTCCTGGAATAAAGATTTAAGTTGCTCTTCTTTTAATTGCATGTATTACAAACTTCCGTACTAGGCTAATCTAATGTTAGACACAACCCAATCTGATGTTACTCTTGAGCAAATATTTTTGTGTGTTATCCCTTAAATTGCATTTACAGCTGTGGACAAATTTGTTGACACTCTTCCAAAAAAAAAAAAAAAAAAACCCCACAAAATTATTTTCTAAAATAATTTGAAAATGACAAACGTAGTTGGCATCCATAATTAAAAAAAAAAATGACTTGGACAAAAATGATGGGCCCCTTATTTAGAAACAATTACTGTAAATGTAATTGAGACTTCTGACCTGACTTCTTCTAGAGTAAACTGCTTTAGCTGTCTCAAGTATGAAGTATGCTTTTTCCAGACTGCATGTTTCAGTTGTCGCTTAATTCACACGCAGAACCCAGTGAATGAATGATGCAGCCGTGTTGGCAGATTGTGACAGCAGGTGCAGAGAGAAGATCCCCTGACCGATGTCACAGCTGGGGATCAGAGGGGTTCAGGCAGGTGCTCTTTGGTGTTATACAGTCAGGTCCATAAATATTGGGACATCGACACAATTCTAACATTTTTGGCTCTATACACCACCACAATGGATTTGAAATGAAACAAACAAGATGTGCCTTAACTGCAGACTGTCAGCTTTAATTTGAGGGTATTTACATCCAAATCAGGTGAACGGTGTAGGAACTACAACAGTTTGCATATGGGCCTCCCACTTGTTAAGGGACCAAAAGTAATGGGACAGAATAATAATCATAAATCAAACTTTCACTTTTTAATACTTGGTTGCAAATCCTTTGCAGTCAATTACAGCCTGAAGTCTGGAATGCATAGACATCACCAGACGCTGGGTTTCATCCCTGGTGATGCTCTGCCAGGCCTCTACTGCAACTGTCTTCAGTTCCTGCTTGTTCTTGGGGCATTTTCCCTTCAGTTTTGTCTTCAGCAAGTGAAATGCATGCTCAATCGGATTCAGGTCAGGTGATTGACTTTGCCATTGCATAACATTCCACTTCTTTCCCTTAAAAAACTCTTTGGTTGCTTTTGCAGTATGCTTTGGGTCATTGTCCATCTGCACTGTGAAGCGACGTCCAATGAGTTCTGAAGCATTTGGCTGAATATGAGCAGATAATATTGCCCGAAACACTTCAGAATTCATCCGGCTGCTTTTGTCAGCAGTCACATCATCAATAAATACAAGAGAACCATGCCCACGCCATAACACTACCACCACCATGCTTCACTGATGAGGTGGTATGCTTAGGATCATGAGCAGTTCCTTTCCTTCTCCATACTCTTCTCTTCCCATCACTCTGGTACAAGTTGATCTTGGTCTCATCTGTCCATAGGATGTTGTTCCAGAACTGTGAAGGCTTTTTTAGATGTTGTTTGGCAAACTCTAATCTGGCCTTCCTGTTTATGAGGCTCACCAATGGTTTACATCTTGTGGTGAACCCTCTGTATTCACTCTGGTGAAGTCTTCTCTTGATTGTTGACTTTGACACACATACACCTACCTCCTGGAGAGTGTTCTTGATCTGGCCAACTGTTGTGAAGGGTGTTTTCTTCACCAGGGAAAGAATTCTTCGGTCATCCACCACAGTTGTTTTCCGTGGTCTTCCAGGTCTTTTGGTGTTGCTGAGCTCACCGGTGCGTTCCTTCTTTTTAAGAATGTTCCAAACAGTTGTTTTGGCCACGCCTAATGTTTTTGCTATCTCTCTGATGGCTTTGTTTTGTTTTTTCAGCCTAATGATGGCTTGCTTCACTGATAGTGACAGCTCTTTGGATCTCATCTTGAGAGTTGACAGCAACAGATTCCAAATGCAAATAGCACACTTGAAATGAACTCTGGACCTTTTATCTGCTCATTGTAATTGGGATAATGAGGGAATAACACACACCTGGCCATGGAACAGCTGAGAAGCCAATTGACCCATTACTTTTGGTCCCTTAACAAGTGGGAGGCACATATGCAAACTGTTGTAATTCCTACACCGTTCACCTGATTTGGATGTAAATACCCTCAAATTAAAGCTGACAGTCTGCAGTTAAGGCACATCTTGTCCGTTTCATTTCAAAACCATTGTGGTGGTATATAGAGCCAAAAATGTTACAATTGTGTCGATGTCCCAATATTTATGGACCTGACTGTATATTACACCTTTTTAAATGCAGGTATAATACGTTACCAAAGATGACTTTATCCTTTAAAGTGATACTAAAGCTTGTGTGTTGTCTTATTTTATTGAAAAAAAAAAAGTCATACTTGCCTGCTCTGTGCAGTAGTTTTGCACGCAGCTGCCCTGATCCTCTTCTTTTCAGGTCCCCTGCCGACACTCTGGCTCCTCCCCCCTCAAGCAGTGCCCCCAGGGAAAGCTGCTTGCCCTGGGGACACTGCTATGCTTGCTCCCAAGCCGCTGCTGTATGCATCCATAAGGCACGCATAGCCAAGGCTCGGCCCTGCTCTCTCCTCATTGGCTCAACAGGCTCCTGCTTCTGTCTCAGCCAATGAGGAGGGATCAGATAAGAATTGGGGGAAGGGGGGGGGGAACTGGGGTGGCTGCTGCACACGGAAGGTTTTTTACCTTCATGCATAGATAAACCTTGAGCCTGTAGGACCACTTTAACCGCCTCCCGCCCGCCAAATACAAAGCTTCTAAGCAGCGCTCAGCTCAACTAGTTTTTGTTTTTAGAACTGGATGGCACTGTATACTGTATGTAGCTGTTGCTACATACAGTTTATACAGCGCTGACAAGAGATGCATGTAATAACGTATGAAACTATTCATTTCAGCAATTCAAATAAACTAAAGTTAAACAGCGGCATGGTGTTGCTGCTCCCAAATTTCCCAGCCACTGTCAAGCATTCTCTCCTCTTCCCTGCAGCTGCTGGTTACTGACATGGGATCACATGACCATGCCAGAGTGCTTAAAGTATATATATATTTTTTTTCTTTTTTACTACACAGTTTAATCATCAAGTTTAATCAAGGTAGCAGGAAAGGAGAGGGGAAATTATTCAACATAAGTAGTGCTAGGCCCCTTTCAAACAGGTGCCTTTCATTCTGAGTATCAGGGAATCTGTCTGCTGATCCCCTGTTCATCAGAGCAGGTAGACAACACATCTGTGTCCACTCAGTTTCTGCACAGCGGACACGGAGCCTTCTCTGCTCTAAGGGTGATCAGGTGTATCAGGACTCCGCTGTCTATTTACACCTGACTACCCTCCATGGATATGAAATGTGACTGATCCTCTTTCTATATATATCTATATATATATATATCTATATATATTCGGATTGGAGGTAGGTGGGTGTAAACAAACACAAATCTGTTTACACTTGCTGGTGCATAGGAGTGAATGGAGGGTCCGATCGGGTCCATCTGAAAAACTGACAGATGGAACTGATCAGACTCTTTCGTGTGAAAAGGGCCTTAGGCAGAAATTGCACTTTAAGGTAGCAGGAACACCCTAGTCATGCTCCACATCCTGTTAGAATGGGATCCTGTTTGAAAAGTTGCAGTGGAACTATGTAGTGCTACAGCAGCTTTAGGATCACATTTCTCCTAGTGAATGTAGGATTACTCCCAGAAGGGCTGTTTAAAGATTCTTTCAGTATGTCACATTGTGTAACAACAGTTCAACAGCCATGGTTTCCTGCAGGAGTTTTTGATTATCTAGGGCCAGTAATCCCAAGGGGTTATGTTTTCGTGGAACCTTATGCCAAATAATAATATCCCCAGATCCAGCGTCTTTCTTGCTTCTGATACATTAATATACTTGGAAGACCTAAATCCTTTTTTACACTGAAAAAATATTCTGTAAAAAAGAAACTGTATAAGAAACAAGGTAAATAAATCAATTCCTTATTCCTTCATGGTTCAGTTTAGATAAGGTTACCAGAATTTTAATCCAAGGACACAATACTAACTACATCCACTTTTAACCAAACTCAAAGTATCCCTGTTTTTCAGCCTTGCCCACAAAATTACACCTCCATTTTAACATGCCCTCAAAACAATTGGTCACAGGCTTTTGGAACACAAGGCAGACATTCAAGTTACAAAGGCTAAATCCGATTTCAAATAAAAATAGGAGGGATGCACTGAAGGTATCAAGATGAAAAAATGGTGCACTGCCTGCTGTTCACCTAGAGCAGTGATGGCGAACCTTTTAGAGACCGAGTGCCCAAATTGCAACCCAAAACCCACTTATTTATCGCAAAGTGCCAACACTGCAATTAAACCTGAATACTGAGGTTTTAGTTTAGAAAAAATAACCCATACATTACCATCTTTTGTCTTAAAAGAAAAACAATAACAGAGCTTCCACTGACCACCAGAACAAGGGGGCAAAGTTCCACTGACCGCCAGAACAAGGGGGCAAAGTTCCACTGACCGCCAGCACAAGGGGGCAAAGTTCCACTGACCGCCAGCACAAGGGGGCAAAGTTCCACTGACCGCCAGCACAAGGGGGCAAAGTTCCACTGACCGCCAGCACAAGGGGGCAAAGTTTCACTGACTGCCAGCACAAGGGGGCAAAGTTTCACTGACCGCCAGCACAAGGGGGCAAAGTTCCACTGACAGCCAGCACAAGGGGGCAAAGTTCCACTGACAGCCAGCACAAGGGGGCAAAGTTCCACTGACAGCCAGCACAGGGGGGCAAAGTTCCACTGACAGCCAGCACAGGGGGGCAAAGTTCCACTGACCGCCAGCACAGGGGGGCAAAGTTCCACTGACCGCCAGCACAGGGGGGCAAAGTTCCACTGACCGCCAGCACAGGGGGGCAAAGTTCCACTGACCGCCAGCACAGGGGGGCAAAGTTCCACTGACCGCCAGCACAAGGGGGCAATGCAATGTTATCGCCTAGCGCTATGGCTCCTTGTGCATGTGCATGGCCCTATGTGTGCTGTTATCCGAGATGCTCGGCTGCTGGGGTGATGCTGGAGTGACTTGGCTCATGTGCCGACAGAGAAGGCTCTGCATGCCTGCTGCAGCATGCGTGCCATATGTTCGCCACCACTGACCTAGAGGCATGTCCAATAAAGTGGGTATTGATTCATGCTTCGACTACTGCAACTCCCTCCTCACCGGCCTACCCCAGTGCAGGCTCTCCCCGCTTCAGACCATCCTCAACTCAGCGGCTAGACTCATCCACCTCACCACCCGCTCCACCTCTGCCACCCCCCTCTGCCTCTCCCTCCACTGGCTCCCTATCGCCCAACGCATCAAATTCAAACTACTCACTCTGACCTACAAAGCCATTCACAACACTGCCCCTAACTACCTCACCGACCTGATTCCCAAGTACCACTCTACCCGTATTCTTCGCTCTTCACAGGACCTCCTTCTATCTTGCTCCCTGGTCTCCTCCTCACACGCACGTCTGCAAGACTTCTCCAGGTCCTCCCCCATCCTCTGGAATTCACTACCCCAATCCATCAGACTGTCACCTTCCCTCCTCACCTTCAGGCGCTCCCTGAAAACCCACCTCTTCAGGGAAGCCTACCCCACCCTCACCTAACTGCTGCTCTCCTTCATTCCTCCTACCACTCCATCCCCCACAGCCACTTCCTCCTGTACCACTACCCCCTCCCTCCTAGATTGTAAGCTCGAAAGAGTAGGGCCCTATAACCCCTCGTGTGCTGTTTGTAGTTGCTGTAATGCTTCATGTATTGTCCCCCCCTCTATTGTACAGCGCTGAGCAAACCCTTTGGCGCTATATAAACTCAATGTAATGTAATAATGCTTTAGTGATCAAAATGGGGTGCATCAATTCAATAGGGGAGGCAGCCTGCCAAAAATTCCCCCCCACAGAACCCCATATCCCATCTGCAACAGCAGCTATACACAGATGCAGCAGATCTGGCATCCTGCAGGAAGGGCACACTTTGCCATAGAGAGGCATGAGGCTCAATCTGTGACAACACTGACACGTGGCACTGGCACCACACAAAAGCAGCCAGGCAGCCCTAGGAACTTTGTAAAAGTTCTTGGAGCCACATACTGCTATTCTGTTCATAGATGGGGCTACTGAGTTTCTGGCCAGCAGGGATAGAACCTAAGTGTGATTTGGCCAGTGCAGAACAGGCCAGTGGAGCCACTGGGAGAGTCTGAAGTGCCATGTGTGGCTCAGACTCCTGTCCTCCAGTTTCTAACCTGAATTTAGGGACTTTAGATGGGTGGATTGCTTTGTCTCATAGTTATATTGGTGAATTTTAAAATGCATGTATCTGAAATCTGCATTCAATCAAACTTAAACTCACAAAAAAAATGTCAGACTTGTTTGAGTGCAGTGCTGATGCTGCTGCCTGTATTAAAGTGATATTAAATGCTCGCTTTTTATTTTTAAAAATAACAATACTTACTGTCATACTTACCTACTGTCTGGCTTTGCAGCCCCAGCTCTCCTGTTCTCAGGTCCACTGCCTGCGCTCTGGACTCCTCCCCTCCTGCCAAGTGCTCTGGAGCCTAGCTCTGTACAGTCAGGTCCATAAATATTGGGACATCGACACAATTCTAAAATTTTTGGCTCTATACACCACCACAATGGATTTGAAATGAAACAAACAAGATGTGCTTTAACTGCAGACTGTCAGCTTTAATTTGAGGGTATTTACATCCAAATCAGGTGAATGGTGTAGGAATTACAACAGTTTGCATATGTGCCTCCCACTTGTTAAGGGACCAAAAGTAATGGGACAATTGGCTTCTCAGCTGTTCCATGGCCAGGTGTGTGTTATTCCCTCATTATCCCAATTACAATGAGCAGATAAAAGGTCCAGAGTTCATTTCAAGTGTGCTATTTGCATTTGGAATCTGTTGCTGTCAACTCTCAAGATGAGATCCAAAGAGCTGTCACTATCAGTGAAACAAGCGATCATTAGGCTGAAAAAACAAACAAACCTATCAGAGAGATGGCAAAAACATTTGGCGTGGCCAAAACACTGTTTGGAACATTCTTAAAAAGAAGGAACGCACCGGTGAGCTCAGCAACACCAAAAGACCCGGAAGACCACTGAAAACAGCTGTGGTGGATGACCGAAGAATTCTTTCCCTGGTGAAGAAAACACCCTTCACAACAGTTGGCCAGATCAAGAACACTCTCCAGGAGGTAGGTGTATGTGTGTCAAAGTCAACAATCAAGAGAAGACTTCACCAGAGTGAATATAGAGGGTTCACCACAAGATGTAAACCATTGGTGAGCCTCAAAAACAGGAAGGCCAGATTAGAGTTTGCCAAACGACATCTAAAAAAGCCTTCACAGTTCTGGAACAACATCCTATGGACAGATGAGACCAAGATCAACTTGTACCAGAGTGATGGGAAGAGAAGAGTATGGAGAAGGAAAGGAACTGCTCATGATCCTAAGCATACCACCTCATCAGTGAAGCATGGTGGTGGTAGTGTCATGGTGTGGGCATGTATGGCTGCCAATGGAACTGGTTCTCTTGTATTTATTGATGATGTGACTGCTGACAAAAGCAGCAGGATGAATTCTGAAGTGTTTCGGGCAATATTATCTGCTCATATTCAGCCAAATGCTTCACAACTCATTGGACGCCGCTTCACAGTGCAGATGGACAATGACCCAAAGCATACTGCAAAAGCAACCAAAGAGTTTTTTTTTAAGGGAAAGAAGTGGAATGTTATGCAAAACTGAAGGGAAAATGCCCCAAGAACAAGCAGGAACTGAAGGCAGTTGCAGTAGAGGCCTGGCAGAGCATCACCAGGGATGAAACCCAGCGTCTGGTGATGTCTATGCATTCCAGACTTCAGGATGTAATTGACTGCAAAGGATTTGCAACCAAGTATTAAGTGAAAGTTTGATTTATGATTATTATTCTGTCCCATTACTTTTGGTCCCTTAACAAGTGGGAGGCACGTATACAAACTTGTAATTCCTACACCGTTCACCTGATTTGGATGTAAATACCCTCAAATTAAATCTGACAGTCTGCAGTTAAAGCACATCTTGTTCGTTTCATTTCAAATCCATTGTGGTGGTGTATAGAGCCAAAAATGTTAGAATTGTGTCGATGTCCCAATATTTATGGACCTGACTGTATGTCCACAAGAAACACAAAAACCTCATCACTGGCACTGATTGACACCAGCGGGAGCCAATGGCTCCTGCTGCTGTATCTGAGCCAATGAAGAGCAAGAGAGCTCTTGTGCACATCGCTGGGTTGAGATTGGGCTCAGGTATGTATTTAGGGGGCTACGGGAAGCTGCATGCAGAACATTTTTTACCTTCATGCATATAATGTAGTAAGGTAAAAAACTTTGTCTTTTACAACCATTTTAAGATCTATGCTGATATAAGTACAGGTTGGACAGATAGTGGACCTTTAAATAGATGGAATTGATAGATAAAGAATCAAAAGGTTAATTGTTAAGATCTGTAACCAACAACAGAGATTTCATCCAGGCAACTGACTTGCCATGTTTATAAAACAGACTGGTCATTACATTAGTATTTTTAGAATGCGTGTGCAAATAAACATGCAAACAAATGTGTGGAAAGTCTAAGAACTTTTTCCCCTATTGCCTTAGACCTATAAATAAGTACCGTATTTTTCGCCGTATAAGACGCACCTGACCATAAGATGCACCTAGGTTTTAGAGGCAGAAAACAGAAAAAAAAAAATTCTGAACTAATGGACTGCAGACACAGTACAGGAGATGACCAGAGACTGCGGACAGCACAGGGATGACCAGAGACTGCAGACATAGTACAGGAGATGACCAGAGACTGCGGACAGCACAGGGATGACCAGAGACTGCAGACAGTACAGATGACTGCTGACCTTTGGGGAGGTGGGGAGCGGGTACCTGAATTTGACAGGTACCCGCTCTTACTTCCGCAGAGTTTTTTTTTGATCTTACCTGTTCCTCGATCCAGCCACGCTCTGTCTTCCCGGCTTCTGTAATGGCGCTCGGCATGGCAGCCAGGTGCCCAGTGTGCATGAGCGAGAAGCACTTGCGCTTTGTGATTGGTCCGGCTGCTTCTGGGATCTGTCATGTGTCCCAGGTACCGCCTTACCATTCACAAAAAGCACCGCTTCTTGCGCATGCGCACTTGGCACCCGGCTGTCATGCCCAGTGCCCACACTACAGAAGCCGGGAAGACAGCACGCCGCTGGATAGAGGAACAGGTAAGGTCCCGCTGCAGAGCGGAGCGGCCGGCCCGGTATTCTGACACGGCCGCGGTGGAAATACTGGACCGGCTGCTCCATATTTGCCTTATAAGACGCACTGACATTTCCCCCCCAGTTTTGGGGAAGAAAAAGTGCGTCTTATACGGCGAAAAATACGGTAACCATTTTGGTGCTTTCCATTTGTCTCCCAGTGTCCAAAAGTCACATGATTTTGCTTTTAAAGTGAATGTACCAGTCTGGCCATGGTATTAAAACACTCATATATATCCAGGTACCTGTATACATGATCAATAAATGTGCAGAGTACCTTGATACAACAAAAACTCAGGTTTCTCTGTTATGCCAACTGTAACCAGAACTCTCATGGTTGCTCATTAGTCTCATAGTGGCTCATATCCTCCTGCTCCCATTGTTTTCTTTTGGGCATTAGGTGTCATAGGAAGTCAAACTGGCCAAAAAGGAGCCAAGGATAGCTCATTGAGAATCCCAGCTTTTGAGGGTGCTCTGTCGCTAATAAACAATAGAAACACTTGGAGAATCATCTGTTTTTCTACATATTGCCAAATGCTAAATTGAACATGTGGTGGTACATGCCAGTAGATGTTACCCTAAAATCCTTTCTATAGTGGGTTTCTAGCTGAAGAAAGCATTGAAGCTCTCCTCAATAAGAACATTCGCTATTAGCCAACTATCTAGTGGTTGAGAACTGTGTTAAATCTAAGAAATGGAAATCTTTCTTTCCTTTATCTTATCCAAGGGCTTCATGTGCAAAGCAGTACATGGGGCAATACAGCATGCAGAGCCTGCCTAATTACTCCCCTGGGACCAACAGCTGCCCATTAACATGAATTAGCAGATGGGGCGCAATCGGAGTATATGTGATTTACATAACCCCCAGAGTACAACTGCTTTCAGGTCCCAGGAAAATCATTATGCAGACTCCCTGTACTGTATGGTCCTTGTACAGCTGTGTGTAAGAAGCCTAAAAAATGTAGCAGATTGCAGCCCAAGATCCAATTGTCTGAAGGTCACAAGGTCCTTCAACAGCACCAGCACCTTATCACCAGGTTCTTACAGGTGCTGGTCTTCAATCATCTTAAATCCTCATGCACATTGGACGTTTTTACAGTGGCTGTTTTTGGCTTTCTACAGCTAGTAAACCCCCCATCATGTTATCCTATGTGTCCATGCACACATAGACTGTAATCGATGTTTTTTGGCTGGAAAAAAACCCAGAACTAGTGGGTTTCTAGCGTTTTTTAGCTGTAAAAATGCTCTAACGCAGAAAAATGCAGTAAAATGCCACAAACTGGCATTTGTGGAGGGTTTTTTTACCAAAAATTTTTTTTATTTGGGTAAAAAAAACAGCGGCTAAACGCTGATGCAAAAAATCTAAAAAAAGCTGAAAACCTCACATTTTTAATGTGACTTTACACATCTGACGTTACCAGCATTATCAAAACACCCCGTGTGCATGGAGCCTTAAACAAAATATACTTGGAGAGTTTATTACTTCAACATATTTAACTGTATCTAAATTTGTTTCACAAACTACAGTTGGCTAAAAAAAACATTGGCATCCTTTAATTATTTCCTCATTTGATCCCACATAGATGGTTACTTCAGCATACAATTTTCCAGTTGCCTGTAATTATCAAAAATATGATAATGTGTTACCCTGGAGCTATGCGTAAGTTAGGTTTGGGTATACTACTTACATATTAGGAAAGGATTAAATTAAAAGGTGTTGGACCAGATGAGAAGTAATAACTTTATCAGCCAATGCACTACTGGATTATTGCCAGTGAAATATGTTGGGATTACGTGCATACACTGAATAGTATATTATCTTTATGTTAAAGTGTTACTAAACCCACAACAGTAAAATCCATCTGTATATGCAGTAAAGCATGCTTGTTATACTCACCGTGGAACCTAAGGTGTTAATCCTCCACATTGTGTAAAAACACAGTTTGATCCGGTCTTCTCTGATCCTCCCCTTCTTCCAGTGTTCCCATTTTATCTCCTGATAAGACCTATCATGTGGAGTCCCTCTGTACATGCTCAGTTTGGTGTATATTGCTAGAAAGGTTTTTTTTTTTTACTTGGGAGAGTGCATGTGATCAGCACAGGGTCAATCAGCACTGTCCAGACAGAGGTCACGGGTTCTGCATCCTCCTAGAGCAGGGGTGTCAAACTGGCAGCCTTTCAGCTGTTGCCAAACTACAAGTCCCATGATGCATTGCAAGGTTGACAGTTACAAGCATGACTCCCAAAGGCAGAGACATGATGAGATTTGTAGTTTAAAAACAGCTGGAGGGCCGCCAGTTTGACACCCCTGTCCTAGAGCAAAATTTAAACTCCTGCTACAAGCTTTAACCAGTGCTCTGCTGAATGGACACTGATAGAAGTCACAAGACTGCTCTAACTGCCGATGAGAAAAGGTATTTAGCAGTTTATATTTACTACAGTTATTGCATTTCCATGTTGTGTGTACTGTGTGAGACCAGATATAGTGAATGCAGGGTCCTGGGTTTAGTAACACTTTACGCAAATTGTATTTTTAGCATCAGACATTATTGCAAGCACTTGGAGGTTACCATTAGTTATCTACAGGATGTCCCAGGAACCAAGATATTTGATACTCCGTCTGCAAGTTTCTACCTCCTGCTTTTGTCCTCTAGTTTCATCTCTTGTTTGATTCCTCATTGTGATAGGAAGCCTTAAACTGGGTATACAAACCAAACTTTGGCTGGTTCAGGAGCGACCTGCCAACTTTCAGTATGTGTGTACATCTCTCTGTTCAACAGAAGCTGGTTTAACAGCTGGCTTCTGTCCAATGGTAAAACCAGCATTGGATCAGCTGCAGTGCTGATCTGTGTTATCTGATGGGAGAATGGGAGAGAACCCTGTATCCTTATCGCTTGTGTGGATGTGAGGATCAGTGAGTTTTTTTTTTTTGTTTATTTTTTTTCAACCTGCTGGTTGAACAGAAAACCCCCCCCCAAAAAACTCAGGAGTGTGAGATGGTGTTACAAAGCTTTTGTAATTGAGCACCCTGGGATTCAAAGCATCTAGATATAGGTTCATGTCTGTTTGCTTCCTGGAGTTTTCAGGTGCAGAGGTCATCTTCTGATCTGCATATGCCTAGACACAGTTGTTATATATTTTTGGTATCTTGCAACATCCCTTGGCAAGTTGGTCTAAGAGGAAAAGTGTTGGCTTGAGTTTGATCGCCAGTGGAATCTTGCTGATCTCTTATGATTCTACCTTCTATTAGGCAGATTTAAAGTGATATTAGAGGTTCCATTTTTTTAAAAAAATACCAAACATGTCATACTTACCTACTCTGTGTAATGGTTCTGCACTGAGTAGCCCTCATCCTCTTCTTCTTGGGTCCCCCAGTGCTGCTCCTGGCTCCTCCCCCTTGACCAGTGCTCACAGTAGCAAGCTGCTTGCTATGGGGGCACTGGTGCTTGCACTCTCCCAAGTACTGCTTTATGCGTCCATAAGGCACATAGAACTGCGGCTCCCCCCCCCCCCCCCAATTCTCCTCATTGGCTCACAGGCTGTGATTGACAGCAGTGGGAACCAATGGCTTCTGCAGCTGTGTCTCAGCCAATGAGGAGAAAGAGAGACAGGACAGCCGAGGCTCCCGTGCACATTGCTGGATCGAGAGGGAGCTCAGGTGAATATTGGAGGATCTGAGGGGGAGCAACACACAGAAGTTTTTTTACTTTCATGCAAAGAATGCATGAAGGTAAAAACCTCTAACCTTTACAACCACTTTATGTAAACCTTTGTGAAATACAAAGATCTATATATTTGAATTTCAGATAATATAGGACACACCTCCCAGATTCTCCACCAAGGATCTCTTGTAGAGCAGCCTGGGGTGCTTGAAAACAGGGGGCATTCTGGAATAGTAACGTAGACTAGCAACCCAAGCCTCACTGTTGTTGTTTTTTAGTTTGCCCGTTGTAATCCTGGAACAAAAAAAATAGGAAGGTGGGAGGGGTGGACAAGAGCTAGTGACCCAAAGGCTGATTGCAAGAGCATCCCTGGTTTTAGGGGTCCTAGCATGAAAATGAGCTTTGAGCCGCCATTTGGGAGTACTTGCTATTGAAAGGGGTTATTGTATGAATGGCTTTCAATTCTACATTTTCAAAACAGAAAAACTTTATCTGTGTTTGCATAAAATGGAGAGGGTTAGAGAAGTTAGGATTAAGTTGATGTAAATTGTAGTATTCCTGACTTAATTTGGGCTATTCCACTTGCTGTCTTGTATACGAGTGCTGAGATGCCGCTCCATTCTCATGTCACATCTCCCTTGCAATCTTAACATTTTTTCTTTTTCTGATGGCTGACATTATAGAGGGCCAATTGGGAAAGGAGGATGATGGCATTACGTCCAGGTAGATGACTGAAACCTAAGCTGGCCTTATACCAGTAGCATTTTGTTCAAAATGTTTCATATAAGAACATTTGTTCAATGTACTAATCATTAATGGGGCCAAACCGATATTTATCACAGTTACGGGAAAATTTGAAGAAGTAGGATTGAAAATGATTCCTGAATAAATTTCTAACAGTATATGTGATGTTCTTTCAGGAATGTCCATTCATTCCAAAATTGAATGTGCTAAAAGCAAAAGGTATTTTGAAATACCTTTTTTGAACTACATTTGGCTTGTCATGGGATGCAGTGAGAATTGCTATATGAACGTTCGTAAATCTTCTAGTGTATGGGCAGCTTTTAGGTAAGGCTTTCAGAGTTGTTTGTAAGTCCCAGGACACATGTAAACAATTGGATTTGCCTATATACCCTGAAAGCTGCAGCTTCAGCCAACCTGTTTGGACACATCTGTATGATCTTACCTGTCACTCCTGAGCAGAGAAATATTTCTGATTATATTCTGTGCAGCCATGTGCAAAAGGCCTAGAAGTATTTTGTTACACCTGTTTTGAGAAGCGCAAAAGATATCTGCTAAATTTTACCAGAATCTCGTCAGCTGATAACTTTTCATTCACCTCTATGCATTACAATGAGAAACGGAGTGGCGGATGAGCTGCAATGCGGGATGGAAAAATCCAGACATGTTGCAGATTTCTGCACTGTACTGTAGCTCACTTGAAGGTGTTTGAGTGTGATTAGGGCACATTAAGGCCAGGTTCACACCTGTGTGTTTTGTTTTTTTTAACCCCTTCCCGCCGGCACCTCCCGGCCCTTTAAGAGTTTCAGACACCGGGAGGCGGGGCGTGGTTTAGGGATCATGTGACCGCCGTGATGATGCCCCACACGCCCCGCCTCCTGGTGTCTGAAACTCTTAAAGGGCCGGGAGGTGCCGGCGGGAAGGGGTTAAAAAAAACAAAACACACAGGTGTGAACCTGGCCTTAATGTGCCCTAATCACACTCAAACACCTTCAAGTGAGCTACAGTACAGTGCAGAAATCTGCAACATGTCTGGATTTTTCCATCCCGCATTGCAGCTCATCCGCCACTCCGTTTCTCATTGTAATGCATAGAGGTGAATGAAAAGTTATCAGCTGACAAGATTCTGGCCCTTTAAGAGTTTCAGACACCGGGAGGCGGGGCGTGTGGGGCGTGGTTTAGGGATCATGTGACCGCCGTGACGCGTCATCACGGCGGTCACATGATCAGGAAAGGTCCCGATCGAAAGAGCAGACCGGGACCTTTCCGTGAGTACCGGACATGTGTGCTGGGAGCGCGCAGGGCGCGCGCTCTCAGCACATATGTTTTTTGTTACATGAATGCAAATGTGCGGCCGCTCGGCGTCTAGGCTCAGATGCCGGGAGTCCGCACATTTGTGTGCGGCCAGCGTAAAAGGGTTAATGCATTTTGCAGGAACGCAGTGCATTCCATTTATCATGATTTCCTATGGATCATATTCACATCTATGCATTTTTTGCGAGTGCGCTTTTTGGAAAGGGTCAGGGACTTTTCCTGCAGCAGTTTGAGTTTTTAGTCTTATCGACGTCAGTGGAACTGTCTATAAAATGCAAGTGTTGCATTTTTGTGTGCTTTTTTTTATGAGTTTTGGTTGCATTTTGTGTTTTTAATCTTCTCAGCAACAAGTTGACCAAAAATTCCAAATTGCATCAAAACGCATGTGCAAAAATGCAAAAAGCACTGAAGAAACAGATCAAACTCAAACTGCACAGGTGTGAACCTAGCCTAAAAATTACTGTTTCCCCTTGTGCATACTTGTGTGGTTTTCTAGTTTAGAAAACTGCAGGTCTCTGCACAAGTGTGAACAAGCCTCAAGGCTTGGATCAAACCCATGCTCTTTGCTTTTGATCCGCTTTGTAATGCTTTTTGCATTTTGCTTTGCGTTTTTGCCATGTTTTACAGTGGTTTTTTTTTTCTCCCAGCTGTTTTTTTTGTTTAGAGTGTAAATTTTTTTTGTTGCTGGGAAAAAAAAATGGACTGTAGTGTGTTTCTGCAGTTCCACTTTAAGCTGGCCATACACTAAACACCATTTCGATCAGTGGATGCAGCCATTCATCACTGTGTTTTGACAGTGGTGGGTGCCGCTAATGTCCCCGGTAGTGGGAATTTCTCCATCCACCTTATTTTGTGTGGCTGTTCGAATCTGTTGTATGACCTGTTCTAGTCTAAGACTCTTACAAGGTTGGGCCCTTTACTATTAGGTCACCTTAATCCTTAAAATATCATTAAAGAGGAACATCAATCATTTATAAGAAAAAAAAAAAAAAGGCAGCAGCTACAAATACTGTAGATGCTGACCTTTATGAAACACGCTTACCTGTTCCGGAGTTCAGCACTGTCCTGATCCAGGCCCGGTCTTTGGGTCCCTGGTGCCACCATCTTAGCTGGGGGAAGCTGGCTGTGACTCCCCACTTCTCGTGTGTGTGTGTGTGCGCGAAACATGTTGGACTTGCACACTGGTGGTCCCGCAGTCTCCTGGGACATGTAGTGTCCCAGGAGGTTGTTTCCAGGGAGGGGGGAACTGTACTTCCATAATTCTTTCCTAGGAGAGAAAAGTGGAAGTAGGAGTAGGTACCTGTCAGAAAAAAGTACCCACTTCCAGAAAACAAAAAACTTCCAATGATGGCAGAAGAGGTGTGAGGAAGATGAGTGGAACTTTCACTTTTTAAGTCACGTTCTGTGTAAAACACTATGAATGGACTTTGTTTTTGCCCTCCACTGTTAGTAGTGATATGACGTGCACTTCACCTGTATTAAAAAACTGGTCTCAGATCTCTGCTGAACTTGTGACTGTGTCTGTGTCTATAAGGGCTTTCTCCGGTAACTGCTTAACTTGTTTAACCTGAATTCCTTCCATAGGGTGGGGATTTAACTGACATTAGTGGTGATCATCTGACGGTGTCGTGAAATCCGATGACGCTTTACAGTTACACTCATTTATAGAAACTGAAAGGAGTTGTTTGACCGTGTGGTGTAAATGATTATACAGAGATCTGGGTGTTTTCCTAGGTGTTTGTCATTTAGTAAAACTGACACCATTGTGACTAGTTTTGCTTCTGCATTGACCATATACAGCAGGTATGGTTCATTGGCACCTTTCCTTTTTACTATCGAAGAATAACTTTGAGAAGACCTGCTGAAAAAGTGGTTATTTGCTGGAAAGTGTATGGGTGTAAATACTTGAAGAAATATAATGTTGAAACAAAAACTAAAATAATGAATTTGATTGCAAAATAAATGCTGTTACAAAGATCCTAATGCTGTCCGTGAATGCACATATGCCAATATGTAGTAGAATTGTACATGTATGATGTAATTTGTATGACCCAGTCATTTGGAACCCTTGCCGAAACCTTGGCTCATGCTGTAAACAATTGATATGGTCAAACGATGATGTGTACAGTACTGCATTTTTTTCCCTGCCTATTCGAGTGAGACAAAAGCTACAATTAAATAAAAAATGTGAACAGACAGGCTTTTAATGTAGAAGTGACGCGTTTACCTGCCTGCTCACAGGTTTCTATTGAGTGTACACTGGGCTGTGCATTCACTGCTTGGCATGCATTACCTGTGCACTGCAGCTGTACAACAATGATTTGACAGCTTTGCGCATTTGTAGGATAATCCCCTGCTAGCCAATCAAGAAGCTGAAAACTTATGGAGCAGATGGCAGCAGCTGAAGAGGGACATAAAAGTGCATCGCCGGAAGGTCGAGGTGAGTTGCTTGCAATTTGACTGTTAGAGCAAATCCTTTGTTTGCCTTTATCTGGCCCTTGGGGCAATATTTCTTCCACTGATACAAAAGACGGGGCACTAATCCTCCCACTGACACCAATAATGGAGTACTATTCCTCGTACTAACACCAATAATGGGAACTAAAACTGCCACTGACACCTATTATGGGAGACTATTTTACTGTGTGCTTTCAACTGTAAGCACGCTGCTTTGCATGACTCTGCTATGCAGAGCCATACAAAACAGTGTGCAGGAGCTGACAGGGGAGAGAACTGTATTGTTTACATACAGTTCTCTCCCTCCATCGGTAATGATCCTCACTCACCGGGTGACGGTGAGTAATCACCGTCTTGGACCCAGCGATTGACAGCCGAGGCCATGAATAGCATTTTCCCTACCTGGAAATGCACAATGGCATATATATATACGTGATTTTGTGCATCCCTGCCGCCCTGTAGCAGTATATCTGTTATAGGGTAGTGGGAAAGTGGTTAACAATGTAAAAAGCTCTAATATCTGTCCTTTTGCTACGTTCCTTAAGGGCTAGTTCACACTCGATGCAGTCCAGTGCAATTTTTTCTGCATCAAAAATGCATGCATAGTGTTTTCCATGTATTAAAATGGCCCTAGTTCATACCAGTGCAGTAAGTTTCCGGTGTAGAACATACTGCATTTTTTCTGCACGGATCCATACTGGAACATAGCAAACTGCACTGGAACGGAGTGTGATGTGAACTGTAAGCAAAAACTTATCTGAAATGTGTTTTTGTGGTGTGAATTGGCCCTTAAAGCATCCCTTGCTACTAGGACACACTTCTTTAATATTTACTATAGGAGCAGAATAAGCTACGATAAATAAAAATGGTAGCTTTCCCCCAAATCTTTTTTTTTATGTCATGCAGGTCCTCCCTTTGTGACCTCAAACACATCTATAAGATGTTCCAGGAATATACCCAGAGCAACAGTAGGTTTGCATACTTTACAACAACCTCCTGTAATGGTGGACTTCATTTTCCAGATTTAGAATTGTATAATTTATCATCTCTAGCCAGATACATGGCACCTCCCATAAGTATGAACACTAGACTTCACCAAAATATGACTCTTTGGAACAATTTGCTATATGTTCTTCATGTACATAAAGAACTCCTGCTGGACCAGGAGGAATTCCCTCTTTTGCTCCATGTGGCTGTCATGGCACAAAATACGTACACGTTGCATTGTAAATAGCCATAAATCTCTGTTTATTCTCTATGGAACAACTCGGACCTCCCGAAGTCCTCTGTACTTCCTACTCTTAAACAGTGGCACCATGAAGGTCTTCATTCTATAAAATCATTGGTAGATATTCATAACAAGCAACCATTCAAGTCTACTATCACACTAGAGAAATTTACACATTTTTTCCTAAAAGTGAAATCCTATATTGCCTCTACCATTAAAGAATTTTCTCAGACTTTGGAATTTCATTGGACACACTTTTAGGATATCCTAACGTGGGTAAAAAAAAAAAGTGATTTCTACCGTATACAGTTTCTTCTGGCAGCCTCTTGACCACACCTCTACAAGGGCTGGTCTTACCAAATGGACCAAGAATTTCCCTCCACTTCAAGTTGGCTCTTTCCTAAAACCGTTGGGGTATGGTCAAAGCCACAATGTACTGTGAGATGATCTTTTGATTTTTCCATCATTCTTGTATATCTCCACATTGCTCTTTTACCTTATTAGCCTAAACACCAATTTCTGCTGCCTGAAATGTGGAGATTTAGACAGACTTGTTCCATGCCTTATGGGTGTGTCCCAAGATTAACTTTTTTACTGCCACGTCCATACTTCGTGACAGCAGGTGGGGTTTTCTGCATACTGCCGGTGACTGCAGCGTTTGTATGTATCTGTTTGTGTATATTTGACAAACCGGATGCCAGCTGTCAAATGGAAGTGATACAGAGGCAGGGTGGAGGCCTGATTGATTCCAAACCACCCGGTAGTGGCTGACTCCTTTCAGGCTGAAAACGATTTTTTAAATGTATTAAAAAAAAAAATATGCAAAAATGGATCTAGCATTGAAAGGGTTACATGATGCATTACACCACCACCCTTAATTCCTGTAAGGGCATGTTTTGGCTTAATTGATATTCCGGGTATAAAAATCTCAAAAGAGATGTAAACAACTGCCCTTTGTCATATCCTCTTTGTCACCATTTTACATAAATTGATCTATCTGGATTCCCCTCTATCTTTGTCTATAGACAAAATATCATACGTTTTGTGTATGGAATGGGTAGTGACCTCCTTGTATAAGGAATCACGGGTTCAAAAATGTTTTCATGTCAGGGAATCTTTCATTCCTTACCAAACCTTACCTATACTCCACAATCTATAATACAATGTTTTCACGTCAGGGAATCTTTCATTCCTTACCAAACCTTACCTATCCCCCACAATCTATAATACAATGTTTTCACGTCAGGGAATCTTTCATTCCTTACCAAACCTTACCTATCCCCCACAATCTATAATACAATGTTTTCACGTCAGGGAATCTTTCATTCCTTACCAAACCTTACCTATACTCCACAATCTATAATACAATGTTTTCATGTCGGGGAATCTTTCATTCCTTACCAAACCTTCCCTATACTCCACAATCTATAATACAATGTTTTCACGTCAGGGAATCTTTCATTCCTTACCAAACCTTCCCTATACTCCACAATCTATAATACAATGTTTTCACGTCAGGGAATCTTTTGTTCCTTACCAAACCTTACCTATACTCTGCAATCTATAATACAATGTTTTCACGTCAGGGAATCTTTCATTCCTTACCAAATCTTACCTATACTCCACAATCTATAATACAATGCTTTCAAACCAGACTGTTATCTGATGACCCTCCTACTGGCGTACTGCCTTCCTCATGAATCAAAGCATACTTTTATCAAAATATACATTATTTATTTAGTTAGGACCTGTAAAGCATTGCACCCTTGATCAGCAGATCGTGACTGTAATGCCATGATCCTTCAGACTGTCTGTGTATCTGTCTCCTTGTACCTCTGATATAGGCAGGTTGTTACACACTGACAGGAAGCTCAATGAACTACCTAGAGCATTGAACTATCAGCGCCCTGATAGTACATTGAAAATTTCAAGCTGACAGCCACAAAGGCTGTCAGAGCTTGTAGTCTTCCCTTTCACAGAACACTGTAAATGGATGATGCAGGTGGAGCTCTACACTGCCACTTTTATTTCAGATTTTGACAGTGATAGAGAGAAGATCTCCTGCTGGCTGTCACAACGGGGGATCGAAGGGGTGCGGGGCCTGTGCATTTGTAACAGGTTACATGTTACACCCTGAATATAGTCATTACAAGTTACAAAAGGTGAACTTATCCCTTAAGGTCTGGTTTAAAATTTGGTGGTTGTTTGGAAACTTGGAAATTATCAAAACTAGAGCAGACAGAATCTAAAGCAGTTGTGCATGGCAACCAGCTTCTGTCTTTAATTTTCAAAGTTTAAAGGGTTTTAAGTACAAAACCAAAAATGTAATATATTGAAACTTGCCAATCAGTCGATGTAATGGCTGCATTAGTTTTCTTTTTTTTTTCCCCCTTCTGTTTTCACCTGGTGATCAGGTCAGTAACACACCTCCTGTATTAGTGTGCCCCCACCCTGGATGAAGGAGCACAGGGGCACCATTTGGACAGCAGCATTGTCCGTCTGGGTGGAGGGGAGTGTTAGATGTACTAGCAGATTTAGATGCACTAGCAAATTGAAGCCAAACTCCAGCTAACGGTTTTTAAGCAGTTACACAGTTTTTCCTTTTGAGATAAAGGTTTTACATAAAACCTGACCATTGTAAGCACCTCTGTCAGCATTAAATGGTTTGTCTCCTGTTTGTAATTGATACATTCTGCTGGAGAGCTTGCTCTGTTAAAAAAACAGACTCACTGGCTGAGTCTCCAGGTGAAAATAGAAGAAAGAAAACATATAAAAGAAAACTAAAGCAGCCATCACATCTAAGAATTGGGAAACCGCAATATAATGTCTGGTTAAAGTGGTGTTAAACCCAGAAGCAGCCAGGTGAAAGAAGCTGATTGCTTGCCATGTTACATTTTCTTCTACAGTACATAACTATCAAGTGATCAGTAGAAGGATCAGAAGCCCCGGAGTTGATATATATATTTTTTTTTTTTTTACCTCCTGGGCTTAGCATGGGAACCCTTAGCAGACATTCATCAGTTCCAGGATTAAACAGTACCCAGGGCATCAGTGTTCTCCAAGAGAAGTTTGTCTGGAACTTTTATAACTAACTAGACCTGATTGAAATTATCTTTCATCCTTTATATCTATGTATGGTGTGTTTGTCAGATACCACTAGTATTAAATGTTTTTGTTTTTTTTTTTCTCCCGAGTTAGTTATGGATATTATTATAGAAAGGAGCATGCTATGTGGACTCACATGACCTTATTCAGAAAAACTGTGTAAAGGGAACTTGATGTACAATGTGCAAAAATCCATCCCAGCTAATCCAATCTTAAGTTTACTTTAATCAGAATATTATTAATTGAATGCTGAATGATTGCCATGGGGTATGGCACATTAAACAACACATTTTGTTCTATCGAATAACCATGAGAGCTTTGTTGAAGGAAACGGTTATCTCACTTCAATCGTTGCATGGATGATGAATTATTGATCACTGCTTAATTGCCTGTATGGGATTCAAATTGATCCTTTAGCTTGAGTACCACGTCTCCACAGCTTTATGTGAGATTCATTTTATTTGGAATTGTGTGTTTTCCTTAATTTCTCATTTATGATCCTGTGTTGCTTACTTAAAGAGGACCAGTCACAAATGGGTGTGGAAGAACATGCTTTAAAATTATTCCAATTTTGCAGGATTACCTATGAAATGCTTTTTCTCCTTTTATTTAGCATTGCTTTTGTACAGTTTGTTCAAGGGTGGCTCTTGGCACTAAGAATCGGTGGTCAGAAACCATCTATATGGTCTAACGCAGGGGTGTCTAACACCAGTCCTTGGGGGGGGGGGGCATATACAGGCCAGGATTTTCATATAAACCAAGTCATTTACGAACTCTTTGTGAAACATACCTTACTAAATGTGCTGTTTTCTGTTACAGAAACACTACAATGTGTGTGGCTCCTGATCCTTGAGGACTGGAGTTGGACAGCTCTATTCTAACATTTTCTGCCCTGATACCTGCCTGAACTGTTGCTGACAACTAGCTACATTCCTGCATCTACGGCTGGCCATACATTATACAATTTTCTTGAGATTTTTGCTTTAGATTTACCAAAAACCATATAATAGGAGGTCAGACCCAAACAACACTTTCAGTTGTATCCAATTAGGCAGGCCCTTGCACTACGCAGTTGAAGGTAAATCTAAAGGAAATTGGAAAGAAAATTGTATAGTGTATGGCCAGCCTAAGGATGTATGCACACTGGCTGCAACTGGAGGGCACTTGTGTATAGTCCAGCCCTGTTGCTGGCAGCCTTTCAATCCCTGAGTCTGACAGCTACAGCTGCTGGATGGGACTGAGTGGTACACTCTGTGGTACTGCTATTTAGGGCAGTACGCACTCAGGGATGAATGCTCGGAAAACAGATTGTTGGTTTGCATTCTGGGCATTCGTCCCTGGGCACATACTGCCCTAAACGTACATATTGCTAGGTGTGCTGCCCTTTCCTCTCCAGTGGAAGCAGCTTTACAGGCTGCCCGCTGTGGGGCTGGACAGTGTACCTGTGCTTTCCGGCTGCAACTAAACGCAGGAGCTTCATTCACTGGGGCTAACTTGGGATAGGGTGTCGCTGAGATGCGCTCTGTGTGGTGGCTTAGGAGTGAGCACGCACGAGTGCCCCCACAGCAAGCAGCTTGCACTGGGGCTAACTTGGGATAGGGTGTCGCTGAGATGCGCTCTGTGTGGTGGCTTAGGAGTGAGCATGCACGAGTGCCCCCACAGCAAGCAGCTTGCACTGGGGCTAACTTGGGATAGGGTGTCGCTGAGATGCGCTCTGTGTGGTGGCTTAGGAGTGAGCACACACGAGTGCCCCCACAGCAAGCAGCTTGCACTGGGGCTAACTTGGGATAGGGTGTCGCTGAGATGCGCTCTGTGTGGTGGCTTAGGAGTGAGCACGCACGAGTGCCCCCACAGCAAGCAGCTTGCTCTGGAGGCACTCAGCAGAGGAGAGGTGCCTCTGGCGGGGGACCCATGGAGAGGAGGGTCGGGGCTGCTCTGTGCAAAACCACTTGCAGAGCAGGTAAGTATAACATGTTTGTTATTAAAAAAACAAAAAAAAAGGCTTTAGTGTTACTTAAATCCTACATTTATACAATTGCAGCATCTGCAGTATATTTTTTTTATGACATTTGGAACTTTCTAGTATATACAGAACATTTACAATTACTTGGCCTACCATACACTTCCAGTATATTTGGAGTCTGACTTCCTCTGTGTGAGCTTGTCCTTCCTCTCAGCACTTGATTGCAGAAGAAATAAATTGGTTTACACTGAACAGATTGCATAGTCCAATCCACCCCCTGATTGACTGGTCGTGCTGTCAGGATGGTTTTGTTGCAAAACCGGTTTTACCATACACTTGAACAGCAGTATTTTTTTCATGACAGTGTAACAATCTGCAATATTCTTATATCTAAAACATGTTTATTACAATCTCTTTAAAAGAAAAAAATATTAAAACCATCAAATAGCTTAAAGGAGAAGTTCACCTTTTTGACAAAAATAATAAATGCAGTTTTTTGCAGGCAAAAAATTGTGCATTTATTATTTTTGTCTGCAGGAGCCTGGAAAGCATTACACGAGCGATCAGTAAATCACTGATGCCATGCAGGTCTCCTGCAGACCTGTCAGAATATCTGCTTGCCGTACGAGATGTACAGTCCAGCAGATATTTTAACAGGAAGCTTCAATGAACTACCACGGTGCTCCACAGCACCATGATAGTTAATTGAAAACTACAAGCTGACTGCCGCTAAGGCTGCCGAGACTTGTAGGCACTCGCTCACAGAAATCTCTGTATCAGTGATGCGGCCGTGTGGGCGGAGCCCCGCACAACGGCGCTGTTTTCAAATATGACAGTACAAGGAAACTTCTCCCTGTACTATCAGAGGGAAGGGGGGTGGCGGGTGCGGCTGCAGCTATGGGAACATGGTACAGGTTCCACCCTAAAAGTGGGTGAACTTATCCTTTAAAGTTTTACTCTGGGCAGAAAAACATTCATTTAGGTGTATTCCTCAATAGCCGCAATGGATATAAATCCATATTGCTTGCAGCAAACACCTTTGCAAACCCAGATATTACCTTTATAAAAATAGCAGTGACATCATCACGGTGCTGAACATAACTTGTGCAGGAGCAGAGCTGTGGGATGGGCCTAGCAGACCCTCCCACTATAGGCTGCCTGCAGAACAATACAGGAGGGGGCAGAGACAGGAGCAGACTGACAACTCATGGGGCCCCTGGGAAATAGGGGATCATGGGACCCCTGTGTCCTTGCCCAAACTCAAAAAAAGCCTATGAAAAAGGTACCAGGGGCATCTCATGGGGCCCCCTACTGACCCCGGACCCTTGGGCAGTGCCCGAGTTTCCAAATGGTCAGTCCGCCCTTGGGCGGAGACAAGACCAATCATTCTGCACAAGGAGAGAGAGCAGGAGTGACCGGTCTGTTTGAGGCTCCATGCACACTAGCGTTTTTGGGGTTTTTTTTATCCAGCTCAAACAATTCTGGATTAAAAATGTTAATAGCATTTTTTAGTAGCATTAGAAGCGTTTACGAGCGTTAGCATTTTATTAGGGTTATTACAGTACATATAGGAAAAGCTAGAAAAAACTATTTTAGTAGCATTTAGGAGCGTTCGTTTTTGTTTTTTTTCTGCTGGAAAAACGCTTCCAAAAACTCTACAGAAGTTTTTTTCTTCTTCTTCTAAATGCTGAAACTTGCTAAATACTACTAGCCTAAAATAGTGTGCATGAACACATAGGATAGCTCTATTTAGCTTCTTAGAGCAGAAAACAAATTCTGATAACAGCTTCTAGGACAGTGGTTCTTAACCTTGTTGGAGGTACTGACCCCCACCAGTTTCATATGCGCATTCACCGAACCCTTCTTAATTGGAAAAATAAAATATGATTTTTCAAATTCAAAACATACAGTTGTGTCCAAAATTATTCAACCCCCACTGAAATTGAGTGTTTTGGCCAGTTTGACATTGCTTTTGATCATTCAGTCATCTTGCTTACATTTACATTAAAGAGGCACTTGTAGGTCAGACAAATATAACATAACAGTTATAATGAAATAACCACAAATGTCTTTTCTGTGCTCACAGCATTATCAGTTTTATTCAACCCCCAAGTGACATTCAATCTTAGTACTTAGTACAGCATCCTTTTACAGTTATAACAGCTTTTAAACGTGAAGCATAGCTTGACACAAGTGTCTTGCAGCGATCTACGGGTATCTTCGCCCATTCTTCATGGGCAAAGGCCTCCAGTTCAGTCACATTCTTAGGCTTGCGCACTGCAACTGCTTTCTTTAAGTCCCACCAGAGGTTCTCAATCGGATTTAAGTCTGGTGACTGCGATGGCCACTCCAAAATGTTCCAGCCTTTCCTCTGCAACCATGCTCTAGTGGACTTGGAGGTATGCTTGGGATCATTGTCCTGTTGAAAGGTCCAACGTCTCCCAAGCCTCAGGTGTGTGACGGACTGCATCACGTTTCCATCCAATATCTCCTGGTACTGAAGAGAATTCATGGTACCTTGCACACGCTGAAGCTTCCCTGTACCTGCAGAAGCAAAACAGCCCCAAAGCATGATTGACCCTCCACCATGCTTCACAGTAGGCAAGGTGTTCTTTTCATCATAGGCCTTGTTCTTCCTCCTCCAAACATAGCGTTGATCCATGGGCCCAAACAGTTCTAATTTTGTTTCATCAGTCCACAGAACACTATCCCACAACTTTTGTGGTTTGTCCACATGGCTTTTGGCATACTGCAGTCGACTCTTCTTATTCTTTGGAGACAGCAAGGGGGTACGCCTGGGAGTTCTGGCACGGAGGCCTTCATTACGCAGTGTGCGTCTTATTGTCTGGGCTGAAACTTCTGTACCCACATCTGACAAATCTTTTCTCAGTTCCTCAGCAGTCACACGGGGACTTCTCTCCACTCTACGCTTCAGGTAGCGCACAGCAGTCGAAGTCAGCATCTTCTTTCTGCCACGACCAGGTAGCGTTTCAACAGTGCCCTTTGCCTTGAATTTGCGAATGATGCTTCCTAAGGTGTCTCTTGGTATGTTTAACATCTTTGCAATCTTCTTATAGCCATTGCCCTTCCTGTGAAGAGAAATCACCTCTTCTCTTGTCTTCCTGGACCATTCTCTTGCCTTCACCATGTTTGTAACCACACCAGTAAATGTCTAGAAGGAGCTGAGTATCACAGTCATTTTAAAGCTGCCTAATTGGTGCTTATTATGCTTGATTGCTGCTCGGTGACATCCACAGGTGTTTTCAATACCTGATGGAAAGCACCTGTATGAACCTCTGTTCTTCAGAGTGGTAGTCTTTAAGGGGTTGAATAATTGTGGCAATGAAGAAACCACATAAGAACCATTTACTACTGTATTACATAAACAATTGATGTCATTTTAGTTGCATTTGGGTAGTTACAACGTCCTTGTAGGATTTGATTCTGAATACAATTCCAAATGTACACTATAGTCCCTAAACCCCTTTACAGCATTGGGGGTTGAATAATTTTGGACACAACTGTAGGTATATATTTAGGTATATATTTATACATAGGTGCGCAAAATGAACAAAACTATTAAGAACAAAGAACAAAACCATTAAAACATGATTTTCACACAAAAACATAATAATGAATATTTACTGCACAAATCATATGAGTCGGGTGTGGGTCTTCACCTCCGCCAAACCCGCGAGACTGACTCACCGAACCCCTGGGGTTCGATCGAACCCAGGTTAAGAACCACTGTTCTAGGAGCTTCACACTGGATTACTGCACAGATCTGGAAGAAATACACAGAGCACACCAAGATTCAAGGGAGAATACACATGCCTCTTGTATTTAGACAATGATTGTTTATCCCAGAGTTCACCTTTAACCATTCCCATTGCTTGTGTGTTTCTATGTAATGTGATCTTCCGGGGATTCAGGATCACAAGCTCACAGGGTACTGTGTTTTGGTTTTTTTTTTTATCGGCATAAATGTATCCTCAACATAAGATCTTTTACATCTGCTAAAAACCAGCCTAAACACAACATTTCCCTTCTTTTAACCTAGATAAGTGTCCAACTAGGTCAAGGCTCACTAGCCAATAGAGTGTTTGGGTCAGGAGTGTCTCCCAGAGCCAAGGCTTCCTGGTGATGAAAACTAGCACGACTCTGACTGCGGCCACAGTCCTGGTCACACATTTAACAGATGCCAATGCAGCAAGGACTGTCACGGCCATCCTGACCTGGACATCTACCCACAGACTGTGTACTTCAACCCCTGCCTTAAAGTGTTACTAAACCCACAACAGTAAAATCAGTCTGTATATACAGTAAAGCATGCTTGTTATACTCACTGTGGAACCTAAGGGGTTAATCCTCTGCACTGTGTAAATATGCTGTTTTATCCTGTCTTCTCTGATCCTCCCCTTCTTCCAGTACCATCTTTTATCTTAAGACCTATTGTGTGGAGTCACTCTGCACATGCTCAGTTTGGTGTGTATTGCAAGAAAGGTTTTTTTTTTTCTCTTGGGAGAGTGCATGTGATTAGCACAGGGCCAATCAGAGGTCAGGGGTTCTGCTCCTAGAACAGAAAGAAAACTCCTTCTAAAAGCTTTAACCAGTGTTCTGCTGGACACTGATAGAAGTCACAAGACTGCTCTAACTGCTAACTAATGAGAAAAGGTATTTAGCAGTTTACACAGAGCATGGAAGTGCAATTATCTTAGTACATGTACTGTACGAAACCAGGTATACTGAATACAGGGTCCTGGGTTTACTAACACTTTAATCTTGGTCACAGGGAAGGCAAAATGACGATCCAGCTTTGGTGAAACTACAAATCTCATCTTGCTTTTACTTCTGGGAGTCATACCTATGGGTTCCAGTCTTGAAATGCCTCAGGAGACTTGTAGTTTCGCAACCGCTGGAGTGCTGAGGTTGCCTAGCCTTGCTCTAGGCCAGGGGTGTCAAACTGGCGGCCCTCCAGCTGTTGTGAAACTATAAGTCCCATCATGCCTCTGCCTTTGGGAGTCATGCTTGTAACTGTCAATCTTGCAATGCCTCACGGGACTTGTAGTTTGGCAACAGCTGGAGGGCCGCCAATTTGACACCCGTGCTCTAGGCTCTTTCCTTTTTGGAACAGGCCTACTTGTCTTTTTATTAGATACCTCTGCTGAGCTCACAGACATCTTTCCTTGGCAAAACCTGGCTCTCCATTATCAATAATCATATCTTCTTAATGACACTCCGTTCTCCTACCACAGTTACCATTCATTTACATCTCAGTACTTAAAAACCGTATTGCTCGATTACCAGACCAACTGTCTTTTGCCGTACAGACTAGACATGAGCATGTTGCATGTTTCCTATGAAAGTGGAGCTAACTAACACCAACTGTCTTTTGCCGTACAGACTAGACATGAGCATGTTGCATGTTTCCTATGAAAGTGGAGCTAACGAAGACCAACTGTCTTTTGCCGTACAGACTAAACATGAGCATGTTGCATGTTTCCTATGAAAGTGGAGCTAACGAAGACCAACTGTCTTTTGCCGTACAGACTAGACATGAGCATGTTGCATGTTTCCTATGAAAGTGGAGCTAATTAAGACCAACTGTCTTTTGCCGTACAGACTAGACATGAGCATGTTGCATGTTTCCTATGAAAGTGGAGCTAACGAAGACCAACTGTCTTTTGCCGTACAGACTAGACATGAGCATGTTGCATGTTTCCTATGAAAGTGGAGCTAACAAAGACCAACTGTCTTGCCGTACAGACTAAACATGAGCATGTTGCATGTTTCCTATGAAAGTGGAGCTAACGAAGACCAACTGTCTTTTGCTGTACAGACTAGACATGAACATGTTGGATATTTTCGCTTCAGATGCATTTTGTTCTTTGAAGAATTTTATTCCATCATATTTGTTGTGTTGAACCGATTTATTTTCAGAATTCTTTTGCATCTTCAGCATTCGTTTTGTATATTATTTGGCCTGGGTAGATTCAAAAAATGTTGCAGTTTTTCTTGAAGATTGCTATATATTCAATATATTTTCAAATCAGGAGGATTCTATATTACATACTTGCCAAGAAAAATGATGTGCTGATTGGTCAATATTGCTTGGCGTCATGTGTATTCAAAATAACGAATGGAAGGAAATTAGGATCCATTTGTTATCTGAATTATAGAACAAATTTAAAAATGTAATTCATTTCCACATAGGCCAGAACTACTATTACATCATGGGACATCATCCGAATGAAATTAATGCATTTGTTAATATTTCATTATAACTTTTTTCCAGATCAGTTGACATTCGTTATTACTTCAATTTAGAGATTCATCTACATCTGAAAATTATATTTTTTTTCCCCAAAAGATGAATTGTAATGAAACGAAATGCACATGTCTGGTACAGACACAAATTTTGAGACAGTGCCTTGCATGCATTGTAAAAGTGGTGCAGTATATCCCAAATTCAAGTACAAGTGGACAGGTACATAATTTGGCACACTGAGCTACTTTTAGAATGCACTCTAGACCTTTTTGTTTGCAAAATCTATCTGTGCCAGTCTTGATGAATTTCAGGGAGCTTTCCTTCAAGTGTATGTGAAGCCAGAAACGTATTTTCTAGTTTCGGTTAGAGTGGGGAATGATAAAACTCCTCTGGTTTTTTTTTTTTTTTTTTACTACTACTATCTGTGGCTTTGTTAGAGAGCTGTTCCTCAATTCGTGTCCTGCTGACAATGGTTTCAACAGACCAATCTGCAAGAGAAACACACATATTTATTTATTTCAGTTAGCGCCGTCGATTTTACGTAGCGCTTTACATATATGTTGTAAATTCACATCAGTCCCTAACCCTCAAGGGGTGTACAATCTAAGGTCCCTAACTCACATTCATACATACACATATTAGGGCCAATTTAGACAGGAGCCAATTCACCTATCAGCATGTCATTGGAGTATGGAAGGAAACCGGAGTACCCGGAGGAAACACACACAGGCACAGGGAGAACTTGCAAACTCAAGGCAGGTGGTGCCGTGGTTGAGATTCAAACCAACAACCCTAGTACTACCAGGCGGAAGTGCTAACCATTTATCCACATATATATTAACCGCTTGCCCTCCTGAGGATTTACCCTCCTTCCTGACCATGCCATTTTTTGCAGTATAGCACTGCGTTACTTTAGCTGACAATTGCGCGGTCATGCAATGCTGTACATAAATTTTAGGTCCTTTTTTTCCCACAAATAGAGCTTTCTTTCTGCGGTATTGGATCACCTCTGTGTTTTTTATTTTCTGCGTTCTAAACATAAAAAGACCAACAATTTTGAAAAAAAATATTTTTTCCAGTAAAAAAAATTTAAAAAATCAAATTTCTTCATAAATTTAGACAAAAAATATATTCTGCTACATGTCTTTGTGAAAAACAATTCCCAATACATGTAAATTAATTGGTTTATATGAAAGTTATAGCATCTACAAATGGCGGTATATATACTGGAATTTTACATTATTATTTTTTTTTTCTACTGGTAATGGCGGCGATCAGTGACTTATAGACTGCGGCTGGCATTCTGACACTGGGTGGGAACTGACTAACTGCCACTGACATCCTAATGACATTAATACAGTGATTGGCAATAATAAAAAGCACTGACACTGTATTAATGACACTGGGCAGGAAGGGGTTAACATCTGGGCCGATCAAAGGGTTAACTGTGTACTGTTTTACAATATGTGCTGTTTGCTTTACTAGGGAGACATGCTGGGGAATCTCTGGCTGGGACCCGGTGATTGACATCCCTAACCTCCAATGGTGGCGCAGGTACGACGGTGCGTGCCCCCTACCCGGAAATGCAAATTGCGCATATATATATATATATATATATGTGTGTGTGTGTGTGTGATTTTGTACAGCCCTGCTGCTTCTACTATAGGGCAGCAGAGAATCGGTTAAAATCTGAAAGGGATTTTGGACTTCCTCTACGTAGCTAAAAGGAGGAACTTTATTTTGTTTGGTCTGTACTTTACTGCTGTGGGAGAGTTCCCCTCACTTCCTGTCCTTGCATGGACACATAGGATAGCATGCTGGTGAGTTTACTGGCTGCTTGACACCAAAAACAGAAGCTGTAAAATTGTCCAGTGTACATGAGGCCTAAGAAACAACCATTTTCGGGAGAAAGACTGTGTAGCCTGAAGCATGATTGCACAGTGAAGATCTCTTGAAGGTAAGAATCACACCAGGAGGGCAGCATTCTCTCACAACTGGCATAATTAGCTGAATTTGTTTTAAGCCTGGCTTGCTATAATAACAATAGTTTTGTATGTTAAACTCTTCCATGCCGCCCTATAGCAGAAAAACTGCTACAGGGCGGCAGGGGTGCGCAAAATTACTTGTGTATATATACGTGGCGGGGGGCACGTGCCCTACCTGCGTCGCCATTCGCTGCCTCAGCTGTCTATCACCAGGTCCCGGCCAGTGATTACTCGCCGGCAGCCGGTGATCGCCAAGTATTACCAATGGGGGAGAGAACTGTATGTAAACAATACAGTTCTCTCCCTTCTCCGCTCCAGCACACTGCTTTGCATAGCATAGCATACAAAGGAGTGTGTTTACAGTGGAAAGCACACACAGCTCCATAGTAAAACACAGCATACAGGTAACACTGTGGCCCAGATGTTAACCCCTTCCTGCCTAGTGCCATTAGTACATTGTCAGTGCTTTTTATGAGCACTGATCACTGTATTCATGTCACTGGGGATGTCAGTGACACCAAGTTGCCCCCCACCTTGTCAGAATGCCCGCCGCAATCCCACTAGAAGTTGCTGATCGCCGCCATTACTAGTTAAAGAAAAAAAGAAAGTAAAAAAAAATTCCAGTATCTATACCGCCATTTTGAAAACACTATAACTTTCACGTAAATCAATTAATTTACACGTATTGGGATTTTTTTTTTTAGCAAAGACATTTTTCCCTAAATTCATGACAGAATTTTATTTTTTTAAATTTTTTTTTACTGGACATGTTTAATAGCAAAAAGTAAAAAAAAATGTTTTTCCTCAAAATTGTTGGTCTTTTTTTGTTTATAGCGCAAAAAATAAAAAACACACAGGCAATCAAATACCACCAAAAGAAAGCTCTATTTGTGGGGGGGAAAATAACTTAAATTTAATTTGGGTGCAGCATTGCATGACTGCGCAATTGTCAGGTAAAATATTGCAGCGCTGTAATGCAAAAAATGGCCTGGTCAGGAAGGGGGGTAAATCCTCTGGAGGGCAAATGGTTAAAGCGGAAGTAAACGGCAAACCTTTTTAAAAAAACAAACAAACCAAAAACCTGCAAGACAATGTCATAATGTGCTAGTACATTATGTGAAACTTGCCTTAAAATTAAGCCCTTCAGCGGCGCGTCCATCTTCACCCGGTCCTTCTTCTGGGTTCAGGGGCTCCAACAGCTTGAATAACCAAGCCGTGATGACGTAACGCATGCACGGGAGTAACTTTTTACGGCACACAGCACTGAAGGAATGGCATGGACATGCTGTTCCATCAGAGCGCATGTGCCAGTGTCTTTTACAAGTAAATCTCTCCTAAACTGTGCATGTTTAGATTATTATTATTATTATACAGTATTTATATGGCGCCAACAGTTTGCTCAGCACTTCACATTTTAATGGGAGACAGTACATGAGACAGTACAGTAACAATACGATTCAATACACGAGGGGTTCGAGGGCCCTGCTCCTTGGAGCTTACAATCTAGGAGGGAGGGGAGAGTGGTTCAGGAGTAAATAGCTGTGGGGGGTGGAGTGGTGGGAAGAGCGGAGGAGATCGGCAATTAGGTGAGGGCGAGGTAGGCTTCTCTGAAGAGATGGGTTTTCAGGGTGCGCTAAAGGTGAGGAGGGTAGGTGACAGTCTGATGGATTGGGGTAGTGAGTTTCAGAGGATGGGGGAAGCCCTGGAGAAGTCCTGGAGATGGGCATGGAAGGAGGAGACTAGGGAACTAGAAAGTAGGAGGTCTTGCGAGGAGTGGAGAGTACGTTGTGGGTGGTAGATGGATATCAGATCGGTGAGGTAGTTTGGGGCAGTGTTATGAACAGCTTTGTACATAAATGTTGGTAATTTGAATTTGATCCGTTGGGCAATCGGAAGCCAGTGGAGGGATTGGCAGAGGGGGGTGGTGGATATGGAACGGTTGGTAAGGTGGAGGAGTCTGGCCGCAGAATTCAAGATAGACTGAAGCGGGGATAGCCTGCGATCAGGTAAGCCTTGAGGTAGATGTTTACGGTACCTACAGGTGAGCCTTATTATAGGCTTACCTGTAGGTACAAGTGAAAAAAACGACTTTACTACCGGTTTAAAGGTGTATATGTGGGGAAACCTTTAGTGATATCATCAACATGCTCATCCCACTGACTGAAGCAAGACTGAGTATGAGCAAGTTGCAAATCAGCAGGTTTAAATGCTGAATCACTTTGGCAATGTTGGTTGTGTATCTTCCTAGATAATGTGTCATCGTAGCATGACACAGAGAGACCTTTCCAAACACAACACGAGTTTATAGCTGGTCACATATCCCGAGACCTGAGCGTGGGGGAATTTTGTTATTCGTTTCTTCTAGATGACCAGGTGAGATGACCTGTGGGGAAAATGAAACCAGAAGATTGTGACTCCATGTATGTCCCTCCTCTTCAGCTATAGACACATCATGAGGTCAGAGAAGTCCCTGATGAGTCTTGTGGTATAGGACAGCAGTTTATGTAATAGAAGGGTTTAGAGGAGGAAGCTCAGGGCCATTTTTTCATCAAATAAGAAGCAGGTAGAACAAGAACTACAAAGGTTAGTGAAACCACTGTACACTTTATACTCGACCTGCAGTGTTCTTTATGGCTCTTCTGATTATTGCTAAGTACTGTATAGTGTACTTGTTATTATGGTTTTTTCTTCCTCCTTCACCTAACAGCATATCATGGTTAATCATTGCTTACGAGCTTTAAACTTCTTTATTGTTCCAGTGGGTGGATCTTATACTTAATTACATTTATCCTGCTTGTCTCATTGTCATTAGTTGTGCTGGTAATTTGGATAAACACTTTTATGTATACTGGTGTTTTTAATGTCTCTATTGTATTTGTGCATGTTTAAAGACACACACTTGACAGGCCTCATTCACACAGCCATAAAAATGTTCCTGATGTTAATACACGTTTGCTAGTAGAAAAGTTCCTGTGTAATGACCAGTAAAAGATTTGCATTTAAATGCCTAAAGACATGCCTCTGTACATACATTTATTTTTAATACAATTATTATTTATTGTTAATATATTTATTGTTAATACATTTTTGTATGATAATTTATTTTCCCCTTTTGTTTAGACTTACTTTATGCATGGATACATACCTTTATAGGCATATTTGCATAAATTGCGTATTCTTAGACACACATTTTTAGGATTCTGTGTTACGGATCTGAAATGCAGCTCCTGTTTATGCACCTCTGTGAATGGCTCCATTGAAAAACGATACAGCTACATTCAGATCTGTAGTCAAAAAGCACATGTATATGCGTTGTTTTTTTTTTACAGCCATGTGAATGAAGCTTTAGGCTTCATTAACACAGCCATACAATTTTACTGATGTTATTGCACGTGTTTTGTAGGAGAAAAGTTCCTGCGTAGTGATCAGTAAAATACTCGCGTATAGACACATTTAAACGTGCATAACGTTATATGATCATTAATTTTTCCCTTTTTGGTTAGCCTTAATTTACGCATGTACAACATGTGTATACATGAGGTTATATGCATAAGCACATAGGCCATATTATTATTATTATTATATTATTATACAGTATTTATATAGCGCCAAAGGGTATGCTCAGCGCTGTACAGTAGCAAGGGGACAGAACATGAGACAAGACAGTAACAATACAATACACGAGGGGTTCCAGGGCCCTGCTCTTTCGAGCTTACAATCTAGGAGGGAGGGGAAGGTGGTACAGGAGGAGATGACTGTGGGGGATGGATATGTTCTCAGACTTCATTCACACTGTTTTAAAAATGTTACTGATGTTATTATACATGTTTTTCAGGAGAAAAGTTCCTGCACAATGATCTGTAAAATACTTGTGTATAGATGGGGTTAAACGTGTGTACCAGGGGTGGACAGACCATTTGGAAACTTGGGCACTGCCCGAGGGCCCGGGGTCAGTAGGGGGCCCCATGAGATGCCCCTGGTACCTTTTTCATAGGCTTTTTTGAGTTTGGGCAAGGATACAGGGGCCCCATGATCCCCTATTGCCTGGGGGCCCCATGAGTTGTCAGTTCGCCCCTGGTGTGTACATAACTCATTTTCTATGATTTATTTTCCCCCTTTGCTTAGACTTAATTTATGTGTGTAAAAATGCTTATATATGTGTTTATACAGTTGCAAGAAAAAGTATGTGAACCCCTTGGGATTACGTGGAGTTTTGCATGAATTGGGCATAAAATGTGCTCTGAACGTCATCTAAGTCACAACAATAGAAGAACACAGTCTGCTAAACATAATACTACACAAACATTAGATGTTGCCATCGTTTAATTGCACATAACATGTAAACATTCACAGTGCAGGGAGGAAAAAGTATGTGAGGCCCTAGCTTAATGACTTCTCCCAGAGCTAATTGGAGCCAGGAGTGAGCCAACCTTGACTTTAATCAGTGTGATGATATTGGATGTGTTGCTGACAGCTGTCCTGCCCTTAAAAAACACACACCTGTTTTGGGTTTACTGCTTTCAAGAAGCACTGTCTCTGATGTGAACCATGCCTCGCAGAAAAGAGCTCTCAGAAGACCTATGATCAAGAATTGTTGACTTGCATGAAGCTGGAAAGGGTTACAAAAGTATCTCCTTGAGCCTTGATGTTCATGTGTCCACGGTAAGACAGACTGTCTACAAATGGAGAAAGTTTAGCGCTGTTGCTACTCTCCCTAGGCGTGGTCATCCTGTAAAATGACTGCAAGAGCACAGCGCAGAATGCTGCATGAGGTAAAGAAGAATCCCAGAGTGTCAGCTAAAGACCTACAGAAATCTCTGGCACATGCTAACATTTTTGTTGACACATCTACAATAAGGAAAACATTAAACAAGAATGGAGTACATGGGAGGACACCACGGAGGAAGCCATTGCTGTCCAAAAAGAATATTGCAGCACGTTTGAAGTTTGCAAAAGAGCACCTGGATGTTCCACAGCACTACTGGCAAAATATACTGTGGACAGATGAAACCAAGATTGAGTTGTTTGGGAAGAACACACAACACTATGTGTGGAGAAAAAAGGCACAGCACACCAACATCAAAACCTCATCCCCACTGTAAAACATGGCGGAGGGAGTATCATGGTTTAGGGCTGCTTTGCTGCCTCAGGGCCTGGACAGATTGTTGTCATTGATGGGAAAATGAATTCCAGAGTTTGTCAAGACATTTTGCAGGAAAATGTACGACCATCTGTCCACCAACTGAAGCTCCGCAGAGGATGGGTGATGCAACAGGACAATGACCCAAAGCATACAAGTAATTCAACAAAACAATGGCTGCAACAGCACAGAATACGCCTTCTGGAGTGGCCCAGTCAGAGTCCTGACCTCAAGCCGATTGAAATGCTGTGGCATGACCTTAAGAGAGCGATTCACACCAGACATCCCAAGAATATTGCTACACTGAAACAGTTTTGTGAAGAGGAGTGGTCCAAAATTACTCCAGATCGTTGTGCAGGTCTGATCTGCAACTACAGGAAACGTTTCGTTGAGGTTATTGCTGCCAAAGGAGGGTCAACCAGTTATTAAGTCCAATGGTTCACATACTTTTTCCTCCCTGCACTGTGAATGTTTACATGTTATGTGCAATTAAACCATGGCAACAGCTAATGTTTGTGTAGTATTATGTTCAGCAGACTGTGTTCTTCTATTGTTGTGATGTTCAGAGCACATTTTATGCCCAATTCATGCAAACCTCCACGTAATCCCAAGGGGTTCACATACTTTTTCTTGCAACTGTATGCATAAGCGCATGTGTTCTTAGATAAAGATTATAGGATTCTGTGATACGGATCTGACAGCAACTCATTTTTACTCACCTATGTGAATGGCCCCATTGAAAACAATAAAGCTGTATTCAGATTCGTAATTAACGGCTTCCTGACCGCCCTATAGCAGAAATACTGCTACAGGGTGGCATGGGTGCGCAAAATCGCGTGTATATATACGTGATTTCGCATTTTCAGGTATGGGGTGCGCGCACCCTACCCACGCCACCATTCATGGCAGCCAATCACCAGGTCCCAGCCGGTGATTACTCACTGGCACCCGGTTATTTGCGAGGATCTTCGATGGGGAGGAGAACTGTTTTGTTTACTAACCGCTCTCCTCCCTGTCAGCTCGGGCACACTGCTTTGGATGGCTGTGCACAGCACAGCCATCCAAAACAGTGTGGTTACAGTGAAGCACACTGCCACAGCCCCCTAGTAAAGCACTCCCAGCACACAGTTAACCCTTTGATCACCCCTCATGACCACCCCTTTGACCGCCATTAGTACAGTGTCAGTTTTTTTTTTGTTTGCACTGATCTGTGTATGTAATGTATAAGTCAGTTACCCCAGTGTCAGAATGTCTGCCGCAGTCCCGCTATAAGTCACTGATCGCCACCATTACTAGTGAAAAAAAAAAAATCCCAGTATATATACTGCAATTTTTGTAAACACTATAACTTTCACGTAAACCAATTAATTTACACATATTGGGATTTTTTTTTTAGCAAAGACATGTCGCAGAATACATTTTGGCCTAAATTTAAGATGAAATTTGATTTTTTTAAATTTGTTTACTGGACATGTTTTATAGCAAAAAGTAAAAAATATTGTTTTCTTTCAAAATTGTCGATCTTTTTTTGTTTATAGCGCAAAAAATAAAAAAAATGCACAGGTGATGAAATACCATCAAAAGAAAGCTCAATTTTTGGGCAAAAAAAGGCCGTAAATGTAATTTGGGTGCAGCGTTGCATGACCGTGCAATTGTCAGTTAAGTAACGCAGCACCGTAATGCAAAAAATGGCCTGGTCAGGAAGGGGGGTAAATCCTCAGGAGGACAAGTGGTTAAAAATCATTGGAGCTGTGTCACTGAAGCCTGAGCCTTGATTCACACTGATGTGAATTGTCATGTGATTTGATTGATCAAATCGCATTCAATGATTGGAACCATTCTAATCGATGTCACCTGGACCTCGTTAGAGTGACACTGATTTGAAAAGTAGTTCCTGCACTAGTTTTGCCGATTTTGGGTGCGACTTGCTTAGACATCTGTGCGTGAAGTCACACAGATTTCTATAAAGTCGCACCTGAAGTTGCACTGCCTGGGTCAAACTTTGAATTGAAATTCAAAGTTTGACCCAGTGCAAACTGGAGCTTTAGGGGTCTTTCACACCAGCAGTTGCACTGAATGGGCAGCTGCTGGTGTGTGCTGGGTGAAACATTGTCAAAGTGCAATTTCCAGCATATTGCACAGTTTTACTTTTTTTCTTTTTTGGAACAAGTGTCATTTCTTTATTTCTATTCACTGCAGCGGCGTTGCAATGCAGTAGTTTGTAACACAGCACATTGAACTGAAGAAAATAAAAATACTGCATTCAGTATGTATTTTCAGCACACACCACCATAATGCAGTGGTGTGGATTGCATTCATAGCCAAAATGCTAATTGCCTTATCTTTGTGTTGGGACTGGGCTGGGCAAGGTTGTCCAGAGCAGGCCAACACTAATGGCTCCTTTACATGTGCAGCCATTTCTGCCACCCCTCTGAAAAGTGATGTACAGTGGATCAGAGGCACTGGCAGCTCGGCAGTTGTGGGGTGGTAAACCTCGGCTCAATTGCTTGTTTTACTATTTTCTTTGTTTTGGAATAAGGTCTCTGGTGGTTTCACTGCTGTCCATGTCACTGATGGGGACATTAAACCTTACTGTACAGGCATACCTCAGTTTACAAATTTAGTGCGCTCTGCGGGACCTTTCGTATTGCAAAAAATTTGTAAACCGAATTGCGGTTTCTCATAGGAATGCATTGAAAACCAATTACTTCATTCCGGAGGTCAGAAAAAAGTAAATAAAAAAAGTATTTTATCTGTTTGAAACTCTTTATAGAGTGCACTTTAAAGGCATAAAGGGACATGATTAAAAAAAAAATAATTTGTAAATACATTGAAAACCAATGAATCCGTTCTGGAGGTCAGAAAAAAGTAAAAAAAAAAGTCTTATCTGTTCAAAACTCTTTATAAAGTGCACTTTAACCACTTGCCTACCAGGCACTTATACCACCTTATTTACCAGGCCAATTTTCAGCTTTCAGCGCTGCCGCACTTTGATTGACAATTGCGCGGTCATGCAACATTGTACCCATATGAAATTTTGATCATTTGTTTCTCACAAATAGAGCTTTCTTTTGGTGGTATTTAATCGCCACTGGGCGCTTTACTTTTTGCGCTATAAATAAAAACATTGCAAAAAAAAAAAAGTTTCTTTGTTTCTATTATAAAATTTTTCAAACAGGTATTTTTTCTCCTTCACTGATGTGCGTTGATGAGGTTAGCACTGATGGGCACTGATAGGCGGCACTGATGGGCACTGATAGGCAGCACTAAAGGGCACTGATAGGTAGTACTAATGAGGTGGCACGGATAGGCGGCACTGATAGACAGCACTAATGAGGTGTCACGGATAGGCGGCACTAATATGCAGCACTGATAGGCGGCACTGATAGGTGACACTGATGATGGGTACTGATAGACGGCACTGACTGACATCACTGCTGGGCACTGACTGGCGGCACTGACTGGCACAACCCCTGGGCACTGACTGGGCTGCACTGCTGGGCTGCACTGGTGGGTGGCACTGGTGGGCAGCACTGGTGGGTGGGCACAGGTGGGTGGCACTGCTGGGCACAGGTAGGTGGCACTTCTGGGCACAGGTGTGTGACACTGCAGAGTGGCACAGGTGGGTGATCTGCTGGGCACAGGTGGGCGGAGCTAGTGGGCACACTGCTGGGCACAAGTGGGCGGAACTTGCGGGTGGCACTGCTGGGCACCGATCATCAGGGCACTGATCATCAGTGCCCTGATGATCGGTGCCGATCCTCGCTCTGACAACTGCCGGTTCTCGGCAGTACTTTCCTCACGATCTGACAGCGTGAGGAAAGTGCAGCCGAGAACCGGCACTTGCATTTCCCTCTGATCAGCGTGTCATTGGACACCGCTGATCACGTGGTAAAAGGCCGCTGTGATTGGCCTTTTACCACGTCACGTGATCAGCTGTGTCCGTAGGACACAGCGATCACGGAGATTGCCGGGTGCGCGCCCCCTGGGGCGCGCAGGAGAGCGCGTTCTGGGAGGATGTCATATGACGTCCACTCAGAACTGGCCGTCCGCAGTGCAGCCGTCATTCGGCTATCTGCGGTCGGCAGGTAGTTAAAGGCATAAATACTGTACAGGGACATGATTAAAAAAGATTTGTAAATGCACTGAAAACCAATTAATCCGTTTGTATTGTAAAACAAATTCGTAAACCGAGGCATTATTTTCAAAGGGTTTTCATTCGTAAACTGAAAATTATGTTAACAGTACGTTCCTAAACCAAAGTACGCCTGTATTTGTCCTTTGATCGTTGTCACTAGTACAGAAAGTGATAGAAAATCCAATATTTTTTAGATGTCATAAGAACAGGAAGTGAGGGGAGATCTTTCAGAATGGATGCTTGTTATGGGGACAGCTGTCTAAGAGGAGAATTCCCTTCATTTTGTAGATATTTACTTTAATTTCTTGTTGCATCTCTGGGACAGGAAATAAAGGAGACAAACGCAGCAAAATGTGACAAAAAAAGTGTCTATGCAGCTGCTGCGTCCCAATAGACATGAATGGAACTACCTGAACATACACGGAACATCTGTGCATCCCATGTGGGCAAATGCAGCCCTCATACAGGTGTATATTTAAGTAAGTGCACCTGTATGAATGAGCCCCATCTTCACCTTTTTAGACCATGTCAGATGATCCATATTAAGACCAGGTTCACACCTATACAGTGTGTGTTTGTTCCCTTTCTGCAGTGCTTTTTGCGGTGCGGTTTGCATTTTTGCACATGCGTTTTTGCCACGTTTTTGATGCGTTTTGCATATTTTCCAGCTTGTTGCTGGGCAGATTAAAATGCGAAACGCATCAAAAACACACTACATGCTTTTCTGCAGCTTCTCCATTGAAGTCTATACAGGGGCGGACTGACCTTTTGTAAACTCGGGCACTGGGTCAGTAGGGAGCCCCATGAGATGCCCCTGGTACCTTTTTCATAGGCTTTTTTGAGTTTGGGCAAGGACACAGAGGCCCCATGATACCCTATTGCCCGGGGGCCCCATGAGTTGTCAGTTTGCCCCTGAGTCTATAGAACCAAAAATGCAACATTTTGCATTTAAAAAGTCCCTGACCCTTTCCAAAAAATGCATGGGGTGAAAACGCGGAGATGTGAACCTGTCCCATAGGAAATCATGTTGAATGGACTTCTGTGTTTCTGCAAAACGCAACGGAAAATTCATAGGTGTGAACCTAGACTAAGGGCTCGTTCACACTAGACTGTTTTGCCAACGCTTGCCAAACGCCGGTCCGGTGTTTGCGGAGCGTTTTTAACGCTCGGCAAACGCTCCGCAAACACCGCATGCGCGGTTTAGCGGCAGTTGCTAGGCGTTTGCCGAGCGTTAATAACGCCCCACAAACGCCTATAATGCATTTGAGTGGTGTTACCGCTCCGCAAACGCCCCGCAACCGCGTCGCAACCGCACCGCAAACGCCCGGCCGGCACCATAGACGAGAATAGGAGGCTTCAAAGCCTCCTGACTCGACCAGAGGCGTCCGTTTTGCCGCGACGCAACGCGACGCGACGCAAACGCTCCTGTTAGAACAGCACCATGTGCTGTAATGTGCAGAGTTGGCAGAGGCGTTTGGGAAGCGGTAAAAACGCTTCCCAAACGCCTCTCTGCCACCTGCACACAAGGCTAGTGTGAACGTAGCCTTAAGGTGTAGCATGATGCCAAATGCATTCCCCCAGCCCCAAAATGGCCCTGCACAGCAGCTGTTTTGAGTTTTGTGGGGCTCAGATCTGTGAATAAATTACAACTTCCTTTCCTTGCACTTGGCACACATGTACAGTGATTACTGCACTCAAAGTCTATTGACATTTTCCATCTCTCCGACTGAAAGCCCATATCTCATGCATGCCTTAGTTATGTGTTCCTTTTTCATGATTTTGCAACAATGCACAATTTTAAATGTATAAATATTTAATTATTTTTCAATCTCTGTGTGATATCATTTTTGTCTTTTTTGTTTAGTATCAGATTTTTTTAAGATTTTGTTGCATTTATGTAAGCTAATAATTTTAATTGAAAATACTACTGTGGTAAACATTATGTGCAACAAAGCTAATAAATGCTATTTGATCTTATATAAAGTATAATTCTATAATTGGTCCTGTCCTGCATATTCAAATGTGGGTCTTTGTGGAGTTTCAAGGCCGCCTTGTGGTGCAAGTTGAGAGGCAGTGTCCTAACAGGGGTTAACATATCTGCATTGTGTAAACCCCTATCTTGATTGTGTGTAAAGAATGACCAAAGAATGCTTTTTGAAATGACAGAAAAATGTGCTTCAATGCAGTAGTGCTCATGAAAGAGTCCTAAAGTTCCAGCCAAGTGTTGTCATAGAAGTCATTTGTTGTTGTCTAACATACCAACCCAAGCCATTGTGCTGCAACCATTCACACCTTAGAAAGATGATAGGCTGGTAGAAGACAATAAAACATGCTTCTCTTCACTAAGACAGTTAAATTATCTGAACAGTGCATTAAAGGAGAAGTATGGAATACTAAAAAACAAACATTCATACTCCCCAAAATACCCCTGGCTGCTCTACACCCGACAAATGAGTGATCATGTGGCTGCTGATCGCTCAGTTCTCTGGTCTGCTCTGAGCAGAGCGTGGTGACTGTCCGTTAACCATTCTCTGCTCTGCCCCTCTAGTGCTTACTGGAGCATCGGGCTATGGAGGTGTCTTGGAAATTCGCTTTAACGAATTTCTCCTTACCGTGAGTACTCGCAGTTGGATGCGCAGAAATCCCCCATAAAGCTGTGTGAATCTCGCTTACCACGACTGCAGCTAAACTACACGATTCCTGCCCATCCAACTACTTTAGCTTCTGTTGAAATGTGGGTGTTTGGAGCTCCCTATACCTGGAAATGATCACACGACACCTTCAGGTTGATGGTTGAATTCACATAAGGGCAATTTTCATTCTCCCCTTTGGTTTTATTACAAATACACACACGCCCCCCCCACATGAATAAGGTCAAACCCCTCCCACAGAACAATGCAATGGGGAGTGCCTATACACAGGATGTACATTCCGATTGGAGCATAGCCTTTTCTATTATCTGTCACTGGTCTTCCCCCATGAGCCTTCTGAGGTCAGCAGACTTCCTCCCCTTCCCATGAGCCCTCTGTGGAGAGCATATCTCCTCCCCTTCCCATGAGCTCTCTGTGGAGTGCATATTTTCCAGCTCCTAGCAGTATGTCCATTCTCCGTACAAGCATTCCCTAGAAATATCAGTCTGTACCTGGATGGGCCCGATATGATGTTTATTAAAACACATCCATCCGGATACAGTTCAGATTGGTAATGGGTTGTAAGATATGCATAAGCCTACACGTGGAGTTCACACCGCTTGGCGCCTTGCGTTATGAAGTCCATGTGGTACTATGCTGCTGATATGTGGATACAGGCCCACGGTCTACTGACAGCGGCATTCGCATCGAATGCCGTGTTGGTATACACGCCGGTCTATAAGTGCAGATCTGCCATCTCATCCGTTACCGAGCTGAGTACTGTAATACATACATTGTACATGCGCATGGCCCAATTGCAGCCTTCAGAGCTTTAATTAAGCCACAGGAGAGACATATGAATAACAAGAATATATGACACATTTAAAGTTCGACCAACAATACAAAATTTCCATGACAGAGGGGACGGGAGTGCCTGGCTCTGCCTCTCAGGGGTATGCTGAGAGGCAGAGCCAGCTGCCGATCAGGAATCTAGATGTATCCCAACAATAATGTTGGGATCCACTCAGAGACTGGTGCGGCTCTGGGTTGCAGAAGTGCACAAGTAAGTTGGCCATACTTCTCTTTTAAAGTCTCTTTTTTTATATTCCGGCTGGTGGTGTATAGCAGGTTCCAAAAAATAGCCATAAAAATGACAGTCACTTAATATTCATGGATATACTAACACACCCATAGCATCCAATAAGATTCACACCCCGGTGATCAGGTAACAAATGTTATGAAATCCTGGCGCCCTGCCATTCATACCATTTGTGGGGTAAATGGGTCCTAACTGTTTCTTTTGTGAGAAATACCTGCAGCATCTCTTTTAACAGCTTAGTGTATACCTAAAGGCAAAACTTTAGGCTTTGGATAGAAGGGAGAGGAATTAGAACACTTGTCTGTTTCTGTTGCTGTCAGTGTGGGCATTAGGGAGATTCACTCTATTTGTCCTGTTTTTACCATTATGATTGAAAGTAAAGGAAAATCCAGAAATTTTGGGTTGTCCCCTTAAGGCTCCATGCACATTGGGCGTTTTACTAATTCTGGTAATGTTAGCTGTGTAAAATTACGTTAAGAACGTGAGGTTTTCAGCATTTTGCATTAGCATTTAGTGGTGTTTTACCGCATTTTTGCAAATATTTTTTGACCAACAAATTTATTTTTTTTTGCTCCAAAAATGTCCAAAAACGCCGGTGTGCTGTGTTTTTCAGCATTGGAGCGTTTTTACAGCTAAAAAAACTCCTCTAGAAACCCACTAGTTCTGGTTTTTTTTTTTTTTTCAGTCAAGCACCTCTGCCAAAAAACGTTGATTACAGTTTGTGTGCATGGACACATAGGATAACATGCTGCAAAGTTTACTGGCTGTTGAAAAAAAAAAATGTCAAAAATTAAAAACAGCAGCTGTAAAAGCTGTCAAAAATTAAAAACAGTGTGCATGAGGATTTGCCATCCTGAGGATTTACCCCCCTTAATGACCAGGCCTCTTTTTGCTATTCGGCGCTGCACTAATTCAACTGATAATTACGCGGTCATGCAATGCTGTACCGAAATGAAATTTATGTCCTTTTTTTCACACAAATAGAGCTTTCTTTCTGTGGTATTCGATGACGCTTTTTATTTTTCGCGCTATAAACAAAAAAATAACGAAAATTTTGAAGAAAAGTAAAATTTTTTACTTTCAGTTATAAAAAATATATTTAGGCCAAAATGTATTCTTCTACATGTTTTTGGTAAAAAAATCCCAATAAGTGTATATTGATTGCTTTGTGTGAAAGTTATAGCGTCTACAGACTATGGTATAGATACTGCAATTTACGCCATTTTTTTTGCTATACAGCGCTGCGCTAGTTTAACGGACAATTGCGCGGTCATGCAATGCTGTACATAAATGAAATTTATGTCCTTTTTTTTCACACAAATAGAGCTTTCTTTCGGTGGTATTTGAGCTTTTTTATTTTTGGAGCTATAAACAAAAAAATTTTGAAAAAAAAACAACAATATTTTCTCATATCTGTCATAAAAAATATCCAAAAAACTCAAATTTCATCATAAATTTAGGCCAAAATGTATTCTGCTATGTGTTTTTGGTTAAAAAAAATCCCAGTAAGTGTATATGGATTACTTTGTGTGAAAGCTATAGTATCTACAAACTGTGGTATAGAGCAGCCTTTCTCAACCAGGGTGCCTTGAGGTTTCTTCAGGGGTGCCTTGGCAAAATGTCTAAAAATTGCCCAAAACTTGTATACAAGCCAGTGGGTGGAACAAACCTGCCTTTTAGTTACACAAAACCACAGGTTTTCATTGTGCACCATTATGACTTTCTAGTCACCAGCATCCTGACAACCAATGACATCATCAGTTGATAAGGAGGATGTCAGCTGCTTTTCCCCTTGAAAACTGAGGGAGAAGAGAAACACTAGAATACTAGTCAGTACCAGTGTGCAAAAGTGTATATGCTTTTGGAAGAATAAATCACCTCTAATGTTGGGTGTCCTAAATGTGTGGATGTTGCTGTGTTATATAAAATTATTAGAATACTTTTTCACATTTTAGAATGGGGTGCCTCAAGACTATCCATCATTTTAAAGGGTGCCTCAGGACTGTCCATAATTTTAAGTGCCTTGACTGAAAAAAGGTTGAGAAACACTGGTATAGATAATGGAATTTACACAGCTTTTACTTTCTGACTGCCCATCACATTTCTTGAAGTGCTAAAATACCAGGACAGTACAAACACCCCCAAATGACCACTTTTCGTGAAGTAGACACCCTAAGCCAGTGGTCGGCAAGCCGCGGCTCGCGAGCCACATGCGGCTCTTTACACACTCTAATGCGGCTCTTCTGTGTGCCGGACGCCCGCTCCCCTCCCTCCTCTCGGGCGGCCGCCCCAAAAGTCAGCAGCTAGCCCAGCAATGGGCAAACTACGGCCCGCGCGGACCTTTTAATCTGGCCCGCAGATGTGGCTGTCAGGATGTGTGTAGGCGGGGCAGCGTGACGAACGTGAGGGGAGCTAGGCTCCTCTCACAGTCCGCCCTGAAGACCGGATTGGCGCGGGAACACACCGAGAGGAACGCGCGGAGCAAAGGTAAGTGAATTGACACAGGGGGACTTGGCTTACTACTTGGGGGGGAATAGTACTATGGGGGATGAATTACTATATGGGGGATGAATTACTATGGGGGATGAATTACTATATGGGGGATGATTTACTATGGGGGATGAATTACTATATGGGGGATGAATTACTATGGGGGATGAATTACTATATGGGGGATGTATTTTCAGTTTTAAAAATGTGGCTCTCAAAATAAATTTCAATCGTGGTTTTGGCGAGATTTGGCTTAGTTGAAAAAAAAGGTTGCCCACCACTGCCCTAAGCTATCTGCTGAGAGGCATATTGGGTCCATGGAAAATTTCTTTTTTTCCCACAAGTTTTAGGAAAATGACAAAAACATTTTTTTTTTTTTACACAAAGTTGTCACTTAAATGATATATTGGTCACACAAGCCATGGGTATATGTGGAATTACACTACAAAATACATTCTGCTATTTCTACTGAGTATGGGGATACCACATGTGTGAGACTTTTTGGGAGCCTAGCCACATACAGGAGCCTGAAATCCATTGACCACTTTGAAAGCTTGAAGGTGCATAACTTCCTCATTTCACTTCATCACTACCTATCACAGATTCGGAGGCCCTGAAATGCCATGATAGCACCAACCCCCCCCCCCCCCCCCAAATAACCAATTTTTGGAAAGTAGACACCCCAAGGAATTTAAAAAGAGTCATGGTGAGTATTTTACAGATATCATTTTCTCTCACAAGGTTTTGAAATCTAAAAAAAGAAAAGAAATAATATGTTTTTGTTATTTTTCTTCATTTTCCAAAAACGTGGCAACAAACGAGATCTGCAAAAATACTCACCATGCTTCTTATCAAATTCCTTGGGGTGTCTACTTTCCAAAAAGGGGTCTTGGGGGGGGGGGGGGGGGGTTGGTGCTATCCTGTCATTTCAGGGCCTCTGAAACTGTGATAGGTAGTCAGGAAGTGTAATGAGGAAATAAAGCATTTGAAAGCCTGAAGGTGCTTATTGGATTTTGGAGTCCTGTACTTGGCTAGAGTTCCAAAAAGTCTCACATGTGGTAACCCCTACTCGGGAGGGTTAGCAGAATGTATTTTGGGGAGTAATTCCACATATACCCATGGCATGTGTGAGCAATAAATCATTTAAGTGACAATTTTGTGTAAAAAAAGAAAAAAAAAATTGTGTCATTTTCCAAAAAACGTGTAAAAAATAAATTATTCTATTGACTCAACATGCCTCTCAGCAAATAGTTTGGGGTGTCTACTTTCCAAAAAGGGGGGTTGGGGAATTTAGTTCCCAGCATTAGAGGTTTATACCACACATCATTCACCCTTCTAAAACCACCTGAAGATCAAGCCTTTCCTGATACTTTTTGTTCACATCAACAAAATCTGTTTTTTTTTGCTAGGAAATTACTTTGAACCCCCAAACATTATATATTTGTTTTAAAGCAGACACCCTAGTGAATAAAATGGGGGGTGCTGCAGTTTTTTAAGTCCCATAGTACTTGCACAGCGATTTTTCAAACGCAAATTATTTTTAAAAAATATACTTTTTTTTACTTTTAATGCACAAAAACACAATATATTGGCCAATCATTTGATAAAATATAAAAGATGATGGTATGCTAAGTAAATAGATACCAAACATGACATGCTTTAAAACTGTGCATGCCCCTTGCAGTAGCGACAAACTGCAACACTTTAAAAGCCTTTACAAGCTACCATTTTAGATTTACAGAGGTCTAGTGCTAGAATTACTGCCCTTACTGTGTGTATGTTCATGTGTCTGTGCGTGTGTATTCCTGTGTATGTACATGTATGTGTGTGTGTGTACATGTCTGTGTATGTACAGGTGTCGGGGTGTGTGTGTGTGTGTGTGTGTGTGTGTGTATGTACATGTGGCTGTATGTAAACCTACATGTATGGGTGGTTTGGTCAGGTTCAGGATTATGTGGTTATTATGGGTGGTAGAGTGTGGGGCATTTGAGGTATTGCTGGGTTGGATAGTAGGTAGGATATGCTTGGTAGAGTTATGGTTTTGTGAGTGAAAGATTATGGGGGGTTATGGTTGTATGCGTTACATGGTCTAAGTATGATGGAGTGTTTAGGGGGACATTGGAGGCCCTGATGTAATGTGGGGGGACTCTGGGGACACTGATGTAATGTGAGGGGACTCTGGGGACCCTGATGTAATGTGAGGGGACTCCGGGGACCCTGATGTAATGTGGGCAACATGTAACAGTGTCATTTCATGCAATAATTTATGAGGGCTTGTTTAGGGGTGGAATTAGGGGTGAGGCAGGGTAAGGGTTGGGTGGGGCAACTGGTGGCGAGTAACTCTTAAGGCCTGGCTAGTAGCTCAAGACTTGAAATTTTAAGTTCTGGGCTATAGGACAGGGAGTGAAGGGATATCTCCACAATGGACCTGATAGCAAAAAAGAAACTGAAAGGAGTTATAGTCCTCCCTTACTCTATCCAAAATAGGGAAAAATATTTTGCCCATAGTTCTACTTTAGCCCCTTAACACCAGTGCTTCCCAGCCCTTTAAGGGGTTTCTGATGCTGGGAGGCGGGGTTTATGATCATGTGATTGGCGGTCACATTATCGGAAAGCTCCAGATCACTACTCTCAGTTAGGCATCGGTAACTGTTCAGAAAGCGTGCAGGGCACACACTCTTGACACAGGTTTTTTTACATATTGGTATGAAAATATGCGGCCTCTGGGAGTCAAGGCCCACCCACTGGGAGGCTGCATATTTGTGTACTCTGTGTGAAGAGGTTAAGCTTTCATGTATAAACTCTAAACCAAAGCAACTTTTTTATTTCCCCTTTGGACTCATTGAATATTAAATTGTCATGGTTTATGACACCAAAGTGATGTGTGTTTTATAGGTTTTTATTTGTGGGAAGAGACAATCAAAGCTTTGTTTTTGTGGTGTCATTTTAAAAAAGCCAAAAAAAAGCCAATTTTGTGCGAGTTTTATACAGTGTTTTAACAAACTAAATGTTCTCTAGTTAGGGTGTGGAGCCACGTTAAAGGATAAGTCTACCTTTGGGAACATGTTACGTTTCACCCATTTTTTTAGGGTGGAACATGTGACAGGTTTCCACTGCTGCAACCGCTTCCCGCAGCACTCGCTCCCCGTGACAGCAGTACGGGGAGAAGTACCACCCATGCGCGTCAAAGCATAATTGAACAAGCTGAAGTTAGAAGCTGATTGGCTGCCGTGCACAGCTGAACCAGATTTTGCACTCTCCAGTTTCAGTATATCTACCCCACTGCCACTTCACTGCTTCCAAGCCATTGCAGATATTTGACTGTTGGTAAGGTTGAATACCTGCGCTCCCTTCCGTGTGCAGTGGTTCCTACTGCCAGCTCATATGTCCTGGAGTGATCGCATATGGCAAGAGGAGTAGGTATTCACACCCCCAAAAAGGTGGAATTCCTGCAACACTGAAATGGCGGTGTTTCAAGACACGTGTGGCTGGAACGTAAAGTGCCACCTTTCCAGGGCTGTTTTTCTTTCTAACTGACTCTGGGATATGGTCATTTTAAGCCTTTTCTATGGTTATTGGTGGAAAAAGTATTTTTTGAAATCAGTCAATTTTCTATGAATAGTTATAACTGTGATCATTTTTTTTATTCGGCAGGTGTGATTATGTGGGCTGCATGCTGTAATTGGTTGTGTGTAGATACTGGTCCAGAAGAGATCCCACAAAGTGGGAGAGCATCAGACCGCTCCCATCAGAACGTCAGAACGTCTCCTCCAGTTACAGAGGTCACCTGCAAAGCTTGCGATACTAGACTTCAATCGAATACAAGGAAGGTAAATACTAAGACTTTTCTTACGCTGCCATAGGCTTTAGAGGGAGGTCTTTAATGCAGGATAGGTCCGATTGCACCCATGGGTCAGCTATCAATGTAACATTGCAGGGAGATTTATAAACTCGTAGGGTCAACTCTGCAAACTCTACAAGTTTTATATTCGTGGAGAAGAATTATTCTCAAGGGGTGAATATTGGGACATACACTGCTCAAAAGAATTAAAGGAACACTTTGAAAACACATCAGATCTCGAATGGGGAAAAATTGTCATACTGGACATCTATACTGATATGGACTGGGTAATGTGTTGGGAACGTAAGGATGCCCCATCGTTTGATGGAAATGAAAATTATCATCCTACAGAGGACTGAATTCAAAGACACCCCAAAAATCAAAGTGAAAAAATGATGCAGCAGGCTAGTCCATTTTGCTGAAATTTCATTGCAACAACTCAGAATGGTAGTTGGTATAGCCCCCACATGCTTGTATGCATGCCTGACAATGTCAGGGCTTGCTCCTAATGAGACGAAGAATGGTGTCCTGGGGTATTTCCTCCCAGATCTGGACCAGGGCATCACTGAGCTCCTGGACAGTCTGAGGTGCAACCTGGCGGCGTCGGATGGACCAAAACATGATATCTCAGAGGTGTTCTATTGTATTTAGGTCAGGCGAGCATGGGAGCCATTCATTGGTATCAATTCCTTCATCCTCCCAGGAACTGGAGGAACTGCATACTCTTGCCACATGAGGCTGGGCATTGACGTGCACCAGGAGGAACCCAGGACCCACTGCCCCAGTGTAGGGTCTGACAATGGATCCAAGGATTTCATCCCGATACCTAATGGCAGTCAGCGTTCCATTGTCTAGCCTGTAGAGGTCTGTGCGTCCCTCCATGGATATGCCTCCCAGACCATCACTGACCCACCACCAAAATGGTCATGCTGAACAATGTTACAGGCAGCATAGTGTTCTGCATGGCTTCTCCAGACCCTTTCACGTCTGTCACATGTGCTCAGGGTGAACCTGCTCTCATCTGTGGAAAGCACAGGGTGCCAGTGGCAGACCTGCCAATTCTGGTGTTCAATAGCAAATGAAAGTCGAGCTCTATGGTGCCAGACAGTGAGCACAGGGCCCACTAGAGGATGTCGGGCCCTCAGGCCATCCTCATGAAGTCTGTTTCGATTAGGTTAGAGACATTTACACCAGTGGCCTGCTGAAGGTCGGTTTGTCGGGCTCTGGCAGTGCTCATCCTATTCCTCCTTGCACAAAGGAGCAGATACTGGTCCTGCTGATGGGTTAAGGGCCTTCTACGGCCCTGTCCAGCTCTCCTAGAGTAACTGCCTGTCTCCTGGAATCTCCTCCATGCTCTTGAGACTGTGCTGGGAGACACAGGAAACCTTCTAGCAATGGCATGTATTGATGTGCCATCCTGGAGGAGTTGGACTACCTGTGCAACCTCTGTAGGGTCCAGGTATAGTCTCATGCTACCAGTAGTGACACTGACCCTAGCCAAATGCAAAACTAGTGAAAAACAGAAAAGATGAGTAGGGAAAAAAATGTCAATGGCCTCCACCTGTAAAATCATTTTTGTTTTGAGGGTCGTCTCATTGTTACCCATCTAGTGCATCTGTTAATTTCATTAACACCAAAGCAGCTGAAACTGATTAACAACCCCCTCTGCTACTTAACTGACCAGATCAATATCCCAGGATTTTAATTGACTTGATGCTATACTCTGATTAAAAAGTGTTCCCTTAATTTTTTTTTGAGCAGTGTATATTTAACCTTTACTATTGTTCATTCCCACTTAACAGTGGCAATGACCTCAGAAACGAGGAGAGCCCACAAATATCCGATCATAAGAAACTGGCAGTGCTCTTTGCAATGTGAGGAATTTTCAGATTATTTTTTTAAGGCTACGTTTTGGGCACTTCCTATTCCCCTAATGAAGTCCACAGACTCCGGCGGTATTGCAAATAAGGAAGTACAGACTAAAGTTCTGTAAATCAGCCCTATCCTCACCCTATATAAACCAATCCTTTAAAGCTAGGATGCAGGGCCAGTCAGAGACCGAAAAAGGCTCCTCCTTTAGGTGCTATGCTTGGGAAGGGGCGGGGGGAGGCACAGCTGGGGGCAAGGGTCTCTCGCTTCCCCATCACATTGGGGTTGATTTACTGAGGCAATTAGACTGTGCACTCTGCAAGTGCAGTTGCTCCAGAGCTTCATAAATGAGGTAAAGCTTCCCTTTGCCAAGAATACCCAATCACAGGCAAGGAAAATTAAAAAAACAAACAAAAAAAACCCCAGCATTTTTGCTTGCACATGATTGGGTTATGGAAGTCAGCAGAGCTTCTGCTCCTTTACTAAGCTCTGGAGCAACTGCACTTGCAAAGTGCACAGTCTAATTGCCTTTAGTAAATCAGCCCCATTGTCTTTTACACTGACAGATCAGTCCTGAAGATTACACTGGGAATATGTGGCTCTCCCAGTGTAATCAGTGGAACTGGGCTATCAGTGACAGTAGCCCTGTATGTATCAGGAATGCTAACACTGATCCTAATACACAGAACTCCATCCTCCTCAGCTGCTGACAATTCTTGCACAGGGCCTCCTGCACAGTCCCTGAGACAGTCCCAGAGCCCAGGACCAAAATGGAGGAGTGCTGAATGCCACCTGCCCTTCTTCTGAATGCTGCTGCCCCTCTTTTGTTTGCAATGGTGGCTTGTATCAGACGTTCAGGGCCTTGAGAAGAGGAAGGTGTACTGAGAAATGGTTCAGTAGGAATATTTTGCTCATGCTGGCATTGCACTTCCTCCAAATACAAGAGCTAGTAAGTTGCTCTCGTTGCCAGCACTCAATGCCTCCTGGCAAATAAAATCTCAGACTGGCAATCTAAAACGCATCATCTGGTATCTCAGAACTGTCCAGGATGCTGGAGAAGCGCCATGTCTCAAGCTGTACATGTGCTTTTTTTTTTTTCTTAAATTCGATTGGTTTTAAATTATTATTTAATACATTTTATACTGTATATAAGTATATTTTGCAGCGCTGCTTCTTAAACCTAGCTGGAGCAGTGAACAGAAAGGGCGCACTCTGATTTTGTCACTTTTATATCAGTTTATTAAGGCATGAGTGGCAACACAAATGCCCTGCCTGATGCCTCTCCCCCGAACACTAACGCATTTCATCTATATGGGCTTAATCATAGAGAGCAGTGCCAAATTTGATCTGTGATTCATCTTTTTTAGGTAAAAAGTAATTTTACCTGAATTAAAATAGCCTCTTAGGGAAATGGTTTTAAATGCTATTACACGACAATGAAAAACCATGAAAAGTATGTTGGAATTTTGACTGCTTCCTTAACCACTTCCCGACTGGCCGTTGTATATAAATGGCCGGACGGTGGCACTGCAGGGTTGGGTGGTCGTTTATAAATGGCTTCCCCGCACCCTGCTTGTGCGCGCTCCCGGGGAAGTGGACACAGTGAAACACCGGTCGTCGGACGGGACCTCTGTACGAGGTCCCGATCATGTGATCACTGATTGGCCAATCAGTGATCACATGCAAAGTAGTAAGCAAGATGTTACTTCTGTGTGAAATCTGTGAATGATCACAGAGGTCACATGGTACAAGGCTATTCACAACAGGGATGTGACAAGCTGTGACCAATCACAGCTCACTCAGTAGTTCTCAATGGCTGCAAGAATGCAGACAGAGAGAAGGAGAAATGATTGCTTTTACATCCTATATGGGTGTAAAAGCAATCAGTGTAAAAAAAAAAAAAAAATCTTCATTACCCCCCAAAAGTAGTACAGTGTCACCATGGTGACACTGTACTGCTAGGGTGACAGTATGTAAAAAAAAAATTAAATAAATAATAATATAAAAAAAATAAAAATGTTTAAAAATTATAATTTTTGGTTATAAACTAATTTGGCTTATTTTTTTTTTTTTTTACTAAAAAGATAACGAAATACATTTTGGCCAAGATTTATGATGAAATATTATTTATTTGCAAAATTTTATAAGAAAAACACATTTTTTTAAAAAAAAATTTGTGGACATTTTCATTTACATAGCAAAAAAAATAAAAATCCCAGCGGTGAATAAATACCACCAAAATAAAGTTTTGTCTGTCTCAAAACAATGGTAAAAAATTCATATGGGTACAGTGTTGCATGACCGCGCAATTGTCATTCAAAGTGTGATAGCGCTGAAAGCTGAAAATTGCCCTGGTCAGGAAGGGGGTAAAAGTGTCCGGACTGGAAGTGGTTAATCCACAGGTCACACGTTCTAGATACAAAATGCTTCCAGTTTTTGCTGCTGATACTATCATTTCTGTCATACAGCTATTCTTCTATACTGCCCTGTAAAGGAGAAGATCTAATGTAACAGACTGTACATACCAAAAGGTTATTAGTTTTCTAGTCCATGCAATGCTGAGTAATGGCATAAATAGCTTGCATTTTGTTGTAAATGCCATTTAATTTGTGTATGGTAGCCATTCCTCCCTATACTTTAAAAGGTAGCCCCGCTAATGTCCCAGACAGAATTCCGCTCATGCAAACAAAGCTAGTTTCAGAGTGTTCCATAAAAAGTATTTTCTGTATTCTGTATACGCCAGTTATTTTGTGCTTGTCCAATAGGCTGTACGCTATATAGCTTGTTAATGTGTGTTGTGCTCTGTACAGTTCATGAGCAAAGACAAAAGCAGTCAGTATCCATGCATAGCTGTATTGTGCAAACAGTACTGTGCCAAGCACATCTATCTTTAGTCATGAACTGAATCCTGCGGATTACAAAACCAACACATTTACAGTAAGCAGTTTAAAACTGGATATACACTGTTTGCATTGTGGGCAGTTCTTGATGAAGTGGCTGAAATTCCCTCAGTGGGTGGCCTTGTCATTCTCCTTCCACCCAACATACTTTGATTAAAGAAAATCAAAGGAGCTGGACAGAAAATTGTCGGATGAACAGTGGCGGCATCCAATTAGATACAGCCACTGTTGGGGTATTTTGACCAGCATCAGTGGGTGATTCCACCATCAATGTTTTTTTTTTTTTTTTTTTTGTAGGCTGAAAGGAACAAAAATCTATAGGTGTATGACCAGCTTTGATATACAGAGGTTTTATCTGAGATTTTGTATGTGAGTTTTTGGAGGATGTGTAGTAAAATGAAGGCATGATTGTATTTCTACATGAACATCCCTTTTAGATTTGTTAAAAGGTTTCTTCATGATTGTTAATATATTTGTAAGTGTTATTACCATTTGTGGCTGTATAAGGTATATCTTGTGTATATCCAGCATGTTTCATGTGTATAGAAATCCTGGGTGAATGTGCAGTGGAACCTAGGTCACAGCAGAGGGTTTTTTGTTCTATTTTTTAACCACTTCCAGTCCGGACACTTTTACCCCCTTCCTGTCCAGGCCAATTTTCAGCTTTCAGCGCTATCACACTTTGAATGACAATTGCGCGGTCATGCAACACTGTACCCATATGAATTTCTTAGCATTTTTTGAGACAGAAAAAACTTTATTTCTCATAAAATCTTGCAAATAAATAATATTTCATCATAAATCTCGGCCACAATTTATTCAGTTATCTTTTTAGTTAAAAAAACCCCCCAGATTAGTTTATAACCAAAAATTATAATTTTTAAACATTTTTTTTTCCATTTTAATTTTTGTTTTTATATTATTATTATTTTTTTAACATACTGTCACCCTAGCAGTACAGTGTTACCATGGTGACACTGTACTACTTGTGGGGGGGATAAAGATTTTTTTTTTTTTACATAACGGCTGTAATAGCAATCATTTCTCCTTCTCTCTGGCTGCCCTCCTGCAGCCATTGAGAACTACTGTGTGAGTTGTGATTGGTCACAGCTTGTCACATGGTACAAGGCTGTTGTACCATGTGACATCTGTGATCATTCACAGATTTCACACGTAGTAAGCAATGATGTCAGAAGTGACATCTTGCTTACTACTCTGCATGTGATCACTGATTGATTGGCCAATCAGTGATCACATGATCGGGACCTCGCAGAGAGGTCCCGCATGCCAATCGGTGTTCCACTGTGTCCGGAGGACACAGCGGGCACCGGATTGCGGTGCTGCGCACTCCCAGGGAGCGCGCACAAGCAGGGGGCGGGGAGGCTGTTTATAAATGGCCACCCAACCCTGCACTGCCACCGTCTGGCCGTTTATATACAATGGCCGGACGGGAAGTGGTTAACCGCTTGCCGCCCTGCCACTGTATATATACGTGTGCAGGGCGACACTCAGGTGCAAAACCACGTTTTAAAACGGGTGCCGCGCTCCTGCCGTTCTCGCCGGCAGGGGGCACGCGCGCTCCCGCCGACCCGCGGGTGACGCCATTCGATCCCAGAGGGATCAATCATTAGATTTCAGCCAGTGATGTCTGGCTGAAATCAGATGATCGGTCCCTGTCCTATCCTTTCCTGTGTTGACATTTACACAGGACAGGATATGATGTCATTCTTCTCTGCCTGGACACATTCCGTTCCAGACAGAGAAGAAGACACAGTAAAAGTGAATACAAAGCACTACACTAACAGTTAGAACACACCTAGGTCACATTTACCCCCTGATCGCCCCCCCCCCCCAGTTAACCCCCTCACTGCCCTGTCACCAGTGTCACTGATCAGTGAAGCGATTTTTACTGATCACTGTATCAGTGTCGCTGGCGACTTCCGATAGAGTTAGCGCCCCTCCCAGATAGCGCCAGATTGCCCGCCAGTACACCAGTAATCCCGTTTAACCCCTTGATCGCCACCCCCCCCCCCCAGTTAACCCCTTCACTGCCCTGTCACCAGTGTCACTGATCAGTGGACTGATTTTTACTGATCACTGTATCAGTGTCGCTGGCGACTTCCGATAGTGTTAGCGCCCCTCCCAGATAGCGCCAGATTGCCCGCTAGTACACCAGTAATCCCAATTAACCCCTTAATGGCCCCCCCTCCAGTAACCCCTTCACTGCCCTGTCACCAGTGTCACTGATCAGTGAACCAATTTTTACTGATCACTGTATCAGTGTCGCTGGCGACTTCCAATAGTGTTAGCGCCCCTCCCAGATAGCGCCAGTTTGCCCGCTAGTGCACCAGAAATCCCATTTAACCCCTTGATCGCCCCCCCCCCCCAGTTAACCCCTTCACTACCCTGTCACCAGTGTCATTGATTACAGTGAACAGATTTTTACTGATCACTGTATTAGTGTCACTGGTGACTTCCGATAGTGTTAGCGCCCCTCCCAGCGCCAGTTTGCCGCTAATGCACGGGATTTTTTTTACCAAAAACATGTAGCAGAATACATTTTGGCTTAAATTTATGACTAACTTTGAGTTTACGATATATTTTTTATAGCTGAAAGTAGAAAATATTGTTTTTTTTCAAAAGTTTCATGTTTTTTCTGATTATAGCGCAAAAAATAAAAAGCGCACAGGTGATCAAATACCACCGAAAGAAAGCTCTATTTGTGTGAAAAAAAGGATGTAAATTTCGTTTGGGTACAGCATTGCATGACCGCGCAATTATCAGTTGAATTAGTGCAGCGCCGAGTAGCAAAAAAAGGCCTGGTCATTAAGGGGGGTAAATCCTCAGGAGCTCAAGTGGTTAAAGAGTGAATACTGAATGTTTAGTTTTTAAACATTTATGCTTATTGGTACCCACATACTCTACACATCCTTTATCTCAAGCCTGAATTTGAAAAACCTTTTGTCGACTGCGAAAATAAAAAACAATGGACTGTGCGGCAGGCCAAAATGAACCTCTTTCTGTACAGAAATAAGTCTTTGTTTGCTTGGTGATCTGCTGACCCAAGTTGTCACAAAAGCCATGCTTTGTTTGCCTTTTGCACATTGTGATGTCACCTCAGAATTCAGGTTAGTGTGTGTCCTTCACCACGTCATATCCGCAGGCTTTGTAACTCTTGCTGACCAGATTCATTCTTTTGGAGATATGTTTTTTTTTCCTACTAAGTAGCATTGTTCCTGCTTTTTTTTGTTTTTTCTTTTTCTTTTCTGAGGCAGATAAGGTGGGACTTTGTTTGGAAGTTTTGGGGAAACTATATATATAATTTATTTATTTGTTTATTTTTTTAGAGGGGTTATGTAAAGAGACTCGCTCACTTCCCCACCTGCTGACATCTTTGTTGCACTCCTGTGCTGCTTATTCCATCCATCAAAGCCTTTGAAAAACCTGGTACTTCCAGGAATGAAAAATGGGGGTGGTGTTCCAGGTGACACCTAACGTGGTTAGTTGACATAGCTACATGAGGGAGTTGGACCAGGTCATTTACCATGATCTCCGCCCTTCTCCAAGATGGCCATCATCCCTGTAATAGATGGCCCTGTAGCCTTTCCTTTATGTCATAGCTTAACGTAGACTTTAACAGCCTTAAGTCATGCTGGATCTACCAATCTCTTGCCTAGTATAGTTACTACAATCCAGCAGGACTTATGTATACTTATGAGCTTGGCAAATGCAAAAATCGTAATTTTCTGTAACAAAGGGCTAGACCAGTTCTGGTTGCATATCACCATGGTGACTGGAAAAATTCCCCTAACAAGACTTCCTGCCCATGAGGTACCCAACTAAGAGGTACTAATGAGGTGGGTGACCATTGCATACTGCCAAAAAGCATGACCTGACTTCTACCATTCTGTGTCATTTGACTCATTTCATGACCTATGGCACAGAGAATAGGGGGTTCTAGGTGCCAAGGTTTATAGGGAGGTAATTATGGTTACTGTTGGGAAGTAAAGGAGGGAGGTAGAGAATAGTATACATATTCATGACTGGAACAGGGGAGGTGGCTTTATATATGTCTACTGCGGGCGCTAAGAATCTGTAATATACAATTTTTGGGGTAGCCTATTTTATACTTTATCAAATGTGTCTAATATTAACCTATGATATAGCAGTATGACATCCTGCTCCATAATTAAATAGAATGATATGACAGGTATGTGTTTGAACCCTGCTTCTTGCTTTGTTAGCCAGTATATTTATTCTTTTTCTCTCTAGACTTCATGCATGGATTGCAAAAACACCTTCTGCAGATCATGTGTTCAACAACTAAATGATGGCCTACCACTTTGTCAGGTGTGCCGGAGGATACGTTCCACTTCCTTTACCCGGGATGAGTTATTAAAGCTAAAAGTAAAAGATCTTCGAGATTATCTGTCCATGAAAGACATACCCACTGACCTATGTCGTGAAAAAGAAGATTTAGTACAGCTGGTTTTGGGACTGAGGCCCATGCCCTACCCAGATGTGACTATTGTTCCCCCATTTTCAAATAACCAGAACAGCCACAGAGCAGGCAATGGCTCATCTCAGACACCGCAAACACAAGACATTCCAACGGTAAGTGGCCAAATCTGCTTCACTGTAGTTCACTTCTTGCGTGAACTCTTTGCATTTATAGAGAAAAATCTGTAAACTCTAACGAGCTGGGAACTCTTGATTCCTCCTGTATTGAATTGTATTGTAACTGTACTGTCTGCCCTCAAGTTGTAAATTGCTATGCAAAAGTCCCAGCTGGCTGAAAGTTCTTTGTGCATAATTGTGAGTTTAACAAAGCTAGGAACATTTTGTTACAATACCAGGAAAAATGTACTAATGGATTACTTAACTCTTCATTCATAATAATGCATTGGATTGCCATGGAACCCTTAGGGTCAATGCACATTAATTGAAAACTACAAGCCGACAGCCGCTAAGACTATCTATCTCTCCACTCCCCAGCTCACCCCCTCAATCTCCTCACATATCACAAATCTTCTAAGCGACATATCGGCATGGATGTCACATCACTACCTTAATCTCAATCTTTCAAAAACGGAGCTTGTAATATTTCCTCCCCGATCCCCCACTCACAACTTTACCATTAAGATCAACAGCACAACCATTGGTCCTTCCCCTCATGCCAGGGTGCTAGGTGTAATCCTAGACTCTGACCTCTCCTTTTGGGCCCCACATCCACTCACTGGCTAAATCCTGCCGTCTCAACTGCCGCAACATTTCCAAAATCCGCCCCTTCCTGACCAATGACACCACAAAACAACTTATCCACGCCTTGGTTATATCCCGCCTCGATTACTGCAACTCCCTCCTCACTGGTCTACCATTACACAGGCTGCTGCTAGACTCATACACCTTACCAACCAATCAGCGACTGCTGCTCCTCTCTGCCAATCCCTTCACTGGCTTTCACTAACCCAACGTATAAAATTCAAAGTACTAACCACAGCTTACAAAGCCATCCACAACACTGCCTCTAGCTACATCACCAACTTCATCCACAGATATCTGCCAAATCGCCCACTCTGCTCCTCCCATGATATCCTCCTCTCTAGCTCCCTCATCGCCTCCAGGACTTCTCCAGAGCCTCTCCCATCCTCTGGAACTCCCTATCACAGCATGTCCGGTCAGCCCCCACCCTATCTGCCTTAGGCGATCTTTGAAAACTCACTTCTTTAGGGAAGCCTACCCCACCTCCACCTAAGAAGTGTACTTGAATCACCTCCGCCAGATCATCCCCCGCAGCTATCACCTTTTGTATCGCCTACCCCTTCCTTTAGATTGTAAGCTCCACGAGCAGGGCCCTCCTATTCCTTCTGTACTGAAATGTATTGTAATTGTACTGTCTCCCTTATATTGTAAAGCGCTGCGCAAACTATTGGCGTTATATAAATCCTGTATAATAATATTAGTGTATTCATTCATGGAACTCTGTGAAAGAATGATGCAGCTGTGTGGGCAGAACCCCGCATGGCATACTGTTTTTTAAAATTGGCAGAGGGTGCGGGAAACTTCTCCCTGTACTTCTGTCAGAGGGAGGGGAAGCAGTGGGAAGCGGCTGCAGCATTGGGAACATATTACATGTTCCACCCTAAAAACTGGTTCCCAAAGGTGAACTTATCCTTTCAATTATGCCTCTAAACAACCTAATGTGCATGGACAATAAGGATAACCTTAGTTTATTTTTTTTTCCCTGCTTTAAATTTTACCAACTGCTTATCTGTGAATGGGTGGAATATACAGAAAAATAAACAGGAATTAGGTGGGACACCTGTCAGTATTGCAAACCAGTCATGGTCTGGGATTAGCCCTGGAAATCCAATAAAACTAGGCGTAACTATGTCCACGGATGGCTGTTGATGCATGAAATGTTCTCCTGCTGGTCTGATTCAATGCTGAACTCCAGGAAGAAATAAAAGGCACATACTAATTCAGCTCTGTAGTCAGTACAATATAGTGCAAGAAACCAATCAGTTGTGTTGTAGTGTAGGGAACATGCTAATAGGAGGGGACGTGATAGATAGGTGAGCTCTATCAGTTGCTGCTTCTCCTTTCACTGTCCAGTTACAGGCTGGGAATGGAGAGGAGACTTTTGTAAATTAATGAGAAATTGCAGCAGAAAAAGGCCAGCACAGCACGATAGGGTTGTGCTGCGTGGCAGAGCTGTGTATGTCTCAGGACTGGGTGGACAGATATGCAAAACCTTTGGCAGCTCCTGTATATGTATTTCGTCTGTGTATTTGGTGGTTTGGCTAGTGTCCAGCTTTTATTCAAAATGTCTAAATGTTATACTGTCACTGCTTTTAGCAAAATGTATGATACCATCTCTCTTTGTTCTGTTCAGGGTAAAAATGAAAGGATGAGAATGTCTGGAGGCTGTGGTATCATTTATGTGCTTTGATAAATGTCCTTTTATGTACTCCGTTTGGACGTTTTAATAAGGCTGGTAACGTTAGCTGTGTAAAGTCACATTAAAAACGTGAGTTTTTTAGCGTTTTTGCATTAGTATTTTGCCATGTTTTTTCACATTTGCGGTTTTTAGTGTTTTTTTTTTTTTTTTTTTTTTTACCAACCTAAAATTTTTTTTTTTTTGCTAAAAAAAAATGCCAGTTTGCTGCGTTTTTCACTGTTAGAGCGTTTTTACAGCTAAAAAACTCCTCTAGAAACCTGCTAGTTCTGGGTTTTTTTCCAGCCAAAAAATGCCCCTACCCAAAAATGCTGATTACAGTCTATGTGTGCATGGATACATAGGATAACATGCTGGGGAGTTTACTGGCTGTAGAAAAAAACATCAAAAGCCAAAAACAGCACCTATAAAACCGTCCAGTGTGCATGAGGACTTAGAGGCAAAGTATGTTGGCAGTGAGTTTGTGGTTTGATGGACTGTAAAGCTTACCTTCCCCATGTACTATAACCCTGGTTCACATCTACAAGGTTTCCCCATGACCGCATTTGTTTGGGTACAGCAGCGCATTGATTTGAATGGGCTGCTGTACCCAGTGAAAACACAAGGAAAAGGTCCCTGCACCTTTTTCAGAAAATGCAGCCACAGGGAAACTCACATAGTGCAGTGCTGATCGCAGTGCTGATCGCAGTGCAGGAAATCACGCTGCAGCTTCCAGTGAGTGGGGGTGCCATTAGGATTAATGGTACCCCCGCGCATCTCCTAAATTGCATCAATTTTTTTCTTAGGCACAGGAAGGCGTGTGATTACATGCCTGCCTGCACTAATGTGAACCTAGCCTTGTGGACAACTACAGCCAGCTTCCCTGATCATCAGTTGATGAAATAAAAAAAGAAATTGGGAAAGAAACATGGAAGCCGTCTTTGCTTAAAATATATTTCAAGCCAAAATGTCTCTACTTAGTTTTTGATGAGTGGAGAAGGATTGGTACTCCTGTCAGGATCTTCTGCTGTCAGGGCGACAAAGGTTTCTGGTTATGTCTGGTTTAGCCAGACAGGAAGAAGGGACATTAGCAATAGGTACACAGTAATAAAAAAACAATGGGGGTTCTAGTTGAAAGGTGAGGTCTCTCTAATACAGTCCACTCACTAATAAAAATATTTTTTTTTGCAGGATGTGTAAGTATTGAAAAGTTGCTCTTACTTCCTGTCTGGTTAAACCATTGTCAATGGAACGGTCCAAGTAGAAATAAGGGCAAAACTTTTTTTTTCTTAGTTTAAGACTGGAGAAAGATTAGAACACTGGTCAGTTTTTTTTATTGCTGTCTGTGTCCCTGTTCAGGCAATTCCTCCTTTTTCCATTTGTACTGATGACTTATTGAGCATGAAAGAAAATCCAAAATTTTGGTTGTCATCAGAACAGGAACAGAAGAAGAAATCTTCCAGTGAGGACACTAGTTCTGGTGACCCTGATGACAACCAGGAATTTCTTCACTTTGTAGGGATTTCCTCTCATGGCTCCCTAATGCAGTGTTTCTCAACTCCAGTCCTCATGGACCCCCAACAGGTCATGTTTTCAGGATTTCCCTCAGATGAAACAGCTGTGGTAATTACTAAGGCAGTGAAACTGATCAAATCACCTGTGCAAAATAATGGAAATCCTGAAAACATGACCTGTTGGGGGTCCATGAGGACTGGAGTTGAGAAACACTGCCCTAATGGGACAAAAAGATGCTGGTTTTAACCTCATAACTAGAGATGAGCGAAGAAATGAAAAATTCGATTCGACTGATTCGGCGAATTCGTGGACAATATTCGATTCGAGTCGAATAAATTCGCTGTGAATTTAACTTAAAAAAGGGTGTTTCTAGGCTTCAGAGAGACTTAATATTAGTGCAGAACACTGTACCTTTAATTTAAATGCCCTTGGAGTCTGCTGGGGAAGAGAAATAATACTGTCACTCAGTATGACATGCAGATGAGTGCCGTCGATCTTAGAATCACCGCACACTTCACTCATTTGGCCAGTCACGGGGCCAAAACCAGTGTTTGGAGCCACAGTGTGGCGGTGGAGGCAGCAGCAATGGGAGGCCATACAGCAACCTATGACAAAATGGAAACCAGCAGGAGTGTGAGGAGACCTGAAAGTGGCACATGGCAGAGTGGGAGCAATGGGAGGCGGTACAGGGACCCAGGTCACACTGTGGGCCCAGCAGCAGCGTGACCAGGCGGTACGGGGGTCCATGGCAGATTTGGGGCCTGGCAGCACCTATGGGAGGCCTGTAATCTGCCAGCACCCTATGACAAAATGGAACCCTGGGCTGGGGCAGGCAGAACCGCCGTATCTTTATCACGGTTTTCCCAGGCCACCGAATGGCGACGCTGCATATGCTGACGCAACGCTGTAGTCCCAACATGGGCCCCCTGGCCACGCTTGACTTTCTGGCCACATAGTCGACATACGGCTACGTTTACTTCCTCGGGCGGCTTGACGAAAAATTGCCACACCGCAGAGTAGGAAACTTTGCCTCCTCTACTCCTCACTGGCTGACTGCTACTTCCTCCGTGCACACCGGCACCACTACTGGCCGTGGTGGTAGGCTGCAGTGGAGCTGGTGCTCTACTCCGTGGCCGTTTGCCTCCACTGACACTGCTGCGACCCTGCTGCCTCCTGGCAGCAGCAATGGGAGGCCGTACAGGGACCCATGAGAGACTCTGGACTTGGCAGCAGCATGAGGAGGCGGTATATAGGGGCCCATGGCAGATTAGGGGCCTGGCAGCAGCTATGGGAGGCCCGTAATCTGCCAGCACCCTATGTCAAAAAATTCAACACACCAGCAGTGTGAAGAGACCTGAATGTGGCACATGGCAGAGTGTGGCGATGGAAACAGCAGCAATGGGAGGCCGTACAGGGACCCATGAGAGACTCTGGACTTGGCAGCAGCATGAGGAGGCGGTATATAGGGGCCCATGGCAGATTAGGGGCCTGGCAGTAGCTATGGGAGGCCCGTAATCTGCCAGCACCCTATGTCAAAAAATTCAACACAACAGCAGTGTGTGAGGAGACCTGAAAGTGGCACATGGCAGAGTGTGGCGATGGAAACAGCAGCAATGGGAGGCCGTACAGGGACCCATGAGAGACTCTGGACTTGGCAGCAGCATGAGGAGGCGGTATATAGGGGCCCATGGCAGATTAGGGGCCTGGCAGCAGCTATGGGAGGCCCGTAATCTGCCAGCACCCTATGTCAAAAAATTCAACACAACAGCAGTGTGTGAGGAGACCTGAAAGTGGCACATGGCAGAGTGTGGCGATGGAGACAGCAGCAATGGGAGGCCGTACAGGGACCCATGAGAGACTCTGGACTTGGCAGCAGCATGAGGAGGCGGTATATAGGGGCCCATGGCAGATTAGGGGCCTGGCAGCAGCTATGGGAGGCCCGTAATCTGCCAGCACCCTATGTCAAAAAATTCAACACAACAGCAGTGTGTGAAGAGACCTGAATGTGGCACATGGCAGAGTGTGGCGATGGAGACAGCAGCAATGGGAGGCCATACAGGGACCCATGAGAGACTCTGGACTTGGCAGCAGCATGAGGAGGCGGTATATAGGGGCCCATGGCAGATTAGGGGCCTGGCAGCAGCTATGGGAGGCCCGTAATCTGCCAGCACCCTATGTCAAAAAATTCAACACAACAGCAGTGTGTGAAGAGACCTGAATGTGGCACATGGCAGAGTGTGGCGATGGAGACAGCAGCAATGGGAGGCCATACAGGGACCCATGAGAGACTCTGGACTTGGCAGCAGCATGAGGAGGCGGTATATAGGGGCCCATGGCAGATTAGGGGCCTGGCAGCAGCTATGGGAGGCCCGTAATCTGCCAGCACCCTATGTCAAAAAATTCAACACAACAGCAGTGTGTGAGGAGACCTGAAAGTGGCACATGGCAGAGTGTGGCGATGGAGACAGCAGCAATGGGAGGCCGTACAGGGACCCATGAGAGACTCTGGACTTGGCAGCAGCATGAGGAGGCGGTATATAGGGGCCCATGGCAGATTAGGGGCCTGGCAGCAGCTATGGGAGGCCCGTAATCTGCCAGCACCCTATGTCAAAAAATTGAAAACACAAGCAGTGTGAAGAGACCTGAATGTGGCACATGGCAGAGTGTGGCGATGGAGACAGCAGCAATGGGAGGCCGTACAGGGACCCATGAGAGACTCTGGACTTGGCAGCAGCATGAGGAGGTGGTATATAGGGGCCCATGGCAGATTAGGGGCCTGGCAGCAGCTATGGGAGGCCCGTAATCTGCCAGCACCCTATGTCAAAAAATTGAAAACACAAGCAGTGTGAAGAGACCTGAATGTGGCACATGGCAGAGTGTGGCGATGGAGACAGCAGCAATGGGAGGCCGTACAGGGACCCATGAGAGACTCTGGACTTGGCAGCAGCATGAGGAGGCGGTATATAGGGGCCCATGGCAGATTAGGGGCCTGGCAGCAGCTATGGGAGGCCCGTAATCTGCCAGCACCCTATGTCAAAAAATTCAACACAACAGCAGTGTGTGAGGAGACCTGAAAGTGGCACATGGCAGAGTGTGGCGATGGAGACAGCAGCAATGGGAGGCCGTACAGGGACCCATGAGAGACTCTGGACTTGGCAGCAGCATGAGGAGGCGGTATATAGGGGCCCATGGCAGATTAGGGGCCTGGCAGCAGCTATGGGAAGCCCGTAATCTGCCAGCACCCTATGTCAAAAAATTGAAAACACAAGCAGTGTGAAGAGACCTGAATGTGGCACATGGCAGAGTGTGGCGATGGAGACAGCAGCAATGGGAGGCCGTACAGGGACCCATGAGAGACTCTGGACTTGGCAGCAGCATGAGGAGGTGGTATATAGGGGCCCATGGCAGATTAGGGGCCTGGCAGCAGCTATGGGAGGCCCGTAATCTGCCAGCACCCTATGTCAAAAAATTGAAAACACAAGCAGTGTGAAGAGACCTGAATGTGGCACATGGCAGAGTGTGGCGATGGAGACAGCAGCAATGGGAGGCCGTACAGGGACCCATGAGAGACTCTGGACTTGGCAGCAGCATGAGGAGGCGGTATATAGGGGCCCATGGCAGATTAGGGGCCTGGCAGCAGCTATGGGAGGCCCGTAATCTGCCAGCACCCTATGTCAAAAAATTGAAAACACAAGCAGTGTGAAGAGACCTGAATGTGGCACATGGCAGAGTGTGGCGATGGAGACAGCAGCAATGGGAGGCCGTACAGGGACCCATGAGAGACTCTGGACTTGGCAGCAGCATGAGGAGGTGGTATATAGGGGCCCATGGCAGATTAGGGGCCTGGCAGCAGCTATGGGAGGCCCGTAATCTGCCAGCACCCTATGTCAAAAAATTGAAAACACAAGCAGTGTGAAGAGACCTGAATGTGGCACATGGCAGAGTGTGGCGATGGAGACAGCAGCAATGGGAGGCCGTACAGGGACCCATGAGAGACTCTGGACTTGGCAGCAGCATGAGGAGGTGGTATATAGGGGCCCATGGCAGATTAGGGGCCTGGCAGCAGCTATGGGAGGCCCGTAATCTGCCAGCACCCTATGTCAAAAAATTGAAAACACAAGCAGTGTGAAGAGACCTGAATGTGGCACATGGCAGAGTGTGGCGATGGAGACAGCAGCAATGGGAGGCCGTACAGGGACCCATGAGAGACTCTGGACTTGGCAGCAGCATGAGGAGGCAGTATATAGGGGCCCATGGCAGATTAGGGGCCTGGCAGCAGCTATGGGAGGCCCGTAATCTGCCAGCACCCTATGTCAAAAAATTCAACACAACAGCAGTGTGTGAGGAGACCTGAAAGTGGCACATGGCAGAGTGTGGCGATGGAGACAGCAGCAATGGGAGGCCGTACAGGGACCCATGAGAGACTCTGGACTTGGCAGCAGCATGAGGAGGCGGTATATAGGGGCCCATGGCAGATTAGGGGCCTGGCAGCAGCTATGGGAAGCCCGTAATCTGCCAGCACCCTATGTCAAAAAATTGAAAACACAAGCAGTGTGAAGAGACCTGAATGTGGCACATGGCAGAGTGTGGCGATGGAGACAGCAGCAATGGGAGGCCGTACAGGGACCCATGAGAGACTCTGGACTTGGCAGCAGCATGAGGAGGCGGTATATAGGGGCCCATGGCAGATTAGGGGCCTGGCAGCAGCTATGGGAGGCCCGTAATCTGCCAGCACCCTATGTCAAAAAATTGAAAACACAAGCAGTGTGAAGAGACCTGAATGTGGCACATGGCAGAGTGTGGCGATGGAGACAGCAGCAATGGGAGGCCGTACAGGGACCCATGAGAGACTCTGGACTTGGCAGCAGCATGAGGAGGCGGTATATAGGGGCCTATGGCAGATTAGGGGCCTGGCAGCAGCTATAGGAGGCCCGTAATCTGCCAGCACCCTATGTCAAAAAATTCAACACACCAGCAGTGTGTGAGGAGACCTGAAAGTGGCACATGTTTGAGGCATGATTCATGGCGGATTTAGTCAGTTGTGTCAGGAACTGGTGGTTTGAAATCCAGACTAATCCACGCCTGATTCATTTTCACAAACGTGAGTCTCTCCACACTTTGGGTGGACAGTCGTGTCCTCCGCGGAGTTACAATACCTCCTGCCGCACTAAACACGCGCTCCGATGCCACGCTACTGGCCGGGCATGACAGCCTTTCAAGGGCAAATTCAGCTAGTTGGGGCCAAAGGTCAAGTTTCGTTGCCCAGTAGTCAAGGGGATTGTCTACCTCGGTTGGCAGGGTGCTGTCCAAGTAGGCCCAAGCCTGTTGTTTGAGCTCCTGCTCCAGGTCCACCTGATGCTGCTGCTGCTGCTGCGGCTGGTTAGTAGTTTCCTCACTGCGCTGGTGAAGAAAGCTACTCATCATCGACTGCAGACTGAGGCAGCCGCTGCTGGTGGAGCTGCCACTGCTCCTACCACCCCACCCCTCCCCTGCTGCCATGCCAGCGGAACGCGAGCGCACAGGGCCCACAGTGTCTGAGGATGGACGTTGGCGCACAAAGGCAGAGACCAACTGACTACATAGGTGGTTTTTATAGTACGTAATTTTGGCCTCCCTCTCAGCAGGTGTGAAAAAGGCCACCATTTTGGACCGGTAGCGAGGGTCCAACAAGGTGGACAGCCAAAAGTCATCCCTCTGTCTGATGGTTATTATTCGGCTGTCGCTACGCAAGCAACCGAGCATGCTATGGGCCATTTGTGCCAAGGAATGCGAGGGACTCCCTGCCTCCATCTCCACAGCATACTGCCACGGTGCGTCTGGGTCCTCTGTCTCCTCCTCCTCCTCCTCTACCAGATGCTCCTGCTCCTCCACTCCTGTCCGCTGAGTGGAAAAACCACCCATTTCACTCAATAATTCCTGAGCACAAATGTCCTCCTCTACCTCCTCCTCTTCTTCCTGTCCTGCCCCCACAGGGGTCATGGGGCGTTGAGATCTGTGCGCCACGTCTACCGCACCCTGACCAGCCATTGTTAACAGCATTTGTTCCAGGACGTGCAACAGAGGAATGACGTCGTTCATCCCATAGTCCTGCCGACTCACGAATAGCGTGGCCTCCTCAAAGGGCCTGAGCAAGCGGCAGGTGTCACGCATGAGCTGCCAATGGCTGACATCGAAGTTACACAGGGGAGTACCTTTATCCGCTTGTAACATAAGGAAATCGGTGATGGCCTTTCGCTGCTCGTAAAGGCGGTCTAACATGTGTAGGGTTGAATTCCACCTTGTTGCAACGTCGCAGATCAGGCGATGCTGTGGAATTCCGTTCTGCCGCTACAGCTCAATGAGGGTGTTCTTTGCGGTGTAGGAATGGCTGAAATGCATGCACAGTTTACGTGACATTTTAAGGATGTCTTGCAGTGGGATGGTGGATTTTAGGAACCGCTTGACAACCAGATTGAACACGTGAGCCATGCATGGCGCATGGGACAACCTTCCTTGACGCAGAGCAGACACCATGTTCTTTCCGTTGTCGGTCAACATGGTTCCGATTTTAAGTTTGCGCGGAGACAGCCATCTGTCGATTTCTCTGTTCATTACACTCAGCAGTTCCTCCCCTGTGTGACTACGTTCGCCAAGGCATACCAGGTGCAGCACAGCGTGACACCGTTGCGCCCTGCACATGTGATATGCCGGTCGGGTAATGGGACTTGGCACGGGGGTGGCGGCTGAGGACACGGCGGAAAAAGAGGTGGTAGAGGCGGACATGTTTGCTGGACCAAGGACGTGCAAACGTGGAGGCAAAAGCGTCGTGACCTGTCCAAGTTGCTGGTGCGGCTGTGCCGGCACCACGTTCACCCAGTGGGCCGTAAATGACATGTACTGTCCCTGACCGTAGTTACAGCTCCACACGTCGGCGCTGCCGTGCACTTTGGCAGAGACCGACATGCTCAAAGACTGGCCCACCATCTCTTCCACATGTGAATGCAGGGCTGGCACTGCCTTTTGGGCAAAGAAATGACGGCTTGGCACTCTCCACCGCGGCGCGGCACAAGCCATCATTTCTCGGAAAGGTGCTGAGTCCACCAGTTGGAAAGGGAGGGACTGCAGCACCAGCAACTTGGACAGGAGGACGTTCAGCTTTTGCACCGTCGGGTGCGTGCTCGCAAACTGTTGTCTCTTGGAAACGGATTCCAAGAAAGACTGTTGACGGAATCCGAGAAGAGGAGTAGCAGGAGAAGGAGCATCTGAACGAGCGGAAGATGCCAACGAGCGACAACTCCCCTCAGCAGAGGTGTTGGAGCCTTGACTGGCTGATAGAGGGTGATTGACGACGTCGGGTGACGGAGCAAGTAACGGAGCGGGTGATGGAGCGGGGGCTGGGGCAGGCAGAACCGCCGTATCTTTATCACGGTTTTCCCAGGCCAACGAATGGTGACGCTGCATATGCTGACGCAACGCTGTAGTCCCAACATGGGCCCCCTGGCCACGCTTGCATTTCTGGCCACATAGTCGACATACGGCTACGTTTACTTCCTCGGGCGGCTTGACGAAAAATTGCCACACCACCGAGTAGGAAACTTTGCCCCCGCTACTCCTCACTGGCTGACTGCTACTTCCTCCGTGTGCACCGGCACCACTACTGGCCGTGGTGGTAGGCTGCAGTGGAGCTTGTGCTCTACTCCGTGGCCGTTTGGCTCCACTGACACTGATGCGACCCTGCTGCCTCCTGGGCAACCCACCGACTGTTTCGCTCGCTGCCAAGCTGGCACCCTCTTCTCCTGATGATGCGGAAGAAATTGCCTGATGACGACGAGGCAGCCAAGTGCGATCAACCTCCTCATCATCAGGTACGGTCTCCGCCTCACTACTAGCCCCCTCGGCTGCGTCTGGGTCAGGAGACAGACCTGTCTCTAGACCGGCTACAGAGCCACTCTCCTCGCCAGTACTTCTTCGCCTGGCTGCTGAAAAGGCCGATGTCTCCCCCCGTTCCTGACCGCCCTCTGTTAGCTCTTCCTCACTGTACAGTGGGGCTGAGCCCACAGCATGCGATACTTCGCTTGGTGAGGGAACAGCAAAGGACAGGGGCAGGTAGAGGACATGTGATTTCAGTGGGCTTGCTCCCGGGCCATGCCAACTAACGGTTGTGTCTGACGTACCCACCGACCGTTGGCTGTAGGTGTCAGAGGTGACCTGGGAAGAGGAAGACGACCGAGCCAACCAATCAATGACGGCAGGGTTGTCGGTGGAGACACGACCGCTGGATGACACCGGGAGCACTGGCCTCTGGCTGCGAATAGTGCTGCCTCGACCCCTTCCTCTGCTGCCACGTCTGCTCGCTCCTAAAAAATTGCCTCCTCTGCCACTCCTCTGCATGTTATCTGACATACTCTTTAATTCAACGATTATGTGTCCCTGAGTAACAATTCTCTGGCACTCAGTAACAATTCTGTCTGTCCCTGAGTAACAATTCTCTGGCACTCAGTAACAATTCTGTCTGTCCCTGAGTAAAAATTCTGTGGCCCTAAGTAAAGTTTCTGTGGCCCTGAGTAACAATTCTCTGGCACTCAGTAACAATTCTGTCTGTCCCTGAGTAACAATTCTCTGGCACTCAGTAACAATTCTGTCTGTCCCTGAGTAAAAATTCTGTGGCCCTAATTAAAGTTTCTGTGGCCCTGAGTAACAATTCTCTGGCACTCCGTAACAATTCTGTCTGTCCCTGAGTAAAAATTCTGTGGCACTCAGTAACAATTCTGTCTGTCCCTGAGTAAAAATTCTGTGGCCCTAAGTAAAGTTTCTGTGGCCCTGAGTAACAATTCTCTGGCACTCCGTAACAATTCTGTCTGTCCCTGAGTAACAATTCTCTGGCACTCAGTAACAATTCTGTCTGTCCCTGAGTAAAAATTCTGTGGCCCTAATTAAAGTTTCTGTGGCCCTGAGTAACAATTCTCTGGCACTCCGTAACAATTCTGTCTGTCCCTGAGTATGAATTCTGTGGCCCTAACTAGCGTTTCTTTGTCCCTAAGTAACAGTTCTGTGGCCCTGAGTAACAATTCTGTGTCTGTGCGAGTAACAATTCTGTGGCCCTAAGTAACAGTTCTGTGGCCCTCAGTAACAGTTCTGTGTCTGTGCGAGTAACAATTCTGTGTCTGTGCGAGTAACAATTCTGTGGCCCTAAGTAACAGTTCTGTGGCCTTCAGTAACAATTCTGTGTCTGTGCGAGTAACAATTCTGTGTCTGTGCGAGTAACAATTCTGTGGCCCTAAGTAAAGTTTCTGTGGCCCTAAGTAACAATTCTCTGGCACTCAGTAACAATTCTGTCTGTCCCTGAGTAACAATTCTCTGGCACTCAGTAACAATTCTGTCTGTCCCTGAGTAAAAATTCTGTGGCCCTAAGTAAAGTTTCTGGGGCCCTGAGTAACAATTCTCTGGCACTCAGTAACAATTCTGTCTGTCCCTGAGTAACAATTCTCTGGCACTCAGTAACAATTCTGTCTGTCCCTGAGTAAAAATTCTGTGGCCCTAAGTAAAGTTTCTGTGGCCCTAAGTAACAATTCTCTGGCACTCAGTAACAATTCTGTCTGTCCCTGAGTAACAATTCTCTGGCACTCAGTAACAATTCTGTCTGTCCCTGAGTAAAAATTCTGTGGCCCTAACTAGCGTTTCTTTGTCCCTAAATAACGATTCTGTGGCCCTCATTAACAAGTCTGTGTCCCTGAGTAATGGTTCTCTGTCCCTAAGTAACTTTTCTCTGTCCCCAATTATCGTTTCTGTGGCCCTAACTCTGTCCCTGTCCCTAGTACAGAGCGGTCTGCCTCTGTTCAATAACTGCAGGCAAATGAAGAATTCCAAAATGGCCGCTATTTATAGCTCGACCATTACACAGTGCTGGCTGGCTGGCTGCTGATTGGCTGATGCGATCACATGTAGTTGAGGAATGCATTATGGGTCAGCGCGCCTTGTCTGCGCGCCTTCCCAGACATCCCCGCTCCGTCGCCGCACATGTCAGCCGCCATTTTCTGAAAAATTTCGATTCGCGCGTCCGAATTAGGCTATTTTTCGGATTCGGCACGAATCGAAATTTTTCCGATATTCGACTCGAATTCCACTTCGGATACTTCGATTCGCTCATCTCTACTCATAACCCTCCTTTACTCTGTATAAAATGGAAAAAGTTTTGGCTTGACTTCTACTTTAATGAGATGAAATCTCTGTAATAAAGCCACCAATAGCTGTAAAAATCTGACAGGAGTTTTAATCTTCCCCTCATATATGCATATTTAAAATAAAAGTTTTGGCTGGACATACACTATATAAAAGGTTCAGGTTTTGGCATAGTCATCCTTTTGGGTGTCACTATCCAATGAGCAAACTTTGATGAAGCATGCAGGACAGAGGTACAGACTCTGTAGGCTGCATATATGCTCAAACTAAGTGACTTGGTAGAGAAGGTTTAGGCTCCTGGGCTGTCATCTAAATCCTGTTTGGGTAAACATGTATGGGGGATTATTTTGAAACAACATCAAACCATTTTTTTCTGCTCTGTACCTTGATTTACATATTTCTAATACTTCTTCCATGCAGATGAATGAAAATGTATCATCTGATGCAAATACCAGAGCACAAGGACTGAGCGACGATCAGCAGGACGATGAAACAGAGGTAACTACTCGTGTACTATTATACTGTATTTGCTGACATTCTGATGCTTTATCAGCACTCTTATTTTACTTTTTAAGCTCTATAATATTAGAAAAGCCATAACTCAGGGCTAATTCCAAGTTTCCTTAGACTTGATAGTAATATTGAGATGCATTGTGACCAAAACAAACTTCGAGCAGCACTCCAGGCAGTAATCCACTGTTCCAGTAACTCACATTAAATATGGGTGCTGTTGTTCAGAGAGCCCATCCTGGCTCAGAGCACACACAGAAAAAGAGATGGAATGCCGCACTCCTAGAAAACATCCTAGGTGAGAGAGGTGAAAGCGCCTTTAACCTAGCTCCTCTCATGCCACGCTACGCCCCGCTGACGTGTTTCACCCCATCCACAGGGCTTAGTCATCAAGTGTGTTTTTTTTTCTTTTATCTTTTTAATAGGAGTGTGGCATTCCATCTTCTTTTTCCTAATGAGATGCATTGCTATATAACCAGTCCCAATCCACCCAAAACTAAAAAAAATGGGATCTAATATGTAGAAAGGCAGGGACTAATCTCCAGGGATTATCTGTGGTTGGGAACTCTTGTGGGGAGATCTTCTGCCAGTTCTAGTCCTACAGTGATAGCCAAGGTTTTACCTGTGAGCTGAACTGGTTCTAATCCTGGAGGATCTACCGGGGACGTTGACTTCATAATGCTTGTGTTACTGGCTCCCTAGTGATCAAATTAACCACTTGTCCTCCAGAGGATTTATCCCCCTTCCTGACCAAGCCATTTTTTGCGATACAGCGCTGTTACTTTAACTGACAATTGTGTGGTCATGCAATGCTCTACATAAATTAAATTTCTGTCCTTCTTTCCCACAAATAGAGCTTTTTTTTTTTTTTTTTTTTTTTTTTTTGGTGGTTTTTGATCACCTGTGCATTTTTTAAAATTTTTTGCACTATAAACAAAAAAGGATCGACGATTTTGAAAGAAAACAATATTTTTGACTTTTTGCTATAAAACTTATCCAGTAAAAAAAATTTTAAAAATCTAATTTTGTCATAAATTTAGGCCAAAATGTATTCTGCTACATGTCTTTGCTAAAAAACAAAATACCAATACATGTAAATTAATTGGTTTATGTGAAATTTTATAGCGTCTACAAATGGCGGCATATAAACTGGAATTTTAATTTTTTTTTTATACTAGTAATGGCGATGTTCCGTGACTTATAGCGGGACTGCAGTGGGCATTCTGACACTGGGGGGGAACTGACTAACTGCCACTAACATCCCAATGACACTAATACAGTGATCAGTGCTAACATAAAGCACTGACACTGTACTAATGACACTGGGCAGGAAGGGGTTAACATCTGGGACGATCACAGGGTTAACTGTGTGCTGTTTTACATCATGTGCTGTGTGTTTTTTACTAGGGAAACCCACTATTGTGTATTTCTCTGCTGTGTAGAAAAGTAAACAGCAGCATGTTATTGCTGGCAGGAGAGAGACCTGTGTTGTTTACACAAAAGTCTCTCCTCTGTCAGTGTTACTCAGCGATTGCCGGGTGCCAGTAGGGAATCTCCAGACGGAATCCGGTGATTGACATCCGTAGTTGCCAATGGCAGCGTGGGTAGGGCGGCACGCACCCCCTACCCAGAAATGCAAATCACATGTATATACACGTGATTTTGCACAGCCATGCCGCCCTGTAGCAGTACTTCTGCTATAGTGCAGAGGGGAAGCGGTTAATATAATATAAATTACATTTAGAGAGGAGATGAAGAATGACGATAAGATCATGTCAGATCCATAGTTTTAATGGGAAACAACCCAACTCCAAGGAAGTTGACAAAGCCTAGCAGGGAATCAGACAAACCCCCTTTTGCTCCATTCAAAACTCAGTAAAAGCAGAGTTCCCCTATAATTTAAACTCTAATGTGTAGCCATTTCAAATCATTGCAAAACAGAGAAATGAACTCCCACTTTCTACAATCCTGATAAAATGATACATGCTGTCACTCACAGCCATATCCTCATTATGTATCCACAGTTAAGTTAATCACTATGACAGACAAGGTAATCACATCTATATCTAGACTGAACATTACTATGAAGTAACTGGACACAAGTACATCCATCATGGAGCTGCAGATAATCTAAAGATAAGTGCTGCACAAATGATGCAGTGTTCTTGTCATGTAAAAAAAAGTGATACTGAAAATAAAGATGTATATTATTTCACTTCTAGGTCTTCTATAACTGTACATTACATTTGAACTTTAAGTACTTATGTAATAGTACTTGGGTCTGGATTGGATAGGCCTTAAATTGACTCTTTTGCAACATTAAAAAAAAAGGCTCCATGTAATTAAAGGGAGGACTGTCCCACCGGCCATTCCTCAGATCTTTGCTCTCGCAGTTTGGGGTTTCTAAAAAAAAACCAAAACCTACATACCCACTTCTGTTTGTCCCATGTCCGCACTAAAACTGAGAACAGAGCAGTCAGTTCTTGGTCTGCAAGGAGCAGAGGAGAACAGTGAGTGTCAGTCTTTGTTCTCTGCTCTGCTCCTCCAGTGCTCATTGTAGCACCAGATTGGAGAGGGAGCTGGAGTTGCTGGCTTTGGCTTTCAGCCGCAAGCTGAGAGCTGGAGCCAACTAAATCAGGCAGTTGGGTGGATCCCAACAAATATGGTCAGGTTCCTTTCAGAGCCTTTTTTTTTTTTTTTAAAGCATGTGTCCAGACAAAATAAAAACATAATTTGTACATCTTTTGTATACGTGCACATTTTCCAAAGTTTTATCCCTTTTTGTCTTTTCGCTGCCAGAGCTGTTTTTGTGGGGTTTTTTTGTTTTCGGCACATGCTAAAATAATCAAGATTGCATGAACCCCCATAATATTATGTGTTTTTTGAAAGCAGACACTCTACAGAATGAAAGAAGGGTAATTGCAATTTATTGTGTCGCATAATATTAGCACAAAGCTCTAGGAAGCGCAAAATTTCAGTAACACATAAACGCAAAAAATTACCCAATTTTGTGGTTAATAATAAAAGATGAGGTTGTACTGAGTAAATAGATGCCCAACATGTCAAACCTTAAATTGGAATTCGCCCGTGAAATGTTAACAAATTTCAGTACCCTATATTTTCCATAGACAAAACATTAAAAGCTCCCTATAGGTCATCAGTTCGGAGTTAACGAAGAAGGTTTGGTGCCAGAAATATTGCTTTCACTCTGGTGTGTGCAGCGATATGCAACATGTGTATTGCAGTTGATGTTTTTATGTGTAGGTACCCTCATTGCATGCTTTTACGTTTGTATATGTGGGGATGGGGGGGCCTCCAAATTTTTTTGGGGGGGATTTTATGTGCTTGGTTGTAAGGTTGAATTTTTTACAATTAAAAAAAAAAATTACTTTTTTTTTTAGATTCATATGGCGTACGGACCTGGCAACGAAAGGATTAAACATGCTGCTGGTTAAAAAAAAAATAAATGTGCCAGAAATATTTTTTTACTTTAAATAGATTTTTATTATTAAGATTTTAACAGAGTACAATGAATAGCCATCAACAATCTCAGTATTTAGAAACATAAGGTAACATAGAACAAGGAGCAAGGATGGATGCAGAGGAGTGCATATATTCCACAAATGGCTAGTTAGAGCCATGTACAGCAGGAAAAGCCAAAAAAAAAAACCATGGGAAACATCCCCAAGGTAGCCCACAGTGATCCCCTCGAAGGAAATCTACAATACCAGACACCATGCGTGTTTAAGACACGCACTCCACACACCCAGAACCAAACCATCAGAAAAGAGAGAGAAAAACAAAAAAGGGGGGCGGGGCAAAAGAAGATTAAGAGAAAGTCAGATAGACAGAAAGGAGTATCCGGAGTGAGACAATCAAATAACAGATAATCCCTGACCACACTAACCAGTTATAAAGTAACATGCAAAAAATCAGCCCAGGGTTCCCATATAGTTTCAAATCTAGCAACAGTACTATGAAGCATACTAACCGTGTTCTCCTCTTAACCGTGAACATTCCCACCATATATGAAACATGGATCCAGTCATACCACATCCCTGAAAACATAGAGGAGAAGCCGAGGGATACAATTTAGCTAACCATATGGGAACCAAGTACCAATGGGTAATTCGCTTAACATTCGCTTCTATCAAAAAGACATTCTCAATACCAGAGAAAGATCTTACAAATCGTTTGTGCTAAACCACAGTCTCAACCTCCTCCCCAAGATCCTGTTCCCAAGAAACCATATAAGAAAATTTGGAAGGAGGGGCAAGTAGCAGTGACTATACAAGAGAGGTACCCAACTGCCTGATTGAGTTGGCTCCAGCTCTCAGCTTGCGGCTGAGAGACTGATTGAGCTTGAGGGACCGCAAAAAATGCGAGATTTGGAGAAATCGAAACTGCTCAGTTTGGGGAATTTTTAATACCTCGATACAATAGCGTAAAGTAAAGGGCCCTCTATGTGTGAAAAACTGTCCAATCCGATACAACCTTTTGTCAAGCCACCATTTAAATGCCTTAATATCCTGTCCTGGTGGAAATTTAGGATTATTAAAAATATGGGCTAATGTATAGAATGGGGAGACTATCCCAAAGTGAGACCGACTGGGACACAGTGGCAGCCAAGATTGGTGGACAGTTCCGGAGGGGACAGCATAGCAAATAGTCAATTGTATACCCTGGGACTGCCAGTCTTTTCATATTGACCTAATCTGGTTTATTCCTCCTCCTGTAAACCACTGAAAGTTGGGCCAGTTGAGCTGACTGATAATACCTATAAAAGTCCGGGAGTGCCAGACCGCCCCTAGTCTTAGGACTGAAATGGCTCTTTCTAGCAAAACGACAGCTCCTATTGCCCCAGATATATCGAATAACCGAGGATAGGAATTTCTCCATTACTACCTGTGAAATAGGGATGGGAGAGAATGAAAGTATTACAGAAGCCGTGGGAGTAAGGTCATTTTAACTGAATGCAGTCTGCCCAGCCAAGAGAGAGGATGGGCTGACCACCGCTGAAGATCCACCTCAAGCTTCCAAAAAAGTGGCTGATCGCTCCATACAGAGATTCCATATTGGCTGTCAGCTGTATACCCAGATATGGGATATGAGAGTCACTCCATTCAAAGTGGAAGGATTCCTGGAGTCGAGCAATCAATCCTATCAGAACAGATACATTCAGTGCCACCGACTTCGTCATATTAACCTCCAAACCTGACACCTTGCCAAACTCTTATAATAAGCGTATTACCTTAGGGGTGGAGGTCAACTGAGAAGTCAAAAACAGTAGCAGATCATCTGCAAACAGGGCACACTTGTGTTCCTGTAATCCACAGTGAACACCTCTGATGTTGGGGGCTGATCGGATTTCTGCCTCAAGAGTTTCAATAGCTATACCGAAGATCAAGGGAGATAAGGGACACCCCTGTCGTGTACCCCCAGCAATCCTGATCCGCTGAGAATACTGTCCCTGAAGATTAAACTGTGCTATCATGGAAGAAGAAAGGGCACGTAGAATGTCTAAGTATCGCGAGCCGAATCCCCATAATTCCAAAATCCAGAAAAGATAGGGCCAGGACACTGTGTCAATGGCCTTTTGTAAATCTATGGATAACATCAATACTTCTGGGGGAGGGCCACCATCCCATTGGGATCATAGCAGGGATACCACGTTAGTCGCTCTACGGATCTGATCTGGTCCCTGCCTGCCCGGCATGAACCTAACCTGATCCTTGTGTATATACGTGCCTATGAACGAGGATAGGCGATTAGCTAAAATTTTAGTCGGGAGTTTCAAATCATTATTAATTAGTGAAATAGGTCTATAATTACGCACATCTCTGGGGTCCTTTTAGCTGGTTTGGGGACCACAGTAATATAAGCATTGTTCAGGGAGGGGTCCAGGGCCTCCCCATCCCATAAAGAATTGAGAAAAAAACAAGCTAAATACATAAGGAGGGTGTGGGTCTGGGGCAGAGCTCCTCTCGGCAGATTTTATTGCTGCAGCAACGGTCTCCCCGGATACAGGAGCCTCCAACTTAGCCTTATGAGCTATAGTTAAATGGGGTAAAGATACGTCCAAAAAGCCATCAATCACCTCCCTGAATACGAATGAACCCGACCGATATAATTTTGAGTAAAAACCCTATCTTTGGCGGATTTTGTGTATATCCCCCTACAGCCGAACAAATTTTGGGTAGCGTGTGAGACCGCATTCTAGGTGCCAACCTACGAGCCAGCAGCGAGCCAATTCTATCCCATTGGCAGTAGAACCGTGCATTAGTCCACCTCAAGTCCTTCTCGGCCCTAGTCGTCAATGCCAAATTTAAAGCTAGCCGAACCTGTTCCAGTTTGGCGAGCGTATCCCTATTTGGGTTGCGTTTTATGGAGTTTGCTAAGGGACTGCAGTTCAGCATCTAATTTCTCTATATCTATCCGATTCTCCCTCTTAATTTGAGAGGAGATTTGTATTATTTTTCCCCTAATAGCTTTATGGCCGCCCACAGAGTAGCCAGAGGTACGTCAGCCAAGTCATTATATTTTAAATCACCCAAATTGGTTTCTATCTCCTTACATGTAACGGAGTCACTCAGAAGCGACTCATTCAGACGCCAATGAAACGCACCCTGCTGCCCCTGAGGCTGTGATAAGAGCACACAAACCATAGAGTGATCAGACAATGACTTTTTCCTCCAGATGTCCACCAATCCCAAAGAATGAATCATTTTAGCAATGGCTATACTCCGTTTAGGTGGCCTCTTCAGTTGCGTAACCGATGGTCTAGATTTGTCTAAGCTAAGATCTAAAGTGTTATTGGAGTCACCCCTCCAGAAATACCGTACCTTCCAAATGAGGGGACAGAGTACGTAACATATCCAAAAATAAGGCCAGTTGACCAATATTAGGGGCATAATATGTCACCAGCGAATACAAGTGGCCAGCAATGGTCCCTTTCAGAAACAAGTAGCGCCCATTAGGGTCCTTAAACTCCATAAGGGGTGAAAAAAAGCCATCCGTCGTGCAAAAAGGATAGCAACCCCCTTAGTCTTATCTGCAGCATTTGCGAGGATGAAATTAGGAAATGTAGCTTGAATAAATGAGGGATTATAGGTGCCAGGAAAATGGGTTTCCTGAAGGAAAACCACATCAGCATGCTGCGAATGGTAGTACTGAAGTATTTTCCGCCATTTAATTTAAATCAGAGAATTTAATCCCTGGATGTTATTGGAGCAAATTCTCAATTGTGTATTATTAGGAGGACACATAATAGAAGAAGGAGAAGGACTCGCATAATCAACTGACCACCACTTACCACTTCCACACTTGAAGGTTGCAGAACAGGAGACCAGTAGAAATCTCAGAACATAGGAAGAATCTGTAGGGGAAGAGGATCTCTGTCTCATGACAACAGAAAAAGAGCAAAGAACAGAAAGATGAAAGTACCAAGATAGAAAAAACAAACATACAGGCATACTTCAGCAAGTGAGGGAGGACCGGCCTACCCCTACCATCCCCAGCTCAAAAAGGTGCGGTCCCTCAACAAGGGACCACTGCCAGTGCCACAGTGTCTTACAAGTTACAATGGAACAGGCTGGGTAGCATGCCACCCCAGACCGGCCTACCAGTCACTATAATAAACACAGTCAATCTCAAAGAGCTTACTACCTTTAGGATCAAAGTGAAAAAACAAAATAAGGTCAGGTCCACCCTTCCCAAGGCCACCCCCCCGCCACCACACCAGGCTGGCTCAGGAGACCCAGACAAGGGTGCTCACCTAGACCTCTAAAACCCCGGGACCCCCCAAGACAGTCGGTGATCCCAGAGCCAAGGAGGCCTCCTCTACGGCCTCACATCTGCAAAACCCCAACCAAAATTCTCGATCTAAAACTTAGAAGTTAACATATGAAAACTACTAACAACATACTGAGACCCACAGACACCCCTGGCTTAATTATTTTCACAGTTCAACCGGCAAGAAGTCTGAGAAAAAATGGGCAACCAAGGGAGGAGTACGTGAATAATAATGGAGGCCTAGAGTCCCTGGATCTTCCAAACTTGGATCTTTGCCACAATGGTGTAATCGGCCGTGACGGTAGGCTGTGTTTAGGCATCCCGGATGTAGTTGGAGCCGAAGACGAAGCAGGGGGTTCCACGATACCCAGCCGAAGTAGTAGACACTGCCCCCTCCTGGAATGATGAAAAGCTGTAAACCTTATTCTTGAAGGAGAAAACCAGACCTAAAGGAAAGGACCAGCGATATTTCATTTCTTGTGAGAGCCTGCAGCAAAGGTCTAAGGGCCCGTTGTCACTGGATAGTATACAGGGAGAGATCAGCGAAAATCTGGATCTCATGTCCCTGGATTTGTAAGGAGGGGGTATCTCTAGAACATCTCATCACGGCTTCCTTGATTTTAATGTGGTTTTGCTCTAATATCCCTCGGTAACTCATCTGCCCAAGGTAATTGCAGAGCTCGATGTGCACTCTCCACCTCCAGCTTATGGTCAGAGATTGTGGGGAAGAGGTCTTTCAGGAATTCCTGGACTACTGTAGGAGTATCCTTCACAGTTTCGGGGAGCCCCCTAATTCTGAAATTATAACGCCTGGATCGGTTCTCCAAATCATCAGTTTTGGCAAAGACAGACTCTAGCTGATCTTGGAGGTCCTTGGTGCGTGCCGTATTCAGGTTTATTCTGGCTACTGTCTTATCCATCTGGGTCTCAATAGAATCAATTCGGGAGCCCAGGCCCTGCAAGTCCAGCTTAATATCTGTAGTAATCTGCATGGCTATCTTAGTCAGACCCTTGTCCAGGAGGTCAGAAAATCCAGAGAACATGCTGGTTATGTCCATGCTGCATGGAATATCAGAGCCCCCAGCAGGGTCAGGCAGGATAGGGCTGGAGGGCCTACATTGAGCAGGAGCCAAATCATTCATTGCATGATTGCTGAGGGACACTAGAGAATCTGGCGAGTCTCTATGGGAGGCAGGGTTACTCACATGGGTACTCTGGGTTCCGGAGTCTCCATCAGGTCCTCCCCTGCATCACCTATTTCATGAGGAGACAGACCGCATGGCTATGTAGTGGGTCTGGGTGCCATTTTGGAATTCCCGGCCCAGAGGGATCCCGCAGAATGGTGGCGGGATTGCATCCCCTGCTCCATCTCACCCAGACCCAGTCAGTGCTAGGGCTCTCTCCCAGGCACCAGATCCACCCAGGAGCTCAGTTTGAGGGCTGTGGGCTCTGTGGCAGGATAACAGTGGCCGGTCCGGGACGGAGCTCTCGGCTTGGGTGGCCATCTTGGAGAACTCCCCCCTTGCCAGAATATTTTATGCTCCTAACTTCCTCCTTGACATGACAACACAGCTCTGAATTCTTAAAAATGTGCTTCGCTGTTCACTTCTGATACCACAGCACAGTGGCACACCAGCCATCTAACAGCTGATTGCTGGATGCTTACAGATTCTGTAGCCGTTGTATCTCTTTTAGCTTAAATTGTTAATATCTGAGGAATGGGTGGTAGGGGTGGTAATTTTTGGACCTCTTTGTTTTACAAGGAGCTCTCTTTAATTACTGTTATTAATATTTTATTATTTTTTTTTTTTTGTGTGTGTGTGACAGATTTAATGTTGAAGAGATGTGCAAAGAATGCTTTTCATGTTTACAGCAATAAATATATCTGCTGTAATGACAGAGAGTTCCAATTAATTGGAATGCACTGAAATGCTTAAAGCAGAACTATAGAAAAAACTTTATTTTTCATTTTGGAGAGAGCAAGGGAGGGTCCCCTGTCAGAAATGTTTTCACCATCTGTATCCCATTGTGGAGATTTCCCTTCACTTCCTGTCCCTTAGCCAAACAGGATGTAAAAGGAAATACAGGCATACCTCGGTTTACGAATTTAATTCATTCTGCGGGACTTTTCGTATAGCGAAAAATTCATAAACCGAAATGCCATTTTCCATAGGAATGCATTGAAAACCAATTAATCCGTTCCGGAGGTCAGAAAAAAGTAAACGGTACTAAAATACCTCATGAGCTAATTTATTAAGTCATGCGGTTTTTCCGCTGTTTTTATTACCGTATTTGCCGCCGTATAAGACGGCTTTTCAACCCGTGAAAATCTTTTGAAAAGTCGGGGGTCGTCTTATACGCCGGTATACGGCGAGCCAGTGTCAGGGCGGCACTTTTTCGAGGGGCGGCGCCACCCCCCCTCTTCCTCCAACGGACACCAAGTACAGGGGTGGGCAGAGGGGCTGCTGTACCTTACCTGGCTCCGGTCCCACGACGATCCGGTCCAGGAAGCGCGGCTGCTCCTTCTTTCAGTTCGGCCGCTCGATGGTCCCGCCGCCCGCTCGCTCCGCCTCCTCACCGGTGATTGGGCGCCAGCACTGGAAAGGCACACAGGCGACCAATCACCGGCGAGGAGGCGGAGCCGAACGGCCCCGCGAAAATCAAGCGGCCGAACTGAAAGAAGGAGCAGCCGCTCCTCTCCCCCACTGACACTAACGATGGGGCACTATTCCTCCTCCACACTGACACCAACGATGAGGCACTGTTCCTCCCCCACTGACACCAACGATGGGGCACTATTCCTCCTCCCTGCTGACACCAATGATGGGGCATTATTCCTCCGCCCCACTGACACCAATGATGGGGCACTATTCTCCCCACTAACACCAATGATGGGGCACTATTCCTCCCCCACTGACACCGACCATGGAGCACTATTCCTCCTCCCCACTGACACCAACGATGGGGCACTATTCCTCCCACTGACACCAACGATGGGGCACTATTCCTTCCACTGATAACAATGATGGGGCGCTATTCCTCCCACTGATACCAATGATGGGGCGCAATTCCTGCCACTGATACCAATGATGGGGCGCAATTCCTGCCACTGATACCAATGATGGGGCGCTATTCCTGCCACTGATACCAATGATGGGGCGCTATTCCTCCCACTGATACCAATGATGGGGCACTATTCCTCCCACTGACACTAATGATGGAGCACTATTCCTCTCACTGACACTAATGATGGGACACTATTCCTCCCACTGACACCAATGATGGGGCACGATTCTTCCCACTGACACCAATGATGGGGCACTATTCCTCCCACTGACTAATGATGGGGCACTATTCCTCACACACTGACACTAATGATGGGGCACCATCATTGGTGTCAGTAGGAGGAAAAGTGTCCCATCATTGGTATCAGTGGGAGGAATAGCGCCCCATCATTGGTATCAGTGGGAGGAATAGTGCCCCATCATTGGTGTCAGTGGATGAAATAGTGCCCCATCATTAGTGTCAGTGGGAGGAGTAGTGCCTCATCATTGGTATCAGTGGGAGGAATCATGCCCCATCATTGGTGTCAGTGGGAGGAATAGCCCCCATCATTGGAATACCATACCATATTGAAATCAAATCTGATGTTTTTTCATTTTTATTTGGTGTGCGTTGGAAGAGGGGTAGTCTTATACGGCGAGTATAGCTCAAACCCTATATTTTAACAGAAAAAGTAGGGGGTCGTCTTATACGCTGGCAAATACGGTACTTTTCCTTTACAGCTTTCAGCGTTTGGGAAAGACCCCCCAAACTATACATTTTCTGAAAGCACGTGACCAATAGATTAAAAAGAAGGTGCAACTGATTTTTTTTTAGGTCCCGTGATATTTGCGCAAATGTGTTATCACTAAAAAGAACAACCCAAAATAAATTCTCCAGCTCTTGACGATCACAGCGATACCATATATGTGTATGTTATATGTTGTTTGAACCCGTAGTATCTTTTGACAGGTACCCACTCCCCCAATTCCGGTTGGATTGCCTTGGTGATCTGAGCGGAAGTTCAGCTTCCCTTCTTCCCCTGCAGCCTTTTGGGATATGTCACAGGTCCCAGAAGACTGCGGGACCATTCAAAGTAACACAGCGTGGCTCGTGCATGCGCAGTGGGCAGCCGGCTGTGAAGCTGCAAGCAGTCACATCTGGCTGCCTATAGTAATGCAGGCCATAGACGGGTCGAAAATCGGCCAATTTTTCAACCGGAAAAAAAATCGGCCGATTTTTGCACCGGTAATGGGTTTATTGGTTGGCCGTTTTTCGGGGTTTTGGCACATTTTTTTTTATCGGTAAAGTTGGAAAAAAATCGGCCGATTTTTGCCGATCGGCCAATTTTCCCGGCAACGATGGGCAAATCTGACGATCGTTTTACCGATAAAAAATTTGTGCATGAGCTGTGACCTGCAAAAAGAAGAAAAAAAAGAATTCCAGTCTGCTATTATATTTGAGATGAAAAAGTATTGCGGTTGCAACAATGTATCTATTTGTATCTGAATAAAAACATCTGTGTCCGAAATAGATACATTGTTGCAACCGCAATACTTTTTCATGTCAAATATAATAGCAGACTGGAATTCTTTTTTTTCTTCTTCTTTTTTTCTCTCTGCAAGGGACAGAAGTAATGAAATGCCGGCTGTAGACGGGATGAAAATCGCCTGATTTTTTTTTCCCCGTTGGTGGTAATGTCGGCCTATTGAATGACCGATTTTTTTTCATTTTTTTTTTTTTTTTTTTTAATCGGCCGGTTTTCGACCCGTCTATGGCCTGCATTAGTATGCTGGTGCCAGGGACTGAAGCCTGACGAAGAACCCGGCCAGGTGAGAACCTGGTACAGGAGGGTGTGTTTTATTGTTGAAAGTCAGTAGCTACAGTTTTTGTAGCTTCTGATTTTAATTATTCATCACATGACTGAAGAACTGCTGTAAGTGAGCCTGTTTATTTGCTTCATGCATGGTCAAAACATAGGCTCTCTGTAATCTGCTTCTCAGCATCTGAAAGTAACCCACCATTTCAGATGAAGGAAATCCTGACCACATGACTTGTTGGGGCTACTTTAAGTTGGGAAACCTTCACAGGCACAGATTTCTTGTCAGTACCCCTTAATTGTACACATCTATGGCCTTCTAACAACAAGGCATTGTTTTACACAAATACTTTCACAAGAATGCATTTGTTGGGGAGTGGGTTTGTCACCCTGTGGAATCTGTATCTCCTTATTGGCAGGTTACACTGTGTTAGGTGGTGGAATCCTTGTCTTTCAAAATAAAGGGCAGTTTAGCTTATGCTTGTTACAAGGCACATGACACTTGTTTAAAAAAAAAAAAATCCCATTGTTTCGTAAGTATATTTAAATAGGAAGTTGTTTCTTGACAGTCTTACTAGAAGTATTGGCTTCTCAAGAGATGGAATTTCCAGATGTTACTAAAATGGTTCATCCTTCCATTTTTTTGTGAATTCTGTTTCTTTTTCATAACTATAGTTTGAGTAGGAGTGTCCTACATATGTAGCCGCGTATAATGAAAATGCTGCAGCATTGGACATGCTCTAAAGAATAAAGAGTGCCATAGGCACAGGCACCATAGGCCATAGGCACCTTTTTAGAATTCAGTCAGAGAACAATGTGACAGGGCTTGCACTCATTTTATGTACCTGTCAGAGATGTGTACATGAATTTATCCATGTCTGCACTGACAAAGGAGTGTCCACACTGGCAAAAAAAACAACCTCAAAACAAGTTTATTGTACATCATCACATAAAATGACATCGGAGATGCGACATATAATCCACAATCAACTGGGTCTGACCTACCCCAATATGGAATACCCTAATGACCCAAACCCTATCACCCCCCACCCTACCAGCCACTCCCAACAACCCATTTTTTTTTATCAAATGCTGCAAGAATACATTTGCAAAAGTGTAAAATATGCCCTGGATGAACTGAAATATATGAGAACATTGTCCTTGAGTATAATGGCAGAGTTTTCATCATGTTTTTAATGTGCAGCTTCTCAACGTGCATATAACCTCACCAAGACTGTGAGCTAGCTGGGTTTGGTATCTATTTTAAGAGTTTTATTTATGGTTACACACAGCCAAAAACAGTCCTGAAATTATGACCCAACTTTGTAGTCATAACTATCACTTTTGGCTTGAAGCAGAATCATTTTTTTTCTTGGGTAGCAGTGTATAACCTAGCAGTTGTGAGCCCAGAAACAACATGGGAATGAATTTAAATAAAAATATATGTTGATACTATAGACGTAGTAAAATAGCAAGAATCCCAATTATTCATTTCTGGGAGTAATTATTTTGAAATTAAAATCTTCAATTTTCGTTTTAGTCCATAGATTCAGAAGAGATAATGGTGCCAGGAAGAAGGGCCTCACTTTCTGACATCAGCAACCCAGATGACATAGAATCCTTGTCTGTGCGTCAGCTGAAGGAGATTTTGGCCAGAAATTTTGTGAATTACAAAGGCTGCTGTGAAAAATGGGAGCTAATGGAACGTGTAACTCGACTGTACTATGAACAGAAGGATCTTCTGGAAAAAGGTAGTTTAATCTACTAACAAAACATCTGCGTTTTAATATATACCACTGTGAGCTTTATGTAATAAGGCAGTACAAATCTTAATATTTATATGCAAAATATAGCCACCCTAGCAGCCGTTTAGACTTAAAGGAGAAGTATGGGATTATAAGAAAGCATATATACTCACCCCAAGAATTACATGACCACTAATCGCTTAGCTCTCGGTCCGCTCTGAGCAGAGAGCAGTGACAGTTAGTCACTACTCTCTGCTCTGTCCCTTCAGCCTCAGCAGGTGAAGCTGGATCTGGTTCTCAACTGTGTGCTGAAAGGTAGAGCCACCTGTCAGTCAGGCAGCCAGGTGGATCCTGACAATTTTGTCAGGATCTTTCCTGAGCCTAGCGCAGGTCTGTGCTGCTAGCTGATAATGGGCAGAAGCCCGCTATCTGCTGATTCTGGGTCACAGGACAGGCAAAGTAAATGTACTTCTGCAATCCTCAAGAGTAGTGCAGTCAAAAAAGCTTTGGCCATTCTTCTTTAACTTAGAATAGAGTGCACACAGAAATTGATTTTATGGTAGATTGACTTTTTCATAAACTTTCCCTCTTCCTCTTTGGCTTGCTGATTAAGAATTTAATTATTATAATAAGGTTTTTAATTGTTCACGAACCTCAACTTAAAGTAAAAATATGTTCATGTGACCAGCCTCAAACAGGAAGTATAGAAACAAATTAAGCAAAACATACTGTAGGAGGGCCCTGAGGGGGTAAAGAATGGGTGTTGCAGGGCGGTGTGTACTGAGAATGTTTTGAGCTTTAAATAGAATACTTTAATATCCAATATAAAGTGTAGGTGTATAATGTAGCAAAGAAAATTCTTTTTTTCAGTAAGTGTTTTGCAGTGACCAGTTAATGTTATAAGCTATTCAGTCTATTAAGGTCAAACTTACATATAAACAATTCTAGTTTCCTTTACGTTTTTTATAAACTTTTAAATGTAGGTGTTTGTGCTTGTGTAGTATTTCAAATCTTTCTTTTTGTATTTTTCCAGCTTCTGCGGTCGATGAAGAAGGTAAGAGGCCAGCCATACCTAATCCACAGTGTCATTGTCACCTTTTGAACTATCTCAATCTCTTAGCGAGACGGATTAGACACAGGCAGCAGAGCGTCATACATTGCTATGTCATTTAATTCAGGGATGAGACTGAAGTGCTGAGCTTTTAAGGTTCTGATTGCAGGTCACACACAGTCCTATGTCTGCAACTGGAGAAGATTAAAGGGGTTGGGAGGTAGAAAAGGATTCATTGAAGTACACATTGAACTATTGCCAGGGAGGGTAATGCAGAGTAAAGTTTCCAGTTTTTAGTATGAGTAAAAAAGCTTCCTTCTGAGCCACACTGTTTTTAATAATTCGCCTTTAAACTTTCTGCCAGTTGGTTGGTCAAAAAAAAATTACAATATACCACAGCAAAAGAGCCACAATGTAAAGCACTGTTAAACTTTATTTTAATTTGTGTTTAAAATGAAGGAAAACTAGACTAGGCAAGACCACTGTGTGGCAGTATTTCTTGGTCAATGTGGGTTTTCACAGTTTGTCTTGTTAGAGGTTGGGTTAAAGTTGAACTCCAGGTATGGATTTTATTGCATAGTTAAATTAATCCAGCTTGGACCAGATGCAAGGATGCATATGTCATACCAGTGGAATTGCTGTGAAGCAGAGAATCACTGTTGTACCTGCCGCTACTTCAGTGTTCATTGCAGTCTTCTGTGTCTTGTGAAGAGAGGCTGCTCTGCTGCATTGGGAACACGGGGTTGCTCGACAGGTAAGGGTGCCGTTTAAATGTCCCCTTGCATTTTTCTGCAAGGGATGCAAGGCATTCTCTGATTGGATAAGATGGGCAGGTGAGACTGTGTTGTTACTATTTCCACTTTGTCCAATCAGGGAATGCTTTGCAGTCATTGTGAAAAATGCAAGGCATTCTGTGAATGGCAACCCGCTGTGGTTACTGTGCAGCAGCATAGCCTCTCAGCATGGGATCTGGAACATCAACTGCTATCACTGTAGTAGTGGTAACTATTTTGACACCAGAGAGTCCTGTTTTTTGTCCTGGTTGTTTGTATCCAAAACATTAAAACACAAACACACACACGCAATGTGTATTAGGATTGGAACACCCCTCCAAATCATTGGATTCAGGTGTTCCAATCACCTCCAAGGCCACAGGTGTATAAAAGCATGTGAAAGAATGGGTCGCTCTCAGGAGGTCAGTGAATTCAAGCATGGTACCGTAATAGGTTGTCCCCTGTGCAATAAGTCCATCCATGAAATTTTCTTGCTACTAAACATTCCACGGTTAACTGTTAGCGGTATTATAACAAAGTGGGAGCAACTGGGAACAACAGCAACTCAGCCACGAAGTGGTAGGCCACGTAAAATTAGGGGTCAGTGCATGCTGAAGCGCACAGTGTGCAGAAGTCACCAACTGTCTGCAGAGTCAATAGCTAAATACCTCCAAACTTCATGTGGCCTTCAGATTAGCACAATCAGAGCTTCATGGAATGGGTTTCCATGGTTGAGCAGCTGCATCTAAGCCTTACATCACCAAGTGTAATGCAAAGCGTAGGATGCAGTGGTATAAAACATGCCGCCACTGCTCTCTAGAGCAGTGGAGATGTGTTCTTTAGAGTGACGAATCACGCTTCTCTGTCTGGCAAGTCTGGGTTTGGCGATTGCCAGGAGAACGGTTCTTGCCTGACTGCATTGTACCAAGTGTAAAGTTTGGTGGTGGGGGGATTATGGTGTGGGGTTGTTTTCCAGGGGTTGGGCTTGGCCCCATAGTTCCAGCGAAGGGAACTCATTAAAGTGGTTGTAAAGGCTTGAGGTTTGTTACATTCTGTGTGCAGCAGTGCCCCCAATCCCCTCAATACTTACCTGAGCCACATCGAGATCCAGCGATGTGCACAACAGCCTCGGCTGTCCTGGGTCTCTGCCTCCCCATTGGTTGAGACAGCAAGTGGGAGCCACTGGCTCCAGCTGCTGTCAATCACAGCCAGTCAGCCAATGAGGAGAGAGAGGGGGTAGGCCACGCCGCAGCTCCGTGTGTCAACTGGCAAACGGAGCAGTGGGTGCCCCCATAGCAAGCTGCTTGCTGTGGGGGCACCCGACAGTAAGGAGGAGCCAGAAGAGCCTGTGGGGGACCCAAGAAGAGGAGGATCCAGGCTGCTCTGCGCAAAATCACTGCACACAACAGGTAAGTATAACATGTTGTTATTTTACACAAAAAAAGATCATTTAGTATCGCTTTAAGGCATCAGCATACCAAGACATTTTTGATAATTTCATACTCCGAACTTTGTGGGAACAGTTTTGGGGATGGCCCCTTCCTGTTCCAACATGACTGCGCACCAGTGCACAAAGCAAGGTCCATAAAGACATGGATGAGCGAGTTTGGGATGGAGGAACTTGACTGGCCTGCACAGAGTCCTGACCTCAACCCAATAGAACACCTTTGGGATGAATTAGAGCAGAGACTGTGAGCCAGACCTTCTCGTCTGACATCAGTGCCTGACCTCACAAATGTTCTTCTGGAAGAATGGTCAAACATTCAAATAGATACACTCCTAAACCTTGTGAACAGCCTTTCCAGAAGAGTTAAATCTGTTATAGCTGCAAAGGGTGGGCCAACTCAATATTGAACCCTATGGACTAAGACTGGGATGACATTAAAGTTCGTGTGCGTGTAAAGGCCAGCGTCCCGATACTTTTGACAATATAATATGTGTGTGTATGTATATATATATATATATATATATATATATATATATATATATATATATATATATATATATATATATTATATATATATTATGTATGTTTGTGTTTAATATTTTTTTTTTTAATTTTGTTATGTTGCAGCCTGATACTACAGTTGTTAAAATTTATTTTTTTCTCAATCTACACTCAGTACCCAATAATGACAAAGTGAAAACAGATTTATTAGATCAGGAAAAGCTGAAATATCACATTGGCATAAGTTTAGACTCTTTGCAAGAACACTTGAAATTTTAGCTCAGGTGCTTCCCATTTCTCTTCATCATTGCTGAGATGTTTCTACACCTTGATTGGAGTCCACCTGTGGTGAATTAAATTGACTGGACATGATTTGGAAAAGTACACTCCTCTCTTGAGGATTCGCAGCTGACATAGCATACTTTATCAGAGCAAAATCCATGAGGTCAAAGGAACTGCCTGCAGAGGTCAAAGGAACTGCCTGCAGAGCTCATAGGCAGGATTGTTGCAAAGCACAGATCTGGGGAAGGCTACAAACATTTATACTGCACTGAAGGTTCCCAAGAGCACAGTGGGCTCCTTAAATCCTAAAAGGAAAACGTTTGGCACTAGGACACTTCCAAGAGCTGGTCGCCTTGCCAAACTGAGCATCAGGGGAGAGAAGGGCCTTAGTAAGAGAGGTGACCAAGAACCTGGTGGTCACTGTGACTGAGTTCCAGAGATACTGTGTGGAGATGGGGCAAAGTTCCAGAAGGGCAGCCATCACTGCAGTTGTCCACTGATCTGGGCTTTATGGCTAGACGAAAGCCTCTCCTCAGTGCAAAACACATTAAAGCCCACTTGGAGTTTGCAAAAATGTGTTCATCTGTTGATTGACTGCTTATGAACAGGAACGGCCATAGATGGATTGAAATTACGGTGGTCCCTGCTGAACCAGCCGAATTTTGAACCATGTATGGTCAGCTTAAAGAAGTCCACCTTTTGGACAAAAATAATAAATGCAGGTAAAAAAATGTGCATTTATTATTTTTGTCCAAAGCAGCCTGTAAAGCATTGCACCAGTGGTCAGTAGATCGTTGATGCCATGCAGGTCTCCTGCAGACCTGAAAGAATATCTACTTGCTGTATAGGATGTACAAGCAATTAGATATTCTGACAGGAAGCTTCAGTGAACTACCACCATGGTAGTTCATTGAAAACTACAAGCCCACAGCTACTAAGGTTGTCGGGACTTGCAGTTCATTCACGGAAGTCCGTGAATGAATGATGTGGCCATGCGGGGGAGATGGTATCTTCCAGAGAGATGGTACGGGGAGAATTTTCTTCGTACTATCTGTCAGATGGAGGGGGGGGGGTTGGCAGACGCGGCTGCAGCTATGGGACCATGTTACATGTTCCATCCTAAAAACAGGTGCAACGTGTAACATGTTCCAAAGGTGAACTTATCCTTTAACTTTTGGATCACTGAGCATTGAAATCTGTTTTCTACAGGTAACCACAAAGTATTGATTTTTGCAGTTGTTAAATGAACGCTTGCAAATACTGTTTGTAGCATCATAAGTAAACCATGCATGCATTTCTGTGCTGTAACTTAAATGTCCTTTATTTGTTTTTACAGGCAAACCCAATGCTGCAAACGATGACCACCTGTGCAAGGTCTGCATGGATTGCCCCATTGACTGTGTCTTGTTGGAGTGTGGTCATATGGTAACCTGCACAAAGTGTGGCAAGCGCATGAGTGAATGTCCCATCTGTCGACAGTATGTAGTGAGGGCAGTCCATGTATTCCGATCTTGACCTGGTTTCTCAGCAGTCTGCATGGTTGTGAACTGATAAAGCTAACCAAGACTATGGGATGAACCTATAACTACTCATGAATAATTCTTGAACCGCATACACTATAACAAGAAAATGTCTCTATACTTCTTCACAATTTCATTTCTTGGTATTACATCATAAAGTTGTTGGATCAAGAACCCCAGCAAAGGTTCCCCAGTGTATGACCATCAACAACTGGTACAGAAAAATACAAAAGCATGGACTTCTGTTTGACTCCATCGTGCCTTTCTGCATTGCCTTAGCCATTTTTGGCTGCTAACTGACTTTTGATTTCAAATCAAAAAGGTTGGTTTTTGAAGACTTGCACTGTTATTTATGAAAAAAAAACCCTTTTTGACTGGGAGACCAAAGCACAGAGTTTAGTGTATTTTCATAATAAAAGAACAACAAAGAAAGAATATGTGAGATAAGTACCAAAGTTGATAGTGGCAGTTTAATTGACTTTATTTTTTTAGAACTTCTTTCTACTTATGATTTGCACTGCAGTGTACAGTATAATAGGGAAGTGTTTGCTATTTGGTTTTTTAAGGGCTCACATGAATGTATTAAAGAATCCAGTAACGGAATTAGTATAAGTATTAATTTGCATTCTGTTTCCTATTGTGTTAAATCTCATCCACTCGGTTATTGTGTAATCTTAGTCTATAAGACCTAGTGTGAAGTGTCAGGTTCAGTAAGCATTTACAAAGCATTTAACAAGCTTTCAGCAGCTTCCCTGAAGCCCTTAAATCACCTTCCAGCTTATCCCCTCCTTCTTGGACTGTTAAATACATATCTTAAAGAGACATTGTCGCTTTGCCTGTTAAAGGTAAAGTGACAGCATCTGCACATAGTCCATCCCTTCAAGCACCTGTACTTGCCCAGCCATGCTGTCTTGCCTTTTTTCAACTACAGCATCACGTTTAGGTGTCACCTGGTGTCAGTGGTTAGGTCTGAACACTGACATGGTTGAGGTTACATTCTCCTCCATACCCAAAAGCACTGTTACCTTGGTGAGGGCTCCAGTAGTGCAGGATAGCAACAAAAGGGCTAAGTGCAAACACTTTTTACCTTTACAGGGCAAAAGTGACTATTTATATAAAGTGGACATACATTAAGATGGTAAACAAGCTTTTCTGAGAGAGACCTGAAAGCTGCTGTAGTCTTCTTCTTTTGCAACTCTTAAGTTTCCTGGCTGTTATGTTCACTCTTTTGCGTCATGCTTTAATAGGAGCCTTAGTAGGTTTCTGCAATACCTGAGGCCTATTTAAACTATATCTGTACCCCAAACCGATGGAAGGTTGTCATTGCAGTGTTACTGCTTTCCAGAGCCTCTGACAGCAGTAAAGCCTGACAGAAATTCTGATCCCCTCAAGATCCAAAGCTGAAAAAAAATCTCTGGCTAAAGAAACACTTTAACTGCCCCCAATCAAATTAAAGTGGTTCTAAAGCGTTAAGGTTTTACCTTAACCATTTCTCGACCACCCTATAGCAGATATACTGCTACAGGGTGGCACGGGTGCACAAAATTACGTATATATATATATATATATATATATATATGTAATTTTGCATTTCCAGGTAGGGGGCGCGTGCACGCGCCCTACCCACGCCGCCATTCACGGCCGTCAATCACCAGGTTCCAGGCGGTGATTGTAAACAATACAGTTCTCCTCCCTGTCAGCTAGTGCACACTGCTTTGGATGGCTGTGCACAACACAGCCATCCAAAGCAGTGTGATTACAGTGAGGCACAGACACAAGTAAAACCGCACACAGTTAACCCTTTAATCGCCCCTCATGTTGACCATGTAATGCATGAGTGTAACAAAGCTGTCAGCTCACGGCCTCTGTTTTTGATCGGGAGGCTGCAGGACAAGTTCCCGATCATGTGAGCACTGTGACAGCCAATTATGGTGATCACATGACCGGGACGTCTGCCCCTCCTCCTGCCGTTAACACCCAGGCCACTGAAAGGGGACAGGAAGGAGTTAAACCGCTAATATTAAACAATTCCCTTGTGTATGAGGCCTTCTACATTGACAAATGGTGGCTGCCAGAGTTATTAGCCCCATGGTAACTGCCCTTATTTGTGCATCTGAAACCTTAAAGTATATACAGATCTGGATACATTTGGGGGGGGGGGGGGGGGATTAATACAAAAGAAAGTGTCTGACAGAAACCGTCTCAACTGTAGTGCAGCCAGTCAGCTTTTACATTTTTATTTTCTAAGCAATGTGGGAACAAAATGAAAACTAGAAGAATATTGGTTGCGATGGGCAGCACACCAGTGTAGAATTATCTCCGAGACACTTCCTTTTTTTTTTTTTTTTTTTTTTTTTAATTCCTCCAAATGTGCTTGAATGCTCCATGTGGTTTTTTTTTTTTTTTAGGCTCCATAAATGAAAGGGATGTTAGCATAGCCATACCAACTGTTTGAATCCCTCGATTGCCCTAACCATGCTTTAAGGCAAACCTGTGGGTAACAGACAGTTAATATTAGCAGCAGGTAGCTTGTATCGTAAGCTGTCAGCACATACTGGTGGCTGCAGAAATTGCTTTAGTGCGCTCCAAAACCTTCTGAGATGTGCATGATGGACATGATGGGGTAGCTTTACTAAAACTGGAGAGTGCAAAATCTGGTGCAGCTGTGCATGGTAGCCGATCAGCTTCTAACTTCAGCTTGCTTAATTAGGTTTTGACAAAACCTGGAAGATGATGTCTATGCAGAGCTGTGCCAGATTTTGCACTCTCCAGTTTTAGTCAATCAACCCCCACTTGTGTGAGCATAGGCCTGCCTCCCCCATGACAATGCCCAGACCTGCTGGTAGGTGTCTCATGCACTATTCATTTCATTGTAGAATGGGTCGGAGGTGTGCCTATTTCCTACTACATGGAGAACCTGATTATTTGCTATTGGCTATGCAGGCAGTTAACGTCAGCCATTTTGATCCAAGCTATTAAAGCTGAACTCCATGCAGATATAAAAATACATTTAATGTAGTTATATATTCTATTGCAAATGATAAAAAATAGCTAGTATAAGTATTTAAATACAGTGGGTTGGTGTACTGTTGTTTCACCGCATTCTGTGGGGGTGGGAGGGCAGGTGACGCCCCTTTATTCTTTCTAAATAAAGTGGTGTCCCTGTCCACGCTGTGCTTGTTTGGTAGAGCTATGTGAATCGCACAAGAGGAAAGACAAAATTGCCTTGAGCTGATCAGACAGTTCACACTAAGTTTTTGGAGTTCTTCTAAAGTAGGTTGGGAACTGTTGGTGTTTACATATTCCCAAAGTTAGGCAGTACTACCCCAATTCCAAAAAATGTGGGACGATTTGTAAAATCTACATAAAAACAGATTGCAGTGATTTGCAAATATCATAAACCCATACTTAATTCACAAAACAAAAAGAAAACATACAATGCTTAAACTGAGATAATATACCAGTTAAAAAAAAGCAATTTTCTGAATTTAAGGCTCCATGCACACTAGCGTTTTTTTAAGCTCCTAGAAGCTCTTATTGGCATTTTTTAAATAATGCTCTCCTATGTGTTCATGCACACTACTTTAGGCTATTAGCATTTTTTTAGCTACACCATCTAGGAGCAGAAAAAAAAACAGTTTTTAGCGTTTGTTTTTAGCGGTTTTCCAGCAGAAAAAATGCTAAACGCTACTAAAACACTCTTAACAGCTATTTCTGACTTTTTTCTACATGTACTGTAAAAACTTTAATAAAACGCAACTAAAAACGCTATCACTAGCGTTTTTCGAGTTTAAAAAATGCTAGTGTGCATCAAGCCTAAACATATATGTTTTCTATTTTCTATGTGAATAAAATATGGGTTTGTGAGATTTGCAAATCATTACATTCTGTTTTTATGTAGATTTCACACAACTTCCCAACTGTTTTGGAATTGGGGTTGTATGTGGTTTTCCTAGTTTATTGTTAAATGTTTGTAGTGAGGTCAGAACAAAGAATGGGGGGAAAAAAAAGCTAGTAACCTACACGCCATTATATACAGTGAGGAACAGAAGTATTTGAACGCCCTGCGATTTTGCAAGTTCTCCCACTTAGAAATCATGGAGGGGTCTGAAATTCACATTGAAGGTGCGTTCCCACTCTGAGAGACAGAATTTCAAAAAACATTTCAGGAAATCACATTGTATGATTTTTAAAGAATCTATTTGTCTTGCACTGCTGAACATAAGTATTTGAACACCTAAGAAATAGCAAGAATTCTGGCTCTCAAAGACCTGTTACTGTGCCTTTAAAAAGTCCTCTCTACTCCACTCATTAATCTAACTCAGTAGCACCTGTCTGAGCTCTTTAAAGACACCTGTCCACCCCACAGTCAGTCAGACACCAACTACTACCATAGGCAAGACGAAAGAGCTGTCAAAAGACACCAGAGACAAAATTGTGGTCCTCCACAAGGCTGGAAAGGGCTACGGGGCAATTGCCAAGCAGCTTGGTGAAAATAGATCAACTGTTGGAGCAACTGTTAGAAAATGGAAGAGGCTAAAGACGACTGTCAGTCTCCCTTGGACTGGAGCTCCATGCAAGATCTAACCTCATGGGGTATCACTGATGATAAGAAAGGTGAGGAATCAGCCCAGAACTACAAGGGAGGAGCTGGCCAATGACATGAAGAGAGCTGGGACCACAGTTTCAGAGGTCACTGTCGGTAGAACAGTACGCCGTCATGGTTTCAAATCATGCATTGCACGAAAGGTTCCCCTGCTCAAGTCATCACATGTCCAGGCCCGTCTGAAGTTTGCCAATGACCATCTGGATGATCCAGAGGAGGCATGGGAGAAAGTCATGTGGTCAGATGAGACCAAAGTAGAACTTTTTGGTCTAAACTTCACTTGTCGTGTTTGGAGGAGAAAGAAGGATGAGTTGCATCCCAAGAACACCATCCCTACTGTGAAGCATGGGGGTGGTAACATCATGCTTTGGGGGTGCTTTTCTGCTAAGGGGACAGGACGACTGCACTGTATTAAGAAGAGGATGAATGGGGCCATTTATTGTGAGATTTTGAGCAACAACCTCCTTCCCTCAGTCAGATCATTGAAGATGGGTCGTGGCTGGGTCTTCCAACATGACAACGACCCAAAGCACACAGCCAGGATAACCAAGGAGTGGCTCCGTAAGAAGCATATCAAGGTTCTGGAGTGGCCTAGCCAGTCTCCAGACCTAAATCCAACAGAACATCTTTGGAGGGAGCTGAAACTCCGTGTTGCTCAGCGACAGCCCCGAAACCTGACAGATCTAGAGGAGATCTGTGTGGAGGAGTGCGCCAAAATCCCTGTTGCAGTGTGTGCAAACCTGGTCAAGAACTACAGGAAACGTTTGACCTCTGTAATTGCAAACAAAGGCTTCTGTACCAAATATTAACACTGATTTTCTCAGGTGTTCAAATACTTATGTTCAACAGTGCAAGACAAATACATTCTTTAAAAATCATACAATGTGATTTCCTGAATTTTTTTTTTTTAAATTCTCTTTCTCAGAGTGGGAATGCACCTACAATGTGAATTTCAGACCCCTCCATGTTTTGTAAGTGGGAGAACTTGCAAAATCGCAGGGTGTTCAAATACTTCTGTTCCTCACTGTACATATTTTATATATTGTTATAATACTGCATTGCATTGAGTAAATTAAAATAACTACTTATCTGTTTGCTGCTTAAAGGTACTGTTAAACTTGTTTACTTGTGAAGCAAAACAAAGAAAGAAATTATTTTTTAATCAGATCAACTATTTTAATATAATTTATAAACTGTTTGTAGAATTAAAGATTGTAAACTTTTTTTCAAAGCAGAAATGTGCCTTTACATTCCATATCTTGTACCTACGAATTTAGCATGTCATTACGTAGATCTGTAAGAAAATCCTAAAATGTGATAACTGCACATCCTAATCTATTACTTTTGCAGCATCTGAAAAAAAAAAAAAATGAATAAGATGTAACTAGTATATCCACAGCTATGTTGTTTTTTATGCCACACTATATCCAATCAGAATGCTATAGTGCATGCAGCTTATTTAACCAAATCAGTCTGAAATAACTCCTTCAGTCTCCCATTTAGTACTTGATGAATGAAGGAAACTTTGGAGAACCCAGGATGCTTGTAACAAGGGGGTGCTATTGGGGCTCTGGATGTCTGCATTTTAATAAGGGATCTATTATTTGTTTGATGTAGGTAGCAAGAAAAACATTTTGAAGTGATATATTTAGTGGCTGACCAAAAAAATGTAAAAGTACAACTTTTGGAACTCTAAAGTGTATGTTACCCCAACATTTCATATTCCTGACGTGCCTGCTGTACTTGTGTTAAAGTATCCTGTTCTCTTTGTATTGCTTCCTTTGTGCGAAATACCTGGTGATCCTGCCTGGTGATCCTTTTTCAGACTGACCACTCTAGGCATTGAGCACATTCTTCCCAATGTGTCCAGCTTTCTGGCTGTGCTGGGAGCACAACCTGCCTGTCCACCAATGGTCAGATGTATGCTGACATCCTCCCCTGCACAGCTCTTCACTGGGAAGATCTGTGTACTGCTGCTTCCTGCCTCCATTTAACACACCCTACTATAGTCTCCACCCCTACCTCTCTAAGCCCCTTAGGCAGATGAGAACACAGATCATATGATTACTTAAAACTTAAAAAAAAAAACTTTTAAAATAAATCAGAAGATTGCTATAGGTAACAATGTGCCAACATCTCAAAAGTTATTTTGACAACATTTACAACCATACATGTAGCTGGGAGTTTTATAGCCACAAAATAAATAAGGTAACCACCATATCAAAACATAGTTATAATAACAGATCCCTTTAACAAATACAAAACCATACAACAGGGTTAATCCAAAACCCAACATATAATGCAGTATACTACTACTTAATACGATACAGTATACACTATTCTTTCCACTTGTTACGTAAGTTATGTGGAAGTAGGTGTGATGTAGGTGTCTCTTGCTTTAAAGTGGCAAAATTCATATAGAATGACCCAATGCATTTCGAACACTTGTCTTTTTCAGGGGTGAACATGGTATATTATATGGTACAGAGACCACAGACCATTTCTAGCCATGTAGATTAAAAAGCAAACTGATGCCTTCACAGTGACTGAATTCATTAAACTGAACGGGTTGATTTACAAGGCGAGGATTCACACACTTTAATAAGCTTTAGAGCTCCAAAGTTTGTGTGTGTGTTTTTAGTTAGCCACTAGTACCTATCACTCTACAAATTGTTTGCCTTCTCTAACTTTCTGATATGGAAAAATCCCTTTTAGGCAACTCGCAGATGAGCAATAGCCATTACATGGCTCATATCTCAAACCAGATATACAGTATGTAGTAAAGCACCAGATGACATGTGCAAAGTTAAGTAGTATGCAGTGAAGTAATGTTGGCTATTTTACTGTATATGAATTATGAGTAAGATTTTTATTCTGGACTTTACACCTCTCACCTGGCTGTTTTCCTACATACACTATATTGCCAAAAGTATTGGGACACCCCTCCAAATCATTAGATTCAGGTGATCCAATCAACTCCATGGCCAAAGGTGTATAAAATCAAGCACCTAGGTATGCAGACTGCTTCTACAAACATTTGTGAAAGAATGGGTCGCTCTCTGGAGCGCAGTAAATTCAGGTGTGGTACTGTGATAGGTTGCCACCTGTGCAATAAGTTCATCCGTGAAATTTCCTTGCTACTAAATATTTCAGAGTCAACTGTTAGTGGCACTATAACAAAGTGGAAGCAACTGGGAACAACAGCAATTCAGCCAAGAAGTGGTAGGCTACATAAAATGACGTGTGTGCAGAAGTCACCAACTGTCTGCAGAATCAATAGCCAAACACCTCCAAACTTCATGTGTCCTTCAGATTAGCACAACAGTGCATAGAGCTTCATGGAATGGGTTTCCATGGCTGAGTAGCTGCATTCAAGCCTTACATCACCAAGTGCAATGCACAGTGTTGGATGCAGTGGTGTAAAGCTTGCCACTACTGGTCTCTGGAGCAGTAGAGACATGTTCTCTGTAGTGACGAATCATGCTTCTCTGTCTGGCGATGGATGTGTCTGGATTAGGCGGTTGCCAGGAGAATGGTACTTGCCTGACTGCATTGTGCCAAGTGTAAAGTTTGGTGGAGGGGGGATTATGGTGTGGGGTTGTTTTTCAGGGGTTGGGCTTGGCCCCTTTTATCTCCAGTGAAGGGAACTCTTAATGTGTCAGCATACCAAGACATTTTGGACAATTTCATGCTCCCAACTTTGTGGGAAAAGTTTGGGGATGGCCCTTTTCTGTTCCAACATGACTGCGCACCAGTGCACAAAGCAAGGTCTATAGAGACACGGATGAGTGAATTTAGGGTGGAGGAACTTGACTGCCCTGCACAGAGTCCTGACCTCAACCTGACAGAACACCTTTGGGATGAATTAGAGGGGGGACTGCAAGCCAGGCTTTCTGGTCTGATATCAGTGCCTGACCTCACAAATGTGCTTCTGGAAGAATGGTCAAACATTCCCATAGATGCACTCCTAATCCTTGTGGACAGCCTTCCCAGAAGAGTTGAAGCTGTTATAGCTACAAAGGGTGGGCCAACTCAATATTGAACCCTACGGACTAAGACTGGGATGACGTTAAAGTTCATGTGCATTTAAAGGCAGGCATCCTGATACTTTTGGCAATATAGTGTATATTATTTTTCACCACCTTGTGAGTCACTAACCAGGAGTAAGTATGCAGGTCGAGTTTCGACACCTCATTGCATGTTTGTTTCAGGTCAGTGACCCTGAGTATTGACGCAAGTGATGGCAGTATTGGAGCCTGCACCTTCAAAAACAAGTCAATAATAGCAGCTTCCATGTGTTTTTTCTAAAATGTTTTCTTAATTAAAAAAAGGTGCATGTTGCACAGATTCAGCATTGGTATTATTAATATGCAGCTAAGAAAATCTGATAGTTTTGTTTGAATAAAGCACAACTTTTTTCCTTTTTTGTGAAAAATACCTATGTTGTTTATAGTTAAAGGGATAAGTAGAAAAGTAACAAAACTGAGTGGGCCATGCACTTTTATACTTCCAACTGATAACCTGTGTATCATCCTCATTATAAAAAGGGCTATACCTTTCAACTGGACATAAGGGTGCTGATCTTGCTGCACAGCACTCTGTGGACCTTTTGTGCCTCTGAGTGTTAATGCTTTAGCATAATACTGATTAAATAGTTCTACTTAAGGTGCTTTAGGACTTTTTATATGGCAGAATTCCGCTTTATTTTTTGTCTTTTTTAAAATAAATTTTAATTACAGGAATTGTATTTTTTTGTCTTGTTTGGGACTCAATTAAAAGTTTAAGTGAAAAAAAAATGTTTTACCTTCAGTTTTATTTCCTTGCATGAGCTTTTTTTGTTATAGCTCCTAACATTTGGCAATTATATGATGGTGTTTATTGCTAAGACCAGTGGTGTCCAAACTGTGGCCTGTGGACCAGATGTGGTCCTTTTGCTTGCCCTTATCCACTATTCCTCCAACTGATACAAGCACAGTTCCCTCCACTGACACCAACAATGGAGCACCCTTCCTTCCACTGACACCAACCGTGGAACACTATTCCCCCCACTGACACCAACGATGGTGCACTATTCCCTCCACTGACCCCAACGATGGGGCACAATTCTTCCACTGATGCCAATAATAAAACACGATTTCTCCCTCTGACATCAAAGATGGGGCATTATTCTTCTCAGTAATACCAACAATGGTGCACTATTCCTCCTCCCACTGAACACCAAGCCTGAGCATCGTTTGCTGTCACTGACACTGGGATGTTTTCTACTCCCACTGGCCACAGTCTGGCCTCCCAAAAGTCTGACAGTAAATTGATCCTTTGTTTAGAAAGTTTGGAGACCGCTGGCTTACACTATGGACATTAAACTGTTGACATATTCATAATAGGCAGTTATTTAACTTTTAAACAAGCCTTCATTTATTTCTCTAGCAACGTTTGTGAAGTAATTCATTCTCAAAGATCACAATAGATACTCTAAAGTCAGTTTATAACAGCTTAGAAACACTTGAAGCATCACAGCATGTCTCCTCTATGATACTGTTGTGCATACTAATGTGCTCGGTCCAAAGTGCTGGAATGTTGACACTGCCTCTAAGGGGCGCCTAACCCACTTGGTCTTCGAGGATGTCTCTTTAGCTTTCAGTAATATCCTTGATGATAACATCTGGGGTAGGTCTGGAGTGCCCACCTGCCTTGGCATAAGTAGTCTAAAGAAAGGTTGGCTAAGTACCCTTGCTTTCCATACCCCTACTCCAGGAGTAGGCACCCCTAAGTATTCAAAGCCTGGTCCTCCAGCCAACCCTCAAGATCAGGGGTAAGAAGCCGTACTAGAAGCTTTTCATCACCTGCAGAAAGTTCAGGCCCAAAGAGCAGACGGCTCTAAAGCTACCTTTCTCTCCTGTTCCCCTTTTCCTTGTTTGGGGAGTTACCCATCTCTCAGCTGTTGCAGGAGAATTGTATGTTGAGGTGTCATCCTGTTTAGGGACTCCCCTTCATGTCAGTGTTTTCTCACACTACCTCAGACCTTTCCTTTGCCATTGTAGATCATGTATCTCTACATACATGCAGAATAAAATACCTGCCTTTAAGGAACAAGTAGTTTCTAATCTGGTGTGGACTCATTGAAGATGCGGCAGACGTGCCTTGCGGTGACTTCCCGGATTCCCCCTTGCTGATTGTTGGAGTCCCCCAGTCGTTGGGCAACGGGTGATGCTACAATATCCGGAGATGTATTGATGCTTTATTCTTGCTATAATATGATCTAAATATGATTTGCATTTCTGAAAATTCTTATGTTATTATACTAACAGAACGTATTCCATAAATCATGTTTTGCTTTAATATTTATTAAGCCTAATCCGTGTATTAGTGAGTGATTGTAGTAATGTTAAAAACACTTTGTTTTGAGGCAAAACACCTGGCGGATCAATTTTCTGGAGTTGGTGTAGATTTCTTTTCCCACCTTTTGGAAGGTCCTGTTATCTGAGAACCTTTGTCTATGGATCTACTTTAAGGAGTCCCAGAACAGGTTGTTTCTCCTACATTAATGGACCATTCCCTGTACAGGTATCCTGATATTGGTAGAACTATATTAAGTTGAAGCTGATTAAATTATTGTACATGAATAGGAAACTGGTTACAGTTTGAATAATAGATGACTCATTCTCTAAATGATCTGAAGTTGAGAGTAGTGTGCCCAACGTTCTTTCTTGTGGCCAATGCTGTTCAATTCATTTTTTAATTATAGAGGTTGGAATTTCAGTGTTTACTGACAATATCACTTTATGTAGGGAAATAAATTTGGCACAGGGTATAGCATCCTTACTGGAAGACCTTGATCAAATAGGGGGTTGGGCAGCTACATGGCAGAGGAGGTTCAATTCAGACTCGAATATAGCATGCAATGTCAAGCCATAGCTAACAGAACTAGCAAAATACTATCGCGCTTTAAATAGGTTATACATTCAAATATAAAACAATGAGTCTACCCCTCTACAAAACACTGGTCCGGCCTCATCTTGATAATGCAGCTCCGTTTTAGTCACCAGTACTCAGGAAAGACATTGTTCAATTAGCAAGGGTTCAGCAAATTGCAAAAAAATTTAAGGGGCTGGAGGACCTCAGCTATGAAGGCTGATTACAAGAGGACATGCGGCCCTGATCAGAAGTTAGAAGAAAGAAAGGTTTACCTTTAGATTGTGGAAAGTGGTCTTTGCTGTTAAAACAGTAAAACATGCAGAACTCCCCCAGAAAGTGCTACTAGCTGAGAGTGTGGACAACTTAAAAAAAAAAAACTTTTAGATGTCTTCCTCAGGAAGCAGAATATAAGGGGTAATGGGAATTGTTAGAGAATAAAAATCAAAAGATCTAAACACATCTTGATGGAAGAATAAAGTGCTAGTAAAATAATAGAGTTCTACAAAAGCAAGGCTGAAGAAAAGATGTCCAACCTTCTAGGACACAAACCTGAGGCATGCTTGTAGTAGTAGGGGTAATCATAGGCTGCCCTACAAATGTTTAATTTATCAGTGTCCAATCATCATGTAGGCATCAGTATAACACAAATGTTTTCGACCTGCTGTTTCCTCTAAATGGACGAGAAATAACAGTACTTTTACAGTGCATGATCAGGGGCATACGTTTGCTTTGTTTCAATTAGTTCTGTGCCTATTTGCCTATTCAGTGCCTTTAGAAAGGTAGACTGTGTCCCACTGAAACATTCAACTTAACAGGAGAACTCTTGCTTTTCATTTCAATTAAGCACCATGTGAATGCCTGGTTACATCTTGAAATATACGTTTTAAATGTTAATTTATCCTGAACACAGTACATATAATATACGAAAACCCCATATTTATTTACTTTAAAGGATAAGATTGTGGCCGGGCGAACAGCTCGTCCCTCTGGGTGGACGCCATACGGTGTCCTTTCCAGAGCGCACAGGACCGTGCTGCGGCGTGATCTGTCACTGGCCATGTACCTTGGACACGGCATGACAGATCTATGCACCAGCCCCATTGCCAGTAGCATGTGACCTGCTGTAACCAATCACAGCAGGTCACATGATAGTTGTATACAATGGATGGCTTCTTTTCATTCCATCCATTGTATACAAGTGTGTCTAGTTGTGAATGGTCACAGCGATCCCATGCACAAGCTGGGCCAATCACAGCCCAGCTGTGTCATGTGATTAGCCGTGGCCACAGGTAATCGCAAAAAGAAAAACCCTGAATTAATCGATTTCATTCAGGTAAATGCTTGCTTATAGCAAAGTAATTCTTTGCTATAAGCAAATTGGGGAAGTGATCAGTACTTTTTTTTTTTTTTTTACACAAAGTAGCACAATGTTACAATGGTAACATTATACTATTTTGGTAATAGTGCAATATGAAAAAAAATTTTAAAAGAGAAAAAAATTTAATAAAAAATTTTAAAATAATAAAAAATTGAAAAAATTATTTTTTTTGTACTGTCACCAGTCAGTGTCCCTGATCACCGCCATGCAAGTTATATGATGATGCTGTACTGCACTGGTGACAGTATGTAAAAAAAAAATGGTGAAAATCATTTTTTGAATTTCATTTTCCGAAAAATTATGACAAAAAAATTACAACTTCAAAAAACTCGCCATGCCTGTTATGAAATACGTCAGACTGTCTACTTTGCAAAAAGGGGTCATTTGGTGGATATCTGTACTGTTCTGACATTCTTGGACCTCAAGAAATAAGTTTGGCTGTCAGTACTTCAGGATTGAATTTTCAGATCTATCCCATAGTTTGTGAACTCTATAACTTTCCTACAGACTAAATAATAAATACTAATTTGGGTTATTTTCACCAAAGACATGTAGCAGAATACATCTCGGCCTAAATTTTTGAAAAACAATTATTTATTTGCAAACTTTTAGAATAGAAAAAGAAAAACAAGGGTTTTTTTTCCCAACATTTTCGGTATTTTTTTTGTTAATTTAGCAAAAAATAAAAACCCCAGCAGTGATTAAATACCACCAAAAAAAGCTCTAGTTGTGTTAAGAAAATTATACAGTGTTGTATGACCGCGCAATTGTCACTCAAAGTGTGAGCGCTGAAACCTGAAAATTGGGCAGGAAGGGGGTAAACATGCCCTGTATGGAAGTGGTTAAAGGCAGAACAGAAGGTTCTGGAAAATCCAGTGCAACTTGTTCAAAACTGGGGTTCTGCCTTTATAGGCATGTCCTTAAAAAGTATGATTTGTAGTGGGTTTTTTTTTTTTAACTGTTCAGTGAATTTTTTTATTGCAATTTTTTTCCTAATAAAATGGGATTGGGGGGGGGGGAGGGGTTGTGGCTTGAGTCTTGTGCTTTGCTCAGCAGTGTGGATACCAGCAACCCAGGGCAACATATTCGCCCCCTCTTTCTCCCACAGAGAGAGGAAGAACTGAACACTAATATCGGGATGTCCAAGAAGCGGTACAAGCTGCCAGCACCTCGCCGCCTTACTCACTATTTTGGCTCTTCAGCCATGCTGCAAACCACAGATGGTGCCGGTTTCAGGACTCGTTTCTCTACTCCTCCTGACCCGTGACCTAGCGGCACCCTAAATCAGTAAAACCCAATTAATTGAGTGGTTTTCTACATCAATTCTTCACCACTTTGATTCCGCGCCTTATTCTTCGTTATATGATTATCGACCGGGCCCATAGAATAGCACAGCCTGCTCACCTTCCCACAGATATCCCTAGGGATGTTTTGGCCCGTATCCATTTCTTCCACATTAAGGAGCAGATTGTATCAGCAGCAAAGGCTAATAAACCAATACCTGCACCTTATGCTCATATTTCTCTTTTTATTGATATATCCCCTGCTACCATAGAGATGTGCAGAGCTTTTGCTCCAATCACATTAATCTTCCAAGAGCGTAAAATTAGCTACAAATGGGGATTTCCGACTAAACTGCTAGTTACATATCAACATCAGCTCGTCCTCACACCTACAGATTGATGCAAATGCCTGATAAATTGGGGTCTCCTGCCCAGGGGCGGACTGACAACTCATGGGGCCCCCGGGCAATAGGGGATCATGTGGCCCCTGTGTCCTTGACCAAACTCAAAAAAGCCTATGAAAAAGGTACCAGGGGCATCTCATGGGGCCCCCTACTGACCCCGGGCACTTGGGCAGTGCCCGAGTTTCCAAATGGTCAGTCCGCCCCTGCTCCTGCCTGTTGCTTCCAATACCTCACCTTCACGCAGTTCTCTGTCCACTGCATCACTTTCCCGGAACCCAGCCATAAACGCAGATGTAGGCTAAGCTGCCATTTCTCTTTTTCATATCCCTTTTAGCAAGATGTATCCTACCTGGGCAATGTCTATACTTTTCTCACTCCCCAGGCCTACAGTGTGCTATGCACACTCAACTGTTTACCGTTGTTTGCAATTCTTCTGATACTCTGTTTGCAATCCTTTAGATATCATTTTAACTTACTGTGCCAATAGCACTGTTTCATATTACGTGTTATTGCATATTAAAAGTTCGAAATATACCTCCTGACCTATTACATTGGTCACACCTTTTCTATTTTTCTTTCCTTGTCACTTTAAGCTCATAACTTGCGAGTGCTTAAGAAATTGAACTTTTTTCAGTTACCTTTTGGCAGTGGTCCTTCTCTAGCCGTTGTTCACATCTCCTCCTATCTACTATGCCCCTGTCACCACAATCAACACCAAGGGACTTAAAGTGTTACTAAACCCAGGACCCTGCAATCACTTTATCTGGTCTCCCAAATAATGCAATTATGTTAGTAAATATAAACTGCTAAATACCTTTTCTCATCAGCAGTTAGATCAGTCTTGTAGCTTCTATCAGTGTCCAACAGAGCACATGTTAAAACTTGAAGGGTGGAGTTTTCTTTCTGACCTAGGAGGATGCAGAACCCCTGACCTCTGTCTAGACAGTGCTGATTGGCCCTGTGCTGATCAAATGCACTCTCCCAAGAAGAAAAAAAAAAAACCTCTCTAGCAATACATATCAAATTGAGAATGTGCAGAGTGTCTCCACACAATATGTCTTATCAGGAGATCGGAAGAATGGGAGGGATCAGAGAAGTCAGAATTAAACTGTTCTTTTACACAATGCAGAGGATTATCTCCTTAGGTTCCACAGTGAGTATGTTTTACTGCATATAAAGGCTGATTTTACTGTTGCGAGTTTAGTAAGACTTTAACAGCCCATTTAAACGATCTTAACTCTAAAAAGAAGTGATTTCTCAGAAATCTGATATAATATGTGTACAAGAAACCCATTTTGTACAGCATAAAGCACCTTCTTACCACTATAAATTATACTCTCATCAGTTCTTTGCTAAAGCCAATAGGAAAGCGAAAAGGGTAATGATAGCTATTAGCAGCTCAGTGGCATTCCAATTACATCACTGTGAGGCTAAGACAGATGGTAGATTCCTCATACTGCCAGCAACTTTATTAATACCCCTCTAGTAATTGCCAATATTTATGCCCCTAATACCCATCATATATGCTTTTACAAGGCTATAATGAGAAAACTACAACATTTCCCCAAAGAACATATACTGTAGTTGTTTGCAGAGATTTTAATTATATTGTTGACTCCAGAGTGGACACTTCCAATGCATCAAGGAAAAGACCCTCTGCCCTATGCTCCCTTCTTTGCTCTGAAGAACTCTATGATCCATGGCGGTACCTACACGGCTCGGAGAAGCTCGGACTATTCTAATGCACAAAGGTCTTCGTTTATGACTTACAATACTACTTTGCAGTAAATATCTGCTGCAAAATTTGGACTTATTACATGGTAGGACTATGCCCCAGTTTCTATCACTCTCTGCTACTTCCCCATTGAAGGGCTGTACCTTATGGTGCTTAAACACTTCCTTGCTTAATCACCCCAATTATCATGAGCAGATCAAATCTGAGATTAAGACCTTTTTTTGATACAAATGATGGCACAGTCCTAAATGATACAACACTATGGAATGCTCATAAATCCTATATTTATTATTTATTTATCGAGTTTATATAGCGCCAAAGGGTTTGCTCAGCGCTGTACAATAGAGGGGGGGGGACAATACATGAAACAGTACAGTAACATCAAACAGCACACAAGGGGTAAGAGGGCCCTACTCTTTCGAGCTTACAATCTAGGAGGGAGGGGGTAGAGGTACAGGAGGAAATGGCTGTGGGGGATGGAGTGGTAGGAGGAGGGAAGGGCAGCGGCTGTTAGGTGAGGGTGGGGTAGGCTTCCCTGAAGAGGTGGGTTTTCAGGGAGCGTCTGAAGGTGAGGAGGGAAGGTGACAGTCTGATGGATTGGGGTAGTGAGTTCCAGAGGATGGGGGAGGACCTGGAGGAGTCTTGCAGTCGTGCATGGGAGGAGGAGACCAGGGAGCAAGATAGAAGGAGGTCCTGTGAAGAGCGAAGGGTATCAGAGGCTTCTTCATAAACATTGGTGCCCATGAGAAAAAAATGCGAACCAAGACAACCTCCCACTTTCTTGACCAGGTTCATATTGTAGAACAAAATAAAAAATCTAAACTTACTGACCAAGACTCGTTAGCTTAGAGAAAAACTATGTGTCCATTTACAGCAAGGCTTTGACTTTCATATCAAAAGACTATGTCTTAACTGGTATGCATATGGCAACAAACCAGGGGCAGTATTGGCCAAACAGCTCAAACAGAAGTCCGCTCTCTCTAGGATAGCAGCCAAAAAACAACCCAAGGTCACCTAGTTACTAATCCCCAAGATATAGCCAACTGTTTCAGTGCATTTAACTCCACATTATACAACTTAACATCATCTAATGCAGTTCCTCCTCCTTGCTTAGAAGACATGCATAATTTTCTAGACTCCATACATCTCCTCACTATTACTAAAGAACAACTCACAGATCTATCCCAACCGGTTTCTGAGGAGGAACTATTAGAGGCGATCACATCTCTTTCTCTTCACAAGGCCCCTGGCCCAGATGACTACTGTGATGGATATTATAAAACTTATCCCTCACTCCATATTTATCTAAATCCTTTAACAGATTCACTTCCGCGGGAGAAATCTCTATAGAATCCTTAGAAGCTCTGATTACTACTATTCCAAAACCAGGCAAACCTCAGGAAGACCCCGCCAACTATAGACTGATATCCCTCTTAAATACTGATTTAAAGTTCTATGCGTTAGTCTTAGCCAGCCGTCTTTCCTCCTATATCCTGAACCTGGTACACCATGATTAAGTCGGCTTTCTACATGGTTGGCATGCCTGTGACAGTATTAGGAGGTTTACTGACCCTATTCAATGTGGGGAATACCATAGAACGGCTTCTCTGCTTTTATCCCTAGATGCAGAGAGGGCGATTGACAGAGTACACTGGAGCTACCTCAAAGCTGTTCTTCAAAAATTTGGCCTGTCAGGTACTATTCTATCAGCCATCCTTTCGCCTGTATTCTACCCCCTCTGCTAGAGCATGGACTTCAGGTATGCTTTCAGATCCCTTTTGGATCACTAATAGTACCCGATAAGGATGCCCACTTTCCCCTATTATTTTTGCTTTAAATATGGAACCACTAGCAGAGGCCATCAGATAACAGCCCACTATATCAGGTATAAAAGTAGGAAGTGTTACTCACACAATCAGACTTTATACAGAGGACGTGCTAATTGCCATATTTGAACCTATACAATCACTGCCTGCTCTCCAATCTTTGTTATAATGATTTGGTTCATTATCTTTATATAAAGTCAATTGTTCCAAATCTAGACCCCATTGATAAACAACCAATCTTGGCTTTGTCTCCTTTTTCATGGGCACCGGCCTATACACTGACCTATTAATCACCCCATCCTGCAACATCTTGAGAATAAATTTGGAAAGACTTACAAAAACAGTACAGGACTTATGTCTTCAACTCCGAACTGTGTGAGCCTCGTTGGCAAGGAAAATTGCACTGACAAAAATGGATCTTCTCCCACATATTCTATATATCTTCCACACTATATACCTGTTACAATTTTACCTAATCAGCTATCTAAACTACAGTGAATTCTAAATCGCTTTATTTGGAATGGCAAGCGCCCCCGTGTAAGGAACTCTATTGTGTACTACAGATCTGAAACCTTATTACAGAGCAACAATTCTTAACCAAATTCAAAAGTGGTGGACCTCCACATCTCAAGACTTCCTAGATGCAAATTGAGCAAATGGCTTTATCTTGCCCCCCTGAAGATTTTCTTGATGTGATTTGGTTATGATATCCCCTTGTTACTTTTTGCTGTCACTGCAGTGTTAAGGATCAGTGGTCAACAAACACTATCCCTGCATATTTTATGGATAGTTGAATCAACCAAGCCTAAACATACAAGGATCTCTAGCTTACACAAGCTACAGAATCACAAAAGCTTTCACCGATAACCTATTGGGAAAGGAAATTATATATACTATATTGCCAAAAGAACTGGGACGCCTGCATTTACATGCACATGAACTTTAATGGCGTCTTAGTCTGTAGGGTTCAATACTGAGTTGGCCCACCCTTTGCAGCTATAACAGCTTCAAGTCTTCTGGGGAGGCTGTCTACAAGGTTTAGGAGTGTGTCTATGTGATTGTTTGACCATTCTTCCAGATGTGCATTTGTGAGGTCAGGCACAGATGTCGGACAAGAAGGCCTGACTCAATCTCTGCACTAATTAATTCCATAGGTGTTCTATCGGGTTGAGGCCAGGACTCTTTGCAGGCCAGTCAAGTTCCTCCACCCCATACTCGCTCATCCATGTCTTTATGGACCTTGCTTTGTGCACTGGTGCGCAGTCATATTGGAACAGGAAGGGGCCATCCCCAAACTCTTCCCACAAAGTTGGGAGCATTAAATTATCCAAAATGTCTTGGTATGCTGTCACCTTAAGAGCTCCCTTCACTGGAACTAAGCCCAACCTGTGAAAAACAACCCCACACCATAATCCCCCCTCCACCAAACTTTACAGTTGGTACAATGCAGTCAGGCAAGTACTACTCTCCTGCCAACCGCCAATCCCAGACACGCCCATTGGATTGCCAGAGAAGCGTGATTCGTCACTCTAGAGAACACATCTGCACTGGTCTAGAGTCCAGTGGCAGCGTGCTTTACACCACTGCATCCAACGATTTGCATTGCACTTGGTGATGTAAGGCTTAGATACAGCTGCTCGGCCATGGAAACCCATTCCATGAAACTCCCTACACACTATTGTGATAATCTGAAGGCTACACAAAGTTTGGAGGTCTTTAGCTATTGACTCTGCAGACAGTTGGCGACTTCTGCGCACTGTGCACTTCATCATGCACTGACCCCCGCTCTGTCATTTGCTGCTGTTCCCAGTTGCCTCAACCGTGTTATAATACCACTAATAGTTAATGGTGGAATATTTAGTAGCAAGGAAAATTCAGGGATGGACTTACTGCACAAGTGGCAACCTTTCACGGTACCACGCTTGTTTTTACTGAGATCCTGAGAGCAACCCATTATTTTACAAATGTCTGTAGAAGCAGTCTGCATGCCTAGGTGCTTGATTTTCTACACCTGTGGCCATGGAGGTGATTGGAACACCTGAATCTAATGATTTGGAGGGATGTCCCACTACTTTTGACAATATAGTATATATCTCCAGATCTTACTCAATGGCCCCTGTCCTTAAAGAACCTGCTTAAATATTCAAAATCTATTACCCACTGGGAAAAATACAACACATTTTACATAATTGGTATTACACCCCCACTAAAATTGCTTCCATCTATCCAGATGCTTCATCTAACTGCTGGAGAAATTGTGCATCTCAATTATATATCTGGAGGGAATGTCCATGCCTTAGCTCCTTTTGGAAAGAAGTAGAGCTTCTTATTTATATCTTTCATTGGTGCTCAGTGGGGTTGATTTACTAAATGCAAATAGGCTGTGCACTGCAAGTGCATTTAAAGTGCACAAGAGCAGTTGCTTTAGATCTGAGGAAAGCTTTGAAATGAGGTAAATCTCTGCTGATTTCTTTCATCCAATCATGTGCAAGCAAAAATGCAGTTTTTTTTTTATTTTCCTGCATGTTCCCTCCGCTCTAGAGCAACTGCACTTGCACTGCACAAGAGCATCAAAGAAAATAGTGCAGTGAGAGTGACTGTAGTTTAACCCTCACTAGGATGTGTACCTATATTGCAAAAAGAGTCAATGTAGATCACAATGGAAAGTCTGGGCCAGGATGGATGGCCCGTCCACTCAGATTTTGTAGTATAGGACACAGAAAACTCCTGTCACCAGCGGTGGACTACGAGACTGCGGTGTCCCGAAATTACGCCACCACGGTCTACGGAGGAAGCGGGAGGGAGGATCCTGCCTTGGACCGCAAGCCGAAGATGGAGGCCGGTCACATAGACAATGAGTTTCGAGCACATGCGCCTTATCAAGGAGACTCTGCTTGAGGTGTTTTATCCTTTTGAGTGTAAGCTTTTGAAATGAGATGTCTTATCCAGCTGGCAATAGTTGAATTTGAAGCAGGATGTTCTTTGCAGGTCCTGATGACAAGACAAAAAGGGAGTCTGACTTTCCTATAGAATCTTTTGGATAAACTCTGATTGCTCTTCATTGTCTGGACATTGTGAGATCTATCTCTTTGGTGTGCTTAGGAGTAGAACACAAAGAGGGAAGGACTATCATTAAGGATCCACCTTAGGTAAAAGTTAGGTCTTGGGTGCAAGACTACTTTGTCTTTCTGATAGTGCAGGGAAGACTTTTTACAATAGAAAGCTGCTTGTTCAGAGACATGTCTAACAGACATGATAGCCGCTATGAAGGTCACGTTGCAGGAAAGATCATGGTGGGTTCAAAGTATGGTTTCTGCAGGGCAGAGAAAACTAAACTGAGATCCCAAGGCAGCACAGGGTGCTGTAGGGGTGGTCTAATCTAAGAAACACTTTGAATAAAGGAAAATGAAGCCAGAGGTTTCTGGAACAAAAATGGACAAGACCGAAACTTCTCCCTTAGTCTAGGTTCACACCTATGCATTTTCTATGCAGTACACAGCAGTACATTTAACATGACTCCCTATGGGACAGGTCCACATCTCCACGTTTTCGTTAGGCGAAAGGGTCAGGGACTTTTATAAATGCAAAATGTTGTGTTTTTGGTTCTATGGACTGCAATGGAGACGCTGCAGAAAAACATGTAGTGTGTTTTTGACGTGTTTTAATCTGCCCAGCAGCAAATAAAAAAAAAAACAAAACAATGCAAAGCGCATAAAAAACATGTGCAAAAATGCAAAATGTACTGCAGAAACGGATCCAACGCAAACTGCATAGGTGTGAACCTAGCCTTAAGGGTACTTAGGGCTAAATTCTGGTCAATCCAGAATGCAAGGCACAGATAAATCTCTTGGATTAAAATACCTGTGTTCATATTAAACAATGGATTTACAGGTACAATAGTAATTTTTTCTCAAAGTGGCTTTCCTGGCTTTGAGCACTGTGGGAATGACAGAATTAGACACCCCTGTCCCTCAAGACCTAAATTTCAACAGCTAAGCCAATAACTGAGAAGCAGGATGGAACAGTGGGCCCTTAGACAGAAAGTCTGGCCTGTTTGGAAGAGGTTGGTGACAGCTGACAATCTTTCTACCAACTCTCCACTTTTCTGATGTTTACAGAGAGGGCTGGACAGGGTTTCTTCACCTAGCAGATAATTACACTTCCATTAAGACTGCCTGACTCCTGGTACCCCCTTGGTGGTTGATATATCAATATAGAGCACAGCCATGGCATTGTCTGATTGTACCCTGATCAGGTGACCCTGAAGGAGGGTCCAGTGATTCAGAGCTAATTTAATATCGAGCCAGTATTTAATACTCAAGATTTTGATAGGAGAGCTTGGCTACCACCTTGGGTGTCTATGGTTCCTCGACTGTGAGGGATTGGAACACTCGTTCTCAACCACTGAGTAGGGCAACCTCCATGCATATGGTAGAAATAACTCCCCCATTGTCAACGGTGGACTGGAAGCCACCAAACATAGGGAGTTCTTTACTTTGCTGAAGAGGTACATAGGAAGGTTGAGAGATGGAGTGTACTTGTTCCGAGCCAAGAAGAGGTTGCATTGGGGAATCCTTAAATGGAGTTGAATGAAGAGTACAGCCTCCAAGGAGGCTACCATGAGGCCCAGAACTCTCATAGGGAAACTCACTGAGAGAGGTCTCTTTGATCTTAAGATCAAAGCATCTTAAGAGAGAAAAATGCTACACTTCTGGGGGGGGAAAAAAAAAAAAAAGACTTTGGCTATCTCCAGAATGAGTTCTACATACTCCAGGTGAAAAAAAAGACTGGAAAGCAGACTTTTGAAAATTGATTACCCAACCAAAGGCCTGAGGCATCTGGATAATCCTTTGGAGAGGACTATCTAGATGCCTCAGGCCTTTGCAGAAATTTGAAAGGGAGGTGAACTCTTCAGAAGGCAACAATGGAGATACCACCATGGTGTGCTAGGCAATATCTCCATTATGACATTTATGATCCAGTCTCCAGCTGGCGGTTGCTGCTCCACCCAGTATCCTAGAGCCTTTTCCAGGAATGTGTGCAATGGGAATATGTGTGGTCCTTTTACAAGGTGGTCCTCTGGGTATACTTTTACCTGAATGTCCTGAGATCTTAAGAGGATATGAAGAGGTTTAAAGTACTTTTGTGAATACTCTGGCCTGTTTTTTTTTTGTTTTTTTGCAGCACCCAAACAGTGGTGTGACAAATTGGACGTGTCTCTCCTACTTAGAAGTGCAGGCAGTGTTGATGAGGTGGGTAAATGGGAATAAGTAGAAAAGCATCTTGAATGTCTACTGATGAGAATTAATCCCTTTGTCTCAGAGATGCAATAACTGACCATGCTGATTCCATGTGACACTTTGGAACCTGAAGAATTGTTTAGGAACTTTTAGGATCAAACATAGGTTTAGGTTTTGGCATTATGAATAGGTTTGCAATGAATGCTTTGAAGGATAGGATTGATCACTCCCTAGGAAAAGATAGTTCACAGAGGTCTGCAGCTTTGACAGTCCTTGAGAAGATTTCGGTTGGTATGAGAAAAAATAAGGAGGGTACAGATTTGGATTCTATTTTGCACATCTTTGAAATGAACAAGAGGTATGGCACACCTGTTATCCAGAGAACTGTAACAGATACTCCTCATTATTAGGAGTTAGCCAACATGGCCAAAAACAACAGTAGGCTCAACAGAAGCACCTGAAGGACCTTACAACCAAAACTGGTACAAGCTGAAGCCTGAACATCCTGGTGTAAGTGTGTGTGTGTGTGTGTGTGTAAACTGATGTCCAGGTGGCAGCCTTACTAGCCTGAGGAACAGCTGCCTGATGCTGCCCAAGACAACCTTGTCTGTGTGTAGTACAAGAAAGGGTCCTTTTCTATTTAAGACTGCACACTCAGAAACATGCTTTGCAGGTGATGGCAATGAGTAAGGCAACCATGTTGAGTGGACAGAGGAACATCTGTGATGGTCTCAAAGGACAGTTTCTCACAACTGACAGAACTAGGTTGGGATCCCCTGGAGAGAATATATATTTATTACACACACACACGTGTATGTGCAAAAGTTTTAGGCAGCTGTGGAATTATGCTGTAAATTAAGAATGCTTTCAGGAATAGAAGCATGTATAGTTTTTTTTTTTTTTTTCCCGTCAATTAATAAAATGGAGAGTAATTGAATAGAAGAGAAATCCAAATCAAATCAATATTTGGTGTTACCACCTTTTGCATTCAAAATCACATCAGTTCTTCCAAGTACACTTGCACACAATTTTTGAAGGTACTGCCTCAAATCCTTCTGTCTCTTCATGCAATCCAGACAGTTGAGATCAGGGCTCTGTGGGAGCCAGACCATCACTTCCAGGACTCCTTTTCGCTGGTAGTTCTTATGGACAATGGCTGTATGTTTGGGGCCATTGTCTTGCCGCAGAATAAATATGGGGCTAATCACATGCCTCCCTGATGGTCTGGCATGATGGATAAGGATCTGCCTGTATTTCTTAGCATTGCAGAAATGCAGCCCCAAACTTGCAAGGAACCTCTGCCATACTTCACTACAGACACTCATTGTTGTAAGAGGTTCATGCAAGGAAAACAATACTGTATCTAGCAACTGAAAAACATTTGCACTGTGGAGTGGACACAAATTTCAATTAGTTGAAGTTAAAAACTGGTATGTAGTTATGCAAAATGCCTACAAAAAGTCCTGCTAAAAAGAGGGAAATGCTGGTTTCAGAGGCCAAGAGTGTACTTTTTCCACAGTACACTATTACACCTTTTGAAATTGACCACGATTGAAAAGGCAACGTTCCTTGTGTCTTTATTCAAGGATATCATCTTTATCTCTAAGCAAAGTATAAAATAAAGGTCTAACATTTGCCTAGTCAAATGTCAACAATTTCATAGGGTGTGCTTACTTTTAGACATGATTGTAGATCAGCATTTTTGTGTTGAATAACTAGTAACAGGAGACTAGTTGTCTAATGAAATGGATACATGAAGCTTTCAACAGCAATACCTTCAGTGAATAAAGACACATTCTTCAGTTCAATGAGTAGTCATTGTCTTTTGCGATTGCAGCTTTCTATGAAACCTCCAATATACACATACCGTTTATATTTAAAAAAAACAAAACAAAAGCTACCTGCAGACTGTTGAAAAGCACACAATTAACTAGAATATAGCAAAGTCACATTCTTAGGACTTGCATACATGCCATAGCTAATTTGCTTGAATTTTTGCACACCAAAAAAGTTGGCTATTCCTGAAAATAGCTTTGATAAGCAATTTTTTTTTTTATTTTTCCAAAAATGTAACTGGTAGGACCAACTTCAAGATCCATTAAAAAAAAATCAATAGCACAGCCCTAATATGGCATTGCTGCTGCTAACTGATGGTGACCCAGACTAATAATAAAAAAAAAAAAAATAATCGGTCTATGGCTAACTATATAGTAAAACACAGCTAAATTGTTTTAGCACAACCATTGCTTATGCATACAATGTATAATCTTCAAAAAAAAAAAAAAAAGTGTTTCACAGTGATTTAGGTTTTTAATACATCCACAAACACCATACATACTCTGCAACAGAACATCACTGTAGGAGAAAAAAAAAACAAAAAAAAAAAACAAAACACAAAATCACTAGTCCCTTCCTGAAGAAATTGACAAGGTTGGTCCAGATGGTTCTTATTCAATACAAGCATTTTGCAGTAGTTGGCCACTGTATACACACAAATTGGTTCACTCAGCAAAATTTTCCAGTTTAAAAAAAAAAATGCAATTATCTATATGCAAACCTGTAAAAGCAATGGTGTCCTGCTTACAAAAATATTTTTCTCCAGTTAAAAAAAAAAATCATATTCTAGACTGCAGGGCACCAGTCAGATAAGATAAAACAAAATTTGTTTTAATTGACAAAACAGATTTACAAGTGCAGAACAATGCTGCAAGGATTCAACAAATGGCACACAGTATATACTCTTACCCAAGCAATCTGGGTAAACCAAGGGATAGACGTCTTACGGAGCTTTTAGGACATACATTTATTATCAGATAATGTACCTTCAGGAAAGTCTCCATTAAACTAGAGTACTAATTGTGATCATAAAAAGACATTACCTAGCATATTTCATAATCAGGTCTTTAACCATGACTCTGTTAATCATGAGTACGTGTTAAATTAGTTCTGTAAACATGATATCATTGATGTAAACAAGCCCACTTTATGTCTTGTCAGTAACAGAGGGTTCCCAGCACCATCAGCAAGGTGCTACCAGCCTCCTGCGTCTGATACATTCCCATATCCAGCGTGGTGTCACATGCTTGGCATCCTCGGCACATTCTGGAACGTCTCCAATCACGTGTGTGGCTGAAGGAACATCAAATTCTGGGACGAGATCACCGTCATAGGCAACGAAGTAGCGGCGCAATTTTGAAAATTCCTCAAGTGAAGCAGGCAGATAAAGCTTCACTCCTGTGAATATATCCAGAAGGGTCTACAAAAAAAATGCAAATACAGCTTGAGACCTAGTAAAGCCACCTAACGAAGACTTTAGTCTATTCAGCAAGCCCTATGAGAAGCAATAATTCAATAAGCCCTATGAATAGTCACAAACGGAGCTAAAGCAGAAAAGGAAACAACCCAAGAGCTTTTAAGAAAAGACATGTAGGCTGCAAAAAACAAAATCAGAATCTAGAAACAAGTCTATATTATAGTAAGAGTGGTCAACGTATTCAATATCTAGGGCCTCAAGTGTAGCCCCTAGAAAACTGTCAGACTGGACACATTACAGTGGACTTCAGTTTGTGACTGAAGACATCTTATGCAAAACTATTAGAGATTGTGGTCATTACAAACCCTTTTAAAGTTCCTCCTTATTAAAAAAAACAAAAAACCACAACCCCTCCCCCCAAAAAACAAAGCAAAAAAAAAAAAAAAACCCCACACATTTCTAAAAAGATCATGCAGACATGTTGGAGGCACTCACAGGTCTTCATACAGGAGCAGTACAAATCAGCAACATTTACTGTGTCAAATGTTTTGCCAGCACACTGGCCAATTTTCTCAAGATGTGTTTTCAGTGTGCTGTTGAAACAACAAACATTGCTGATTTGCACTAGTTCCTGTTTCAAGACCTGTGAGTGCCTCCAACACATCTGGATTATGTATGCTGACTTTACTGCGTGAGTGCACATAGGCCAATGTTCCACATGTAGTGTATAGTGGCTACCCAGGGATGTATAAGTGGGAAAATGAACAGATTATAAAAATTAAAAATTGTGAAAGAAATAAACTAAACCATAGGAACAGCAGAAGCAAAACAAATTTTTTTTTTTCCTTCACTCGCCCCGAGTAAGGACCTTATGGCCAGGGAGAGAAAATACTGGCTCAAGGGAGCCCAAGAGCCATACAATGAGAACCAGAGGTCCACAGAATGAGTAAGAGAATGGCAAAACTAATCTAATATTATCAGTATAAGTTGGAGAATGAGAGAATCCATCTAGGTTTACCTGGCAGGAAGAATGCCAGTGGCTGTAGGCAACACTTACTTATATTTAAGCATTAATATGCCGCAAGCCTCTAAGTTTCAGGTCAGAGTTCTTTCTATGTGTTCTCCTTCCAGTAAAAACACTGATACACTTGTAAGATTATGACTATACTGGGAAAAGAAGAAAACTATAAATATAGATACTTGCCCTGAAAACCATAGAGCAAAAAAAAAAAAAAATCACTGCAGGAGGCAAGCACTTCATGGTTTTAAAATAAACATAGGGAGTATGTGGACTGCCCTTGAGACCTCCTTCTAAGAAAAAAAGTTAGTCAACTTGCTGATATTCTGACCTATTGGCTTTGGGATTGATTTACTAAGGCAAATAGGCAGTTCACCTAGAGAACTTGGGAATTCACCCCAGAGCTTGGTGAATAGGGTGAAGATCTTCTGACTTCCAACATCCAATCGTGCAAGCAAAAATGTTTTTTTTTTTTTTTTAATTTTCTTTGCACCTGATTGAGTATTCTTTGCAAAGTGAAATTTCACCTCATACCACTAAGCTCTGGGGAAAATTCCATTGCAAAATGCAACTTCCCTTGAAAAGCAAATAGCCTATTTGCCTGTAGTAAATCAATCCCAAAAGCCAGTGGGTCACTGGTCCAGAAAAAGTAGACAGATCAAATAAAACAGAACTGCTTCTGTCCATGCTTGATCCAGGATAAGTGAGTACTCGACCATGAATTAGCAATTTTGTAAGGAAAGATCAGTAATGACAACTCCCACAACCTCTGCACTGCAGCACCCACACTGCTGAAGCCTCTGCTTGGACTCAAAAATACAATGTAAAGGGGTGGCACGAGCATTTGGGAAAGGTACTGGAGAACAAGAATGTCTGAAATGTACTTACTTTGGCAGTGGATGATGTCTGTGCCACACTATGTCCATTCCCATTACTGGAACTGGAGAGTTTTACCTGTGGAAAAATATGCACGTGTCATATAACAATGTTGAACAAAACCAAAACTAACATGAGTCCGATAAAAACACAAGCCTTGAGATGAGGAAGGAGAAAAAACCCCCCCCCCAAAAAAAAAACCAACCAACTGCTTACCTTTTTACTTTCAGCAGACACAGGCGATACAGTTTTCCTCTTCTCTGCTTTAGCCGGTTCCTCTTTTTTCTTTGGTTGGGAAATTTTGCCACCTAAAATGTACACAATTCAAAGAAAATAATTCTGCCCCCTCCTGGTAGCTCAACATAATTGCAACTAGCAATAAATCAATGAATTTTACAATTCACTGAACTACTCCAAACAAGGTTTTCTGTTCCATTTACTACTGCAAATAAAAACAGTTTTTGTCAATTCTATCTTTAGCACGTTAATAATAATATTATACTACTACAGGATTTACAAAGCACCAACAGTTTACGCAGTGCTTTACAAGATAAGGGCAGACAGTACAATTACAATACGATTTAGTACAGTAGGAATCAGAGGGCCCTGCTCAATTTTAGTGCTTAACCTCCTGGCGGTATTCCGAGTGTAGCTCGGGGTAAAGTTTCAGTACCAAAAGCGGTAACCCTGAGCTACACTCGGGCTTACCTTGTCCTTCGCTCCCGCGATGTGTCCCCTGCAGCGTCCCTGGCCATCTCCCCGGCCGATGCCGGCATCTGGCTTCCGTGTTCCGGTCCCTGCGAGCGTCGGGACATACGGGTGCCGGAACGTCAGCAAATTTAAACATTTTTAGAAACTGTCATTTTCTTAGAAATGAATTTGACATAGTAAAACATTACTGTATCAAACCATTTCACATACATTTTGTCCCGAGTGCTTTGTCCGGCGCCCTGCCTGCATTTTGACTGTTCTTTCTGCCTGGAAACTTAGAAAAGTCCATGGCGTCCAAAAAGTGTCCCTTTTGGTCCAAAACGGTTTTAGACCAACTAGAGAACAGCGATAGTAAATCAGAACCACTTGCAGAATTGAGTGATGATTCGTGGGGAAATTTATCATCAGACACTGAAAACGATTTTGCGACTTTGCTCAGTGATGTGCGAACTCGGCACTATATTTCAAATTTCAGTGTTTTTGGTTTGATTATATTATTGAATTAAATTTATTATATTATTATTTTTGATTATTTAATAAATTATAATTTATGATTTTGTGTTTCAAGTGTTATCCTACCCAGGATGTTTACTAGACTCTTGTTCGGACAGATTTCAGTGAGTTATTCCTAAAAATTACAGGCCTACAATAAAAAAAATACATATTTCCATGCAAAAAAATGTACCACTTTCAGCACAGAAATATTGCCATAATCAGACCACTAGGGAGGTTAAATCACTAGCACGCTCATTTGCACAAATAAAACCCCAATTCCGAAAAAGTCAGGACACTGTGTAAAGACAGAGCGCAATGATTTGCAAACCTCATAAACCCATATTTTATTCACATTAGAAAACACATCAAATGTTTAAAAGGCTAAGTTCACCTTTTTTCTCCTAAATTCAAGCTTTCCTATGTACCAATATACCATTAATGTATGTACCTCTGCTGCAGAAAACAAAAAACTTTCTTCACATTCTAGAGGCCTTACCTCAGCATCCAAATTATTCTAAAGACAAAACCTCCATTACTTCATGGTATTCAGGCAGGAAAACTGTTAGAAGGAAGTACATCTGCAACTGACTTCATTAATAGATGAACCTTCACAGCCCCCCCCCCAGCTCTCCAGGAGATTGCTCACTTTTGTTGCCAGCGGTTTAGACATTAAATGGCTGTGTGTTGAGTTATTTTGAGGGGACAGCAAATTTACACTATTATACAAGCTGTACACTCACTACTTTACATTGTAGCAAAGTGTAATTTCTTCAGTGTTGTCACATGAAAAGATATATATATATATATATATATATATATATATATATATATATATATATATATATATATATTTTATATAGTCAAACCATTTCAGAAAAATGTTCAACGTAAAAGATTTTATTTATTTTTATATATATATATATATATATATATATATATATATATATATATATATATATATATATATATATATAAAATCTTTTACGTTGAGGAACATTTTTCTGAAATGGTTTGACAATTTTTAGATGCAGCATTTCACAGATTGTTGAACCTCCTCCCATCTTTACTTCCAAGACACTGACTTTTTATACCCAATCATGTCACTGACCTTTTGTCAAGTTGCAAAAAATGTTCTTTCAGCTGTTTCTTGTTAGGCCCTTTTCACATGGGGCGGATGTCGCTTTGCTCAATGGGCGATCTGTCCGCTGCTCCCTAACTGAGCAGAGTGGGTGGATGACAGGTTTGCGAACCTGCTCTGCTCTATGGGTGGTCAGGTGTAAACAAACTGGCTGTCTGTTTACACCTGACTGTCCTCCATTCCGATCCGCCTAGATGGAAGGGAACATATCTCCTTCAGTTTTTTTTTTTTTTCCGGATCAGGCTGGAGGTAGGCTGTCTGTTTACAGATGCTGGTCCATAAGAATACAAGGACCACCTGATCATAAATGCTTGAAAAACTGACAGGCGGACCTGATCGGATCACCAGTGTGAAAAGGGCCCAAGTACCACTTACTTTGCCAGCTTTCAGTTTCAAAATTACCTTATTGTTTTCTTAAAATGGTACATTTTCTCATTTTAAACATTTGATATGTTTTCTATTTTCTATGGTGCATAATATGTGGGTTTATAAGATCTGCGCATTATTGCATGTCTCAAATTCCACTGTTTGTATGTAGATTTTACACAGCATCCTCAAGTCTTTTGGAATTGGGGTTGTATATAGAATATAGAAGACTGCTTACTATCATGTCTTTTATCTTTTCCGGGTGATTTAGAACTTGAGGTTTTTGGCTTCTTTACAGAGCCACTTGGTGTTGGTGGTCTGGAGTTTCCTTCATTGTCCCGACTGCTGCTCTCTGAAGAGCCTTCCTCGTCCTGAGATGATGTGGCAGCAACAGTGAAATCAGACTTCTCCTTTGAGACCTGATAAAGCTCCTAAAAGGAAAAGACAGCAAAAAACACAAAACACCACATTAGCTAAAACAAAAGACGGAAAATAACTTATTGACAGAGTGGGACCAATAGAAGGAAGAAAAGGTGCCTGCCTTGGGAGCACCAGTAGAAGGGACAGAATCAAAGCTGGATCCCTCATATTTTACTTAAACCCTGCATTACAATGATGGAGCCTTTTCCAGTAAAAACAGAGCTTGGCCCTTTCCCCTCTTCCCAAGCTGAGCTACTGGTCTATTAATACAATGGGCATCCTTAATGACCAATATGGACACACTGGAAAATAGAAGGTAGGCAAGCCCCGCTTTTTACGGGAAAAGATGGGTAGGTTTAAATATAAATATAATTTTGACATGCTTGTTTCTGCTGAGAGTTCTATCCTCTGGTCATACCCTTTTTGGAATTTGGCTGTGTGAATTACTGGAAGGATGGACGGTTCCTATTTTGATGTAAGATCTAAATAAAGTCTATTTGTTACCCTTTTACACTCCACTGAATTTGTCCTTTCTGCCCTATAAGGAGCGGGGGAGATTGAAGTGGATACATCCGCAAGGAGGGAGCTGAAATTACCCTGGAATGCTTGTATTGCTGGTTTAAGCAGAGAGAGGGTAATTGAACTGAATCCTACTAGAGCGTGGAATCACTAAATTGAGCACATTATCACAGATTGTGTAATGTGCTGTGGATTTATTTCATGAGTGGAAGGTCACTGATTGTTCACTTATAATTTGATGCATTAAGTATTTAGTGTGGTATTCATGCTTATTTAGATTCACAGAGTGCTGTGTGTGTTTTGATTCATTCAATATATTTAAAATATACAATTAAAAAATTATTATTTTTTTCCTCACGAGTGGTTTGCATGAAATCAATATTTTTCTGATTAAGAGTAATGCACTATATGTAGTTTTTTTTATTTTTGAGGTATCCTGGATTTTTCCACGATATTTGGAAGATTGAATAATAATTTTTATGGACACTTTGGACATTTATAGAAAAATTAATAGGGTATTGCATACAGGTTTTATAGAAAAGGTTTGTGATATAGGTTTAAATATAGTTTCAGCTGCCCATTTCTATGGACAGACTGATCTGCTGTCATCCAGATTTCACTAAAAGACAGCTTATACATTTTTTTTACATCAGGTGCTCAGTTGAATCAACCAATTCTCTTAAAGATTTACTTTAAAAGTTTAAAGCCTGATTTTATAGGTACATTTGATATTTTATGCTCAAAGACCAGGGCATATTATTGGTCGCAATCCAGCACTGCTGCTGTTCAAGAACTGCAATACAGGAAGCTCAACTGACATCCATTGTCCACTGTGTATGTATATCAGATGCCATTGCAGTATATAAGCCACATTCATATGTTAAAATGCATACCATAAGGACCTTCACAAGAAGTCTAGTTACCTGTCCAGATATTTTCTGTTCCTCCTACCTTTAGTTGCTGTAAAGTAGTTGCTGTTTTCCAGTCTTTGTCATCCCGGAAGCGGGTACAACGTGGAAAACGAATAGAAATTCCACCAGCTGTGTGGGCCTCTGCCTTAGAGAACTCTGCTCCCGTGATCTCCCAAATAGGGGCATTCTAAAAATAGAAGACAATAACTTTTCAAGAAAATTGGTTAATTGGCAGCTTGATAATATATTGAGTACACATTCCCCCATCTGCACTCATTACAACAGCTGTGAGAGTGTAGGGGCATATAATGACTACACTGACTTTGAGTAATAGGACATCCATTAGATTTGATGGAAAACTGTAGGGAAATCACGATTGTTCTTCGGCCTTAGCCTATACCTCTAAGAGCTTGTCAATCTGCAATGGAACTGCAGGACAGGTGGAAAAAGTCCCAAAACCTCATGATCAGAAGACTTCTAGCACACATACATTTATTTATTAGGTTTTAGCATTTGTGAACTGTTCAGTGTATGCAAGCACTCTAATACACTGGCAGTTTAAATACAGGCATAGCCAGAAGAATTTAATGCAGAACTCCATCCTCACCTGTTATTGGCCCATCTTCTTCTGCCTCTGTTGCTTGGTGGAAAACAGTTTTCTGCTCCTAATCCCCATACTGTGTACCATCACATTTCCATTTAATGGCTTTGCAGCAGGCACACTTCCTGTCTGTTATGGCCAGCTTTCCACAAGACAAACCCACTGTGTGCCATTTCAATAAAATTTGTATGAATGTGTGAATAGGCCTTAAATGCTGTGCTGCTCTCTGATGTGCTGTGTTCACCTCACAGTGCATAGCAGGATGAAATGATGTGTGGGTGGCAATGTGGTAAAAACACTCAGCATGACAGCTCGTGAGGAGAGAAATGCTGATAACCGGCATTTCCTTATTTACATTCGATCAGCTGTGATTGGACACAGCTGATCACATGACCGAGCCGACATCTTCGGCTCTTTCCACTGATCGGTGATCTGCTGTGTCCGAGGGACACAGTGCACCACCAATCGCCGCACGCCCCCGGAGCCGCGCATGAGCAATTAGAGTGGGAGGACGTCATATGACATCCTCCCAGAACGAGAGAACCGCCTTGTGCCCGTCATTTCCTTATATGGTGGGCGGGAGGCGGTTAAGCGAGAGGTCATGGTTTATATATTTTAATTTTTATATAAAGTAGATTTATTTGCATATGACTGGCTATAGGAGCGCTGTACACTAATACAAAAAAAATAAAAAGATAGTTGCCCTTTTAGGGTTAGACGTTAAAGATGATGATATTAATTGTAATATTTTATGTTCTCTCATGATCTGTTATTTTTGTTAGAGGATTAAAAAACAACTCGCATCAAAAATTCTTTTCTTGTTTTACCTGAAGAGAGCTGAGAGCAGGATCATTGATTTTTTAGGGTCCTTTCACATGGGTGTTTACGGATGAAATACAGACAGCAATTAATCTCTACTGGCTTGCAGATATAAAAAACAGATGATCATCTGTTTACATCTGCCTACTGTGCCCATTCAGGTCCTTTTTTTTTTTTCTGTAACCATAACAAGGCTGTATCCCTTCCGTTTTTAAACAAATCTGAACAGATGCTGTCCATTTTCAGGCAAGAAACATGTTTGTTTATAGTTTTGTCACCTATGATTAGCTTCTTAAAAAAAAAAAAAAAAATCCTAAACTGAAGAGAGATGTGCAAACTGATGTAAGCCAAGATAACTACAATCAGTATTCATCAATATTTTCTTAACAAAAATAATGACTAAACTGATGAAAGGATTCAAGTGCAAAGTGGATAATTACCTCAGGATCCCGTATTATAAAGTCAGGGAAATAGTTCTTGTTGATTTTCAGCCATGAAGGAATTTTAGATGGATCCTTGATAAACAAGATTAGAGAAAAAAAAAGCTAATTTGTAAAATGCAAAACTGGATAGATCCCTAAAAGAGCACTACAATTGTCTTGCTAATGGAGATATGCCCAATGTATACATGCAAACACTTTCTTTTTGAGAATGGAGTGTGTAAAATTATACTCATAAAATGCAATAAAATCTTAAGTTTTTTTTTCTTTTAAAGCTCAACTCCAACAGGTTTCCTCCTCCATGCTGTGTGATTGGTCCCCTGAAGCCTGTCCTTTAAAAGGCTCTGTAGCTGACGATATCATCACAAAGTTAGGCATGTATTACAGATTATTCCTCTAGCCCTAAACAAACAGGGCACTGCAAGGGAATTTGTGTAATTCCTGAAGTTCAGCTTTAAAATACAATAAAGGATCAAGAATTCTCCATACTCCCACTGCTCACTATCCTCGCACAGTTGCAGCGATCCCTTGAACCAGGTGCGCTCTAGGACCAGGAGGAAGAAATGGGGGGATCCAGTACCACAAGTCACCTGTACATTACAAAGACATTTCAACAGATAGAAAGCGAAATGTGAGGCAGTTGTGAACTTGTTTTTCACTTTTTACTGCTGCCCCCAGTGCTGAAAACTTATATAACCTGCCAAGGTTCTAGCATACAATTTCAGTGTGAGGTGAAATTAGCCTTTATTCAATAGATAAAGCACAGTTACACAGTGATCATTTATACTCCCCGAATCTAACCTTACTGATCTTGACCATATCCAGCTCCTTCTGTAAACGAGCGAGCGTTGCATCATCATAACCACTTGAGCATTTTGTCACTGTGCACCACTTGCCACTTTCTGTGTCATAACATCCCATAAGGAATATAGACATTATACCACCTGGAAAGGTAAAATATCAAGTATATAGTACTATAACAATATTTTGTAACAAAACATAGGTACTATACTGACTTCTACAGTCATTTACCATTTGCTCCTTTTCCATAAAATGCCCCCAAAACGGCAAGATCAGCAGTGTCTGCCATAGCGCCTTCATTCAAATAATCCTTTTTCACTTTCAGCCAGTGACGTTTTCCTGGCTCATACATTGACTGGAAGAGGATACATTTAACAGGAATTAAAGAATAAGTCAACACATTTACAACATTTCATTTTAATATAGAAAATATTATTTGTCAACTTCTTTTCACAAAGCTAAATGTGATTATGGTTTTTTGTACCTTATGTGTTTTTCCTAGGACCACGTGACTCCACAGTCTGCCTTCGCTTAACCTTCCTTTAAAGTGGTATTAAACCCATTTTTTAAAAACCTGCTGACAGGAAGGCTTTTTATGGCAGAAGAGACCCTATCGATCTCTTCTGTCATAAATTCTTCCTCCGTCTGTTAGCTGTAAAGTACATTGAGCCATGCATGTGTATCTCACCATACAACTACACGTGTGGGAGTATGCTCCTGCTCCCTGTCCTTTGTAGATTTGACAGGGGGGGCTCCACTGTCAATCAACACAGCAGGGCTGAGTGGAGGGCATTTTGCTAAACTTACTACAGGAGATGGAGACACGACTGTGAAAAGGGATGGAAAGGGGAGTGTGTTCCTTGGTTGTGCACATTGTAATTCTGACAGTTATGCTCCACTGTCAAATCAATATAGCAGGGATGGGTTGGGGGGTGTGGTGGTAAATGGACAATAGGAGATATGTCCTGTATTTCCAAGTAGATATGCCAGGGATACAAGCTGACAACACAAGGAATTACATGGCTCTGCATCATCAGTTTGAATTTGGAACCCAGGGAAACTTGTATGCTCACCAGTAGTTTGTAGCAACATGCACAAAAAAGTTACAGGCAACATTTACTAAGCAGCATATGAACAATAAAAATAGTGATTTTTAATTTTTTTTTGGGGGGGGGGGGGGGGCATTCACTTTAGGCTTTTATATTATGGGAAAAAATTAAATGGCAAAACAGGACAAATCTTAGATTAAAAATGTTAATTTTCCATTCTTTCTAAAGATGTCCTCTGTTGTATCTTACTTCTAAAATCAGACTTTAAGGCAATGCAGGCACCAGTTTTTTTCTCATAGAGATTAAGGGGTACGTAAATACTAACAATGAACTTCTCTCCTTTGCTTCCTTTTGGTCTGTTCAATAAACCAGCGTCATTTGTTTGACAAGTATAAAAGCTACAGGTTGAGCTTGCCAGAAATCTTGTTTGCTAATTACTTCCTCTCCTGAACTGTTATCAGCAATATTGTCTTGAGGACTACAAGATCCTACTCATCTATGTTATTGACAGATGAAGTTTCTGGTAATTGTGTTCTAGTGTAGGGGGTATTGAGTGTTGTTATACAAGGACAGGAAGCAGGTAACAGGTAAAAAAGAGGGAGGGAAAAAAAAAAAAAAAAAAGCCACACCCTATACAACCACTACATGTAATGATGAATAGGTTATTTGGCTACACTTTAAAGCAAACTTGTGCATTGCCAGATTAACTCACAATTCTGCATCCAAAGTCATACTAGAATTGTCAATGCCAAAGCACATGACTTTGCCAACCATGGTAACCAATCATGTCCGCACAACGTACCCTCCCCCAAGGCTAGCACTATTTGTGATAAACTCCTGCTCTCTGCCCATCGCTGGCATTGCGAAGAAATCAAGCGCATGCACAAGGAGTTGCTGAGCACTGCGACTAGGGCCCTGTGACAGCTAGCACTTCTGGAAAAGGGAGAGGCAAAATGACATCACCCCAGCAGACTGCAGAGCGAATTTAGGCACCGCTAGGATGCTGGGAAAGTTGCGGAGACTATATATGCCCTACCTGTTCTACTGTGTGTAACCAGATGGAAAATAAAAGCGACATTCCCAATGCTAGTTTATCTGGGAACTTGAGCTTTTATATAGGATAAAGTTTGATCTGTAAGTTCAGTTCCTCTTTATTGGCCTCCTTCCCAGCAGTGCACTCACCTTTTCTTCACTACACTGCCACTTGTTCACATCAAAACCAAGGGAAAAAAAGAAAAAAAAAAAAAAAGGCCCTGGAAAAGTTCTAGGTCACTAAAATTGGAGTTTAGTCTCTCTCCACCCCCACCAGGCCACTAAAGGTAAAGACAAACCTTTTCCTAAAGTAAACAAATGCATCAAACGACTGGCTTTGTTTTGGGCATCAAACTGCAAATTAGCTACAATTCTATAAATGAGAGGTTTTGTACATTTACTCATTTTTATTTGGATTTAAAGAGAAAAAGAACAAAAAAAGTTTACACCAGTAATACTAATATAAAGCATGTTTTGAAGCATTTTAACAGCAGATTAGACATACCTTTACATCTTTTAGCACAAGGCCTTCTAAACCTTCCCTGATTACTCGAGTTATCATGTCTGCCAAATCTGATGCTTTCTGTGAAGAATGACAAAAACTATTTCAAAATGTGAAATGAAAACTTAACAGTCCTACGCATACACAGGAACATTTGTTTTACATCATATGAAAATTTCTTGGAATATGTAAAAAATTTTATATATATATATATATATATTTATATACATATATATATATATATATATATATATATATATATATATATATAAATAATCGGAATAGTAAAGTGCTACACATAAAAAAAAATTAGTAATTGCAAAATCTGAAAATCAAACAATATGGTAAAATGCATTATGAATGTAATGAGCTGAGTGAAACTGCAAAGTGCATCAACTAAAAGCATAAAAATATCAGCTAAACACCTCAAAAAGCAAATGCCAAACAATAAAGTGTATCGCTGGCAGAATCTAAATACAATAATGTTTGTTGTCATCCATGAAGTGCAGTAGTAAATGTTACAATAAACATATAAAATCTGAGATATATACCGTATTTTTCGCTCCATAAGACACACTTTTTTCCCCCCAAAAAAGGGGGGAAAATGTCAGTGCGTCTTATGGAGCGAATATGGAGCGGCCTGTCCGGTATTTCCACCGCCGCCGTGTCAGAATACCAGGCCAGCCGCTCAGCTGTGCAGCGGGACCTTACCTGCTCCTCTATCCAAGCGGCGCGCTGTCTTCCCGGCTTCTGTAGTGTGGGCGCTCGGCTTAACAGCTGAGTGCCAAGTGCGCATGCGCAAGAAGCGGTGCACTTTGTAAATGGTAAGGCGGCACCTGGGACACATGACAGGTCCCAGAAGCCGCCGGACCAATCACAAAGCGCAGCGCTTCTCGCTCATGCGCACTGGGCACCCGGCTGTCAAGCCGAGCGCCCACACTACAGAAGCCGGGAAGACAGCGCGCCACTAGATAGAGGAACAGGTAAGGTCCTGCTGCAGATCGGACACTAACCAAAGAACAACTCTGCGGAAGTAAGAGCGGATACCTGTCAAATTTAGGTACCCGCCCCCCCCCCTCCCCAAAGGTCAGCAGTCATCTCCTGTACTGTCCACAGTCTCTGGTCATCTCCTGTACTATGTCTGCAGCCTCTGGTCATCTCCTATGCTATGTCCACAGTTTCTGGTCATCTCCTGTACCGTGTCCGCAGTCTCTGGTCATCTCCTGTACTATGTCTGCAGCCTCTGGTCATCTCCTATGCTATGTCCACAGTTTCTGGTCCATCTCCTGTACTATGTCTGCAGTCTCTGGTCATCTCCTGTACTATGTCCGCAGTCTCTGGTCATCTCCTGTACTATGTCCGCAGTCTCTGGTCATCTCCTGTACTATGTCCGCAGTCTCTGGTCATCTCCTGTACCGTGTCCACAGTCTCTGGTCATCTCCTGTATTATGTCTGCAGTCCATTGGTTCAGAATATTTTTTTCCTGTTTTCTGCCTCGAAAACCTAGGTGCGTCTTATGGTCAGGTGTGTCTTATGGAGCGAAAAATACGGTAAATAGGATAAAACTCTACATCAATGTCCGTGGTTAAACGTGCTATTTATATAGTCAAATATCCATAAATTGAAGCAATTGTCCGTGAAACCATAAGGCGCAGTATAATTAAGGGGCAGAGTGCAACTGTGCTGATGATCACACAAAAGAATCTATCACCCTTCTCAGATGTACACTCACCAGTGCTGAAAGGCTAAACTGCTAAGCACTTAGCTAGACTACTAGTTTTACTTTGTATTCCTACTGTAGTACCGCTAATATCAGGGAAAAACCAACACCATTTCCATTAACCATAAGAGGGAACAATAAATGGATTTTCAGGTATTCAGGGAAACATGCACAGTAAGAAAAGTAACAATCTGAAAGATAAACAGGACAACCAAATTACTATTTGCAACATTCAGCCCTTTCCTCCAAAAGCAGGCAGGTGTTTCTCCCGCTTGTTATCATAATCCTTGCTTAAATGTCCAGCAACTACATGGATATCCCACTTACCGTTACATGTTTCATTTCTGAGAACAGAATATGGTTTGGAATTTCCACCATATTTTCACGCATAAACTTTCGTCTCTCAACCAATGGCCTATTACAAAAAGAAAAAAAAAAAAAAAAAAATCTGCAAATGGATTTGTAGGGGGGAAAACACAAATTAATGAAATATGCAAACAGAAAAAACTCAGCGAGCGCTACACTGTGATAGCAGCTAAATGCACCAAAAAAAAAAAAAAAAAAAAAAGGAACCACAAATCCTCTCAATAGACAAATAAAACCTTAAAATAGTGCAGCACTTAAAACATATAAACCAAACGTATTGAAAATATATAGAGAAGAAAGAGAAGTGCGCCAGACTAAGTGCAGTATGAATATAAAAGTTTATTGCACACAAAATTATAAAAACTCACAAGAAGTGGGTAGATATCAGGCATCAATATATAAGGAGGAGGATGTCATCTGTGCTGCACCTCACAAATGGATGGCTGTAATGTCAAGGTGTTGCACGGCTGGCGCTGTAGGCGGGTCCCACAGGAGGAAGCGAGGATGGCAGGCGCAGTAACCGGGAGTCGCGGCGCAGATAAGAACCGGGATCCAGGGCAGGCACTGCTGATCTCTCACATCAGCGTGGGTACAGTAGCCAGCTTGAGGCACATCCAAGATGGCCACCGGGCAGGAAATGACATCAGAACGTTGCTGGGAATCCTCCAAGGGGGCGGTGACGCGTTTCTAGGCAACCTGCCTTTTCATCAGAGGTCTGATGAAAAGGCAGGTTGCCTAGAAACGCGTCACCGCCCCCTTGGAGGATTCCCAGCAACGTTCTGATGTCATTTCCTGCCCGGTGGCCATCTTGGATGTGCCTCAAGCTGGCTACTGTACCCACGCTGATGTGAGAGATCAGCAGTGCCTGCCCTGGATCCCGGTTCTTATCTGCGCCGCGACTCCCGGTTACTGCGCCTGCCATCCTCGCTTCCTCCTGTGGGACCCGCCTACAGCGCCAGCCGTGCAACACCTTGACATTACAGCCATCCATTTGTGAGGTGCAGCACAGATGACATCCTCCTCCTTATATATTGATGCCTGATATCTACCCACTTCTTGTGAGTTTTTATAATTTTGTGTGCAATAAACTTTTATATTCATACTGCACTTAGTCTGGCGCACTTCTCTTTCTTCTCCATTTACCACAGAGTCCGGTTTACTCTAGAAAGTGCAAGCCTCACGACGGTGTCTACATTGCAGCGTTGTATATATATGTATACACATATATATACACCATCTATCTCAATCCAGTACTGTTTGCATCACAAGGCCTTTTTTCCCCTCCTTTCCCTACCCCCTCCCCTCCCCCCTTCCCTTTCCTCACCACTAAAGCTGCATCATCTACTTGTTGCCCCTTTATTACTGGCATGTACGATTATATATCTTAATTTCTGTTTACTGGATTATTTTGTTTAAGGTTTGCTGAGTGAACGTTATGTCCACTACAAATTCTCTTGCGCCAATTGCATTTTTATTTTTGTATTGAAAATATATATACTGTAATGTAATCAGCAGAATTCCATATTATGCATTACACTAAAAAACAATATCATGGAAATGTCCCATAAATTCATGCAAAGTATGATGGGAATATACTGAGTGCGATCTCTATGTTGAACAGGTAAACAGTTCTAGAATCAGGTGCACATTATAATGATCCCAGCGTGAAGTAATAATAATCCGGTGGTGTGCGGTGAAAATAGTAGGGTTGCAAACTCACCCGAAGCGCAATCTTAATGCGCGTTAGATATATAAATCAGCCTGATACTCACCCCTCTCATGAAGTAGGAGAGGGGAGATCCTCAGGCTGATTTATATATCTAACGCCCATTAAGATTGCGCTTCTGGTGAGTTTGCAACCCTACTATTTTCACCGCACACCACCGGATTATTATTACTTCACGCTGGGATCATTATAATGTGCACCTGATTCTAGAACTGTTTACATGTTCAATATAGAGATTGCACTCAGTATATTACCATCATACTTTGCATGAATTTATGGGACATTTCCATATTGTTTTTTGGTGTAATGAATATTATATGGAATTCTGCTGATTACGTTGCAGTATATATATTTTCAATACGATTGGTTTATATGTTTAAGCACTGCACTATTTTCTGGTTTTATTTACGAAGTAATGAAATGTTTTGGTGACACTCACCTGTCCATTAAGCTAACTCCATTAAAATATATGCAGTCGAAAACAAAGAGGCATACATTGGCATCCTGGAAAGCAGCTTTCTGCAAAAAGGATTACATTTATCAGTATAAAACTAAAATATAATTAAAACACAAAGAAAAATGAAGGGCATACCAGTAACTAAAAGGTTAAAAAAAAGTGTGTACAAAAAGCTGAAAACACGTAAAGCAGAAGTTAAAAGGTATGATTTTCTTGCATTGTTACATTGATCCAGCTTGGACTAATGTGAGCATGCAAATCTCATACCTGGCTGATCCTTATAGATTGTGGAAATCACTGTATTAATTGCCACGACTACAGTGATAGCAGGAATCTTCCAGGTCCAATGCCGAGCATCTGCCCTTCTGCATAGTAACCACAGCAGCACCTCTAGGATCTGGCTCATGCCTAATCTATCTTATCATTCCTCTATGCCATCCTCTATCCCCCGTTCCCCCATCTTTCTCTGCTTTCTACTGCCCCCCAAACAACCCCTCTCTCGTAAACCCTGTTTCGCCATTAAAAAAAAAAAAAAAAAAAGGAAGAAGAACGATCTAACCCATTTAGACTTTACATACTTTTTTTTACAAATCTCATCATTTGTGAACATAGAACTCTTTCTCTGCCAAAACCCCTACAACATTAAATATCTTCTGAAAGCAGACACCCTGTAGAATAAAACTGTGGTAGTTTCATACTTTTATACGTTACATGGTATTAGTGCAACAGTTTGTTCAGCGCAGAGTTTCAGCAATGTGAATTTCAGCAAAGTGAGATGGCAACAAAGTTTAGTACCCTAAATTTTCTATAGGCGATGCTTTAAAAGCCCATATAAGTCATCAGTTTAGAGTTAATCAATGGCCCTAGAATTAGTGTTCTCATTCCAGTGTGCATCGCAATATGTAACGTGCGCAACCAACAATTTCATGAATAGGTGTAAAAATTGCTCAAAGGGTTTTCTTTTGGAGAAGGAATGGGGGGGGGCATAAGATTCTAAAGCGACATTAAAGCTTTGGGGCTTTTTTTTTTTTTTTTTATAAACATGTTATACTTACCTGCTCTGTGCAATGGTATGCACAGAGCAGCCCCAATCCTCCTCTTCTGGGGTCTCCTGATGGCACTCCTGGCCCCTCCTCTTCTGCAGGAAAGCAGCTTTCCATGGGGGCACCCGTGCGGGCTCGCTCCCAAGCTGCCCAGTCTGCGTCCACTGACAGAGTGGGCAGCTCAGCCCCGCCCCGCCTCCTCCCTCCACACAGCATCAGTCTGCTCTCGTGCACATTGCTGGATTAGATTGGGCTCAGGAAAGAATAAGGCGGGTGGGGTGGGAATTGTGCAGTACAGAAGGTTTTTCCCCTTATTGCACAGAATGCATTATAGGTGAAAAACCTTAAGGCTTTAGAATCACTTTAAGTCATTTTTTTATTTAATTTTTTCCACATTACACTTTATCTCGTGTAGTATATTTTTCGAGACAGGTTCTCTTTAATGCCGTTTCACACTGATGTGATGCGGGATGCTCAGTGAATTCTGTGCTTCTTTCCTGCACCACATCACTAATAGCACTCCGTTCATGCGAACCACTGGGGGTGTCTATGTTACGGACGCCCCAAAAATGGCTCGCACAATGCAGTGCGAGTGGCTGAATTGGATCGCATACAAAAGAAGGTGCAGTTAGAGCAATACAAAATTAATTACTCAAATTGCACTGCAAAGAATCACATGTGATTTGAACAGGAATGTGGTGCAATTCCTGTACAAATCACATGCGGTTTCCTGCACTGCAATAGTGTGAACTGGCACTAATGCAGGCCACACATGGGTCGAATTCTGAAACAATTTTCTTTTGAAAATCTTTTCTAAGAATTTTAGTTTGAATTTCACACCAGTAAAAGACAATAGAAATGGCCGATTTTCGAACGACCATCGAATTTGAGTGATGGAGCATGTTGGAACTTTTTTGAAAAACAAACGAATTTCTAATCAATGATGGAAGAATTGTGGGAGAAATGTAATTGAAAAAGAAATGAGTATTATCTGTGACCTGGAAATAAAAGAAAATTCATGACCACGAAAATGTATTTCTGTAGCAATATGAGGTGAAACTAAAGCTTTGGTTGGTCAAGTTTTGAAATCAATGGTGGCACTATTGGATTACAAAACGTACACAAATTCTGATTTTCTAAAGAAAATTTGTTCAGAATTCGACCGATGTATGGCCTGCATTAATGAGACTTTAGGTGAATAGTCTCAGGGTATGTGGAGGTGATCAGGTGGCTGTACAGCTGACTAATCACTTCCACCTGACAACCGATAGTTGGCTATTCAGATTAAACACACACTACAGCAGACGGGAGTGTGTGTAAAACTCTCTTCTGCTGCTAAGATATGCCATATATTGATGGCAACAAAAGTGTTAAATCTGTCATTGCTACAGAAACTTGAAAAACTCCATTACTGCATTATATATTGCTATATTGATCTTCTGTATACACCTTGTATAGGACCATAAAATTGTGCCTTTTAACTTTTGCTTCCTCTCTTCCTCTGTAATACCTTTCCAAGCATTATTGATAAACACATCTGAAGGAAAATTTACCTTGTGAACCCCTAATGTTCCAAATGGAAGGGGTTTGCCAGTCTTAGTATCAATAAGAAGCACTTCAGAGTCCAAAATTATGCTATTTCCACCAGGGAAAGCTTTGGGAATATAGTCTTTGAAATGAGCAACCTGTATACAAACATATTTAGTATCTCATTAAATAGATATACACTACACACACACACACACACTTTCAAACACCTGCATGCAGTTCAATCCACTGAGTTTTCTATTAAAAAAAAAAAAAACCACACAAAAAAATAAAAACAAAAACGAATAAACTAGGTACTATGAACTTTTTGCAATACCAGGTAATGATACATGCCCTCCACACAAGCTTCATAGGACCCATACTGAATATAACTGAATTCATCATATATGGAAGATGCTACTATTTAACTACCTGGTTTCATGCTAGAGGGCAGTCAGCTATCTCAGAGGCGCTAAGAAGATGCTTTCATACTCTGGGATATTGCTGGAAAGAAGAACTGCAATTTCCCTCCGAGAGTATTCACACATGATCCTTAAAAAAAAAAGGAAACTTTTTAAAGGCTAAGTTCACCATTGGGAACATGTTGTATGTTCCACCTGTTTTTAGGGTGGAACATGTAACATGCTCCAGCCCCTGAAGCCTCTCCCCTCCCCACAGCAGGCTGGGCATCTTCTCTCCACACCAGCTGTCACAATTTGAAAAAAGAGCGTAGCCAAGCAGGGTTCCGCCTACACGGCCATGTCATTCATTCACAAGGGCACTGGTGAGTGCTCACATAGTCCACTGAGCTGCCTTGACTGAAGTAACTGCCTGCATCAAGACGTATGGGCAGAGAGCTACCCTAACAGTCTGCAAGAGCCCGACATTGATCGTGGGTGCAATGATATACAAGCTCCTAAGCAAAACAAAAAAAAATGCATTTATAATATTTTTTATTAAAGGTGAATTGACTGTCCATACCCATCTAGAAGTTCTCATTGGAAGGCAGAGAATAAGACAAGGAAAAAAAAAATACACATCACACAAAAAACTAAAAGGACTTGCCTTATGGGGAAGAACGGGCTTCAGGCTACGGCTAAAATAGCTGAAGTGATCACCATTTTTGTGCACTTGGACTCGTTCTCCATCGTACTTTATCTCTGCATACATTCCATTTGGACATTTCTTCATAGCATACTCTACAGATTTGCAGGCTTCAGCCTATAAAGGTGGGAATACAAGCAACAGTTGGAACATTTTTGAATAAAACTTTTTTCTATTCCTACACAAACCTCTTTTTAGGAGTTTCTTTCACAAGTCGCAATATAAACCCTTTACGCAGTGAGATTACTTTAATCTGGCATTCTGGGGTCTGTCACTAAAATAGAACACACCAGTAATTTGCAACTGCAAGCCTCCATGGACTGCAGCAGTACACATTTTTAAGATTGCCAGGCAGAAGCACGACACTGTCAATTTGTAAGAGCTTAAAAGAGGCAGACTATCTCCTGTGATTTTTTTTTTTGTGCATCACATTGGTGGCCACTAAGGACTGCAATTGACAAGCACTGTTCCAGAATACTATACTAATAAAGAAGTATAAAATAAAAATGATCTGTAACTGAATATAAATTTTTGATATGCTGAATTTCCTCTCTCTACCCAAGCCTGTTATAAAATGCACAGATTTCTTTTCCACGCTGCACAGATCTTATATAATGCAGCAATTGAAACTATTTTAGTTGACAACTGGATGCCAGATTAAGGTGATTGCTTAACACAGCTATACCTTTTTTAACAATATGAAGCTAGACAATGCTGAAATTGTGAGTTAATCTGCTTTGAGGACTCTCTTCCCATGAATCATTTAGAGCAGCTACTTGAAAAATGGTTCCTCCTTTCCAGTGTAAAGGGAATAAATTGTTAAATATGCCTTCTGCAAAGTCAAAACCTTACTGATAGAAAATTGATTAGGTCACACATTTTCCCAGTCTTCCATCACAGCAGATACTTGTATTCATAAAATAAGGTTTAATCTGTCAGCTAGGTCATCTCTCTGTATTGTCCCAACTCTATGGTTTGGGTGGTACCAGTGGGTCTTTAAACCATTTGTCTACTTGTTTTCTGGTCTACTACAGAATCTGCATTGTTATTGCTATCCAATGGCACCAAGTTTATTGAAAAGAAACAGATATGTAATTTTGAAAGCGTATTCACATGCTAAGTGGTCTAAATCTGTGTGCATTACTCATACTGAGCAATTCGCTTCCTTTTCATTTTCCAGCTTACTTTGGATATATAAAAGGGTACAAAATGCCTGGTTCCTATTAGACACTTTCACTGCTACCCACATCAGGCATCAATACAGTTTTCTCAGATCAATCTACATTTAGAAAAAATACTTTATTTGTTCACGGTTTATACTGTATATTTTGCAAAGCATTATCCTGGGAGTCAAACAATACAACCTTAAATTAATATAACTAAGTCAAAACTGGAAATACAGGCACCCATTTATGGAGTACAGGTATGTACTTGGATAAGGTTCATACCAACATAGGCTGAACAGGCGTCATAAGCGTAGCCTTTATGCTAAGTGTGCGTTTCATGCCTGGTGCTTGCTGCTGGTTTTGTAGCACACGTTCCACCACATCTCCCAAATTACGAGATGCTTTGAATGCATCATATGCATTAGGATCAAGAGAATCAAGTCTAGAAAAAGAAGAAAACAACATTAAATATTAACCAAAGCAGTCACCGTTCAGCAAAAATACACAACTCAGAATTAAAAAGGGAGTGTATAGTCCTTTCAACTTTTTTGCTACTGTACTGTTATGATACTGTAAATCAAAAATTGAAATCTGGAATGAAAGAAAAGTTTGCCATGTAAGCACAGAAGAACCAGGCCCCTACAGGTGGGCCGTTAAAGAAAAAAAGAGGCTGCAAGGAGCCAAGCAAGCCACACAGTAGACATCTCAGAACAGTGAGGACAGGTAAGTATGTGATTTTTAGAGAGGCCAGGGGAGGGCATTGGGTCCCATTAAGGGTATCTGCACTAAAACAGCCTTTATTCCTTCACCTGCCCTACCTTCATGGATGGCTCTCCCCAATCAACTAATCAAATGTGTACATTTTTACACAACACAGAAGTTAGTCAAATCAGATTCAGAAAGACAAGTGTTATACTACACTTAAAAAGGATATCATCACCTTTAGGAACATTGTAATTTTACACCCATAATTTAGGGTGTAACATGCTCCTATATACTCACCTCGTGCCACCAGTGCTCCCCTGTGACAGCAGGTGGCGCATGTTCTCCCAGCACACTTTTTGAAAACCGCATGGCTGTGTGAATAAATGAACTACAAGTATCGGCCACTGTAGTTGACAGCTTGTAGTTCTCAATGAACTGTGAGGGTGCTGGTGAGCACTCACAGTTCATTGACTCTCCTTGCAATTCAGTAACTGTCTGACTGTATAGGAGGTATATATTGCTGACCATATGATGACCCCCGGGGGACTCGGGGGAACAGTAAGTACTGTATACAACATGTCATATCACTATAATGGAGTACAGGGGAGCTGGGATATACATTACTCAGTAATGTATATCCCAGCTCCCCTGTACTCCATTATAGTGATATGACATGTATACAGTAATGTATATCCCAGCTCCCCTGTACTCCATTATAGTGATATGACATGTATACAGTAATGTATATCCCAGCTCCCCTGTACTCCATTATAGTGATATGACATGTATACAGTATGTATATCCCCCTCCCCTGTACTCCATTATAGTGATATGACATGTATACAGTAATGTATATCCCAGCTCCCCTGTACTCCATTATAGTGATGACATGTATACAGTATGTATATCCCCCTCCCCTGTACTCCATTATAGTGATATGACATGTATACAGTAATGTATATCCCAGCTCCCCTGTACTCCATTATAGTGATATGACATGTATACAGTAATGTATATCCCAGCTCCCCTGTACCCCATTATAGTGATATGACATGTATACAGTAATGTATATCCCAGCTCCCCTGTACTCCATTATAGTGATATGACATGTATACAGTAATGTATATCCCAGCTCCCCTGTACTCCATTATAGTGATATGACATGTATACAGTAATGTATATCCCAGCTCCCCTGTACTCCATTATAGTGATGACATGTATACAGTAATGTATATCCCAGCTCCCCTGTACTCCATTATAGTGATATGACATGTATACAGTAATGTATATCCCAGCTCCCCTTATAGTGACGACATGTATACAGTAATGATTACTGTATACATGTCATATCACTATAATGGAGTAGAGGGGAGCTGGGATATACATTACTGTATACATGTCATATCACTATGTTCTCCCTGTGCCTGCGTGGGTTTCCTCTGGGTACTCCGGTTTCCTCCCACACTCCAAAGACATGCTGGTAGGTTAATTGGATCCTGTCTAAATTGTCCCTAGTATGTGTATGTAGGAATGTGAGTTAGGGACTTTAGATTGTACGCCCCTTGAGGGTTAGGGACTGATGTGAATGTACAATATATATATATATATATATATATATATATATATATATATATATATATATATATATATATATATATATATAAAGCGCTGCGTAAATTGACAGCACTATATAAGTACCTGAAATAAAAATAAATAAATATGGACTGGGTAATGTGTTAGGAATGTAAGGATGCCCCATCGTTTGATGGAAATTAAAAGTATCAACCTACAGAGTACTTAATTCAAAGACACCCTGAAAATCAAAGTGAAAAAATGATGCAGCAGGCTAGTCCATTTTGCTGAAATTTCATTGCAGCAACTCAGAATGGTACTCAGTAGTTTGTATGGCCCCCACGTGCTTGTATGCATGCCTGACAATGTTGGGGCATGCTCCCAATGAGACAATGGATGATGTCCTGGGGTATTCCCTCCCAAATCTGTACCAGTGTATCACTGAGCTCCTGGACAGTCTAAGGTGCAACCTGGCAGCGTCGGGTGGACCGAAACATGATATCCCAGAGGTGTTCTATTGGATTTAGGTCAGGCAAGTGTCTGCCTGCATACTCTCGCCACATGAGGCCAGGCATTGTTGTGGACCAGGAGAATCTCAGGACCCACTACACCGGTACCTAATGGCAGTCAGGGTGCCACTGTCTAGCCTGTACAGGTCTGTGCATCCCTACATGGATATGCCTCCCCAGACCATCACTGACCCACCACCAAAATGGTCATGCTGAATGATGTTACAGGCAGCATAGTGTTCTGCACGGCTTCTCCAGACCCTTTCACATCTGTCACATGTGCTCAGGGTGCACCTGCCCTCATCTGTGAAAAGCACAGGGCACCAGTGGTGGACCTGCCAATTCTGGTGTTCAATAGCAAATGTTAATTGAGCTCTATGGTGCCGGGCAGTGAACACAGGGTCCACTAGAAGATGTTGGGTCCTCAGACCACAGTCTGTTTCCGATTGCTTGGTCAGAGACATTCACACCAGTGGCCTGCTGGATGTCATTTTGTAGGGCTCGGGCAGTGCTCATCCTGTTCATCCTTGCACAAAGGAGCAGATACTGATGGGTTAAGGACCTTCTATGGCCCTGTCCAGCTCTCCTAGACTAACTGCCTGTCTCCTGGAATCTCCTCCATGCTCTTGAGACTGTAATGGGAGACACAGCAAACCTTATTGATGTATTGATGTGCCACCCTGGAAGAGTTGGACTGCATGTGCAACTTCCGTAGGGTCTAGGTATCGCCTCATGTTAGCAGTAGAGACACTGACCCTAGCCAAATGCAAAACTAGTGAAAAACAGTCAGAAACGATGATTAGAGAAAAAAATGTCAGTGACCGCCTCCTGTAAAACCATTCCTGTTTTGGGGGTCGTCTCATTGTTGCCCATCTAGTACACTGGTTGTTAATTTCATTAACACCAAAGCAGCTGAAAATGATTAACAACCCCCTCTGCTACTTCACTGACCAGATTAATATCCCAGGAGTTTAATTGACTTGTGATTAAAAAGTGTTCCTTTAATTGTTTTCGAGCAGTGTATTAATATAATATATACACACACACAATATAATATATACACACACATGCTCTAAGATTGTATAACAAACACACACCACTTACACATGTTTGGCTCCTGCATTCATTTTCAAATCATGCTTGATTAGCCGAATGATGCACTTCAGATCATTACTAGTACATCTGCAAATAAAAATAAAAAAAAAAAAAAAAAAAAGAGAAACAAATTGATTATACAGTACAAAAGTAAAGCCTTTTGGAATGTTTTTAGCATTTGTGTTCATTATTCATTAGTCCACCAGTTACTTGCTCTGAATGTTTTTCTAACAGCAAAGTATGGTTCGCCACTCATAAAAAGGAGTGATATTTTCACTTGCCTTTCAAAAGGTTTTGCCTTTTTTTTCTAAATTTGTAAAAATCTTTACAGCCTTTATTTCTATTTTTTTCTTCACACTATCAAAGTTAACATTAATTTTAGAGCAAAATTAAATTCCGGATAGCCACCTCCAATTTAAAAAGGTTCAAATAATGCGATTTTTCATATAACCGATGTGAGAAACTTTAACCACTTTACAACCGCTATAGCCAAATGACGGCTACAGCGCGGTTGTCCAGTTCTGGGAGGGCGTCATATGACGTCTTCCCAGAACGCCCCAGCACGGTCTGTGATCGCTGTGTCCTACGGACACAGCTGATCACATGACAAGGTAAAAGGCCAATCACAGCAGCTTTTACCACGTGATCAGCTGTGTCCAATGACACAGCTGATCACAAAGTAAATACAGTTGCCGGTTATCGTCAGCACTTTCCTCACGCTGTGACAGCGTGAGCTAAATACTGCCAATAACCTGCAAGTGTCACAGAGGACATCTGCCCTGGTTATCAGTGCAGCCCCAAAAAAGCCCAGCAGTGGAGCCCATCAGTGCCACCTATCAGTGCAGCATCAATTTCCACCAGTATCAACTCATTAGTGCAGCCTATCACAGTGCCACCTTAGCAGTGCTGCCTAATCAATGCACATCAGTTAAGGAGAAAATTTAGCTGTTTGCAAAATTTTACAATAGAAACAAAGAACAAAACTTTCTTTTTTTTGCTCTATTTTTGTTTATAGTGCAAGAAATAAAAAACCCAGTGGGGACTAAATACCACCAAAAGAAAGGTTTGTGTGATAAAAATTTCATATGAGTACAGTGTTGCATGAATTCACAACTGTCATTCAAAAGTGCAACAGTGCTGAAAGCTGAAAATTGGCCTGGGCAGGAAGGGGGTAAAAGTGCCCATTTGGCAAGGGGTTATTGAGGTAGAAGCAGAATTTTTCCTGATTTCTCACACCTCTTAATGTTTAAAGTTGAATTCCAGAAATTCAGCCACTTTTTACAAAGTGAAGGCACACTGAGTTAAGTCCAAGGAAGTACATGACACCTCCTGGGTTTATCTCTATCATTTATAATCTGAAAGGTTTATGGTTCTGCTGAAGCACACACTGACATAATTGGAGGGCAGGGTCTGTGGGAAAGGACAGAAGCACACAGAGAAGCTACCCAACCCTCCCCTCTGCTGTCCATTCACAGGAGCCTTTGTATTTTGTAAATGAGTTTGCATAACACAAAGGCTTCTGTAATTGGGCAGGAGGAGGGGGTGGATGGGCAGAGCAGCTGCAGTGACTCTACTGTTGCAGATGCCCAGACCAGAAGGTTGGGCTCCCGGAACTAGCGCGGTCTTCTGGGAGTGCAATAAACTTGTCAGACGTAAATACAGATACGTCCAGGAGATGTCATGCACCTTGTTGGACTTAACTCATAGAATGCCTTCACTTTTTTTTTTTTTTTTTTTTTTTAAATTGGATGAATTCCCCAAGGTCAGCTTTGAAGACTGAGATTGACCAAATAATGAAAAAAGCAGTATATGCTTACTGGAGCTGTACATAAAAAAAAAAAAAAAATGTAAAAAGTAAAATTTATGAAACTCTTAATGATTACAATTCTAGTGGCCAGTGATGTTTGCTCACCTTTTAAAATAAGCACTTTGGTCTCGAAATGTGGCCTGTAATATCCGGTCATCTTTTAAAATAAGCACTTTGGCCCCAAACTGCAACAAAGTGGAGCCACTGTGTTGATTGTTAACTAATGTCATTATTAAAGTGGTTGTACATATACCCAGTGAAGGAAAAATCTTCAGATGATATACAGAGACAAAACAAACCTCCTAGACAAGTCATACCTGTTTATCTGAAGCCCTTTCTTCTTTATAGCCTTCTAAAACACACAGATCAATGGCTATTTCTCCAGCAGCTAGTTGTCACAAACTGCACAGCATAGAGCAAGGAGCTGAATGTATTCTGAGAATTAAGTGGAGGGGGGGGGAGGGAAAGCCCCCCCCCCCCCTTTCTACATAGTCTTACAGAAAAACATTAACAGTGGAGACTGTCAATCACCTTTTGTGTGCTTGAGGAGGGGTGGGGGGGACAGTGCTGTAGTTTTACAATTACTTTAAAGGGTTTTCGGACTCTCAAAAGAAGGCAAGTAGTTCTGTGAATGGAGGAGGTTTGGACGGCTTTCATAATTACCAATCCTCCAATTACATAACTATCTGCTTTCTGAGAAAAGAAACAAAATATTTTCTCAATGACTAGGAGCCAAGTGAGCAACCTCTATACTGTAGAAGTAAAAGATTTAAAAGCCACTGCAGTTAGTGCCAATTTTTGCAGTGCATACCGCCCAAATATTGTTTTTAGACTCTCATACTTTTAAGTGCTCTCAATGTACATGGACTACTGATCAAACCTATATTTATGATCACTAAATAGGGCAAAAATAAAATCTAGTTGTTAAGTGCACACAAAAGAAATTGGTATAAAATATGATATATTCATAATAATGTTTAATGTCCCACACAAATTGAAGAATTTTTCAGTTCCACACTTCAAGATATTACCTGCATGCAATGTCCTCCAGTACTTTCTGCTGGTCTTCTTCTTTGGTCATTTTAGAAAGTTGGTTGAGCAGGTCATCTACTTCTTGAATTGTCAAGAGACTCTTAGCAGCTGGTGGAAAGGTTTTACTTTCTTCAAAGAAAATCCGAACAGTCTCTGACACATCTCCCTAATTACAAATACATGATTGCTTTAGAGCCAATAATTAAGGCTTTAAATGTTTCTTCTCAAATTAAATGGATCTAAAAACTCCATTAACAGAATTGACTAATTTTCTTTTGCCTTACCTGCTCAAGGTCTCGAACCATTTCCTCTAGGTTGCAGTTGAATATACGACTAAAGAGCTTAACAATTTGTTTATCGTTGAGGTTGTACACACTCTTGATAACACCTGGTAGCAGCAGTTTTATTGTCAAGTATGTATCTCCATGGAAACCATCTGTACAAAGCAGAGCATTTACATTCACAATTACTAGCTTACAATCATGTTCTACAATATCATAACTCTGCATTCAAATATAATGTATATTTGTAAAGGATATTTGAAAATGATAAAAAGACAAATATTACCAGACATACAGGAAATTGTTAAACAATCCTATAATACGTTTAACTTAAGTAGCACAAGTACCTCCACTGGTTCCCTTTGTTAGGAAATCCTGAATGATCTGGGTCTTGGCATTATAGCTTGGCTGCTCAGCAACCATGGCACACACTTTGCGGAATTCACGCAGTAAACAGTCCTTGTGCTTTGCATCACATTTTTCTGCAGAGAGACTTGAACCAATACTGGAATTGGATGCGGATGACGAGGGTTCAGACTTTGCTGTTATGATTAGAAAGAAGTTACCATGGGTTTGCACACATTGGAACACTACAACGTCATGTTTTGTTTACCCAACATTTACACAGTTTATTATTTCACTGCAGAGGGATACACCAACTGCTTCATTTGTCTATAGGACAGGCGGGAGCTGTTTTTTTCTGGGTGGATGTCATGACGTCCTCCCCAGAACGGGTCACACTGTGGTGCGATTTGGCACCCGATGTTTCCACCGTACACAGCCAATGACAGATCACTGTCAAGGGCCACTGCTGGTAGCAAGCGATTGCTGTGACCAATCACAGCAGATCACATGACGATTGTACACAATGGATGGCTTTCATTCATGGTGTACTATTGCGTTGCTAGTTGTGATTGGTTACAATGATCACATGGCACAGACAGGGCCAATCACAGTCCATTTTTGCCTTGTGATTACCTGTGGCCAATCACAGCTAACTACAACAATACACACTGAATAAATCGATTTCATTCAATAAAAATGGCTATGCGATATTCACTGTTATAAGCAATCATAATTTGTAAAAAACAAAAAGCCTGATTCCCCCCCCCCCCCAGAGTAGTACAGTGTTACTATGGTAACACTGTGTATTGCCCTGGTTACAGGATGCACAAAAAAAATCATAAAAGTAATAATTTTTTTTCTTTACATACTGTCGCGAGTCAGCATTCCTGAGCACTGCCATACCAGTTATTAGATGATGCCGAACAGCACTGGCAACAGTAAGTGTAACAAATAAAAAAACACAAAAAAACTATTTTTTTTTTAAATTTCTTAATTTTCTTGTGACAAAAAAATGACCAGTTCAAAAAACTTGCCATGCCTCTAATTAAATACCTTGGACTGACTACTTTCCAAAAAGGGATAATTTGGGAGGGAGGGGGCGGGGGATATGTTATCTGTACTGTTCTGGTGTTTTCAGGCCTCAAGAAATGAGACAGACCTTCAGTACATCAGGACTGATTGATTTTCAGATATATATCCCATATTTTGTAGACTCCATAACTTTCACACAAACCAATTAATATACACTGATTTGGGTTATTTTTACCAAAGTAACGTAGCAGAATACATTTTGGTCTAAATTTATGAAGATTAAGAAGGAAAAAAATGTGCAAATAACTTAACAGAAACAAGGAAAAATGCTTTTTTTTTTTTTAAATGTTCAGCCTATTTTAGTTTATTTAGCAAAAAATAAAAAAAAAAGTGGTGATTAAATACCACTAAAAATAAGCTCTATTTGTGTCACCAAAATGATAAAAATTTCTTATGGGTACAGTGTTGCATGACCGCACAATTGTCAAAGTGTGAGAGCACTGAAATCTGAAAGTTGGCCTGGACAGGAAGGTGGTGAAAGTGACCGCTACTGAAGTGGTTAAATACTACATTACAGTTTTATTGCTTAGATTTAAAAAGTGTAAAGCACACATCTGAAGTCAAACACATACCTGAAAACCCAGAAAACTTCAAAGGTGAAGGGCTGGGTGCAGGCATTTTTGCTGGAGATACACTTGGCGCTGTTGGGGGTTGATTTGCCTTTGAAGGAGTCTTTTTCCGAGGTGTTGGTGCAGCTCCAGCTTTAGTAGCAAGTTCTGGGAATGTATCCAAGTAAAACGACACATAAAAAGACACAAAAGCAACAGATTTATTTACTTAATAGGTGATGCACCAATCTGTAATTTGCTGCTGCATATGAAAGCAAAGCTCATTACTATTGAAAGAAAAAAAAGAAAGGTAACCAATATACACATCTCATCTACAAAATGTCAGCAGCATAGTGTCTGGTAGTCTGTCATTTATAAGATTGACTCACAGTACTTGTACAAAAGGTCAAGTCTATCAAATTCTAAAACTCAGACACTGCCAACACCTAAGCTTTTTCCCTCATGTTCATAGTACTGGAAAGACAAGTTCTTGAAAAGTTAAAATTGAAAATATTTCTGGTTGCTCTATCCAGAAAAACAGACGTTATAAACCAACAGATGGCCAAGGGGTTTGGCACAGAATCTGTTCAGATGTATCACTGACCTTTGGTGAAGTATACAGAACACTTTAGGATTAATACAAATAAAACAGGGGAACAAAACTATGACTGTATAGGAATACAATTTAAATATAAAATACTTGCTATGCTTTGAGAAACAGATTTTAAATAATATAAGGCATCCATAGGAATTAGATGGTATCTGGTTAACTAGCATGCACCAGAAGCACAACTGTTGTCTAAAGCCAAACCTTTCCTAAAAGAAATGTGGTGGATACCATTCTGACTTCCTCCTGAAAAACTTAGGTGGCTGGCTGTAATGCTGACCTACTGGCTTCAGTACTTTGGGAAAATAACCTCTAACAAATATGCATATACTTGGGTGTATGATTAGCATTTTCAGTAGGTTTCCCCAGATTTCTCTTAAGGAACCCTTACCTTTCACATGCTGATTGATCAGTTCTTTTTCAGCATCCTGTAGCTCTTGCCAGCCTTCAAGCTCCGTGAGGTCATCAATCTTCTTTGTGGTTGCTCGTACACGCTCCAACTTCTCAAACATGCACTTGATATGGTACCACTCTTTCATATCTCCTGCCGATTCACTAAAAGGATTTGGAACTATTTTTCCAATTCGTACCAAGCCTTTTCCTATTTTTTCTTTGCATTTCTTGCAGCCTGCAGTCCCACGCTTGGCATATTCTACACAATATCGTTGCTCTGCCATGTTGTGGCAGCCACTGATCCTTATAGCAAAGTCTAGCTGTAAGGTGCAGAAAGTAGGTAATCTTGAGCAGTAATGAAGATAGGGAGTAGTAGTGTTTGAAAAGCTCCTCAATGACAGTGGCGAAAATGTCCTTGCCGTTTGAAGAAGCAAAAGTTTAAATAATCCTTTCATACAAATGCTTGGTCTGGGAAAAAAAAGGCAGGGTATATATATAGCACACATGCTTGATGTTTGCAACCTGCAAATTTTACCAACTAATCATGACAAAAGATCAACATGTGAGTACCATTCACAAAAGCAGACAGCATGAGGTATTTAGGTGATCTAACACATTTTCCCTAAATATCACATGCGATCCTGAAACTGTTAATTCACTATACTGTTTTGCAGTATTTACTACAAAATGGTCAATAAACTCAATAAATACTGCATAAAAGGGGTTAAAGTCAATTCACAGAAGAAAATACATAAATTAAATGCATGCGGTAATTAGGTAGTGGTCCAGGCATGTGGTAGCTAACAAATGTGTTGGACTTTAACCGGTTAAATAGCTGGCAGCCAACGGTGTCCTTAACAGCCCATAACTGTCATGCTTGTTAAGGAGTGGGCAGCTGCTGCGTCCTTTACAACCAATGAACCATTAGCAGTCAGCAGGGTTCCCTGCTGATTGCTGAATGTAAACAAAACAATTGTTGCCAACTACAAATTAAAAAAAATGAAACAGCGTGAGGTCCCCCCTCCCTCAAGCCATACCAGACCATTCATATCTTGCCCAAATTAGAAAAAAAAAATGGCTTGGGGGTCCACCCCAAAAACCATACCAGACTCTTATCCAAGCAAGCAGTCCAGCTGGCCAGGAAAGGGAGTGGGGTATGAATGAGCAGCCCCCTCAACATGTTGATGAAGACAAGGGCTTCCTGCCCACAACCCTGGCCCTGTGTGAACCAATGAGGAGAGAGAAACCCAGGAGAGCCGAAGCTCTCATGCACATCGCTGGCGCGAGATGGGGCTCAGGTAAGTATAAGGGGGGAGCTGCAGCCAGAAGGTTATTTATCGATATACATTTCCCCTGTCAGTGTTCCTCGACTGCCAGCAGGGAATCTGCAGTCGGGATCCGGTGATCGACAGCTGTATCCACCAATTGCGGAGCAGGTAGGGCTGCACGCACGCCCCCTTCCCGGAACTGCAAAAATATATAAATATATATATATATATATATATATATATATATATATATATATATATATACATATACATATATACGCACACACATACGATTTTGCGCAGCCCTGCCACCCTGTATCAGTAGTTCTGCTATAGGGCGGTCGGGGAGTGATTAAGAACTATAAATATAGAGTAGATTAACCCCTTGCGGTGCAGCCACTATACATGGTCTACAATATAAGTAAGCCCCATCCGGTCTCTGATCTTACCTTTATATAGTAAAGCCCTAAAATGTATTATATTGTAGTTTATCGATTCTTAGATGTTACTACATTTTTTTCCCCTTTATTTTCATTTGTTGATCCAGCCATATATTTGTTATGTTTTATGATAAAGGATTTTTGTTTGTTTTTGGTCTTGTCACCTTTATATAATGAAGACTAAGGCTACGTTCACACTAGCATTGTGTGCAGGCGGCAGAGAGGCGTTTGGGAAGCGTTTTTACCGCTTCTCAAAGGCCTCGGACAATTCTGCACATTGCAGCACATGGTGCTGTTCTAACGGGAGTGTTAGCGTCGTGGCAAAACGGACGCCTCTGGTCGAGTCAGGAGGCGTTGAAGCCTCCTATTCTAGTCTATGGTGCCACTCCGCAAACACCCGGCCGGCGTTTGCGGCACAGTTGCGGAGCGGTAACACCATTTAAACTTCATTATAGGCATTTGTGGAGCAATTTTAACGCTCGGCAAACTCCTAGCAACCGCTGCTAAACCGCGCATGTGTTAAAAAACCCTCCGCAAACGCCGGACCAATGCTTGCCAAATGCTATAGGGGCGTTTGGCAGGAGTTGGTAAAACAGTCAAGTGTGAACAAGTCCTAAAGCACCCAGTAGTCAGTGAATACCACCAAAAGTGCTGTTTAACCTCCCTAGCGGTCTGATTATTTCAGATTTTTGGAGCTGAAAGCGGTACCATTATTTTGCATGGAAATATGTCGCTTTTTTATTGTAGGCCTGTAATTTTTATGAATGACTCACTGAAATCTGTCCGAACAAGAGTCTAGTAAACATCCCGGGTATGATAAAATTTGAAACACGAAATCATAAATTATAATTTAATAAATAATCATAAAAAATAATAATATAATAATAATACATTTAATTCAATAATATAATCAAACCAAAAACACTGAAATTTGAAATATAGCGCCAAGTTCGCACATTGCGGAGCAAAGTCGCAAAATCGTTTTCAGTGTCTGATGATGAATTTCCCCACTAATCATCACTCAATTCTGCAAGTGGTTCTGATTTACTATCGCTGTTCTCTAGCTGGTCTAAAACCGCTTTTGACCTACAGGGACGCTTTTTGGACGCCATGGACTTTTCTCAGTTTCCAGGCAGAAAACAGTCAAAATGCAGGCAGGGCACAGGACAAAGAACTCGGGACAAAATGTATGTGAAATGGGTTGAAACAGCAATGTAAAATTTGTTTGGGAAAAAAATGACATTTTTTAAAATTTAAAAAAATTTCCCGCCGCCGCCCGTACATCTTGACGTCACAGGGACCGGAACACAGAAGTCGGATGTCGGCATCGGCCGGAGGAGATGGCCGGGGACGCTGCAGGGGACACATCGCGGGAGCGAAGGACAAGGTAAGCTCTGCAGGGACTCCCTATGCAGCGCCTCATGGTAAGCCGGAGTGTAGCTCGGGGTTACCGCTTTTGGCACTGACATTTTCCCCGAGCTACACTCAGAAATACCGCTAGGGAGGTTAAAAAATTATATAGAAGTAATCTGGGTATGGCATAATGGAGTATTTAGCAGTCAAAATGTCACAGCGCTAGCGGCAGTTTCACACTTGAACATGGTGAGGGAAACCTGCGTTCCAGGTGTGTTTTCACACAAAATTCAAAATACAGTACAATTGTGATCTGCAGCAGGTGTCAATATTAGCCACTTGCCTACCGGGCACTTTTACCTTCTTCCTGCCCAGGCCAATTTTCAGCGCTGTTGCACTTTGAATGACAATTGCGTGGTCATGCAACACTGCACCCAAACAAAATGTTATCTTTTTTTTTTGTGGTATTTAATCACTACTGGGTTAAACAAACTAAAAAAAGACTGAAAATTTTGAAGAAAAAGAGAAGAGGAGTTACTGGTAAGTCCATTTTTTTTTTTTTTTTTTAGGTCTTCCAGGACAGCCCCTTGAGAGATAGAGCTCCTCACTTACCCACTAGGGCGGGGCTACTGCCTGGAGGACTTTGCGCCCAAACACCTGATCCTCACTAGAAAGCAGATCCCGGTGATAATGTCTCATGATGGTAGAAAAGATGGACCAAGTGGCCGCCTTACAGATTTGTTCTGGCAAGGCACCAGCTCTCTCTGACCAGAATGCTGACAAGGATCTGGTTGAGTGTGAATTAATAAACGGGGATGGAATTTCTAATAAATTATACAATTCTGCAATAGCCATCCTAATCCATCTAGCTATGGTGGACTTGGAAGCACTGGAACCCTTCCATGCTCCCACAAAAAGAACAAAAAGAGAATCTGAATTTCTGAACTCTCTGCATCTACTAAGACAGGCCAAAAGGCTCCTTCTAACATCTAACAAACTTAAGCTTTCCTTCTCCTTGTTTGCGGGAGCAGAACAGAAGGTCCACAAAATGATATCTTGAGATCTATGAAAGGAGGAGGAAACTTTGGGAACAAACCCAGGATCCATTCTAAGCACAATTCTATCCTCGAAAACTGACAAAAAGGGTTCCCTAATGGAAAGCACCTGCAATTCACTCGCCCTACGGGTCGATGTGATTGCTACCAAGAACACAGTTTTTAGAGTTAAAAACTTTATTGAAGACAGCTCCAGAGGTTCAAAAGGGAAAAAGGATCAAAGCCAAATCCCAAACTGGACAGGACCTGACCGCCGCTGGCCTGGACTTGGGAAGGGCCCTGAAAAAAATCCGCTATAAAAAGGGATCCTGCTGGAGGGGGACCTGAAGGAAACCACTAACGACTGAGGCCTGCACCTTTAAGGTGCTAACCAAAAGGCCATGATCTGCCCCAGCCTGGAAGAAATCTAACACGTACGGGGGATGGAACTGGCGGGAAATTTGAAAATGGCAAAGTGACATTCACTAAATTCACTAAAATAACATAGTAAAACATTACTGTATCAAACCATTTCCCATACATTTTGTCCCGAGTGCTTTGTCCTGTGCCCTGCCTACATTTTTACTGTTCTTTCTGCCTGGAAACTGAGAAACGTCCATAGCGTCCAAAAAGCGTCCCTTTAGGTCAAAAGCGGTTTTAGACCAGCTAGAGAACAGCAATAGTAAATTAGATCTACTTGCAGAATTGAGTGATGATTTGTGGGGAAATTCGTCATCAGACACTGAAAACGATTCGGCGACTTTGCTCAGTGATGTGCGAACTTGGCGCTATATTTTAAATTTCAGTGTTTTTGGTCTGATTATATTATTGAATTAAATTTATTATTATATTATTTTTTATGATTATTAGATTATAATTTATGATTTCGTGTTTCAAATTTTAACATACCCGGGATGTTTACTAGACTCTTGTTCGGACAGATTTCAGTGAGTTATTCCTAAAAATTACAGGCCTACAATAAAAAAAATACATATTTCCATGCAAAAAAATGTACCGCTTTGAGCACAGAAATATGGACATAATAATACCGCTAGGGAGGTTAAGAGAAGGCAAAAATTGCCTGAGGGCTTTTTCACTACCAAAACATGGGAATAAAATCCCATCCCCTGCTTGTTCCAGGGAACAAGAGTAAGGACCCCTTAATCCACACACAGCCTGTGCCTTCTCCTGATCCCTGGGAAGGTTGGTTACCAGATACCTGGCGGGGGCACTGGAGTCGAACTCCAACCTGTACCCTTTTTCTATCAAGTCCAGTCATTTAAACTTGGCAGGGCCCTGAGGAGGATTGAATAAGATCCCCCCTTACCCTTGTTCTTGTGTCCTGTCCAAAGTTTCTTGGGCTGGACATCCTTACTTTGCTGGACCTGCATTTTCTGACGAAAAACCCTCCTGGAGTAAAATCTCTTTTCACTCTCTGGAAATGCCCTCTTTTTATTGGGTGTACGCTCCAAAGCCTCCTGGAGACCTGGACCGAAAAGGTTATCGCCTATAAAGGGTAAGGCACAAAGGCGTAGCTAGAACGCAGAGTCCCCTGTCCAGGTCTTAATGCCCTTCTAGCTGAATTCACCAGGGTAGACATTCTCACGGCTAGTTTAACTGATTTGGCCTAGGCATCCGTGAGGAAACCTACCGCTCTAAACAGCAAAGGAAAGGAGTTTGGTATTTGCTGCTTGGAAGTCCCTGCCGACAGATGAGTCTAACTGGGTAAGCCGGCATTCCAGATTTCTGGCGACACAGGTGGTCGATAAAGCCGGCTTAAAACTGATAGAGGTAGAATTCCAGGCCCTCCATAGCAAGTTTTCTCCTCTCTTATCCATAGGATCCTTTAGAGCCCCCTTATCTTCAAATGTTAGGTCTGTCTTTTTAGAGACTTTAGATAAGGAGGCATTCAACTTTGGAACTTTGTTCCATGGCTGGGATCCCTCTTCCCCAAAAGGAAATCTCCTTTAAAGACCACCAGAATAATCCCACTCCAGCTTAATGGTATCAACCAGGGAACTATGGACTGGAAAGACCCTAGTCTTTTTAGCTGATAATCAAGGCACTGCTCATCAGTGCCCCGATCATCAGTGCAGCCTTTCAGTGCTCATCACTGCCGCCTATCAATGCCACATATCAGTGCCCATCAATGCCACATCATTACCCATCAGTGCAGCCTATCCATGCCTCCTCATCAGTGCAGTCTATCAGTACCCATCATTGCCAAATGTCAGTGCCGCCTATCAGTGTGGCCTCATCAGCAAAGGAGAAAAATTACTTATTTACAAAATTTTATAAGATAAACTTTTTTTTTTTTAAGAAAAAACTTTTTTTTTAAATTTTCAGTCTTTTTTTAGTTTGTTTACCAAACAATAAAACACCCAGTGGTGATTAACTGCTTCCCAACCATGCTATAGCCGACAAAAGGCTACAGCGTGGTTGTCTAGTTCTGGGAGGGCGTCCATGGACACAGCTGATCACGTGATAATGTAAAAGGCCAATCACAGTGGCCTTTTACCACGTGGTCAGCTATGTCCAATGACACAGATCACAATGTAAATACAGTTGCCGGTTATCGGCTGCACTTTCTTCACACTGTCACATCGTGAAGAAAGTACTGCTGATAACTGGCAGATGTAACAGGGGAAATCTGAACTGATAATCAGGGCACCGATTATCAATGCCACCCAGTAGTGCCGCCTATCAGTGCCCATCATTGCTGCATATCAGTGCATCAGTGCCTCCTCATCAATGCCCCCCAGTGTCGCCTCATCAACGCACATCAGTGAAGGAGAAAAATTACCTGTTTGCAAAATTTTATAATAGAAACAAAGTAAACCTTTTTTTTTCAAATTTTATTTTTTTTTTTATAGTGCAAAAAATAAAACCCCCAGTGGCAATTAAACATTACCAAAAGAAAGCTCTATTTGTGTGAAAAAAATGCTGAAAATGTCATATGGGTACAGTGTTGCATGACAGTGTAATTGCCATTCAAAGTGCAACAGCGCTGAAAACTGAAAATTAGCCTGGAATGGAAAGGGGTATAAGTGCCCGGTAGGCAAGTGGTTAAATACCACTAAAGAAAGCGCTGTCTCAAAAAAAAAAAAAATGGTTTGGCCACAGTGTTGCATGACTGCGCAATTGTCATTTAAAGTGCAAAAGCGTTGAAAATTGGCCTAGACTGGAAGGGGGTATAAGTGCCCAGTAGGCAATTGATCAAATACCACAAAGAAAGCTGTCTAAAAAAAAATAAATTGGTTTGTGCACAGTGTTGCATGAACGTGCAATCGTCATTCAAAGTGCAACAGTGCTGAAAGCAGAAAACTGACTGGGGCAAGAAGGGTATGAAAGTGCCCTGTAGGCAAGTGGTTAAAGTTGAAAGTGGCCTGGAAATGAAGGGTGAAACATGTATGGTGGCGATTAGAGGAACTTCACCCCCCCACACTTTTCTTTTTCTTTGTAGGGCTATCTTAAAAAAACAAAATCCCCTGCTTGCCTGCCCAGCCAATCCAGCGTTACCCTGCTGTGATTGGCTGCCACATTCCAGTTCCTGCACTACCAAATTCCCTTCCTACACCATCAAGAACTGGCTGACTGTTGATGACTTACTGCCAGATTGGTCCTGCAGCTGCTGAATGGTCCTGTTCCTACAGCCTCCTGAGAGATGGGATGGGGATATCCCAGGAGACTCCAGGAGCAGGACACGTCACTCTCACCTAGGACAGAACAGAGCCAAGGGGCAGGCCAGAACAACAATAAAACAAACACACAGCAAAAACAAAGAAAAAAGATGTGTTTCTAATCATTCCTGGAGGTTTGTAGTGGGGAAGTTAGTTTGGGGTCTGATCAGTGATCACTCATGTAGTATACACACTGGGGTTACCAGAAGGAAGCCAAGCCTGTCCTAGAATGCAGCCATGGCTCCTACAAACTATACAGGTGACAGTACAGAGGACCTATACACCACCAGTCCCAGCTGTGCTCCTCGTGTGCTATGTAAACAATGCGGACACACCGGAACGAATACAAACTTCCCCTCCGTGCTCCACTATACATCCCGCCTACCTTACCTCGTAAAGCGCCACTGCCACGTGTGTGCCGCTTTTGCCGTGCAAGGACATTCAGGAAAGCCCGAGGATGACAGGAGGCCTATAAGGCCTCGGAGAGCAGTGACCTCCCCTTTAATTCCAAAGGATGACCATAGCTTTCGGAACCCAGGAAAAGCCAGCAGGGATTACTGACGTCAACATTAAAGGAGCAGCGTGGGGAGAAAAAAATCGGAGGACAGAAATAAACCACTACGTCATCACGTACGGCAGTCCCCTGGACAGAGCGCCTCTGTGGTGATCGAGGTATAGTGATCGTTATTTACCATAACGATCGGTATTATCGATCATTACACCCTGAGCTGAAAACATTGATGGTTAGCGCGAATAAACACGTTCTTGGAACGTGAATGGAGCCTAATGTAATATATGGGGAAGCTCTGACAGTGCTACCCATTAAATCTATGTTCACACTTATGCTTTTTGCTTCATATTTTACAGAAACACACAGCAGTCCATTTAACATGCTTTCCTATGGGAGAGGTTCACATCTCCGAGTTTTCACTCAGAGTGGTTTATGGAAAGGGTCAGGGACTTTATTAATCTCTTCACGCCAGCCGAACGCAAATGTGCGGCCTCCCGGTGTCTGGGCCTAGACGCCGAGCAGCTTCACATTTGTGTTCTATTAAAAAAGGACATATGTGCCAAGAGTGCGCGCCCCGTGCGCTATCAGTACACATGTCCGGTACTCATGGAAAGGTCCCGATCTCTTTCGATCCGGACCTTTCCTGATCATGTGACAGTGTGTCACGGCGGTCACATGACCCTAAACCCTGCCCCACCTCCCAGCTTCTAAAACTCTTTAAGAGCCGGGAGGCGCCTGCATGAAAGGGTTAAACGTTGTGTTTTTGGTTTAATAGACTTTGCACGTAGTGCGTTTTTTTATGCGTTTTTTAATGCATTTTGCGTTTTAATCTGCCCAGCAACAAGTTGAAAAAAACCCCACAAAATGCATAAAAAAAGCGTCAAAAATGCATAAAAAAAGCGCTTTGCAAAAAGCACTGCTGAAACAGATCAAACGCAAACTGCATAGGTGTGAACCTAGCCTAAAAGGGAATATTGAACTTTTAGGGACAGAGTATTTTTTTAAATATCATTTTAGGTTTTTTTTTTTTTGTTTATTTTTCAAATAAACATTTTATGTCTGATAAGGCTCTATTCACATCTGCAATTTGAAATTGTGACATTTGCAGCACAATGCGATTTGGGTGCCATTATCCTTCAAAGGCACCCCAAATGTGATGCAATTCTTCCGCATGACAGGATCGTGCAGCAATTACACCAAACCGTGCCTTTAACCATTTCATTACTGGGCACTTTTACCGCCTTCCTGCCCAGGCCAATTTTCAGGTTTCAGCACTATCACATTTTGAATGACAATTATGCGGTCATACAACACTGTACCCAAACTTAATTTTTATAATTTTCTTCACACAAATAGAGCTTTCTTTTGGTGGTGTTTAATCACCACTGGGGTTTTTATTTTTTGCTAAATTAACAAAAAAAGACCTAAAATATTGAAAAGAAATGTTTTTCTTTGTTTCTGTTATAAAAGTTTGCAAATAAATAATTCTTCATAAATTTATGCCAAGATGTATTCTGCTACATGTCTTTAGTGAAAATAACTCAAATCAGTATTTATTATTTAGTCTGTAGGAAAGTTATAGAGTTCACAAACTATGGGATATATCTGAAAATTGATCAATCCTGAAGTACTGATAGCCAATCTAATTTTTTTGGGCACAAAAATGTCAGAACAGTACAGATATCCCCCAAATGACCCCTTTTTGCAAAGTAGACAGTCCGACTTATTTCATAAGAGGCATGGAGAGTTTTTTGAAGTTGTAATTTTTTTGTCATAATTTTTTTTTTACATACTGTCACCAGTGCAATACAGCGTCATCATATAACTGGTGTGGTGGTGATCAGGGACACTGACTGGTGACAGTACGAAAAAAAAAATATTTTTTTGTTTATTATTTTTTTATTTTATTTTTTTCTCTCTTTTAAGATTTTTTTTATATCACACTATGACCGAAGTAGTATAATGTTACCATAGTAACATTGTACTATGTTGGGGAAGTGATCAGTATTTTCTTTTTACGCACAATTTGATTGCTTATAGCAAATAATTCCTTTGCTATTAGCAAGAATTTAACTGAATAAAATCGAGTCATTCAGATTTTTTTGTTGTGATTGGCCACAGCTAATCACATGACACTGATGGGCAGTGATTGGTCCAGCCTGTGCAGGTGATCACTGTGACCATTCACAGCTAGACACACTTGTATACAATGGAAGGCATGATAGGAAGCCATCCAGTGTTTACAACTGTCATGTGACCTGCTGTGATTGGTCACAGCAGGTCACATGGTACTGGCAATGGGGCCGGTAAACAGATCTGTCATCGGCCATGTCCGAGGTACACAGCCGGTGACAGATCTCGCCACAGCTTCAAACACACAAGCGAATGGGCTGCCCTATGCGACACGTAAAATTGTGTGAAAATCGCTAAAGCACTAATCTGAAAGGGACTTTAATGTCTAGTACACACAATGAGAATATCAGATGAATGATCATCCGTTTTGTTTTTTTTGGGGCTTTTTTGGCATTCTAGTCTCCATATTGAAAATAAAGAGGTTATTGAAGTTACAGAAATTTTCGTACGACAGAATAGAATTTCGGAACTGATGTCATGTATTGTATTGTATTTGTATTGTACTTTCAGATGACTACTGTACTGATTAAATTAAAATTGTACGATCTGGTATCGTACAAGAAGATATTTCGTGCTTATCCCTTCAGTATTGTCGCATGAACTGTCGTGATCGGCTCTCAAAAGCTGTGCACTAATGATCAGACTATCGCATGATCGCTCAGCGTACACAATTTTTTGTACAATTTTCTTATTGTTTGTATGAGTCTTAAGGATAACAGAAACTTTGCTGCATATAAATCCAAAACCGGTATAGAGGCACTCAAGGGTCTCGTAGAGGTGATAGATCAAAACAGCAGTGTTTTTATTGTCAATGTTTCGATGAAGCTCAGTCCATCTTTCTCAAGAAGGTCTTGAGAAAGATGGACTGAGCTTCATTAAAACATTAATGCGCCCAAAAAAACCCATCAGCATTACTGTATATTCAGATAAGAAGTCGGCAGCTGTCAAGAAAGCAGTCTAAATCAGTGTTTACAAACAACTCAACTCCAGACCACTAATTATTCATAGATACAAAGTAACTTTTTGGTACTTTTGAATCATTCTGTTCATTCATCTGCAGACAAATGGGATGAACTTAGAACTGCAAACGATGTCAGTTAAAGTGAAGTTCCACCCAAAAGGGGAAGTTACACTTTAAAGATTGGTCCCCCGCTCCCCATTAAGGATTGGTACCTTTAGGGAGCGGGGGGGACTGGTATCCGAATTTGACAGGTACCCGCTCCCACTTCCACTGCGATTGCCTAGGCGATCGGAAACGGAAGTTGTCCTCCTACCCTCCCTCCCCGAAGTCTTGTTGAACACGTGACAGGTCCCGGAAGACGACGGGGCCATTCAGGAAGCGCAGCACTACTCGCGCATGCTCAGTGGGCACCCGGCTGTGAAGCCGCAAGCTGTCACAGCCGGGTGCCCACACTGATCGTAGGACAGGTGAGTGGCTGTTTTTTAATTGTAGCTGCTGACTTTAATTTTTTTACAGAGGGAGTGGAACTCCGCTTTAAAGCAACCTGACAAGTAAAAAAAATATTCTTCATAAAATGTTCCTCTGTTTAAGCCCTTATTAAGCCTTAGTTTATGCTAATCAGCTCTAATTAAAACCTCATTCTCCTTCTCTCTTAAACTATTATTTTCTTGATGATATTGTTTGTTTCTATTTTATTAACAGCTTCCCATCCACCCTATAGCAGATATACTGCTACAGAGTGGCACGGGTGCGCAAAATTACGTATATATACATGATTTTGCATTTACGGGCTGTCAATCACTGGGTCCCACCCACTGCCCGGGGATTGCCGAGGATCTCCAACGGGGGGGGAACTGTTGGCAAACAAAACAGTTCTTCTCCGTCAGCTTGTGCACACTGCTTTGGATGGCTGTGTAAGCAGTGTGCTTACAGTATTTACAGTGAAGCACACCGACACTGCCCCATAGTAAAACACACCCAGCACACAGTTAACTATTTGATTGCCCCAAATGTTAACCCCTTCCTGCCCAGTGCTTTTTATTAGCACTGATCACTGTATTGGTGTCACTGGGGATGTCAGTGACACCAAGCCAGTTCCCCCCAGTGTCAGAATGTTCACCACAGTCCTACAGTAACACTAAAAATAAAAAAAAAATCCCAGTATGTATACCACCATTTGTAAACGCTATAACTTTCATGTAAACCAATTAATTTACACATATTTTAGCAAAGACATGTAGCAGAATACATTTTGGCCTAAATTTATGATGAAATTTGATTTTTTAATTTTTTTTTACTGGATATGTTTAACCACTTGCCCTCCTGAGGATTTAACCCCCTTCCTGACCAGGCTATTTTTTGTGTTATGGCACTGCGTTACTTTATTGCAATTGTGCAGTCATTCAATGCTGCACCCAAATTAAATTTCCATCCTTTTTTCCCACGAATTGAGCTTTCTTTCGGCGGTATTTGAACGCCTGTATGTTTTTTATTTTTTGCGCCATAAAAAAAAAGACCGACAATTTTGAGAAGAAAACAATATTTTTGACATTTTGCTATTAAACATGTCCAGTAAAAAAAAATTAAAAAATCAAATTTCATCATAAATTTAGGCCAAAATGTATTCTGCTACATGTCTGTGCTAAAAAAAAATCCCAATCCGTGTAAATTAATTGGTTTATGTGAAAGTCATAGCGTTTACAAATTGCGATATAGATACTGGAATTTTTTTTTTTACTAGTAATGGCAGCAATAAGCAACTTATAGTGGGACTGCAGGACTAAGGTGGACATTCTGACACTGGGAGGAACTGACTTGGTGTTAACATGAGGGGCTATCAAAGGGTTAACTGTGTGCAGGGAGTGTTTTACTGGGGGCGATGTCTGAGTGCTTCACTGTAATCACACTGCTCTGGATAGCTGTGCTATGCACAGCCATTCACAGCAGTGTGCCCGAGCTGACAGGGAAGAGGACTGTTAGTAAACAAAACAGTCCTCATCCCTGTCGGAGATGCTTGGTAATCACCAGGCGCCGGCTGGGACCCAGAGATTGACAACCGCGGTCGCAAATGGAGGCGCAGGTAGGGCAAGCATGCTGCTTGTGCTCACCCCCTACCGGGAAATGCAAAATCACATATATCTGCTATATCGGCGGGAAAGCAGTTAATAGCAAAAAGTAAAAAATATTGTTTTTTTCTCAAAATTGTCAGGTTTTTTTTTATAGTACAAAAAATAAAAACTGCACAGGTGATCAAATAACACCAAAAGAAAGCTCAATTCATGGGAAAAAAAGGATGTAAATTTCATTTGGGTGCAGTGTTGCATGACCGCACAATTGTCAGTTGAAGTAACATTTTTGTTTTGTTTGTTAATATTTTCACACATTTAACATATATTTACATATTAAAAAAAGTGTAATACTGAAAAAAACACTTCATTTTATTGGAAATAACTTTGCAATGTTTTGTATCAGAACAATAATTTTAATGGCATGGTAAACAGGACAAATTACAGAATAAAATGCGTACAGTTCATGTGCATTAACACTATGTATTTTTAAACTAACACTGCTATAAAAAAAAAAAAGGAAAGAAAGTGCATTGTGTTTAGTTTTGTTGGGCTTTATTAACTAAAGTTTACAAAAAAAACCCCAAAACATTGTTACAAGACAATATCATGAAAAGAAAACCTTGTTTGTCCTGAAAAAAAAAACAAAACTATATATGTATTGCCTTGTTATTGTTAGTAATGACGAAGTTATCGCCGAATACACAGGTCCATAGCAAAAATATAAAAACTGCCCTGGTCCATAGGGGTTGAACAGGTGTGAGTGGGAAAATGGTTAATACATTCCTTGCATTGAGGTAAGACATATTTAGGCATCAGTATACCCCTCACCCCCCCCCTTTACTTACCTAAGCCCTCATTTGATCCCACACTGTGTCCGTCTACAGCTCTTCTATGGGGGCATTTGGCAGCGGGGAGGAGCCAAGAGTGCCAGAGGGGGACCCAAGAAGAGAATTGCACAGAGCAGGTAAGTATAAACCTGTTATTTATGTATGTATTTATTTATTTAACCACTTGCCGTCCGCCTGCTGTTTATAAACGGCAGGGCGGTGGCACTCCAGGGGCGGGTTGCCATTCATAAACGGCACCCGCCTTTTCTAGCTGTGCACGCTCCCTGGGAGCGCGCAGCACCACGATCCGGTGTCCGCTGTGTCCTCCGGACACAGTGAAACACCGATCGTCGGACAGGACCTCTGTACGAGGTCCCGATCATGTGATCACTGATTGGCCAATCAGTGATCACATGCAAAGCAGTAAGCAAGATGTCACTTGTGACATCATTGCTTACTACATGTGAAATCTGTGAATGATCACAGAGGTCACATGGTACAAGGCTATTCACAACAGCCTTGTACCATGTGACAAGGTGTGACCAATCACAGCTCACTCAGTATTTCTCAATGGCTGGAAGAATGCAGACAGAGAGAAAGAGAAATGATTGCTTTTACATCCTATATGGGTGTAAAAGCAATCACTAAAAAAAAAAAAAAAAAAAAAGATCTTCATCACCCCCCACAAGTAGTACAGTGTCACCATGGTGACACTGTACTGCTAGGGTGACAGTATGTAAAAAAAAAAAAACATAAATAATAATATAAAAAAAAAAAAAAAAATGTAAAAAAAGTGTTTAAAAATTATAATTTTTGGTTATAAACTAATTTGGCTTATTTTTTTTACTAAAAATATAACGGAATACATTTTGGTCAAGATTTATGATGAAAGATTATTTATTTGCAAAATTTTATAAGAAAAACACTTTTTTTCAAAATTTTTGGACATTTTCATTTACATAGCAAAAAAAAATAAAAATCCCAGCGGTGAATAAATACCACCAAAATAAAGCTTTATCTGTCTCAAACAAATGGTAAAAAATTCATATGGGTACAGTATTGCATGACCGTGCAATTGTCATTCAAAGTGTGATAGCGCTGAAAGCTGAAAATTTCCCTGGACAGGAAGGGGGTAAAAGTGTCCGGTCTGGAAGTTGTTAAAAACATTTGCACTCACTTTAACTGTGTTTACTAGTGTGGCCTCCAACGTGCTCTGTACCACTTCTATGAACTTCAGGCCAGGGAACATACAATGAGATAGCAGCTCAAAATGCCTCCTGATCTCCCAATAATAGTCCTCTCTGTGCCAGAATGCACAGGCAGCATTTATGGACAGCTAGTCTCTCTCCTGAGAGCGTACACTCAAGAGTGGCTCTGTAGGACCCACAAAGAAATGAAGTCAGCTGAGAAGAAGAAACCTGTGCTAGTGATCTTATGACCAGCTCAGGTAGCTGATGAGCTGCTATCATTTTTATTTAAATTTTAGGTTTTATTAATTCTTCAGTGCAGAACTTGAGCTAAAAATAACATGACAAAAATAAATCACCTACTTAAAGATAAAATAACGAAACCAGTGCTACATAATGCACTTTCAATCCAGACATTTCCCCTTAGCACTTTTTTCTGCCAATAGATGTCCTCAGTCCAATGCCCAGCATCATTCAATCTACTTTCCCTAAGGTCAGGTTGTCCTGGACTCTTCTCCAACTTAGGACTTGTCAGTGAAAGAGGAATCAGCACCAAGATGAACTTATCAGTCACTCTGATATCTCCTCCTATCAGCATTCTTCTTATCATTACTTAAACTGATTGGCTTCTTGTATTGTTTCTTCCTTTCACACTCCAGTTCTGCTGTATGTAGACTTCAAAAGGCTGATGACATGTCAAATTCAGGCACCAGCACTGCTTGCATTTAAAATTCATTTAATGATGTATTACTGATTGCAGAGCTGCATTCATTTGTGTATGCTTTATGTTTTTATAAATAAGTTTTTCAGATGTTGTTAGGCTAGTCACATGTTACGTTGGGACTTCCTCTTTACCTCTTTTGCAGTGGTGGGTGGTCTTCGAAGATGCATAGGACTGACGTAATCTCTGGATCAATACACTATGAATGAAGGGTGCTGTGTTGACACCTTACAGGGCAAAGCCATGACACCTATCCATTTATAGAATGTCCCCAGTCTGCCAGCCTGAATGAAGCTGAGGGCATCTTGTGGTGGAATAGTAATACTGCAGGGGACTAAAGTCCTGAGCTGCTTTTTTTAAATTGTTTATAGCTGATTCATACATCTGTGGTGCAGACTGAAGCTCAGGTTTCACAGTTGAAGACACTGCTCAGAAATCGGACAGGACTCTTTTTCAATCCACACTTAATCCGCACTGCCAGTGCACCAGACAGGCACTATAGCGAGCAATGTTATTTCACACATGTCATGCAGATTGGATGTGGTTCAAACCACATCCAATCTGCATATATGTAAACTAGTACTTACTTTTCCTGGGTGTTTTACTCTGCCTGGGTGACACTGCTCAGAAATCGAACAGGACTCTTTTTCAATCCACGCTTAATCCGCACTGCCAGTGCACCGGATATATGTAAACAGGCACTATAGCAAGCAATGTTATTTCACACATGTCATGCAGATTGGATGCGGTTCAAACCACATCCAATCCGCATATATGTGAACTAGTACTTACTCTTCCTGGGTGTTTTACTCTGCCTGGGCGTCCATGTTAAGAAAAAAAAAACGTAATTACTTACATGTCTGGAAGAAAACATGTCCATTTTTACTGTCTTACACTTGTTATTATGGTTAGTGTGTCTCCTGCTGCACACTGTTGTCCCTTCAGCCAGTTACTGTTGCATCCTGTAGTGATGTAGTGGCCAGCAGGAGGAACCACAGCGATGTATGGGAAATGCTAGCCATATGCATAGAATGTCAGACAGCAACATTGCTGTTGATCAGTGCCCTGGTGATCAGTGCCCTGCAGTGCCACCCAGCAGTGCCATTCAGAAGTGCCCATCAGTGCCCCCCATCAGTGCTGCCCAGCAGTTGCACCCATCAGTGCCGCCCATCAGTGCCCATCAGTGCTGCCAGTCAGTGCCGCCACTCAGTGCTGTCAGTCAGTGCCGTCAGTCAGTGCCACCTATCAGTGCCCATCAGTGCCACCTATCAGTGACCATCATTGCTGCATATCAGTGCAGCATCATTAGTGCCACCTCATCAGTGCCACCTCACCAGTGCAGCCAATCAGTGCCCATCAGTGCTGCCTATCCGTACCATCTCATCAGTGCTGCCTATCAGTACAGCCTCATCAATGCACATCAGTGAAGGATAAATATTACCTGTTTCAAAATTTTATAATAGAAACAAAGAAAAAACTTTTTTTTTTCAAATGTTTTGCTCTTTTTTTGTTTATAGTTCAAAAAATAAAACACCCAGCTGTGATTAAATACCACCAAAAGAAATCTCTATTTGTGTGAAAAACATGATGCAAATTTAATATGGGTATAGTGATGCATGACCGCGCAATTGTCATTCAAAATGTGATAGTGCTGAAAGTTGAAAATTGGCCTGGGCATGATGGGGGTAAAAATGCCTGGTAGGCAAGTGGTTAAACATCTGAGTGTCTTCCTGGGAAACATAAGGTCTTTATCATGACTTGGTGACCTCAGGTTGGGTTCGGGGCTGCAGAGAGTAGAGTCCAGTATACAGAATTACAACAAATGGGTGTAGTGACCCCTCCCAAGGGCCCGAGGAAGCTGACATTATCCCAGGGTGGATCCATGGCTGTAGTGGAGGATTGAAATAAGGGTGGGTGACAGTCACTTTTTATCTCTTACAGATGTTTTCATTGCTCCAGGCTCACAGAGAGAGAGGGTTAGGGCTTTACATAGATCCAACAACATGCTTTCCAGATTCTGAACCCACTTCTGCTGTCACAGTACATAAATAGAACATGCACCATGGTGTATTGCAAACACCGGCAGCACTGGCTTCAGAGCTCCACAGCCAGGCAGTGGGCGTCTTCATGCATCCTCTACAAGGGAGTACCAAAATCTTCTGAGGGTAAAACTCCATCTCTTTCCAGCAAGACTTCTTTCTCTGGCTGTCCACCTTGGGTGCTGTACCTTCCTCAAACAGGCAGGGCAGCTTGAGGATTTTGTGCTAGGCCCAAACAGGCTTTTAGCCTAACAATCACAAACTCTTCTACACACATCTCCACAGGCCACAGCCTAGGGGGGACAAGATCTTACAAGGCCACTCCCCAAACATGTATATCCTCCATCATCATGCGCCACTGACAATAAACCTCCTAGTGGTCGGCCAGGGGGGACATAAATGGTCATAGCCCAGCATTGCTGCATCTCCCCTGTCTATCGCCAAAGGGGCCAGTGACACATACTGGCAGTAGCCAGGAGTAGCAGCAACACTGAGCTTAGGGTAAAACCAAATGAATTGATACAATAGCTTGGATAGAGTGCCACCTGGCAGCACTAAATTTAAAGCAGTATTAAACACAAAAACAAACATTCATTATATTTAATTTTACCAATTCTTAGATGTGATGGCTGTATTAGTTTCATTTTTTAGGCTTTCTTTCTTCTATTTTCATTTGGTGATCCAGCCAGTACGTCTGTTGTTTTTCAATTATGACAATCCGCAGGCAATAAATGGGCTATTCATACTGTATATAGCTGTTAAAATGCAAAAACAATCAAAGCTCACTCTGCCTTTACCCACTCAGCTTACCACTGCTCCAGGCCTCCATCAATTTATTTCTCCATCTGGTCATGCACTTACCCTCCTACCCCTGATTCACATCTGTGCTGGTGGTGCCGCTGTGGATCCACACAAAAATCTGTGCAGCCACACCACACGCACAGAGGAATGCGGACCCGCGGGCGGGTGCCATTAATTCTAATGGCAAGCCACCCGCACTGGAAATCACAACGGTACTGGGAACAGAGGTTCCTGTGTAGGCTGCGTTTTCTGAAGAAGTACAGGGACTTTCTTGCGTGTCCCGGGGCACGGGAGTCCATTCAAATGAATGGGCTCTCATGCCTGCGTAAAACACGGTCCGCAGGAACGTGGAGATGTGAACCTAAGCTGAGTGGCCAGAGGGAGAAGAGGAATTGGTAGCACCTGCACCCCCACCTGACTCTCTGCCTGACTGGTCCAAAGACTCAGTATTCATAGTGATTAGCGGGAGCCCCCAGGACATTTCTGGAGATTTCCTAGCTATGAATATCAAAATCATAAAGCAGCTGAACTGTTTCTAAATGCTTTGTGTTCACTCTCTGGCCGCTTGTTTTTTTATTAATGTCTTACCTTTTGATGGCATGCTGTTAGCGATGTCTGAGCTGTATGGGATATAACCCCCACTGTTTACACTCACACTGACAGCTCCTAGAGTCAGCTTTCCTCTTACAGTTCTTTTCCATCTACGCATATGGAATGTTGATGTGCATTTACAGTGGTTTTAATGCTCATCGAACATTTTCATGCATCATCACGGTCTTGCAGGAACATTCATAGAGGTGCATGAAAACATGCACAATGCATTTTAAAAATGAATGACTGTTTTTAAAGAATATTTAAAAGGAAAAATAAAATACATATGCCTCATGCAGACACAAGCTGCCCTTAAACTGACAATAAACTGACAATAACAATATCATTATTTTTTCTATTATTTATTTAACTATTGCTATTATTTTTTTTAAAATAATCAGTGCACATCCACTACCTTATAACCTGTTTTTCATAAAATCGTTTCCTACTGTGTTTTTTTATAAAATCGTTTCTTACTGTGTTTTTATTAAAATCATTTCCTAGTGTGTTTTTTTTCCTCCTTGTAACATCCTCCATGATCTCCCAAACCTCCTCCTTTCCCCCTCCCTTCCATTTCTTTGAAATGTGCAGTGCACATTAGTTGCACTTATGTGCACTACAATCCCACAGTCCACAGTTCCTAGTCCATTTTGGGAGTAAGAAGGGGAGGGTGGATATGCTCTTACTTACAGTGGGACCATGGGGAATGAACATAACCATCCTCTAACAGGAAGTTAGATAAGGGCAAAAAAAAGAAAAATAATTTGGGGATTTGAAAGAGGCTTAGAATAATTGAAAGCATTTTTTGAGTTAGGAATACATACATGAATAGAATAGAGTTTAGGGAGACTTTAATCATTAAAGTGACAATAAAACTATTTTTTTTTTCTTTTTAAAAACATACACTATAATGCCAAAAGTATTGAGATACCTACCTTTACATACACATGAACTTTAATGGCATCCCAGTCTTAGCCTGAAGAGTTCAATATTGAGTTGGCCCACCCTTTGCAGCTTTAACAGCTTCAACTCTTCTGGGAAGGCTGTCCACAAGGTTTAGGAGTGTGTCTATGGGAATGTTTGACCATTCTTCCAGAAGTGCATTTGTGAGGTCAGGTACTGATGTCGGACGAGAAGGCCTGGCTCACAGTCTCCACTCTAATTCATCCCAAAGGTGTTCTATCAGGGTGAGGTCAGGACTCTGTGCAGACCAATCAAGTTCCTCCACCCTAAACTCATTTACCCATGTCTTTATGGACCTTGCTTTGTGCACTGGTGTGCAATCATGTTGGAACAGGAAGGGGACATCCCCAAACTGTTCCCACAAAGTTGGGAGCATGAAATTGTCCAAAATGTCTTGATATGCCGAGGCTTTAAGAGTTCCCTTCACTTGAACTAAGGGGCCAAGCCCAACCCCTGAAAAACAACCCCACACCATAATCCCCCCTCCACCAAACTTTACCTTTCAAGCAATGCCCCCAGGAAAAGCTGCTTGCCCTGGGGGCACCGCTGCATGCTTGTCCCTGAGCTGCTGTTCTATGCATCCATAAGACACATAGAGCCGTGGCTCAGCCTCTCCCCTTCGCTCTCCTCATTGGCTCACTGGCTGTGATTGACATCAGCAGGAGCCAATGGGCTGCTGCTGCTGGCTTAGCCAATGAGAAGGAAAAGTCCCAAGGCTGTAGAGAACGTTGCTGGATCGGAGGGGGCTCAGGTATTATTATTATTATACAGGATTTATATAGCGCCAACAGTTTTGCACAGCACTTTACAATATAAGGGAGACAGTACAATTACAATACATTTCAGTATAGAAGGAATATGAGGGCTCTGCTCATGGTCGTACAATCCAAAGGAAGGGGGAGGGGGCACAAGGGGTAATAGCTGCAGGGGATGATTTGATGGAGATGACTCAAGTACAGTTCTTAGATGGAGGTGGGGTAGGCTTCCCTCAATAAGGCTGACTGCCTTTAGGTAAGAATTGAGGGGGGCGCTGCACACAGAAGGTTTTTACCTTCATGCATTGAATATATGAAGGTATAAAAAAACTTCAGCCTTTAGAACCACTTTAAATCTGAACTCCTGGAATTCAGCCACTTTCTAAAAGGTGCACACCACCTAGTGGACACATCTCTAATTTACAATCTTACTGAGTGCTGGGAGCATAGCTTTGGCTATACTTCTGGTGCTCTGACCTTCTGGTCTCAGCTCCAGCCACTGCAGAGGCCCATGCAGCTGATATGACTGCCCTCCCCTCCTCCTGTTCAATCACAGAATGCTTTTCATTATAAGAACCCATTCACAAAATATAAAGTCTGTGAACTGAAAGCGGAGGGGAGGGGCGAGCACAGCTGCTGTTGTGTAACAAAGCAGCATTTCTCACATCAGAATAACAGGAATATAGCGATAGCAACCAGCACTCAGTAAAACCAGGGCTGGTGCAAGGATTCTTGTCTGCTTAGGCGAAGGTGCATTTTGTTATGTGGCTGGGGATTTAGATTTTTACACCTCTGTATCCTGACACCCTAAGGCAGCTGCCTAAGCAGCCTTATGCTGGAGCCGAACCTAAGTAAAACTGCCACTTGTACATAAAAGATATATGTCCTGAAGTGAAGTGGCATGCACCATGTTGGAATTAAATCATAGTAAACCAGCACATTTTACAAAGTGTCTGACTTCCTGGAGTTCAGTTTTATATTACTATTCGGTGTTCTTACTATACATTTGCAACACATTGCCCAGTGCTTAGAGCTTCCTCTTTTACTGTGGTCATGAAAAGATTGGGTGAGCCTTGATAATAAAGACAAGTGGATGGATCTGCCTCATACTGTCCATCATTCTCACATAAACCAATAGGAAAACCCCTGCTTGTGATTTAGGAGAGGAATTGTTCTTGTCTCTTATATATACCTAAAGTAAAAAATTTCAATATTAAGAAGTTTTTTAGAGCCCCAGACTCAAATCTGACATAGCAAACACTTAAAGGAATTATTATCTCAGTGACCCTGTTAGATGGACCCTGGATTCTGGCTAAAGTCAGCCAAACTGGAATAAGGTGAATTGAGTGAACTCTCTGATTTTGGTATAGCTGCAGGGTTTACTTGATGGCATTAGTAACTAACTGATTGGTTTCACTTTCTGGAATTGCTCTGTAGTCTATTTAAGTGCGTCACTGTAAGATAAATGTGTGGTAATTGCTTAAGTTAAATCTATTAAAAAAGAAATAAGTAGACTACTAATGCTGATGTTTCCTGCAGACACTACTTACTTTTGGCTGTCCTGCAGATGGTTTGGTTTCAGCACGTTTGGAGTCTTAGTCCTGGGACAAGCATAGAGGATAGAAAATATCACTTGTCATTAAATGACATTTCCATGCCAGCTTAGTTCTGTTTGTGAACAAAGCCACTCTAAAAAATAATAGGCAAAGGATTGTCACCCAGGACCCCCCTGTTTGTATATATTCAGCTGCTGGGCCAGGAAATGTAATTTACAGCCAAAGTCTGTCAGCAGTGCATTACGACAGAGGTTGGCGCGTTTTCTTTCAATCGGTCAGTGGGTGACGTTCATCATGACTGATGTGGATCTACATAGCTAGATGACATGATTGAACAGATTTGTACCATGGGACATTTTTTTTTGGATTTTTTTATGTCTGTATGCTTATTTACTGCTCTTTTTTACTTGCTCTTTTTTGTGAATGTGTAAATATTATGTACCTTTTACTCATTCATGTGTGTGTTGGGGGGGATTAGCAGATATCCAGGGCCACCTTATTGACTCAGATTCTGATAAGTCTCCCCCGCTGCCCCCGACATCCCCTGGGATGTAGAAAGAAGACCCTTGTCCTCATCAAGAATGGTACAAGGTGCTTTGCCAGGGGGGCCCCCTGGCAAGGTGCCCTCCTCTGTAGATGACATGTGGCCTGATAAGACAGCCAGTGTCCTGGCAACCAACGAGGGTGAGGAATGGTCCTTAGCGAGAAGCTGTTGCCTTTTTTAGTGGTAGTAATACCTCCACTAAAAATGACTTCCTGCAGCAACTGGAGGTTTGATTTGGCAGGCAAACAGTAATACCCCCCTATCCTAAATTAGGATCACATTAACTTTTTAGGCACCAAAGATACTGATTAGATTACGAAACATATTTTATTGTATACAAAATATTAAAACATTGGAAAAAGTATCATAAAAATGTTTGAAGTTTGACAGACAAACAGGTCCGTTGGGTGATACATAGATGCAGGAGGTTTCAACTTCCGATGACAAAACGGGGACAAGAATTTCACGTAGATTTCTTTCCCCTAATCTAAATTGAGCGCTACATGTTTTGCAATGAAGATTAGATAATAGCAACAGAGGAAAAACTCCTTAGCAACTATGTACAAGTCTTTACAGCAAAAATTCTTCTTTTGGAGAGCTAGCCAGCATCTCCTTTTGTACCACTCCAGACCCCAGATGACTCCTCTCCTCATCCAGCTGCACTGGATGGATCCCTTGGAAGGGGATCTAGTGCCTGTCACTGCAATGAGAACAGTCCCAGGTAAAAAGTTAATCCAGTTTCCCACCAGAGTGCCTCTTTCTCCTTACTGGCCCAGGGGGTGCAGGTTTAGTACAGTGTCAGTTTTTTTTTTTTTTGCACTGATCACTGTATTAGTGTTTTTGGGGATGTCAGTGACCCCAAGTCAGTACCCCCCAATGTCAGAATGTCCGCCGCAGTCCCGCAGTCCCGCCATAAGTCGCTGGTCGCTGCCATAAGTCCCTGATCGCCACCATAATTCGATGATCGCCGCCATTATTAGTATAAAAAAAAACCTTAAAAATCCCAGTAACTTTCCCGCCTTTTGTAAACACTATAAATTTCATGTAAACCAATTAAATTACACGTATTGGGGTTTTTTTTTAGCAAAGACATGTCGCAGAATGCATTTTGGCAGAAATTTATGACTAAATTTGATTTTTGCATTTTTTTTTTTACCGGACATGTTTTATAGCAAAAAGTCCAAAATATTGTTTTTTTTTCCTCAAAATTGTCAGTCTTTTTTTTTATAGCGCAAAAAATAAAAACCGCACAGGCGATGAAATACCACCGAAAGAAAGCTCAATTTGTGGGGAAAGAAAGGATGTAAATTTCATTTATGTACCATATTGCATGACTGCGCAATTGTCCGTTAAACTAGCGCAGCGCTGTATAGCAGAAAAATGGTGTAAATTGCAGTATTTATACCATAGTTTGTAGATGCTATAACTTCCACACAAAGCAATCAATATACACTTATTGGGATTTTATTTACCAAAAACATGTAGCAGAATACATTTTGGCCTAAATTTATAACCAACTTTGAGTTTACTATATATTTTTTATAGCTGAAAGTAAAAAATATTGTTTTTCTTAAAAATTTTTGGCATTTTTTTGTTTATAGCGTGAAAAATAGAAAGCACACAGGTGATCAAATTACACCGAAAGAAATCTCTATTTGTGTGAAAAAAAGGATGTAAATTTCGTTTGGGTGCAGCATTGCATGACCGCGCAATTATCAGTTGAATTAGTGCAGCGCCGAGTAGCAAAAAGAGGCCTGGTCATTAAGGGGGGTAAATCCTCTGGAGCTTAAGTGGTTAAAGAAATGATAGCCTGTTTCTGTACATGAGGTAAATTACAGGGGCTTGACATAATATGTATTTATTTGATATTGCTTATAGTAGTCATTAGAAATGCCCATACCTTGGCATTAGCCATAAGATCTGGAAACTTTTGAGATTTATTTTTGAATACTTTAGGTGCCCCCTTAATTGTGTTAGGAGTAGGAATGTCTATATTTTCTTGTGTATGTATTGGACCCTCATTTTCCTCCAACAAGAGGATATGATCCCTAAGGGCCATAAAATCCTCCATTGTGAAGTGTTTTATTTTCTCAGTCAACTCTTTGTCCTGTTTAAGTCTTACTTTATCTGAGTCATAAAGAAACTTTGATAGGTAAAGATCTTTTATTGTTTCATATCTATCTAGCTGAGCAGAAGGACAACAGCTCAAGCCAAATGTAAGTACTTCTAGTTCCTCAGATGAAAATTGATATGGAGTGAGGTTAACAATATTTAATTCTGACTCAGGGACATCCCTGATGGTGGGACAGACCCTAGGGGTTGTAAGTTCATGTGTGTTAGGTACAGATCTAATGTTCCTTGTGTGAACGACTGAGGTTGTGTGGGGGATGGCCCCAAAGGGAGCTGTGAAAGAGACATTGGAGGTAGCTAGTTCATGGTGTTTACGGATGACGTAAGACCAGAAATTGGTCTAAGAGTGTTAGGGACATGTTGAAAGTTCTGAGTTAAAGGCTATGTATTTTGTGAATTTCCTGCCATCTGAGTGTCCCCACCACCAGACTTAAACTGACCTTTGTTGCTGTGTGTAGAATTAGAATTGAAATGTTGAAATTGGTCAGGGCATGTTTTTAGAAATATGAAAGACATTATATTCACTACTATGGTGATTTCTCTTACGTGCATCAGTGTTTGTGAACATCCATGTGCAAAAAAAGGTTGTTGAAAAAAAAGAGATGATACAGATGAATCAGATTCGGTTCCATTATCAGTATTAACATATATGTTGAACAGATGGTGGATCATCATGACGAGGACCCCTAGTATGTAAGGGATTTGACCAACAGTAGGCAAACTCTTCAATGGATGCTAATTTGACAGTTTTGGCCCGTTTTTTAGAAATAATGTCCTTGTTAATTTTGGTGACATAATCCCTCACTTCTTGCCATTTGATCTCAAATTGAGGATAACTCTACAATATAGACTGTCTATATCACTTCATGTGTTGTATTTAACAATACCAATTCCTGATCCAATATATTCAAATCTGTCTGGTACTGTCTCTAACTAAGACTCATAAGTTCTATACTGCATTTTGTTAAAGTTTGTTCCCAAGAGGTCTTGAAGTCAGAAGAAATATTCTTAAAGGTGGGATATCTGTATTCTGAGACCCATAGGATAAATGTTGTCCTTGATGTATTGCTGAAGGAACTCTATATGCCAATAAAAGTTGGATTTCTTTTCTAGTATTAATTTAGGATTTTAATAATATATTGATTGAGACTTTCATCATATTTACCAACAACATTACAACTAGACTGTATCTCGGTCATGTAGCCTGTCCATGCAGTACCTATAAAGTCCATGTTGAACAAATAATGTGACAGAAACAATATAACAAATAAAATGGAGCAATATATAGGTATAAATGGAAGGCAAACAGGCTATTTAGGGGAAACCGGCAAACAGCCAAATTTGTAGTCAAACCTGTGTCACTGCAAACTCAAACCTCATCCCTGCTGTCTAATAACGCCCTAGAGAAGTCACTTAGCCAAGAACTTGTTCAGTGTTTTCTATATAATTATTGAATAGATACACAATTAAGTAGCCCTGAACAGAATTAAAACCGATGAAAATGCAGTGGCAGTAAAGTCTTATGCCCAGTAAATAACCATTAAGGATTTCTTTTGGGCCCCCTTGAGAATTGATTTAAATGACTATTGTTCTGTAATTATGCCAGCCAACAACAAACTACTTGAATAGTAATTGTTTAGCATGGGGTGACATGTCCTAAGGAATGTAAGAAAAGTGCACAAACAGATTTGTAAATACTGGGAATTAGCTAAGAATAAAAACTGAATTTTAAACTACCTTAATAGCTATGTCAAAAATGCTCGGAGGTGTTTGCTAAGTGTGCACTGACAGATGATTTTTTTTCTTAGCTAGAGAGTCAAATCAACAAGCTTTCACATAATGAATGCTAATCCGAACACTTCCAAGCAGCAGGAAACCCTATCTAGTGTCAGAATACCACCACAAGCATGCATGTTAAAGTGAAACTCCAGCCAAAGATTTCTTTCCACTTTTAGATTGGGGGCGGGTTAAAACCTCTTGGGATTTCTGTCTGAGGACATTTTCTCTTACTTTCTTCTGCTTATTCAGTACAGGAAGTGATGGAAAATCTCTCCAATGGGGTCAAAAACATCGATATTACCTGAGAGAGGTTCAAAGAGTTTTGAAGTATTACTAATACTTTTAATCTAGTTTTGGTAATTTAAATCAAACTATGTTTTTAAAAACCTAAATAAGCTATATCACTAGAGGTAGATGGGTGCTATATCCAACACATCTGTTGATTTAAAAATTCTATTTAATATTTGAAATAGCTTTTTGCCATTTTACCAACTAATCTGTATTGTAATGCAATACTATAATTACATACAGCATGACATAAGAACACAGAACAATTTGTTTGTTATTTTATCCTCTCTTTACCTGGCTAGTGACCTCAAATCACCCATTTCCACATGCTTACTTTACTAAAAAGAAAGTTTGTGGTTCACAAGGCTGGATAGTTGAAGCTCACATTACACATACAGCTGAGTGGCCTTTCTATCTGCTCTGTATAGTTTTGTAAAGGCTTTGAGTTAGAGTGAGACAGTGTGGGGTTGATTTACTAAAACTGGAAAGTGCAAAATCTGGTGCAGCTCTGCATGGTAGCCAATCAGCTTCTAACTTCAACTTGTCCAATTATGTTTTTGACAGGAAGATTTGTTTGTTGCATAGTGGTTGATAGGTTGAGATGGGAATTTTTAATTGTTGTTGTTTGACATGCGTCGCCTTCCTGAAAAAGCCATTGGGCGAAACGTACGTCAAATGGTGATTACGTCATTTCCGGTGCCTGGAACGTGACATCTGGCCCTAGCGAGAGCGAGGATTGGAGCGCACGTTGGCCATTTTCGATATTCAAAAGCTGTACATACTTGTGCCGGTATACTATGTACAGCCACATGTGAGTGCATATCTGTTTATTGTTATTTTATTGCCACATTAATACATGCTACACTTAGAATGCTTTCAAAATGTTTTGGTTTAGTTGAGTGGCCTGGTACTATTCCACACAAAGAAAGGAGAATTCCACATTGAGTATCCAGTCAAATTGAAGAGTTTGTTGGTAACCTGTAATGCTACATCCCTGGGCTTGTTCTGTGGCTCATGAAGGGGAGGAACCCCCTAGGATTACCAGCAGTGGATGGTTCCGTGTATTATTTAAAAATGCTTATTTGACCACCTTAACCGGGGTCAAAAAGGTCTGGTGAGTGAGCAATTCACTTATATCTTGTGGGCACGTGGTGAAGACACATACGTTTTATGGGCCATAGCACTGTGGTTTTAAAGGACTGTCACATTCTAATATCGATACGGTTACATATGGACTTTCACTGGTTAATATACAATAGGATGCCCCTAACACCTAAACAGGTGCAATCTACAACAGATGATGAATTTGGGGCACTGTGTGATTTCGGTTCTCTCTCTCTCTCTCTCCCTCTCCCTCTCCCTCTCCCTCTCTCTCTCTCTCTCTCTCTATGTTTTTTGTATTTGCATAGCGCCTGTCTATTTAAAAATTACTGTTTGCACAAGTGGGTATCCATTTTTAGAGGCAGCTGCAAGTTTTTATATCTTTAATACTAGATAGATTCACTAGGCGCCATAATAATCTTTTCAATTTTACCACAGGAATTTTTCATTGTTGTTTGACATGCATCACCCTTTCATGTGCTCCTTGCTGTGAAGATCAGTTATAGGTTGGGGCAGTTGCCCTTTGTTTGTACCATTGGTAATTTAGTGAGAGGGCACACTGGAAGTTAGAAGTTTCAAAAATACTGGCTGGGTTAGAAAGAGAAACCTTACTCACCACTCAGTAGGCTAACACACATTCTCAAATGATGTCCTTTTATTGCCAACTTTTCAGTTCAATATTCGCAAATTAGGAACATTATTACCAAGCATTGGAACATTTTAAAAAGTGGTTCTGTTCTAAAGGATTTCTTACCGGAGAAACCTGAAGTTGTTTTCCGGAGGGCCCCTACTCTAAGAGATAGAATTGCACCTAATATAATTGATCCCCCTAAGGAGATTTCACTTTTTTCTGACCTAAAAGGTTTCTTTCCTTGCAATCGTTGCATGATTTGCCAATTAGGGGAAAACAGATGCAACAAACTTGTCTCTTTTACTTCCAGTGTCACCAAAAAAAGTTACACTATTAATTCCTTTATTTCTTGTAATAGTCGTTATGTGGTGTATTTAATGGAACGCTCTTGCAATAAACAGTATATTGGGAGAACAACTAGACGTATGAGAGATAGGATGAGGGAAAATCTGTATAATATCAAAAAAGGATATAAGGAACATTCTTAATCGAAACACTTCAGAGACTGTCATTGTAGAAACCCAATAGGTATTAGGTTTACATGCATTCATATCACGCATCCCTATTGGTGGGGGTGTAATAAACACAGAGAGGTGTCCAATCTTGAAACTAAGTGGATATATGAGATGTGTACATTGGTACCTCGAGGCTTGAATGTAGACATTGATATCAATTGCTTTATAGATAATAGCTGAAGTGGTATGTACATGTCTACTCTTCTGTTAATGTATGATATGTATCATTTCACATTAATTTAAATGGCCTGCTTTTTAATCCTTATTGTTGTTTTTTAAAATACATTTTTTACCTATTTCCGTGCTAAGTTTTTGATTGATATGGACTGTTGATACTCCATATATTTATTTCTATTGGGATATTGAGAGATTATTTAATTTTATTTATGTTTTTTTGGGCAATTATGGCATCTAATTAATAATTATAAACATTAAATTATATATCATAAATTATAATTTATGATATATAAAATTTGGATGTGATGAACATTCCCTTAAGATATCTTTTTGATTTAATTTAAATTTTTTTAGTGATTACAATTTTTATTGTTTTTAGATTTGGACTCCAATAAAATGGCGCTTGTTTTTTGCATAGTGCCACATAGTTACTGTATATACTGTCTAATATTATATTATATTGTTATTTCAATTGAATTGCACCTAATATCATTAGATGTCTCCTGTTAGCTAAGTATGAATATTGATACCTTTTTGATGATCAGTTAGGTAACATCCTACCGATATACAATGCAATAATCTTCCAGCACTTTTTCCTTTGATTCATTCAGTTAATGTCTCACACTATGGGTTACATAAAAATGGAGCCCGCTAATTGTATGCTCACCTTGCAGGCTACTTAAATGGTGATTCCTTCTGACTTCTGGGCGTACCCCTGAGGACGTGCATGTGGACAAAACACGTTGGGTGGGGCCTACGTGCTGATGCTGATGTCACGCCACTGTGTCTGCGCTCCGGGACGGCAGCCATTTTGGTATGTGACTCATGTATATTGTATATATATATATATGTATATGTATGTACTGTATCTGATGTATATTGATGTTTCCACGTGGAATGTTTTTAATTTGTTTTAATAAATACTGCACTATGAACCGTCTTTTGGGCTCCGTGTGGTGAGCATTTCTTCTAGGAGGTTACCTGTCCTATGGACACTGGGGAGTGGAATTTATTGATCTTCGGCTACTGCTACTGTACAAGTAGCATTCTGGTGAGTACATAGTGGTGGCGGAACATTCAATGGATCTTTAAGCACTGTGTGGAATTGGATGTGTTTGTATTCCTCAGAATGACTGACACACAGACTCATATTGGAAGGACTTTATTTGTTGGCTACATTTATTTGTTTTGCTATATTTATTTGTTCATACATTAATTCATTAGTTGCACTAATTTGCACATATACCTTCGACACTATACTCAATTGGTGGATTTGTTGTATGCACTGCACTTTATATATATAGAAGTTAGAAGTTGATTGGCTACCATACGCAGCTGTACCAGATTTTGCACTCTCCAGTTTTAGTAAGTTAACCCCAATAAATTGAGAAACGGTGGCACTATCAACTGTCAATTTCTTAGCTTTCTCAGGCATGCATAAATTCATTCTGTTTACTTCAATGTTTCCTTTGATCCAAGAATTTTAGCTTAAGCCAGTTTAGAGATTAATTGTCTGATTCTTAGTACACATAGGAATCCACATAAATTATTTACGCTAGCTTTCACAGCTGAATGGCAGACATGTCACAGTTTACTATTTTTTTTTATTCTGTATAAATTGATCTTCTAGGCTTATGTAACAGCCTTCATAATATGATTATATCTCCTTTTAAAGGACAACTATCATGAACCAAGTTATTTTTATTTTACTACATCCCCTGGATGCTTCCAAAACATTTACTAACAAAAGTGTGCCCATTCCTTGACCAGGCTGAATACGGAAGGGTGCACTAGTAGAATGGCAGTGAGCATCAGGGAGGGTGTAGGTGTACTAGTGAGTGAAGTGGAGGCATGCAGAAGAGGTGGGGAGATTGGGGAATGGGGTCAGATGTGGTGGTGTAAGTGTATCCCTACAGTGGTGCCAAGTATAGAGTACATGTTGGTGCCATGACAGCAACAGCAGAAGTGCATGTTGGTGCCATGGAGGTATGCGCAGAGGTGTGTGTTGGGACAGTATCAGTGAGTGCAAGAGTGCATATTGGTGCAGTGATGGCGCGTACAGAAGTGAGTGTTGGTGCAGTCACGACAAGTGCAAAAGTGCATCTCAGGGCTGGTATGGCATGTGCAGAAATGTGTATCAATGCAGTTATGGTGAGTGCACAGGAGCAAGTCAGTGCAGTTATGGCGAGGGCAGAAGTGCGTGTCTGTGCAGTGACAGTGAGTACAGAAGTTGGTGCTGGTGCAATGATGGTGAGCACAGAAATGAATGTTGGTGCAATTGCGGCAAGTGCAGAAGTACATGTCAGCACAGTTATGATGAGTGCAGACTGCAGAAGTGCATGTAAGTGCAGTTATAGTGAAGGCAGAAGTGTGTGTCAGTGCAGTCACAGTCAGTGCTGGTGTGAGCGGCAGTGTGGTGGTGTCAAGTGCAAAAGTGTGTGTCAAGTCAGTGGCAACAAGTGCTGGCAGGTGGTAAAAGGGTGGGCGAAGTTCTGACAGGTGTGTTAGTGGGTTGAACGATGACACAGAAGAGAGGTTGTTGGGTGAGTGGTGCACAGTGGGGTGAGATCTTGCAGTAGGCAGTGGTTAAAGGGGTAGTTGCAGTGTGACAGGTACTGTAGTGAGATGGGGGTTTTGACAGGTGAGCGGGTAGGGTGGCAAATACTTAGAGTGTAGCAAGGTGGGTAGACAGTTTTGATAGGTGCGGTGGTGAGAGCAGGGGTAGGGGCTTTCTAAAAGCTACTATAGTGAGAATGAAGGTAGGGGTTTGTAATAGGTGCTGTGGTTAAATGGGAATTTTGGATGATGCTAGCAGGTGAGAAGTGTTGTGGCAGCAGCAGTAGCGGAAAAAGATGGGATGTTTGTAGGCAGGCTTTGTGGTCTGCCATCCACATACTGTAGCAATGAGATTTTGTGCATGAGCAGTAGCAGCTGATCTGTGCTGTCACTACCACACATGCATGGGATCTCCCTGCTATATGGTGTCATAAATATGGAAGAGAGTTTCTGCACATGCACAGTAGTGGCAGTACAGACCGGTCTCTACCGCACATGTGTGGGATATCACCACCATACTGTATTTCTAATATCACAATATGGTGGTTGTATTCCACACTTGCATGCTAGTGGTAGCACAGATTGGTTACAATTACAATTACAATATTGGTCACAATTACATTGTGATATGGGGTGTTTAGCTCAGTGGTAGATGCATTTTTAACAGTGAGTCCACGGCAGACAGAAACTATATTTAAGGCCCTGGTAGTCCACTTTGATTAAGTGAAAATTAAAATTTCCATCACAGATTCCCACACAGGGGTTTCAACTTTCCTCAGCAACAACGTTAAAAAAAAATACTGAGCCACCTGGTTCTCTGGTCAGCAGCATCTCTGCCCTGTTGTGATCTTCCAGACCGCTGGCTATTCAGGCTCTCAAGCATGCTCCCACCAGAGACTTCCAGATTTCCTCCAGCCCCCTGGACTCACTAGTCTGCTCAGCTTTCTCAGTCTCCCAGACTTTTGTAGCTGGCCAGCTTTTCCCAGTCCTTGGGCAAAGAATCACCTCACATGGGCTGTAGTCTCCCACAGGGACTCCCAGCTCCCCCAATAGGGCTCTGTCTTCACACAGCAGCAACTGTTCCAACTCCCACCACCTACTGCTCTCATCAGCCCATCATTATAAGGGCTGTACGCATCTGGGCACACACCCTGCTGATTGTCCACAACACACAGACACTGGGTTGGAGTTTCTATCCTCCCCAAGACTCTTTGGAATTGCCAAACTACAGATTCCCATCTGGAAAATAACAAAATCCTGAGAAATCTACAAAAGCAGATTGCCCTGCTCAAAATTCATGCTCTGTAGTCCTGCACTCTACAAAGGTGCAAACCCTATGTCCTTTTCCTGACCATCTCTACAGTGACAGAGCCTTGCACTTCCACAGCATGCATACCTGCATATTCTTGCCGGTGTGTCAATTTTGCTTCAAATACTGCACATACATTGGAGGATATGGATGCATTGCTAATAATGCTTTTCTGCAGCTGCCTATATTTATCTTCTTTTTTAGGCAGGCAAATCTTCCATTCTCATTTGGACCAACAGTGTCTGCACAAAGCCAGCTCTGTGAATGCAGAACACCAAACCTAATTAACAAAAATCCATACACTGCATAGAATGGGGGGGGGGGGGGGGGCTTGGCAGAGCTCTGACTTTGGGGCAGGAAATTGATATTTGCATATTAAGTCCTTGCGATTTTGGCTTCCTGGATATTTAGAAAAATTAAAAAGGTAGGTGCAGGCACCTCTCAATTCCTATCTTGAGGTTACAATTATTTTTCAACGTAAACAAAGAAAGTGAAAGGTCTTTTTTTCTTTTTTTTTTTGCTGTACTGATTAATCAGATTTTCAACTTTTTTTGAGTTGATTGAAAAATATCAGCTGGAAAGTTTTTGTTATTTGGTAGTGTTTACATAAGTATCAGAAGGAAGAACAGTTGGTTCTCCTACAAACAACCAGATTGTCAGTTTTATGTTTCCAAAGCAGTATTGGAAAATGAAAAAAGAGACTCCGTAGCTTTATCCAACAAGAGCTGTTCTTCTTCAGATATATTTCTACATGTAGTCCATTCTTCCTATTTTCGTAAGTTAGTGCAGTTTGCAATCCAAGAGAGTATCCAGTTTCATTTGTAAGTTTTAAAACAAATGTTTTCAGTTTATTGTACACTGCTGAAAAAAATTAAAGGAACACTTTGAAAACACATCAGATCTAAATGGGAAAAAATATCATACTGGATATCTATACTGATATGAACTGGGTAATGTTTTAGGAACGTAAGGATGCCCCATCGTTTGATAAAAATTAAAATTATCATCCAACAGTACACTGAATTCAAAGACACCCCGAAAATCAAAATGAAAAAATTATGCAGCAGGCTAGTCCATTTTGCTGAAATTTAATTGCAGCAACTCAAAATGGTACTCAGTAGTTTGTATGGCCCCACATGCTTGTATGCATGCCTGACAATGTCGGGGCATGGTCCAAATGAGATGACGGATGGTGTCCTGGGGTATTTCCTCCCAGATCTGGACCTGGGCATCACTGAGCTCTTGGACAGTCTGAGGTGCAACCTGGTGGTGTCGGATGGACCGAAACATGATATCCCAGAGATGTTCTATTTGATTTAGGTCAGGCAAACGTGGGGGCCATTCAATGGTATCAACTCCTTCATCCTCCAGGAACTGCCTGCATACTCTCGCCACAGGAGGCTGGGCATTGTTGTGCATCAGGAGGAACCCAGGACCCACTGCACCAACTTAGGGTCTGACAATGGTATTTCATCCCAATACCTATTGGCAGTCAGGGTGCCATTTTCTAGCCTGTAGAGGTCTGTGCGTCCCTCCATTGATATGCCTCACCAGACCATCACTGAACCACCACCAAAACGGTCATGCTGAACAATGTTACAGGCTGCATAACATTCTCCATGGCTTCTCCAGACCCTTTCATATCTGTCACATGTGCTCAGGGGGAAGCACAGGGCGCCAGTGGCGGACCTACCAATTCTGGTGTTCAATGGCAAATGCCTATCGAGCTCTATGGTGCCAGGCAGTGTGCACAGGGCCCATTAGAGGACGTTGGGCCCTCAGGCCACCCTTATGAAGTCTGTTTCTGATTGTTTGGTCAGAGACATTCACACTAGTTGCCTGCTGGAGGTCATTTTGTAGGGCTCTGGCAGGTATCATCCTGTTCATCCTTGTACAAAGGAGCAGATACCGGTCCTGCTGATGGGTTAAGGACCTTCTATGGCCCTGTCCAGCTCTCCTAGAGTAACTGCCTGTCTCCTGGATCCCCCCTCATGCTCTTGAGACTGTGCTGGGAGACACAGCAAACCTTCTGGCAATGGCATGTATTGATGTGCCATCCTGGAGGAGTTGGACTGCCTGTGCAACATCTGTAGGGTCCAGGTATTGTCTCATGCTACAAGTAGTGACACTGACCATAGCAAAATGCAAAACTAGTGAAAAACAGAAAAAGATGAGTAGGGAAAAAAATGTTCGTGGCCTCCACCTGTAAAACCAATTCCTGTTTTGAGGGTCATCTTATTGTTGCCTTTCTAGTGTACCTGTTGTTAATTTCATTAACACCAAAGCAGCTGAAACTGATTAACAACCCCCTCTGCTACTTAATTGACCAGATCAATATCCCAGGAGTTTAATTGACTTTATGCTATACTCTGATTAATAAGTGTTCCCTTCATTTTTTCGAGCAGTGTATTTTCAAAATGGTTCACCCTCTGCAATGTATGATACCAGCCATAAAGTGGTTACCTTGCCATAAATAGACACATATCACCATGAAAGCCCCTTCAACCTGTTTGGTTGTAGAGTTGTTCTTTGTATGGCATAGCTGGTATCTGGGAATCTGGAAGTTTGGTAGACATATGTCTCATGTCACTTTATTCTCAAATGCTCACAGCATACTTTTCTTAATTTAGTAATTGATAGGTAAACTAACCTCTTTCAGCCAGGGTGCCTAGGCAGTCTGGGGTGCCTTCTGGAAAATTGCACAAATGTTGTATACAAGCCAGCCAATGGATCAAGCCTGCCTTTTAGTTGCACAAAGCCACAGGTTTTCATTGTGCACCATTACAACCTTCTAGCCACTGGTGTCCTAACAACCAATGATGTCATTAATTGATAAAGAGGACATTAGACTCTTGTACAGCACCCTTGTTTGTCCATCTTCAGCCCACCTACATCAGCATTGGGGTCACATTAGCTGAGTGAGGGAGAGAAACTCAGGGACAAGAGAAGCTCTAGAAATGCTTGTCAGTACCAGTGTGCAAAGGTGTATTTATTTTGGAAGAATAAATCACCCCTAACATTGGGTATCCTATATGTGTGGATGTTGTTATGATATGTAAAACTGTTATCTTAGTTTCTTACATTTTAGGTGCCTTGTCTGAACAAAAGTTGAGAAACACAGAGGTAGACAACATATGCACATCAGGAGCTTACAGAGAACATCTTCACCATTTACACCAGGGGCTAATGTATAAAATAATTACCATACGCACAACCTTCATAGGCACAAATGATGAACATGAATTTGACCAGCCTACCAATATGTTTTTAGAAGAAACAATACAAAAATGAAGTAAGCATGCTGTATGAATGTCCTACAGAGCCATGCCAGAGTTGAACCTAGGATCCTAATAATTGCAAAGCATTTTACTAACCAATGTGCGTGATGTAAGCATGTGATGAACTACTTCTAAATATTTTGCTGTAAGTGCAGCAATATACAAAAACGTGTTTGAAATGTTTGGAAACCGAACAAGGTAAACTATGATAAATAGAGTAATAATACAAGAAATAATATGCTGCATCTAATGTTGGGTTTTCCCTATTTGCTATTTGATATTTGTTTGCCAACTAATAAATCTTTCAATTTCAGGTCACCGTGGATGACACACCATGAGAAATGAATTTGCTTAATTGCATTTCAAAAGGTTAATTAAATAACAGACACCATCTTTGACTTAGTCACATAAATTTGAAACTATTTTCTGCTCTTGTCAGTGTTAGCGTGAAGAAATATATCAAGTGTGCACTTTAAAGGACAACTTTAGCTATGTTAAAAAAAACCTCCTAAAGCCTCTATAAGTAGTGTAAAGTTTTTACTACACTTTTACTATGGATTAGTAAAATGCTTCACAATGACAGCCAAAATGGGAGGTTTGGCAGGGAAGATGAGGTCAATGCAGGAAATTATCCATACAACTGTATCCCTTAACTGATGAATTTTGCAGCTCAAGAGTATTCAGACAGATTTAAATGTAGCAATAAGCAGTTTTTCTAAAAGTTTCAATTCAGCAAAAAGGAAATTCTGCTTAGGAGAGCACAAAACTTTAGAAAAGATAAATAGATATATTTGGTGATTTATTTACAGTATATGTCCACTGTGATTCAAAGTATGTTTAGCCCTAATAGCTAGAGTTATTCTTTAAAGAGGAATTCCAAGATATTTTCATTCCCCATGCAGTGGGGCTGTGCCCACACTGCATGGGTTAACTGCGCGTTTTTGTCTAGGGGTGATAAGAGCGGAGATATATTTACCTATTCTGCAAATCCTCCTAGTGCAAGACTGGTCCCTTCTGCCCTGCCCTTCTGTCCTTTTTTTTCCGCCCCCCCCCGCAGTCTAGTGGTCTTGTGTGGTGAACTGTTCCTAACATCATCACGGCCATAGACTGGTACTGGATGTGAGGATGGCAGGAACAGTCCACCGCTGGACGTGGGGGGAGCACTATTTTCCGGAGGATCGAAGGATCGGGTGAGTATAGCCTTTGTGTGCCTCATGGACAAAACGAGCAGTTAACCCAAGCAGTGCGGGCACAGTCACACTGCATGGGGGGAAAAAAATCCCAGAGTTCCTCTTTAAAGTGACACATAAATCCCATAGTCCACAGTTCCGAGATCATCTTGGGAGCGAGCAAGAAAGGGTGGCTCTGTTCCTATGTACAATGGGACCATGGGGAACAAATGTAGCCACCCTCTAACACAAAGTCAGACCACAGCTGCAAAAAAAAAAAAAGATTTGGAGGAGGCTGAGAGCAAGAAAAGGTTTAAAAGTTTAGGGTCACTTTGACTTTGATGCTGTGATGTATATGCAGAAATTGCTTAGCAGTTAAAGAATACCGTATGAAAAACCCAACATTCATATTCCTGATGTGTGCCTGCTGTACCATGTACTTGTATGAAAAAGTATCCTGTTCTTCTTTGCATTGTTTCATTTGTGTGAAATATCTGGTATTTCTGCCAGTCCCTCTGCTTCCCTATTAAAAATCGACCACACTAGGGGCAAGAGAGAACAGCATGGTGAGTTCTCTAGCTGTGCTGAAAGCTCAGCCTGCTCTCCTCCAATGATCAGACTTTTCTTGACACCGCACCACCACACAATCATTCACTGGGAAGACCAGTGTAGTGCTGTTTCTCCTCCCTGAGCTCCTTGTGAGAACAGAGGGAATATAATCACTTACAAAAAAGGGAAAAAAAAGTATTTATAATGTGTTTTTATATCTATACACAAATCTTTTGCCTTTCATTTCTATCTTAAACCGAATGGCTTGTTTTACAAGGTGAGGGTTCACATATACTTTAATAGATAATGCTCATACTGTGTTACCAGATGGATTTCATGTGTGCATGCGGTTATTTAGTATGATCTTTTGCCATTCATTTTTTGTGTTCTGGAAATAAATGTATTTCTGCTAGAGGGTGGCAAATGAGCAGATTGTATGGTCGTAGTTTAATAGACACTGCATGTAGCACAAGTCTATTAGCTACTGCTGTGTACTGGTTATCAGTGTGAAAAGAGATATGTTGGCCCATTGAATTGATTGTTTTCTTCAATAAGGTAATGCAAAGAACAGTTATAATGCTCAAAGTGTGGTATCGCACAGACAACATACATCATTTTTTACTGATCTGAAAATGGCAAACTGCAATCTGGTTGGTGCAATTGATTTCTGAACACCATTAATGCTTTTTCAGCTTTACTGATTGTCTTTGCAGTGGTATGATACAAAGCTTTAAAACCTCACATTGTTATTATTTCTCCCCTCAAGCTTTTTATGCTCTGTAAGTCAGTTGCAAAGCTGTGAAGCAGACTTTAAAATGAATGATGCTGGACTAGACTTTACAACATAGGGAGATGCAAAGACACAAAGATATGAATATACTCTGCTGCCTCTATCTTGTTGTTTACGCATAGAGCACAAGTCACTTGTATGAAGGCCATGACATGCCTAAAAGATTTATGGAGCATTTACTAAACATTTCGAGCTTGTAAAAATGGACATTTCCTGATGAATATTTGTGTAAACATTAGCATTGGATTAAAGCTTGGGTCAAGGCAAAATAATAAAAAACATGCTGAGTACATATTTTGAATACATTCACAATTCTTCATTTTTTATCCTTTTAAACATGCTGCCAATACAGAAAAATAACTGTTGATGTGCCGTACTATAATATGCTTGTACCTTCTTCCACATGACAACACATCTCTAAATATCTAAGAAGTGGTGTCAACCCTGCCTACTTTATCTGCATAGTTGCAATAGTCACTGATTGCCCGGGACATTCACAGAAATCAGACAGATGTACCGCTCAGAGCTTGTCCCGAGCAGAATCCCGAAAATGTAGCTTTGTCACGGACAGCGGCAGTTTGGCACTGACACAGTTAATCACAACCACTGGCGTAGCTACAGGATTCCCGTGTGGCCCCCCTGTCAAACTCACGCCCACCATACGGCTCCTTCCAGTCTCCAGTCCTGGTCCTGACTCAGCTGCCTGTGATTGGTGGGATCGGCTGAGGAGGGGCTGGGTGTCTACTGTGCCTCTTGACGCTACTGGACCACCGCCTTCTGCGTGGGTCTCTGGAATATTGAAGGTTAAGGACAGCTTGGAACAGAGCGAGACACCCGGCAACACCCTGTCCACATTCCTGCCTGCCATAGTGCCCACCACCAGAAAAGCCACAGCCTGGTGAGTGCTCCTATAGAAGGCCATCTGCTGATTGTCCTGTGCTGAGTCTGACTCCTCAGTGTCACTGTGCACAGCATGTACTAAGCAACTTCTGTGTGCCTGTTCCCTCTCAGCAGCCTCTGCTCCGACCCCCAATACACATGCCCTGACTGCCTGGAACAGCCCAGCTCTGATAATTACCCCCTTCACCAACTCTTCTCACCCCCTCATCTCCACCACCCCAACTTTGCTCACCCCTGTCTTCATCCCCCTCCCAACTCTGCTCACCCCCTCTCTTCTCCTACCCCCTGCCCTCCCAAGGGAGACTTTTGGAGATCTGTATAGTTCTATGTTGGGGAAGGGGGGCTGGAAGCGAGTTGATTCTGTACTAAGGTGGGGGGGAAACAAGGAAGGGTGGTCTGTACTAAGAGGGGGCCTGTATTGAGGATGGTCTAAAATAAGGATATGGGCTGGTGATTTAATCCACGGCCATATTTTTTTTTTTGCTGTGGCTAGGCCTACAAAGTTGGGAGCATGAAATTGTCCAAAATGTTTTGGTATGCTGACGCCTTAAGAGCACCCTTCACTGGAACTAAGGGGCCAAGATCAACTCCTGAAAAACAACCCCACACCATAATCCCCCCTCCACCAAACTTTACACTTGGCACAATACAGTCAGGCAAGTACCGTTCTCCTGACAAGGACGTGTCTCCATTGGATTGCCAGACAGAGAAGTGTGATTCGTCACTCCAGAGTACACGTCTCCATTGCTCTAGAGTCCAGTGGCGGCGTGCTTTACACCACTGCATCCAACGTTTTGTAATGTACTTGGTTATGTAAGGCTTGGATGCAGCTGCTCGACCATGGAAACCCATTCCATGAAGCTCTCTATGCACTGTTGTTGAGCTAATCTGAAGGCCACACAAGGTTTGGAGGTCTTTGACTCTGCAGACAGTTGGCGACTTCTGCACACTGTGCGCTTCAGCATGAGCTGACCCCGATGACCCATCATTTTACGTGGCCTACCACTTCATGGCGAAGTTGCTGTTGTTCCCAGTTGTTTTCACTTTGTTATAATACCACTAACAGTTGACTGTGGAATATTACGTTGCAAGGACATTTCACAGATGGGCTTATTGCACAGGTGGCATTCTCTCACTTGAATTCACTGAGTTCCTGAGAGTGACCCATTGTTTCACAAGTGTCTGTAGAAGTCTGCATGCCTAGGTGCTTGATTTTATACACCTGTGGCCATGGAGGTGATCAGAACACCTGAATCCAATGATTTAGAGGGGTGTCCCAATACTTTTGGCAATATATTGTAGCTTGATTATTACAGAGGGTACAAGTTAGTTTATCATTAATCATGATCCAATTTAATTTTTGTGTGAGATGGTCAAGGTTTATGATCTGTTGGTTCCAACACTGCACAATGGCTATTCTGGCCACTAGTATCATATAGAAGATTCATCTTTTTTCTTGTTTTAGGGATATCATCAGCTAATTTTTTAAAGAGGGCACTGTTGGGTTCCTAGAGATATTTTGACTTGTGACTTAAGTTGAATGTCTTTATCCAAAACTGTGTCACTTTAGGGCAGTGCCACCATATATGAATCATGGGGCCTATTTGGCCACATTTTCTAAAACCCTGCAATGAGGCCTGCATATTCATCTTAGCTATTCTGGTAGGAACCATATACCAGCACAGCAGCGTGAACAGCATTTTAAATCAATAAAGCATACTTCAGCTCCCTTCTGGAACAGGGAGTGAAGGAAAATCTCTCCATGGGACAAAATAAACTGACAGGGGCTGTAACCCTTCCTTCCTCTATCCAAAATGATGAAAGTGTGGCCTGTAACCATTAAAAAAAAAATACTGTTTGAATGGGCAGCTTTCTCAAATCCTAAAGCAGTAGCCTCCAAACTGTGGCATGGGGGCCAAATGTGGCCCTTTGCTTTCCTTTATCTGAAAATTCAGGTCTGCCATACAGGGCAGTGCTGTGCGGCAGAGCTGTGTTAATCTCAAGACTGGATGGGCATAAATTCAAATTTAATTATTGACAGAAGTATTGCATCTGTGTATTTAACCGTTTCCCTGAGGTTTAGCTTTAAGACTCTTTTGACTTTTTTGGTTACTCATATCTTCATAAGTTGTGTTCTGTCATGGAGCCTGGAGGTGCTGTAGAGCTTTGGGTGGGATAAAGCCTTCATTGCTAGGTTTGTATCTTACCTGCTAGCCAGACCTAGTTATTAGTCTCCATACACAACAAACTGTGATGTCCATTTTTTCTGCTTTTAACACATCAACTTCAGGGACAAAATATTTACTTGCTTCCTAATATATCCTGATGACATTGTAATGAGATAATCAATGTTATTCACTTAACCTGTCAGTAATCGTAAAGCTATGGATGATCAGTGTATATATGAGCTAGCTGAGACTCATAGCTACCTGCTTTCCTCACTCTCTCTGCTCTCTCTCTCTGGGACCTGCTGCCATATGAAAAGGCAAACTGCTGGTAGCACACTCAAATAGTACAGGAGCTTGTAGCAGGGTGTTAGGCATGTAGTTCCCAATTTAAACCACTAGATGCTCCACTTCCTCACCAGACATTTTCTGGCACTTTTTATTTACATGTAATAATCAATGTTTTTTTGCTAGAAAACTAATTAGAACAACCAAATATTATATATACATATTTTTAAAGCAGAGGCCTTAGAGAATAAATTGGGGGGTTTTTAAGTCACATTAGCGTAGCAGTTTTTCAAACGCAATTGTTTTGGAATTTTTTTCTAGTACCTGGCAAGATATAGTTGCGTGTAACCAACTTTTTAGTAAATCCCCTTTCTATACATACAGTATTTGTATAAGTTACTAAGTTTAGACAAAGGTGATGAGAAACTAGGGAACATTTTATTACTTTTATACATTTTCATATCATAATGGTGGAATACCCATTGTACATCGACACTGCAGCATAACGTTGCCATCTATTGCTCTGTACTTTTATTGGCCGACTCTGTCTCTTTGTAACATCTAGTTCCCTCACCTAAAACTGTTTCTGCTTGACCTACAATATCTGCAGTGCAAATGCAATTACATTTTTCCTTACTTTAACCAACAGAAAAGTAACATACAATTATTCTGGTTTAAGTAATTAACTTTGGTAGTAAACAGTGGATCAATGGACATAATCACTTCTATCAACTTCTATAGTCTTCAGCAAAACATTTTGAACTGAAATACCAGCTAAAGTCAACAGGTAATGTAGGAATACTGTCTATGACCTGTATAGATGAATTTCTGGTAACACTACTGGGTTGACCTAAAGTGTCATATGGCAAAATCTTTGGTTGTCTCCTGTTCCTGTAGGGTTGTATTCTACGTTGAGGAAGCGAATCTGAAAGGTCCTCATTCTCCTCTACATCTCTTTCAACAAGCTGTGCTGTGTTCTCTGTTGCTGGGCAATCTTCTATATCTCTAAATGCATACTCAGTTTGTTCAATTTGATCTATAGGATCAGTCTCTGTGACTCCTTCTAAGTCATACTCACTTCCAGCTGATGTGGGTAGAACTCAATAGCTTCTGAGTTTAGCTCTGTACTTTCCTCTGGGTGGTCATGCTGGGTGATTGGGATGAAAGCTCTCCAGTGACCTTGTTCGTGATCTGATTCATTTTCTGATTTTCCCACGGATGTCTGTGTAGGTTGTTGAGTTGTATTTTGATCCCTACCTTGCTTCCTTGCACTGGTTCTTTTGGGTATCTTTTGACCCTGGTCGACAGGTAGACAGGTAGATAATCAAATGGCAATAGTAAGTAAAATCCTTGTTCGGCCTTTTCCAGTTTCTGGTTTGATTTCATACACTGGACTGTCTGCACACTTCTTTTGAAGAACAACATGTGTGGTATCTTCCCAAAATGATCTCAGTTTTCCTGGACCTCCTCTTTCGGTAAGATTTCTGACTAGAACTTTGCTACCAGGTGGAAGTTCAGCTCCATAGTGTTCTTTTCCTCTCTGTGCAGCTTGAGTAGATATTTTTGAAGCAAACTTATAGGCCTCAGTCATTCTATCTGTCCACGTATTCACATATTCAGAGTAGGTCTTGTATTTTTCAGTTACTGGAGTGTCAAACATACTATCAATGGGTAGTCTTGGAGACCTTCCAAACAGTAGGAAGAATGGAGATTGTCCTGTAGCTTCACCTCGAGTACAATTGTATGCATGAAATATCCTTTGCCAGTGAATTTTTCCAGTCCTTTTTGGAATCTGGTGACAGGGTACGAAGCATTGATAGCAGGGTACGATTAAATCCTTCAACTTGCCCATTACCTTCTGGGTGGTATGGAGTTGTGTGCGAATTTTGGATGTGGCAGTGCTTCCCTAATGTCAAAAACAAGTGATTTTTAAACTATCTACCCATATCGTGGTGAATTCTGCTAGAAAATCTAAATATCAAGACAAAATCATTGAATATTTTGTCGGCAACAGTTTTTGCGGACTTGTTCTTGGTTGCATATGCCTGAGCAAATCTTGTAAAATGATCTATTACCACTAAGATATACTCATATCCACCTTTACATTTCTTGAGATGAAGAAAGTCAATGGAGACCATCTCAAAAGGGTAAGTTGTCACAATATTGTTCAGTGGGGCCCGAACAGGCTTATTTGTCCGTTTTTGTCTTTCAGACAAGTACATTGACGGGTGATGTAATGCTCAGTGTTCCCTTTGCATATGTGGCCAAAAGAATCTTTCTCTGATTAAATTTACAGTCCTTTCTACTTCTAAGTGTCCCATCTCTTCATGTAACTCCTTCCATACTAAGTGATGGTACAACTTGGGCAACACTAATTGAGAACCAGATAATGTTTTCCATCTCAAAATGTCATCGTCGTCCAGGTAAAGTTTGGTCCATTGTTTCATAAGTATGAAAAGATCAACAGGTTCACCTTGTCATTCCTGTTTGGATTGCAATTTGTTTTGGCTCTTGTACTTCCATGTCCAATCACAGGGTCTTCCTTTTGTGCTGTTCTTATTGTCTCTTTTGGTATTTGAGTTACCTTTTTTGGTGCCGCATCTGTTGTTGTAGTTGTATTGGCAATCAACATTGGACATAGCCAAGGCTTTTTGATGTGCTTGAATTGCTTGCGTTATGCAAGTGATGACTTTGGGGTCTACTATTTGTGAACATTGTTGCATGTTTTGTTCAGGACTTAATGGCATACGTGAAAGTACATCTGCATCAGCATTCCTTCTTCTGGGACGATATTTAATAGTGAAGTTGGAGTCAGCTAGTTCTGCAACCCATCGATGGCCTGTTGCATTCAATTCTGCGGTAGTGAGAACATAGGTTAGTGGATTGTTGTCAGTATATACCTCAAATGATGGACAGTAATATAGGTAATCTCGGAATCTGTCACATATTGCCCACTTCATTGCTAGAAACTTGAGCTTCCCTGAATGCATGTGGTAGTTTTTCTCAGCAGGTGTGAGAGTTCTAGACCCATAAGCAATCACCTTTAGTTTCTCCTCCTGCTCTTGGTATAATACGGCTCCTAGTCCTTCTTGCGTGGCATCAGAGTGAAGAATAAAGGGTTTGGAATAATCGGGGTAACCCATAACTGGAGGATGAGTTAACACTTCAATGAGTTGATTCAGTACTACCTGATGATGGTCAGTCTAGGCAATAGACTGATAGGATGGAAGTTGACCTTTTGACTTTAGGATTGGTTTCCTCTTCTTCTTTGTCTGGTTAGCAGGTGTTAAGGTTGTAGGTGTCAAATCTGCTGACAATAATTCATAAAGAGGTTTGGCAATTCTGGAGAAGTTTTGAACGTAAGGGCGATAGTAGGAAATAAATCCTAATAGTTTCCTGAGTTCTCCAACAGTCTTTGGTTGGTTGTTTCTTAAGGCAAGAACAGGTGCAGTGTCTGCCAGGTCCATAGAGTGGCCTTCTTTTGACACAATCTTGCCCAGGAATCTGACTTTATTTTGAAAAAGTTCACACTTCTTAGCTGTTAATTTGACTTTCTGTTGTTGGTAACGTTGGAGTACTAACCAGACATGCTCCACATGCTCCTGGAATGATTTGCTATGGACGAGGGTGTCATCTAAGTATGGCAGGCAAATTTCATCTCTCAGTCCCATTAAACATGTCTCCATACTGCGATGGAATTCAGCTGGTGCTGAGCTCAGACCAAAGAGTATTCGGATCCATTCATACAAACCCCAAGGTGTAATGAATGCTGTCAATGGTCAACTGGCTCCTTCCACAAATCCTTGATGGTATGCTTTCCCTTGGTCTAGCACAGAAAACCATGAACTTCCTCCTAAACTGTCCAGCATGTCTTGGATCCTAGGAATTGGATGACAGTCAGGAATGGACTTCTGGTTCAACTCTCTATAATCGTAACACAGTCTTAAACTGCCATCTTTCTTCCTTACACACACAATGGGAGAGGAGTATGATTTTGGTTCTGCAATCCATCCCCGATTTATCAGATCCTGCAGATATTCCTTAACTTCTTGGTGCAGTGGTTTCGGCACCGACATATAGGTTCTCGTGACTGGTGTACTGTCTGAGACAAATCTGTAACTGTAAAGAAGGAATACATCCTACATCAGAGTCATCTTTGGAAAAATTGGCAAAAGCATTGCATTCTTCCCTTAGCATTTCTTTGACGTTTTGTTGATCTTCAGGAGGGATGTGTTTCAGAGGTACTGGGGGATCCCAGCGCTCCTGATTGTCATCCCCCACCCGCAGATAAGTCTCATTTGGATTTCCAATTTTCCCATTTGGTCCTACCTTGAGTGTCTGTGGTTCAGAGGTCACCGAGTTAGTAAACACATTTGCTGATTGTTTCAATTGTACTTGAGCAGGATATGTTGTTTTTATGGGCTCGACGCCTACAATCTTCATTTGACCTGGTAACACAATGTCCCATTTAGTTCTATTCCAAACTGGAATGGTCAGTTTTGAGAATTGTCCTCTTTGAAATGAGCCTAATGTCTCACCAATATGCAGTCCATCCGGCAGGTGATAAGCCTCACTTGGTGTAAACAAAACTGTCTGCACCTGCAAGGACGGTTTGGTGTGAGCACTACACAGGATGTATGTTACAGTATTTGCAGGGATTCTTTGGTTCTTAGTACCAGTCTTTACGATAGCACCACCGGTTTTCCTACAGTTAGCTTGTAGTAAACTTACAAGGACTTCTGCTTTGGGGGTTGGCAATTCCAAAGCTGTTCTTAATATGTCCACAAAACCTGGGATAACTTTCTTCCCATCAGCAACTGTCTCTTTGAATGTTTCTTCAATTATATTATAGCTGATAATTGGCTTCTCAGCTACTTTCTCATCATCAGAGACTACTATTGGTACTAATAACTGCTTGGTAGTATTACTGCTTGATGTAAGCTGAAAGGTTACCTCAATCCAGCCTGAGAACGGAATCTCCGTCTCATTGGCTGCTTTCCCTTGGAGTACCCCTGGCCCCAGCAGTTCTTCAAACGATCAGAGCACAGCGTGTGGCAGTACTCGCTGTCTCCAGCCCTCGTTGATGCTAACCTGAGAGCCAGTATCCCATAAGGCCTGGACAGGAGTGTTTTTCTATTTCACAGTTCACAATGCATCTCTTTCCAATAAGACCCAGTAGCTGTGCTGTTTCAAGGTGATGCCATTCACGTTGGTTGGCAATTTTTCAGCTGTCGGGGATAGCCTTTGAGCAGGACAGGTTGGTGTTTTTCTCCAGGGGTCTGCGTTTAACTTTCCAGGCGGGGCTCTGATGGTAAGTTGGGGACTGGTTTCTTTACTACTGACATAAGTTGCACTTTGGGACGCAGGTTTGGTTCTGGCACAGGTTACCGTCGCTTCCTTAACAGAAACCCTCTTCCATTTAACTGATTTTGTTTGGCCACTTTGCATTGTCTTGTCCTATGTCCAGCTCGACCACAGTTAAAACAATGGTCACATGCAGTTCTCTGATCAGTCTTTTCACAAGATTGACAAGCCCCTATCCTCCGACCAACCATTGCTCTAGGTCCTCTAAAGCCATGCTCTTGTCGAGTTCTCGAATCTTGGAGAAGTGTTTTCATATCGAACATTTCTTGTTGCATCTGTATTACTATCTTTTCAAGGTCAGAGTTACTCTTTGACAGCTGTTGGATTGCCAGATTACTTGCTTGTGGTGGAGGCAAAGAGAGGGTGCCTGGTTCCTGAGAACAATGGAGAATGTTGGCCCGGCACTCTCTTCCCTTCGTCAGGTTACTGTGCTGAAATTTCTTTTGTTTCTGCTCCCTTTCCATCTCCATGTTCGTAGCCTCATTCATTTTTTCTATGAGCAACTCATCTGAGACTGTAGGATCGTCCAAGTGTTGTTTTAGTTGGAACTTGATATGGTCACTTCTCAGTCCGATGCCCACCGACCTTAAGAATTTCTTTTGTATAAATTCAGTCCCGAAGTGTTCATCTGAACTTTCCCCTTGTGAAACGAACAGCAAACGGTCCTTTATGCAATGGCCCTAAATAGGAAGTTCTGGGGAGTCTCTTTACTATTCTGTGATATATTGATCAATTGTTGGTATAGTTTGGAAGCATTCTCCTCTTTTTATAATGGCTTTTTAGGATTCTCTTGAGTGGCACTAGGGTCAGACCACTCTTCAGCTCTAGCATGCCTCTGAGATTTGACCCGGGACTAATGGCTTTGACCACAGCTTCCACAAGCTCTGACTCGGAATATCCCTTTTGCAGTCCCATGTCAATCTGGTGCATGAGGTTAGTATAAGACAGCTTGTCTTTCTGTTCCTTTTCACCTATCTGACCAGCAATTTTAAAGTCCTTTCTGATTGTAACTTCTGGCAAGTTAGTATGGGAAAGTCTCTGAGCAACTAGATTAGGGTCTTGTTTTGCAGGACTTTCTTTTGAGTCTTTGTCTATAGTGCTAAGTTCTTTCATCTGTTCCTCTATCATCTTGGCTGTTTCTTGAAGTTTTTCCTGTATACTGTGGTACTGCTCTTTTAAATCATTTAACTGTTGTTCTGCTTGAGGGTCTTTGCCACTATCGCTTGGTGCTACCATGTTATCTCTCTTCTCTAATTCACCGATGAATTTGTTAGTTGCCTGCAGAAATTGTGTCACCACTTCTTCACTTTCAGTCTCTATCAGTTCATCTAACACCTCATTCACTATCCGCATGTAATGGCGCCAGGTTTTTCCTTTTGCCATAGTTGCTTCGGAGGCCTTTATAAACTGGCAAGTGTCCATGAGATCATTGACTGACATGTGAATCAGGTGTTCACTGATTTCGTCTTGCAACTTTTCGATATCCATACTCCTTATGTTTGTTGGTGGACTCCTTATGTTTTTCTGTAACTTTACCACATACCGCGTAGTCACTCCTTTTCACTTCCATGACCTTTCGGCGTTCCTTTCACCCGGTCCCACGTTGGGCACCAATTTTGTTGCACATACGGTAAATAATTCCACTGTGCGAAGGATGGGTCGGGTGGAACCAGAAGTGCTTTATTATGAATGGCTGTAATAAACACAGAAAATTCTTAATTACATGTGACTGGATATGTTCACTGTAATCACAGTCTTGCCGGAAACAAAGTGTTAGACTTTTAGTTCCCCCTTCTGTGTCCTCCTATTAAAACAGGAAGTAGTTCTGCCCTCTTGTGATGATACAATAAAAATGCAATCTCTAGTATCTTTTATTGACAAAGATAGATTACTGTTATATTAGGTATTAGGCTTTGGATTTTTATTTTTTGGGGCTGCCTATTTTCTACACCTCTTACACTATTCTGTTTATTATTCATTACATAATGCGAGAAAATTTTCAGAAGACATGTCTCTCCTGGTCCCTTTAAATTACCACGACCCATTCAAGTCCACCAACAAGCTGCTTGATTGTTTTGGGGAAGCTATTGGGGAAGCTATTAGGGGGTTGGCCAGGAACTGACCTACATTTCTTTAGCAGCTTGGGCAAGCAAGTATTTTGTTTGTTTTATGCTATGAACTACAGTATGTTTGATTGCTGAATAAAAGTGTAGAAGAAACCTGCTTGGACTGTTCCTGGGTGTCTGTCCTATGCATGGTTTACCGCTGCTACTACCAGTTGAGCCTAACCTCCTACGGGATGTATTAATGAATGTAGAGCTGCATTAATTTGCATATTTTTATTGGCCTGAAGTTCAGTATTAAACCAGATAGTCGTTTAGATGTGCAGTCAGCTCTCCCAGACTAGATCGGAAGCTACTTTGAGGGCTTCATAAAAGCAGTTTGATGATTAAAAAATGTTTGCTGTGTGTTCAGAGCCCTGGGGCAGGCTAATTTCAGTATATACCAGCACTGTAATTTCATCCTTATGAGTACAGAACCCAGGTTTATAATTGAGTCATTTTTTACTATGCTGACAAAGAAGTGATTGTTCACTGCTATTTATCATATGATAAATGTGCCAGTAACGTTCTTCACTTGACACATTTAGACCCAAAAGAGATTAGTACTGATTTAGATACAAGGGAGCCACTTATTTACATACGGTGTCGATAAAAAAGTAAACAGTAGGAAATGTCTATGCTATTGCTGCACTTTAGCTATTCAGGTGTATAAACTTGTCACTGGAAGCATTTATGTTTTCTATTATCTGTGTTGCCCACCTTTGCCTATTTACACTTTATGTGGCACCACAGGAAATGCTAGTGAACTATAAATCAAGACACTTTTTATTTTTTTGAGAGTTAAAAAAAAAATAGAGATCTGCAAAAAAGCTTAGCATTTCAAGTTTCAATCAACACGGATGGGAGATCAGAAAACTGGTGTTAACCTATCTCCTACCACTCTCTGTCCTAATGTGACCTTCAGCAGTCTTGGGCTTCAGAGGAGCAGAGGAGCCAGGTGAGCCCCAAGAGCAGAGGGAGTAGTAGGGACAAAGGGTATGGGTGCAGCAATTCTGGAGGTTGTAGAAGGGAATGGGAGGCATTCCAGTCATGCAAATTGCTTTTATATTAAACACTAATGCTGGGTGATAAAATGTAAAATATGCTTGCAGACTATTACAGATGGGAGAGTCTTCCCCCACAGTGGTAGTAAAAACAGCTCCGCTTTTCTGCCTCCCCCCTCTGCTGTCACATTTGGCACCTATTCAAGGGGAGAGGGGAGTGGGTACCTGGTTTTGACCAGTTCCCACTGTGAACTGAGGCAGAAGCTCGCCCCCCTCCCTTTGGGATACTGCCAAGGTCCCAGAGGACTGCAGCCCATTCAAAAAGCGCAGCACGCTTCATGCATGCGCAATAGCATGCACAATAGTGAACCGGCGGGAAAGCCTTTGTTTAAATAACAGTGCCAGCAACAACTGATTAACGAATTGGCTCAGGGTGAGAACACCACTGGATCCCTGGACAGGAAAGTGCCCTAATATTAAAAGTCAGCAGCTATAGTATTTGTAGCTGCTGACTTTTAATTATTTTGAGGGGGAAGCCAGGGACTGGAACTCCACTTTAAAGTGACGTCAAACTCTAAAATTCTATTCAAATTTCTATTCTTAAAGCAGAACGTCACCTAAAAATGGAAGTTCCAATTTTCTTCCTCTTCTCCACTCCTCTACCTCTTTTGGATGTTAATTTTTTCTTTTTCTGGGAGAAGGTGCTTATTTCTGACAGGTACCCACCCCCCTTCCCTGCTTGCAACCTCCATGGACAAGTCACATGTCCCAGGAGGTTGCAGGTCCATTCGGAAAGCACAGCGTGATATGTGTATGTGCAGTGTGGAGCCAGCTGTAATGCTGCAGGTAGTCACAGCCAGCTTCCCAAAAGCAAGATGGTGGTGCTGGGGACCCAAAGACTGGTGAAGAACCGGCCCAGAGTTGCATCTCTGGACTAGTGTAGTATACAGGGGTAGTGGCCAGGAACATGCAATATACAACACAGCAAACAGATTGCAGCAGTCAGGAATATGTAACGTACAGTTAATATTACATGTTTTGGACCATTGTTTTGCTTTGTCCAGTAAAGCTTACTTTGCTTTGTAAGCAAAGAAACTTAGACCTCTGTAGCGTATTAATGTGCTTTTACTAAATGAAAATTCTGTACATAGAAACAATTACAATTACAGTTATAGGAATACAATACAAGACTGACAGGTATACCTATACAAGTAAGGAAGCTTACTTCTTCCTCTATGCTCTGTATACAATAGTAATACGCTGAAAAGGTTATTTAACTCAGGTTCGAGTAGGTTCACAATCTCCAAGGACAACGTGAAGACCCAGGCTTACTCTACAGCAATTTCAGGAGATCGGGCGACAAACTTCTTCTTCTGTCAGAGATCTTCCTTAAGTCATCTTAGAGTCCTAATCAGTTTCTGCTGTAGCCTTTTATTTAGAAAGCCAGACCCACATGGGTGTGGTCACTTTTTCTACCTTATTTACACTGTCATATATATATATATATATATATATATATATAGATGATATATTCTCCAATTCAACCTCAAGATGGCACTGTTGTATCATACATACCATAGGTTATAGATGTTAGCAGGTCAAGCTGTGGCTAACAATGGTTACAGAACAATAGCCAACTGTCAACTGCAATACAACAATGGTATCTATGTTACCATTGTATCCCGTGGCATTTGTTTGATACCCCTCAAACAAACTCCAAGAAACCTGTCTGTCTCCGAAGACAAACAGATTCCTATATACACAGTAAGTCTGAGAATAAAATCAGGAACAACACACACACACACCATATATATATATATATATATCACAAATGCAACACAACCATGCTCTGTATGATGTGCTGTGTGGTACTTACCTTTCAGAGTTGTATCTTGCATACTTATGGCTGCTGCATTCTGTACTCTGGATTGAACATTACTATACTCCTGACCACTGCATTCTGTACATGAAATACTTCTGACCACTGCACTTTGTACATTATAGACTGCTGGTCTTATACTTTTTTTTAATATATTGTAATTACATACTCCTGACCAAAGTGTTCATTGTCTCAACAGATGCTGGTTGGTAAGTAGTCCCTGACTATTTTAATGAAGTTCTTCTTTAAGGTAGTCACAGGCAAAGCTTTGTCTACATTCTGCGTGCAGAAAAGAATATGGAAGTGTTTCAACTTTTAAAAAAGATTGTGCTAGGGTTTATATGCATCTATAAGACTCTCACTTGTGGCACAGTGATAAAAGATTATTTTTGTAGATATAAGCAGATGTGTTCTGTGCAAGCAGTAAGTAGGCTCCAGTTCCATTTAGTTATGGCCCCTTAAGCCCACAGTCATGTAATGCTGTACCCAAAATAAATTTTTATCATTTTTTTTCACGTAAATAGAGCTTTATTTTGATGGTATTTGATCACCACTGTTTGTTTTTTAATTTTTTTTATTATATAAACAAAAAAAACTCTGTTTCTTCTCCCCGCTTTGCAGGGAGAAGAAACAGACCGTTCTCTCTGTACAGATCGCAAGCTCCAGCCTGTGATTGGACACAGCCAATCAGCAGGTCTCAACCATAAATAATTGGCTTAAACCTGCTGACAAAATTCTGCTGTGTGCAGTGGCACACCCCCTGAACCTGGGTGCCACTGCTGTTGTACAGGTACATAGCAACAGTAAAATGTGGGCAAGCGGTCAGCAAGTGGTTAATAAGCTGCTTTAGCAGGTCTCTATACATCAGCTATCTTCTACACTGGGTATTTTTGGCGATGCCTTGGAGGCTGTACCCTGATACTGCTGGACCAAAGATTGCAGGGCATGTGCCAGTTAGCCACAGAGCGCTCTCCGGTTTCAGAGCAGTGATTCAGCTTCCCATGTAACCATTCTCTCATGTCTCCCTGTGTAAGTAGGCCTCTGAAAATAGTGAAGAGATCAAGCTAGGTGCCATTTAATCACTGAGCTCTGCATTTTGGTGCTTTAAATACACAGATGTTAGCATTAGCAGTATTATTTTACACACGTGTAGAATTTCTTGCAGTAACAGGCTCAGTAACAATTCAGTAACAGGTTCAAAAGATAGGCTTTGTAGGCAGCATGTAGCAGCGTCCCTTACTCTGTACTATCTCGCACTGAAACATCTAATTCTCTGTCCCTGCCAGATTGGGTTCCTCTCCCCACACTTTACACTCACAATTGCACACCAAATACAGCAAGGCACTGCTATTTATTAGCACTGCCCCAACCCAGATGGCTACAGAAGGTCTCTGAGGAGTGGCAGCATCCAATCAGACAGCTGCTTTCCCTAATGAAACCTATGGAGGCTGCAGGAGAACATCATTCCCCTTAGGACTTCACTCAATCCCAAGGTGGCAAGGTGCCACTTGCTGGTAAGTCATCCTGAGCTGTACATTGTGGTGCAGTCTACACTTCATTTACTGTGCTAGTTTACCACAGAGTGTTCCCCAAGACCAGAGTACTGACAATGTCCAGTCTCTGTATACCTTTCCCATGTGTGCACCTCTGAATAGTGTGATATGAGCCTAATATGTGTGATTTGGGCACTAGGTTCTATATTTGTAGACCCTATGCAGACCCCTATATGCTATCTTAGCCCCAGACTACGTTTCAATTTCTGAGCCCGTTGTGTGACCCTGGTTCTGCAGAGTTTCTATCTAGAAGTATGTTTGGGTCTGGCATATTTTAATATGTAATCCTTTCACACTTGACTTTTCGTTAGCTGAATTGCTTGCACACTGTAATAATATCGTGCAAATTTTTTCCAGCTGTGGCACAGCCTGTGTGTCTCATTCTCTCCTATAACATTTAATAGCTTAGGCCAGTTGAGCTGGGGAAAAGTGTCACATAACTAGACATGTTATCCCCCTTAAAACAAAAATAAAATACAAATCCATATAGGGAACCCACTTTAGGTATTATGGTAAGCTAGCACCTCCTTGGGCCAAACATATGCTGTAAAGCCCTGTCAGCAAGTCATATTCCCTCCACTGTTATAGACACCTCCAGCTTGTGACATCATTTCCGAAGTGCGAGTTAAGACCAACTAGTGGGGGCATAGATCACGCCCCTTACCTGTGGGATGGAGAGGGGGTCTGGCAACACTGCCCTCATTTGCATCATATCCTTGTTGTCCACCTCCCGTGGGATGCCCTAGTCATGGCTGAAGCTGCTCGGAAAGGGTGGAAGTGCGACTGCTGCCATTTTGGCAAATGGCAGACTGATGACGGTGGAAGGACAGCAGCTGCCACGTTATTGACTGGTAGGCCTGGCTGCAGGGAACCCACACTCCTTCTTTTAAGCAAAACAAAAAAGAAAGCGCCCCAACCTTGCGAATTACCTCAGTAAACCATAATTTTATTGAATACAGAATGATACTCATAAATCAAGCATGTAAGTCCTCAAAGGAACTTTAGAATTGAGAAGCCTGTGCGAGTCCCATTATAGGGGTAGACACTCAGAGTACATCTGATGCATTTCGAAGGGCGTCCCTTCTTCATCAGAGCTCTCCAACACATTACTGTATTACTCTGAAGGTGAGTAGGCACACATGCACATATATACATTGGGAAAAAATAGCAGTCGCCTTCAAAATAAAAGCAATGCAGTTTTATTGTGTGTATGGCCTACACTTATTTACATTTGATTTCTAATTTCCAATTGACCTCACATGGTTCAACTAGGGACAGTCTAAGGGCTGGACATGGCCCAAGGGCTGTAAAGTGCTCAGTTCTGGTTCTAACCGTATTGACCCTTCACCTGAGGCCTCTATCATTATCTCTCACTCCAGATTCAGAGCTTCTCAGTCTATTCCTGTAGGGACAGTATTTAATTGGGATAGAGATAAACCTGAAAATCTTATGTCTTCTTGGATTGATACAGTTCACTCTGCTAATACAGAGACCTTCCCTTTATCCTCTTTTTTTAAAAAAACTTCCTGTGTAAAGACTGGGAGCTGTGTGGAGATGGAAAGACTAATTTCAACTGGTATTTACATTTTTTGCGTACTCCTGCATGAGTTACATGGGATTTTTGACTGTTTTTTCATATTGTTGTATTTAGTAAAAAATATGTATTAATTGAGCAATGTGACTGATTTCTTCAGTGTGGGGGATTGTGGTGTTTTTATATTTAGTCTTTCCCTGGCCAGCACACAATGTGGGGCAGTTTTAGTTTGAGGTAATCAAAGTCTGGGAGCTCACTACGCTATCATGATATCCTGGTAAACATAGGATTATTTTCCCTTAGATAGGGAGTTTCTTAACAAATGGTCTCTACCTTATGTGGACCCTTTAGTCCTTCACCTTAATGATCATCCAACTTTAGAGAATAATGTCTTTATCTTTAAGGGTTTCACGGATGCTTTGTTAGAATTCTTATTTGTGTCCGAGTTTATATTAGCTGGACTTTAATTCATGAAACCACCAACCTGTGCATCTATGTTAGGTTCTTGCAAGGCAGTGATGACTGTCCATATGCATAGAGCATGATGGTTATGTGCCTGGAATGTAGGTACTTTTAAAGAATGCCTTATTCACTAGCCATTTGAAGGTAAGCATTTTTAGTCATACACTCACAATATTTTGAACTGATTATATTCTGCTTCCTAAGGTTTTTATGACCCTGCTACAGCACTGATTACATCCACACTAGGGCATTTTGCCTTCCTTCATATATACTCTCTAAAACTTGGCAGTGTTCTAAATTATGGCAGTTCTTTATTTAATTAATGCTATCTCCTCACTACTCTTTCAGTACAGCACTGTCAAATTTCCCCAGTTAGGATTGTGAAATAGCTGGAAACGCCATTACAATATTTCTTTTTTGTACTCTTCTTCAGTACCACTTTACATCTCATCTTTAGTTGTAGAATCTGGATTTCAGACTTTGAATACAAAATGGTCCTGCATTTAATATATTCAATTTGCTAACCTAATATATTCATTTTTTTCTGCTTTTGGGTCCGTTTCTAAGAACAAACAACTTCCCTGTTAATAGGACAATCTTTATATGAGTAAGTCTTTTAAAATATCTCCCACTGCACTTTATTATTTCCCCTGACACTGACTGATATGTGTCTCGTTACACTGGAAAGCATTGTTAGTCTCATAGTGCCCTCACTATTTCCATGCAGGACTTAAAGCATTACCAAAGGTACAACTTTTTTTTTACATTTTGAATAGAGGAGAGAGGGAATAGAATGCCTATCAGGTTTTTGATTGCTTTCTCAGCCCCCATTAAGGAGATTTACCCACTGCCATTTGTCCTGTTTACCATTATCACTAAGTGTGAAAGAAAATCCTAATTATGGGTTGTCAACAGAACAGAAATAGAGGCAACATTTTCCCTTGTGCCCTGATGATGACTAGTGATTTCCTCATTTTGGATGGATTTCCTCTCATTTCCTGTAGTGACAATGGGACAAGAAGTGAAGAGAAATCCCCCCCAATGGCTTATAGATGGCAAAAAAACTGACAGTTATAACCCTCTCTTACTCTCTCAGAAGTAAAAAGGTTTTTCCCTTACTTCAACCGTATAGCGGAATTCCACTCACCGGTCAAAAAATAAAAGTCAGCAGCTACAAAAACTGTAGCTGCTGACTTTTAAAAAACAGCCACTTGTCTGTCCCTCGGTATGTCCCCCGCAGTCCGTTTCACTGACCGTCCTGGATTCCAGGAGGCTGGCATCTTCAGTGTGGGCACCCGACTGTGACAGCTTGCGGCTTCACAGCCGGGTACCCACTGCGCATGCGCGAGTAGCGCTGCACTTCATGAATGGTCCTGTAGTCTTCTGGGACCTGTCACGTGTCCCAAAAGACTACCGGGAGGGAGAATACCTTCTGTTTCAGATCGCCTAGGTGATCGGACCGGAAGTGGGAGCAGGTACCTGTCAAATTCGGATACCCGCACCCCCTCCCCCCAAAGGTGCCAATCCTTAATGGGGAGCAAGGGAGCATCTTTAAGTGGAACTTGCCCTTTTGGGTGGAGCTCCGCTTTAAGTCTTCCTTTCATATACTTTGCATATGCTTTTTTCCCACCTTAATTGGTTAGGGTTCTATGTACAACCTTTTGCCTTCTTCACAAGGAAATTTCCATCTTTTTTGTTTTGCACTTCCCTGAAAGGTCAGTGGAAGCATAATGCGGTGTATTTTTCAGAAGAACAATCCATCTTCCATATAGCAGGCTATACACAATTCCTTCCTGATTTCTTTTTGCATATTTTTCACACTTAAATGATTCAGATCATCACATAAGTTTTAATATTACATAAAGATAACCCTAGTAAATACAAAATGCAGTTTCTAATTTATGATTTTTAAGGGGAAAAAAGCTGTCTAAACCTGCCTGGCCCTATGTGAAAAAGTGATCCCCGACCCCCACGCTAAATCACAAATGAACTGTGATAAATATATTATATAGTGACAGGCTAGCACTCTTGCACAGTGAGAAGAGGCAGTGGAGAGTATTTAAAGGAGAATTATAGCCTGATTTTGGCCCTACTTCTCCTTGACAATTTTCCAAATAGGAGGAAAAAAAATCCTTCATGACCCCACAGCAATGACATCATTATGGACATAATGGTATGGCACAATAATACTTTTCCACATTAAAACTCGTGCTCATGCAGGCAAGCCTTTCATGTTTTTGCTGTTTTTAACATTTTACATGGGAAAGAGTGCAATTATCTTATTTAAGGTATCTTCAGGATAATTTATTCACAGGAAGGTGCAATGATTTCCTTTAATGATGGAAGGGCACTATAGCCCTGCTGAGGTACACCAGAAGCTTTGGATTGGCTACATCTGACTTTGATCCCCTGACAGGGAGTCAAAGCACAATTCTGCTCACAGGTATGCGAATATAAGAATAAAAATGCTTTTTTTGCAGTCACTCTGCTTAAAGCGTATCTAAAGAAAAAACATCTTTTTTAAAAAAAAATAATTTTGGAAAACATATCAACTAATTAAAATCTCTGACAGCTTTTTTCAAGTATGTTTAACCACTTCAAGTTTTTACTCCCTTCCTATCCAGGCCAATTTTCACCTTTCGGTGCTATCGCACTTTGAATGACAATTGCGCATTCATACAAAACTGTACCCATATGAATTTTTTAGCATTTGTTTGATACAGATAAAACTTTTGAAAAATGTTTTTCTTATAAAATTTTGCAAATAAATAATCTTTCTTCATAAATCTTAGCCAAAATGTATTCAGTTTTCTTTTTAGTAAAAAAAAATAAATAGTTTATATAACCACAAATTATAATTGTTCAAAATTTTGTTTTACATTTTTATTTTTTTTATATTATTTATGTTGTTTTTTTAACATACTGTCACCCTAGCAGTACAGTGTCAACATAGTGGGGGGTGATGAAAAAAATTTTTTTTTTTTGTACACTGATTGCTTTTACACCCATAAATGCTGTAAAAGCAATAATTTCTCCTTCTCTGTGACTGCATTCTTGCAGCCATTGATAAATACTGTGAGAGCTGTGATTGGTCACAGTTTGTCACATGGTACAAGGCTGTTGTGAATAGCCTTGTACCATGTGACCTCTGTGATCATTCACAGATTTCACTAGTAGTAAGCAATGATGTCAGAAAGTGACATCTTACTACTATTCGTGTGATCACTGATTAGCCAATCAGTGATCACATGATCGGGACCTCACACAGAAGTCCTGTACAGAGAGCGGTGCCGCGCGCTCCTAGGGGGCGCACACAGGATGTAAATGCAGGTGCCGTTTATGAATGGCAACCCGCTCCTGCACTGCTCCCATCCGGCCGTTTATGTTCGTGAGCCGGACGGGAAGTGGTTAAGTATTATTCCTGTTGAGAATATTTCCCTTCATTTCATGTTCTACAGACACATCAGGACAGGAAGTGAAGTGAAATCATCCTAGTTTCCCTCTATTTTCTGTCAACAATTGAACCATTCAGGACAAAGAGAAAAGAGGAATTTCCCAAGAGGGACACACATAGGGGTTTATTTACTAAAACTGGAGCGCGCAAAATCTGGTGCAGCTCTGCAGAGAAACCAATCACCTTCCAGGTTTTATTGTCAAAGCTTAACTAGTAGCCGACCGCAGATAGCCGAATGACGGCTGCACTGCGGCCGGCCAGTTCTGGGTGGACGTCATATGACGTCCCCCCAGAACGCGCTCTCCAGGGGGCGCGCACCCGGCGATCTCCGTGATCGCTGTGTCCTACAGACACAGCTGATCACGTGATGTGGTAAAAGGCCAATCACAGCGGCCTTTTACTACGTGATCAATGACACGCTGATCAGAGGGAAATGCAAGTGCCGGTTCTCGGCTGCACTTTCCTCACGCTGTCAGATCGTGAGGAAAGTACTGCCGAGAACCGGCAGTTGTCAGAGCGGGGATCGGCACTGATCATCAGGGCACTGATGATCAGTGCCCTGATGATCGGTGCCCAGCAGTGCCACCCGCAAGTTCCACCCACCTGTGCCCAGCAGTGCGCCCACTAACTCCGCCCACCTGTGCCCAGCAGATCACCCACCTGTGCCCAGCAGTGCACCCACCTGTGCCACTCTGCAGTGTCACACACCTGTGCCCAGAAGTGCCACATACCTGTGCCCACCAGTGCCACCCACCTATGCCCACCCACCTGTGCCCACCAGTGCCACTCACCTGTGCCCACCAGTGCCACCCTCCTGTGCCCACCCACCAGTGCCGCCCACCAGTGCCACCCACCAGTGCAGCCTAGCAGTGCTGCCAGTCAGTGCCACCAGTCAGTGCCCAGCGGTTGTGCCAGTCAGTGCCGCCAGTCAGTGCCCAGCAGTGATGCCAGTCAGTGCCGTCTATCAGTACCCATCATCAGTGTCACCTATCAGTGCCGTCTATCAGTGCTGCATATTAGTGCCGCCTATCCGTGACACCTCATTAGTGCTGTCTATCAGTGCCACCTATCTGTGCCACCTCATTAGTACTGACTATCAGTGCCCTTTAGTGCTGCCTATCAGTACCCATCAGTGCCGCCTATCAGTGCCCATCAGTGCTGCCTCATCAACGCACATCAGTGAAGGAGAAAAATTACCTGTTTGAAAAATTTTATAATAGAAACAAATAAACCTTTTTTTTTTTCAAATTTTTTGCACCTTTTTTATTTATACCGCAAAAAGTAAAGGGCCCAGTGGCAATTAAATACCACCAAAAGAAAGCTCTATTTGTGAGAAAAAAATGATCAAAATTTCATATGGGTACAATGTTGCATGACCGCGCAATTGTCAATCAAAGTGCGGCAGCGCTGAAAACTGAAAATTGGCCTGGTAAATAAGGGGGTATAAGTGCCTGGTAGGCAAGTGGTTAATTAAACAAGCTAAAGTTAGAAGCTGATCAGCTACCATGCACAGCTGCACCAGATTCTGAGCGCTCCCATTATAGTAAATTTACACCATAGTAATTAAAACCTCAAGTAAGTTTTAACCCTTTTCTACTCAATCCAAAACAAAAAAAAAAAAGATTTGTGGCTTTAAATACTTTTCGACACCCAAGTGACACCTAGCTTGACTATACACGTATTAATTTTTTTTTAATAATGCAATTATTTTCAATTTCTTTTTTAGCTAAAACATTTTATCCAATATATATACAAACAAAACAATCAAAATTTAATAAACTACAATGAGCATGCAGAAAAAGAGACATTTTAATTACAGTAATTCAATTTACCAGCATGCAGGAATGTTTGCATTTTCTGTTTGTAGCTACTGCTTTCAGACCAAACTCTCTTACTTTGAAATTGTAAATTTTGTATATATCTTTCTGTTCTCTATGTAACACACACTGATAACTGATAGATCTCACTGTAAATGGTGGCAAAATATTTTTACGCTGTGTGGCTAAATAAAAATAATGTTTTATGTAGTCCATCTTCATTAAAAATTGTCACTTTATGAAGCTGGATGCAAAAATATTTGGCTGTTTTTGGAATGAAAATTTAAAAGAAACTTATAGCATATGGCATCTAAAGAAACTCCAAGTTTTTATGTGATCCTTGGAAAAAAGGCACATTTCAGAAAGCTTACTAATCTGAGCTGTAAAATGAATCTTCTTGATGTGTAGTGCTTTAATCTTGAACATAGATATGACCTATGTGACCCTTCTTGATCCATCTGTCTAATGAGCCCAATATTTGAGTTTATTTTTTATGCATTTATACTTTTACTATTAGAGCTTAGAAGACTCACTTAAACACCCTTCAGGTAATTTTTTGTGTTTAATGGCAAGTTCTGATGATTTTCCTCCGCTCTTGTAGTGATCAAAGTTCTTCATTGTGCATAGTTTTATCACATCAATAACATTTTTTTTTCTGAACTTTTGACTTCGGAGACTTGGCAGCTCTCACAAACAACCTCATTATTCATAAGATGAATGTGGTATTTGGTGTTTGTCTCTATTTTTCTTGCATTGCTCGGGATTTTAATAATTTATTTGTTTCACTCAGCGCGAACACTTGCTTTTGATTTTGCATAATGTACTCCTGGATTTGCCTATAAATGTTTAGTGCTTTTCTAGTATCTATTTAGAAGTTAGCCTTGTGCTGGTTTTTTAGGCCTTTGTGATTTACTATTATATTAGCCGACATTACGTAGTTTAATTTCTCCAGAACAACTCTGTGAGGTGTCCCAAAGCTGCTATTACTGGTTGATAAAGGGTATGTTATGTGATTGCTTTGTAGGATAAAGCAGATACTATGTAGCTTATTCTTGTCTAAGTTGGATCGCTCACTGCACAAAAAAAAGAAAAGTCATTCGCTCTCAAAATTAGATTTCACATTGTAATCTGAATGTTTTTTTGCTAGAGATACATTTATCTCAAAGTTTAATCTCCAGGATTCCCTGCAGATTTGTTTGAAAATTGCTTGAGATAAAGTCTACAGTATTTCTGTGAAAAGAATGCAGCCCTGTAGCCAAAGGGAGATGTCTGTCATGAATGGCCATTGTGTTTATGACTCCCTATGTAGAAATTATGTGAACCGGTCAATTATTTTTTCAAAGCTGGAGAAAACTACAAGAGGCGATAAAACAGAGAAAGCTTTTCTGTCAGATCCATCATTCTTTGAAAAATCACTCCTCCACCATCTTATACAGTATATACTATTTCTGTTCTGGTTTTGCACTTGAAATTAAACATTAAGGAAAGTAATGGGTTATGTCAATTGATTTATATTGTAATATGTCAGTTTGTTAATTGAAAACATCTAATCTGTTCATGTTTAGTTGGAATATTCATGGTTTAAATGAATAAATGCCATTTTATGTACGTAAATGTTTTCTATGAGTTTGTTTTTACTTAGGGCTGTTGATAATCAGTCTAGCTTTAGTAGATATGTCACTTTTTCCATTACAGCATTATACTGAGAGTCTTTCCATCACCAATGTTGGATAATAATAGATGTTGTAGTTGCTTATACAATCAACATTTGTCTTTCAGATTGCATCAGTCATGAAATCTGTATTTGATAAGATATCACTTGACCTAGCATTAGTTCCCTTATATCATCCCCATAAAAAAATCCCAAGAGCCACTTGTATCTCTTAAGTTAAATGCAAGTTCAAGGCTGCACAATCTGTCCAGTACCATTGCAGCCTGTTCTATTTTAGTACTATATTCTGATACAAATTATAGCCTTACCAGACACATACAGTACATGGGATGACTTAAGGTATCTCCTGCTGAGAATCGTGGCAAACCCCATCGTCATCGTGATGCATATTCTGAGATGTTGATGGCCCAGGCCAATTCCTGCTTGTCTATCTCTAAAAAAACTAAACAAAATCAATATGGGGGAGTACTCACAGACACCTCTCTACCACACAGCTCTTTCCAGAACAATCAACAGACTACCATTATCTTCTCTCAACATTTATTTTGCTCAGAGAAGTTAAATGTAGGCATCAGACCGTTGCCTAAAACCTCCACTGAAAAGTGATGGGCCACAGGACATCAACAGGGTATCTGGTCTAACACAAAAACAAATAAGGTTTCATGCATCCCCATTACATGATTAATGCAGAACTCCAGCAAATCAGCTATATAAACAGCTGAAATGTTTATATTTTTGTGATTTACACACTCTGCCACACTTCATTGACCAGAAGAAGAAACCAATTTTTCTATTACAAATAAAATAAGATGGGACAGAAGACGCCAAGTATTACCCTTGAACCCTCTGGAGACATACTGGGGTTATCAATGAAGTGTCTTTTCACCACACCAATCCCAACATCAAGGGAGGTGCCTTATTGAACACTGTGCTCCAGGTTCTCCCTAACCTAACACCTACTCATAGCAGTCTCAATCACTGCTGTCAGATACACTCATATAAATACTCAGTATCTCTTCCACAAGTGAAACCAACAGGGCAATCGAGATAGAGGAGAAAGAACCCACTCACAAAAGTTGTATAGGTATGTGTAAGAAACAAAATACCTATACAACTTTTATTGTAGGAATTTAGGTCCTGACTGTAAGCTCTAACGAGCAGGGCCCTCTGTTTCCTCTTGTACCAAATTGTATTGTAACTGTAATGTCTACCTTCATTTTGTAAAGCGTTGCACAAACTTTTGGAGCTATATAAATCCTGTATAATAACAATAATACTCTTAAGCAGGCAATACATTAAGCAATTTTCTTTCTGGTTGCAGGAAAGAAAATTGCTTGATTCCCCCAATACACAGTCAGTGTTGATGTGGGAATTGATGTATTGACTTCAGTACAACCAGCCTGCCATACATGGATCTAAATTTGGCCGAATTTTTATTCACCTATTTCTGGCACTAGTCTCTTTTGTGTCAAAAGTGACAGACACTGCCTGGGAGAGCAAGCCACAAGACTTTATTCCCACCATTAGGAGATTTGGATGAAGACCAGGCTCTCATAGATGTTCCCCTCACTGTGAATCTTTGCCACACACAGCTGTTTAGTCACTGTATGGTTTGTGTTTGTCCTTTAAGTTTTTATGGTTCACACGTCCTCTGCTATTGTCCGGCTACCTTCTCTGGCACTTAATCCTCAGTAATGCTTTTGACTTTGGTATTTTCTGTATTTTTTTTTATCCACAACTAGGGTTATCTAGCCTTTAATCCTGACCAACAGTGTTCTGATGGTCTTGTGTGATCCTCAATGAAATGCCAAAGAAGAATGATGACACTGATGATGTATCTACCCTTTCTGTTATCATCACACCTATAAATAATTCAAGAATGTTGATTCACCATACAGCCTGACACATAAAATCCTATAAGCTCTACTATTTAGCTGCTATGCTACAAAAAAAAACTTGTGCTAACAGAGCTCAAAGGTTTAATATTGAATGAATCTCTTCATTTCCCTGCCTGCCCTGTTAAGATAGCCCCCATAAAGATTCAGTCAAAGAGAGAGTCTAAAGACAAGCCTCTTCCTGTATGCTCTTTTCTTTCTGTTAGAAAACTTGTAATAATGCTTTGTGACACAAGCAGGTTGGTTTACTAAAGGCAAATAGGCTGTTTATATAGCAAAATACATTTTCACTGTTCAAGGGTATTTTCCTTTACGATAGTGAATAAGGCAAAGCTCTGCTGATTTCTGTCATTCAGTCATGTGAAAGCAAAAATCCTGTATTTTTAACATTTAAAGTGCACCTTATTCTTTGCAAAGTGAATTTTTATCACAATCTCTAAGCTAAGAGAAAATTAATTTACAAAGTGTAGTAACTTAGTCCCCATGTGCCAAAGGTGCACCCAGTATTAAAGGCTTATTTATACAATCAAGATTGCATATAATAGTAAAAACAGAGTATATAAAACATACTGTATATTTAACAAAGTATAAACTTAAACAATATGTATCTCTTACCATTATATTTTTCGTTAAAGTCATTTTAATCCTTCCAACTTACAGTGAGTTAATTGTGAAAATATTATATAAATATGTATCTTACTAATGATTTGAAAATGTAAAACAAATGAAAGTCAATTTACCCAAATAATCTCATTATAACGTGTATTTATTAAATTATAGTTATTTTTTACATTGAATGGACTACAATATTTTAAAACCATTTTTAGGCTTATTCCAATTCTAGAAGGACTAACTCATTTATATTGGTAATGTTTTATCTAGTACATTAATTAAAAATAAGAAACAGTAATTGCAGTGGTCTTCACTATTTACACAAAAAGTCTCACGTTTTGTGATATCTATGGCTTTCAAATAATAAAAGATGATTAGGACTTTAAAGCATTGTTTATCATTTTGGAGTATAAGTGCACAATAGACTTATTCATACAGTAGGAGATGTGAAATTGAGGTTTTGAGATAATTATCAGAATTAACAAAATTGCTTGCACTATGTAATCTTTGCAAGGAACGCTTTCAAGTCCAGTTTATGATAGCATTTTAGGGGCTATTTCGTATTCATAATGAATGACTATATGCATTTACAGAAAATTGTTCATTATCCTATTAATGCTAATGTTCTAACATTTAGATCTGGATCTAAAACAGCAGTATTCCCATTTTACTCCCTAATTTCTTTCAGTCTTTCTTTCATTTTCACATTACCCATTCTCATCATACCCCAGGTTTCTCATTTTACATGCCTACTGCATGCCTTTTCCTGGAAATGGTTCCTCTGTATTAAAAATAAATATACATTTGGTCCTAGAAAAGGTTTCTTTTCTATTCAACCTACTGCCTGAAAAACGTCACATACAATAAATACATCAGTACTTTGAATTCCATGCTATAAAATCACAACCTATAAAACTTGTGAGATTTAATTTAAATTTGTTTCATGACACTCTGTGGATCAGTTGTATATGAGAAACCAAATAACATAATTATGATAAGAAGCCATGTTAATGAAACTTTTCCTTAATTCTCTTAATCTGCAGAGGAGATGGGAGCTATGTTACTGTATGTATATTAACCACTTGCCTACCAGGCACTTATACCCCCTTCCTTACCAGGCCAATTTTCAGCTTTCAGCGCTGCCGCACTTTGATTGACAATTGCGCGGTCATGCAACATTGTACCCATATGAAATTTTGATCATTTTTTTCTCACAAATAGAGCTTTCTTTTGGTGGTATTTAATCGCCACTGGGCGCTTTACTTTTTGCGCTATAAATTAAAAAAAGTGCAAAAAATTTGAAAAAAAAAAAAGTTTATTTGTATCTTTTATAAAATTTTTCAAACAGGTATTTTTTCTCCTTCACTGATTTGCGTTGATGAGGCGGCACTGATGGGCACTGATAGGCGGCACTGATGGGCACTGATAGGCAGCACTAAAGGGCACTGATAGGCAGTACTAATGAGGTGGCACGGATAGGCGGCACTGATAGACAGCACTAATTAGGGGTCACGGATAGGCGGCACTGATATGCAGCACTGATAGGCGGCACTGATAGGTGACACTGATGATGGGTACTGATAGACGGCACTGACTGGCATCACTTCTGGGCACTGACTGGCGGCACTGACTGGCACAACCCCTGGGCACTGACTGGTGGCACTGACTGGCAGCACTGCTGGGCTGCACTGGTGGGTGGCACTGGTGGGCAGCACTGGTGGGTGGGCACAGGTGGGTGGCACTGGTGGGCACAGGTGGGTGGCACTGGTGGGTGGGCACAGGTGGGTGGCACTGCTGGGCACATGTAGGTGGCACTTCTGGGCACAGGTAGGTGGCACTGCAGAGTGGCACAGGTGGGTGCACTGCTGGGCACAGGTGGGGGCACTGCTGGGCACAGGTGGGGGCACTGCTGGGAACGGGTAGGCGGGGCTAGTGGGCGCACTGCTGGGCGGAACTTGCGGGTGTCACTGCTGGGCACCGATCATCAGGGCACTGATCATCAGTGCCCTGATGATCGGTGCCGATCCCCGCTCTGACAACTGCCGGTTCTCGGCAGTACTTTCCTCACGATCTGACAGCGTGAGGAAAGTGCAGCCGAGAACCGGCACTTGCATTTCCCTGTGATCAGCGTGTCATTGGACACCGCTGATCACGTGGTAAAAGGCCGGTGGGATCGGCCTTTCACCACATCATGTGATCAGCTGTGTCCGTAGGACACAGCGATCACGGAGATCGCCGGGTGCGCGCCCCCTGGGGCGCGCAGGAGAGCGCGTTCTGGGAGGACGTCATATGACGTCCACTCAGAACTGGCCGGCCGCGGTGAAGCCGTCATTCGGCTATGCGCGGTCGGCAAGAGGTTAAAAACACTCATGATGGAACTCCAACCAAATCTTATTTAAGGTTTAGGATAAAGGGGCTAAAAGAATGTAGGCCCAATCAACAAAGAGAAACACAAGGACAAGGATCTTTGTTTTTAGCAATGTGAATGTAATATTAAAATATTATTAGATTAAAAAGGAAATTACCATCATCCTTCATCCTAATTCTGGTGTTTTAGCTTTGTGAATTGAGCCTTATGTGTGTGTTATTATTGTTGTCTTTGTTTTGTCTGTGTGTTGTCTCAACCGGGAGATTTTTATTCTTACCAGTAACAGAAGAAGTAAGAGATATCTCTCCAACAAGGACACAAGCAGCAGTTTTATTCTTGTCCCACTTAAAAATTGTCTGAAATTCCACTTTAAAGTGGCTCTAAAGCCTGAAGTTATTTTACCTTCATGCATTCTGTGCATGAAGGTAAAAAAATGTCTGCGTGTAGCTCCCCCAGCCCATTCAATACTTACCTGAGGCCAATCTCAACTCAACAATGTGCATGAGAGCAGCAGCATGTTCTCTCAGCTCTCTCCCTCCTCATTGGGTCAGAGACAGCAGGGCCACTGGGCTTAAGATGACCGGGCCGCACAGCGGGAGGTAAGCAGTGACCGCGGTCTGGACAGGACTAATACAGACCATGGCTGCCGCTCACCTCCTGCTGTGCGGCTATGCTTAAAGCAGGGCCGACAGGAGAAGTGGCAGTGACGGCTCCTGAAGACAAGCAGGAAGTGCTGCTGACACACGGACACCTCCTCGGCCGGCTGCTGCACTGAAGGAAGAACAGCAGCTTCTCTTCTTCACCCGTGGATGCCGGCACACTGTGACAGGTCTGTAGCGGTGGTGTATGGGGCTGTCTCTGCTTGATGAGCTGTCTCTTTGCTGGACTCCTGTCTCTTTGCTGGATGAGCTGTCTCTTTGCTGGACACCTGTCTCTTTGCTGGATGAGCTGTCTCTTTGCTGGTTGAGCTGTCTCTTTGCTGGAGAGGCTGTCTCTTTGCTGGATGAGCTGTCTCTTTGCTGGACGCCTGTCTCTTTGCTGGATGAGCTGTGTCTTTGCTGGACAGCTATCTCTTTGCTGGAGAGGCTGTCTCTTTGCTGGATGAGCTGTCTCTTTGCTGGATGAGCTGTCTCTTTGCTGGAGAGGCTGTCTCTTTGCTGGATGAGCTGTCTCTTTGCTGGATGCCTGTCTCTTTGCTGGATGAGCTGTGTCTTTGCTGGACAGCTATCTCTTTGCTGGAGAGGCTGTCTCTTTGCTGGATGAGCTGTCTCTTTGTTGGACGGGCTGTCTCTTTGCTGGACGGGCTGTCTCTTTGATAGAGGAGCTGTCTCTTTGCTGAAGGGGCTGTCTCTTGCTGAAGGGGCTGTCTCTTTGCTGGAGGGACTGTCTCTTTACTGGGTTGGTTGTCTCTTTGCTGGAGTGTCTGTCTCTTTGCTGGAGGGGCTGTTTCTTTGCTGGATAAGCTGCATCTTTGCTGGATGAGCTCTTTGCTGGAGGGACTCTCTCTTTGCTGGAAGAGCTGTCTGTTTGATGGAGGGGCTGTCTCTTTGCTGGAGGAGCTGTATCTTTGCTGAGGGGGCTGTCTCTTTGCTGAAGGGGCTGTCTCTTTACTGGATGGGCTGTCTCTTTGCAGAAGTGTCTGTCTCTTTGCTGGTGGGGCTGTTTCTTTGCTGGATAAGCTGCATCTTTGCTGGATGAGCTCTTTGCTGGAGAGGCTGTCTCTTTGCTGGATGAGCTGTCTCTTTGCTGGAGAGGCTGTCTCTTTGCTGGATGAGCTGTCTCTTTACTGGGTGGGCTGTCTCTTTGCTGGAGGGGCTTTTCTCTTTGCTGGAGGGGCTGTCTCTTTGCTGGAGGGGCTGTCTCTTTTCTGGAAGGGCTGTCTCTTTGATGGAGGGGCTGTCTCTTTTCTGGAAGGGCTGTCTCTTTGCTGGAGGGGCTGTCTCTTTGCTGGGTGGACTGTTTCTTTGCTGGACAAGCTGTCTCTTTGCTGGATGGGTTGCCTCTTTGCTGGGTGGCTGCCTCTTTGCTGGATGGCTGCCTTTTTGCTGGATTGGCTGTCTCTTTGCTGGATGGCTGCCTCTTTGCTGGATGGCTGCCTCTTTGCTGGATGGGCTGTCTCTGCTGGATGGGCTGTCTCTGCTGGACGGGCTGTCTCTTTGCTGGACTGGGCTGTCTCTTTGCCCAGTTAGGTCCAACAAAGGGACATCCCAGTCCAAGAAAGGACATCTCCATCCAGCAAAGAGACATCCCATCTTTGCTACATGGGGATGTCTCTTTGCTGGATTGTGCCATCTCTTTGAATATATAGGGGGCAATGTGATTAGATCTCTAGGGGCACTGTAATGTAAAGAGGTACTGTGATATAAAGGGAACTGCACTGTAAAGGGGCACTGTAGTCAATGCAGTGCCCCTTTACAGTGCAGTCCCATTTATATCACAGTGCCCCTTTATATTACAGTGCGGAGGACCGACCCCATGAATATTCCATGACATGACATGTGCTCTGTGTATTTATGGACACACAGAGCAGAACTTGGGAGCAAGCACGCACTATTGCCTCCACAGCCAGCAGCTTGCTATGGAGGCACTCAGCTGGGGGGGGGGGGGGGGGACAGCCAGAAGCTCCAGCAGGAGACCCCAGACGAGGAGGATCAGGGATGCTCTATGCAAAACCATTGCACAGAGTAGGTAAGAAAACAAGTTTGTTATTTAAAAAAAATAAATGAACATATAGTATCACTTTAATATTTGTATATTTGTATTGCTTGTCTGTTATTTTATCGTAACAAGATGTACTGTGGAGTTGTACCATAACAGTGTGTATAAGAAAACCACATGTATTGTACACTTAAAAACAAGCATGTTCAAAGAACACAGTGGGTAAAAAAGAACAAACAATACGATTTTAAAGAGCTAAAGGTCCATGCTGTCACCATGAGGAAAGTGGAAAAACTAGTAAGGTGGATCTTATTAACAACCATGATACAAATGATGGGCTCCCAGAATCACTATATAGTGCTCCCTCAATTTTTTTACTTTTACTGTTACAAGACAGTAATATAGGAGGTAAATTATTAATAAAGATAAGAAAAGGAGAATCAGCTTGAAGTAGAATAGACAATGAATCGACACTAGGCAGGTTCTCCAATGAAGTGGATTTATTCAGCCATCCAGAATGGGAGAGGGAAGGGGGTGGAAGTAGTAGGAAAGTGTCTAGAAAGTGATATGATGCAACTTGTGGGAGAGTGTTTAGTGATTGTGGAATTAGTGGGAGTGAGAGGAGGTAGATGGTTTGAGAAAACTGCATGACCAGAAGATGTGGCATACAGTATGTCATGCATTGCTTGACCACTTCTACTACAAGTGTTGGAGAAACTGGGAACATAAAGTGAAGGAGTTACGATTTTCTGCAACAGCGGGTAAGGAGTTTAAGCCACACTTCTAGTATCTAGTACTGATGGAGGTTTGTGTGTAATATAAAATCTTACAGATTATATCTTTTTAAATCTATGCTTAATGTTATGTAGAACTATGTAGCCAACTTAGGAAAATGCATTGTTTATGAAGCTTGTGTTCTCTATGAAGAACACTCCGTGAAGAATAATAAAAAGGCAATAAATAAACTCTTTCCTCTGTCTAACACAGCATAAAGAGACAGTAGTTCAAATTTTACATGCACATTTTTATACAGTGAGATACTCAGCAAGTCTCTCAGTTCTCTCCCTCCCATGGCTTCCAATACCACCTCTATGCTGATGGCACCCAGATCTTTCTCTCGACCCATCAACTCCCCCCCTCAATCTCCTATGTATCACAAATTTACTGAGGGTCATTTCAGCATAACTGAGCTTGTAATATTTCCTACTCCCTGATCCCCTCCCCATGACTTTACCATTGAGATGAATGGCAAAACCATTGGTCCCTCCACACATGCTAGGGTGGTAGGTGTAATCCTAGACTCTGACCGCTCCTTCAGCCCCTACATCCAATCACTGGCTAATTCTTGCTGCCTTAACCTCCGCAGCATTTCCAGAATTTGCCCCTTCCTGACTAATGACTAATGACATCACAAAACAGCTTATTCACTCCTTGGTTATTTCCCGCCTTGATTACTGCAACTTTCTCTTCACTGGCCTACCTCTACACAGGCAATCCCCCTTCAGTCTGTTATGAATGCTGCTGCTAGACTAATACACCTTACTAATCGATCCGTGACTGCTGTCCCTCTCTGCCAGTCTCTTCACTGGTTTCCCCTAGCCCAACATAAAAATTCAAAATACTAACCACAATGTACAAAGCCATCCACAACATCACCCCAGCTACATTACCAACCTCATCTGCAGACCAAACCGTCCTCTCCACTCCCCCCCAAGACCTCCTGCTCTCCAGTTCCCTTGTTACTTTCTCCCATGCTCGCCTCCAGGACTTCTCCAAAGCCATCCCATCCTCTGGAACTCCCTGCCTCAATATGTCTGGTCAGCTTCTACCCTCTTCTCCTTTAGGTGGAAGTCTAGCCACCTCCACCTAAGAACTATACTTGAGTTACCTCCACCAGATCATCCCCTGCAGCTATTATATTTTGTACCACCTCCCCCTTCCTTTAGATTGCAAGCTCTATGATCAGGGCCCTCCTCTCCCTTCTGTATTGAACTGTATTGTGATTATACTGTCCCCATTTATATTGTAAAGCACTGTGTAAACTGTTGGCGCTATATAGATCCTGTATGATAATAATAAGTCATTTAAATGTTACATAAAAATAATACATATACTGAAAAAGAGGTAAGCAGACAAATGTAAAAAAAGGAGGTGGAGTGAACGAAAATTAGTGCAGTTCTTCTAGCTCATTTATTTTATGAAATGAAAATACCTTTCCAAAATCAAATAAATGTATCCCAAGGCAATAAAAGGTTACCTTGTTGTTGGCATGTTGTTGCATAGAGGATTTCTTGTCTACTTTCATTGTACTCTACTTTTTCAAAGTAATACTGGGTAAATTGTATTTTGTTCCTGAGCATGTTATCACTAAAATCTGTGCTTTGCTCATTCAGGGCAAATTACAATGTAATTAGAGATGAGCGAATCGAACATGACGAAGTGGAATTCGTTCCGAAGATTTGGAAAAATTCTATTCGCGACGAATCCGAAAATTAGCAAACTTCGGATGCACGAATCGAATTTTCCCAAAAATGGCGGCGACGGAGAAAATGGACAGAGAAGATGGGGCGGGGATCTCTGGGAAGGCGCGCAGACAAGGCGCGCTGACCCATAATGCATTCATGACATGTGATCGCATTAGCCAATCAGCAGCCAGCCAGCACTGTGTAATGGTGGAGCTATAAATCGCGGCCATCTTAGAATTCTCCATTAGCCTCCGGTCATTCAAGAGAGACAGACCTGTGTGTATTAAGGGACAGAGTTAGGGCCACAGAGACTTTAGGGCCACAGAATCGTTACTCAGGGACACAGAATCGTTACTCAGGGACACAGAATCGTTACTCAGGGACACAGAATCGTTACTCAGGGACACAGAATCGTTACTTAGGGCCACAGCTATCAAAGAATCAAAAATTTAAAGTGACATACACCCTTTTTTTTTTTGGTGGCTGTCGTGCACAGTTGGTGCTGCAGTTTGCCGATTGTGCAAAATAAACTGACTTTCTGCTTCACAACCACTATTGTACGTTCAAAGAGTTAAATCCATTTACACGCCGGCTGGCGGTAATATTTTTTGGGTGATTAGTGCATTCCAGTGACACAAACGTACAGTTTCCAGCCAACGGCAAGCTGCAATTGACCGATTGTGTACAATAAACTGACTTTCTGCTTCACAACCACTATTGTACGTTCAAAGAGTTAGATCCATTTACACGCCGGGTGGCGGTAATATTTTTTGGGTGATTAGTGCATTCCAGTGACATAAACGTACAGTTTCCAGCCAACGGCAAGCTGCAATTGACCGATTGTGCTAAATAAACTGACTTTCTGCTTCACAACCACTATTGTACGTTCAAAGAGTTAAATCCATATACACGCCGGGTGGCGGTAATATTTTTTGGGTTATTAGTGCATTCCAGTGACATAAACGTACAGTTTCCAGCCAACGGCAAGCTGCAATTGACCGATTGTGCTAAATAAACTGACTTTCTGCTTCACAACCACTATTGTACGTTCAAAGAGTTAAATCCATTTACACGCCGGCTGGCGGTAATATTTTTTGGGTGATTAGTGCATTCCAGTGACATAATTGTACAGTTTACAGCCAACGGCAAGCTGCACCTCGGGAATTGCTTTGTATATCTGTCGCCTTAGAGGCCGCTGTCTGAACAGCTCATGAATTGCTTTCTATATGTGTCGCCTTTGAGGCCGCTGGCTGGACAGCTGATGAATTAATTTGTATATATGTACTTATTGTCCGCTGTCCGGACAGCTCATGAATTACTTTTTGTATATAGCCTTCCAAACCACTCTCAGAATAAGTCATGATATTCATGCTGTGTATAGCCTTATAGGCCAATGGTCAATCAAGTCATGATTGTTATAGAGTGTATAGCCTTATAGGCCGCTGTCTTTACAACTTTATAATTCCATGCAGTATATAGCCCTATCGGCCACTTTCTGGCATCCAGTTGCTGTAGCCCCCATCACCACACTGTGCCACGGGCCCCTGTACCGCCTTCTCATACTGCTGCCAGATCCATCCTCTGCCATGTGCGTATTTGTCGTCTGCTCACGCTGCTGGGTTCCAGTTTTAAACCTAGGCCTGTGTATGGCTTCCGAATACTGCTGCATCCACCGCCACCCTGCGCCATGTGTCTCTGTCGTCTGCTCACGCTGCTGACGGCTTCCGCTTTTTAACCTAGGTCTGTGTATGGCTTCAGAATAATGCTGCCTACACTGCCACCCTGCGCCATGTGCCTCTGTCGTCTGCTCACGCTGCTGCCAGGTCCATACTGATTCATGGCCCCCTGTACCGGCTCCTCATGAACGTGGTTCAGCGGGTTTGCATCACTTAACGGCAAATCGTTGACAAACGCTGGGACGTTCAGTGTTGTGCGCATTAAGCCAGACACCAAAGGGCAGCACAGACCTGTTATTACTCGCTCAAGCATGGCTGAACAAAACCAGTCTCTACCACAAATTGGACCCAGACCTGCCCAGGGTCTTGTAAGTAGATTGCACGGAGGAGTAGAGTTCGTTATTGGAATTAACTGTGAGGGACTTTTAAACCTAGGCCTGTGTATGGCCTTCAATTGAAGCTGCTTCTGCTCCGCCACTCTGCCATTGGACTCTTGATAGTCGTCTCCCCACGCTGCTGCTGGGGGGACTTTTTAACATAGGCCTCTGTATGGCCTTCAATTTTAGCTGCTTACACTCCGCCACTCTGCCATGGGCCCGTGTACCGCCTCCTCATGCTGCTGCCAGGCCTGTAATCTGCCATGGGCCCCCGTACCGACTCCTCATGCTGCTTCCAGGCCCGTAATCTGTCATGGGCCCCTGTACCGCCTCCTCATGCTGCTGCCAGGTCCAGAGTGTGTCATGGGTCCCTGTACGGCCTCCCATTGCTGCTGTCTCCATCGCCACACTCTGCCATGTGCCACTTTCAGGTCTCCTCACACTGCTGGTGGGTTCCATTTTGTCATAGGGTGCTGTATGGCCTCCCATTGCTGCTGCCTCCACCGCCACACTGTGGCTCCACACTCTGGTTTTGGCCCCGTGACTGCCCAAATGAGTGAAGTGTGCGGTGATTCTAAGATCGACGGCACTCATCTGCATGTCATACTGACTGACAGTATTATTTCTCTTCCCCAGCAGACTCCAAGGGCATTTAAATTAAAGGTACAGTGTTCTGCACTAATATAAAGGCTCTCTGAAGCCTAGAAACACCCTTTTTATAAGTTAAATTCGCAGCGAATATATTCGGCTCGAAGCGAATTTATTCGGCGAATTCGGCGAATCAGCCGAACCAAATTTTTGAATAATTCGCTCATCTCTAAATGTAATGGTCAGGGGTCAAGGGTCAGGCACAGAGCCCTGTAGATATACCAGTTGAAACATTCATACAGAAACCAACATAATAAAGTCAGCAGGTTGGGATCAAGCAGAAGTGTAGTTGAGGAGCAAACCAAAGAACAGTAACAAGTGGTTGCAGGTTGGAATCAAGCATAAGTATACAGTAGTCAAGAAACAGTAGTCAAGAGCACAACAATCTGACAAACAAAAATGCAAAGACATGGCTTAAGTAGGAAGATCATGGGAGGAGCAAGGAGTTCAAGGTTCAATAAAGTAGAAAGTAAGGTTGTCTAAGGGATCAGGCAGGGAACTGTCCAGCATCTCAGGTGGCACACGAAAAGCTACTGCCAGTTCCTGGGTTCAGATCTGGATCCAGACAGTACTCCACTTCTTCCAGGACAGTCTCTGGATGTCTTAAGGCTCAGAATTGTGAGGAAATCTCTGGTGGAATTCTCTTGTTACTCTAGGGCAGTGGTCTCCAAACTGTGGCTCGGGGGCCGGATGTGGCCCTTTGTTTGCCTTTATCTGGTCCTTGGGGCTCTATTCCTCCCACTGACACCAATGATGGGAAACATTTCCTTTCACACTGATACCAATGATGGGTCACTATTCCTCCAACTGACACCAACAATGGTGCACTATTCCTCCCATTGACATCAAAGAAAGGGCACAATTCCTCCCACTGACACCAACAATGGGGCATGATTCCTTCCATTAATACCAACGATGGGGCACTATTTCTCCTACTGACATAAAAAAACGCAGCACTTTTTCTTCCACTGACACCAGTGATGGGGCACTATTCCTCCCACTGATACCAATGATGGAACACTATTACTTCTCCTAATACCAATGATGGGGCACTATTCCTCCCACTGATACCAATGATGGGACACTATTACTTCTGCTAATACCAATGATGAGGCACTATTCCTCCCACTAACTCCAATGATGGGGCATTATTCCTTTTACTGACACCAAGGCACTATTCCTTCCAATGACAACAAAGATAAGGCATTGCTTACTCTCACTGGACTCCAGAACATTTTCTACTTCCACTTGCCCTAGTCTGGCCCCCCTAAAGTTTGAAGGACAGTGAACTGGCCCTTTGTTTAGAAAGTTTGGAGAGCCCTGCTGTAGGGGCATGAATATCCTACTCGGGTTTCCAAGAATTTTCTTCTGGCCCATATCTTTCCCACTGATCCTAATATTGTAATCTGTTCCTAAAGATCCTGAAATCAAGAATTATGTCAATCACAAATTCTTCTTCACCTTGCACCTCAACAGGTAGAGGGGGTGGGAGAGTTCTCCCAAAGAAAAAGTTTTCATGAAATACAGGGTGAATCTTCAAGCTTTAAGCAAAAAGTGAGCTGAAATCTGTAAAGGTCCCATAAACGTTTGGCCCAGCTTTGCAGAAGTAATTTATACTTTAACATTTATGGTAGATAACCAAACTTTGTAACCCACACGAAAGGTAAGAAGTGATCTGTGATGTCTGCCAGCAGCCTCTTTGCAACATTCCTGAGCCTCCTTTAAAGTGTCAATCAGTTACTCCTTTATCTTATGTAATATAGTTTATCTGTTGTACCAGCAGTTTTTGCATTTGAGATAGGGAGATCAGGAATAAAACCTCATGATACCCAGTGTTTCTTTGAGAAGTGGAGCTATGTTTGGAATTGTTTTAAGCAAATTCTTCTGTAGGAAGATAGTCCACCTAGTCATCCTAAAGATAATTAACAAAACATTGAACGTACTGCTACAAAGTTTGATTGGTCCTCTCGGTCTCATCATTAGACTGAGAATGAAAAGCAGATGACAGATTAATTGTAACATCTAAAGCTGAGCAAAAGGTGTTCTAAAATTTAAAAGTAAACTGTACTCCTCTCTCAAGTGCTACATAAATAGTTCTTCTGTCTTAGAAACCGCAAACCGTCCAGCAAATTTAGAATCATAAATGAACCTGATGACGTCTACCCAAGCAGATTCAGGTATGTAGAGGTGAGTTCAAAAGTTGTTCTTATAATCAATGTAAATGTCTTTAGGAGTAGAATTGAGAAGATTTAAAAATGTCTAAGACTTTGTGGCCCCCAGCAAGTTCTTTTGAGGCAGAATTGTACATTCAGAGTTGCTTTTCTGGAGAGGCCCAGATAGCATCCACAATAAGGCATCAACCTTATCTTCCTTAAACCATGGTTAGAATGAGATAATAAAACTGAACCTGCAAAACAAGAGAAAATAACATGCTTGACTAAAGACAATGTCTTGGCAGAATGAACAAATTCATAATTTTTAGATTGCAGGATGATTAGCCCCTTACAGCAGATGCCTCCATTCAAAAAAGCTTCCATAATTGCCAATAACTCCTTATTCCCAATGTCATAATTCCTTTCACATGAAGACATTAAACAGGAGAAAAAAGCAGAATGATGAAGCTGCATATTTTCTTCTATTCGCTGAGAAACGATAGCTCCCACAGGCAGAATTTGAAGCATCCACCTCCGCAATAAAAGGTAGTTCAGGATTGGTATTTACCAATACTGGTGTAAAAGTGAAAAGAGCCTTTGGTTTACTAAAGGCAGTGTATGCCCTGGGTGACCATACAAGTTGCATCCCTCTATCACAGCTTTTCTCAATCTTTTCAACACAGAGGAACTCTTGAAATAACTTTACAGTTTCAGGGAACCCCTGCTAAAAATGACTATATCTACAACTCATGATACATTAGTGTGATGGTCAGTGAGAAGAATGCTCCTTACATTTGTGGACATTGTGAATATTTACTCCCTTACAGATAGATAAAAAGATCAATGGTGTAAGTGGGAACTTATCTGAGAAGCAGAAATTGTTAATTGCTCAAGGAACCCCTAACAGCCTCTTGAGGAACCCTGGTTGAGAAACCCTGCTTTATCAGTTTAGAAAAGATCCCCTATAAACTTTCTGTAGAAGCTGGCAAATCCAACACATTGCTGTATTTCCTTAACATTTCTAGGAACAGGCCAATCCACCACTGCTTTGATTTCATCAGGATCCATTTAGATACAGTCAGGTCCATAAATATTGGGACATCGACACAATTCTAACATTTTTGGCTCTATACACCACCACAATGGATTTGAAATGAAACGAACAAGATGTGCTTTAACTGCAGACTGTCAGCTTTAGTTTGAGGATATTTACATCCAAATCAGGTGAACGGTGTAGGAATTACAACAGTTTGCATATGTGCCTCCCACTTGTTAAGGGACCAAAAGTAATGGGACAATTGGCTTATCAGCTGTTCCATGGCCAGGTGTGTGTTATTTCCTCATTATCCCAATTACAATGAGCAGATAAAAGGTCCAGAGTTCATTTCAAGTGTGCTATTTGCATTTGGAATCTGTTGCTGTCAACTCTCAAGATGAGATCCAAAGAGCTGTTACTATCAGTGAAGCAAGCCATCATTAGGCTGAAAAAACAAAACAAACCCATCAGAGAGATAGCAAAAACATTAGGCGTGGCCAAAACAACTGTTTGGAACATTCTTAAAAAGAAGGAACGCACCAGTGAGCTCAGCAACACCAAAAGACCAGGAAGACCACGGAAAACAACTGTGGTGGATGACCGAAGAATTCTTTCCCTGGTGAAGAAAACACCCTTCACCACAGTTGGCCAGATCAAGAACACTCTCCAGGAGGTAGGTGTATGTGTGTCAAAGTCAACAATCAAGGGAAGACTTCACCAGAGTGAATACAGAGGGTTCACCACAAGATGTGAACCATTGGTGAGCCTCAAAAACAGGAAGGCCAGATTAGAGTTTGCCAAACGACATCTAAAAAAGCCTTCATAGTTCTGGAACAACATCCTATGGACAGATGAGACCAAGATCAACTTGTACCAGAGTGATGGGAAGAGAAGAGTATGGAGAAGGAAAGGAACTGCTCATGATCCTAAGCATACCACCTCATCAGTGAAGCATGGTGGTGGTAGTGTCATGGCGTGGGCATGTATGGCTGCCAATGGAACTGGTTCTCTTGTATTTATTGATGTGACTGCTGACAAAAGCAGCAGGATCAATTCTGAAGTGTTTCGGGCAATATTATCTGCTCATATTCAGCCAAATGCTTCACAACTCATTGGACGCCGCTTCACAGTGCAGATGGACAATGACCCAAAGCATACTGCAAAAGCAACCAAAGAGTTTTTTAAGGGACAGAAGTGGAATGTTATGCAATGGCCAAATTAATCACCTGACCTGAATCCGATTGAGCATGCATTTCACTTGCTGAAGACAAAACTGAAGGGAAAATGCCCCAAGAACAAGCAGGATCTGAAGACAGTTGCAGTAGAGGCCTGGCAGAGCATCACCAGGGATGAAACCCAGCGTCTGGTGATGTCTATGCGTTCCAGACTTCAGGCTGTAATTGACTGCAAAGGATTTGTAACCAAGTATTAAAAAGTGAAAGTTTGATTTATGATTATTATTCTGTCCCATTACTTTTGGTCTCTTAACAAGTGGGAGGCACATATGCAAACTGTTGTAATTCCTACACTGTTCACCTGATTTGGATGTAATTACTCTCAAATTAAAGCTGACAGTCTGCAGTTAAAGCACATCTTGTTCGTTTCATTTCAAATCCATTGTGGTGGTGTATAGAGCCAAAAATGTTAGAATTGTGTCGATGTCCCAATATTTATGGACCTGACTGTATGTGAATCAGGATCAGATAAAATTAGATATGTAAATTGTTAGATTTTAGTTACATGTGTTGTTTTTAGAAGCTAGGCCTCCCCTATTGATATGCTAAGGAACCTGTTGGGCTGCTTCATGAAGCTCAGTACAGGATATGAGGTAGCAGGAAGTGAGGGGAGGGGAAATGACTTTGAACAAGCCATGTTCTCAGGAACAAAGGAGCAACAGCTGTTCTGGAGACTTCAAAGAAAAAACAGTTGTGTTGGAGGACTCTGAGAAGCAAGGAGCCATGAGAAGACGTTTTTATCAGAAAGAGCTAAGTTAATTAACTTTTAGTGTATCTCTCTTTCATATATTGTCCATGTTAATTTGCTGGGAAGGATAGTTAGTTTGGGCATGTGTATACTGTATGTATATTTTGTGACACCTTGTATGCTATGAAATGTTTTCCCTGCAGTTGTATGTGCAGTCTTTCTGTTTAGCAAAGCAAATGATACACTATAGAGTTTTAATTCCTTCCTTGGCCTATATTGCAAAGTAACTTTACTAGACACAAAGAAAAACAATTAGGGGCTCGTCTGAGATTTGCTCTAAATTTGAACTGAAGCAGACCTGTTTTCTGTGGTGTGTTCTGTTGCTTGTGCTTAGGCAAAATGCTGTTTAGGAAAAGTAAAGCTGCAAAAGTTTCTTGTGTCCAGGGGATGGAATGCACCCTTCCTACCTAGGCCAGAGATGGTAAGTGGATGTCTGTTGCAAAGGAGCTTACTAGGCATGCTTCTCCTTTAAACAGGACTGAGGGTGATGGAGTCTCAGATTTTTCCTCAGATTTTAGACCTAAAAGTTTTGGGTTCAGTAAAGCTGTCAGGAGTCAGCAGCTGGGATGACCAGATCTATGTGGCTACTCAAGGAAAACTGGGACCAAAGACCAAAGATTTATTTACAGTGAAAAAGATAACCACACACTAGCAAATAGCAAACATAATCGACAAGTGACCCACAACCAAAAATGCCTAAGTAACAGAAAACTAACAAACTATATACAATATATACAAAATATATACAAGACAGGAAGCATGGGTAACAGAGAGATTCCAGGAATGCAAGGACTTGGGAATCAGGACTGGGTATAGGACCAAGGGGGGTAGAAATAAAGCAGCAGGGTACAGGATGCAAGGCTAGCTCAGGAGCAGGATAAACAGGCATAAGGATCTGGCAGCAAGGAAGGCATTTAAAACACTGACACTTAAGGTGTGACGAGGTGTGACCAGGTGCAGCTGATTGCTGGAACCTTCTGGCTGCTGGGAGACACCTGCTTGTGGACACTGAAACTACAGCTTTCTACCCAGAGATTCACAGCACCACCAGCAGGTGAAACAGGTCATGATAGTTCCCCCGCCTTAAGGAGCAGCCTCTGGACACTCAATCATGTCCCAACACCGGGGTCTGGAAGCTGACTGAGTACCCTGGTTGGGGTCCGAAAAATGGCTGGGCTCCCTGCTGGTCCGATACCTGAGGAGGTTCAACACTTAGAAGTTCCAATTCTTGAACGCAGCATAAGTCCCAATGCTGGGACTTCAAAGGCAGCCTGAAGGCTTAACACCAGAGTCCTTGGTCTATACTGATACCATGATTCCAGGGTGTCCCATCACAACTGGTCCTTCCCCATTTAATTAGCTAGAGACTGCCAAGCATTTTAACTGCCACTCAGGTCTACCTAGGGCATAGGTTACTCGACCCGGGTCCCCAAATGCACCTGGGATTGCGGAGTTATTGTCTAAGTCAGGACAAAGTTCAAATGCAACTCTGCCCCTCCGTAGAAGACCTCTGCTACTGCGGCTGTAATAGGAGGTGGAGCTTTTACATTCAAAGTGGGTATTTGGACATCCTGACTTAGGCACAACAGGAGCAACTGGCTGCAAAAAGAACTTGGAATAGGCAACAATAGGGACAGGTTACCCATGCAAGCCATATGACAATGGAAACCCAGAAGCCCCAGACCCATTAGCAGCTTGGTGCTTAACACTGTCAGAGTCCAGCTGAGCATCAGGTAGGGAATCTGCGTAGTCTGGCTCGGTCACGAGTTTGATGAGAATGGCTGGGGTCTGACACCGCGGTCGTCACATATTGGTGACAGTGATCGTGGGATCGTCACATATTGGTGGCAGCGATCTTGCGTCCGTCACATATTGGCTGGCAGCGTACGTGGGATAGTTGCATTGAGAGCTTTAGTGCAGTGTTAAAAAATTGGCTCTGCACTGAAGGATTGTAACCTTTGTGGAAACTGTCCTTAGAAACAAGCGGTGCATATTTTATATATATATATATATATATATATATATATATATATAGAGAGAGAGAGAGAGAGAGAGAGAGAGAGAGAGAGAGAGAGTGAGAGAGACATATAGCAACAGCTCCTTCCTCTGCTTCCTATTCTATCTTGCTTGCAATTATGCCTGGTGCAGCAGAATACAAGAAAATGAGCAAAAGTGATTTGAGTGCGGAATGTGCCTCACGGGGAATGGACGTCGGTCACAAAACTCGTGAAGATTTGATTAATGATCTAGTGGAGTATGATATCCGAGCAGATCAGAACTCAGGGGAACTTGACCATGACGGGGTTCCCACTATCTCCGATCCCAGTGGCTCAGAGGCAGCCTTGGAGGATGGGCATACAGAGACTGACACTGGAGGATCACCGAATGGTATCATCACACCACCGCCTGAGCGGGCCAGCAACAGAGTGCTTGTAACCAGCAGCGACTCTCCTCAGATGCAGGAAGCCCTGAAACGCATCATGGAGACAAATCCTATGGCATACTTACAGCTCCTTGAACACCAGGCTGACAGAGAGGTGGCGGAACACCAAGCAGAGGCTGACAGAGCAGAGGGAAGCTGATTGAACTGGAGATGATGAGGCTCCAGCAGCAGCGACAGGGTCAGAACCTTGGGTCCTTAGAACATAGGGACGCCACTCTGGCCGTGGGCACTGCAGCCAAGTTTCCAGTGATGGACAAAGATAGTGACATTGACACGTATCTACTGTCATTTGAAAAAAAGTGTCATCAGTACCATGTGCCCCCAGCTCAATGGGCTCGGTACCTGACACCAGGGCTACGAGGCAAGGCCCTGGACGCGTTTGTAGAACTGCCAGAGGGGCAGGATGACGATTACGAAGTTTTAAAAGATGCCATCATCCGGAAGTACCAGATGACCTCGGAAGTGTACCGCAAGCGGTCCAGGTCCATGCAAAAGGGACCTGGGGACTCTTACACGGATGTGGCAAATTGATTACGCACCACATTCCGACAGTGGACTAATGGACTGAAAGCTGACTCCTACGAGTCTTTAGAAGATCTCATGATACGAGATCAACTTCTGCACATCTGCCCGGCCGACCTCAGATAGTTTGTCTTGGAGAGAGAGCCAGCATCTACTAAAGCTGCAGCCGATTTGGCAGATACCTTCGTCCACACGGGAGTGTCTGACCATCGCAAGGCTCCTCCGAACGGCTGGAAAGGGAGTAAATCGCCCATAGCAACTCCTCCTATGTCAGTGAGTCAAGCTTCCTCTCAGTCCACACCTGTCTGGGAAGACCTACGACTTGCGTCAATCTTGTTTTTGCAATGATTTGCAATCTCGTGAGCAGTGAGTGAGGTACTGGGTGGAGGTGGAGAAAGTAGAGAGTTAAAAGTAGAGAAGAGACAACGAGGACTGGATGGGAAGGTATTAATAATAGTGACAAAGTAGGCTTGTTTGGCAGGATGAAGGGAGGAATTGAATGTTAAGAAAGCAGATTTATATCCGGTGAATGCTTGGTGGGATTTGGTTTTACGCCACAATCGCTCCAGCGCACGACTATGTCGTTTAAGAGTTTTGGTGTGGTCAGTCTGCCAAGGTTGTAACGGTCCGGGCTTGATGCTTCCTGTTGTTAGAGGAGCAAGCGAGTCTAATGCGGATGAAAGCAAACTGTTACAGACAGCAGTGGCCAGGTCAGGGCAGGACAGGGGAGAGATTCTGTCATAGAGTTGGTCAGTTGCAGAGTGCAAAAGAGCAGGGTTCAAGTTGTGAATATTTCTGCGGGTAATTGTTTGCCGCTTAGAGGGATAGGTGTTTGAAGACGAGGAGACTGTGAAGGTGATGAGATTGTGATCAGAGAGAGGAAAGGGGGTGTTTGTGAGGTTGTAAGGAGTGCAAAGACGGGAGAAAACGAGGTCTAATGTAATCCCATCAGAGTGAGTGGAGGACTGTATACACTGTGCTAATGCAAAAGATGAGGTTATGTTGAAGAGTTGGGATGTAGCCAGGTTGTTGACATTAATAAGGATGTTAAAATCTCTAAGAATGATAGTGGGTAGTTCCAATCTATTTTGGAATAAGGCTATAACATAACAAAATGTGGCAAAAGTTAAGCGCTGTGAATACTTTCTGGATGCACTGTATACTATTATGCACTATTTACTAGTGCATTATGACGGAACTGCCTGCAAATGTAGCCCTCCAGCGCTGCGCTGTCAAAGCTCCCTGGGGCTTCCATCGTCACATAGCCTTCCTTCTGGGTTCAGAATCTTTTGCAGCTTGAATGGCCAGGTAAGGGTGATGTCACTCCTGCGCATGCGCACCAGAGTCACATTGATGCGACATGCAGGGCAGGCTGTAAATGTTGTCTGAGCTGCACATGTGCAGCTCAGATTACAATACTTGCTGACAGGAAGAGGGGGAGCTTTATGACAGAAGAGATCTCTAGGGTCTTTTTTGTTATAAAAGCCCTGCTTATCAGAGGATTTTTTTATTTCTTAAGTTTACTACCGCTTTAAGGATTGGTAAGTGTAAGGGAATTCCCGTGAGCTGTTGAATAGACATGCGCATGTGCACAAAAATGCACGATCACGCACACGCACGTGCACACGCACAGTGAAGATTGGCGCTAGACGGACTATTTAAAAGGTGCCTCTGCCTGTGCTGAGTGCTGACTGGTCTTCAGCTGTTCCCCTTTTCCTGCTCATTCCTGTGATTTCCTTGTTGCTGACCCGGCTTGTTCCTGACCTGACGCTGATTAGTCTCCTGCTTGACACTGGTTCCTGACTTCGGCTCTGCTCCTGACTTTGGCTTGCTTCTGATTTGGTACCTCACTGTCTGCCCGTTGATGACCCCGGCTATTCCTATGACATTGCTCCTAACCTCCATCCCTGCTTCCTGCCTTACTCTGGTGCACACCTGGCAACCTACCATACCAGCTCTGCATATCACTACTGATCCTGAATCGGAGGTTCATCAGTCTTCCAAAGTCTCCAACTGCAAGAGCTGGTGCTCTTGTCCCCCTGGTCACTAGACACCCTCTGTTCCACTTCCAGTGGGGTCAGGGCTAGTGACACAAGTGAGGCCGACCTCGTTATTTCAGTCTCCAATCAGGTATGTGGACAGTAAGCTGCAATATGTTAAATTTTTGCTTTTAGTTTTAAATAAGTAAGAAATAATGATAATGTACTTCTGTGGAGGTTGGCATTAAAGCACCCTGCATGGAGAGGTTCAATTTAAGAAAAGTACAAACAAATGGCCACTTCGCAAATCTACAACTGGCATTCACAGCAAGGAGTGCATGGAAGGGTGATGTCTATCAAACAATAAGAGAGAAAAATTCCCAGCTCAACTTACCGACCAGCCTGCAACCAACCGAATTGTCCTGTCTAACAATTTGCGTTAAAAACAGGGGTTTCGTTTGCACACATTTGTAAATACAGGCATAAGCTGCAGAGCCCCTTCATGGCACCGTCAGGGATCTCGAGCTTCTCCGCGGCGCACGGCTCTGTGCATGCGCGGAATTCCGATGCGGACAAGCGTGCGAGCGCTAGGACATAGGTGCCCGCAGCAACAGCTGCGACCGCGCATGCGCACCCGGACGTGCGCCTGGCACCAATGACAGCGCAGGGTGCACTATTTAAACCGGTTCTTGCATGCTCAAATTGCCGTATGGTCTTGTTCCCTGTGTATCCTGTTCCTGTGAAAGTATCTTGTTGTTGCCGAACCCTGCCTGATCCTGATTGCTGCTGATCGTCTCCTGTCCTGACCCGTGGCTCATTTTGACTATTCTTCTGCCTGTCTCCGATTGTCTGATCTCCTGCTGCTGGACCTGGCCTGTGACCCGACAATTCTCTGCCTGTTGCTCTGTTCCGTTCTGCCCCCACTGTTACCGACCCGGCCTGTCTGACTCCGCTACTGTTCACAGTGCATTCCGTCCATCCATCCTGCATGGATCCATCCATTACCGTCAAGGCCTGCTCAGCCTCTTCACATCGGGCTCTTATCCAGCTACGTGCCACTGGAGGTTCACTCAACTACAACTGGGTGTACCCAGGGGCCGCGACCTGGTCTCAGCCTGCTCCAAGTCCATCCCCAGCATCAGGGGCTCTGGTGGACAAGCAGACTGGGGCTTAGACTCCGCGCCCTGGGGAAACCCGGTCTGTGGATCTATAGAGTCACCGTCAGTAGGTTTTTGACAGTACCATATGGCCATTACTAAGCCTGGAGGAGGACCTTCTCCTTTGGACGAGATATGCCATCACCTGGCGGCGCTCACCCAGGCCGTTAAGACTCTACAGGAGGGTTATACACACCTGGAGGGATGTATCCAGACCCTAGCCACACCAGCCCCTACATCTCCGGATTCGGCTGCTCCTTCCCCGGCCAGGGACCCTGCAGAACCTCGCGCTGGTACGGTGGTCACACTACCTCCACCTGAACCCTGTGTGCCGATGCCGGAGCGTTTCAGTGGGGATCGGAGTAGATACAGGGCTTTCCAGGACGCTTGCCAGCTATACTTCGATTTGCAGCCATGAACATTCTCCTCAGAATCCGTAAGAGTGGGGTTCATCATATCTTTACTGCAAGGTGAACCTCAGGGCTGGGCCCACCATCTGCTTGAAGCCCGCCATCCACACCTGAACTCTGTATCCACATTCTTCAACGCGAGGGCGCAGTTGTATGACAATCCGCAGCGGGCTACTTCTGCTGAGGCGCTCTACACGCACTCCGACAGGGTCGCCGGGCAGCAGAGGTCCACGCTTCTGATTTTAGATGCTGGAGTGGCAAAACTAGATGAAACGATGCTTCACTGCGTCATCAGTTCCGCTTGGGCCTATCTGAACCTCTCAAGGATGAGCTAGCTAGAGTGGGCATACCCGACTCCTTGGAGGACTTAATAACATTGGCCATTCAGATCGACCGCAGGCTGCACGAACGTAGGCTAGAAAGGTCCAGTCAAGGCCAGAGGCCGACATGGTTGCTACCTTGATTTCCAGTCCAGTCCAATTCCCCTGTCAGGAACCAGGATTTGGAGGCTACTGATGCACCTGAACCAATGCAATTTGGACTGATACGACCTTCATTAACATTTGAAGAATGCCAAAGACGTCAGTTGAATAACCTCTGTCTTTATTGTGGTGAAGCAGGCCATTTTGTGTGCTCCTGTCCAGTGAAGCTGAGTAAGTGCCTCTCTGTCTCTTCTGCTGTGTCTCCAGCCTGTCTCAATAATTCAACTCATCTAGCCGTGCCCATCTCATTCCAGCTCCCCGGAAGAACCGTGTGGGTGATGGCGATTATTGATTCAGGGGCCTGCAGCTGTTTTATAGACCTAGATTTTGCAGCCCATTCCTTTACAGACCAAGGAGCATGGTTTGAAAATCTTCCTTGCCGATGGTTCCCGTATCAGATCTGGGCTGGTAGACCGAGAGACCCTATCCATCCACACTGCGGTTGCCAGCCACCATCAGGAGTTTCTCCGTCTGGATGCCATCACGTCCCCATTATTTCCAGTTATTTTGGGACTTCCCTGGCTACGAGCGCATTACCCCCAAATCAATTGGAAGACAGCGTCAATCCAGTTCTTTTCACCCTGCTGTCAAGAACATTGTCTACCCAAGACACCCTTGGCTACACAGACCCTACTATGCATGGACTCTGACGCAGAACTGACTCAAGCAATCCCTCCGGCTTACCATGATTACCTTGACGTGTTCAGCAAACAGGGAGCAGACATTCTCCTCACCTAGCCTATGATTGCCCGATTGACCTACTCCCCGGTTCCGAGCTCTCATTCGGGTGAATCTTCCCATTATCGGAGCAAGAATTGGGGGTGTTAAAGGATTATATAGACGAGAACCTCCAAAAGGGGTTCATCCGCCCCTCCACTTCACCAGCTGGAGCCAGAATCTTCTTTGTGGAGAAGAAGGATAAGTCCCTGAGGCCTTGCGTGGACTATCGGGAGCTGAATAAAATAACTGTAAAGAACCGTTATCCCCTCCCCTTAGTTCCTGAGCTGTTCCAAAGACTGAAGACAGCAACTGTCTTTACTAAATTGGATCTTAGAGAGGCCTACAACTTGGTCCGCATTTGAGAAGGAGACGAGTGGAAGACAGCTTTCCGCACTTGGTTCGGCCATTTCGAGTATCTGGTCATGCCATTTGGATTGTGCAATGCACCTGCCACGTTCCAGCATTTTATTAATGATGTTTTCAAGGATTACCTAGATGTCTTTGTTGTTATCTACCTAGATGATATTCTAATTTTTTCCTCATCTCTGGAGGTCCACCGAGGTCAGGTCAGGAGCGTGTTGGAGCGACTTCGCCAGCATGGACTTTATGCCAAGGCAGAGAAATGTAGTTTTGAGCAGCGTAGCATTCCGTTCCTGGGATTGATTATCTCTACCGCAGGAATTGCCATGGATCTTCAGAAGATTTCTGCAATTCTGGAATGGCCGGTGCCCTCAGATAAGAAGGGTATGCAGCGGTTCATCGGCTTTGCCAATTTTTACCGGAAGTTTATCAAGAATTTTTCGGGCCTCATGTCTCCTATTACCCAGCTCACAAAACTAGGGGTCCACTTCCATTGGACCCCTGAGGCACAGGTGGCTTTTGAAGCCCTGAAAAAATTGTTTACAGCTGCACCCATCTTAAGCCACCCAGACTCTGCTCTACCGTACATACTGGAGGTAGATGCATCCGAAAATGCAGTGGGGGCGGTCTTATCTCAAAGAAACTATGATGTTGGAGATCGAGAACTTTTGGCAATCAAGACGGCATTGGAAGAATGGAGGTGCTTGCTAGCGGGAGCCATGCATCCGATCTTGATATTTACGGATCATAAGAATCTGGAGTATTTAAGAACGGCTAAGCGCCTTAATCCACGCCAAGTCAGATGGGCATTATTTTTCTCAAGGCTTGTTTTCCATATAACATGCAGGCCAGGATCTAAAAACACGAAACCTGATGCACTCTCTCGTATGTTCGAGGATCCAAAAGAATCCCCGGAGCCGGACATCATCCTGCCTGCAGGGAATTTCTTATTATTACAGTCCGAACTTTTGTCTAAATTACAAACGGCATCTGTAGGAATGCCCAGTCCACCCGGAGTCTCGGTGCAGAGCAGAGAAGGACTCTTATGGAAAGGGAAGCAGATCCTGGTACCCGAGGAAGCTTGAATTCTGGTCCTGGGCTACTGCCACGATCACCCGTTGGCAGGTCACTTTGGGGTGTTCAAGACATTAGAGCTGGTGCAGCGCACATTCTGGTGACCAAATATGGTTAAGGACTGCAAGGCATATGTGAGAACCTGCACCATCTGTAATAGAAATAAGCCCACCAGAAACAAGGCCTGGGGGCTACTACGACCCTTGCCAGTACCTGATAGACCATGGAGAATGATATCCATAGACTTTATAGTGGAACTTCCACCCTCCCAGGATCATACTGCTATCTTCGTGGTAGTGGATCGCCTATCAAAGATGGCCCACTTCCTACCATTAAGGAATACACCTTCTGCTCCGGAGACTGCGCAGATCTTTATTAAGGAAATTGTAAGGCTCCATGGTGTGCCTAAAGATTTTGTCTCTGACCGAGGGGTTCAATTCACTTTGAGGTTCTGGAAGGCATTGTGCGAAACTTTAGAAATCAAGTTGTCCTTTTCTTCTGCGTACCACCCGCAAACAAATGGGCAGACCGAACGGACTAACCAAACCCTAGAACAATACCTCAGGTGTTATACGTCTTTTTCTCCACGATGACTGGCTGGCACTCTTGCCCTTAGCAGAATTCGCCTACAACAATGCGAGTCATTCCGCCACAAAGCAATCACCGTTTTTTGCCAATTACGGGTTCCATCCTACCTTCCTACCTGATCTGATCCTGGAGATTTTGGTTCCTGCTGCTCAGGATACACTAAATGTTTTTTCTTCCAATAACAAAGTGTTGCAGGAAGCAGTTGCAAAGGCTCAGGAAGATAATAAGAGGGCCTTTGATAGAAGGAGAAGGGGGGAATTGATCTTGCACCCAGGAGACCAAGTCAGGTTGGCAACAACTAACCTGAAGATGGCGTGTCCGTTGAGGAAATTGGCACCCAAGTTTGTGGGCCCATTCCGGGTAAAACGCAAAATTAATGATGTTGCTTATGAGGTAGCGCTCCCTGAATCCTTCAAAATACATCTTGTCTTTCACGTATCTCTACTAAAGCCTACAGCACCAGATCTTTTCCCTGATCGTAGGTCTAGACCCCCGGAGGCCATAGACATTAATGGGGAAGAGGAATTTGAGGTCGAGGCAATCATAGACTGCAGGAAAAGGAGGGGACAGATGCAGTACCTCATTAAGTGGAAAGGTTATGGCCTGGAGGAAAATTCTTGGGAACCGGCTCAAAATGTCCATGCTACGAGGCTAATTCAAGAATTTTTTCGCAACCAGCCACAAAAGAGAAGTCAGTTGGGCATCCGGAGGCTGCCCATAAGGGGGGGCAATGTCAGGGATCTCGAGTTGCTCCGTGGCGCACGGGTCTGCGCATGCGCGGAATCCCAATGCGGACAAGCGTGCGGGCGCTAGGACCTAGGCGCCCGCGGCAACAGCTGTGGCTGCGCATGCGCACTCGCGCACACGGACGCGCGCCTGGCACCAATGACAGCGCAGGGTGCACTATTTAAACCAGTTCTTGCATGCTCAAACTGCCGTATGGTCTTGTTCCCTGTGTATCCTGTTCCTGCGAGAGTATCTTGTTGTTGCTGAACCCTGCCTGATCCTGATTACTGCTGACCATCTCCTGTCCTGACCCCTGGCTCGTTTTGACCATTCTTCTGCCTGTCTCCGATTGTCTGATCTCCTGCTGCTGAACCTGGCCTGTGACCCGACAATTCTCTGCCTGTTGCTCTGTTCCGTTCTGCCCCCACTGTTACCGACCCGGCCTGTCTGACTCCGCTACTGTTCACAGTGCATTCCGTCCATCCATCCTGCACGAATCCATCCGTTACCGTCAAGGCCTGCTCAGCCTCTTCACATCGGGCTCTTATCCAGCTATGTGCCACTGGCGGTTACTACAGCTGGGTGTACCCAGACCTGGTCTCAGCCTGCTCCAAGTCCATCCCCACCATCAGGGGCTCTGGTGAACAAGCAGACTGGGGCTTAGACTCTGCACCCTGGGGAATCCCGGTCTGTGGATCTATAGAGTTACCGTCAGTAGGTTCGTGACACACCCCAATATTCTGTAGTTCCTAACACAGCAAGGAGCATATGGAAGGGTGACGCATATCAACCAATAAAAGAGAAAAATTCCCCGTTCAGCTTTTTTTAAAAAAAAACACTCTTTGTTGCTTATTATATATTTAAAATACATAGTACAAAATACAATACATTTCTTTAATACACATTTACTACATATTCCTTCCAAACACCTAATCAACCTCACATTTCAATCATCCTGATTACTGCCATCCACTACCTTACATTTCTAATCTTATTATTATTTCTCCGTTTCCATCTCTTCTATCTCTTTTCATATCAATCACTTCAACCTTACACCACTCACTCCAGATATTATAAAATTTCTGTGGAGTCCTCCTATATTCATACACTACTTTTTCATATGATATAATATGATTAACTGCTTCAATCCATTGATTAATAGAGGAGAGTTTATTTTGCATCCATCTCACAGCAATCTGTTTTCGCTCCATAAATAGTGTTTCTTGTAGAAAACCTTTTACATATCTCGAACATCTCTTATCCTCTAATACCCCCATTAAGCGTACTTCTGGACTACAAGGTACCGACTTTTTAAGTATTTCTGATAATTTATCTTTTACTTGATTCCAGTATCTCCTTACCTCTCTAAATGTCAATATCAAATGCCCAAAATCTGCTTCACTTTGATGACAGTGTAAACATTCAGATGTAGTCCTTCTACCCATTCTATACAACGGAGTGGGACTAAGATATGTTTGATGTATAATATACAATTGTGTCATTTTATTATTAATTGCTGGTGAAACCGCCCAGTGTGAGGATCATATCTCCTTCCATTTCTTATCTGTTATAATTGGAATAATTTCTTGCCACTTGTCCCTCACATTCAATGGTTCTCCACCAATTTTAGCTTGTAATAAGAATTAATATAATATTGATATAAATCCTTTTGGCCCCTGGGACCTCAAGATTCCTATAAGGTGGTATTTTGATATCCTACAATCTTTACAAATTGCGCATTTAATGCATGCATCAGTTGTAAATACCTGTAAAAAATGTATGGGGAATACCATTTTGTTTCCTCAAATATTCAAATATTTGCATGACCCCTTTTTCGTACATACAGTATGTGCTAACGTTGATATCCGTCTCCGTTTTTAGAATGTCCCATCTGCAATTCCATTTAGCTGTTTTAAAGATGGATTATTCCACACTGGGGTTTCCTGGGGTATATCTTTAAATCCTATCAATTTCTTAACCTCATTCCATACTGTTCTTTCCAATGTAAAAAAGGGAATCCTGACCATTATTATTATACAGTATTTATATAGCACCAAAAGGTTTGCTCAGCGCTGTACATTATAGTGAGGGACAGTACATGAGACAATACAGTAACAATACACGAGGGGTTCGAAGGCCCTGCTCTTTCGAGCTTACAATCTAGGTAACTTCGACAACTTTGTCTCCAATCCAACTATTCATTCATCTAAATGAAGGATTTGTAATAAATATTTTTTCATTCCTTCCTCTCCCTCTTGTTTTACCCATACCTGTAAATGTTTCAATTGTCCTGCCAGAAAATATAAAAACATATCTGGAAGTGCTATTCCTGCTTCCTTCTTTGGTCATTGTAGTGTTATTTTTAATTTTGTCCTACCATTGGCCCATATAAATTTAATAATGTGAAAATACAACTTTCTAAATATATATTTAGGTATAATCACAGGGGAGTGAGAAAAAATATAGAAACATTTAGGTAACTATCATCTTAATTAGCTGTATTCTATCTGCCACTGACAATGGTAATTTTGTACATGTTCCTAACTTATGTTTAATCTGTTCCAATAGAGGATACTCATTAGCCACCAGAAACTCATTCGGATTCAAAGTACGGTAATATAGATGTCCAAGTATTTGAATGAATCCACTATCCTCAGCAGAGGTCATGAATCCTCATCCCCCTGTGCATCTTGATTATTTGTCATCAAAATGGATTTCTGCTTAATTTTTAAACCCACGTAGGTTCGAAATGTATTGATTATTTTCATTGCCTCTACCAAAGATTTTTGCGTGTCTCTCATATTTAATATTATATCATCTGCATAACGGCCTGTTACTTCCATACTATCCCACATAGGTATTCCTTCAAATTCTACAGATTTCCTAAATCTCACGGCCAACGTTTCTATTGCTATAGCAAAAAGATGGGGAGATAATGGGCATCCTTGCCTCGTTCCTCTATATAGCCTTATTGTGGAAGATAGCAAGCCATTCATCAACATATTCGAAAATGCCTATCTGTAAATTATAGTAGTCAATTTTCAAAATTTTCAAAGTGTTCCAGCAAATTCTGTAAGAATGGCCATTTGATAGAATGAAAGGCCCTAGCTGTATCTAAAGATGCAAGAGCACATGACTCTGGTATATATTCTTTCATTTAGATTATCAGCTGCGTTCTCCTTATGTTGATGGTTTTCGACTTCCCTGGCATAAAGCCAGTTTGTTTGCTATGCATGATGAAGCTTACCATTGTATGTACCTTCCAGTTGTACCTTAAATTGTTGTATACATTTCTCCCATCTTTTTTTGTTTCTTTTTAAGGGGTTCTCTATATAATCGACCTCTGCTTGACCACACATTCCAACCAACTCCTCTTCCTCCTCTCTATTAGTTTTCTTAATATATGCTATTGTTGACTTCAGGGCTCCCCTTACATATGCTTTTACTGTATCCCAGAGGGTCCCATCTATTGGGGATTCCCCATGAGCTTCCATAATAATTGCCAACTGATCTGTATATGATCATTTTCCCCAATTTGTGACCACTAGGGGTGTAACTTCCATCCTGGGAGCCTTCCCCCTAGTCCAAACGTTAGCTCATTTAGCAGTGAGGAATGGTATGACACTCCCCTGGTAAGGTATATGGGAAAATGTACCAGTGGCAGTACCCTATCATTGCCCAATGCTAAATTTATTCTGGAGAGTAAACTCTGCCCCATTGAAGCACATGAGTACACTCTAACATCTGGATTCTTAACACGCCATAAATCTAAACATCCTACCCCCTCAATCAGTTTCCCAAAAGTGCCCACTCCTATCCTACGATTTTGCTTATTTCCTCAATATTTGTCTTTCATTGGGTCTATCCACATTAAAGTCCCCCAAGCACTTGACATAAGCTTCCAGAGCATAAGCTTGTGCCATAAACCCCACTGCTTCTTTCAATACCCCCAAGGTAGCCAGTGGGGGATTATAGATTCCCATTATGACAAAGAATAATAAATACACTTTGCATACACAAATACATATCAGCCCTCAGGGTCACATTTAACCGTAATACTCTCCCATACTACTGACTGATGTATAATCAGCAAGACACCCCTCGAGTAGGATGTATGAGAACAGTGGCAACGCCACTTTTTTTTAAAATAATCCGTACAGTTCTTAGTCAAGTGCGTCTCTTGTAAACATAATATATTTTGCAAGTGTCTTACAAATTGTTTGATATACTTGGGACCTCTTTACTCTCATTCCCAGACCTCTAACATTCCATTACAGAAAGGCACATTTCTTCTCAGCTCAACTTACCAACCAGTCTGCAACCAATCGATGAGGGGATGCACTGGACATCTTGACTGCTATTGTGTTATATGCTGGGTGCAAGTGCACCCCTGTGCCTTTAAGGAGGAGTGAGCTCCCTTCAGGCTCACCTGCCCTCAGTCTATCCATTATGATGCATGTGCTACTACGTAGGCTCTCAAAATTGATAGAGTTAGGAACTGCAGAATATTGGGGTGCCATGAAGGGGCTCTGCAGATTATGCATGTATTTGCAAGTGTTTGCAAACTAAACCCCTGTTTTTACCGCAAACTGTTAGATAAGACAATTTGGTCGGTTTCAGGCTGGTTGGTACATTTTTCTCTTTTATTGTTTGTCAATTTAAGAAAAGGGCTGAGCACAACTCTATATTGGTAGTTTGGTACATACAGCTGTGGTCTAGAAAACATCTGCATGCCAAATTGAAGTTTTCCTTAATGTCAGTAAAAGAACGCCTTATCACTGTATTAAAACTGCATTTTGAAAACTGCAGATCCTTCTAATAAAAGTTAAATAAAAGTATGAACACATGAAATAAAAAGAATGTACTGAACTACTGCCTTTGTGTCACTGAAGTCTATTTAGATTTACAAATGTAGCATCACATTTTACCAAATAGTGGTAAAAGAAAAAACTCAAACATCTGTCAGTAGCTTGTCAAATTGTGGATTAGCAGAGATATTCAGTTCTTCTGATAAGTAATGCTTCCGTGCAGGAACACTGCAAGTAGATGCTATCCTTCACCAGTGACAGTAATTTTGTCCCTAAATAATATAGTATAGTGTATTTCTAGCTAGCAATTTTTTAAACCAACCATATCTGAATTCCATCTGAGTTTATAAATTCAGCAATATGTTTGTATAGCAGAAGGTGGGTTCATACTATATTAAGTTGTAAAATTTCTATTGGTACAATCCCTTTTACCACAAAGAAACAACTGTATACAGAAAATATACAAATAAAAGCACATTTTATTGCTTAATTAAAAATGCATTTTCATTATACTCCATTTTATTAGATTCAAAATAAATATAATTATCATTTAGCTCTGTAAATCATTTGGATTTGCGATCAAAGATCGTTTCTTCAGGATTCAGTATGAATCTATAATTGAGAAATGCATTAATTTACAGCACTAGATCATAATTATATTTGTTTTGAATCTAATCAAGTGGATTTTAATGACAATGTGGTTTTTAAATAAGCAATAACATTTGCTTTTATTTGTATATGTTCTGTATAGTTGACCTCTTTGCAGTACATTCAAAGTCCCACTGTGATACACTTGCTCCATTTTTGAGTTAAGTGATGGTTTTACATTCATTCAGCAATAGTTTTAATATTACTTATGAGACATACGTTTTTTTACTTGGCACAAACAAGGGTTTCCTTAGTGGTATTGTCTTCAAATGAATTCATTTTCTTTATATTTTTAAAGAGACCCAGACCATTTATTTCAACAATATTCCTATAAGATTATGTGTGCATTTAATGTATTTTATTCATGTTATTTACCTGTAAAAGTCTCCTTTGTGTAGATATCCAAAGGGTCTTATATGGATACATGGTATCAGCTCTCCTCCTCTCCTGGCTAAGGTTATGTAGGGAGGTGAGGGGAGGAGCTGAAAAGCTAGTCCAGCCCAGGCAGTACTTAGAAATTCCCAGAAAAGGAGAGAGCTATGATGTGCAAAGAGGAAGGAGATTGTGCTAAGAGATTGACTCTTCCAGAGGAAGTCAAAGTAAAGCAGTTAGTTAACAACTGGCAGAACAGCATTGCATTTTATCTGAATGACCGAATAATATTGATTTATCATTTGGGTTTATAAACACCTTAACTCGTTGTTCTCCAGATCTTTTAAGCTTGGATTTCAAACTGGGCATATGTTTTTTAATAGTGCTGCCAAAATACTAATAGATCATCCATATAACAGGACTTTGTGCCACTTACTTTGCAGATGAATTGTAGGCATGTAAGGTGGTAGCTTTCTTGTGCATTAAATGTAACAGTTCTTATCTATGATCATATGTCAATATCCTGACCTGGCATCCATGACATTGAAATATTTGGCAACAACAGCCTTAATAGTAATCTATTGCAGGCATTTGATAATGCTTTTTTGTCTGATTTAACTTTGTCAGCTTTGTCTGCCAGCTATGCCTGATTAGCCTCGTGGATTCTTGGAATATATAATGGATTTGATTGGAGTGCAATCATCACTTTTTGAATTTCTAATGTGTCTTCAGAACGTTTGTTACAAACAACATTTTGTCCAAATCATTGATCAAAATCAGTGAGTGCATGCCTGTAGCAGTTTCAGGCCTGTTTCAACATGATTAGTTGGTTCACTTGTAGGACAGGTGGTTGGTGTGAAGATTGTGCGCAATAGAGACATGGATGCTGTACATGACAGCCATTTTGTTAGGCCTCAGCCATTTTGTCTCTCCTGTCCTCCCTCCTCCCTCTTGAAATGGAATTTGTAGCTGTAAGTTGAACGGATTTAAAAAGGGCCTCTTATCTTAAATAAAACACAGATAGATGAGCTCCAGAGCTGTAAACCGCTAATTAGTTTGGTGCAGGAGGTCTGCTTTGAAAACCACTTTCCTCTGCCAGATCATAAAACAATAACTCAGTCAGCCATGACCTGTTAGGCCATTAGGGCTCTAGGATGCAGAGCGTACCATAAAACGTCCATTCCACATGTAACCATTTCACATACAATTCATAAAGTTCAGCAGGAACTGAGCACATTAATATTAGGTATATATTTGGATAGATCATTTTAATGCGAGTCAAACAAGGCCATACATGACTATATTAGCACCTAGGAGAGAGAAGAATGCATTATCTTCCCTCCTGGGTGACAAGGGTACGCTGTGTTTGGCATCCCTGAGTTTGAAATATAATTCTGAATATTAATCTGCCAGTTGCTAGAATACCACCTGTACATACTGGAAGTTATTAATATTAGTATGAAACTGCAGTTGGGACTGGATGATTGGTCATTTGTCCTCAGGCCACACCCCTTTAATATCATATAAAAAGACTGACAGGCTGGAGAACAGAGCTCTCGTTTAACATCAATCAGGAAACATCTAACAGACTTGAGAGCGAAGGCAATCTTTTTGCTTGGACAATTGGACTCTGCTAAACCAAGGACATTGCAAGTATTCTTCCTTCTCAACTCTTTTCTTTTATTTCTCTGTTGCTTTATTGTTCTCTTTATGTCTTTTCAACATCTTTTTCTGTAAATATTTTAATTGCACCATTTTGACCTTTTTAGTAATAAACCCTATTTTGAAAAGTGTTGAAACTGTCTCTAAAGCTTTTAATGCAAACTAAAGAATCCCTGTCTTTTGAAGAGTGCTACTGTATGTAATAATCCTCTGAATATCCCTGTCTGTGGTGACAGTGTGTATTACAGGCTAATATCACAGTGTTATTGCTAGGATTTGCAAGTTTCCTCCTTCTCTGTAAAACGGTGGTGGTGGCAGTGTGAAGGGTTAATTGTGTAACTAAACTAACCCAGTAACAATTTCTCTCAGGCTTCCAGCACATAGATTGTGGTCCTGCGAGCTGGAAATGTTTGTGCAGGGTGCAGCTGAGAGTGGCATTGTTACGCAGGTGACAGCAAAGTGCGAGATCGGCTGGTCCTTCGGACACAAGTTAGTGAGAAGGGCAGGGGTCAGACGGTGCGTTCCGTCACAGTTGGTACCTCCCCTATGCTCCCCATTAACTGGTTGGGGGCCAAGTATGGGTCATATAGGAGGCCTACCCCTTTGGGGGGGGGCTCTTTGGACTACAGCAGGCATTAAACGGAGTAACTGACCCTTGCATGTGGGGTAATGCTTCACCTGAAGAGGTACTCACCAATACCTGGGACAAGGCAGGAATTGCGGTCCTGTAAAAATCAAACATTAAGGAGACTTTCCAACTCAATGAGCCACATGTGCAGTATCCAAAGTACAAAGTTCCTCTTTGAGCTGCTTGTCCCATGTCCTACACAATTGTGCTGATGTATGTGTTGCCTTCAGAGGGACAGGTTGAGCCTCTGCCCACTCCACCAGTCAGCATATTTCTGTTACCTCGCTTCCAGTAACAGAATGCAGTCCTGCTGAGAACATAGTGTCAACCTCATAGTGCTCTCACTTAACGCTTCTCTTCCCATACCTATTTACCAGGCCTTAGATTTCCATAATAATAATCCACTTCTGGTGCCTGTCAGAAAAAGACAGCTAGGGAGGGAGTCAAGCACAGCTACCGGAGAACCCATCACCTAACAGGTACCATGCCAAACACTGGTTGCTATTTCTCTCTTGCGATTACTCATGAACCTCTGTCAGTGATGTTACACATTCCCCATACTGTGGTCATAAACTCAAGTTCTTTAGTAATACACCAAGACCTCGCATGCACCCCTTGAATAACTTCAGACCATGCTTTAAGCAGTAGAGACTGTAGCAATCGTGCCCACAGAGAAGGACGCAGTCCTTCATTTTGTTAAGAATTATCCATGTTGTCCCATCATCCCCCTTCCTCTCTGTTCATACACTGTGACATGTGGTCGTGTGTGTTGGAAATGTCACAGGCAGGCCAGAACACAGCAGGGAGCTCGCTGTCTAAAGAACCTGTGCAATCTGGCACATTGTAAAAGGTAACCCAAGCCTTCCCCTGAGTTCAAAGACATTCTAGAGGAGTAGGAGACTAGATAACACTTTTAAAATCAATTTTTTCCCTATATCTCATATCTTGGAATATGAGAGACTTACATAAAAACCAGGCATAGCTTCGGATTGGCCACGAGAAGACAAATCGTTTGATAGGTCACACACCCTGACTGGAAGACCTAGAAAAGCAGAGAATTATATCTCTTGAACCATGCAAGTCTGTATTTCATATTTCATACCTAACCGTTCCTCAGAAGCGTCTGCATATTAATCTGCCCGCGCGTGGAATGTTACTTGTGCCTAGGAAAAGTTATGAGCCAAAATATGAACTACAAGAGATTTTGGTTCTAGTTTAGGTCTCCGCCCAGACAATCCCTCCCAAAATGAGGCATTGGTCCTTGGCTTCAGAGACAATCCCCGGCTGGGGGACTACAAAATAGTCTGTTAGGCCTAAGAGTGTAAGTTGAAGAATTCTCCCGTTTAACATCAGAACCAACTTGGGAGATGTGCACTTTTGCTCTGAAACTTGATCTGCTTAACCCAAGGCTGAGGCAAGTACTTTAACCCTTTACCCTCCTTTCTGTTACCTCTTTGCTGTGCTATTGTTCTCTGTATATTTATATATATATTGGTTACATCTTTTTTCTGTAAATATTTTTATTGCACCCTTTTGACCTTTTAGTAATAAATCTTTCTTTCTGAAAGTGTTGAACTGTTTCTATAGCTTGTTAATGCAAGTTACGAATTCCTGTCTCTAAAAGAACGCTACTGTGTGTGTTTAACCCTCTGTATAACCTGTCTGCGGTGACAGTGCTATACAGACGATTATCTCAACCATCATAGTGTTATTGCTGATATTGCCAAGTTTCCTCTTTCTCTGTACAAAAAGGAGGTGGTGGCAGTGTGAAGGGTTAATTGCGTAATTAACCTGACCCAGTAACAATCGCATTCAGGCTGCCGGTACATCGATTTGTGGTCCATTAGCTGGAAAATTGTTGTGCAGGGTGCAGCTGGGTGTGGCATTGTTACGCACGTGACATCGCGGTTTCAGATTGGCTAGTCCTTTGGTCACGAGTTTGGTGAGAAGGTCAGGGGTCTGACGCGTGATCGTCACAGAGACAACTTTTACTGTAAACTTGCAAAACATATATATAACATGCAATAGCGTCCTTCCCTAACTGAACCTAACTGAGGCTGCCCCAGGTTACCTGCACAGATGAAGTCGCTAAAAATCCATGCTCGGCAATACTCTATTAGAGAAGTCCATGTTCAAAGGTTCTTCTGGCAAGTTGGCATTCCAGAGCAGACCAGATTTCCCAGCAAGTCCTTAGTTGTGGGTGTTTTCCATGCATTTCTCCATGTTTTCCCCGAAGCCCCGGGGACCTGGACCCTCAGATCCCCATTCTGGGCTTTTCGTTTCCTGTTTCTGCCTTCTCCTCTCCACACTAGAGCTCTGACCTTTTCCCTTCTATATCACAAAGGAGGGAGGCTTGACTCCAGTGAAAGCTTGTGAATACACCAGGGAAAGGTGGCAAAACATTAACCCTTTCCCCTTGACCTGGGCAGCTGGGCACTAAATAAATACACAGTAGACTACCTAACTATACACTTACATTTTACAGTCTGTTGAAGAATATGTATCTTCAGACTTTTGAAATAAACTTTGAGAATCTTGCAACCCAGTTCTTTTCTTTGTAACCCTTAACAACAAATGATATACATTATATTTTCTCCCCCTTTTAGTTTAAGGTGACCAAAGAAGATGAAAATGGCACAATGCTTAAACCTTATTAATTCTTCTGAAGGATTTGCACTATTCAGTTGATCTTGGGTGTCTGTATGCCAGCAACGTCCATTTCTCTGTTAAGACAGTGGACTTTACTTGAGTATAGCTCTATGCACTGCGAAAACCCCCAGCTTTCCCCCACAACTTATTACAATTTTTGATAAGTAATCACGCTTAGAATTTGGAGAGAACCACAACATAAGGGGCACGCTTTTTTTCATCAAACTTTATATCAACTACGAGTCGCACCCCAAACAACAATATTATATCATTAAACACTTTGCTGTAGTTTCACCAAGTGTTCACTTCAGTATGCCACAGAATTGTATGAGAAATCACAGTAGATAGGAGAAAAAGGTTGGTAAAAGATGCAAAAAGGGGGTAAAAAAAGTCTGAAAAGTCTGCTTTTAAATTTTGCCTTCTTTCATAGGCCCTAAAAACATACTGGGCTTACACTTGTGTAATGGAAACTCTAGCCTGTATAATCAGGACATGATGTCATACAGCATTTTTACTGCAATCCTGTTTTGCAATGGTTAAGTAGCGTGTTTGTTTTATTTAAGAAATTTTTCTTAATGTAATACATAGTGATCCTGCATCTTTCTATTTAAAGTCTATTGCACATTACAACCTGGATGAAATATTTCCTGTGTACTAATACAAAAAGAATTGATTGCACTTGTCTACTCACCTTCCGGCTGCTTTTCAGCTTGTACTTAAGAAACACTGCAGGTCAACTGCCTTGACATTCTGTTTCATGGATATTTATCTTGTTGCTATGCAAGACATGTCTCATAGAATTATAGCCTTATGAAGTTTATGAAAGCTATATACTTAAAACATATCTTGATAGTTCTTGGTAATTATAAATGTTCACTGAAAGATAAATTATGGGAGTATATGTAGAAAAGGGCAGGTCTTCCATAATTTAATTATAGGCAAAACTCTCTAAAATGTTAATTGAATTACTGCTTCTGATCAGTAATATTCTCAATAATTTTAGTTTTCATTTTTTTCTGACCTAACATGCAAGTATATGTAATAAATCTTAAGGGCAGAATTTTCAGATGTAGCATGAACTAGGTATTAAAAAAAGACTCAATATTCATATGCTCTCTAAGTAATCTGACTGGATCCCATGTAACAAAACTGAAGAAAAGTGAAGGCACAGCATATTTCTTTCTAGCACAAGTTAGAAAATTAAAGCTAACATCTGATAAAATATAATGGAGGATATTTCCACTTTTTTTTCCCATACAATCCTTACATATACCCAATGAAGTGAGTGGCCTCAGCTGATATACAGAGATGAAACAAATCCTCCTTCATAAGCTGTACCTTTTTATCTGCAGTCTTCTCTTCTCTACAGACTTTCAAAGTGCAGAATTTATATGGCTTGTCTGAGCTTTCAGAAAGCAGGGGTCAGGGAGCTTAAGTTACACTTTGCAGAGCTCAGCGAGGGGATCTGAAAGCTGTTTGGTGGGAAGGGAGACACCCCCCCTTCACACACTACATGGTGACATAGCTGAAGCTCTAAATCACAGACTGTGTGCTCTTGCCTTTTTACCTCTTGGTGTCATGAAAATGACTCATGCTGATAGCAGAGGAATGAGGCATCAGACAGAAATCCCATTTAGTTATTTGGATTGAGACAAGTACACACTAAAGAGGCATATGATTTATTCATATTTCATGTTTGAAGTATTCAGCCATTTTAATGATTCTGTAAATGAGACCCTTTATTCTTGAAATATTGTTCGCAAAATAAGGCTTTTGGGCAAGTAAATATGAAACAAATAGTGTTACATTTTTATTATATTTGTTAACAGCTTAGATATTTAAAACAAATTTACCTTTTGCTGATTCACAAACAACTAGAGATGAGTGAATTTGCTTGGTTTGTTTTGCAGGCAGTTCATTGAATCCTGCTTGGAATCCGAGATGCCCAAACTTAGCATCTTATGACTTCTAATACTAAATTTCATAATAGATTTTCAAGGATAATAGACAACCTATTGTTCAAAAAAGGGAATGAAAAGCTGGGTGCTGCTATGGGGGCCATTTAAAAAAGCCAAGAAAACGTTTAAAAACTCAGTACAGCTGGGAGAGAGACCTTTTAATGAGACTTTGAGGGTCATATAGGAAAAACACAAATTCTTCAAATCACATGCTTGGGAGATGCCTTTAAGCAGTGTTATGGGACATGATTTTCACAGAGAATGTCAGCAAGACTGTATTCCACCATCACATATTTACATTTAGCTTGGCTTAAATACAGTAGCATAACCCCATTCTTAATTAATTTTCAGTTGCTTGTTTAGGTAGTTTTGACTGCAACACCCGATTTTTGTATCCAGCGGTAATAGACCTGATTTGAATGGTAACAGCGACAATGGATCTAAAATCTATTACCCTTAAACAAAAACTAAAGCCATCAACTTTGTACAACTTTTCCAGTGGCAAAACAGTTTAATACTTTAGTTTGCAAGCTTCTTTTTTGCAGTATCATACTGCATTATCTTAAAAGCTTAATAAAATGTCAAAAAGGAGTGCAGAAAAACACTTCCAAACCACAATCCTACATAATACCATGTGAAAAGTGAGAAATACACACCTAACTCCCTGTCACAAATAAGCGATCAGATCCACGGACTAAGGACACTTCATGCCTAATCCTGTAGTAAGGCTACAGAACAAGGCTCAGTTTATTTCTAAGTTTGGCCATTTGCTTTGTAGAATGTGTTAATTCACCTTTAAATAAATGTAGAGGTGAACTAACAGCAGACATCCCCTGGGGGAAATCCTCTCTGTTCTCCCTCTTGACCATTCCAGGACAGATCAGATGGATTCTGATTGGTCAGGGTTGTCACTTGGAATAACCGTGAGGTGTCTGTGAGTGGTAAAACTTTGGACACTGGTAGCATAGTGACATCTGAAGGTGTTGTGATAAGACCATTCAATAAATATAGATTTAATGCACCAAAAAGATTCCCGCATGGTATAGTGGTGCATTTCTTTACAATTAAGAATTCAGCTTGCATGCTAGTTTATTGGGATTTTAAAGTCAGTGGCAGACAACCAAGGACAAGAATAGGACCTCTAAAATTACCATTTACAGAGCAGGAGCAGTAAGTAGTTCATTTGCAAAGTACTACAGTATATATACATCAGATCCTGTGTAAAACATCAAGCTAAGGAAGTAGTCTTGCTAGCAGAAGTAGTAGCAATTGACTGTAACAGCAAACTATCAATGGCATGCTTCTGGTTTCGCACATCCTCCTTTAACTTTTGAATGGTATGGCATGCATTGGGGAAATGAGGACTTTACTGGATGGAGCTTCATAAAGATTGTAGTTCTATAGCACTGCAGACATCCAAAGATTTTATGGGGACAGGCATATGTAGTAATCAGCTTTTTGTTTTGCGTTTTAGTAAATGACCCTTAGAATGTTGCAAAATATGAATTTTTACAGCCAGCCTCTAACAGAGTCAATAAAGATTGTACTAAGAAAACAATAATTTGTAACTTCCTGTAGAAGGGAATTAGTTAATTGACTTGTCAGGGAATGAGTGAGAAATCAATACTTTGACATGGCCTTGAGTCCTTATTATGTACATTTTGCTGTCAGATCCTTTCTAAAGACAATTGCAAAAACCAGGTACTTTCCAGGGATATTTTTTTTTAATCTTATGGATTTTTTATCCCTTGTTCCACAGCAGTTTGATTAATTAGTTCAATAGCAGCATCTCTGCACTCATGTTCTCTATTTGGATTTAGAATCTCTGAATATCACAGTGACATACAGGTTACACATTCTGTTATGCACTGAATACATGCAAGATTTGTGTGCCCTGTAGTTAATAATGATGTCATTACCATGGCTTACATTTCATCTTATGTATGAAGCAACTGGCGACTAATTACTTCTAATTTCTAAGCTTGGAGTATGTAGCTTTTTTATGGAGTCTTATATTGACGGATATAAGTTTTGATTTATTGATTGTTTTCAAATTGCCTCCCTTTTTTGTGCTGTTATTAACCACTTTAATACTGAGCACTTTCACCCCCTTCCTGCCCAGGCCAATTTACAGCTTTTAGCGCTGTTGCACTTTGAATAACAATTGCGCGGTCATCGTGCAGCACTACTCAAATAAAATTTTTTCACACAAGGAGAGATTTCTTTTGGTGGTATTTCATGACCACTGGGTTTTTTTTATATTTGATAATTTTTTTTTTAAAAATGCGTTTTTCTTCACCTTTGTTATAAAATTTTGCAAATAAATAATTGTTCTTCATAAGTTTAGTCCAGAATGTATTCTGCTACATTTCCCTGGTGAAAAAAACCATACCATATGGTATAAATCTGAAAATTGAGTAGTCCTGACAAACTGACAACCTCTCATCTCATTCTCATTTCTTGAGGCCTGAAAATGTCAGGACAGTACAAATATCCCAAAAATGACCCCTTTGTGGAAAGTAAACAGTCCAAGATATTTAGTAAGAGCAATGGTGAGTTTTTTGAAGTTGTAATTTTTTATTATAATTTTTTTGAAAATTAAGCAATTAGGAAAACACATTTGTCACATTTTTTTAATTTACTGACAGCAGTGCGGTACAATGTCATCATATAACTTATGTGGTGGTGACCAGGGACATAGAATGGTGGCAGTACAAAAAAAACCCTGAAAACTTTTTTTAAATGTTTTACATTTTTTTAAATGTTTTCTTTTTTTTAACAAACTGTGACCAGAGGAAAACAATACCAGTTACCATAGTAACTCTGGGGAAGTGATCAGGATTTTTTTTTTACACATTATAATTGCTTTAGTAGTGAATTTCATTGCTATAAGCAAGCATTTTACTGAATTAAATTGATTCATTCAGTAAGTATTGTTGAGATTAGCTGTCACATGGTACAGGTGGGCTGTGATTGGCCCTGTTTGTACCATGTGATCACTGTGACCAATCACAGCCAGCAACACAATTGAAACCAATGAATAAATTAAGGAAGCCATTCATTGTTTACAATTTTCATGTGATCTGCTGGTTGGTCACAACGATCATATCGTACTAACAGCAGGCCAGCACAGTGTAAAGGCAATTAAAAAAAACAAAAACAAACATGTTATACTTACCTGCTCTGTGCACAGAACAGCCCCAATCCTCACTCTTCTCGGGTCTACCATCGTTGCTCCTGTCCCTCCCTCCTGCCTAGTGCCCCCAGAACAAGCTGCTTTTTATGGGAGCAATCAAGAAGGCTCATTCCCAAGCTGCTGCTCTCCGTGTCCATTCACACTGTGGCTTGGTCCCTCCCCCTCTCTCTTCTCATTGGCTCACTGGCTGTGGTTGACAGCTGTCTCAGCCAATGAGGAGGGAGAGGCCACAGAGAGCAAAATCTTTTGTGCACATCGCTGGATCGCGATTAGGCTCAGGTAAGTATTGGGGGGGACCTGCACACAGCAGGTAAAACCTGCATATTGCACACACGTTTATGCGCGTTAATGTATTCTATTGTTCAGAAAATAATTTTTCTCTTGCCATTAGAATACAATAGTGTGCCTAATGCATCTATCATATATGCACGTTTATCTGCATTTATGCACATTCTGCATTTTTTCTGCTGAAAAGCTGCTTTCCTGAACATGCTGGTGATAGTCTTTTTTTCTGCCTGTAAATGCTCCCCTTCTAATATGCCTGTAAATGCCTATGTGTACATAGACACAGGCTAGCATAGAGGTGCATTTACAGGCAGTAAAAAAATGCCAAATGCTTTTAAAAGCACATTTTTTTGGCATATTTCATACACAAAGCAAAAGTTGGAAAGCTGCTGAAGGTATGACTTTTACCAGTCTAGATGTTGCTGGAAAAATGGCTGCGTGTTGGAAACAATGAGAAAACAGAGACAGGAAATTATATGTATAAACAGCAAAGCTAAATCCCCCACTCAACAACTTCTTCCCACAAAACTCTTCTTTCAGAGTTCTTCAAATTTTGGCTTTGAGAGTGGTTTTGTCATGTCAATTTTAGTTCCACAGTATGCAAGCACAATCACATTTTTCCATGAAGTCTGGAAACTAATGGTGTTTGCAATCAATTTGCTTGGTTCTGCCACTGATCTTCTCACTCTTTGTAAGCTATTTACATCCTTGATTGTTCTACAAAACTCTTGGTTGAGACACAGGTTCTCCAAAAGCTTTAAGTAGCTGCTGCAACCCAATGATTTCCTACCAAGCAGAAGCTGCGAGATACAGTTGTGTTCAAAATAATAGCAGTGTGTTGAAAAAAGTGAATAAAGCTCAAAATCCTTCTAATAGCTTTTATTTCCATACACACAAATGGATTGGGAACACTACACATTCTATTCCAAATCAAAACATGAAGAAAAATATATCAAATTTGTGTTGTTCCTCTAAAAAAATTGAAGAAAAGTGAATATTAGACTGTTCAAAAAAATAGCAGTGTTTGTATTCTTCTTTACAAACTCAAACATTCACTATATAAACTGAAAAATGTTTGAAGATTTTGCTTTCCCTTGAATCACTTAATTAATATTTAGTTGTATAAGCACTGTTTCTGAGAACTGCTGTACATCTGTGTTGCATGGAGTCAACCAACTTCTGGCACCTGTGAACAGGTATTCCAGCCCAGGATGATTGGACTACATTCCATAGTTCTTCTCTATTTCTTGGTTTTGCCTCAGAAACTGCATTTTTGATGTCACCCCACAGGTTTTCTATTGTATTAAGATCCGGGGATTGGGCTGGCCACTCCATAACGTCAATCTTGTTGGTCTGAAACCAAGATGTTGCACGTTTACTGGTGTGTTTGGGGTCGTTGTCTTGTTGGAACAGCCATTTCAAGGGCATTTCTTCAGCATAAGGCAGCATGACCTATTCAAGTATTCTGATGTATTCAGACTGATCCATGATCCCTGGTATGCAATAAATAGGCCCAACACTGTAGTATGAAAAACATCCCCATATCATGATGCTTGCGCAACCATGTTTCACTGTCTTCAGTGTACTGTGGCTTGAATTCAGTGTTTGGGGGTCGTCTGACAAGCTGTCTCCGGTCATTAGACCCAAAAAGAACAATCTTACTTTCATCAGTCCACAAAATGTTGCACCATTTCTCTTTAGGCCATGCAATGCGCTCTTTGGCAATAATAGGCCGATAAATAGGCCCAACACTGTAGTATGAAAAACATCCCCATATCATGATGCTTGCGCAACCATGTTTCACTGTCTTCAGTGTACTGTATGTAGTTCTTTTCGCTGTGCCACCTAAGATGCTGGACAGCTTCCTGCTTGATCCCTGGAACAACCTTGCCTTGTATCCTTGAACTCTTTGCAGATGTTTAGCTAACTCAGACAGTTTAATATCATGTTGTACTGCAAGAAAGAAGAATAAGATTGAACCTTTAAGAGATGCCTCTTCTGACACTCTAAAGAGACACCTGGAGATGTCTGTTTCTGTTTCTGTATTGAGCTACACTGTTCAAGAGAAAGGTGTCTAACAATCACCAAGACATTGTCGGAAGCATCATTTGGTGCACTGTGGAAGAAAGAAACAAGTCCAATTAACTAGGTCTGCTACTACCAAAGTGACAAGTTGATACGTGCTTCCCCTTTGGTGCCAAATAGAAGGGAATTACACAAGAACTCTCCTTGACTCAGGTGCTAAAGTGACTTTGTTGACTCGAGACTTCTACAACAAGTAGTTGAAGTATATGCCTCTGCAAAAGTTGAAGTACTTGGAAATTCAAGGTATCAGAGCAGGGAAGTACTCTGTGACAGTTACCTGTTAACTGCTCAAGTTGAGATTTAAACCATTAACTGTTGGACTGTACGGGGTCTTTGAAACTCTGGCCATCATGTGTAAGTGCTGGGCCAGAGCCACTGAGAACCAGTATGAAGATTGGATTCCTAGGTGCTGGGAGCTGGAAAGACCTGCTGCCTGTGGTATCTGCATCCACACCAGATAACTTGAGGACTGAGCCCTTATAGTTTCCATATGCTGGGTTGTAGCTGTGCAGATACTGGGGCCATGTGTGCCTACAACAGATGAGAGAGACTGGGCCACTGAGGGTAAGAGAGCTGAGAGACTGAGCCTTTGTGGATCAGATTCATTGTGTTCCTGAGTGGTAAGCAGAACTAACCGTGCTTAACCCCTTATGGCTCACAGTTAATGACAATAGAGACTTAGAGATTAGCAGTCCATCAGCATCCATTGTGTACATTCTTAAAGGGACAGCTACACATGCACAACCTTACAGTTTGGCCCCAACAATAGCCAGCTTAGTTTGAAAAATAGGTGCCAAGTACTTTAGAGCCACTTCCACTATACCGTTTGTCAAGACCATGTACACCCACCCACTGTTAGGGGTGTATGCGTTGAGTGCATTCAAAGTCATTTCTTGGTCAGCTAATGCTGTTACATTTCTTACTATTTATGCCAGATAAGATTAGGTTTAGCTGTATGGTAGTTTATTTAAATGCCTTATTATATGTTGGAGTACATCCTATTTGGTCTGACCTTTTTAAACATGTTCAATTGCCTAAAACAGTAGATATTAAATATTGATCTCTACCTTGCAGAGCTGTGAGCATATACTTGTTATGAACACACTAAAAAATAAATATTAAAACTCCAAAACAACATATGACTAATATCATAAATCAAATGCAAAAATTATTTGTTACAATTTAACGTGAAATTAAAGTGCTTAAGTGTGAAATAATGTGCAAAATTTTAATCAATTCACAGTTCTTTCAATATGTTCTATTTTCAACAATCAATTCACAGTTCATTAAATAAAGTTCTATTTCTAATGCAAAGTGCTCTGTGTCTTCACTACACATGAAAATCTAAGATCAGAGTGCTCAGTGACCCACCCCAATAAGAGTGGGTCGCTTGCCTTTCTGAAAACAGATTGCAAAAATAGCTCATGGGACTAATCCTTCACTCCTAGAAAGCACTGCTAACCAGTTTCTGGCAACAATTCTCATCCAGATAAGGAGATTCATTCACAAGAAGGAAGACAACACAATAGTGTATTTCCAGGATATAACATTTATTGAGCTAACAATCAAATAATACTCTCACTAATAGGAATCAAGAGAACATTTCTATGAGCGGCTGGGTCTTTGCATTAACACCGCAATCAGCTGCCTGGCTATAGCCATTGCTATGTGTTGTCCTCCAGGTAGAGCTCCTCTCACTGACAGACTGCACACGCCCATCGATTATTGTATCTGTCAAAGACCTTAAGAGGATAGCTTATTGGTGTTTTTAACTAACTTAAAGTGGACCTACACTACATCCTAGCAGGGAGCACCACAACCTGAAAACACTACTTCATATGTTTTAATATTCAAAAAAAACTCACCTATCCATCCATGCTGCCATGCTTTATTTTGCTGAGAAATCCCTGTCCCCTCATGCTTTCCATGGCCGGTGGAATCCCTGTCACCTCATGCTTTGCTGCAGCACATGCGGAAGAGGATGGTCGCCACCCGTGCTTCTAGATCTTTTCCTGCTAGCTGACATGCTACAAGCCCCGACCATGAATATGGAGTCCTCACCACTGCTCCTTTTGGGCAAGCCATATGCCCCCTCTGTTACTGAGTGCATGTTGAATGCCTTGTCTGAGCATCCATCACCAGCCCTGTGGGATGTCGACCTGTTGGCTCATTTTAAAGCCATGCTACACATCGAGCTTTCAGCGACCTCCTCCAAGCTGGCAGCACACCTCGTGGAGGAAATCAAGGAGCTCAGCAACAGTACCAAAGTCCTTGAAGACAAGATGGATGCTGATGCAACAGTTATTGAAAACCATGAACAGGATCTCTCAGATCTAAAGAAAGAACTTGAGACTGCTTTATTACTGTTGGAGGACTTTAAGAACAGATCATGTTGGGGAAACTTGCCCCTGCATGGCCTGCTGGAGACCATTACTGACCTCATCTCCACCACTATTGCACTCTTCCAGGAGCTGGTGCCAGCAATACCGATAGATCGCTTGGAATTTGACCACATCTTTAGTGCTCTGGGGCCAAAGAAGTTGGAGGCCCCCAGGGACATCATCATCAAATTAATGTATTACTTCACGAAGGAAACACTTTTTGCAGGCAGCTCGGGACAAACAGGATCTCTGTTTCCAGGGTCATCCATACCAACTATTTGCTGACATAGCCCTGTTCGCTATACAAAAACATCAACAGATGAAGCCTTATCCTCTTAAACTACCGCATTAAATACCAATGGGGCTTCCCATTCAAACTCACTTTCACTTATCAAGGCCAGAACCATGCTGTCTGCAGGAGGTCAAAATGACCTTAGAGGCCCTACACCTTCTGTCCCCACGGGACACCACTAGGAGTCTGGTGCAACCCTCCCACTCACATCCCCCCTATCACTCACATCCCCCCTCCAACCAACTGGATCACATCTGGGAGAAAGTTGGAAGCGCTCCCTCTCTAGTATCTCTCTGCAATCTCCATTCTCCTACCCAACTTGAACCTGGGTGAGCGGGTAAGCCCTGTCTTTCTCATTGTACAGCTTGCCTGTCAGTCATGAGCCTTCTGGCCCCGAATGTGTGGTAGCTTTGACTGTTTTTTGTTGGATGAGATTTTCCCACCCTTTTTGGTGTTTTTCAGTTACCACCTCTGGAACTGTATAATCCTGTTGTGTACATTGTTGATGCCTGCGTTATTCCTTTTCGAGGTTAACCCCCATTAGTTCCTTGAACTGCCATTGCATTGAGTCTGGACTGAACTTATGCTCTTCATGCTGGACTGCCTTCATCTGCTCCAGGGGACTTCCTACTCCTTCAGCTAAGTATGTCTCTCGGCTTTCTCATCAGCAGAGACTTGGACTCTCCACCATGTGCAGCTTTTCTGTGTGTTTTTTCTTTCCTTATATCTCCCAAATTGGATTTTTCTGTTGAACACTCTGTTATATCCTTTTTGATAGTCTTAGACACAGAGGGATGATGATGCACTTTTTCACCTTAAGGGTTCACTGGTGAATTTCAGGTGCTCCCGTGCTTTCAGTTCCCACAATGCTTCTGATTGCTGTTGATTTCTTTCATTTGGTGGGCCCGTAACTCAGGGTGGCTCCCTTTGTTAACATGGCTGTATGTTTTCTTGTGGCCTAGATGTTTTTATACTTTAGATTTAATTTTTTATTATCTGCTTAATTACTGCCTAATAGTTCCTTCCCCACCCCCCACCCCACCTTTCCTTCCCTTTTTTCTTAATCTAGGCTCATAGCTCCAATACTATTTGACTCCCAACCTTCGAGCCCATGTACCTATTTCTTTGCCAAGTAGTCTAAGGTGTTTCATCATCTGAAGTCCCAAGATGTGGATGTAGTCTGCCTGCAGCAGCTGAGATTTCCTCAGTCCTCCGCTCCATGAAACCATTATCTGATCTTTTACTCTGTTCCCGCCCCTAAGAAACATAGGGGAGTGCTGATTGCGCTCAATATGGCCAAACCATGGCCTTTTGTTTTTTTTTGGTGAATTTCACAGGATTATCCCAGCCTACTTGCCGGTGGAGACTAAATGAATCCTTTATCACCCCTCAGGCTGCCTGCTCACAGATGCAGCCACATGTTCAATCTTACTTCTGTTAAAGTGTTTGTTTAGTCACCTCCAGTGTCTTCCTATGGGAGACTCCTATGGGGTCATTTGATCCAGATAGTGTCCTCTATAAAGCATGCCAGGGAAAATAGGGTGTGGAAACTGACCTCTGTCCTGGCTAAGGTGGGCGCTGCCTGGAAAGCGTGACCATCTTTGGCCACCTGAAAAGCTTGTGATATCTTAACCACTAAATTTGATCTTCTCTCCACCACGCAGGCTGAAAAGCCTTACATTGGTCCGCCGGGTATTGCGTTCCAAGAGGTCTCGGACGGACTGACATACCTTCTACTGTGCAGGAGTGGGTTGAATCGCGCATGTGCACCAGACACCACGCTCCTTTGGCGTGCGTTCCACATACAGGAACGGCCTGATGCCACATTTGACATACAAGCACGAGGTCTCCCTCTGCTGCTGACCTGAAACTATTACCTATCCTGAATCGCTCTCTACAAACACCGTGGATCCAAGATTTGATCCCTTACACCCTGTCAGTCTGGTAATCTTCAATCTTTTACTATACGTGATCAGACCATAGTTCTATCCATATGAATATCCCTATTAGTATAGGGCATTGTATGTGTATATGTACATGTATATGTGATGTGTATATACTGTGTGTATATATATATATATATATATATAGTATTCCACACACTCTATTATTTTTTTTACAAAAGTTTTTCAACAAGGAATTTTATTAATGAATTATTGTATTAATGAATTGGTTTCACATCACATCATATGTACTTTGCTCTTAGAGATTTTATTTTATTTTATTGTATTTACTACTAATATTTCTTATTATTCTTTTTATGCAGATCTATACACGTGTGTGTAGGTGTATGTATATATGTATGTGTGTATGTATGTGTATATTTACACCGGTTTTAACCAGTTTTTACATCTGGGCATGTTTGTATATAATCAACATCATACTTTAACAGTATTATTTGTATATTTATTCATTTTTTGTATATATATATATAGTTTTTATGGAAATTTCGAATCATTTTTTTAATTATAGTCTTATCATGTTTGGAAATGTAGCATACCCTCACCATTTTAGCTGCACTATCAGCTTAGCTGGTGTTGTCATTTTATTCTGTTGACACCTTGGCCCCTCCTCCCATCCGAAGATGGCCCATCCCAGCAGGAAGGGGCCGGTTCTAATTACAGAGAGTATATATGGGAGAAAACACTCAGTGTCTAGTCAAGCTCTGATGAAGAAGGAACATCCTTTGGAACGCGTCAGCTGATCCCTGAGTGTCCACCCCTATGATGGGACTCGCGCAGGTCTTACCATTCCATAGTTCCTTTGAGAACTGACATGCTTGAAATACTTCTTTGTTTGTGAGTATATTTTTGTATTCAATAAAATTGGTTTACTGAGGTAATGCGCAAGGTTGGTGCGCTTCTTTTTTGTCTTTGCTTCACAGTATTGGTCGGGCTTCCCCAGCCTTGTTTGGAGCTGCACAACCCCATATGCAAAGGTGGTCGAATTTTTTCAAGTTCTGGTTCCATCCATCCACCTCCTTTGGGTCTTAGAGTGCAGGAGAGTTCGTTTCTACTAAGCCTTACATTGGGCCAGACATAAATTCTATACAAGTGCTAATAAACCTCAACCCTTGTTGGCTAAGAAACTTAATTCAGTGGGCCGCACACATAAACTTATCCAACTGCGTATGAGGGGAGGTGGTTTCACCTCCGGCCCAGTGAAGATTACATTGAGTTTCACAAATGTTTTGTCTTCCTTAAAGGAGAAACCATGCCCACTTGAGTTGGAGTGTAAATATTTTCCAACTTTTACGCCTTCCATCTTTATCCGTGATGGCCTGTGATGCCTAAATCTCTGAGGATGAAAAGCTAGAGCCATAAAATCACAAAAACTCTCTAAGTCCCCGTGCCTGGATGGGTTTTCGGGGCAATATTATCAGATATTCACTGCCCATCTGATCCCCCATCTTGCTGCCTTCTTTAACTTGATAAAACAGGGCTCCTAGCCCTCCCCAGACTCAATTAAAGCACACAGTACTGTGATACCCAAAACTTCTGACGATGCTTTTGATCTGCGAGCCTTCAGACCTATCTCTTTAATAAATGTGGATCTGAAAATTCTGTGGAAAGTCCTGAGCCCTGTAATAAATATCTACAATCTCTCATACACAGGGACCAGATGGGCTTTCTTCTGGGTAGACAGGCTGGGGATAGCATCTGCAAAGTCATCAACCTCATCCACATCTTGCATCGACGCAAAATACCTTTCCTCCTGTCCCTAGATATATATACCACTATCTCAGTGGGAGTTTGGAGATGCCTTTTTGACCTGGATTAGAGCTATGCACCCTTCTCCTTTCGCTTCTGTTAAGTATGCTGGGTTTTTCTCCTCATCCTTTTTGATTTTTTGGGGTACGAATCAGGGCTGCCCACTGTCTCCTGTGCTTTTTCTTTTAGCCCTCGATCCCTTTGCTTTGGCCCTTTGAGATAACCCTAATATACCTGGCGTTCCTTACTTGGGTATTATAAGGCAAATTTTTATGCTGATGATGCCCTTTTGGTTTTACCTAGCCCCCTCATTACTCTTCCAACACAGGACATGCTGGACCATTTTTCAGCCATTTCTGGCCTCTGAATTAACCTTTTTAACATAACAGCGATGAACATCACCCTCCTCGATCTGGTTGAGTGCTTACAGACACATTTCCCATACTGTTAGGCGCCCCACTCCATAGATTACTTGGGATTTAAACTCACCTTGTTTTACACCACTTTGTTGTTGGCTAACTTTTACCCTCTATTGCGTTCTTTACCCTCCCTCTTACACTTGTGACAATTTCCCTCTTTCCTTGATAGGCCGGAAACATACAGTCAAAGTGATGACCCTACCTAAAGCCCTTTATTTTTTTACACCTTACCTATATGAGTCCTTTCTTTTTTCCTTTTGTCTCTTACAGAAAAGAATCATTCACTTCATTTGGGCCCACAAATACCCCAGAGCCCTAAAGTCTACATTCTATACACATAAATTATAAGGTGGTCTGGGAGTCCCTAATATCCCCAAATATTTTTTGGCAGCCCAAATTTCACAACTGTCCATGCTACATGATACATCTGATATCCCACTGTCGGTGCTTTTGGAACTACCAAATTGTGCTCTGATATCTTCAGACCTTACTTTGGCTTCCTCATAAACTGCATCCACTGTCATTGAGCTGCATCCACCAGTTTGAAGACGTGGGATTCTGTTCAGTATTCAGGCAAACTGATGTCTCCTTTTTAGGCCCATCCTGCCAATCACTAATAATCCTCTTTTCCCTCCGGGGTTAGAACAATCTCACACCTTTTCCTGGAGGACCACTCATGACTTTACAAGGGTGGATCATTTTTTATCCACCCACACATTTCCGTCATGGGAGGCTCTTTGGGAAATGCATAAGACCCTGCAATGGAAACATTTTCATTATTTGCAACACTGGATTTCATCTCTTCGCTGTACTTCCACATAGTCCTTTTACAAGACATCTTTTGAACACACCTGCCAACACTTGCCAGGGCCTTATTTTGACACTCTACCCCTCTCTTAACGGGAGGACAACCCTAATATCCCTCTCTTATGTGGCACAATGGGAGCGAGATCTTGGATTCTCAATTGAGGGGGAGGATGTTCTGCACATCTACTGGTAATGCCGGGGGCGGACAGGATTTTAGTCCAGGGTTTTGGCTTCATACAGACTCTTTTTCACTTGATGGTCTGTAAAGATGCCGGGCTGGTTTCTTACATTGCCCTGTACCTGGCCTTTTTGCACCTCAACAGAAATTGGCCTCATACCTTTTTATTTCTGCTAAATGGACCATTGCCCATGCCTGGAAGATTCTGTTTATTTTCTTCCAGGGTGTGAAAACCCAGATGACCACCCTGATGCTTAATGAGTAGATATCCAGTATCCTGAAGGACTCACATTACAAGTTCCTTAAAGTTAGGGATCCTTGGATAAGCTATTCCTTTCCATCTCTGCCTCCAACTTGCAATGGCCATTTATAATTGTTTCCTGAGTCGGTCCCGAGTCTGTGGTACCCTCTTACCCCTTGATCCTTCTTCTCTCCCTTTTTAATTTTTTTTCCTTCTTACTTTCCCTTTCCCACTTCTAGCTCTTCCTTTCCCTTCCTAGATGACATATTTTTGAGGACTTTTGATATTTGATCTAATTTACTTGCTGGTCCTCCTTAGTTTTGATTTGAAGCTTGTTGTTTTACTTTCATATGTAATCTATTCTATTCTGTTCTTTTAGGTTCTATTATATTTATTTTCTATTCCAATTCAATTCTAGTAGAATTCAATTCCAATTTGAATTTTCGTCCGAATTTAATTTAGTTTTTTTCGAATTTGTTTCTATTGCAATTTGAAAATTCTCAGACATCTGAATGTCCAAATGAAAAATTAGTCTGAATTCAAATTATGGTAGTTATAAGGTGGTCAAATTTAAATCAGAACTAAACTCGCCTAGAATCCACCGATGCACTATCCCTGGAACTCATCGCTAGCAGTGGACATCTTTGGACAGCTGGCTTCCAGATCTCGATTGTCAGTTGTTGTGACTGGCCAGGCAGAGATGACATAACCCCCGTGGCAAGGCAGAGATGACATCACTCCACACAGACAAAGCATGTATCTTCTGCATTAAAAATCCATCCTGTCCACCCATTTTTATTGTGGAGCCTAAAGTTCCACTTTAATTTAAAACTATGCAGTTGGTTGACTTAGGCTGGCCATACACTATACAATTTTATTACAATTTTCTGTCCAATTTCTGCCCAATTTCCTTTAGCTGATAGCCAATCAGTATCTAACTTCAGCTTGTTCATTTAAGCTTTGACAATAAAACCTGGAAGCTGATTGGTTTCTAGGCAGAGCTGCACCAGATTTAGTAAATCAACCCCAATATGCTCATCTAAGGTTGGCCATACATTATACAGTTTTCTTGAAGATTTTTCTTTAGATTTACCAAAAACCATATAATATGAGGTCAAACCTAAACAACATTTTCAATTGTATCCAATTAGGCAGGTCCTTGCACTACATAGCTGAAGGTAAATCTAAAGGAAATTGGACAGAAATTGGACAGAAAACTGGACAGAAAATTGTATAGTGTATGGCCAGCTTGTATACAAGGTGACAATGATGTTGTGTGATGTGCCATGTTGCCCTATTAGACAGGAAGGAATAATAATAAAAAACAGAGGGGCCTAAGACAAGCAAAAACAGCAGTGGTAATGCTTGGAACAGACTTAAGCATACAGTATATTTCATTTTCAAAATGTAACTTAAAGGCAAACTTTTGGAGAGAGGGGAGAGGGTTTAGAACACCGGTCAGGTTTTTATTTTTGTCTCTGCCCCCATTAGGGAGATTCATCCTCTCTCCTATTCTTTTCCAGTTTACCATTATCACTGAAAGTAAATGAAAAGAAAAAAGAATGATAGAGGGGAAATCTGCCAATAGGGATACTAGTTCTGGTGACACCTTGCGATTCCCTCACTTTGGAGGGATTTCTTCATACTTTCTGTTTTTGATATGGGACAAGAAGTGAAGGGAAACGTCCCCAATGGGACACAGATGGCAAATGGTTATAATCCTCCCTTACTCTAGACCAAAATGAAAAGCAAAAGTTTTGCCTTTAGTTCTATTTACATTTTTCCAGTAGTTACTGTATACTTTTAAAAAAAGGAAACAGACACGTAACCTCTTACATTCTTATAATTATTAAAGATTAATTTTATGAAACGCAAAGAAGCTTTGACACTTGATTAAAAACATATTCCTATAAGTTTACTGCAGATAGGAAAGTACATACAATAACATTCACAGACCATATTAGAATTCATCCTTCATGTATCTGCTTTTAGCAAAACAAAATCTGATTAGTTGCTATGGGACACGGTATTTACACTTTGGCATTGCTCTTTGCACTCTGTACTGAATAAGTTTGCTAGTCCTTCATATTTACTCACATACAGAAGTCACAGGATTAAAAAGTGAAAGGTAGAGTAAGAAACTTGAGTGTTGACATTGAAAAATCAATTCCTTCAGGTCTTTTCAGTCTAAGAAGTGACTTTTCACTTTTTATGACAGCTAGATTAAGGGAAAAAGTCAACTTGTCTAATTTTGTCATGGATACGAAAGAACATGACACAGTCTGGGTTTTGACAGACTTGCTGAAGACTCCATTCCTTGGGGGTAATTAGGCATCAAGGTCAGGGAATGTTTTGGCTGTTAGTAGTCCCTGTGGCCTGGGGTAACTCTGAGCTGTATGATGCAAGACTCTGCTGAATATTAATGACAGTCAAAGGTCAGTAGTTACCTGCTCACCTTGCTTGTATTCATGGTTAGAATAAGTAATAGGACAGCCAAAAGGCTGAAACTTAACAAAAAGGTAATGTCCTGCAGCTGAAGACCAAAGAACAAGAGGTTATAAGTAGTGGGAACGCTGAAGGTTAAAACAGTATTAATGAGAGTTTGAATCAAGAAAATAGTTTTCAAATGTTCTACCAAGGAAACTTCTTCACGACTGTGTAAAATGACGGATAAAGAAATTTTATTGTGTTATTAATGAAATCCACTGTGATATGACAACCAATACGACAGTGACACATATTCTTGGTTCCTCCTGAAACCCACTTTAAACAGATGACTGAACAACCTGTCTGTCTGAGCTGAAGCTGAACCACCTCATAAAAAAGCCTGTCAGTCTCTTCAGTGGTGAACTGCAAAACCTGGTGACAGGTACCACATAACTTGCTTTAGGCTTTGTGGTCCATAAAGGAAATGTTAAAAGCTTTTACCTGCGATGATAAAAGATACGTTTTCAGATGCTGTCATTACTGGCATTAAATTGTTTCCAAATATTCATTTTTAAAACTATTTTAATTGTTTATACTTTGAATATTTGAATGTTATCAACCCTTGACGCCACTTCACTTGTTTTATCTGAGATGATGGCGAAAACTTAGGACAGGTTTTGGAATAGATTAGAGCAAGAATTAATGAAACAAAAAACAATTTGATGGACATTATTAAACCACGAATTAAAAGAGAAGCAAATCAGTTAACATATTATTCTCCCAGTTTGCTCAAATATATTTGTAGTTCTAATACTGTAGCAGTTGCAGGAATACTGTCCTGGTCTTCCCCAAAAGCTTTGCCCCCACAGCCAGGCAGGTAGGCTCACTCACACATTTCTTCAATGACCAGCCTAGGGGGAGTGTGTTTGTTGTTTTTATTTTCAGTGAACTTGGATAGAGTTGAGGGAATTAGGTGTGATATTCCAAAAACAAGAACTATGTACAGTTGAGGACTTTAGGCAATCTTTTGGATAAGCTATGATGAAGTTCCTGTTTGAAGCAAACAGTAGACTTCAGCTTTAAGGCAGCAGTAGTAGTAGTAGTAAGTAAGCTTGGGAAGAGTCCTTTTAGGTAGGAAATAAAGTGGACAAAGCCCTTTGGAAAACCAGCAGGTGTCCCCTTTAGCTAGACCCACAACTGACTTGCTAGCACCAGAGGGGATTAAGTAGCACACAGTCTTTAGGATCCTGTAGGGATGTCTGTACTCACAAGTCCCCAGAGCAGATGTCTTCCTTCATGATACCAGAACAGATCTTCATTAGATAGCCCCATAGTCAGCTTTAGTGGAACCTGGCTCTCAGAATGTAGGCCCTCAGGTTGCCCACATGAGGCCGCATGGCAGCAGATGCCTGGGGGGGCAACATGCTCTCTCCCAGGCTGGAACAATCCTATACAGGAAAGACCCAGAACTCAGTGCACTCACTGAACACATACAGTTACCCAGAATGCCATCAGAGAAAGTCTCTCTGGGATAGGCTTGGGCTGTATCAATATTCATGCTGCCAGCTGCATAGATCCACATCTATTATCCAGAAACTTCTCAAAGTTTGTGGATGCAGAGGGAGCTATCAGGCTGGCAGCAGCTGAGCAAACTGAACAGACCAAACTAGCAGAAGATCTGAAAGCAGACCTAACAACAACACCAATTACAGTGTGCAAGTTATGCTTTTACCTAGCAACAATTACATCCAGTGTGATAATTAAATTTACCTATCAAAATACTAACTCAATCTTATCTATCTAAACCTAGCACCTAACTAGGAGGGTGCTACATATTTGTGTTGAATACAAGAAAACTTATTCCTGCGCCAAAACTTTCCAAATAACACTCTAAAAATGCTGCTGTGCCAATCGTGAAAACACAAACAATATAAATATAAATAAACAGCGCAAATTTAGATAATTAATCAATATAATAAATCATATAAAATAGGTGCATAAATTATTCGTGTTTGCCCTTAATCTTAAACAAAAACACCCAAAAGTCCATGTGCTAAAAACATAATTAAATTGTTGAAATAAAAGTGCAAACTTCTTTTCTTCAAAAAATACTTTCACCTTCCACCCGTGCATAAACCAACATCGAATACACTCACCAGAACTTGGTGAGTAAAGGACCTTTAAGGAATTTTTAGGGATCCTAAACCCTCTTTGGTGCCACGCTAGGGAAAATCTTCACCCTCCGAATAGACTCCACCATCCAACCAAAAGAAAAAACTCACATAGCATAATATTGTCACACAATAGTAACTTTTTCCAAATGGAGATTAAGGCCACTCACATGTTAAACACTTGCTAAAGGCATGTTTATTATGTATAAAAGGCTTCAGTTCCAGCAGATATACAAACTTTTTCCTTCCAGGACTCTCACATCCACAGTGGAACAAAGACAGGACTCCTCTTAGACCAAACAGTGAACCAAGATGGCCGCTGGAACGCACCGCTCAGCGTGCGTTCCACTCACCGGAAATGACGTCAGGCGCATGGAGTGTGGACCGGAAATGCGTCAACGCGTTTCGCCCCTCCCATAGGGCGTTATCAAGACACCCATCTCCCGTCCTCACTCACTTAAATATCAATGGAATACCCTCCCCTCCGATTTAATTGGTCAGACCACCTCCCAGGATAATTTCAGAGGCTGCTCCTCCCACTCCAAGACGTGAGAGACCTTTACAAAATGCCGATCAACATAGCAACATAATGAATTCTGACAATTAATGTAAACAATTCCAATAAAAACAATATCTTTATAGTTTAATATAAAAAATGTATATCTATCTAAAAACAGATTACAAAATAAAAATAAAAATAAAAATGAAATAAGATGAAAAAAAAAATATATTGAAAAAAATAAATAAAAATAAAAATAAAATAAAATTAAAATAAAAATAAAAATAAAAATAAAAATAAAACTAAAATAAAAATGATAATAAAAATAAATAGAAATAAAAATAAAAAAACTAATAAATAAAAATAAATATAAAAATAAAAATAAAATTAAAATAAAAAGTATAAAAAATGTATGAAATATATAGCAGTCTTTAACCACTAAATCCTCTACTCTTACCAATCTGACAGGAAACAGTTGATATCTATATCTGAATTTAACCCCCTGGGAAACAAAGAACCCAATTTTAGGATCCATCTCGTTTCATTCTGTGAGATGGACTTGACCCTATCTCCTCCCCTCCATGATGCTATAACTCGATCAATCCCACAGAATTTCAAACAAGATGGGTCCCTATTATGATACATTCTAAAATGGTGGGAAAGACTATGATACTTATAACCTTTTTTAATATTTCTAATATGTTCCCCTAATCTCACTGACAGTTTTCTAGATGTTCTCCCTACGTATTGAAGATGACATGGACATTCTAACAAATAGGTGACAAACGAGCTATCACATGATATAAAGTTTTTTATCTTGTAAGAGGAACCATTTGAACAAGAGTAAAACGTATCGTACCTTCTGATATTATCTCCTTTCATTGTTTTACATACCAAACATCTTTTACATTTAAAAAACCCCACACTATCAAGAAAAGTCGCCTTTTTCTTTGGAATATCTGGAACATTTTTTGCTAATTTTAATCTAAGTGTAGGTGGTTTTCTATAAACAAATGAAGGTTTCTTAGGTAATAGGTCATGAAGAACCTCATCCCTTTTTAAAATCTGCCAGTGTTTTCGTATTATATTTTCAAAAGCCTTATGCTGATTCGAATACCCCGTTATAAAGGATAATTCCCCTCTTCTATTTTCTTTCTTTATTTTATTTAACAAATCTTCTCTTCTGATTTTACTTACCTGGTTTACTGCACCTGTTAATATCTCCTCTTTATAACCTTTCTCCCTAAATCTCTCTAACAGAGTATCTGCTTGCTTATGAAAGATCTCCTTATCATCACAATTACGTTTCAGTCTTATCAATTGGCTTTTAGGGATGGATCTTAACCAATTCCTATGGTGGCAACTATGTGTGGGGATGTATGCGTTTCTATCGACTTCTTTAAAATGAGTCTTAGTATAAAACGAATCTCCTTGTTTGTAGATAGTCAAGTCCAAGAAATTAATCGCTTCTGTACTAATATAGTTTGTAAAGGATATATTATAAGGATTACACCCCATTTCATGAATGTAATCCTCCAGTTCTTCCTTTGTACCCTTCCAGATTATCACTATATCGTCTATAAATCTTTTATAGAGCAATAACTTATGATTCTTCTTTTCAAAAATTGCTTTATCTTCCCACATACTCATAAAAAGATAAGCTACTGATGGAGCATACTTCGCTCCCATTGCCACCCCGGTGCACTGTCTATAATAACTATTCAAATGCCAAAAATAGTTATTCGACATTGCTAAATCCAGACATTCAAGAAGATATTTAATTTGTTCAGCTTTTAACCCTGATTTTTCCTTTAATGACCATTTTACCGCTCTTAAAGCATCAGCATGTCTAATATTTGTATATAATGCATTAACATCTACACTTGCCATGACACAATTACCTTCTATTCTTACTTGTTTTAAAACTGAAATTAAATCACCACTATCCTTCAAATACGATGGAAAGACCGAAACTATAGGCTGTAGGAATTTATCCACATACTCCCCCAGCCTAGAGAAAAGTGAATCGATCCCATTTATTATGGGTCTTCCCGGTGGTTTCATTAATTTTTTGTGAATCTTAGGTAATTGGTATATAACTGGAGTAACGGGTGCTTTCGGTACTAAATATTTTACCTCTCTCTTATTCAAAAAACCTTCTTTTTCACCTTTTTTCACTATTTTCACAAGTTTATTTTTATAACTTTTTATAGGGTTACCCTTTAGTAATTCATAAGTACTCCTATCACCCACCAATCTATTGAGTTCCTCATAGTAATCCTTCTTATTCAACACTACAACGCCTCCCCCTTTGTCCGCTGCTCTTATTACAATATCATTATTCTTCTCTAGTTGCTGGATACCTCTTACTAAATCATGCTTAGTTCTCTTATTCGGAAGGGATAATAACTCCAAGTCATATTCCACCATCTTCTTAAATGCATCTATACAACAATTATTCCCCACCCTAGGGTTGAATACAGATTTATTTCTTAAATCAGTATGCCTATACGGACCTTCATTCTTCTCGTCAATTTTTTTCCCATCAATTATTTTCTTTTTTTCGTTATGGAAATCTTTTCCCATCTGATCTTTATTTTTACTCCAATATTTTTTTAAATTTAATTTTCTAATAAACTTTTGCAGGTCTATATAGGTCTCAACTTTATTTAATTCCCTATCTGGTACAAATTTCAAGCCTAATGCTAAAACTTTTAATTCCTCCTCATTTAAAACATAATCACTTAGATTGAAAATCCCTATATTCACATTGACCTTTTTGCTTTTTCCTTTTACCTCCTCTACACCCTCTCTTTCTCTTTGTCCCCAATAAGGGTCCTGGTAATTTGGGTTCTGGAAGTTTTGAAAATTTTGAAAATTTTGAAAATTTGGAGGTGGTCTCCATCCCCCCCTCCCCCCTCTGGGTGGGTAATAAGGGCCCCCTCTTCCTCTCCAATTGAAATTTCCCCTTATATTTCCCCCTCTCCATGGGGGACCTCCAAATCCCCCCTGTGGAAAAAACATACCCTCATTCTGATGACTATAAGGGGACCCCCCAAGTGGTCCAAATCTATTTTGAGTTGGTACTCTGTAATTTAATGGGGCACTTTCATCGTTCTTTTTATTAGGTGATGAATTTATATGATTGTTTTTAGAATATCTCGCAACCGGGGTTTTGACCTTTAATACAGGAGGTTCCAAATCTAAATCCTGAACCTTAATATCCCCCTCATTAGAGGAGTTTCTAGAAACATCAGTCCCTTTACTGGTATCTTCTTGCCATTTATATACAATTTGGGTTTTGTAATCTTGCATATCTCTCCCAAATTTTTTGATTTTTTTCTTTTTAGTATCTTCATCTATTTTGTTGATACTATCCTGTACCTGTTTTGCCTTTTCTTTAAAATCACTAGACTCACTAAAAGGGGCCATTTTCTCTCTTAGATTACAAATAACATTTTCTAGAATGTTCAATTTTCTCTTCCTTCTCTGTACAATTAATTCCATGAGTTTTTTCTCAACATGGTTGAAAAATGCAAACCACTCTTCATCTAAATCTTTTCCCACAAGCCCATCACTAGGGGCCACTTCCCATCTCAGTCTTCTTGGAGTGATACCTTCTTTAATATACTTTTCCAGTGTCACTACATCCCACCACGCCCTTACTTGTTTATCCAGGGAGTTTTTTAATATTTTAAAATCCTTGGACAAATCTGTGCTATCTATGTTATGTGAAAAAATATCATCAACATTCACCTTTCTTTGAGAAACAAAATTAAATAATTCCATGGCTGCAGAATCACTATACAAGGATTAAACTAGAATGTACCAACCCTGTATACAAAAATGTTTATACAAGAAAACTTATTCCTGCGCCAAAACTTTCCAAATAACACTCTAAAAATGCTGCTGTGCCAATCGTGAAAACACAAACAATATAAATATAAATAAACAGCGCAAATTTAGATAATTAATCAATATAATAAATCATATAAAATAGGTGCATAAATTATTCGTGTTTGCCCTTAATCTTAAACAAAAACACCCAAAAGTCCATGTGCTAAAAACATAATTAAATTGTTGAAATAAAAGTGCAAACTTCTTTTCTTCAAAAAATACTTTCACCTTCCACCCGTGCATAAACCAACATCGAATACACTCACCAGAACTTGGTGAGTAAAAGACCTTTAAGGAATTTTTAGGGATCCTAAACCCTCTTTGGTGCCACGCTAGGGAAAATCTTCACCCTCCGAATAGACTCCACCATCCAACCAAAAGAAAAAAACTCACATAGCATAATATTGTCACACAATAGTAACTTATTCCAAATAGAGATTAAGGCCACTCACATGTTAAACACTTGCTAAAGGCATGTTTATTATGTATAAAAGGCTTCAGTTCCAGCAGATATACAAACTTTTTCCTTCCAGGACTCTCACATCCACAGTGGAACAAAGACAGGACTCCTCTTAGACCAAACAGTGAACCAAGATGGCCGCTGGAACGCACCGCTCAGCGTGCGTTCCACTCACCGGAAATGACGTCAGGCGCATAGAGTGTGGACCGGAAATGCGTCAACGCGTTTTGCCCTTCCCATAGGGCGTTATCAAGACACCCATCTCCCGTCCTCACTCACTTAAATATCAATGGAATACCCTCCCCTCCGATTTAATTGGTCAGACCACCTCCCAGGATAATTTCAGAGGCTGCTCCTCCCACTCCAAGACGTGAGAGACCTTTACAAAATGCCGATCAACATAGCAACATAATGAATTCTGACAATTAATGTAAACAATTCCAATAAAAACAATATCTTTATAGTTTAATATAAAAAATGTATATCTATCTAAAAACAGATTACAAAATAAAAATAAAAATAAAAATGAAATAAGATGAAAAAAAAATATATTAAAAAAAAAAAATAAAAATAAAATAAAATAAAAATAAAAATAAAACTAAAATAAAAATGATAATAAAAATAAAAATAAATAAAAATAAAAATAGAAATAAAAATAAAAAACTAATAAATAAAAATAAAAATAAAAATAAATATAAAAATAAAAATAAAATTAAAATAAAAAGTATAAAAAATGTATGAAATATATAGCAGTCTTTAACCACTAAATCCTCTACTCTTACCAATCTGACAGGAAACAGTTGATATCTATATCTGAATTTAACCCCCTGGGAAACAAAGAACCCAATTTTAGGATCCATCTCGTTTCATTCTGTGAGATGGACTTGACCCTATCTCCTCCCCTCCATGATGCTATAACTCGATCAATCCCACAGAATTTCAAACAAGATGGGTCCCTATTATGATACATTCTAAAATGGTGGGAAAGACTATGATACTTATAACCTTTTTTAATATTTCTAATATGTTCCCCTAATCTCACTGACAGTTTTCTAGATGTTCTCCCTACGTATTGAAGATGACATGGACATTCTAACAAATAGGTGACAAACGAGCTATCACATGATATAAAGTTTTTTATCTTGTAAGAGGAACCATTTGAACAAGAGTAAAACGTATCGTACCTTCTGATATTATCTCCTTTCATTGTTTTACATACCAAACATCTTTTACATTTAAAAAACCCCACACTATCAAGAAAAGTCGCCTTTTTCTTTGGAATATCTGGAACATTTTTTGCTAATTTTAATCTAAGTGTAGGTGGTTTTCTATAAACAAATGAAGGTTTCTTAGGTAATAGGTCATGAAGAACCTCATCCCTTTTTAAAATCTGCCAGTGTTTTCGTATTATATTTTCAAAAGCCTTATGCTGATTCGAATACCCCGTTATAAAGGATAATTCCCCTCTTCTATTTTCTTTCTTTATTTTATTTAACAAATCTTCTCTTCTGATTTTACTTACCTGGTTTACTGCACCTGTTAATATCTCCTCTTTATAACCTTTCTCCCTAAATCTCTCTAACAGAGTATCTGCTTGCTTATGAAAGATCTCCTTATCATCACAATTACGTTTCAGTCTTATCAATTGGCTTTTAGGGATGGATCTTAACCAATTCCTATGGTGGCAACTATGTGTGGGGATGTATGCGTTTCTATCGACTTCTTTAAAATGAGTCTTAGTATAAAACGAATCTCCTTGTTTGTAGATAGTTAAGTCCAAGAAATTAATCGCTTCTGTACTAATATAGTTTGTAAAGGATATATTATAAGGATTACACCCCATTTCATGAATGTAATCCTCCAGTTCTTCCTTTGTACCCTTCCAGATTATCACTATATCGTCTATAAATCTTTTATAGAGCAATAACTTATGATTCTTCTTTTCAAAAATTGCTTTATCTTCCCACATACTCATAAAAAGATTAGCTACTGATGGAGCATACTTCGCTCCCATTGCCACCCCGGTGCACTGTCTATAATAACTATTCAAATGCCAAAAATAGTTATTCGACATTGCTAAATCCAGACATTCAAGAAGATATTTAATTTGTTCAGCTTTTAACCCTGATTTTTCCTTTAATGACCATTTTACCGCTCTTAAAGCATCAGCATGTCTAATATTTGTATATAATGCATTAACATCTACACTTGCCATGACACAATTACCTTCTATTCTTACTTGTTTTAAAACTGAAATTAAATCACCACTATCCTTCAAATACGATGGAAAGACCGAAACTATAGGCTGTAGGAATTTATCCACATACTCCCCCAGCCTAGAGAAAAGTGAATCGATCCCATTTATTATGGGTCTTCCCGGTGGTTTCATTAATTTTTTGTGAATCTTAGGTAATTGGTATATAACTGGAGTAACAGGTGCTTTCGGTACTAAAGCACCAGATAGGGAATTAAATAAAGTTGAGACCTATATAGACCTGCAAAAGTTTATTGGAAAATTAAATTTAAAAAAATATTGGAGTAAAAATAAAGATCAGATGGGAAAAGATTTCCATAACGAAAAAAAGAAAATAATTGATGGAAAAAAATTGACGAGAAGAATGAAGGTCCGTATAGGCATACTGATTTAAGAAATAAATCTGTATTCAACCCTAGGGTGGGGAATAATTGTTGTATAGATGCATTTAAGAAGATGGTGGAATATGACTTGGAGTTATTATCCCTTCCGAATAAGAGAACTAAGCATGATTTAGTAAGAGGTATCCAGCAACTAGAGAAGAATAATGATATTGTAATAAGAGCAGCGGACAAAGGGGGAGGCAATGTAGTGTTGAATAAGAAGGATTACTATGAGGAACTCAATAGATTGGTGGGTGATAGGAGTACTTATGAATTACTAAAGGGTAACCCTATAAAAAGTTATAAAAATAAACTTGTGAAAATAGTGAAAAAAAGTGAAAAATAAGGTTTTTTGAATAAGAGAGAGGTAAAATATTTAGTACCGAAAGCACCCGTTACTCCAGTTATATACCAATTACCTAAGATTCACAAAAAATTAATGAAACCACCGGGAAGACCCATAATAAATGGGATCGATTCACTTTTCTCTAGGCTGGGGGAGTATGTGGATAAATTCCTACAGCCTATAGTTTCGGTCTTTCCATCGTATTTGAAGGATAGTGGTGATTTAATTTCAGTTTTAAAACAAGTAAGAATAGAAGGTAATTGTGTCATGGCAAGTGTAGATGTTAATGCATTATATACAAATATTAGACATGCTGATGCTTTAAGAGCGGTAAAATGGTCATTAAAGGAAAAATCAGGGTTAAAAGCTGAACAAATTAAATATCTTCTTGAATGTCTGGATTTAGCAATGTCGAATAACTATTTTTGGCATTTGAATAGTTATTATAGACAGTGCACCGGGGTGGCAATGGGAGCGAAGTATGCTCCATCAGTAGCTAATCTTTTTATGAGTATGTGGGAAGATAAAGCAATTTTTGAAAAGAAGAATCATAAGTTATTGCTCTATAAAAGATTTATAGACGATATAGTGATAATCTGGAAGGGTACAAAGGAAGAACTGGAGGATTACATTCATGAAATGGGGTGTAATCCTTATAATATATCCTTTACAAACTATATTAGTACAGAAGCGATTAATTTCTTGGACTTGACTATCTACAAACAAGGAGATTCGTTTTATACTAAGACTCATTTTAAAGAAGTCGATAGAAAGGCATACATCCCCACACATAGTTGCCACCATAGGAATTGGTTAAGATCCATCCCTAAAAGCCAATTGATAAGACTGAAACGTAATTGTGATGATAAGGAGATCTTTCATAAGCAAGCAGATACTCTGTTAGAGAGATTTAGGGAGAAAGGTTATAAAGAGGAGATATTAACAGGTGCAGTAAACCAGGTAAGTAAAATCAGAAGAGAAGATTTGTTAAATAAAATAAAGAAAGAAAATAGAAGAGGGGAATTATCCTTTATAACGGGGTATTCGAATCAGCATAAGGCTTTTGAAAATATAATACGAAAACACTGGCAGATTTTAAAAAGGGATGAGGTTCTTCATGACCTATTACCTAAGAAACCTTCATTTGTTTATAGAAAACCACCTACACTTAGATTAAAATTAGCAAAAAATGTTCCAGATATTCCAAAGAAAAAGGCGACTTTTCTTGATAGTGTGGGGTTTTTTAAATGTAAAAGATGTTTGGTATGTAAAACAATGAAAGGAGATAATATCAGAAGGTACGATACGTTTTACTCTTGTTCAAATGGTTCCTCTTACAAGATAAAAAACTTTATATCATGTGATAGCTCGTTTGTCACCTATTTGTTAGAATGTCCATGTCATCTTCAATACGTAGGGAGAACATCTAGAAAACTGTCAGTGAGATTAGGGGAACATATTAGAAATATTAAAAAAGGTTATAAGTATCATAGTCTTTCCCACCATTTTAGAATGTATCATAATAGGGACCCATCTTGTTTGAAATTCTGTGGGATTGATCGAGTTATAGCATCATGGAGGGGAGGAGATAGGGTCAAGTCCATCTCACAGAATGAAACGAGATGGATCCTAAAATTGGGTTCTTTGTTTCCCAGGGGGTTAAATTCAGATATAGATATCAACTGTTTCCTGTCAGATTGGTAAGAGTAGAGGATTTAGTGGTTAAAGACTGCTATATATTTCATACATTTTTTATACTTTTTATTTTAATTTTATTTTTATTTTTATATTTATTTTTATTTTTATTTATTAGTTTTTTTATTTCTATTTATTTTTATTATCATTTTTATTTTAGTTTTATTTTTATTTTTTATTTTTATTTTAATTTTATTTTATTTTTATTTATTTTTTTCAATATATTTTTTTTTTCATCTTATTTCATTTTTACTTTTATTTTGTAATCTGTTTTTAGATAGATATACATTTTTTATATTAAACTATAAAGATATTGTTTTTATTGGAATTGTTTACATTAATTGTCAGAATTCATTATGTTGCTATGTTGATCGGCATTTTGTAAAGGTCTCTCACGTCTTGGAGTGGGAGGAGCAGCCTCTGAAATTATCCTGGGAGGTGGTCTGACCAATTAAATCGGAGGGGAGGGTATTCCATTGATATTTAAGTGAGTGAGGACGGGAGATGGGTGTCTTGATAACGCCCTATGGGAGGGGCAAAACGCGTTGACGCATTTCCGGTCCACACTCCATGCGCCTGACGTCATTTCCGGTGAGTGGAACGCACGCTGAGCGGTGCGTTCCAGCGGCCATCTTGGTTCACTGTTTGGTCTAAGAGGAGTCCTGTCTTTGTTCCACTGTGGATGTGAGAGTCCTGGAAGGAAAAAGTTTGTATATCTGCTGGAACTGAAGCCTTTTATACATAATAAACATGCCTTTAGCAAGTGTTTAACATGTGAGTGGCCTTAATCTCCATTTGGAAAAAGTTACTATTGTGTGACAATATTATGCTATGTGAGTTTTTTTCTTTTGGTTGGATGGTGGAGTCTATTCGGAGGGTGAAGATTTTCCCTAGCGTGGCACCAAAGAGGGTTTAGGATCCCTAAAAATTCCTTAAAGGTCTTTTACTCACCAAGTTCTGGTGAGTGTATTCGATGTTGGTTTATGCACGGGTGGAAGGTGAAAGTATTTTTTGAAGAAAAGAAGTTTGCACTTTTATTTCAACAATTTAATTATGTTTTTAGCACATGGACTTTTGGGTGTTTTTGTTTAAGATTAAGGGCAAACACGAATAATTTATGCACCTATTTTATATGATTTATTATATTGATTAATTATCTAAATTTGCTCTGTTTATTTATATTTATATTTGTGTTGAAACTAAGCAAATGTAACGTACCAGGTCAGAGGCCAGGGTGTTGAGCGGGCTCCCCTTGTGGCTGAGTGCGGAATACCCCTGAAGGTAGGAGCAGGAGATACTCAAACCCAAAGAAGCACGGGTTGCCAGCTGTAAGAGCTTGAAGAGCTGAGATGATAATCACCTGAAGATGTCAGGATCAGCAAGAATGACTGCAGAGCTGATGTTCCCCAGATGTAGCAGGCAGAACTTGACAGCAGACCGATGTACTCCAGATATAGCAGCCAGGAAGCACAGTCAGAAGCCAGGTCAGTGGTCATGCACAGAAGGTCAATCAGCAGCAGGCGCAAGAAGCAAGATCAGGAATAGGCAGAGATCAAACAAAGGTGATCAGGTAGAAGAGAGTCAGTAGAACAAGCCAGGGGTCAGAGCCAGGAGAGGAGACAAGGCAGATCAGAGACAATTATTGCTATTATTATATATACAAATGTATATATACACTATATTGCTAAAAGTAGGACACCTGTCTTTACATGCACATGAACTTTAATGGAATCCCAGTCTTAGTCCGTAGGGTTCAATAATGAGTTGGCCCACCCTTTGCAGCTATAACAGCTTCAACTCTTCTGGGAAGGCTGTCCACAAGGTTTAGGAGTGTGTTTTTGGGAATGTTTGACCATTCTTCCAGAAGAGCATTTGTGAGGCCAGGCACTGATGTCGGACGAGAAGGCCTGGCTCACAGTGTCCGCTCTATTTCATCCCAAAGGTGTTCTATCGGGTTGAGGTCAGGATTCTGTGCAGGCTAGTCACGTTCCTCCACCCCATACTCACTCATCCATGTCTTTATCGACCTTGCTTTTTTGCACTGGTACACAGTCATGTTGGAACAGGATGGGGCCATCCCCAAACTGTTCCCACAATGTTGGGAGCATGAAATTGTCCAAAATGTCCTGGTATGCTGATGCCTTAAGAGTTCCCTTCACTGGAACTAAGGGGCCAAGTGCAACCCCTGAAAAACAACCCCACACCATAATCCCCCCCTCCACCAAACTTTACACTTGGCACAATGTAGTCAGGCAAGTACCGTTTTCCTGGTGACTTCCAAACCCAGACATGTCCATCAGATTGCCAGACAGAGAAGCGTGATTCGTCACTCTGGTGAATGCATCTCCACTGCTCTTGAATCCAGTGATGGTCTGCTTTACACTACTGCATTCAACGCTTTGCATTGGATTTTGTGATGTAAGGCTTGAATGCAGCTGCTCGGCCATGGAAACCTATTCCATGAAGCTCTCTATGCACTGTTGTTGTACTAATCTGCAGGCTACATGAAGCTTGGAGGTCTTTAGCTATTGACTCTGCAGACAGTCAAAGACTTAATTTAAGTGGCCTACCACTTTGTGGCTGAGTTGCTGTTGTTTCCAGATGCCACCATTTTGTTATAATGCCACTAACAGTTGACCGTGGAATATTTAGTAGCAAAATTTCATAGAGAGACTTATTGAACCTATCACAGTACCATGCCTGAATTCACTGCGCTCCTGAGAGCAACCCATTCTTTCACAAATGTTTGTAGAAGCAGTCTGCATGCCTAGGTGCTTGATTTCATATACCTGTGGTCATGGAAGTGATTGTAACACCTGAATCCAATGATTTGGAGGGGTGTCCCAATACGTTTGGCAATATAGTGTATATTGTTGAAGGTTCTCATTTTGCAAAAAATAACAGACACATTTAAGATTTATTTTAAATTTGATAGTAAATGATAAGCGGACTACATATTTCACCCTATGGGGCTTTCTCGGATTAGGTTATAAGAAGGCAAGTAAAGTAATTAAAAAATGTTTAGTGGCAAAGCAAAAAATAATAAAAAGTTTTCCACTGGCTTCCTGACTTATCACAAATGCTTTCTATTGGCCTTCTGGTCCAATTGTAATTTCCCCTCATGCTAATCTCCCAACACCCTAAAGAGGATTCTATACCACTGGCTGGTTACTGCTGATACATCCACTAACTCACCTCAATCTTTACAATAACTATTATGTTCTTTCTATACACAAAATTCTTTATTGTAATATCTTCATAAGTTTGAAATGTTTAGAACGTATTTTATTTCCTCTGTAGAAATGTTTGAAGATAATACTTCTTCACTGAACCATATAGAGGATCTTGTTGTGTATGAATGCTGAAAGTATTTGTGATGATCAAGTTCACATAGCACAGAGATTTTCCAGCTCATGGGGCAACAATCTAAATGCCTGCAGACTGAAAGTGATTGCCACTGGTGGTCAATTAGACAGAGATAAAACAGTTTGAAGGAGTAATAATGCTTTAAGTTCTGGTTTAGAGCATTGGGGATTTACAGAACAAAATAGATACAGGGGTACCTCGGTTTACGAACGCCTCTGTTAATGGAATTTTCGGTTTACGAATGAAAATCCATTGAAATTAATGCCTCGGTTTATTAATTTTTTTTGAAATATGAAGCAAGTTTCACCAGGATGCATTGCACCTGAGAGGTTTATAGCGCCGGCCCCATGCCTTTAAAGTGCACTTTATAAAGAGTTTTGAACAGATAAGACTTTTTTTAAACTTTTTTCTAATTAATTGATTAATGGATTACCGTATTTTCCGGCGCATAAGGCGACTGGGTGTATAAGACGACCCCCTAATTTTCCAGTTAAAACATAGGTTTTGGGCTATACTCGCCGTATAAGACTACCCCCCTTCCGAGGCAACACCATTTAAAAACATACAGTATATTGTGCTGAGCCAAGCTGGCTCAAAACAAATGTCCCTATGACAGATTAATCTGTCAGCCCGCTGGATGTGTGGTATATACAGTATACTGAGCCAAGCTGTTTCAAAACGTATCAGTACGTCCCTACTGTAATCAGCCTGCAGATGCGTGTATGTACGGTAGCTGCGGCTACATACAGTATACACTGGGCCAATCACGGCGAGCGATGTATTCTACTAATGAATACAAAGCCTGCCTGGATTGGTTGAGGTTGTGACATCATCAGCCCACCACTCTGACTCAGCCAATCCTAGCAGGCTTTGTATTAATTAGTAGAATACATCACTGGCCGTGATTGGCCCAGTGTATACTGTATGTAGCCGCAGCTACTGTACATACACGCATCCAGCGGGCTGCTTACAGTAGGGACGTACCGGTACGTTTTGAAACCGCTTGGCTCAGCGCAGTATACTGTATATACCGCACATCCAGCAGGCTGACAGATTAATCTGTCACAGGGACATTTGTTTTGAGCCAGCTTGGCTCAGCACGGTATACTGTATGTACAGTATTACCACACATCCAGCCAGCTTGACCCAAACAAACTCAAGGTTTACATTTTATACCCCGCGTATAAGACGATCCCCAATTTTTGGGGTATATTTTTAAGTATAAAAAGTAGTCTTATACACCAGAAAATACTGTAATTGGTATTCAATGCATTTTAAATTTTTTTTCGCAATACAAAGCAAGTTTCCCCAGGATGAATTGTGCCTGGGAGGTTTATAGCACCGGCCCTGTGCATGCTGGAGTCTGTGGGTAGCACGTGGCGTTGAGTGAGGAGGTGTTGAAGCGGTTTTTGCATTGAGTTTTAGAGCCATTCTGGAAATTTTTAATAATGTCCCTGTATAGTATTTATGCCTTTAAAGTGCATTTTCTAAAGAGATTTGAACAGATAAAATACTTTTTTTAAAACTTTTTTCTGACCTCCGGAACGGATTAATTGGTTTTCAATGCATTCTTATGGGAAACCGCGTTTCGGTTTACGAATTTTTCGCAATACGAAATGTCCCGGAGAACACATTAAATTAGTAAACCGAGGTACACCTGTATTACAAAAATATACAATAAGTAACAGTAAAAAACACTTTAATTTTATAACATCAGAATTGTAATAACAATACAAACAATGGTTATATTTGGCAAACAAACATTCAAATATAAGTATATCTGAAAAATCTCCTTTCATATTGTGAGTTCTACTTGTCTGCTGGCCATCTCTTTCCATTACTTCCTGGATTCCCTGCACATAGATATTCTAGCTCATGGGACAACAATCGAAGTACCAGCAGACTAAGAGTGATTGCCACTGGAGGTTGGTTAGACAGAGGAAGAACAGAGTTTAAAAGAGCAATAATTCGTTAAGTTCTACTTTAGACCATTAGAAATAAATTTAAACATTTTTTAAATTTTGTTTATTGAACAGGTAAAAAAGGTAAAATAAAAATATTTACAGAAACAGATATTTAAAAAATAAACAATAAGCAGCAGTAAAATAATTGGGTTATAATTATAGTTAAAGCATAACTATGAACACAGCATACACTTTCATTTTTGCATAGGTATTTAGCATTTTAACAGCAACATTGTAATGGCAATACAGACAATAGATACTTTTGACAATGCAATATACTATAAGTTTACTTGAAAAATCTCCCTTCATATTCTGAGTGCTACCTATCTTCTGGCCATATCTTTCCACAACGTCCTGAATTCCCTGCATGCATTTCAGTTTATCCTCTGCTGTTTACTTTCAATATCTAAGGACTACATATCCCATGATCAGATATCTGTGTGACTTGCGAGCCAATTTATATCCACCCAATGTTAATCCCCCAAGATCATCAAAATAATGGACACACACTGTCCCAGATGTTGATAGGATCGCAAACACTTAACACACTACTACCTCTGTGTCCCTAAAGTTAATAATTCATATTGTGTTGCGCTCCCAGTGAAAATATCTGTGATGTAAATAACTCTATTTACCCTTGGTAAACAAATATATAGTCCAGTGATTGTGCAAGAAATAAAAAATATATATTACTAAAAAATCATGTATATTTTCCACTAATATATGTGGAAATAGTATCCCCAAAAACAATAAAAATAATGTGTACTATAACATATCTATAAATAAATCAATATGCATCATGATTAGTAAATATTCAAAAAAATATATAAATAACTTAAAACATATATATATATGATCTGCAAATTAATTAGTGATATAAATGTCCTTTAAATTCAGTGACTTTGTGCTTGATTAAATCTTGATTTGGTGACTTATTGTGAATCCGTGACTTTCTTTGAATCCTTAATTAGTGAAGATGTATGCTCACCTCCTTCTTAGCCTGCAATTAGGCTATACACACTTGTGGTTCACCTCCTATGGAACCTGCTTAGATGGAATTCCTCCTTTACAGATTGTGAAAACGTGGATATCCGTTATCCTCAATTAGCCCATATGCATTTTTCCATATGTGGGGAAAAAATTGCCAGACATAGTGTTGTATCCTTGTAGAAAGGTTTCTGCTTTATTGCTTTCCAACAGGTACACTCACATAAACAATATGCGGTATAGGATGAATTGCTCAGCTCAAGTAATCCGCCAGCCGTCTAGCCATGCACCCGCCGTCTGTCGAAACACTCCGGCTCTCTCCGAGTGACACCGCAGCCCCACCCCTACGCGTTACGCCACTGGTCACGTGGCTTCATCAGGGGGTTGTGATAGGTTAGTCACTCTTCCATTGCCGGTTTAAATAGTCCAGCCGCGCCATTTTGTTGTCTATCTAATGGCAGCGGCCATGTTATTGGTGGCACTTTGCACAGCGATATTAATGCCAATAGTTACATTTGTAACTTTACTGCTATGTCCACCCGGAGAGATACATAGTGACATGTCTCTACGGCTGAGCGGTATGCAAATCAATCATATGTATACATCAATGTGTCAATCCAATACCTCAAAAATAACAAGTACAATAATACATATAGATGTATGTATGGGAACACACACATCCATATATAAACAATTATTTATATTATATAAAATGTAAATGCCAATAAAAATATATACACAGAGTGTACTGTATATATATAAATAGAAAAAATAATAAAATAATGTTTTAAACAGCTACTCTAAATGTGTATCCCCTATACAACATACTACAGTTTACCATTCTTGAAAACTGTAGAAATGTAAATTATATATGTAAAATACATGAAATTAAAATTGTAAAATATAAAATAAATAAAATATACATTATATACCACCTAAACAAGATTCTACTACCCCACATGATATAGTGGGCACGGATTATACCTTTAACCATAAACCATCTATAATATAATATTGCAACCTAATGATTACCTATATATAAGCAATGTCCAGCATGTATATATATCCATGTGACAAAATGAGAGAAACAACCAATATGTATTATCTCTCCATATTCGTCACATAGGTACATATACTATAACAGGTGATGTAACAGGAACCATATATAATGTGATCATATAAAATCTACACGTCACTAATGAAGCATGATAAATCGAATTCTTTATTTAACCCACCTGGTGCTAAACTACCCAACTCGTATATCCAGAATGACTCTTTTTTACTAATTTCTCGCACCAAATTATCTCCCCTCCAATGTGGATTATGTTTGGTGATACCCCAAAATTCTACTTTCTCTGGATTTTGGTTATGGTGCATTTTAAAATGTACTGATAGATGATGATATTTATAGCCTATACTTATATTGTGTATGTGTTCTTTCACACGTTCTTTAAGGCATCTTTTTGTGCGTCCTATATATAAATAATTACATGGACATTTCAGGGCGTATACTACCCCCTTACTATCACATGTAATAAATTGATCGATCTCATATTGTTTCCCATTTTTGGGGTTAATAAATGATTAACTTTTTGGGGTTAATAAATGATTGACCAGTGGCGTAACGCGTAGGGGTGGGGCTGCGGTGTCACTCGGAGAGAGCCGGAGTGTTTCGACAGACGGCGGGTGCATGGCTAGACGGCTGGCGGATTACTTGAGCTGAGCAATTCATCCTATACCGCATATTGTTTATGTGAGTGTACCTGTTGGAAAGCAATAAAGCAGAAACCTTTCTACAAGGATACAACACTATGTCTGGCAATTTTTTCCCCACATATGGAAAAATGCATATGGGCTAATTGAGGATAACGGATATCCACGTTTTCACAATCTGTAAAGGAGGAATTCCATCTAAGCAGGTTCCATAGGAGGTGAACCACAAGTGTGTATAGCCTAATTGCAGGCTAAGAAGGAGGTGAGCATACATCTTCACTAATTAAGGATTCAAAGAAAGTCACGGATTCACAATAAGTCACCAAATCAAGATTTAATCAAGCACAAAGTCACTGAATTTAAAGGACATTTATATCACTAATTAATTTGCAGATCATATATATATATGTTTTAAGTTATTTATATATTTTTTTGAATATTTACTAATCATGATGCATATTGATTTATTTATAGATATGTTATAGTACACATTATTTTTATTGTTTTTGGGGATACTATTTCCACATATATTAGTGGAAAATATACATGATTTTTTAGTAATATATATTTTTTATTTCTTGCACAATCACTGGACTATATATTTGTTTACCAAGGGTAAATAGAGTTATTTACATCACAGATACATATCCCATGATACCTTGCTGAATGCAAGCAGTGATTCCTGTACTGACTACACCTTCTGAAACTCTTCTTCTTAGTACCTTTGTAGTTCACAGGGCACACTCTGTGAATTTGTGACAAAGCAGTGCCTGTCAACAGGGCATAGTAAATATGTGTCACATAATTCAAATAAGGAAATGTTTAGGGATCTTCATAAAGTATGTTTGCAACTTCAAGATTGTTCAGGTTAATGGGAGTAGGCTAGAAATAATTGAAATTCAATGCAGAAATATGATTTTATGTTTTGACCATAGACACGCTTTAACAAGGTTTTGTCTGGTCTGAGGTTCTGACAGAGTCCAATTCAATGTAGCATAAGTTGGGTTCTGACACTGAGTCACTGGCCCTTTTAGCATAAATTGACTTTTAGCATAAATGCGTTGTTTTAATGGAAAATCAAAAGCTGTCAAGCTGCAGATGCAGCCAACTTTTCTTGTCCCCGAGGAGGGCAGTTACAGAAATTATGCATCCAGTAAGTATGCTGAGCTATTTATAATATTTTCAGCAGACCCTCTCATAATGTTAGTTCTTGCAATTGTTTCAATATTTTTAAATTAGTACATGTCACAGTCTGAACAGCAATAGATTATCACATAGCATGAAATTATGGATTGTGAAAGACTAATCATGATGTACTGTATCTCTTGTATGTTCTCCCTAAGAATGTAATGTGACTATTTCATGTTTATAAATATCAATAGAATTGGGTCCAGGTAGTGAGAAATATTCAGCCAGGATTGTTGATTGTGCTCACTGCGGCTGCATAAACATGACATTTACGATGGCTTTTTAAACATTAAGAGGTTTTACAGGCCATCATAGCTAATAACTGACTAGCTTGACTAGGTGACTATCTAGCTTGAGTTGTGTTGCTGGAATTCATGCTGTCTTCTTGTGTTAGAGATGTCTTTAGGCTGACTCGTGTGCTGATGGACAAGAGGATTTAACTCTATTATCTTCATAGTATTTGTGTTCACCTTTAGTTATTTTCCTGATCTTACACCCAAGCAGTACCTTAGAAATTTTTCGTTTTGCCTTGAATTCTTCCTGAAAAATAGCACTGCACTTCCTGTACATTTTGCCTTGAACAGTAGCTGTACTGTATATCTGCAGTGAGAGATGTAAGGCGCCGCTGCATCAAACTGCTGGCCTCACGAGATTTTGAGTGAGGTTTGGTGTAATGTCACTATTGTGCTACAGTTGCTGGAGAGGAAGCTGTACGTATAGATCTGCTGTGTAGGGATCTACCTGCTTCTGCGTACTCCATTTGGTGGACCTCTGCTTTCTTCTGCTGTTTAGTGATTACCCCCCTCATCAGTCATCAGATCACCAGTCATCAGGGAAGGGGGTGCAGAGGAGGCTCTTACATAACGTTTACTGCCAGGTCCATATGTCGTACAGATCTGACATCAGGTGGGGGTGGGGTAGTACCCATCACTCCTGATAATTGCAGCCTCTGGGAGTACATGTAAATCTGGCAAGCCTACTGCCAGCCTTCAGACGGAAGCATTCAAGTGATTTTGCAGCTGCAAGATTGCTTTCAAACCCTCCCAGGTATAGACCTTGCCATGTATCCTGGGCTGCGGGAGGGGAGGAAGTTGAGTGGACATGCACCTCTCCTCCCTTTCTTTTTTCTGATACAGAAGTACTTCCGTACTTCCGTGTCTCTGTGTCACTTTCCCCAGCCAGTATAGCATACACAATTTTTAGGTTTGACATGTTGGGTATCTATTTACTCTGAGCATCTTTTATATTTTACCAAAAAATTGGTAATTTATTGCTTGTGTATGTGTCCTAAAATTAATTAGTGTATTGTTTATTAAAATTGTGTGTTTCCTAAACCTAATATCATGTAACATAAAACATTAAAACTACCAATATTTTATTCTCTAGGATGTCTGTGTTCCAGAAAATATATCAAGTTTTGGAATTTTTTTTGCAATATTCAGAGCTAAAATTATTTTTTTAAACAAGTGTGCAAAAAAAAAAGAAAACCCAAAACAACTTTGTCACACTGACAAAAAAAACCACAATGTTGATAGGTATGAACAGAAAGCACCTAGAATTCACCCAAATGCAGTGGAATAACCAGCTAAAATAAAAAATGCTTTTAGAAAGGTTTGAAGGTGACCAGAGGCTTTTTTGCTTAAAAGAGAAGTGCTGCATCTGCAACCTGCTGCCTCTAAGACCGAGAATTGAGTGATCTAAGACTTCTGACCGCTCAGTTCTCAGTTTTCAATGAGCAGAAAGCCAGTGACTCTCTGCTCTGCCCCTCCAGCACTCACTGGAGCACCAGGCTGTGGAGGGGGCGAGAGTGGCTGTCCCAGGGTCTCAACAGTGTGCTGAGAGGCTAAGCCAGCTGCAGGTCAAGCATCTTGTTGGATCCCAAAATTAAAGTTGGGATCCCTCCAGAATATAGACTGGCGAGTGACGTCAACTGACATCAGACTTTAGCCCACTGTCAGCCAAATATGGGTCATAGGAAAGCAGAAAGTGCACTCCTGTGTCCCACAGGGCCAAAAGACCTTTGACGTATCCTTTAACAGATTTGTTTAAAAAAAATTTGCTAGTTCTACTAATTACAGCATCTCTTAAAGTGTTACTAAACCCATGGCCCTACATTCACTATATCTGGTCTCCCACAGTACAAAGAACATGGAACTGGAATTATTTTAGTAAATATAAACTACTATATACCTTTTCTCATCAGCAGTTAGAGCAGTATTGTGATTTCTATCAGTGTCCAGCAAAGCACATGTTAAAGCTTGGAGGAGGAGTTTTCATTCTGCTCTAGGAGGATGCAGAACCCCTGACCACTGTTTAGACAGTGCTGATTGGCCCTGTGCTGATCACATGCACTCTCCCAGGGGGAAAAAAAACCTCTCTAGCAATGCACACCGAACTGAGCATGTGCAGAGTGACTCCACAGATATGTCTAATCAGGAGATAAGTGGGGGACACTGGAAGAAGGAGAAGATCATAGAAGTCAGGATCAAACATCCTTTTTACACAATGCATATGTTTAACCCCTTAGGTTCCACAGTGAGTATAACAAGCATGCTTTACTGCATATACAAACTAATTTTACTGTTGTGGGTTTAGTAACACTTTAAATTGCTAAATTTCCATGGTCTCTTATCCAAACAGTTTCTACACTACATACAGCCTGCTGAATATCAAAATACTGTGCATGAAAAGTGAATTCATGCAGGAAGGAACTATCCAGGTCTTTATATATTTCATTTACAAAAGTAATCCAAAAAATCTTTATTTAATATGGAAATAGTCAGGCACAAGTGTATCTAAAGCCATAATGTTTTATTTAGTATTGATAAAAGCACAAAAGGAGTTACACCATTTTGTATTTGTTCTGGCGACCATTGTTACTAGGACAAAAAGTAATAGGAAACTCAAAATTTAAAAGTTGTCACCAGAACATGTTGTGAGGTGAAATCTTCTAACTGGAACACCTGACAACTGTCTAAGGCTTTGTTCATAGATTTAGCTTGGATAAAAGCAATGTGTACAGCAAGCTTTTGTAAAGCTTATTGCAAGCTTTTGCAAGCATAGCCATATCAGTCCATGCAGCTCATATGGGGCCCGGGGGTGGGAATGCAGGGCCCCATTATGAAGACTGTTGTGGCAAATTTAACTTGTGAAGCTTCCAAGCTAGAAACACTGACCTGACACACAAAAAGTGTCATGAGGATTGTTGCTAGTCACAGATCTGTTTTGCTTTTGTGCAGTATGGAGAGTTTGCATGTGCAATATGGAGGCCAGTCAATTCATACCTACAATTAGCACATGGGTACACCTCTAGCTCATCGCTGAGGCATATATAAATTGGAATGCATCAGGTTGAAAAAAATGATCCATTTATTTCATGAAAAAAAGGTTACAGCAAGTGGGTAGAATTCTACCGCATTTCCAACATACCAGTGCTTGACGGAACATTTGTTAAGCTGTCTTAGCAGTGTAGATTTATTGTTCTTAGAACTTCTGCTACAGTCCCTGTCCAGCATTGAATGAATAAAACAGTTCCTCAGGCTTAAAAAAATCCCAGAATGTGTCCTCACTAATAGCCTGGTTTGACATTTCAGGTTGTTAGTTCTGCTAAAAAAATACTATATAATAATGATGTAACTATGTACTCTACTACAACTTGTTTCTGCCTAATAGACCACCTCTTTCAGCACTTGCTTTAGGCTGAGATCCGATTTCTTTAAAAACAGCTGAAGAGTTATTATGGAGAGAGTAGTCAGTTGGAAAACAGTTTAAAAAGTCAATTTCCAGCACTGTTGCCCCTCCATAAAATGTATATGGCCCTAGCAATGTACTCACTATACTGACAGTATTCTCTCTGTCTGTCTTTCAATTTAGTGATAGTATCCTCACAGTTAACATTGCCAGGTGCCACAGACATCATTAGGGGATGGATGTCCAATAACATTTTGCTATGTGGCCCCACAATCTGTAATTACACCTCTGGCACGCCCTTGTGAAGCTTACCGCAAGCATCAGTTTTGTTAAATCCTTTGTTAACAAATACTTTGGTTCAACTTTAGAATGTTAATAGGAGTGCTGACTGTCTCTCCAAACAAGCTGCTAACAGTCTTCAGCAGGCTTTCAACAAGCTTCAAGTAGTGCTGAAGCTTACTAGCAGCCTGTTTAAAGTCAAAGTGCAACCACACGCACACACATGAATTTTAATGGTATCCCAGTCTTAGTCTGTAGGGTTCAATATTGAGTTGGCTCACCCTTTGCAGCTATAACAGCTTCAACTCTTCTGGGAAGGCTGTCCACAAGGTTTAGGAGTGTGTCTATGAGAATGTTTGACCATTCTTCCAGAAGCTGATGTCGAACAAGAAGGTCTGGCTTGCAGTCTCTGCTCTAATTCATCCCAAAGGTATTCTATCAGGTTGAGGTCAGGGCTCTGTGTAGGCCAGTCAAGTTCCTCCACCCCAAACTCACTCATCCATGTCTTTACGGACCTTGCTTATCGCACTGGTGCGCAGTTATGTTGGAACAGGATGGGGCCATCCCCAAACTGTTCCCACAAAGTTGGGAGAATGAAATTGTCCAAAATGTCTTTGTATGCTGATGCCTTAAGAGTTACCTTCACTGCAACTCAGGGGCCAAGCCCAACCCCTGAAAAACAACTCCACACCATATCCCCCCCCCCCCCCACCAAACTTTACACTTGGCACAAAGCAGTCAGGCAAGTACAGTTCTCATGGCAATCACCAAAAGCAGATATGTCCATTGGATTTCCAGACAGAGAACTGTTATTCGTCACTCCAGAGAATGCGTCTCCACTGCTCTAGAGTCCAGTGGTGGCGTGCTTTACACCACTGCATCCGACGCTTTGCACTGCACTTGGTGATGTAAGGCTTGGATGCAGCTGCTCAGCCATGGAAACCCAATCCATAAAGCTCTCTACACACTGTTGTGCTAATCTGAAGGCCACATAAAATTTAGAGAACTTTAGCTATTGACTCTGCAGACAGGTGGCAAATTCTGCGCACAGTGCGCTTCAGCATGCGCTGACCCCGCTCTGTCATTTTACGTGACCTACCACTTTGTGGCTGAGTTGCGGTTGTTCCCAGTTGCTTCCACTTTAGTATAATACCATGAAGAGTTGAGTGTGGAATATTTAGTGGCAAGGAAATTGCATGGATTGACTTATTGCACAGGTGGCAACCTATCATGGGACCACGCTTGAATTCACTGAGCTCCTGAGAGCGACCCATTCTTTCACAAATGTTTGTAGAGGCAGTCTGCATGCCTAGGTGCTTGATCTATCTTGCATCTATCTGTCTATCTATATATATTTTACTAGATATGTATTTATATATATATCAGCTTGCTAGCCCATAGATGTGATTTCCACATTAGTTTTTATTTTTTGGGCAAACAATGTTTTCAGTCAGTACAGAATTCACCTTTTGATTTTGCCAGAAAAGCAGTATCCTTGTCAAGCTGAAGACAGCAAAACCATCTATTTTTCTTTTGTAAAAGAATTTTAGCAATCCACCATGTAATGGAGATAAAAGTAGACATGTTTGAAGTCCAGCCTGTATGACAGCCATAGCTATTCCCATAGATACAATGAAGAAATGAGTGTAGCCATAAAGTGCATTATTTGCAAGATTTAAGGTGAAAAAGGGAAAAGTATGGAAAAAGAAAACTAATGCAGCCACAACATCTAAGGACTGATATGCTGCTTTATTTTCATTTTATGTTTTTGGGATTGATGTGGTTCAGTTTGAGCCTTTAGACATGTTGCCAGTGGATAACATACACTTAACTAAGAATACTATATTTGCTTAGTATTCAGTTGATTACAGTTGATTCAGTTGACTTCAAATCAGCAGATATTTGAATTGCTTTTAACCCTTTCATCCCCCCCCCCCTTGTAAATCTCAGCTGTACATTAACCCCTTATCTCCATCCTTTTACTGTATGTGACTTTTACATTAATCCCTTAACCTCCTCCCACATCTGTGTATGACCTGTACATTTAATGTATCCAGAGCAACATTATCAAACTTCATTCTTCAATCTCTTCAATACCAGCATGTTTCTTCATTTAATATTGCCCTGGCATTTTTACTAGATATGTTTTTAACAGAAAGAAAGGATAGCATTTTTTTCAGACTCTTTCCTCCTTTTCCCCATGGTTCTTAACCACTTGCCCTCCAGAGAATTTACCTCCCTTACTGACCAGGCCATTTTTTGCGATACTGACAATTGCGTGGTCATGAAACGCTGCAACCAAATTAAATTTATGCTCTTTTTTTCCCACAAATGGAGCTCTCTTTTGGTGATATTTGATTGCCTCTGCATTTTTTATTTTTTGCACTATAAACCAAAAAAAACAGACACTTTTGAACCCCCCCCCAATATTTTTGACTTTTAGCTATAAAACATATCCAGTAAAAAAATGTAAAAAATCAAATTTCTTCATAAATGTAGGCCAAAATGTATTCTGCTACATGTCTTTGCTAAAAAAAAATCCCAATATGTGTAAATTAATTGCTTTACGTGAAAGTTATAGCATTTACAAATGGTGGTATATAAGCTGTAATTAAAAAAAAATGTTTATACTAGTAATGGCAGCGATCAGTGACTTATAGTGGGACTGCGGCAGGCATTCTGACACTGAGGGGCAACTGACTAACTGCCACTGACATCCCCAGTGACACTAATACAGTGATCAGTGCTAATAAAAAGCGCTGACACTGTACTAATGACACTCGGCAGGAATGGGTTAACATATGGGGCGATCAAAGGGTTAACTGTGTGCTGTGTGTGTTTCACATTATGTGCTGTGTGCTGTTTTACTATGTAAGCATGCTGCTTTGAATTGCTCTGCTACACAGAGGAATACAAAGCAGAATGCTAGTGCTGACAGGGGAGCAGGGGGGACTGACAACTCATGGGGCCCCCGGGCAATAGGGGATCATGGGGCCCCTGTGTCCTTGCCCAAACTCAAAACAGCCTATGAAAAAGGTACCAGGGGCATCTCATGGGGCCCCCTACAGTGCTCGAGTTTCCAAATGGTCAGTCCGCCCCTGCAGGGGAGAGATCTGTATTGTGCACATATAGACCTCTCCCCTGTCAGTGTTCCTCAGCAGGTGCCAGCAGGGAATCTCTGGCTGGGACCCGGCGATCGATAGCTTTAGACACCAATGGCGGCTCGGGTAGGGTGGCGCACGCATGCTCCCTACCTGGAAATTCAAAATCACGTATATATACGTGATTTTGCTCAGCCCTGCTGCCCTGTTGCAGTAGTTCTGCTATGGAATCACAGGTTGTTCCAGACACTCAGCCTGTAAAAATGAATGACAGGCTGAAAGGAGCTGCAGCTGTCTCCCAATATTCGCATGTATCTGCAGATCCAGCAGTGCAAAGATCAGCAAACACCTGTAGTTGCCTCCAAGTCGGATCTTCATCTGTATTGATGTGATTTGGATCTGACATTACAGAGAGATTACCCAGGCATTCCGTGAAAGTTGCGTCAAAGTCACTTCAAAGTAGTACTCAAAGCGGAGCTCCACCCAAAAGGGGAAGTTCCGCTTTAAGGACTGCTCCCCCGCTCCCCATTAAGGATTGGCAACTTTGGGGGGGCAGGGGGGGAGCGAGTACCCGAATTTGACAGGTACCCACTCCCACTTCAGGTCCGATCGCCTAGGCGATCGGAAGCGGAAGGTGTCCTCCTACCCTCCCTCCCTGCAGTCTTTTGGGACACGTGACAGGTCCCAGAAGACTACAGGACCATTCATGAAGCGCAGCGCTACTCGCGCATACGCAGTGTGTACCCGACTGTAAAGCCACAAGCTATCACAGCTGGGTGCCCACACTGAAGATGCCGGCCTTCTGGAATACAGGAAATGAGACACATCACGGGACCGAGGGACAGGTAAGTGTCTGTTTTTTAAAAGTCAGCAGCTACAGTTTTTGTAGCTGCTGCCTTTTATTTTTTGACAGCGTGAGTGGAACTCCGCTTCAAGTCACCTGGCAAAGTCACACTGTACGTCACGCGACTTTCAGGTCGTAGCAGTGTGAACCAAGACTTAGTAAACTGACCCAAGTGAAAGTGATCTTACTGTTTTTTTTAGTTTCAGGGATGGAAATCCAATTTGCATGAACTCGAATGAATTTTGATTTGCTCACTTATTCCTAATTTTAACAAAAAACAAATTCCTGCATAACCTTATCTGTCTGATCCAGCCAGAGAAACTTTATTTGGCTAGCTTGGCAAATTTCGAATTCTTCCTTTACAGGTCCTATTTTGCTAATATTAGTTATATAATGTTATACATAGGATAATGCAAGCACAAGTTACAGAGTTACATTACAGTATTTCCACAATCATTTTTCTTTTACAAGAAAGGTTTTAGATTTTTTTTACAATGGAAAAGAAAAATTAAAAATAAGTAGTCTTGCAGTCTTAGGGACTGTAGTACTACTAGAAACCTGATGGCTGTGCTATTTACTTTTCTTCATCTGGAATTCACTGCTGTGAAACAGATTTCTGTGGACTAGTAAGGGACGCAATATTTGATCTCCACAGCTTACCAAATAGCAGGATGTCTGGCTTAAATGTGACACATTAAATATATCATTTTCAGTTCTAAGTTAGTTGTAAATTAAAATATTTTTTTTTTAAATATTGTATAAATATGAACATGGCCTGATTACTGGCCATAGATTCATTGCAATGTGGCATTGCTATATTCAGAGATATGTATTTGCATACTCTTATATAAACATCAGCTTGCATAGAGGTTCTTGATCGTCTCATCGCACACCATTGATTTTTCTGATTTATCCACTTTAATTCTTTCTGCAGAGGCACTCATTTAGGCAACTTGCCAGGTAACCTTCTCTGCTAGCAGCTGTGACATTCCTGCGTGAGTGTCAGCCCTTACCTATGCAAATCATCTTCTACAACTAGGCTAATCACATGCAAATTGGCTGCCCACACTAGCATAAAAATAGCTTATTTTTTGATCCGGCATTCATGTAGTTCACAGTGCGATCTGACGTATATTACGTTCATATGTCATAATTGCAATTTGATCCAGGCATTAGGAATAATGATCATATGTTTTCCAGGCGTCTTAGGCTTCTTGTATTATGGTTGCGGTTTTCATGGCAAAAAGGAACCTGGATATAGATAGACAGGTGTGATAAAATGTTGGATATTTACAATGAAAACACATTTTCTATTTACATAGGATTGCCTATATCCAATTTTGTAATACACAACAGCCAGAAGAGGTCATAAGAGACTAAGATAAGGCAGGCAGGCGTTGATAGGAAATACTGAAATGGCAGAAAATAAAATTGACTTTTGTACAGGATTTGTCAAGTGTTTTGCCTAGTTAGTTCTTGACTTAACTATCTGAACGATTTGTTCATTGACTACGTTAATTCCATAGCCTTAAAGCAGAACTTTGCTCTCTCAGTCAACATTGATTATTTTTAATCTTTATGCTGCTAGCATTTATAAATAGATAGGAAAGTATAATATATTTAATATTTTTAAACTTTTTTTTTTTACATTTATTCAGTTACTTCCTAGTTTCCATGCTTAGGCAAATGATGTCATACTTTCCAGGAGTCCTCAGTAGGGGAGGAGGCTAAGCACACCCTACTGCTTGCATGCCTGAGCGAACAGCACATGGATTCCTGGAAGTAAATGCTACTTGAATCGTTTGCCCTTACTCAAAATGGCCATGGCAAGAAGTGTTAGGTGGGTGTTTTACAAAGTGATTTCTAAGCAAAATAAAGTATGGTGGAGACATGGATAGATTGGGGGGGGGGGGTATTGGTATTAAAAATTAGTTAAATAGTGTTTTGGCTGTTGATGTTCAGATGCAGTGAAGTTCGAACCTGATAGCGGGTGGGGTTTACAAGAAAGCTTTTTCTGCAGCCACCACAATTGTGTGTAAATCTGACAGGCAGGATTCTGCTTGTCAGATTTACACACAGTCCTGATGGCTGCAGCCACTGGATTGCGTGTAACACCCCTTCGCTGTCAGGTCCCCTGCCATGTATTCCAGGCTCCACTTGTCCATCTGCGGGCCCAGGACCAACATAGCAGGTGTCGGCAGGTAGAGAGGAGGGAAGAGAGTGGACACACGTATACTCTCCTCTCCTTCTTATTACTGACCCGGATAGCGACATGTATGATGTCAATTCCCCATGTCACTTTCCCTGGCTAGCATACCCGGGAAGGAATGTATTACAATGCCATCTGCATTGCATTACATTACGTGGAGCACAGAGGAGATATCCGAGGTCTTTTAGACCTTGCATGTCTTATTAAAGAGAACCTGTCAACCAAAAAATCATCACATATTGTCCCCATTGCCCCCTATGTGATGAAAAAAAAGAGGTAAGTTAAAAAAAAAATGTAAAGTGTTACTAAACCCATGACCCTACATTCACTATATCTGGTCTCCCACAGTACACTGAGCATAGAAATGCAATAATTTAAGTAAATATAAACTGATAAATACCTTTTCTCATCAGCAGTGTATACAGTAGCAGTCTTGTGACTTCTATCAGTGTCCAGCAGAGCACTGGTTAAACCTTGTGGGAGGAGTTTTCATTCTCCCCTGCTTGTCCTATGAGGCTGCATGACCCCTGACTCTCTGTCTGGATTGGTCCTGTGCTGATCACATGCACTCTCCCAAGAAGGAATAAAAACTCTATAGCAATACACACCAAACTGAGCATGTGCAGCTTGCCCCCAAGGCTCTGTCTATCAGCAGATAGATTGTGGACATTGGGGAGACTCAGAGAAGACAGGATCAAACAGCCTTTATACACAATGCAGATGATTAACCCCTTAGGTGCCACAGTGAGTATAACAAGCATGCTTTACTGCATATACAGACTGATTTTACTGTTGAGGCTTTAGTAACACTTTAAATTGCAAAAAATTAAAGTTACACTCCAGCACTTTAAATTCCACCCCCCAAAAATTTTGAGACCCCCCACACCCACAGATATAGGGTACTAAACTTTCAGTACCCATTTCATGGGTGCACACAAATTTAAGGTTTCACATGTTGGGTATCTATTTGCTTGGTGTCACCTTGTCTTTTTTATTTTACCAAATATTTGAGTAATTTATTGCATTTGTGTGCCCTAAAATTCACTTTAGTGTGTTTCTCTAGGGTGTCTGCTTTTAGAAAATATATGATGTTTTGGGGGTTTATTGTAATCTTTAACCTGAAAATGATTTTTTAATTGTGCAAAAAAAACCCAAAAATTGCTCTGGCAGCGAAAGGGTCACCCTCAGCATTTTTTTAAGCACTTTCAGCAGCTGATTTACTTCCTTACTAAGTATGCAGCTTCTTTACCAATTATTTTCTACTTATGTCTCTATTTAAGTTGGTGCCATGACTGCTGTGCCAGGTTTCCTGTTTCAGCCTGAGTTCACACTGATGTGGTGCGAAATTCACAGTGTTTTCTGTGCAAATTCCGCACCGCATCAGAATCGCACCCCATTCATGCGAACCGCTGCGGGTGTGTATGTTAAGTTAACAACACCCCGAAATCGGTCAGCAAAATGCGGTGCGACGTGCAGAATCGGATCGCATAGGTGTGAATACCTATGCAATCCGATTCTAGTGCGGACCCAAAAAAAGGGTCTTGCACCATTTTGGTGCGGGTGCAGTGCGAATAGAGCCATACACAATGCACACAATTTGCATGCGGTTTACACAGGAATGCGGTGCGGTTCCTGTGCGAATCACATGCAATGTACCGCACTGCATATATGTGAACCCAGGCTCAGGGTGGCTCTTATTTCTTACAACATCCTATGGAGCCACCCTTGCATGCAGACACCAGAGTGTCCCCCTACACTGCAAGCATCAAAAGAAACACATAACCCTGTAGTCTGGCACAGAACTCTCTTGCTTCTGCCTCCTACTCCTCCCCTTCCCTTCTTGAAGCCAACAGACTGCCTTGAGATTGCACTATCCATTGTTAACTCTTCCCTTTCAAGACCAGAAGTTCAGGGATGCAGCACTAAAAAAGCAGGATTGATATCAAATATCAAAAGTTGTAAACTGCTGTTGCAAGGGTAAGAATTTTTAAACAATTTTCAAACAAATAGTTTACTGGGGCATATGTATTTTATTTTACTTAATATGTTAAGTTAAAAAATGAAAAATGGTTTAATACTACTTTTAGCATGCAAACAAAATAGACTGCTGTTCTTCTGGCTGTCCATGTACCCTCGAATACCCATTATCACATTTGCATCCTTTCTTTCAAAGTATTGACTTGACACAAATCATGTACGATTGTGGTGCTATGCCAGCTATATGACAGCAATTAAAACTATACTCAAGCTGTCCATGTCCTTGGAATCTTATTCATTCTCTTAACTGTTGTTGGCAATCTCGAGACACAGAGCAATTTGATGTGATGCATACAAGCATATCCAATACACTTAATATTTACTTCTAGGCTCTAAAACACAGTTTTCTTGAGTCTTGCATGAGGCCCACAGAAGAAGGGAACATTTTTATAATGTACCAGCATATGTGCATACCACTTAATTTTCTGAGATGAGAAGGGGGACGCCTTTTAGAGCAAAGTGTGTAGGCAGAGGATATGTCCTTGCCAAGCCTCTAGTTACACAAACCAGGAAGAATTAATTTGCAAAGTAAGCACAAAAAGATCACATACTATTTTCACCATTACTTTTTCTTTATACTTGCTTTTCAGAATAACAAATGCATTAACTTAGAGGTTGGATGAAAGGTTTACTGTAATATGTCTTTTTTTTAGTAAAAATAAATTTGTATAGAGGTCTATACATCAGACCAAAAAGAGGGACAAGGGACAATCCCTTCAAATAAGGGACAGTTGGGCACTATGTATGTGCATGTCTTTTACACAATACATTGAAACATTCACATAATTCTCTTTTTCATTGATGTATTCTTTAACCCCTTGACGCTGACGTAACACAAATATGCGGCCTCACAGAATTGGGCTTTTTTCCGTGTGGCCTCATATTAGCGTACCAGTTTTTGTGCTGGGAGCGCGCCACACGGCACGCTCCCAGCACATAGACCGGGGTGTCACTGAAAGCGCCGGGTCCCGTTCTAAAGATCGGCACCTGAGACTCCTGATTCTGGGTTACATGATCGCTGTGATAGCCTCTGATTGGCTATCACAGTGATCAGTCACTGTACAGCCCGGCACCCTTGTTTTTTTTCTCTCTCTATGAATGGAGGAGAGAGATAAATTGTATCTCTCTAACTCCTGGCATAGAGGGAAAAAATATTTGTTAAAAAAAAAGAGATAAATAAATATTATAAATATAAAATAAAAAATAAAGAAAAAATACCTAGATCAAGATTTGATCTAGTTCAGTGCCAGGGTAAGTGTTTGGGTCAAAGGTCAGGATTTAAAAAATGGTATTAGTGTCAGTGTGTTTTAGGTAAACAAAAAACATACACATATATGGTATGGTACGGGCTGTATTGTGGGTACAAACAACAAATAACATACACATATATGGTATTGCTGCGATCATCAAGAACTGGAGAATTTATTTTGGGTTGTTCTTTGGTGGTAGGTTATGGTAGTAACAAGAAACACTCAGCTAAATTTAAAAAAATTATTTTTTTTTACTATTTTGGGCCAGTTTTCCTTTGATAATAACAAAAATCAGGAGATATCCATTACCATTTACCACCTAAAGAAAGCCCAATTTGTCCTGAAAAAAAACGTGATATAATCCACCTGGATGTACAAAGTTGCTGTGATGAAATGTACGGTTTTACTATCACATGTCAACGTTGCAAAATTGTGCTTAGGCATTAAGCTTTGTTTTACCATTAGGCATGAAGGGGTTAATAATGAGGTTCTATACTGCCCCAAAATGATGGCAGTTGAGAATGCCAATGATGATGATTTAATCTTTCCTGATACAAGGGTGGCATACTGGTGAGAAATATTTTAGAGGTTTGAAGAACTCTGCGATACCCCAAAAACATTAAAGTGACACTAAACTCATTTTTTTTACATCACTTGTTTTTAAATATTGAGTATACCACGGCTCTGGTTTTTTTTTTTTTTTTTTTTGGTTTAAAAAGTACCTTTCTTCTGACCCACACCATGAGAGACTGACAAATATATTGAAACATTTATGAGCTAAGAAAAGCCTATTAAGTGGAAATTCCTCACTCTGAATTACCATATATATCAAGGACCTGTCAGTCAATGGATGCCGCTTTTGAATACATCAAGTATTTGTGCGAAGGAGGTATAAGGTAATTATTAAATGACTGTATTTCACCTTTATATATCATATTTATCTCATCATCTCATTGTTTCCTCCTCTGGACTACAGGGACTAACTTTCCATTTGTTTCAGTAATGAAGCTTCAAGTTTAATGACACTGTCCTTCATACAGAAGGATTCCTTTGTCTTTTTTGGAGTCCTTTCTTCTTTCAGGTGCAAGGGAGTTTGAGTGTGGTATTGTCCAAATGCTTACCTATTTGTGTTGGACCATAAACACCTGCCAGCCCACACCTCTCCTCTAGACCACCTGTATATTAACTACATTGGAACACTACGTATTGATATGTATCTACTAATAAACACAGTAATTTTTTAGATATCTTAGATATCTTTAGATATATCTCAATAATGGTTTTTGTAAAGACATCTGTCAGGTAGTAGTTGATTTTATTTTATTTTTTTCACCTTCCTCTTTTTGAATTGCTCTACATTATGATTGGTATAGAGTGTTTAGAGCTATAAATCCAATTTTTATGGCATTATTGATTCTTAAAATTTTCTTACCATTGTTTTTATTATTATTATTTTTTTTACCATGTGCATGCTTCCTATCCTCCACTGATGCACCTCACCTCTACTTGTGTAGAGTAAGCAGTGCCATTATTTTTGGTCACATGCTTCATTCAATCTGTATTAAAATTCCTACAGAGCTGATTGTGTGTGCAAGTAGATGTGTAGTCCACCTAGGAGTAAGTAGGAAAGGGTGGCTATTTTAACACTACCCCCTAGGAGTTGCTGAGTTTTTGGGCCCCCTAAAGCTCTGCACAGCCAGGCAATACAGATTTTCTTCCACACTTTGCATTCAGAATCAGTAAACAGTCCTTGGCTTGGTTTTGTAAATTTATTGAAGGTTAACAACTTTAATGGGGTCTAGGGGTATACGGTATGCCCAAAGGACCTGTAAACGTGAGGACAACTTTTTTGCCAACTATGTACAAAATGTGGGTAGAACAGTCTCTCCTTGAAAAGCGCAAAAAAAAAAAAACTCTTTAGTATACCTTCTCAGACCCCAGTTGAATCCTCCTCTTCATTGAGCTGCCTGAGGGTATCCCTGCCTAGGTATGAAGAGTGGAAGTTGTTCCCCCCAAAATACCACAACCTCCTGGGACATGGCACAAATCCAAGGAGGCTGTGGATCCAATCTGCTGACTTATTTTTTTCATAATTGACTGAAATTTCTCTTTAACTGTATAAAACTGTATAAAATGAAAGTGAAAATTAGTTACACTAGCAACAACTCCACTTTCCTGTGTTAGTTTTATTTATCCAGTTTTAATTAAGCCTTGTGTTTGTAATAGTTATCTTAATTATATCATTTGCTAGCTGGAAGACAGGCACCAATACATTTCAAAAGCTTCTGGCAGAAAAATATAAACTTTGACAGCAAGGTTGCAGTAAACAGATAAAACAAAAAGAGAAAATGGCAGCTGCACAATCAATTTAAAGCTAGCGAGTGATGTGAACAATACTAGAACTATTTCAGTAAACAGAACATTTCCCAGTTTTCAGCCCTATTGACCTGTAAAAAATAAAAAAAACCTATTGAACATTTGCTTTAAAGCGGTATAACCTAGTATTTTTTTTTCTCTGGACCTCCTGTAGTTTTATGCCACAATGTGCTGGCATGCACTGCATACTAGCACATTATAACAGATTTACCTGTCAAAGGAGGACCTCCAGCACTCCAGCTTCCAGTGCTGGGCCACTTCAATCTTCATCCAGTCTTACTTCTCTAACATCCTCCTGGTTAGGAAATAGGATTTACATAGTTAGGATAAGTATAGCTGTGTTTCTCTGCTTAACAGCAAGACTAATTGGGCTCCTTGCTTAACAGAGTGCTAGTGTGATAGCTTAGTCAGGCCTGCTCATGAGGCTCTGGTACTTCTGAGCTTGCCTTGCAGATCACTTGATATGCGGACACACACCTCCTGGGCCAGCTGCTGCAGATACAGCCACACTGAAGGGACAACAGCGGCCTCTCTCCTTCAGCGGCCGGAACACTGTGACAGTTGCACAGGGGTGGAGAGGGTCTTCACACACAGGGAGGAAGCTGAGCACACTGAACTCTACACTGATCCAGTGTTACAGCCAAACAGTCCTGCTCTGTAGCGGTAGTGCAGGGGTGTCAGGAAAAGCTTGTCCATAATGCAGGCGAAGATTCACGGTGCACAAGTATGCGCATGTGCAGAACAGTGACGGGCAGGACAGATGTGCATGTACTTGACCTCTGCTTGCCTGCTACCTGCCCTGACGGCCGGCTTGTCTTGGATTATTCTTCTGCCTCCTGCTTTTGTCTGATTGAACTTCTGCTGCTGACCTGGCCTGTGACCCGGCTACGCCAACTCCTACCGTCTATGTCTGATCTACCAAACTGCTACCGACCTGGCTCGTCAGATCTTGCATCCTCCATCTTGCTCCCCAGCTATCCATCTAGCATGACCGCATCCAGATCCTGCTCCTCGCTACTATCCTCCAGGCTATTGACAACCAAGGTCCGTGCAAGGATATCTGCCATTAGCCTGTCCTGCTGCTTCCGACCTGCCGGCTACTGATGAAACATTGACTACTGGACTGATCACAGGCACTCATACCTTGTCGTGCTGTCCCACTATCAGTAGCTCTCGAGTCGGAGCTGTATGGGAAGTCTGCCTCTTCATGTCAAGCTCACTATCCAGTTACCTGACAGGGTGGGTCTGTCTCCTTGCCAGATTGGGCTGTCTCTTTGCTGGATTGTGATGTCTCTTTGCTGGATTGGGCTGCCTTTTTAGGGGATTGTGAAGTTTCCTTGCTGGATTGGGATGTCTCTTTGCTGGATTGGGCTGTCTCATTGTTATATGGAGATGTCTTTTTTCTGGATGGGGATTTCTCTTTTCTAGATTGGGATGTCTCTTTGCTATGTAGGGCTCTCTCTTTTCTGGATTGGGCTGTCTTTTTTGCTATATGGGGATGTCTCTTTGCTGGATGGGTGTTTGCTGGATTGGGATTTCTCTTTGCTGGATTGGGCCATCTCTTTGCTGAATATATAGGGAGCACTGTGATTAGAGAGAAAAAGTTGGGAGCGACATGACTGCAAGGGGCACCGTGATGGGGAGCTGTGATTACTAGGGGCACTGTAATGTAAAGAAGCACTGTGATATAAAGGGGACTGCACTGAAAAGTGTCACTTTAGTGTGCAGTCCTCTGTATATCACAGTTCCCCTTTACATTACAGTGAAGAGGACCGACTCCGTGAATATCCCGCAATCAACCGCTCCTGCCAACTCCCAACCCACATCCCCCCAGTCCCTTGAAAAATTGGCTGCTCAGCCTAAAATACCCAGGCCTATTTTGTGTTCCATTCCGAGTATGACAGCTAGCTATACATGTTTAGATTTGGTTAACAAGATTAAATTCATAAATTCTTTCATCCATACTAAACAACATGAATAGAGAAATTTGCTTTACTGGCTATTATATTCTGACAGCAGCAGCAGCAGCAGCAGCAGCAGCACCAGCCACAGCTGTGTGAATACCAAAACAGTGATTGCATCTGATAGTATGCTATTACTGTTCAGCTGATATTTTTTTACCCAGCCCAGTAGACTTTTCGGTCGAATCTTTAAACTCTGAGTGGAACTACTTTAATTTTGGCAGATTCAGCAAGAAGTGGCCTACTTTTGAGCTGTGTAGGGGTACCTTAATAGACTTGTATTTGATACATTAATATATATATATATATATATATATATATTGTAACGGGGTTAGCTCGGCAGCGGGTGTGTGTGACCCCCTGGATGGGTGCACAACACAAAAAGACAGGCACAGCACAACAACAGTGGAGGTGAAAACAAACAGGTGCAATTTATTTACAATATTTACAGAAAAATGGTAAACCAAAAAGAAACATCAAAATAAATCCTGGCCAACTTGGCTACTTACTGCAACAACAGCTTTCCCTAGCTACCCACAAGGTACAGCCTGCTGCTATACCTAGTTGCTAGTACTTGGAGGCTAGCCACACAGGCTTTGGTCTCTCTGCACACAGATAAGAGGTCAGCTCCCCAGACAGTCCAGGCACAGATCTGGTTCCAGGTTGGAGCCACTCCCTAAGCACTCTGGGAAGTTTTATACAGGTCTTAATGAGCCCACTACCTTCAGCTGGGCTCATTACCTCAGTGCTGAAGGACTCAGCACTTCCCTCTAGTGGAACAAATCCCCATAAAGCCTGAACCTTGGACAAATGTATCGTCCATCCAGGACGCAACCAGGTGATTTCACCTGCCTACTGTCACAATATATATATATATATATATACAGTATGTAATTAGAAACTATAAATACTTGTGTTTTTACATTTGCTTTAAAGTGATTTTAGACCCGATAGCAAACAATAATTATATTGCAGCTTGCCAATTCTTAGAAATGATGGCTGCATAAGTTTCCTTTTTTAGGTTTTCTTTCCTTTATTTTCACTTGCTGATATGGCCAACAAGTCTGTTGTTTTTCAAGAAAACAAATTGTTCTGCGAATATAGCAGTTAAAGGGTTGAGACTAACCATCTACCACTGGCAGGGATGCTTACAATGGTCAGCTGTTATTTAATTTTTATCCCAAAAGAAACAAACTGTTTATATAACAGCATAAATGTGCATCTAAATCTGCTAGTACAGCTAACACTCCCCCCCCCCAGGCTGACAATTCTACTGTCCAAATGTGCCCTTGTGCTCCTTCATCCAGAGCAGGAGAACTCTACTACAGGATATGTGTTACTGGCCAGATCACCAGGTGAAAACAGAGGAAAAAGGACAAAAAGTGAAACTAATGCAGCCACCACATCTAATGATTGGTAAGCTGCAATATATTAAATTTTGGATTTGGAGTTTAATGTCGCTTTAAACTCATCACATCCATAGTGTTTGTAAAATATTTTAAAAGACTGTATGTTTTTCTTAAAGCAAACTAAGCAACTGATCAACAGGCGACATTTCCACCTAAAATTATATCCTCTTTTTTTCTTGTTGAAAGTAAAAACCTCTTTCAAAATCAAGCCCTGGTAAATGTCTACATAGACAGCTAAAATACATACACATAAACAATTTTACCTGCCAAAAGTTTTATTCTGTTTAGCCAGCTTTGTGAGGTGTGTATGCTTGCCAAACTGCAAAATCTGTCAGGTGATGCTCCTATTTCTTGGTCCAGTTTTGCAGTTTCCGATATCACTAGTCTGCGTTCAACCTGCTCAATGGACAATGACAGCATGACTGCATCGCTAACTGTTCAGTGAACAGATCACTGGTACAGAAAGCTAACACACACACACACACGGTATATAGATTTTAGCTGGAAATATATTGTTAAGAAAACAGAAACTTATACACATTTTTATTCTGGAACATTTCACATAGTTATACTAACCAGTTGTATTTTAAAATGTAGTCTCTATTTCATTTCTTTGACATCTTAATTAAGAGGACTGTGTTTGCATTATTCATGTATGGGTATATAAGACTCAATTCTCAGGAGCTCCTATCAAATGTCTGCATACTCCTGCTTACTACACTGCATATATTTGCATGCAACTTTTAACACCTGCTCAAATTAATAATGCATATTATAAAAGTCTGCATGTTAAAGTGTGCAAATGTATAAATCTGTGCAAACGGTAGAAGGTGACAGACCATTTTAGGTAGATGTTAAAGCAAGCCTGTCTTGAAACTTTCATTGCTGAATTTTTTTTCCGACCGTACCAGCTGCAAGGCTGTTATGCTGACTCTTTAAATCACTGACCTGAAAGAAGTCACTATCTGCATACTTGTTTTTCTTTACATCTGTCTATCCAGTTCTGAGATTTACACACGCACACACACACACACACACACACACACTCACACACACTCACAGCCCTTTCTGGCAGGTTGGGAGACCTGATTTTTCTCTGCAGGAGAAAAGTAAAGGTTACAGGTCTTGTCCCTCCCCCAGCTTGTGATTGGACAATAAAGAAGATACATCAGACTTATCTGTTTTTCATTCTGTTCTCTCCTTCTATCAGCATGTTCCTTGTTAGCACATGAGCACTGTAACCCATACGAGTTTTCCTATACAGGGGAATGCAAAAGGTTGGACATTTTCATTTTAAGTTCTTTTTGTTTTTTCTGATCATTAGTGGGATTTGTTTAAGACTGCAGTGATGAGAAAATGTGAAGGTGCAGAATGGGAAATTTTTCTTGAGGAATTAATTTCTAATAGTGTATATGCTTTTCATTTGAGAGAGTCCATTCACTCCAAAGTTAAATATTAAAAGCAAACATTTATGAAGTACTTTTAAAGAACATTTGTCTTGTCAATGAACTGAATGTTCGTACAATTGTTCACACAAAATGTATGACAACATAGTGCATGGCTGGTTTAAATCAAATTAAAATAGTTACACTGTTTTAATGTACTAATTAAAGTATTCATAAACTTGAGCTGCAATTTATTGTGTCTCTTATATGTGCATGGAGTTTGGCTTTAACAATGATGCATTTGTAAAATGTCTTGAACTTTGAAACAACTTTTATTCAAAGAGAAGGAATCCAAAAGTTTCCCAGTTTCCCAAGCACCTTGTTAGGATAGAATGTAGGGGCAATTAAGGAAGAGAACCAATTTACAGTATATAGCAGTGAAATAAAAAAAGTACTCAAGTATGCCTGATATCTTCAAAATTGATATCTTCTGATTCAATAATATAGCAAATGTATAGCAATCTTCTGGAAAAACTGCAACATTTTTTAAATCCACCCAGACCAACGAATTTACGAATGCAGATGATAGGAAACTAATTCAGAAAAAGAATCGGTTCAACATAATGAATATGACAAAATGAAACTCTTCAATGAATGAATGCATGAGAAATGAAACAAAGATTTCTAGCGGGCACATGTCTAATATATAGCAGAAACAACTGCTAGATACTTACTATCATTTTTTAGAAGAGACCCGAAGAGGTATGGTTTTGTGGAAAGTAGACCAGTCATAGATCCATTCCTCCAAGTCTCATTTTAACATATTTAAAGTAGGCATAATGTACACAGATCTGTGTCTGTCTATAAATTGGGGACTGAAATTAGAGAGGCTTGGGTAAAATGAAAACTAAAAATAGTATGCTACTAAGTACTAAATCCATGAATGCCTGGTTGGATCCAATTTTAGATATAAAGGTTAAAAACAGGAGGTGAAATCCTGCAAACCTGCCTAGTGAGTTTGTATATTTAAAAGTAAGAAAAAGAAAGTGTATGTTGCGGTGAGGGGTTGGGCATATACAGAACTTCTACAATGGCTTATTTAATACATTTATGTATGATGCTATATAGGAAATTTAATTCAATTAATTCTAGCAGCATAATTGTACCTCCAGCTAGAAATGACAGATAAATACAGACTGGTCTGGGAAAATAAGTAGGGATTATATCAGAAAGATATCAGGCTTATAGTTAGCAACTAGAACTAGGCATTGTAAAGAGGAAAGGATCGCCGCTACTGCCAACCAGCTGAGGTACATGAAGAATAAGGTGCAGCCTCAGCCTACATGTCTCCACCAAACCACACACCCTGATGCATTTCACCATGCCACTGGGGCTGTCATAGGGGCAGGGAGAAATGCATCAGGGTGTGTAGTTTGGTGGAGACATTTAGACTGGGGATGCTCCTTATAGTTTATTCACCTGGGCTGGTCGGGAGCAGCAGTGATTCTTTCCTTTTTTACATTTACTAACACTTTGGATTGGTATCATCTCTACTTTGAGTGGCACCAAAAGCAATAAAACTAGGCTTTGCCAGGTTTTGTTATAGTAGAGTAGGATGACTATAGAAGCTTTTGTGAAATGCTAACCCCTACTAGGAAATGAATAACAAAATCAGCTAGATATGGTTTAAGGACTGCAAAGAGTTCCTTACAATATGCACTAGAAAGCCCATTTGGGCCAGGAGCTTTAGTTGTTAAAGCTGAACTCTAGGTCTGACTTTTATCATTAGCGTCAGTTAGCCTCCCTCCCAGGTAGCGTCAGATTGCCCGCCACTATATTACCATCTCATTTAACACTTTGATTGCCAGAAACATACTCACATACACGCTATAAATGTCCGTTGCTAGTATAGTGTCTGAACGGATCAATATCTTTGATCAAATCTGTCAGGGCTCCCAGGTGTGACCAGAGGTGTGTGGCTGACGCAGGGAAACGCAGACCTCAGATATGTTATAAACAATATAATTTATTAACACTAACAATACAAACATAAACGCAGTGCAATACTAAAACATAATACAGTGCAACCAAACCAAACCAAACCAACCACCCACAGATAACAGTACATACAAGCAAGCGTCGTCAGGCAGGCCGGGTCAATATCAATAGGGCAGGTAGGTACAGGGGGAGCAAGCGGAGATTGGTCAGGGTCACAGGCCAGGTTCAGCAGGTAGCAAGCAGCGTGGTACAGAGGGTCAGACAGAGGGATGGTCAGGAGCGAGCCGGGATCAGAGCAGGAGAAGTCAGCAGCGGTTCAGAAACAAGATGCAGGACAGAAACAGGATACAGGGCCCAGGACAAACACAACACCAAGGCAGAGTCTGCAAGTCTGGCCATCCCTTAAATACACCAGTATCATCAGTTCCAGGTGTTAGCTGGCTGAAAGGTTGAGTCTCTGATTGCTGGGAGCACCCGCTGGCCAGCCCTGGTACTGCAGAGCAAAAGGCAGGTGAGTCCCACCATTGCTGGCCAGTCCATTCCTGACAGTACCCCCCCCTCAAGGAGCGGCCTCAGGACGCTCCAAACAGTCCTAGCTGGGCAAAATGTTCCACCGCCCGGGTCTGGTAACTGGCGGGATATCAAAGACTGGCACACCGGGCAGGACTCCGGGCAGCGGCAAACCGGGCTGGACTCCGGGCAGAGGCACACCGGGCTGGACTCCGGGCAGAGGCACACCGGGCTGGACTCCGGGCAGAGGCACACCGGGCTGGACTCCGGGCAGAGGCACACCGGGCTGGACTCCGGGCAGAGGCACACCGGGCTGGACTCCGGGCAGAGGCACATCGGGCTGGACTCCGGGCAGAGGCACATCGGATTACCAGGCGAAGCATCAGGCAGCGGGCCACCAGGCGGAGCAGCGGGCACCGGGCCCCCGGGCGGAGCAGCGGGCACCGGGCCCCCGGGCGGAGCAGCAGGCACCGGGCCCCCGGGCGGAGCAGCAGGCACCGGGCTCCCGGGCGGGGCGACAGGCACCGGGCTCCCGGGCGGGGCGACAGGCACCGGGCCCCCAGGCGGAGCGGCGGGCGCCGGGCCCCCAGGCGGGGCGACAGGCATCGGGCCCCCAGACGGGGCGGCGGGCGCCGGACCCCCAGGCGGGGCGGCGGGCGCCGGACCCCCAGGCGGGGCGGCGGGCGCCGGACCCCCAGGCGGGGCGACAGGCATCGGGCCCCCAGGCGGGGCGGTGGGCGCCGGACCCCCAGGCGGGGCGACAGGCATCGGGCCCCCAGGCGGGGCGGCGGGCGCCGGACCCCCAGGCGGGGCAACAGGCATCGGGCCCCCAGGCGGGGCGGCGGGCGCCGGACCCCCAGGCGGGGCGACAGGCATCGGGCCCCCAGGCGGGGCGGCGGGCGCCGGACCCCCAGATGGAGCGACAGGTCTCGGGCCCTCAGGCAGAGCGGCGGGCGCCGGACCCCCAGGTGGAGCGACAGGTCTCGGGCCCTCAGGCGGAGCGGCGGGCGCCGGACCCCCAGGCGGAGCGACAGGTCTCGGGCCCTCAGGCGGAGCGGCGGGCGCCGGACCCCCAGGCGGAGCGACAGGTCTCGGGCCCTCAGGCGGAGCGGCGGGCGCCGGACCCCCAGGCGGAGCGACAGGTCTCGGGCCCTCAGGCGGAGCGACAGGTCTCGGGCCCCCAGGTGGGGCGGCGGGCGCCGGACCCCCAGGCGGAGCGGCGGGCGCTGGACCCCCAGGCGGAGCGGCGGGCGCCGGACCCCCAGGCGGAGCGGCGGGCGCCGGACCCCCAGGCGGAGCGGCGGGCGCCGGACCCCCAGGCGGAGCGACAGGTCTCGGGCCCCCAGGCGAAGCAGCGGGCACCGAGTCACCAGGCACGACAGTGGGCTCCAAGTCAACTGGCATGACCTGCTGGCACTGGGTCAGACATTGGATCGTTTGGCTGGACAGCGGGCATCGGGTCACCAGGCATCAGGTCATTTGGCTCGACAGCGGGCACCGCGTCATCTGGCAAGGCAGTGGGCTCCGAGTCAACTGGTATGACCGCGGGCACTGGGTCAGACATTGGATCGTCTGACTGGACAGCGGGCATCGGGTCACCAGGCATCAAGTCATTTGGCTCGACAGCGAGCACCGCGTCATCTGGCAAGGCAGTGGGCTCCGAGTCAACAGGCACGACAGTGGGCACCGGGTCATCAGGTACCGGATTGTCTGGCTCGACAGCGGGCATCGGGTCACCAGGTATGACAGCGGGCACTGGGTCACCAGGCATCAGGTCATTTGGCTCGACAGCGGGCACCGCGTCAACTGGCAAGGCAGTGGGCTCCGAGTCAACTGGTATGACCGCGGGCACTGGGTCAGACATTGGATCGTGTGACAGGACAGCGGGCATCGGGTCACCAGGCATCAGGTCATTTGGCTCGACAGCGGGCACCGCGTCATCTGGCAAGGCAGTGGGCTCCGAGTCAACAGGCACGACAGTGGGCACCAGGTCACCAGGCATCGGATTGTCTGGCTCGACAGCGGGCATCGGGTCACCAGGTATGACAGCGGGCACTGGGTCACCAGGGATCAGGTCATTTGGCTTGCCAGCGGGCACCGCGTCATCTGGCAAGGCAGTGGGCACCGGGTCACCAGGTATGACAGCGGGCTCTGAGTCAACTGGCACGACAGCGGGCACCGGATCAGGCACCGGATCATCTGGATCAACAGCGGGCACCGAGTCAACTGGCCCAATAGGATCGCCGGGCTGGATCAGTCCATCACGCTGAGCAGCGGCATCAGGCTGAAGAGAGGCATCAGGCTGAAGAGAGGCATCCGGCTGAAGAGAGGCATCCAGCTGAAGAGAGGCATCCGGCTGAAGAGAGGATTCAGGCTGAGTAGAGGCTTCAGGCCGAGTAGAGGCTTCAGGCCGAGTAGAGGCTTCAGGCCGAGTAGAGGCATCAGGCCGAGTACAGGCATCAGGCCGAGTACAGGCTTCAGGCCGAGTAGAGGCTTCAGGCCGAGTAGAGGCTTCAGACCGAGTAGAGGCTTCAGACCGAGTAGAGGCTTCAGGCTGAACCACGGAAGGCAGGTTCACCGGTTTGGATACTGGCAGGATGGTATTGGTTGGAAAGAATTTTCGCTTTTTTCTGGTTTTAACTACTGGAGCACTGCAAGTAAACGCAGGTCTGCAAATGAATGGAGCAGCTGGAGACAGAGAAAAACTGGAGGATGGAACAGGAGAGGGAGCAGTTGCTACAGAGGGCTTTTTTACAGGGTTAAAGGCAGGATAGGTGCAGCGAGTGGGAACAGGGGACTGACATGCGGTAGATAGCCAAGTATACTGGGCTGTAACTGTAGGAGCTGGTGGGAATACAGGAGTAGAGTTAGAAGCAGGACTGGGTTTTTGTAAGCTGACTGAGGCTGGGTGCAACAAGTCTGTCCATGTCTGCAGTATGGGTTGAACAAAGCTGAGCTTACACAAAGCCTGTCTGGTCAATGACTGCACTGCGTTTATACAATCTCTTAGTATCTGTGGTGAACATGCAGAATAACGCTCCAGAAAGTAACCCACATCATCCTCTAATAACCACACCAGGGACTCTACCTGGTCTGCACTAAATGGTGGCAAAAATTCATCCCTGCATTCGGGGGAACCAGATGAAACCAACTCAGCACAAACCTCAATCAAAGGCTGCACCTCAGAGAACTCTGTGCCCTGATCTACTAGAACATGAGCGAGCCGTATACATTCTAGTAGTTGATCCCGGGTATACTCCTTCAGAGTTTGATAAGCATACTCCCTGTCATCAAACACTAGGAGAGATAAATACACAACCTCATCCAGATCCATCCTTCCCAGCAACAAGCCAAGATGGCTTCCCTGTGCAGCCACTTCTGGTCAGGATTGGCCTTGGTGTAATGTCAGGGCTCCCAGGTGTGACCAGAGGTGTGTGGCTGACGCAGGGAAACGCAGACCTCAGATATGTTATAAACAATATAATTTATTAACACTAACAATACAAACATAAACGCAGTGCAATACTAAAACATAATACAGTGCAACCAAACCAACCACCCACAGATAACAGTACATACAAGCAAGCGTCGTCAGGCAGGCCGGGTCAATATCAATAGGGCAGGTAGGTACAGGGGGAGCAAGCGGAGATTGGTCGGGGTCACAGGCCAGGTTCAGCAGGTAGCAAGCAGCGTGGTACAGAGGGTCAGACAGAGGGATGGTCAGGAGCGAGCCGGGATCAGAGCAGAAGTCAGCAGCGGTTCAGAAACAAGATGCAGGACAGAAACAGGATACAGGGCCCAGGACAAACACAACACCAAGGCAGAGTCTGCAAGTCTGGCCATCCCTTAAATACACCAGTATCATCAGTTCCAGGTGTTAGCTGGCTGAAAGGTTGAGTCTCTGATTGCTGGGAGCACCCGCTGGCCAGCCCTGGTACTGCAGAGCAAAAGGCAGGTGAGTCCCACCATTGCTGGCCAGTCCATTCCTGACAAAATCAGCACTATACTACCGTTCACGTTAGTATAGTGTCCCCAAAAATGCAGCGTTAGCAGGATTAGCCTGACACCTGCCAGTACAGCGTCAGTAGACCACTGTCACTTGATACATTACACACAAAACTGCCACTTTAGCAAGATCAGGTCTGTTCTCTGCTAGTACTTGCAGTTAGATTTTTTTTTGTGGTTCAAGCAGTCTCTGACAACCAGGTGCTCTTTTTCCCACTAGGTACCTACAAATTAAGTGGCCAAAATGTCCAACGAAAGGTACTGTAGTGAAGAGGCCTACAGGATTCTGAGAATGTCAGATGAGACTGAAGGGGAAGCAGTGGCGAGCACAAGTAGTGTCCCGCAGCCACCAAGAATTCGCACACAGGCCCTTCGAGCCCCTAGGATCCTTCTAGATGTGCTTACAAATGCTGACTGGCAGCCCCCAATTTCTGCAGCACTTGTACTTTCCGTATGGAAACATAGCTACTCCCCTTGATTTTTTAGAGCTGTTTTTCATGGATCTGTATGGATTGATTGTGAACCAAAGCAATTTATACGCACACCAATTTATCACCACCAACCCAAATTCAAACCTTGCAAGACAATTTGCATGGAAACCCATTACTGTTTCTGAATTTAAAGATTTTTTGGGCCTATCCCTCAACATGGTCATTACCAGGGGCGGACTGACAACTCATGGGGCCCCCAGGCAATAGGTGATCATGGGGCCCCTGTGTCCTTGCCCAAACTCAAAAAAGCCTATGAAAAAGGTACCAGGGGCATCTCATGGGGCCCCCACTGACCCCGGGCAGTGCCCGAGTTTCCAAATGGTCAGTCCACCCCTGGTCATTACTAAAAAGAATGAGTTGTGGTCATATTAGTCCAAAGACCTGATTCATCATATGCTTGTGTTCTCTACTGCCATGGCCAGGCGCAGATACTGTATAATGTGGTTTATGCATTTCAGCGACAATCCCTTTAACCAGAAATTTGCAGATGTATATACTCCCCAACAAAACATCTGTGTTGATGAGTCCCTCATTCATTTTTCTGGATGCCTTGCATTCAAACAGTTTCTCCCCAGAAAGCGTGCCAGATATGGGGTCAAAATGTATAAGCTCTGTGAGAGGGTAAAAGGTTATACATGTAATTTTCGGATTTACAAGGGAAAAGAGTCACGTGGAGCCCCCTGGATGCCCAGACTACATGGGGAGCAGTGGCAAGTTAGTTTGAAACTTGGTGTCACCCTTTTTCCATATGGGGTACCACTTATATATGATCATTTTTATACCCGTGTGCCACTATTTAGAATTTTGAATTGCTCGCAGTGAACTGTAAGGACAAATGGGATGTTTTCGTCCTGTCTTCCATTAGAACTTATTTTTTACGGTTTTGGAAAATGACAAAAAACATTTTTATTTTGCACAAAGTTGTCACTTAAATGATATATTGCTCACACATGGCATGGTTATATGTGGAATTACACTCCAAAATACATTCTGCCACATCTCTCAAGTATGGGGACATCACATGTGAAAGACTTTTTTGGCAGTCTAGCCATGTACAGGACCCCAAAATCCAATAAGCACCTTCAGGCTTTTAAATGCCTTTATTTCCTCATTACACTTCCTGACTACCTATGACAGTTTAGAAGGCCCTAAAATGCCAGGTGAGTATTTTGCAGATCTTGTTTGTTACCACAAGTTTTTGGAAAATGAAGAAAGAAAACGAAAATGTATTTTTTCTTTTCTTTTTCAAAACCTTGTGACAAAAAAATTAGATCAGCAAAATACTCGCCATTCCTCTTATTAAATTTCTTGGGGTGTCTACTTTCCAAGAAGGGGTCGTTTGGGGGATTCGTGCTATCCTGGCATTTCAGGGCCGAAACTGTGATAGGTAGTGAGGAAGAGAAATGAGGAAATTACTCACCTTCAGGCTTTCAAAGGGGTCATTGCATTTCGAGCTCCTGTATGCAGGTAGGCTCCCAAAAAGTCTTACACATGTGGTATCCCCATAAGTAGAATATATTTTGGGGCGTAATTCCACATGTGTGAGCAATATATAATTTAAATTACAACTTTGTGTAAAAAAAAAAAATTTTTTTTGTCATTTTCCAAAAACTTATGGAAAAGAATAAATCATCAATGGACTCAAAATACCTCTCAGAAAATAGCTTAGGGTGTCTACTTTCCGAAAAGGGGTTTTTGTACTGCCCTGGCATTTTAGCACCTCAAGAAATGTGATAGAAAGTAAAAGCTGTGTGAATTCCAGTATCTATACCATAGTTTGTAGACGCTATAACTTTTACACAAACCAAATAATATACACATATTGGGATTTCTTTTGACAAAGACATATAGCAAAATACATTTTGGCCTAAATTTATGATTAAATTTGAGTTTATTGGATGTTCTTTTATAACAGAAATTTCAAATTATTGTTTTTTTCAAAATGTTTGGCATTTCTTCGTTTATAACGCAAAAAATAAAAAAATCCAGTGGTGATGAAATACCACCAAAATACAACTATATTTGTGTGAAAAAAATTATATAAATTTTGTTTGGGTAAAGTGTTGCATTACAGCACAATTACCAGTTAAATTAGTACAGCGCCATATAGCAAAAAATGGCATGGTCAGGAAGGGGGGGTAAATCTTTTGAAAGTCAAATTGTTAATACTGGTTTCTAGATAAGAAACTATTAGATCTTTTTACATTTCAAGTAAACCAAATGGTTTTAGTTCATCTAATGACTTTTTCTGCTCTGCCATTTAAAAGATTAGAATTCTAAGCAAATATAAAAAAAGTTAATTTTATCCACTCATTAGCAAAAATTCAAGAGAGAAAGAAATCTCTCCAAAGGGAGAGAAATCCCTTCTTGCTGTGTGCCCTCATTATAAGATTTCCCCTCTATTGCTGTCCTGTTGACAACTCAAAACTCTTGATTTTCCCTCACTTTCTAATCCAGTAATATTGGTCACAGGACAAATAGACAGATTGAATCTCTCCAGTGGCTTTACTTGGACCAATAAATATCCAACAAAGCTTCTAATCCCTCTTCACTCAACCCCCAATATTAGCTTTAGATACTCTGTAAATATATATTTTAATAGTATCTCAGTCTGTCATTACAAGGCCTACTGTAGTTCTATAGCAGGAGAGGGAGGAGCAACAATGTAAGCCAATCAGCTTCTACTGTGTTGTATAGTACTGTCCATGGGAGGAAAACGAAGACTGATGACCTCTTCAGATGGCTGCTGCTCCCTCGCTATCCAATTAAAGCATGGGCAAGTTCTTGACCAAGCTGACTATTTTTAATTGACAGGAGATAGAAGGGAGTTTCAAAGCTGTCTGTGTAATCTTGCAGAGGGTAGTAATTCTGAAGTGTGGCTGAACAGAGATACAAATGTTTTAGCTGGTATAACAGTTTGCGCATTTTGTATTTCAACCGTGTATGTGAATACTTGCCTATAGCTCTGCTTTAAGTTCTCTTCATAACCCCTGCAGCTCTGCCAAAATATTGGAATCGTTATACTTTTGTTGCTGTCTCTTAGATTACGTAATACAAGAAATACATTGATTACTCTTTCTTGTACTTCTTATATGCTTTAAGCTTTATAATTTACCCCTAACTACAACCTTGTGTCCTGCTCAGAATGAAGAAAATAAGAAAACAGATGTACCATTAAGCAGAAAGTAATTCTCTAGTACAGCATCAATACCAGAGATAGCAACAACAAGATCTGATAATAAAGATTTGTTTCGATTGCATGCATCTCCTGACTTCTTAGTTGCATGAGATTGAAAAGAAAATTCAATGTCTGAAAGATCAGACTTTTGGGTAGGATGTGTTCTAGCATTGTTTAAAGAAACAATAAGGGTTGGATGTGAAAAATATATTTGGAATCATGGTATATTGGAAAGAAAAGAAAATTATTTTGCTGTGGGGTGGATATAACATTAAGCATAGATAGGGATAACAAGTGAAACAAATAGGAACTACCCAGCAAGACAGTTAATCTATGAATATTTTTTATGCCATGGCAGGTGGCTGTATGTGTTCAAGAAATCTACAAAATATTACGTAGTACCTACTAAGATTGGCTTAGTGGAGATGGAGATGCAAAATGAAAACTGCCTATAAATTAACCACTTCAAGTCTGGACACATTTACCCCCCTTCCTGTCCAGGCCAATTTTCAGTTTTCAGTGCTATCACACTTTGAATGACAATTGCATAGTCATGCAACACTGTACCCATATGAATTTTTTCAGACAGATAAAACTGTATTTTGGTAGTATTTATTCACCATTTATTTTTTTTTGCTATATACATGAAAAAGTCCACAAATTTTGAAAAAAAGTTTTTTTCTTATAAAATGTTGCAAATAAATAATCTTTCTTCATAAATATTGGCCAAAATGTATTCAGTTATCTTTTTAGTAAAAAAAAAGCCAAATTAGTTTATAACCAAAAATTCTAATTTTACATTTTTTTTTTACATTTTTAATTTTTTTTTTACATTTTTGTTTTATTTGTTTTATATTATTATTTATGTTTTTTTTTTACATACTGTCACCCTAGCAGTACAGTGTCACCATAGTACTTCTTGTGAGGGGTGATGATGATTTTTTTTTTTTTTTTTTACACTGATTGCTTTTACACCCATAAAGGCTGTAAAAGCAATCATTTCTCCTTCTCTCTGGCTGCATTCTTGCAGCCATTGAGAAATTCTGTGTGAGCTGTGATTGGTCACAGCTTGTCACATGGTACAAGGCTGTTGTTAATAGCCTTGTACCATGTGACCTCTGTGATCATTCACAGATTTCACACGTAGCAAGCAATGATCTGTGTCTCAAGATTGCCTCTTTTTTCTCCTTCCCTCCTTCTTAACCTTTCCAGATATCATCTCCCTGAAAGCTTGTTAAAGAATATGTAAACCCAACATTTCATATTCCTGATACAGTATGAGTCTGCTGTACCATGTACTTGTATGGATAAGTATCCTCTTCTCTTTGTATTGCTTCCTTTGTGTGAAATCCTGGTGTCCCTGGAAGCCCCTCCCTCCCTCTACTTTCCTATTAAAAACTGACCACACTAGGCAGGAGAGCAAAGCATGGTGAGTTCTCTAGCCATGCTGAAAACTCAGCCTGCTCTCTGCCAATGATCAGACTTCTGCTGACATGCCCCCCCCTCACAGAGTCATTCACTGGGAAGATTAGTGTGCTGCCGTTTCTCCTCTCCCCTTTTCTCTAAGATTCTTATGCAGCTGAGAACAGAAGGTATGTGATAATATATATAAAAGGGGAAAAAAGGCACTCATAAAATTTTTTATACAAATGTTTTGCCTTTCATTTCTAACTTAAAGCAACTTGTTTGTGAGGGTTCACATATGCTGTAAGCAGTAGGAAAGAATAGGTAGCTATCTCTGTCAAACCTTCTATTAGGTGAAACTGTACTGGCAAAGCTGATTTATTAAAGAAGTGAAGCATGTTCAATTTATGAGGGAGTTTTTTATTTTAAAAGGGAATTTTCACTTGTGTTAGCGAATGTGGTAAAAATTCACTTTGAAAAGAAATCCTAATAAAAATAAATCTATAAATAAGCAGGAATTTTGCTTGCATTTGATTGGATAATTGAGTACAGCCTCCCACGTTAACTAGGCTAAGTGAGAATTCCTTTGTAAAGTGAACGCGCTCTACGCATTTACTTAATCGACCCTAATGTATACTGTGGTATTCCTGGCTTCTGAATTTCAAATGCCAATTGTAAGTTAGCATGCAACACTAAATAGTTTATGTGAGTCCTATAGGAATGGAGGGGATTTTCTTTATGGAGACTGTCACACTGATTCCCACTGCCTAAAAGGTTTTCAGTGAGGTGGTCTAGAAAAACAAAAGACAGAGAGAGGAAAAGGCTGTGGGAACAGGTACCCCTGGTGAAAAAATATAGAGCTTACACAAAGTACATCTCCTGTATATGTGTAAAATTAATTTTAATTTATGTTTAATACTGTTGAACATCACACTCAAGCTGGCGTCCTTTAACCCCTTGGCGCCGACATCTCCCGGCCCTTTAAGGGTTTTAGAAGCCAGGAGGCGGGGCGGGGTTTTAGGGTCATGTGACCGCCGTGATTCGCTGTCACGGCGGTCACATGATCGGGAAAGGTCCCGATCGAAAGAGGAGATCGGGACATTTCTGTGAGTACCGGATACGTGTGCTGGGAGCGTGCAGGACGTGTTTTTCTTAATTGCATGCAAATGTGCAACTGCTCAGCGTCAAGGCCCAGACACCGGGAGGCCACACATTTGCATGCAGCCAGCGCGAAGAGGTTAAGACCAGAAAGGTTGCACAAAACTGAGGCCAACTGCTGTATTTAATGGAACTGAATCCACACAAAACTTTGACATTATTACAGTTATACATTCTAATTTTCTTTTTCTTTTTGTCATTTCCCACCAACTGGACATTATTTAGATAGCATGCTGCCCTAGGCAGATGCGAATATTGATTTAGTAGTCTATAGACTGAAAAAATGGACTGATATTAAGCCAACCAAAGACAGTTTGAATCTCTGCCGATTAAGCAGGGACCGGCAGAGATTCAAACCATGTTTTGGCAGGCTAAATGTACCCAAGTTGATCTTAGGTGCATTCAGCCTACCCATACATGGTTCAAATCTTGATTGGTCCCTGCTGACTGGCCAAGATTCAAACTGTTTATGGTCGGCTTAACATCAGTCCATTTTGTTGCATCACATACAGCAGTCCAGATAGACTACTAAATGTATATTGATTGATCAATCAACTCGGGTACAACCAACCTTTCAGGTTTGACTGCATTGACTGCAATAGTTATCCACTGAGGGGTATTGATTGTCACACCCCAAAAACATTTTTTGGGGTTGACGATCTTTATTACTTAGTTTCTATTATAACAGTATGATTTATAATAATATATTTTATTTTTTGGGGTTGTGAATATCTGATATGATGAATACATGTGTGATTATCATGTTGATGTTCCATTGTATTTATATGTATCTCACCATATGTTTTTCATTATTATATATATTTTTTTTTATTATGTATTTTATATGAATAGTTGTGTGACATGTTGAGGTTTGAATCCTCCTTTACCTTGCACTGGCTGTCCATATTGGTTGCCATTGTGTAGTGTTGAGGTTGGAGTTCTCCCTTAACATGTGCACTGGCCCTCTAAGAACCCAATCGTATATATTGTGATACATTTTTATATGTTTTTTAATTGTCAGCTTGCCATTTAGTAGCACAGCATTAAGTTGTTCTACGTTTTGTGTATGTATATAATGGTTTGTTCTTTGGTTGCCAATTAGCTCTGTATAGTAGTGCATGCAGAGGATAAATTGACAGTGTACGGTGACTCATGTCCTTCCACTCCGTGAGGACGTCAAGTGACGAAATTCATAGGGCGGGGCATCTGGAGGTGACGTCACCGCGTTCAGCGAGCTGCTGGCATCTGTGTACACCGGAGCAGGCTGTTTGTTTTTTGCTGTGCACGCTATTCATGCTAGTGTCGGCTCGGACACTACTAAATGTGAGTGGAATATACTATGTGTTTTTATGAATAAATTTTTGATACAGTGTTACGCTATAAGTCTTTCCTCTCTTACTTCCTGAGTTCATTGTGAGACTAGTGCCATTTTCAATTATCCCACATATGCTGGTTATCCATCTGCATATCTTTGCTCCCAGAGCAGAAGTGTTTGTGCTGGTTTATAATCTGACCAGCATATTGCTCTGGTGAGTTTACCCAGTCTATCTGGTGGTGGATTTGTGCACGGTGATCTGTGTGGTTTTTTTCACATGAAGTTTATACATTGAAGAAAAGAGCACTTATATATATTTTTATCACGGTGTTTGGACACTTTATATTTATATTTAAATTTTTGGCTTATTGAACAACTTTGAATAAGGACACTTTTTGCTGGATATAATTTATTTCTTGAGATAGATATGTAATATTGACTTATATACACTTTTGTTTAGGTATTTTATTTATATGTCTATCAGCACTTTGAGATTATACTAAGGAGGAGCGCTGACTTTTTTGCTTTCTATGTACACCTTGTTTAAGGGTTGGATTAGCTGCTCTTTCACATATATATACAGTTTCACATATTGGTTTATTTATTTATTTCCAGTGGCGCTATCCATATTCTAATCAGTTTCAGGTTTTACATGGGATTATTGCTATCAGCTATTATAGTCGCTAGCAGTAATCACTGTGTTCTCTTGGTGCAGGCTCCGCAGGAGGGATTCCCACATCAACACTGACTGTTTGACCCATGTTTGCAGGAAAGAAAATAATTTTGTCTATGTCCAGCTTTACTTACACTGTAGCTTTTCTACCTTCCCTAATATGCCATTGAGATGGTCAGACAAGATAAACATATTAGAAAAATAAAGGAAATATAGTATATCATCAGTGCTGCATTCCAGTGTTTCCTCTCCTCTTTTATAAAAGGTCAGCACAGTGGCTAAGTGCTTAGTGTTTCCGACTGGTAGCACTGGGATCACGGGTTAAAATCCCAGCACAGCATTTGCATGTTCTCCCTGTGATGCATGGCTTTCCTCTGGGTACTCCAGTTTCCTCCCACTCTCTAAAGACATGGTGGTAGGGTAATTAGCATCTGTCTAAATTGGCCTTAGTATGTGTATGAATGCAAGTTAGGGATCTTAGATTGTAAGTCTTGTCTGGCCTTGAGGGCAGGGACTGATGTGAATGTATAATAAATACTGTATGTAAAGCGCTGCGTATATTGACAGTACTGTAGAAGTATATAGTGAAAAGTATACCTTATGGCGCCTCTCCAAGCTATGGATGGAAGGAAAAGGATCACCCCACTGGCAAGTGAGAAGAGGGGAGTACGAGTCCGAGTGATTCCAGTGTCAGCCAATACAAGTGAAAGGATGGACGCTGCTCAACCAACAACAGGAGTCCAATGTTAAGGAATAGCCTCAGCCACCGTACTGGCCATGCCCTCTGGTGCATTTCACCCTGGCCACCGAGGCTTGGTCACAGAGCCTAGCCAGTACAGCGGTTGATGCCAATCCTTAACATTGGACTCCTGGGGTTGGTTGAGCAGCCTCCATCCCTTTACTTGTATTAGGTGCTATATAAGTACCTATAATAAATAAATAATAGGAGAATGCTAGAGACAAAGTCAGCTTTTAATTGCTGTCTGTAACTCTCTATCAGATTTTCCCTCACTCCTATGTCTTGTAAAACCATTGTCACTGGGACGGTAGCTGAGGTTAAATCTCTCTAATGGAACCTGGATAGAGGTAAGAATGCCTAATATTCCCTTATTCTTTATTTAAAAAAATCCTCATCCCTTAATTAATATCTTTCTTACTTTTTGTTTGCCCTTATTTTTATTTTTGTTTTACAAGGCTTACCCTATTTATAAATACTTTCTCTGAGAAACACATTTAGTGAAGTAGCCCTCATTTCATCAACATAAGTAGTACATTGCCAGCAAATTATTTTTTCTATCCAGATTAAATTTCCTAAATAACTGTTTAAGAGATGTTAGGATGATTAACTTGTCAGCAGGCTAACTATTTGTGCCAATCAACAGAAAGGTCTAGTGATGCTTTTTCTGTAATGTCACTTCTGGTTCATAATTTTGCGTGCAAATCAATTATCGTTTTTTTTATTGCCATGGCAGGTGTTTGACAGTATTTGGGACATCTATGCAATATTACGTAATACCTACTAAGACTAGCTTAATGGAGAATTATAATTGTCTAAAAATGTCAGAACGACAAAGTACATTGAAGTACTGAATAATAATTTTAGTCTCTAGGTTAAGAAGAAAATGTTGTTATTTCTGCAGCTGCTCATTTAACCTGGGTTTTCATATGTGTGGGGCAGCGCAATTTAAAGCCCCATCTGGTGTGACTTCATTCAGTGGTTCAGGAGTGAATCAGGTGCAAATAAAATGTATGACATTGAAAATTGCACCTGAACTAGCCTGAAAATCATACTGGACTCTTTTTGAACCACTTCAAGTCCAGAAACTTTCACCCTCTTCCAGTCCAGGCCAATTTTCAGCTTTCAGCAAAGTCGCACTATGAATGGCAATTGCGCAGTCATGCAACACTGTGCCCATATGAAATCTTTATCTTTTTTTCCACACAAATAGAGATTTATTTTGGTGGTATTTAATCACTGCTGGTTGTTTTATTTTTTGCTATATAACTGAAAACATACCGAAAATTTAGAAAAAAATTTGTTTTGCTTAACTTTTTGTTTTAAAATTTTACAAATAAATAAAATATAAATAACAAAAACAAAATCTTTTTAAATAAATTTAGACCAAAATATATTGTGCTACAGTGTATATTATTCAGTTTGTGTGAAAGTAATGTGGGCCATAGATGGGATTAAAAACGTCCGAAAATGGGGCGAAAAAAAAATCGGCCGATTTTTGGATCGTTAGTGCGGTAATCGGTTGGCCGTTTTTAGTGATTTTTGACTTTTGGATTATCGGCCCTGCTGGAAAATTTGTCGATTTTTGTGGCAATGATGGACAAATCTGCCGATCTTTTTCTGATTTTAAAAAATGCGCATGAGCAGTGACATGAAAGAAGTAGGAAAAGAAGAAAAGGAAAAAAAGAGAATATGAATGAGAAGAGGGAATAGAATATGAATAAAAAGAAGAAATAAAATATAAAGAAGAAGAAGAAATAGAATATGAATAAGAGGAAGAAATAAAAGAAGAAATAGAATATGAAGATGAAAAAAAAGAAGAAATAGAATATGAAGATGAAGAAAAAGAAGAAATAGAATATGAAGAAGAAGAAAAAAAAAGAATTTCAGTCCGATATTATATTTGACATGTAAAATTATAGCAACATTGTATCTATTTGTATCCGAATAGAAACCTCTGTATCCAAAATGGATACAAATAGATACAATGTTGCAACTTTTTCTTCTTCTTCTTCATATTCTATTTCTTCTTCATATTCTATTTCTTCTTCATATTCTATTTCTTCTTCATATTCTATTTCTTTTTATTCATATTCTATTTCTTCCTCTTCTGCATATTCTAATTCTTCTTCTTCTGCATATTCTGTATAATTGCCGGCCGTAGACAGGATGAAAATCAGCCGACTTTTTTTCCACCAATGGTGGTAACGTTGGCTGATTGAACAACCGATTTTTCATTTTTCTAAAAAAAAACCATCCGGTTTTCTCCCCGTCTATGGCCTGCATTATAGAGTCTACAAACCATGGGATAAAGTGAAGGAAATAAGTATTTGATCCCCTGCTGATTTTGAATGTTTGCCCACTCACAAAGAAATGATGAGTCCGGGGCGGACTGACCATTTGGAAACTCGGGCACTGCCCAAGGACCCGGGGTCAGTAGGGGGCCCCATGAGATGCCCCTGGGACCTTTTTCATAGGCTTTATTGAGTTTGGGCAAGGACACAGGGGCCCCATGATCCCCTATTGCCCGTGGGCCCCATGAGTTGTCAGTCTGCCCCTGGATCAGTCTAAAAATCAAATGGTAGGTGTAGCTGAAAGACAGAATAGCAACAAAAAATTAAAAAGAAATGCATATCTAACAAATTATGCACTGATTTGCATGTTCATGAGGGACATATGTATCTGATTCTCTTCACAAAACATAACTTAGTACTTGGTGGCAAATCCCTTGTTGGCAATCACAGAGGTCAAACGTTTCCTGTAGTTGACCACCAGGTTTGCACACATTTCAAGAGGGATTTTGGCCCACTCCTCTTGGCAGATCATCTCCAAGTGATTAAGGTTTGGTGGCTGACATTTGGCAACTTGAATGTTCAGCTCCATCCACAGATTTTCAATCGGATTAAGGTCTGAAGACTGCCTGGGCCACTCCAGGACCTTAATGTGCTTCTTCTTGAGCCACTCCTTTGTTGCCTTGGCCGTGTTTTTTGGGTCATTGTCATGCTGGAACATCCATCCATGACCCATTTTCAATGCCCTGGCTGAGGGAAGAAGGTTGTCACCCAAGATTTGACGGTACATTGCCCCGTCCATCATCCCTTTTGATGCGGTACAGTTGTCCTGTCCCCTTAGCAGAAAAACACTCCCAAAGCAGAATATTTCCACCACCATGTATAACAGTTGGGATGCTGGTCTTGGGGTCATAGGCAGCATTCCTCCTGCTCCAAACACGGCGAGTTGAGTTGATGCCAAAGACCTTGATTTTGGACTCATCTGACCACAACACTTTCAACAAGTCCTCCTCTGCATCATTCAGATGTTCAGGGGCAAACTTCAGACGGGCCTGGACTTGTGCTTTCTTGAGCAGAGGGACCTGCAGGATTTAAGTCCTTGTCAGCGTAGTGTGTTGACAATTGTTTTCTTGGTGACTGTGGTCCCAGCTGCCTGGAGATCATTGACAAGATCCTCACGTGTAGTTCTGGGATGATTCCTCACTGTTCTCATGATCATTGACACTTCACGAGGTGAGATCTTACATGGTGCACCAGACCTAGGGAGACTGACAGTTGTTTTGTGTTTCTTCCATTGGCGAATGATTGCACCAACTGTCACCTTCTCATCAAGCTGCTTGGCAATAGTTTTGTAGCCCAGACCAGCCTTGTGTAGGTCTACAATCTTGTCCCTGTAATCCTTGGACGGCTCTTTGGTTTTTGCCATGATGGAGAGTTTGGAATCTGATTTATTGCTCCTGTGGACAGGTGTCTTTTATACAGGTAACAAAATGAGATTAGCATCACTCCCTTTAAGAGACTGCTTCTAATCTCAGCTTGTTACCTGTATGAAAGACACCTGGTAGCCAGAAATCCTGCTGAATGATAGGGGATCAAATACTTATTTCCCTCATGAACATGCACATCAGTGCATAATTTGTTAGACATGCACTTCTTTTAAATTTTTTGTTGCTATTCTGTCTCTCAGTGTTACAATACACCTACCATTCGATTTTTAGACTGATCATTTCTTTGTGAGTGGGCAAACATTCAAATCAGCAGAGGATCAAATACTTAATTCCTTCACTGTATATATCTGAAAATTGATCAGTTGAGACACTAAAATGCTGGACGCTGGTATGATATATGGCAGTAATCAGGCAACTGTTATAGGGTTTGGCAGTGATCAGTATGTTGATACGAGGTATGGTGGTGATCAGGACGCTGGTATGGGGTATGGCGGTGATCAGGATGCTGGTATGGCATATGGGATGATCAGAACACTGGTATGGGGTATGGCAGTGACCAGGATACTGCTATGGGCTATGGCAGTGATCAAGATACTGGTTATGATGTATGGCGGTGATCAGGATACTGGTATGGGGTATAGCAGTAATAAGGGCACTGGTCTGGTGGATGGAGGTGATCAGGGCGCTCGTATGGTGTATGGCGATGGTCAGGGCACTGGTCTGGTGTGTGGCGGTAATCAGGGTGCTGGTATGGTGTATGATTGTGATCAGGGTGCTGGTATGGCATATGCCGGTGATTAGGGTGCTGGTATGACATATGGCGGTGATCAGGATGTTGGTTAGGAATATGGTGGTGATCAAGGTGCTAGTATGGGGTATGGCAGTGATCAGGGCACTGGTATGGTGGTGATCAGGACATCGGTATGCTGTATGGTGGTGTTTTTGTTAGCAGTGGGACAGATAACAGGTGCTGGCTGCATTTATTAGGACTACACTAGGGCAGTGATCAGGGACACTGGGGTGGCTGACGCTGCAATCTGTGAGTGTACAAGCAGCCTGACAGGCTGCTGTACACTCACAGGCTGCAGCATCAGTTCTCTCTGCTCTCACAGTGAAAAACAATATTTACTTTTACTTTCTATTGTTTACTATGTGATTTCTGTGATTGGACACAGCAATCATATGGTAAAATGGTAAAATACCATGTGATCACCCAGGAACAGCGTTAATGTGATCCGCTGTGTCTGGGTGACACAGAGATTCCCAGGCTATCTGGTGCGCACTCTGTGTGCCGCACAGTAGCCTCTGATGCAGACTGATGTACAGGCACGTTAGCCCTCATCGGCACTGCTTCCAGTCTGACATGTATAGGCAATGGGTGGACGGAACATGGTTAAATCGCACTGCGGTTGTCCCGCATATATATGTGAACCAACTCCATAGAAAAGCCTTTTGCTTCACATGTCATGCAAATCAGATGCGGTTTTAAAAGCATCCAATTCGCATATACAGTATGTGAACTGGGGCTTATGCATGTCACTCTTGTCACATAGTAGGCTGCAAGTCAGGTTTCTTTTCCAGTTGGAAGGGCATGCTATAATGCATGCTTACATGTGGCCTTGAGAATTGCCGCTTTAGTGGTAAAATAATGTAATGTTAAAGTCACCATGCACAGATTTTTTCCAATCCTTGATGAGCCAGCTGAATTTGTTATATCCAACGTTATTTGATTGAAATATTTAAGGAGCTCTACAGAAAATTGTTGCCCAAGTTGTGGTGCATCTAATCAGATGCAGCCTCTGATTGGGCATTAAGTACTTCTATTTCTAACCGTTCTATATTTGAGTCATAGATTTTAGTAACATGTTTCTACTGATTTTGAAAAAGGTGAAACACTGTTATTTCACATTTTCCACCTTCCTTTTTCAGCAGGACCTTTCCTAGCACAGAGCTAGGACTACCCATCATTAAGAATGTGATCTATGACATTAAAGCAATATTAAACACAAAAGCAAGCTTTTGTTATATTACAGCTTACCGATTCTTAGACATGATGGCTGCAATAGTTTTCTATTTCAGGTTTTCTTTCTTCTGTTTTCATCTGGTGATCCAGCCAGTATGTCTGTTGTTTTTCAACAAAAAAGCTCTCTTGCAGTCAGGGCTGGTGCTAGACTATTTTGAACCCCAAGGAAAAATCCATTATTTGCGCCCCCCAGCCCTCCCCCCAAAAATGAAACTGCTAAATTTCTTTTAATTTGCAAAAATAAGTGCCATAAGATGCCACCAGCACCAATATTAAAGACAAAATCAGTGTCACGGATGGACTGCATCTGTGGGTGGCAGTGGCAGGGTGACAGTTGCAGTGAGTGGAGGATGATGGATGACAGATCCCAGGCTGGAATTCCCCAGACAATACCACACAGACATATCTGACACAACACACAAACACTGACACAGATCAGCAGGCCCAGCAGGCACTAGAAGAGCAGACTGTGGGTTCGTAATGATGTCATCACTCACTGACTCATTGTACATGTGATGGATAGCTGCCCAGGTCACACTCACACAGACGCGAGACATCAGAGTCAGACCTTCCTCCGCAGGCATAGCTCTGCCTCCGCTGATGAATGGGAAGAGAAGGGCCGGAACTACACAGTGGTCAGCAGCTGCCAGCCAGCTTGCAGTACGGGACTGACTCTGAGAGGAACACTGGAAGGATCAGCAGCTAAGCTCCTACACTGGCCCCAGACAACCGGCATCTTCCTCTGTCCTTTCTTCCTCCCCTCTGCTACTCTTTTCCTCAGCTGATGGATCATTCATGAAGTGGCAACATCCCACACAGAGAGAGTGCTGGACTGTGCTGCGCCCAGGCGCCCCTGAGTGGCAATGCGACCTAGGCGGTTACCTAGTTGGCCTAGTGGAAGCACCGGTCCTGCTTGCAGTTACAGTAACAAGACAGAGCATTTAACACTGGCAGGGGTGCTTAAAATGATCAGTTTTTATTTAGTCATATAAAACATTTATCCCAAAAGGAAGAATAAAACTGCTGTAACTGATTGTAAAGTATAAGCTGGAGCTCAGCTTCAATTTGTTACTGTATTTAAATCTGCTATTACAGTGCAATCAAACTAACTAAAAACACACAAAAGTCATCACAAAGGGCATAACTTGCTTTAAGTAGGATATGTCCCTTGTGCTGATACCTCCTCCTATAGGTGAAATTCTCCTCCATTAATGCCCACCACCGCTGCCATAATCTTCCGTTGTGGTTAATAGAACTGTGGGAGCTGTCACAGACTCTCATCAAGAGTGCCTTACTATGCCTATCCTTTCCACACAGCTCCTCCATTCACAGATACCAATGCTACAGCTTCTATGAATAAAAAACAATATGTGAATGGAGGGGGCAGACTTTTCAAACATCCCCTTGTCCTTCATTCATAGATCACGCTTCATCCATAAAAGCTGTTGTGGCAGCTCCCATACTTCTATTATCCCCTACTACACTGGAACTTCTTAACGGTGGGATGGGGGGGTGTCATCGTTGGAAGAGGATTTAGTCCAACATAAGAGGCATCATCAAAGAGGATACATCCTAATTAAATTACTGCAAGTTATGTCCCTTGTGTTGATTTTTATGTTTTTTTTCTGCTGGTTTGCACTTGTGTTTTAAACTGACAGTATCTTTAGCTGGACCTTTTTTTTTTTTTAACTAGAACTAGATTTACAAGGCTGACTGTTCTTGAGTCTTGATTGAATTTCAAAGCTTGTCAGAGATTTGTCTATTCCTTTAAGGCATGTGATTTCACCTCTTCTTGCATTCTTATATTATCAGTATGCTGTTGAAAATGTGGCAGAACACGCAAGGCAAAAGGCACTGTCAGACCTCAGAAATGCTAAAGCTTAGCATTGTGAATTGATGTACAACAGCTTTTAAAGCATTTCAGTTCTTAAAAAATGTTTCTTTTTCAACTTATTGGGGACACGATGCTGCCTCCTTTCCATTGCTATTTACTAACACAGTCTGCGCCAAATGTAAAGAGTACCACAGGGAATATTGTCATTGGTCCTTTTTCATCATAGAAGAGTTTTTTCATATCACCATAAATACCAAGACTGTTTTGTACGTTGAAAAAAAAAAAGTACTGTCCTTTAAAATGTGAACAAATTGCTGCTCTAAGATAAATAAAAGGAAAGCAGACACAACAAGGTATTTAGTGAACACAATAGGCTGAATGTTATATGAAGCTATGGTGGAGAACTAACAGCACCATAGGGTCGATTGATTGAAATCCAAAGGGAATAGTAAAATCTCAAAACTCAAGTTGAGTTTATAGCTGTTAATGGCTTGAACAACAGCTTGTGACTTTAATGACGCATCCTCCCGAAAGTACTAAGATCCCAGAAAATGTGACTGAGGCTTTTTGGTTTATAAATCTAATACAGTTCAAATTCAAATCTGTGCAAGACTTGAGCAAACAAAGACATTTACTGTGAAAATACATTCAAGTAATAACGAAGAAACAAAATGGAAATATAAATAATTCAAAAACATGTTTTTTTTTTAAAAATCTTAAACCTGAACTCTAGGATAAGCAAATGTTATCGAAAAATAAGAGTAAATATAAAAGGTGTTTGTACTCATACTTGAATCTACAGTAATCCAGTCTGAAACTTTGCCTCTGTAAAAAGCTTCCTGAAAAAAGACCAGTCATTACTTCTGTCTTCCTGTGCTAGGTGAATGGTCTTGTATCTGCCCCAGGGGTGGACTGACCATTAGAGCACTCGGGCACTGCCCGAGGGCCCCGGGGTCAGTATGAGATGTCCCTGGTACCTTTCATAGGCTTTTTTGGGTGTGGTTTGAGTGTGGGTAAGGACACAGGGGCCCCATGATCCCCTATTGTCCGGTAGCCCCATGAGTTGTCAGTCCACCCCTCATCTGCCCCCTCCTATAGTTTTCAGACAGGTCACTCTAGGTCCCTCCCACAGTTCTGCACAGCAGAATGATGATGTCGCTGACACTTTTACAAGGGTATAACTAGGTTTGCAAAGGCATTTTGTACACATATAGCAGATTTATATCAATTGTGGCCAATAAGTGTTATATTTAAATTAATACAATTTCTAAAGTTAGATTATAGTTGATCCTGGATAACCAGCAATTTTTCTGCTCTAGTAATATGTGACATTGTCTGATAATTATAAATTAGGGCTTTTTCAACTGGAGGATTGGGGAGGGGGGTTAGTAAAAACTGGTAGCTGAGCCATGGTTTTACTGTCCACTAGCTGTCCATCATTACAGGCTGACAGCACTGTACACATGCCATGAATGCAGTGCTTTGATTCAGTTTCACAGTAGTGCCTCCTAAATGTCTGCAAGCCTCTGATATACTGCCCCTGAAAGTCAATCCACCGTAGATTGCTTTTTAGAGAGCAGTAATCATTACCACCGCTGTGAAAGAGCCATAAAGCTATCCATTATTCATAGTACAGGTAGTTGGTATCTTCTAGCTATCTTAAATAAATCCTTAAATACAAGTTAAAGAATATGTAAATCAGAATTTCAGATTCCTGATATATGCCTGCTGTACCATCTACTTGTATGAAAAAGTGTCCTGTTATCTTTGCATTGCTTCCTTTGTGTAAAATCCCTGGTGTTCCTGCTAGTCCCTCTGCTTTCCTATTTTTTAAAAACTGACCACACAGCACAGAGTGCAGTGTGGTCAGTTTTCTGCCTGTGCTGGCAACTCAGCCTGCTCTCCTGTAATGATCAGACTTGTGCAGACATGTCCCCCTGTACAGCCATTCACTGGGGAAAATAGTGTGCTGCTGTTTCTCCCTTCCATCTCTCTGAGCTGCTTATGCAACTGAGAACAGAGGGTATGTCATCACTTATAAAAAAGGGAAACATGTTTTTATATGTTTTGCCTTTAATTCCTATTTTAAGCTTACAGTGAATGGATTGTTTTCCAAGGCCAGGGTTTGCATATACACTGCTTAAACAAATTAAAGGAACACTTTTTAATCAGAGTATAGCATCAAGTCAGTTAAACTCCTGGGATATTGATCTGGTCAGTTAAGTAGCAGAGGGGGTTGTTAATCAGTTTCAGCTGCTTTGGTGTTAATGAAATTAACAACAGGTGCACTAGATGGGATGACCCCCAAAACAGGAATGGTTTACAGGTGGAGGCCACTGACATTTATTTCCCTACTCATCTTTTCTGACTGTTTTTCACTAGTTTTGCATTTGGCTAGGGTCAGTGTCCCTACTGGTAGCATGAGGCGATACCTGGACCCTACAGAGGTTGCACAGGCAGTCCAACTTCTCCATCAATATGTGCCATTGCCAGAAGGTTTCAAGAGCATGGAGGAGATTCCAGAAGACAGGCAGTTACTCTAGGAGAGCTGGAGGGGGCATAGAAGGTCCTTAACCCATCAGCAGGACTGGTATCTGTTCCTTTGTGCAAGGAGAAAGAGGATGAGCACTGCCAGAGCTCTATAAAATGTCCTGCATCAGGCCACGGATGTGAATGGCTCTGACCAACAATTAGAAACAGACTTCATGAGGGTGGCCTGAGGGCCCGACGGCCTGTAGTGTGCCCTGTGCTCACTGCCCAGCACCATAGAGCTCGATTGGCATTTACCATTGAACACCAGAATTGGCACGTCCTCCACTGGCGCCCTGTGCTTTTCACAGATGAGAGCAGGTTCACCCTGAGCACATGTGACAGACTGCTTGTAACATCGTTCAGCATGACTGTTTTGGTGGTGAGTCAGTGATGGTCTGAGGAAGCAAATCCAAGGAGGGAAGCACAGACCTCTACAGGCTAGACAATGGCACCCTGACTGTCATTAGGTATCGGGATGAAATCCTTGGACCCATTGTCATAGCCTACACTGGTGCAGTGGATCCTGGGTTCCTCCTGGTGCACAACAATATCCGGCCTCATCTGGCGAGAGTATGCAGGCACTTCCTGGAGGATGAAGGAATTGATACATTTGAATGGCCCACATACTCGCCTGACCTAAATCCAAAAGAACACCTCTGGGATATCATGTTTCGGTCCATCTGATGCTGCCAGGTTGCACTTCAGACAATCTAGTAGCTCAGTGATGCACTGGTCCAGACCTGGGAGGATATACACCAGGACACCACCTATCATCTCATTAGGAGCATGCCCCGACGTTGTCAGGCATGCATACAAGCACGTGGGGGCCATACAAACTACTGAGTACCATTCTGAGTTGCTGAAATGAAATTTCAGCAAAATGGGCTAGCCTGCTGCATCATTATTTCACTTTGATTTTTGGGGTGTCTTTGAATTCAGTCCTCTGTAGGTTGATCATTTTCATTTCCATCAAACGATGGGGCATCCTTACGTTCCTAACACATTACCCAGTCCATATCAGTATAGGTATCCAGCGTTATATTTTTCCCCATTGAGATCTGATGTGTTTTTAAAGTGTTCCTTTAGTTTTTTTGAGAAGCGTACTTTATGTACCCTGGAGCAATGTAATTAGAGGGTCTTCTGGCACTTGAATTTCTATGTGAAAATGTATCCCTGCATCTAATTCTTTGCTATTTATAGAGCCATTACACTTAAATAGGTGAACTTTATTCACATTTATTTTGACTTGATCTGCCAAATGCTTGTCTTCTGTTGATGAACATTTGTACTGTTCTTTGTCTTCCGCTTTACAAAGATTGTTTTGCTTTTTTCAAAGTTCTGTAACAAGGTACAGAAGACTGAACACAAATGAGCACATTGGAAATCATAGGAAAACAAAAGTACAGCAATTGAAACAGGTACTGTACATACAGTACCCAGGTAAACATAAGAAAAGTACATGAGAACTCTTCACAGACTGAAAATAGGCTTAGAAATTGTACAAGTCCAGCAGCATTATATCTTTCAAGACACATTGATGCGCAAATGTGTTGCCAATGAAAATGTACACCTTAAGGAAAGTTGAGAAGGGGACCAAGGCGCGGAATCCCGGCAAGGGAACTGAAGGCCAAGGAGAGGAAGGGGGCTAAAGAAAAGACCACCTAGTAGCTTGAGTAGCCCAAGGAAGGAGGGAGAAAAGGAATCAGGAGGAAAGGTGTTATGCCTGCGGAAAAGAAGGAAAAAGATGGGGAGAGAAAATCCTGTGTGATGCAATCTATTGTGCCACCCTAAAATGAGCTCTACAGGTGGTCATATTGATAACAGGGAGCGGTCAAGGCCCATACTGTCATTATAAGTAAGCCAGGGGTCCCATACCTTCAGAAACTTGGAATAAGTGTCCTTGAGAATAGACGTGAGCTTCTCATGCACCATAGTTCCCAAAAGGCTCTGTTTAACCTCACCAAAGTTAAGGAATGGCTGACATCAGGCCTTAGCTATGATCTGCCATGCTGCCAAACTCCACCAGCTTGTAGACAAACTCTACCAGCTTCCCCTGGATTTTAATGAAGAATGAGATGGAATTATGAAGCAAGGCTTCCCGGGGACCATGTGCTAATTTAACATGCAGGACAGAACTAATCAGGAAGTAGACCTGGGTCCAAAATTGTAAAGCTTTTGGGCAGAACCACCAGGTGTGGAGGAGGGTGCTAGGCTCCCTGTAGCCCTGGAAACAGAATGGGGATGCCGAGGGAACAAACTTGGCAACTCATACTAAAACTGCTACAGACAGAATCTGGAGCTGTGCATAGTAACCAATCAACTTTTAACTTCAGCTTGTTCAGTTAAGCTTATGATAGGCTCATTTGTTGTGGCTGCAGTTTATAGTGTCATGGCTGATCAATTATGTCCATGTATTAATGTCCATGTATTAATCTATGTCCATGTATTAATCTATGTAGCTAAGGACAGGCAACTACTTGTTCTGGGTCACACAGCATCCACTCTTGCCATTACTTGTGTTGCATCACAAATGCAAGAGTGAAATTAATGTGGAACACTGAATGGTGATCACCCTGTTAATTGCTTTTCTGGTTTGTGTCAGCTCTAATTACTGTTCAGCTCTCACCTGCAGAGCACAAGACTCATAGACCAAGGGATTGTGGGATATATAGTTTTTTCACAGGAACTATGAGTTCTCAGACAGATGTCATGTGTTAACCTGTGCGGTGCCATGTGGCATCCTCATGTTTCTACATGTAGAGACACATATGACACAAGAATGTGAAGATTTACTCCCTATAGGCTGTGGGTACAGGGCAACAAATTACATTATGAAAAAACATGATTGGTGCACTGATCTTCTGTAGGCAAAAAACACAAGGTGCAGGTAGGCAGGTTTATAACAAAAACAAAACCCCAGCCTCCTTGCACCTATAAAATAATCCTGCCACAAAAAAATGTTTCACAGACATGTATACTCCTCAGCACAAAAATTTTAAAAAATTTAAATGCTTCTATTACATATGCTTGTGTTAGCACTAAAAGTAAACAGACAGCTAACACTTTGTCTCAGCCTACTTTGAAGAGTACCTCATTAAAATAGTCAGGGGCTGCTTAGCAACTGTTGAGACAATGAACACCATGGCTAGAAATGTGTAATGTACAATATAGTGTATACAGTGCAGGAGTCTGTAATACACAGAATGCAAGGGTCAGGAATATGTATGGTGTGCTGAGCTCAGGGGTTTGGGGTGTATAATGCAAATAATTCAGGGGTCAGGTGTGATTATCACAAAGTGCTGTAGTCAGTGCTGGGTTTAGGAGTGCACAACACACTAAGTATGTAATGCACAAAATGCAGGGGTCAGGTGTACAAAATAAAGAAAGGGCAAGGGTCAGAGGTTTGTAAAACATAGATTGCATGGGCCAGGAGAGTGCAAAATTACCCCTGCAAACAATACTTCTTGCTCACTTTCCCCTCTCAGTAAAAATTAATATTTAATTATTACTAATATAGCTCTACCCTGTTGAGGGTTTTTGGATCCCCCTAAGCTCTGCACAGCCAGGCAACATGCATTTTCCACACTTTAATCCAAAGTCAGTAAACAGTCCATGAGCTTGTTTTTTTGTTGTTTTATTAGGGGTTAACAACTTGGATGGGGTTTAGGGGTATATGGGATGCCCAATGGAACTGAACAACTTCTTAGACAAAATGGCAAGAATCCAGCAAACAGCACAAAAACGGATCCTATTCTCTCTACTCCTTCAGGAGTGGCACTTCATTTCTGACAGATTAGCACACAGTCTTTGCAAGCAGCACTTGGTCCCCTAAATGAACCTCCTCAGACCACAGATGAAAATATCCTCATCCACCTGGCTATCTTTAGAATATCCCAGGGCAAGGGATTCCAAGATACACAAAGAATGTAGTCCAAGGGAGAACTAAGTGGGTATTGCACCTGACCACCCTCTCCCTTCTTTGGCCCGGGGGGTGTAGAAGTACTTACACTGTCCTGTTCCTGTAGCTGCTTTCAGGCCTTATGCTGGGCTTGCTCTTTCCCTGCTGATAGGCTGTCCTTCTCTGGTAGACTGTGGGACAGTGGAGGTCCTTCTCTCCAGCTTCAGCCTGTAGGTAGACCCCCCCTTCTCTGGGCCCCCCCCCCAGGCTCCACACCATGCGGGACTTCCTTCCTCCATCTTCCACCCGACTCCCCTAGTAACCAGGCTCTCTCATATTTAAGGGCTGACCTAGCCACCATGCCAGGCCTCCTGCTTGGGGATTGGACATTTTCTCTTAAGTATGCAGATCTGCCCCTCCTCACCCCTGCACACTGCTTCTAGAAACTTCGCCTAACCTGAAGTAACTTTGTTGACTTACTCCCAGTCTGACTCTTACCCAGGACTCTTATCAAGCCTCTAACTAAACACAAAAAACCTATGTACACTTGAGGGCATTACACTAATAATAATATACCAGCCCCCACACACACACACGATGGTGGTCTCAATTCAGCTTCAGTGCTAGAGACATAAACACATCACCTCAGGAACATAAGACGAGAAATTGTCTCTGATGAGCATGGAATTCCTCTATTGCCCTTTCACTACACTTTCCAGTTTGGAACATTTTTCTTGGTAGGTAACGCAGAACTCTTGCAGCTCTGCAATTTGCTGGCCAAAAGGAGCCACAGCAGTTGCTGTAGTGGACTCCATGCTTGAGCCAGTTTTTTATGCCATGATCAGGGGTCAAGCACGTCAGTGACTATAGCAGTGAAAAGGCTCACTCAGAAACCAGCAGAATAAATACACAGATTCCACTGGTAAGTGACGTGGGGTCTAAGTACTAACTGGTCTTCACCAGAGGTGATGGTGAAGATGGGATTTGCTGCATGCTAGTGCCAGGTCTTGGTTCTAAGGATTGCCCCACCAGGAGGTGAGCAAGCCTGGGTATGGTAGCAGATGCAGCAGGTCGGGATCAAGCAGAAATGTAGTTGGTAATCAAGCTAAATTGTCAGTAGGAAGTGCTTAGAGGTTGGGATCAAGCAGAAGTATAGTCGAGGAACAAGCCAAAGGTCGACAACGAATGGTAATGAACAGTGTGGACAGTAGCAGGAGCGTAAGGAGCAAGATATTGGCTGGAGAAAAGCACAATAATCAGGCAAACAAGAAGTGCAAAGACATGGCTTATATAAGAAATTCATGGGAGGAGCAAAGAGTTCAAAGTTCACCAGAAACAAGATAGAAAGTAAGTTTGTTCAAGGCATCAGGCAGGGGGCTGCCCAGCATCTCAGGTGGCTCAGTAAGAACAGCTTCTGCCAGATACAGTAAGTCCTAAATTTGGATCCAGATCTTGACAGGTGTCTTTATTCAACCTTACCAACTATGTAACTACAGTTGCAAGAAAAAGTATGTGAACCCCTTGGGATTACGTGGAGTTTTGCATGAATTGGTCATAAAATGTGCTCTGAACGTCATCTAAGTCACAACAATAGAAGAACACAGTCTGCTGAACATAATACTACACAAACATTAGATGTTGCCATGGTTTATGGCACATAACATGTAAACATTCACAGTGCAGGCAGGAAAAAAGTATGTGAACCTTTGCACTTAATGTGGACTTAATAACTGGTTGACCCTCCTTTGGCAGCAATAACCTCAACCAAACGTTTCCTGTAGTTGCAGATCAGACCTGCACAACGATCTGGAGTCATTTTGGACCACTCCTCTTCACAAAACTGTTTCAGTGTAGCAATATTCTTGGGATGTCTGGTGTTAATCGCTCTCTTAAGGTCATGGCACAGCATTTCAATCGGGTTGAGGTCAGGACTCTGACTGGGCCACACCAGAAGGCGTATTCTGTGCTGTTGCAGCCATTGTTTTGTTGAATTACTTGTATGCTTTGGGTCATTGTCCTGTTGCATCACCCATCCTCCGCGGAGCTTCAGTTGGCGGACAGATGGTCGTACGTTTTCCTGCAAAATGTCTTGATAAACTCTGGAATTCATTCTCCCATCAATGACAACAATCTGTCCAGGCCCTGAGGCAGCAAAGCAGCCCCAAACCATGATGCTCCCTCCGCCATGTTTCACAGTGGGGATGAGGTTTGATGTTGGTGTGCTGTGCCTTTTTTTCTCCACACATAGTGTTGTGTGTTCTTCCCAAACAACTCAATCTTGGTTTCATCTGTCCACAGTATATTTTGCCAGTAGTGCTGTGGAACATCCAGGTGCTCTTTTGAAAACTTCAAACGTGCTGCAATATTCTTTTTGGACAGCAATGGCTTCCTCCGTGGTGTCCTCCCATGTACTCCATTCTTGTTTAATGTTTTCCTTATTGTAGATGTGTCAACAAAAATGTTAGCATGTGCCAGAGATTTCTGTAGGTCTTTAGCTGACACTTGGGGATTCTTCTTTACCTCATGCAGCATTCTGCGCTGTGCTCTTGCAGTCTTTACAGGACGACCACGCCTAGGGAGAGTAGCAACAGTGCTAAACTTTCTCCATTTGTAGACAGTCTGTCTTACCGTGGACACATGAACATCAAGGCTTTTGGAGATACTTTTGTAACCCTTTCCAGCTTCATGCAAGTCAACAATTCTTGATCGTAGGTCTTCTGAGAGCTCTTTTCCGCGAGGCATGGTTCACATCAGACAGTGCTTCTTGAAACCAGTAAACCCAAAACAAGTGTGTGTTTTTTAAGGGCAGGACAGCTGTCAGCAACACATCCAATATCATCACACTGATTGGAGTCAAGGTTGGCTCACTCCTGGCTCCAATTAGCTCTGGGAGAAGTCATTAAGCTAGGGCCTCACATACTTTTTCCTCTCTGCACTGTGAATGTTTACATGTTATGTGCAATTAAACCATGGCAACATCTAATGTTTGTGTAGTATTATGTTCAGCAGACTGTGTTCTTCTATTGTTGTGACTTAGATGACGTTCAGAGCACATTTTATGCCCAATTCATGCAAAACTCCACGTAATCCCAAGGGGTTCACATACTTTTTCTTGCAACTGTATATGTTCAGTTTATTATTACAAGCACAGGTTTTTGTTAAAAAGGAACTGACGTGTCTTTACTTTGCTCTGTGTCTCTAGCACACTTACTATGGGTAACACTCTTCTTAGTCTCCCTTCAAAGCCAAGGCCCTTTCTTTACAGTAGAGCTTCTACATGCATAACCCTCTTGCAACATGTATTGGTAGCTGACTACCAGTTACTGTTGGAAACTGTTACAGGTCCACATCTCTCACACATGTTCCTGGTTTCTCACACTTATGAAGGCACATTGAATTCTCCCCCTCATACAGGCTCTGATATGGAGACAGGAATCGCTTGAGGCTTACACACAGGAACTACTGCAAATTGCAAAATTGACATTCACTTAGATTTCTCATTAACATTCGCTTATTGGCAGGCAGAGCTGAGCAGGCTGAAATACCTGAACACACAGTGGCCTTTATTCTTCACTTGGCAAACAAAATCAGATCTCTCTAAATAATATTTAGGGGAGCACCTGACACGCATAATGTGGGCAGTTCTCTTTGTTATATACTGTAAGTCAGCAACCTTCTGATTAGCACCAAGACAAACCCAATTCATGCAAAAATGTATCCACCAATCCAGGGGCGGACTGAAAACTTATGGGGCCCCCGGGCAATAAGGGATCATGGGGCCCCTGTGTCCTTGCCCACACTCAAAGCACACCCAAAAAACCCTATAAATGGTACCAGGGGCATTTCATGGGGCCCTCTACTGACCCCGGGCCCTCGGGCAGTGCCCGAGTGCTCGAATGGTCAGTCCGCTTCTGCACCAATCAGGGCCAAGCCACATATAGCTTGCAGATTCTAGCACCAAATTTATGTAACCTATGTGACACTTTCGAGATGGTGCGCACGTCAAATTAATTTTGTCCTTATTTGCAACACTTTTCTAATATGTTTATATGTTTGAGACAAAACCGTTAAGAGATACCATCATTTCAGAGTTAAGGAACCTGTCATCAGAAAAGAACACGTCTAACAAGTCATGTTAGAGTAATTTTGGAGCATCTTTCCAACAAATGCATGTATATGTATCTTTCACATTCACCAACATTTGTCACAAGTAGGTGAGACTCTCTTCTAAAAAGTGTTTGCGCCATTTTATAGAATTAAAATTTGGATTTGTTTTTGCAAGATAAATAAATACATGAATAAATAGATGAGCAAGCAAATAAATAAATATTCCTTTCCTCTCCTACACACCCTGTTACAATACGGTTAAAACTAAAGTTATGCCAATGTTGTTTATTCCATTTATTGATTTTGAGTATCTGTCAAGTCTGGATACAGTTAAAACTTGCTTTTATGAGTATTCAGGTGGCAATCAAATTAAGAATTACGTGCTTCATAATGAAGGGCCAGACACTTTTTAGAAGTGTGTCTTGCCTGCATGTGATAAATGTCAGTGCTGCTGACAGATTCATGTACATGTCAGAAACATGTGCATGAATTTTTGGTAACGATGTACCTGAATCTACACTAATTACTCCAACAGGACTTCATAAAGAGTGGAAATGTAAAAGGATCACAGATAAGACATTCAAATTTTTTGCATGTCAGACATTTCTTTACAACTGTCACACAGCTTTTTTTAATTTGGCACAGTACTTTCATATATAGCAATACAGCCAGAAAAGTGTCTCATACGCTATATTGAATCATAGGCATTCAGCATTAGAAGAACGAATATCACAGAATGACCAACTTAATTAAGAAGATATTAGATATAAATTGCATGGGACCTTGTGAGAGCTGGATCCTGAGACTGCAAATTCTCAGATTGACAATTAAGTTTAATTACATAAACTATTTCCAGTTAGTATTTCTTCAGATAAAAATACATTTTAATTGGATAACAGGGGAATTATAATCTTAAGGTAAAATGTAGGTAAATGGGGCTGTGGCATATCCAGCTTATTTGACACCTTTGGCAAATTATTTTTACTTGGAGACTCTCAAAACTATAGAGTTAGGACCGCAGTATACAGAGGAGCCTTAAAGCGGAGCTTCACTCAAAAGAGGAAGTTCCGCTTTAAGGACTGCTCCCCCACTCCCCATTAAGGATTGGAACCTTTGGGGGGCAGGGGGGAGCGGGTACCTGAATTTGACAGGTGCCCGTTCCCATTTCTGGTCCGTTTGCCTAGGCAATCAGAAACGGAAGGTGTCCTTCCTCCCTTCCTCCCTGTAGTCTTTTGGGACACGTGACAGGTCCCAGAAGACTACAGGACCATTCATGAAGCGCAGCACTACTCACGCATTCGCAGTGGGTACCCGGCTGTGAAGCCGCAAGCTGTCCCAGCCAGGTATTCACACTGAAGATGCCGGCCTTTTGGAATCCAGGACGGCCGGTGAAATGGGCTGCTGGGGACACACCACGGGACTGAGGGACAGGTAAGTGGCTGTTTTTTAAAAGTCAGCAGCTACAGTTTTTGTAGCTGCTGACTTTTATTTTTTGACAGGTGAGTGGAACTCAACTTTAATGTGGGCACTGCTTCCACATATATTTGCAAATGTGTGCAATGAAACCTTCTGTTTTTAACATGAACTGTTAGACAGGGTTAATTTTGTTTGTTTGCAGGCTAGCTGGTAATTTTTCTGGGAAATATTTGTTTGTGATGTCCATTGCCTTTCTATGTGCACTTTACTGCAAAGGCTAGTTATAAATTGGGGTGGCTGCCATATTTTTGTATAGCTTGTTTGTGTTGGTTATGTGTTAGAGAAGACACTAGTAGCTTGTGATGAGGCAGAACTTGGTTTACTTGTGTGGCTTAAGTTGCAAACATACAAAACATTTCAGCAAATTGTAACAGCAGACATCTTGGTTATGAAGAGAGAGAGAAAAATAACCAACAGGGTTTACAGATATGCACAACTGGTAACCTTAGTGTACAGTGCCATCTACTGGTCAAGTGATATTAACACACAATACTGTATATAGTACATGCTGTTGCATCCCCAACAGTTTGCTGATTTGGTATGGGGGCACATTGGATACCTTCAGCTGCCATTGTGCTCTTGCTGGGTGTCCAATGTGTCCCTGTGCCTTTCAGGAGTGGGCTCCCTGAAGGCAAACCTGCCCTTAATTTATCCACTGCTATAAATGCTCCAACTTGGAGACTCTCAAAACTATAGAGTTTGGACCGCAGTATACAGAGGAGCCTTGACGTGGGCACTGCGGCTTCCATATATATTCACAAATGTGTGCAATGATACAAGCTGTTCTAAATGTAAATTGTTAGACAGCGTCAGTTTGGTTTGTTTGCAGGTTAGCTGGTAAGTGTGCTGGGAATTTTTAGTTTTGTTTGCAAATTATTATTACTCCCTACATGATCCTCTATATGTTAGATTGGATTGTAAGATCCAAGGAGCAGGGCCCTCCTAACCCTCTTGTATTGAACTGTATTGTTGCTGTATTGTCTCCCGTTATATTGTAAAGCACTGAGCAAACTGTTGGCGCTATATAAATCCTGTATTATAATAATAATAATAATATGTTTAAATTCTTTTCAGTAATAATTATGAAAATTTTACAAATATTAATAATGGGCAGAAAAATGTAGACAGTAGAGATTTTCTTAATCTAAATGTTATGTTTGTAATAAAAAAAAGTCAGGAGTTGAGAACTAGTGCACATAACAAACTTTGGCATTATAACTATGTGTTAAACAATAAAATAAAATTCAAAGGCTTAATAACAGTGCATGTAGTGTGCTGCATGGAATCATGGGTATAATAATGGAATGCTTTGACAGTGATAGGCTGCAGGGCCTATGACTTGACAATATGTAGGCTTAAAAATAGCAATGCTTTTGATACATGGGCCCCAAATGAAAAACTGTATACAATACAAAATCATCACAGTAAATTTGTACAATACATGAGCAGTGAATAGCCAATTGTGAAAGTATGCAGGCAACAAAAGGGCAAGTGTGATAGCATGTGGGAAACAAATGGGCAATTGTGACAATATGCAGACACCAAATGGGCAATCAGACAATTTACTGCCTTCTTGTCTCAAGAGAAAACTCTCCTCATCTCCCTTCACAACCTAACAAAATCCTTCCCTGGACCAGCTCAAATTCACCCAGTGGTAGTGAAGTAGGAAATATTGTTTTTTCTCCTCAAAGGTGAGCTTTATCCCTAAGGTACTATAATTATTAGGATATCAAAATAAGCTTTATTTGCTTAACTTTAAATTTCTACAACACTCTATTTGATCCTTCTTGGATGATTAGAAAACAACATCTAGGAGATTAGGCAGAGCAGTGTTGTGTAGGCGCCTCTAACTTTTACGTTTGCATTTATTATCTCTGCAGCTAAGTAGCAATTAACCACAAGGTGTGTTTCAAAGCCCAAAGCAATACAGAGCTGAGCTTGAGTCTCGAGAAACACGATCCACCTTCAATCCTTTAAACAGTCATTTGCAGACAGTCAATACTATGTCTAGGATTTTGTTACATGCAGAGAGATCTGAATGCCAGTAGGAAAAAAAACTTGCAGAAAGAGCCTTGGGAAATAAAAGTAGAGTCTTATTATACCTCCTGTGTTGGCCTGAAAGAAAATCACCCCGTGATATTAAGTTATTTATTTTCTATTAACTATACAAATTAGTAGCCCACCCAGTAACAAAAATGAATGATCATGTTGGTATAATGAACTAAATTAGAAGCATAAAGACTGTGTTTATGGCATTATAAAATGGACAAGAAAATTGATGCAATCTTAAAAGAATAATACTGCAGGTGCAGCTAACACATTGTTTACTCTTTCCAAAAGGGGTTCAGAAAATATAACTGCCCTTATTCTTTTGACAGTTAATAGTTATGTTCAGGTACCTTTGAAACCAAGGATAAAATTAAAGTGCTCACAAAACAATTGAAATGTTTCTTGATATCTTCAATATCTTAGCTCCCAACTGTTTGCAGTTGGGACGCCAAGGTTGTGCCAATAACATACTTGTGGTTTGCCTACATACCTACCAACATGTTTACTGCTGTAAATTAATGAAATCTTTAGGCAAAACCTTTTTTACATACTTTTGAAGCCAGGGATCCTTATCTCCAGGGTAGATCTCCCTTTCATAGAGAGCTGCCAAGTCTAGGCTATCTAGCCTAAACAAAGATCTCTCAAACTAAAGATTTGTGTCCGACCTCCTCTATTTGTATTGGTGACCAGGGCCATAAAGTGAGGGGAAATCAATTAATTATTGAGCTTTCACCAGAATAAAATGTGAGGGGAAATTTTCCAGTAAGGATAACTGTCCCTCGCGATGGGATACTTTCAATAATTAGGAACAACTGTACCTCATAAATGGAGATTTCCTATAATTTCCTGTTGTGTCTCTGGGACAGGAAGACACACTTTTCTGATAGTACCTCTCCCCAAAAAACTCTGTCTATTCTTTAAAAAATTACAAAAATGTTTTTGGATTTGCATACAGCGTAAAAGTAACTAACCAAGCTTTGCATAAGCCCTACCTATGATCTACTCAGAGTTTATCCAGATCTGCTTAGTCACAACAGACCACACTTTTTAGGTCTGCCAGAAAAATGTATACAGTTGGAAAATTGTTACAGCACAAAAATAAATGTTTACTTCTGTGCCTACTGTGATATATATATATATATATATATATATTTTATTACACAGGAATTTTCAGAGTATAATTTGCTTATATGAACCAAACAGTTTTATTGAACAGGAATGATAATGAAACACTAGGGGACACATTTAAAATGGAGAATGGGCATTGTTTTACATCGCTACTCGACCCACTCTATTTATTTCATGTGTTCCTGACAGGTCACATGACTGGGCTCTGCAGCCATTTTTTTTTCTCAAAAACCATTTGATTTTTTGATTTTTTTAACCTGAAACTGGTACAGAACACTTTTTTTCTTTTTTTAAAATGTGCAGCATTTGATTTTTTTTAGAGCAGTGAGCCCTTCCCACTACTTTTTAAGTGATCCTACTAAGTGTTACACAATCTATAACTATGCAGGGATGTTCTTATTTTTTGCCATTCACACTAGAAAACTTTTGCACAAATTCATAACTTCAGGCTAAATAAAGGATTTGGCTGGATGCAGCCTAAAGTAGGTCTTAGATCTAATGGATAGAAACAAAAGGCTATTGACTTGCCACAATGGTCGAAAAGTGAGGTATTTATCTGATATAAAAGCATCAAGAAGGTTTTGTGTTGTGCTGAATTATTCAGTCAGCAGATTTGGACAGCCATGTGTTTATGGTTGGACAACAACAGTACCTGAAGTAAATATAGTTTCTTTGTTTTCTGACTCTTTTAGAAAATTACTTTAGCTTTCACATTGTATAGTATAATTATTACCAATTAGGTTCCAAGGAAAATACTTACAAATAGCAGAATGCAATGCTGTAGCAGTGACTAATATAATTTTAAAGCTGATTTCTGAACATGAAGCCCCCCCCGCCAATTACCCCATCTATCTTAAAGGGGATCACCTAAATCACAAGGTATATTTACTTAGTGTACCCCCCTCCCTTTTCCTGGATGGCCTCCTCCACCTTCCTTTCTGTTTTTTTGCTTAAAGTGGTACTCAACCCAGGGCCCAGCATTCACTATATCTGGTCTCCCACAATACACACAAAATGGAAATGCAATTATTTTAGTATAAATATAAACTGCTAAATACCTTTTCTCATGAGCAGTTAGAGCAGTCTTGTGCCTTCTATCAGTGCCCAGCTGAGCACTAGTTAAAGCTTGTAGGAGGAGTTTCTTTCTGCTCTAAGAGGATGCAGAACCCCTGACCTCAGTCTGGACAGTGCTGATTGGCCCTGTGCTGTTTACATGCACTCTTATACAGAACAAAAACCATCTCTAGGAATACACACTGAAGTGAGCATGTGCAGAGTGTCTCCACACAATATGTCTTATCAGGAAATAAGAAGGGGGACACTGGAAGAAGGGGAGGATCAGAAAAGTCAGGATCAAACAGGCTTTTTACACAGTGAAGAGGATTAACACCTTAGGTTCCACAGTGAGTATAACAAGCATGTTTTAGTGCATATACAGACTGATTTTTACTGTTGTGGGTTTAGTAACACTTCAATGTACTTAGACAAAGGTGATGCCAGCCTCCTTCTGGCAAGATCTTGGGTAATGCTGAATAGTACAAATTTCACTATAAAGATGATCTTGCTTAATAATGCAGGTTCTTCTTATGATATTAGTAGTACTTAGTTTTTCCTGATAGCTTTTTGGCAGGTTGGTGACATCATACCCTACCCTATGGAAATGGGGGGGGGGGGGGTAAGGTGAATATATTATCTAACTTTTTTCTCCTAAGGGTAGTTGTTTTTAGGTTAAGGCAGTGTATTAGCAGGGGCGAGGGCAGCGCATTAAGAGGGCAAACCTTGCATATAGCAAAAGGTCTATTTTTCAAATTCTTTAATTAACCACTTGCCTACTGGGCACTTATACCCCCTTCTTTACCAGGCCAATTTTCAGCTTTCAGCGCTGTTGCACTTTGAATGACAATTGTGCAGTCATGCAACATTGTACCCATATGACATTTTTATAATTTTTTCTCATAAATAGAGTTTTCTTCTGGTGGTATTTAATCGCCGCTGGGTGTTTTACTTTTTGCGCTATAAACAAAAAAAGTACAAAACATGTGAAAAAAAAGTTTCTTTGTTTCTATTTTAAAATTTTGCAAACAGGTTTTTCTCCTTCACTGATGTGCGTTGATGAGGCAGCACTGATGGGCACTGATAGGCGGCACTGATGGGCACTGATGGGCACTGATAGGCGTCACTGATGGGTACTGATAGGCAGCACTGATGAGCACTGATAGGCAGCTCTAAAGGGCACTGAGAGGCGGCACTGATAGGCAGCAGTAATGAGTTGGCACGGATAGGCGGCACTGATGGGCAGCACTGATGATGGGTACTGATAGTCAGCACTGATAGGCGGCACTGACTGGCATCACTGCTGGGCATTGACTGATGCAACTGCTGGGCACTGACTGGCGCAACTGCTGGGCACTGACTGGCACTGATTGGTGGCATTGCTGGGCTGCACTGATGGACACTGGTGCGTGGCACTAGTGGGCACAGTTGGGTGGCACTGGTGGGCACAGGTAGGTGGCACTGCTGGGCACAGGTGGGTGGCACAGGAGGGTGGCACTGGTGGGCACTGGTGGGTGGCACTGGTGGGCACGGCTGGGCACAGGTGGGTGGCACTGCTGGGCACAGGTGGGCGGAACTGGTGGGTGGAACTGCTGAGCACCAATCATCAGTGCCCTGATGATTGGAGCTGATCCCTTCTCTGACAGCTGCCAGTTCTCGGCAGTACTTTCCTCCAGAGAGAACCAGCAATTGCATTTCCCTGTGATCAGTGTGTCATTGGACACGGCTGATCACAGAGATTGCTGGGTGCCCCCGGGGGCGCGCAGGAGAGCGCGTTCTGGGAGGACGTCATATAACATCCACCTAGAACTGGCCGGCCGCAGTGCAGCAGTCATTTGGCTATCTGCGGTCGGCAACTAGTTAACCTTCTCCCTGTTTTGGGGTCTTGCATAAGTGACTCGTCTAATCTCCACATGGCCCTCTTATTCTGATCTCCACCTACCCGTATTCTCACCGTAACAGGGGCATGGTCTGAAATAGACATCACCTCAATATCGGATTTAGTCAGGGCTTCTAAATTTTTGTGTTCTATTAAAATATAGTCCAATCATGAATATGATCTGTGTTTCACTCTCCAAGTATCTATTAATTGATTTTGATATAGCCTCTTTTTCAACATTCTCAATTTTCTACCTCCCTCTCTCTGCGCACATGAAGACGCATCCATCCACGGGTCCTAACACAGGTTGAAATCTCCTGTCATGATCAGACTACCTTTCTTAAAATTCATTATTTTTCCAACACTTCTTGGAGAAATGCTTCAGGGTTCTTATTTGGGCAGTAAATATTAACCATTGTGTATTTTTGTCCCTGTGTTTCCCCTCTAAGCCCCAAATACCGACCCTTTGGATCTACCAGTTTCTCTTCCACCTTAAACCCCATATTTTTTGAAAATCCAATTGCAATTCCTTTGGCCCACTTTATTGGTGAATTTGCATAATGCCAGTGTGGATAGTACCTTGAATATAACTTAACGTTAGTATCATAAGATAAGTGTGTCTCTTGTAAGAAGACCACGTCTATAGAACATTGGTGAACTTCCCTAAAAACATTATGTCTTTTAGTTGGAGAGTTTAATCTCTTCACGTTATAGGTCATAATATTAATCGAGCTCATGTTTTTTTCCTATTTCTCTTCTCCACCGCTCCTCCCTTTACCTGTAGATCTGCAAGGAATATTCATGTCCTGGACAACTACCCAATCCCATCTCCTCCCATCCCCCTCCCCATTCCCTATCCATTTTACCCCTAAAAACTCCCTGGCCTATATACTGCCCTGGAATCTGATGCAGGTTTCCGTCCACTAACAATTCCTATTTTAGGGTATGACTCTGAACATGCAAGCCTAGCCTGTTCCCCTTTTCCTACCATAGGGGATTTTAATTTCTTATCCTACTAGGCCTCCAGATATTTGGTCCTGTCTCAATCTTTTACTCTGGTCCCCTGATGGAAACCTTATAAGGAGACAGCGGAGAGGGCCAGAGCCGAGAGGAAAGGGAGGGACAAGAAAAAAAAGGGGGGAACTATTTATTTAGTAGGCACAGGGGACCAGGTCCCCATTTTTCACATATCAACCTTATGACTTTAATTTCCCCGTCCTTGTCCCTCTCCCCCCTCCCAACCCCCCCTTCCCTGTCCCCTCTCTCATTACTTTCTCCTTTTATTTACTTGCTCCAAATTTTCATTTCTTAAGTCCAGTCTCCCATTAGACCCTTCCAACCACCCCGCAATTTCCACGACCTGCAGTGCTAGTTTTTCACAAAAATCTCTTAAGTCTTCTGGGAATCTTAGACTGGCCGATTTCCTATCTTTCCTCTCGATCAGGTATGGTGGGAACCCCCAATTATACCGCACTTTTTTCTCTCTCATCTGATCCAATAAAGGTTTCAATGTTCTTCTGGACAGAGTCTCGAAGACTAAATCCGCAAAGACTTGCAACTTCGTATTTCCAAATTTTATTTTGGGTCTCTCTTGCAGTTTTTTCCATATTCTCCCTCATGATAATGAAAATGGACAATTACATCTCTTGGGAACCCTGATGTAATTCCTGGTGGACGTCTAATTCTTTGTACTCTCTCTATTTTCAGAGGGTCTGTATCTAGTTTCCCGATCAATGGATTGAACACACTCTATTTTTTTCTCTCTGGTCCTCTTCTTCTGGGACTTTTGGTAGGCCCCGTATCCTCAGATTATTTCTTCCCTCTCTATTCTCTTGATCCTCTAATTTATATGATAGTTTCTTCTGTTCCTTTTTAATCTCTTCTACCTGTAGTTCCAATTTACTAATCTGCTGGGCCTGAGTTTCCATTTTCCCTTCTACTTCTTCCACTCTTGTTACATTCATCCCAGGTCATTGTGAATCACCTTTATTTAATTTTTCATGAATAGTTCCAGTTTTGCTAACATTTCCGCCTTCTCGGTTTTGGTGGGAATTTGAGATATAGTTTCCTGTTGATCCGCTATTTTGTGCTCTTTTACGTTGTCAGGATTTATGGATTCATTAGTCGAATTTCCATCCCGCATTCCGAATGACAGGCTGGTTTGATCCCTGTCATGCATTCTCCTTCCTTCCTGTTGTTTCTCAGATCCTTGTTTCTCTGGACTTTATGCCTGTATTGGCATATATTTCTTAATTGTACTCACGTTCAGGTGCGGGGTTTTTACCCCTCCTACCTTAGCGGATCTACTCCTCATATTAAATGAACTAATTATTAATTGTCTGTTTACTGCTCACAAGTGATATTATTGAAGCTATGAAAGGCCCGTACACAGTCCCGTATAAATTTAGGTGAGAATATGATGTTAGTATTTAGCCCCTGAGAACACCCCGCACCTTAATCTTCTGGCCATCCGGTCCCACTTCACATATTTATATTATACTTATAGCATGTACAGAACAATAATAATGAAAAACATTGTACCATTATCCACGGCAACTCACTGACACCATTCGCACCTGGATCACTGGTTCCATCTTCTGTATGTACTCTCCTGTCTCTTTCGTGAATTTTTGGCCCTTGGCCCTGCATATAGAGTCACCTTGTGGGGGGACCAGGGTGGGAGTTCAGTCAATCATAAAAATACTGAAATTGCGGGTGCCTCTGGGTCTCACGCTTCCTCTGGAGCAGAACACTGATCCCTCCTGGGATCTCTCCTATATCAATCCTCCCTAGGGATTCCTCCCTCCTCTTCACTCCAATACTTCACTGGTCTCCAGTGACAAGCACCGTATTCCTCCAAGAGCTCCAGGACTGATTCCCGTCTCTCCAACCATACAGCTTCTCAGAGAGTACTCTTCACTAGCAGCCTCCCAGCCAGCCTCTTAGCCACACATCTCTGCCTCACTTTCGCCACAGGTGCCTCTCACAGCCCCGGCGCGATCCGGAGATGTTCCCCAGCACTGGCACCTCGAGCACACCACTCCGCCCGAGCCGGCAGGACAAGGCAGTCCCAGACACTTCTCCTGAGACCAGGAGCGGGAACACAGCGGGACAAGGCTCTGCGGGCACTCCCAATATCACGGGCCATCAGGGTAGGTCCGGTTGTGGGGTGTCAGGTGGTCTCAGCAAGGCAGCCTTCATAGTGTAGACATCTGGAGCTCCTTCTCCTTCCATACTCAGAGCTCCATGTTCCTAACACATTTCCTTTTAGAACTGGATAAAACACCTCTAGAAAATTTGTGTAATATATATAAGCCCAAACCTCAAATTATAGTACCACTGCAATTAGAGATGAGCGAATTATTCAAAAATTAGATTCGGCTGATTCGCCGAATTCGCGGAATAAATTCGATTCGAGGCGAATATATTCGCTGCGAATTTAACTTATAAAAAGGGTGTTTCTAGGCTTCAGAGAGCCTTTATATTAGTGCAGAACACTGTACCTTTAATTTAAATGCCCTTGGAGTCTGCTGGGGAAGAGAACTAATACTGTCAGTCAGTATGACATGCAGATGAGTGCCGTCGATCTTAGAATCACCGCACACTTCACTCATTTGGGCAGTCACGGGGCCAAAACCAGAGTGTGGAGCCACAGTGTGGCGGTGGAGGCAGCAGCAATGGGAGGCCATACAGCACCCTATGACAAAATGGAACCCACCAGCAGTGTGAGGAGACCTGAAAGTGGCACATGGCAGAGTGTGGCGATGGAGACAGCAGCAATGGGAGGCCGTACAGGGACCCATGACACACTCTGGACCTGGCAGCAGCATGAGGAGGCGGTACAGGGGCCCATGATAGATTACGGGCCTGGCAGCAGCAGTGGGCGGGCGGTGGATGCAGCAGTATTCGGAAGCCAAACACAGGCCTCGGTTAAAAAGCGGAAGCCGTCAGCAGCGTGAGCAGACGACAGAGGAACATGGCACAGGGTGGCGGTGGAGGCAGCAGTATTCGGAAGCCATACACAGGCTTAGGTTAAAAAGCGGAAGCCGTCAGCAGCGTGAGCAGACAACAGAGACACATGGCGCAGAGTGGCGGTGGATGCAGCAGTATTCGGAAGCCAAACACAGGCCTCGGTTAAAAAGCGGAAGCCGTCAGCAGCGTGAGCAGACGACAGAGGCACATGGCGCAGGGTGGCGGTGGAGGCAGCAGCAATGGAAGGCCATACAGCACCCTATCACAAAATGGAACCCACCAACAGTGTAAGGAGACCTGAAAGTGGCACATGGCGCAGGGTGGCGGTGGAGGCAGCAGTATTCGGAAGACATACACAGGACTAGTTTAAAAAGCGGAAGCCGTCAGCAGCGTGAGCAGACGACAGAGGCACATGGCGCAGGGTGGCGGTGGAGGCAGCAGTATTCGGAAGCCATACACAGGCCTAGGTTAAAAAGCGGAAGCCGTCAGCAGCGTGAGCAGACGACAGAGGCACATGGCGCAGGGTGACGGTGGAGGCAGCAGTATTCGGAAGCCATACACAGGCCTAGGTTAAAAAGCGGAAGCCGTCAGCAGCGTGAGCAGACGACAGAGACACATGGCGCAGGGTGACGGTGGAGGCAGCAGTATTCGGAAGCCATACACAGGCCTAGGTTAAAAAGTGGAAGCCGTCAGCAGCGTGAGCAGACGACAGAGACACATGGCGCAGGGTGGCGGTGGAGGCAGCAGTATTCGGAAGCCATACACAGGTCTAGGTTAAAAAGCGGAAGCCGTCAGCAGCGTGAGCAGACGACAGAGGCACATGGCGCAGGGTGGCGGTGGATGCAGCAGTATTCGGAAGCCAAACACAGGCCTCGGTTAAAAAGCGGAAGCCGTCAGCAGCGTGAGCAGACGACAGAGGCACATGGCGCAGGGTGGCGGTGGAGGCAGCAGCAATGGAAGGCCATACAGCACCCTATCACAAAATGGAACCCACCAACAGTGTAAGGAGACCTGAAAGTGGCACATGGCGCAGGGTGGCGGTGGAGGCAGCAGTATTCGGAAGCCATACACAGGCCTAGGTTAAAAAGCGGAAGCCGTCAGCAGCGTGAGCAGACGACAGAGACACATGGTGCAGGGTGGCGGTGGATGCAGCAGTATTCGGAAGCCAAACACAGGCCTCGGTTAAAAAGCGGAAGCCGTCAGCAGCGTGAGCAGACGACAGAGGCACATGGCGCAGGGTGGCGGTGGAGGCAGCAGCAATGGAAGGTCATACAGCACCCTATCACAAAATGGAACCCACCAACAGTGTAAGGAGACCTGAAAGTGGCACATGGCAGAGTCTGGCGATGAAGTCAGCAGCAATGGGAGGCCGTACAGGGACCCATGACACACTCTGGACCTGGCAGCAGCAAGAGGAGGCGGTACAGGGGCCCATGGCAGAGTGGCGAAGCGTAAGCAGCTTAAATTGAAGGCCATACAGAGGCCTATGTTAAAAATAATAACATGTTTGGGGCATGATTCATGGCGGATTTAGTCAGTTGTGTCAGGAACTGGTGGTTTGAAATCCAGCAGCGTGAGCAGACGACAGAGGCACATGGCGCAGGGTGGCGGTGGAGGCAGCAGCAATGGAAGGCCATACAGCACCCTATCACAAAATGGAACCCACCAACAGTGTAAGGAGACCTGAAAGTGGCACATGGCGCAGGGTGGCGGTGGAGGCAGCAGTATTCGGAAGACATACACAGGACTAGTTTAAAAAGCTGAAGCCGTCAGCAGCGTGAGCAGACGACAGAGGCACATGGCGCAGGGTGGCGGTGGAGGCAGCAGTATTCGGAAGCCATACACAGGCCTAGGTTAAAAAGCGGAAGCCGTCAGCAGCGTGAGCAGACGACAGAGGCACATGGCGCAGGGTGACGGTGGAGGCAGCAGTATTCGGAAGCCATACACAGGCCTAGGTTAAAAAGCGGAAGCCGTCAGCAGCGTGAGCAGACGACAGAGACACATGGCGCAGGGTGGCGGTGGAGGCAGCAGTATTCGGAAGCCATACACAGGTCTAGGTTAAAAAGCGGAAGCCGTCAGCAGCGTGAGCAGACGACAGAGGCACATGGCGCAGGGTGGCGGTGGATGCAGCAGTATTCGGAAGCCAAACACAGGCCTCGGTTAAAAAGCACCCTATCACAGCGTGAGCAGACGACAGAGGCACATGGCGCAGGGTGGCGGTGGAGGCAGCAGCAATGGAAGGCCATACAGCACCCTATCACAAAATGGAAGGCCATACAGCACCCTATCACAGCAATGGAAGGCCATACAGCACCCTATCACAAAATGGAACCCACCAACAGTGTAAGGAGACCTGAAAGTGGCACATGGCGCAGGGTGGCGGTGGAGGCAGCAGTATTCGGAAGCCATACACAGGCCTAGGTTAAAAAGCGGAAGCCGTCAGCAGCGTGAGCAGACGACAGAGACACATGGCGCAGGGTGGCGGTGGATGCAGCAGTATTCGGAAGCCAAACACAGGCCTCGGTTAAAAAGCGGAAGCCGTCAGCAGCGTGAGCAGACGACAGAGGCACATGGCGCAGGGTGGCGGTGGAGGCAGCAGCAATGGAAGGTCATACAGCACCCTATCACAAAATGGAACCCACCAACAGTGTAAGGAGACCTGAAAGTGGCACATGGCAGAGTCTGGCGATGAAGTCAGCAGCAATGGGAGGCCGTACAGGGACCCATGACACACTCTGGACCTGGCAGCAGCAAGAGGAGGCGGTACAGGGGCCCATGGCAGAGTGGCGAAGCGTAAGCAGCTTAAATTGAAGGCCATACAGAGGCCTATGTTAAAAATAATAACATGTTTGGGGCATGATTCATGGCGGATTTAGTCAGTTGTGTCAGGAACTGGTGGTTTGAAATCCAGCAGCGTGAGCAGACGACAGAGGCACATGGCGCAGGGTGGCGGTGGAGGCAGCAGCAATGGAAGGCCATACAGCACCCTATCACAAAATGGAACCCACCAACAGTGTAAGGAGACCTGAAAGTGGCACATGGCGCAGGGTGGCGGTGGAGGCAGCAGTATTCGGAAGACATACACAGGACTAGTTTAAAAAGCGGAAGCCGTCAGCAGCGTGAGCAGACGACAGAGGCACATGGCGCAGGGTGGCGGTGGAGGCAGCAGTATTCGGAAGCCATACACAGGCCTAGGTTAAAAAGCGGAAGCCGTCAGCAGCGTGAGCAGACGACAGAGACACATGGCGCAGGGTGACGGTGGAGGCAGCAGTATTCGGAAGCCATACACAGGCCTAGGTTAAAAAGCGGAAGCCGTCAGCAGCGTGAGCAGACGACAGAGACACATGGCGCAGGGTGGCGGTGGAGGCAGCAGTATTCGGAAGCCATACACAGGTCTAGGTTAAAAAGCGGAAGCCGTCAGCAGCGTGAGCAGACGACAGAGGCACATGGCGCAGGGTGGCGGTGGATGCAGCAGTATTCGGAAGCCAAACACAGGCCTCGGTTAAAAAGCGGAAGCCGTCAGCAGCGTGAGCAGACGACAGAGGCACATGGCGCAGGGTGGCGGTGGAGGCAGCAGCAATGGAAGGCCATACAGCACCCTATCACAAAATGGAACCCACCAACAGTGTAAGGAGACCTGAAAGTGGCACATGGCGCAGGGTGGCGGTGGAGGCAGCAGTATTCGGAAGCCATACACAGGCCTAGGTTAAAAAGCGGAAGCCGTCAGCAGCGTGAGCAGACGACAGAGACACATGGCGCAGGGTGGCGGTGGATGCAGCAGTATTCGGAAGCCAAACACAGGCCTCGGTTAAAAAGCGGAAGCCGTCAGCAGCGTGAGCAGACGACAGAGGCACATGGCGCAGGGTGGCGGTGGAGGCAGCAGCAATGGAAGGTCATACAGCACTCTATCACAAAATGGAACCCACCAACAGTGTAAGGAGACCTGAAAGTGGCACATGGCAGAGTCTGGCGATGAAGTCAGCAGCAATGGGAGGCCGTACAGGGACCCATGACACACTCTGGACCTGGCAGCAGCAAGAGGAGGCGGTACAGGGGCCCATGGCAGAGTGGCGAAGCGTAAGCAGCTTAAATTGAAGGCCATACAGAGGCCTATGTTAAAAATAATAACATGTTTGGGGCATGATTCATGGCGGATTTAGTCAGTTGTGTCAGGAACTGGTGGTTTGAAATCCAGACTAATCCACGCCTGATTCATTTTCACAAACGTGAATCTCTCCACACTTTGGGTGGACAGTCGTGTCCTCCGCGGAGTTACAATACCTCCTGCCGCACTAAACACGCGCTCCGATGCCACGCTACTGGCCGGGCATGACAGCCTTTCAAGGGCAAATTCAGCTAGTTGGGGCCAAAGGTCAAGTTTTGTTGCCCAGTAGTCAAGGGGATTGTCTACCTCGGTTGGCAGGGTGCTGTCCAAGTAGGCCTGAGCCTGTTGTTTGAGGTCCTGCTCCAGGTCCACCTGATGCTGCTGCTGCTGCGGCTGGTTAGTAGTTTCCTGGTGAAGAAAGCTACTCATCATTGACTGCAGACTGAGGCAGCCGCTGCTGGTGGAGCTGCCACTGCTCCTACCACCCCACCCCTCCCCTGCTGCCATGGCAGCGGAACGCGAGCGCACAGGGCCCACAGTGTCTGAGGATGGACATTGGCGCAGAAAGGCAGAGACCAACTGACTACATAGGTGGTTTTTATAGTACTTTATTTTGGCCTCCCTCTCAGCAGGTGTGAAAAAGGCCACCATTTTTGAACGGTAGCGAGGGTCCAACAAGGTGGACAGCCAAAAGTCATCCCTCTGTCTGATGGTTATTATTCGGCTGTCGCTACGCAAGCAACCGAGCATGCTATGGGCCATTTGTGCCAAGGAATGCGAGGGACTCCCTGCCTCCATCTCCACAGCATACTGCCACGGTGCGTCTGGGTCCTCTGTCTCCTCCTCCTCTACCAGATGCTCCTGCTCCTCCACTCCTGTCCGCTGAGTGGAAAAACCACCCATTTCACTCAATAATTCCTGAGCACCAATGTCCTCCTCTACCTCCTCCTCTTCTTCCTGTCCTGCCCCCACAGGGGTCATGTGGCGGTGAGATCTGTGCGCCACGTCTACCGCACCCTGACCAGCCATTGTTAACAGCATTTGTTCCAGGACGTGCAACAGAGGAATGACGTCGTTCATCCCATAGTCCTGCCGACTCACGAATACCGTGGCCTCCTCAAAGGGCCTCAGCAAGCGGCAGGTGTCACGCATGAGCTGCCAATGGCTGACATCTAAGTTACACAGGGGAGTACCTTTATCCGCTTGTAACATCAGGAAATCGGTGATGGCCTTTCGCTGTTCGTAAAGGCGGTCTAACATATGTAGGGTTGAATTCCACCTTGTTGCAACGTCGCAGATCAGGCGATGCTGTGGAATTCCGTTCTGCCGCTGCAGCTCAAGGAGGGTGTGCTTTGCGGTGTAGGAATGGCTGAAATGCATGCAAAGTTTACGTGACATTTTAAGGATGTCTTGCAGTGGGATGGTGGATTTTAGGAACCGCTTGACAACCAGATTGAACACGTGAGCCATGCATGGCGCATGGCACAACCTTCCTTGACGCAGAGCAGACACCATGTTCTTTCCGTTGTCGGTCAACATGGTTCCGATTTTCAGTTTGCGCGGAGACAGCCATCTGTCGATTTCTCTGTTCATTACACTCAGAAGTTCCTCCCCTGTGTGACTACGTTCGCCAAGGCATACCAGGTGCAGCACAGTGTGACACCGTTGCGCCCTGCACATGTGATATGCCGGTCGGGTAATGGGACTTGGCACGGGGGTGGCGGCTGAGGACACGGCGGAAGAAGAGGTGGTAGAGGCGGACATCTTTTGTGGACCAAGGACGTGCAAACGTGGAGGCAAAAGCGGCGTGACCTGTCCAAGTTGCTGGTGCGGCTGTGCCGGCACCACATTCACCCAGTGGGCCGTAAATGACATGTACTGTCCCTGACCGTAGTTACAGCTCCACACGTCGGCGCTGCCGTGCACTTTGGCAGAGACCGACATGCTCAAAGACTGGCCCACCATCTCTTCTACATGTGAATGCAGGGCTGGCACTGCCTTTTTGGCGAAGAAATGCCGGCTTGGCACTCTCCACCGCGGCTCGGCACAAGCCATCATTTCTCGGAAAGGTGCTGAGTCCACCACTTGGGAAGGGAGGGACTGCAGCACCAGCAACTTGGACAGGAGGACGTTCAGCTTCTGCACCGTCGGGTGCGTGCTCGCAAACTGTTGTCTCTTGGAAACGGATTCCAAGAAAGACTGCTGACGGAATCCGTGAAGAGGAGTAGCAGGAGAAGGAGCATCTGAACGAGCGGAAGATGCCAACGAGCAACAACTCCCCTCAGCAGAGGTGTTGGAGCCTTGACTGGCTGATAGAGGGCGATTGACGTTGGGTGACGGAGCAAGTAACGGAGCGGGTGATGGAGCGGGGGCTGGGGCAGGCAGAACCGCCGTATCTTTATCACGGTTTTCCCAGGCCACCGAATGGCGACGCTGCATATGCTGACGCAACGCTGTAGTCCCAACATGGGCCCCCTGGCCACGCTTGACTTTCTGGCCACATAGTCGACATACGGCTACGTTTACTTCCTCGGGCGGCTTGACAAAAAATTGCCACACCGCCGAGTAGGAAACTTTTCCCCCTCTACTCCTCACTGGCTGACTGCTACTTCCTCCGTGCACACCGGCACCACTACTGGCCGTGGTGGTAGGCTGCAGTGGAGCTGGTGCTCTACTCCGTGGCCGTTTGCCTCCACTGACACTGCTGCGACCCTGCTGCCTCCTGGGCAACCCACCGACTGTTTTGCTCGCTGGCAAGCTGGCACCCTCTTCTCCTGATGATGCGGAAGCAATAGCCTGATGACGACGAGGCTGCCAAGTGCGATCAGCCTCATCATCATCAATTAGGGTCTCCGCGTCACTACTAGCCCCCTCGGCTGCGTGTGGGTCAGGAGACAGACCTGTCTCTAGACCGGCTACCGAGCCACTCTCCTCGCCAGTACTTCTTCGCCTGGCTGCTGAAGAGGCGGATGTCTCCCCCCGTTCCTGACCGCCCTCTGTTAGCTCTTCCTCACTGTACAGTGGGGCTGAGCCCACAGCATGCGATACTTCGCTTGGTGAGGGAACACCAAAGGACAGGGGCAGGTAGAGGACACGTGATTTCAGTGGGCTTGCTCCCGGGCCATGCCAACTAACGGTTGTGTCTGACGTACCCACCGACCGTTGGCTGTAGGTGTCAGAGGTGACCTGGGAAGAGGAAGACGACCGAGTCAACCAATCGATGACGGCAGGGTTGTCGGTGGAGACACGACCGCTGGATGACACCGGGAGCACTGGCCTCTGGCTGCGACTAGTGCTGCCTCGACCCCTTCCTCTGCTGCCACGTCTGCTCGCTCCTGAAACATTGCCTCCTCTGCCACTCCTCTGCGTGTTGTCTGACATACTCTTTAATTCAATAAGCACCCCAAACATAAAACAGGATTTAACTCTTTGAACGTACAATAGTGGTTGTGAAGCAGAAAGTAACGATTCTGTGTCCCTGAGTAACAATTCTGTGTCCCTGAGTAACGATTCTGTGTCCCTGAGTAACGATTCTGTGTCCCTGAGTAACGATTCTGTGTCCCTCAGTAACGATTCTGTGTCCCTGAGTAACGATTCTGTGTCCCTGAGTAACAATTCTGTGTCCCTCAGTAACGATTCTGTGTCCCTCAGTAACGATTCTGTGTCCCTGAGTAACGATTCTGTGTCCCTGAGTAACAATTCTGTGTCCCTCAGTAACAATTCTGTGTCCCTGAGTAACGATTCTGTGTCCCTGAGTAACGATTCTGTGTCCCTCAGTAACAATTCTGTGTCCCTGAGTAACGATTCTGTGTCCCTGAGTAACGATTCTGTGTCCCTGAGTAACAATTCTGTGTCCCTGAGTAACAATTCTGTGTCTGTCCCTGAGTAACGATTCTGTGTCCCTGAGTAACAATTCTGTGTCCCTGAGTAACGATTCTGTGTCCCTGAGTAACGATTCTGTGTCCCTGAGTAACAATTCTGTGTCCCTGAGTAACGATTCTGTGTCCCTGAGTAACAATTCTGTGTCCCTGAGTAACGATTCTGTGTCCCTCAGTAACGATTCTGTGTCCCTGAGTAACGATTCTGTGTCCCTGAGTAACAATTCTGTGTCCCTCAGTAACAATTCTGTGTCCCTGAGTAACGATTCTGTGTCCCTGAGTAACGATTCTGTGTCCCTCAGTAACAATTCTGTGTCCCTGAGTAACGATTCTGTGTCCCTGAGTAACGATTCTGTGTCCCTGAGTAACAATTCTGTGTCCCTGAGTAACAATTCTGTGTCTGTCCCTGAGTAACGATTCTGTGTCCCTGAGTAACGATTCTGTGTCCCTGAGTAACAATTCTGTGTCCCTGAGTAACGATTCTGTGTCCCTGAGTAACGATTCTGTGTCCCTGAGTAACGATTCTGTGTCCCTGAGTAACGATTCTGTGTCCCTCAGTAACGATTCTGTGTCCCTCAGTAACAATTCTGTGTCCCTGAGTAACAATTCTGTGTCCCTGAGTAACGATTCTGTGTCCCTCAGTAACGATTCTGTGTCCCTGAGTAACGATTCTGTGTCCCTGAGTAACGATTCTGTGTCCCTGAGTAACAATTCTGTGTCCCTGAGTAACGATTCTGTGTCCCTGAGTAACGATTCTGTGTCCCTCAGTAACAATTCTGTGTCCCTGAGTAACAATTCTGTGTCCCTGAGTAACGATTCTGTGTCCCTGAGTAACAATTCTGTGTCCCTGAGTAACAATTCTGTGTCCCTCAGTAACGATTCTGTGTCCCTCAGTAACGATTCTGTGTCCCTGAGTAACGATTCTGTGTCCCTGAGTAACAATTCTGTGTCCCTGAGTAACGATTCTGTGTCCCTGAGTAACGATTCTGTGTCCCTCAGTAACAATTCTGTGTCCCTGAGTAACAATTCTGTGTCCCTGAGTAACAATTCTGTGTCCCTGAGTAACGATTCTGTTTCCCTGAGTAACAATTCTGTGTCCCTGAGTAACGATTCTGTGTCCCTGAGTAACGATTCTGTGTCCCTGAGTAACAATTCTGTGTCTGTCCCTGAGTAACGATTCTGTGTCCCTGAGTAACAATTCTGTGTCCCTGAGTAACGATTCTGTGTCCCTGAGTAACGATTCTGTGTCCCTGAGTAACGATTCTGTGGCCCTAAAGTCTCTGTGGCCCTAACTCTGTCCCTAATACAGACAGGTCTGTCTCTCTTGAATGACCGGAGGCTAATGGAGAATTCTAAGATGGCCGCGATTTATAGCTCCACCATTACACAGTGCTGGCTGGCTGGCTGCTGATTGGCTAATGCGATCACATGTCATGAATGAATGCATTATGGGTCATCGCGCCTTGTCTGCCTGCCTTCCCAGAGATCCCCGCTCCGTCGCCACACATGTCGCCGCCATTTTTGGGAAAATTCGATTCGTGCATCCGAAGTTTGCTAATTTTCGGATTCGGCGCAAATCGAATTTTTTCTAATCTTCGAAACGAATTCCACTTCGTCATGTTCGATTCGCTCATCTCTAACTGCAATGTTTGATACATTTCATAAAAGTGAATTAAGATGAAGTACTTGGTTACTGATCTTTTATAAATAGGTACAGTTGATCCATCTGCACCAGATCCCTAGTCCATATAGCGAAAATCAAAAAGAAAAGGTATGTGGGATTTTGAAGGCGCAAAAATTTCCCGAGGATACAAACACACACAAATAGATGTAAAAATCAAGTTTTACTACAGAATTTATTAAAAACACAGAGAAATATTTCTCTAATAGTGAAAACATGAATGTATCAATGCCCTTAAATGCTATTCCACCTAGACCACCTTTCTGGAAAAATAGATGAGATGATGAAACACCTATAAACTTGGTGAGCTGCTTGATGAAATATCTTATGGAGGGTGGTGAAAGCCAACGTGTTTAGTTGGGTAGGCTTCTTCAGGTGTTGAAACGTAGGGAAAGAAAAAGCATTGCAAATATACAAAAACCCATGAAAATACTCACAGGATAATATAATTGTTGTATATAAACATTTCACCAAAAATCATCTTATTTAAGTATACATAATGACCGTAATCAATCACTATAACAACACATGTCCTATGTTGGTAGCTGTCCACCTGTAATAGGCAACCCACAGGGAGAAGAGCAAAAAGACACAATTGGGGCTATGGACATCCAGCCCAGACACACCAGGAGGCCACAAGATGACTCAGGCGAGGTGGGAGGGAGAAGAAGGAAGGCGCGGGGGAAGTGGCCAACGACCCTCAACCACAAAAAAGTCTTGTCCTGTAAAGAACATATAACATATCCATAGGCTAAGTATTTGTGGGGAATCATGACTCAAAACATAACATGACCACCCTTTTACTAAACACATTGTAAAAATATCATGTATAAAGTACCTGAGGAGGAAAGCCGTCAAAACTCCAGTTTGAAACTCAAGGGCAGGTGTGAATTTAAGTGGTAGTCGTGGCAAACCATTTAATATTGACTGTATGATATATCAGGTTTTTATGTGATAGATAGCAGGGAAACAATTGTGAGGGTGTTTGTAAATGTTTCTCCCGAGTTATGTTGCACAAACTGGTAAGCAAAAGTAGTTCCCAGAAATGATACCTGAAAAAATGTGGTGTGAACTGTTCCCGTACAGCACTAGAAAATGAAGACACCAATCGGAACACTGAAGCTCAGGTCTTTAGTTCAATATAGTGGATTTCAAAAAATAAAACACGGTATGGGCTGCTATCTTACAGCAGTACCTAGATGAAAAACTGCTATGAACAGGTATACAAAGCTTCTTGTATGCCTCTTCAAGATTTTAGGTTTTGATTGGGTTATAACTGTACTTTGCCATCAGTGCTTTAAAATATTCAGTATTTTGGCAGTCTGCATACTGATTCACAGTGTTTTAGTTCAGAAGAGTGCTACAAGCAAAAATGTTTAACTTGAAATGCTGGCATTATTCCTGGCCAGTGTTTTTGCCAGTCTCTAGTAGTGAGTGACCTATTTTTTTGTTTTGTTGTCTTTAATGCTGGATTTTTGTATGTTCCCATTTCAGATGAATGATACTAAGTTGTGCTGTGTATGGCAAATAAACTGCATAATAGCAATTGGACGCATACTGCAAAGTGCTGTTGCTACTTTCTGATATTGCTGGAATGTTGATGGAAAGATTACATATTTTTTTCCAAATTTATGCAGTCAGTACATTAACTATTTGACCCTTCTCTGGCTTTGTCTTTAGCAAAAATAATAACAGCAACTATTATTTACAGAACATTCTCCTAAAGCCGAGCAATACTCAAAGACCCTTTTTATTAGCTTCTTAAAGTGGAGCAATACTCAAAGATTTGCTATCTTGTAGGGGATTATTTAGAAAGGTTTTTTTTTCCTTAACAGTACCCTTTTCATTAGGTTCCTACCAAAAAATTGCAGAACACTTCCTTTGCCTAGGAGCTTCTGCGCCAGCAGCCTCATAGCCTCACAGCCTCATAGCTGTATATCTTCAGTGTGAGATCTTCTAGGGCACTGCTGCCTCTGACTGCTAGTCTCATGAGGTTTAGAGTGAAATTGGGTGATGTCACTACTGTTCTGTTAACTGATCTACTTGCTGGAGAGGATGGTGAACCTGAAGAGCTGCATTGCAAGGGTCTTTCTGTATCCACTTTATTATTCAATCGATCTGTGCTTTCTGACCCCCACAGCTTTTTGAATATTACCCTACCAACCACTGGGGGGCAGCTCTGGCATAGGGAAGCAAAGCCCTGCTCCTCTAATACAATTGATGCTTAGTAGTGATGGGCTTGATGTTCGAGTCGAACATAAGTTCGACTCAAACATCGTCTGTTCGTGTGTTTGGGCTGTTCACCTTCCATGCCCCACAATGCATTGCGCTCCAACAGTGCTTTGGCCAATCACAGCAGAATTGGGTGGATCTAGTGGTGATATCACTGCTAGCTCTGCCCAATTGTTTACATCTGACAGGCAAATGTCAGATAGCGATGAGTGCTCAGAGGGTGTGAACGGGTCAGCAGGCGTTGGGTATTATTTTTGTTTTTATTTTGATTAGTCAGCATCGGCGTGACAACGCTGAATGCTGTGATTGACCATGGATTACAATGATGGAACCATTTTTTTTACTTTTTTTTAAATAAAGGACTTGTCAAAAAATGCTGTGTTTTTATTCACATGTTACACTTTTTTGGCGAATGGGTTGCCTGTTCTCCATACACCTTTTATGGCCAATAACTTGCATATAAGCCTTCCAAATAAGCACTTTTGAATTTACAATTTTGAGTCCTACAGACTTGCATTGTGTTCGAAGTTCACGGTTGAACTTTCGTTCAACCACGAACCGAACACTGTCATCACTAATGCTTAAACACATTGTGGAATAAGGCATGGTATGTTAAATATGCAGAAAACATTAGAAGCAGAGAGCCCACAGGCAATACTGGTGACTAGTGATGGTCTGAACACCCCTCTGTTCAGTTCGCGGTAGAACATTAGAACCTAAAGAAACTTCTACTGTGAACATCAAACATACTGCAAGTCTATAGGAATCGAACTTGTAAATTCAAAAGTGCCCATTATGAAGACTTATATGCAAGTTATTGGCCTTAAAAGTGGTATGGGTACTGCCCTGAGGGACATGAATCAGTGAAAAAAAGTACAGTTTTTAAAGGGGCAGTCATTTTTCATTGCTTAAAGTAAAAACAAAATTAAAAATTCCTTTAAATATCATGCCTGAGGGGTCCCCTTAAACTACCTGCAAAGTTGCACATCTGTACAATGTATACAAGTTGCTGTTGCAGGACTGACATTTTCCTAAAAATGCATTTTTATATAAAAAAAAAACCAGCGTGAGGTTTAGGCTTCCCAAAGGACTTTTAAGGGGAACCCCTCCTCCCAAAATTGGGAGAAAAAAACCATGAGGGTCCCCCCTAAATTCCTACCAAACCCTTGATCTGAGCATAGGCCTGACAGGCCAGGAAAGGGGAAGTGAACAAGCATTCCCCCTCCCTGAGCCTTACCAGGTCACATGCCCTCGGCATTGGGGCACTGTCCCCATGCTGATGAAGACAAGATCCTCTTCCTCACAACCCTGGCCCGGTGGTTGTGGGGGTCTGCGGGCAGGGTGCTCACTAGCATCAGAGTACCCCTTTAAGTAGGGGGAACCTTAACCCTGATGCTGCCCCGCTTGGGAATGAGTAAGGAGTACTTGTACCTCTACCCATTCACTAAAGGGTTAAAAGTGTAAAAAAAACAAAGGGACCAGACTTTTGAAAAAATCTTTTATTGAACAAAAAAACAGATTTTGACAAGTCCTTTATTAAAAAAAAATAAAAACAAAAAAACAATGGTTCCAGTGTTGTAATCCATCATAAATCACGGAGTCCTGCATTGTCACTATGACGCCAACTCGTTGAAATAGAAAAACCTGTTCACACCCGCTGAGCACTTGCTGCTATCTGACATTTGTGAGTCAGGGGTAAACAATTGGACAGAGCTAGTGATGACATCACCACTAGCTCCAGCCAAATGTGTACGTCTGACCGACAACTGTCAGAACTGTCACCCACAATTGGAAAGGGCTAGCGGTGACGTCACTGCTAGTTCCGCCCAGTTGCCATGAGCCATGATTGGCCAAAGTCACTGAGACTTTGGCTAATCATGGCTCTTATTGTGAACTCAGCTGTGGTCAGGTGCAATGCTTTGGCCAATTACAATGCACTGCATTGTGGAGCACGTAGGCAAATGGCCCGCCGAACGACCCAGATGTTCGTGTGTTCAGCGAACGTATGTTTGACTTGGACATATAGACCATCCCTACTGGTGACTAGTCCTTTGACGTTTGCCTATCTTTTTTGAGTTCAGCTTCCACAGTACTGGTCCTCTTTAATACCATATGGTAGGCTTGTGTGTGTGTGTATATATATATATATATATATATATATATATATATAGTTTTGTGATGTCATATCTATATATCTGAAATAAATACATAGTGATTATTTATAAAAATAATATTGGAGAAAAATCCTCTCTGCAAAAAGGGGGGGGGGGGGACTGGCCCATAGTGTCAAGTCCAGTTTCATCTTTTATTCCTTTGGAAAATTTGATTGGTCAAAATAGACAAGTTCTCCATATTTATAGAAGATGTTATAATCCCTGTTGTTTATAAATGTACCCGGAATTCAAACTCTATTCAGAGTCACGAGTACTACACCTATAAGTAAATAAGTCATGCCCTTAGCCTTCTTGTCCTTATAATTTACAGGTTTGCAGATCTTCTAAGAAGTTGCATATCAGCATGCTGCTTTTTGTTCAATGCTAGATCTCTGCACTGAGAAATACTTTACTGACCATAATAGTCTAATATTAACCTATATTCCAAACACCAAAAAGCTGATCTAAAAATCTTGGCATTGTCCTTGATAACATGGATAGTTGGCAATCATGCTTTTGAATACATCCATGCCCTTAGAATTCTACTACAAAACCATTACTATTCACAAAAGAACCATATAGACCATCTAAAGCTTCTTATTTAGTTGCAATTGATTGCTTTTCACAGACTCTCTTGTAGGCATATCAATCACGCTAATAGTTCCAATAGTGTAATTAGTCCTGGACAGGCCGATTTCAGTTTCTAGGGGAGTCATTATTGGCACCAAAACTCTAGAGCATACTTTAGGTATGGTAAACACATGAACATTAGTTTTCTTTCCATTCTGGTCTGAGATTTCCATGGTTTCCCTTTTAACGTAATCAACAAAACTGTCTAGATTTAAGTGTGTATATTATATAATCTTTGCACGGTTATCTGATTGATACAACAAATAATAAGCTTAAGCTTTTATAGTACAAGCTTCTAGTATCAGTTCTGGGTAAGAAACAACCTACATGCCATTGATTTTTTTTGTATTGATTTTTTTCATGACTAGAGTCACCTCAAAGACCAGAAAATTGTTGATTCTATATTTATTTTAAAAGAAAATATTCTATTGAGTTGTCAGCTTATTGTAAAATGGCTCATGTTGTACATGATGTAAAACTGCTTATTGTTCATAGATATGTGTAGCTTGGTTAATATCAGAAATAGATCTATACGTAGCTATTAGACACAGTTAACGCGTGCGTGTGTGTGTGTGTGTGGGGGGGGGGGGATGCATTCAGGCTATTGACAAATTTTGCTGAGTTTACAAGGATGATCAATCAGAACTTTGCTAAATTGTCCCTGTGCAACCAAATCAAACATCTTTCGAGGAATGAAATATGATCATGATAACTAATAATAAATAACACCTGATTTTATGACAGAAACAATACACTTTTACTGGATGACAGGATCTAAACATAGGACCCAAAGGTTAAGTTATTATTAAGAATTCCACCTTCCGGTAGGTAGTAATATTTATACATTATCAGAACTTTAACCTATTCATTATTTTACTTTATTCCTAACATGTGTTAAGTGGTTTCTTCAATTATGGCAAATTACATGTGGTAGGACCTTCTGATGCAGTGTCACCAACTCAGACATAATTAGCCTAACAATCCATCTTATATACAACAGCTTAGATTAAGAGGAAAAAAATTAGGACACAGAGGTTAGCTGGTAATAATGAAAATAATATTTGAATTTTTTATACAGCACCACTTTGTGCAACAAATAATTGATGAGTGCACAGAGAATAATAGAGGTCCTTATAAGTGGTTTTTAAAAGGGAAAACATCAGAGTTAACACTCTATGGGGATACAATTGCATGAACTAAAGAACTGTGAATTTACTATTTATTAGCAGGCCCTTGTGATATAAAACATCACTTTGGTAAACTTTTGCATAGGAACCTTCTTCATTAAATTTGGACAGCCCTGTGGCCTTGGCACACTCAAATTAATTGGCATGAGAGACTCATATGTATGATTATTTGCAGTCTAAAAGTGGTTCTAAAGCCTCAGCTTTTTTTCAAACTTTAAAGTGCCAGAGATATAAACATCTTATATCTGCGCTTGTTTTTGCCCCAAAATGTTTCCATGTATGTTTTTGAACATACTGATATCAGTCTCTTCCTGGTTTACTTCACCGCAGCTTCTATTTTTCTGTGCATGCTCCCGGCCGCTACGTCACATAGCATTTGGGACTACAGGTCCCGGCATGCTTTGCTCTATCGCACATGTGCATTCCTTGAACTTCGTGCCTGCTTGGTCGAGGACGCGCCAAGTTCTTCAGCGGTTGCTGAAAAGTACTCGGCAGATGCTTCTCCCAATAGGCACTCTCATTCCAGCCTCCACAGCACGCCCATCTTCTTCCCTACTGGGAGGCGGAGCTTCAGAGTCCTCCGTGCCTTGGGACACCATGAATGCGGGTGGAGCCAGTGTTCCTATGCACGGCTCTTGTCCCATTTGTGTCCCTATGAAATTGGCAATACACAGGGGACACTTAGCAAAGAAGACAGCCAGAAATGGTGAAAACTGAGCCAAAAACAAGAACTGGGAAGCAAAACTGACACAAAACGTTACACTCCTCATATAATGTTATCCAGGAACATAATTATGCAAAAAACTTGAAGGTTTAATGTCATTTTACAATATACTAGTAGACTATAGTGCTTCAACTAAAAACTGATTCTAGACAGTTTGTACTTAGGGAAATCAGAGTGAAAGCTCCTCTGTGGACAGAGATAGACATGTATGGTCCTGTGTGCAGGGCCGGGGCTAGACTATTTTGTGCCCTAGGCAAGACCAGCTGCTTGTTTGCCTGGTGGAAGCACCGGCCCACCTGTGTGCTTTCTAAAGTGTTATAAATTATATAACCACTATATAGATGGATAAAAAAATGAAAAATATACAAAAAATAATGGAAAAAAAGAATTTATCCTAGTACACATTTATACAGCATTTCAAAGTAATAAATGACTGAGACTGATTCACCAGCTCATTTGATCTGAGTAATTCCAGAAGAAACAAAGTAAAAATATTTGATATAAGCCTTTGGTCACATGAATTCTCCTCTTTAACAGAAATCACATGACCAAAGGCTTAGGCATTTGGCCATTTGATCAGCAATGAGGCTACAATAGCGTTTTGCTCCAGGGAAGGTAAGTATTTCAGCTCTTTTATTACTTTTTACTTATCTATCCTACCAGGAACATGGCTTTAGGTAGACACCCATCTTATTCAGGACTAAATCAGTATGTGTAAAGTTGTACCCTGTATAAATAATACAAGGAAGAACATGAAAGACCTTATGGTACGTGTATTGCTTTACCATTGTAGAAATGTGACCTAATTCACAGAACTTAAAATAGAACACTATAGCAGAACTGATTTTCTATAGCAAAGGCAAAAACTGAGAAATGTGAGTACATTTTTGGAAAATTATGTATTACACTATACAGTAGTCTTAGCAAAGATTTGCATAGCGGGGTATTCCAAGTACTAGTACATTTAGGCTATATTAATTTATGACATCCCAGACAATAATTATTATTTACTAGACCCCTGGTAAATACATTGGTACACATAAATATTTATACCCTTAACATTATTATCATTGAAAATATACTGTATCTTCATTAGCCAACTTTTACTCTGATAGCACTACATTTGCTTTCCCCAGTGACCTGTGATGCATGTGTCACCTGTACCACCTCCAGAGACCTAATGTGTTCAGTCTCCTTTCCTTTCACTAACTGACCTACTTATATGTTGAGGTATTCCCCCGTAAAACATATGGTGCTTTGAGACTGCCAAAACCTCAGCATGATGTCAGGTGAACTGGATAAAGCACACAAATATGTTAGGCAGACATTTCTTAAAGAGGCTTGAAATAGTGTAGACTTACTATTACTTACTACTCGATCTACACTTCTTCGGTCAGCTGATAGCTTCCCATGGTTTCCAATACCATTTCTATGATGATGACACACAAATCTATTTCTCTACTTCTCAGCGTACTCCATCAGTTTCCTCACGTATCACCGATTTACTAACAGACATATCAAACTGGAAGTCACAAAAACTCAATCTATCTAAAACTGAGCTCATAATATTTCCTCCCCCATGTGCCTCTTCCCCTGATTTCTTGGTCAGGATCAATAGCACCACTATCAACCCATCCAAGCGTGCCAGGATGCTAAGGGTAACCCTGGACTCTGAATTATCCTTTCAGGCCCATATTCAATCCCTGTCCAAATCATGCCGTCTCAACCTCCACAACATCTCCAGAATATGCCCCTTTTTAACCAATGATACCAGAAAGCTCCCCCTAAAGTCCATCATGAATGCTGCTGCCAGGCTCATCCGCCTTACCAACCATTCAGTGCCTGCTACCCCTCTCTGCCAATCTCTCCACTGGCTTCCACTCGCCCAATGAATAAAACTCAAAATACTAACAACTTACAAAGCCATCCACAACCCTGTCCCTAGCTACATCACCAACCTGGTCTCAAAATATCAACCAAACCACTATCTTCTATCCTCCTAAGACCTTCTGCTCTGTACTTCTCCCATGCTCTCCTCCAGGACTTCTCCCGAGCTTCTCCCATCCTATGGAACTCCCTACACCAATCTGTCTGGCTATCTCCTAATCTATCCACCTTTAGACAATCCCTGAAAACGTTTCTCTTTAAAGAAGCCTATCCTTTTTCTAAATAGTAATCTGCCTTTTATTTCCTCCATCAGCTCATCCCCCACAGCTATTACCTTTTGTATCATTCAACTCTTCCTCCTAGATTGTAAGCTCTAACGAGCAGGGCCCTCTGTTTCCTCTTGTACCACATTGTAATGTAACTGTAATGTCTACCTTCAGTTTGTAAAGTGCTTCGGAAACTGTTGGCGCTATATAAATATTCAAAAACGAATAAATTATTGTGGCACCATTTATACCAAAATATATCATGACCAATAAATTGGTGTTAAATTAATATTTACCCCCCCTCCCCCAAGGAGGTTTTACAGCTGCCCCTAAAAAGTAAAAGTGATACTTATATGTGAACTAATAATAAATAGGTAGGCGCTGTGCATAAAATGAACAAGAGTTCACCCAAGTGAACCCAAATATAATTGCTGGATATTGGTTATCTGTGGGTGGACAATCCGTTGGTAAACTATTCATCAAACAATATAATCAATTACCATATATTAATCCTATTTCCATAAAAAGTCCTTGTGCTTCCACCACGTGCTAAATAAACATAAATTGTAACAGTCCTTATTTAAGGTTCAATAAAGGTGAAAAGAAGATCCGTGTATCCACACCTCGGTGCAAAGACAAACGAATGGCTCACTCAGCAGACCTATATGACCCCATACCGGTGGTCATATATCCCATTGTGTTTCATAAGCCAGGACATTCTCTTAAGGTTCCTCCAAAAATGGTCTCCATAACCCACACTTCATAGTTGTATAGCCAGGAAGACTGATATAAAATTGCCAATAGATTCACCAAAAGATGTATAAAGGGATTATGATAGGTAACCCTTGCTGGTTATGCCATACCACTCAAAGGAATCAGAGAAGATAAAGCCAAGTGTAGCATTTAATGAGGCAACAACAAAATTATAAACAAACTCTGTACGCTCACATATTGAAGTACCTATGTAGCCGGCACCAGCATGTATTGCCTGTATAATCAATTAAAATGGCTGATGCTTCTGTTCCGGTTGGACGTGATGTCACCGGAGCCTGGATATGACGGAATCACATTTTTTTGACGTACGTTTTGCCTGGCGGCATCTTCAGTAAGTCTTCCTGAAGTTGAAGAAACGTGATTCCAGTTTCGATGATTTGATTCTCCAGGGACTCTCACTCCTGATTGGATGAGGCAGCAGAGGAAGCCATTGGCTCCCACTTCTGTCAATCAGTAAGCCAATCAGGAGAGGGAGGGGCAGGGTCAAGACATGGCTCGGTGTGTGAATAGAGATGCAGAGCCACGGATTGGGGGCACGCCAGCTCGGGTGCCACCCATAGCAAGCTGCTTGCTGTGTGGGTTCCCCGACAGGAGGGAGGGGCCAGGAGCGCCGGTGGGGGATTCGAGAAAAGGAGGATCCTGGCTGCTCTGTGCAAATCCACTGCAAAGAGCAAGTAAGTATAGACATGTTTGTTATTTTTCTTTAAAAAAAACAAGACTTTAGTATCACTTTAGCCAATAATTATGCTGTCCTTTTAAGAATTTTAAAGCTGAATTCTCTGAGAAAACTACCCTTGTATTGGGGTTCTCCCTCCACTGCAAGAGTTAAAGTATAACTAAAGACAAAACCTTTTTTCATTTTGGATAGGCAGGATTGAAACTTCTGTTCTTTTTTTGTTTGTTTTTTACTCTCTGTGGTGCATTAGGGAGATTTCCCTTCATTTCCTGTAGCCAAAAAAAAAAGTGAAAAGAAATCCCTCCAGAGTAAGGGAACCAGAGTTCTCATTGGAGGATTTCCCCTCTATTCCCATACTGGTGACAATCCAAATGTAGAATTTTCTTTCACTTTTGGTCATAATGGTAAACAGGACAATTAGAGAGGGAGAAAACCTAACAGGTATACAAACATCAATAAACAACGTGTTCTAATCCCTCTCCACTCTATCCAAAACTAAAAAAACCCTTGCCTTTAGTTATATTTTATATTCTTATTTGTGTAGTGCACAATAAAAAAGCAGTTTTACTTACCCTAGTTCTCCCTCGCCTGTTAGCTAAAGGTCTTCTCCTCTGTCCAGTGCTCTGAGTTGTAGGGGATCCCTCAACATTCTCACATATAATGCAGGACTGCTGTTCTTACATTGTATGTGATGGTATCAGAGTGCCTGTGACTGACAGAGCACCAAAAAGAAGGGGCTTTAAAGGAACAGTTAGTCATTTGGAGAAAAGGAAGCCTTGGGGAGTGATTAGTATGATATTTAAACCTAGACAAAAACAAGCATTTAACCCTTGAAGTGTGAGGGAGCCACAATTCCCCTTCCACTGGCCAGTGGTCATACAGCTGATTGTCTCCCCTATAGCTCTCTTTAGAACTGCTTGTATTGTTTCCTATTATATATTGACAGGGCTTTTTTTCAGCGGGAACGTGGAGCAACGCAGTTCTGGCACCTCCAGCACTGAATGTACCAAGGGCTGCTTTGGTGTGCTGGAAGGTCTATAAATGCTGGCTGCTGGGGCATCTATTGTCACTTGAGGGGATTTTTGCATGGTTGCCTATTGTTGCTTGGGAGGTCTATTGTTGCTGGGAGGTTAATTGTTGCTGGAAGGGATCTACTTCTGAGGGAGGGGTCTTTCGTTGCTTGCTGATGGAAGATCTGTTGTTACCACTGGGGGTCTATTATTGCTGGGGTGGTAATATGTTGTGGGGGTCCATTGTTGCTGGGGGGGTATTGTTGCTAGTTGCAGGGAATCTATTTAGCTGCTTTTCTCGTTATCGTTAACAAATTCCACACAAAATTATACTTGACTCTGTATTCTCTAAAATGAGCCATACTGGGAGGTGGGTAGGGGGTTGGAACCAATGGATGGTGCTCGGATGTGAGTAGGGGGGCAGAAACAAGGGGTGCACCTATTTTCTGAGAAAAAAAGCCCTGTGTATTTATATTACTTGTGCCAGTGTATAAAATTAGATTTAACACAGTTATTGTTGCAAGTCCAGAGGGTAGTTGCATGTTACAGTTGCAAGAAAAAGTATGTGAACCCCTTGGGATTACGTGGAGTTTTGCATGAATTGGGCATAAAATGTGCTCTGAACGTCATCTAAGTCACAACAATAGAAGAACACAGTCTGCTGAACATAATACTACACAAACATTAGATGTTGCCATGGTTTAATTGCACATAACATGTAAACATTCACAGTGCAGGGAGGAAAAAGTATGTGAGACCCTAGCTTAATGACTTCTCCCAGAGCTAATTGGAGCCAGGAGTGAGCCAACCTTGACTCCAATCAGTGTGATGATATTGGATGTGTTGCTGACAGCTGTCCTGCCCTTAAAAAACACACACCTGTTTTGGGTTTACTGGTTTCAAGAAGCACTGTCTGATGTGAACCATGCCTCGCAGAAAAGAGCTCTTAGAAGACCTACGATCAAGAATTGTTGACTTGCATGAAGCTGGAAAGGGTTACATAAGTATCTCCAAAAGCCCTGATGTTCATGTGTCCACGGTAAGACAGACTGTCTACAAATGGAGAAAGTTTAGCACTGTTACTACTCTCCCTAGGCGTGGTCATCCTGTAAAAATGACTGCAAGAGCACAGCGCAGAATGCTGCATGAGGTAAAGAAGAATCCCAGAGTGTCAGATAAAGACCTACAGAAATCTCTGGCACATGCTAACATTTTTGTTGACACCTCTACAATAAGGAAAACATTAAACAAGAATGGAGTACATGGGAGGACACCACGGAGGAAGCCATTGCTGTCCAAAAAGAATATTGCAGCACGTTTGAAGTTTGCAAAAGAGCACCTGGATGTTCCACAGCACTACTGGCAAAATATACTGTGGACAGATGAAACCAAGATTGAGTTGTTTGGGAAGAACACACAACACTATGTGTGGAGAAAAAAAGGCACAGCACACCAACATCAAAACCTCATCCCCACTGTAAAACATGGTGGAGGGAACATCATGGTTTGGGGCTGCTTTGCTGCCTCAGGGCCTGGATGGATTGTTGTCATTGATGGGAAAATGAATTCCAGAGTTTATCAAGACATTTTGCAGGAAAACGTACGACCATCTGTCCGCCAACTGAAGCTCCACAGAGGATGGGTGATGCAACAGGACAATGACCCAAAGCATACAAGTAATTCAACAAAACAATGGCTGCAACAGCACAGAATACGCCTTCTGGAGTGGCCCAGTCAGAGTCCTGACCTCAACCCGATTGAAATGCTGTGGCATGACCTTGAGAGAGCGATTCACACCAGACATCCCAAGAATATTTCTACACTGAAACAGTTTTGTGAAGAGGAGTGGTCCAAAATTACTCCAGATCGTTGTGCAGGTCTGATCTGCAACTACAGGAAACGTTTGGTTGAGGTTATTGCTGCCAAAGAAGGGTCAACCAGTTATTAAGTCCAAAGGTTCACATACTTTTTCCTCCCTGCACTGTGAATGTTTACATGTTATGTGCAATTAAACCATGGCAACATCTAATGTTTGTGTAGTATTATGTTCAGCAGACTGTGTTCTTCTATTGTTGTGACTTAGATGACGTTCAGAGCACATTTTATGCCCAATTCATGCAAAACTCCACGTAATCCCAAGGGGTTCACATACTTTTTCTTGCAACTGTATATAACACTGAATGATTGTTACAGGCAGCAGGTGGTTGTCTTCTTCCTGTACAACTGCAGGGAACATCATTGGTTATTATTATGTTCTAAATGCCAGCATCCTAGTTCTAGCAGGTACACACTGATGATATTGAATTTGTTAGCAGCCTGTTACTCACCAGCTGTAAGTTTGAGCCAGCTGGGCATTTAAATAGGAGGGGTGAATTTAATTTAATTTACCAGCCATCGTCTAGCATTTGGGAGAATGATAAATAGCATGTTCTTGTTTAGCTGCCAGTATTGCATCCTAATTAGTACTTCTATAATAACAGTTAAAAAAAATGGTGCATGGGATGTTGAGCAAGCATTAAAGCCCATTTACAATTTTGCAGTGCGTTAACATACATTATGATGTATGCGTTGACTTGAGGCAGCCTGTTGAAATGCATGGGTTGACAATGCACCCTAAAGTGCTGAAAATTGGAAATGCAACATTTTTTGCAACATATTAATATGCATCATTGTGCATTGCTACACATTACCATAACACAATAGTGTGAATGAGCCCTGAAAAATACCACATATTATCATAATTTCGAATATTTCATGCCTGAAGTAAACCTGTGCTTTGGCCATTTGAGGCAAAACAACAGGTATGTGTTAATCCCCCACCACTACTCAGCATATACTCACTATTTCTTCACTTCCTCGCTGCTTCATTCAGTGCCAAAAGCCAATGGAAGTGTGAAGTACTGCAAGGTATAAAAGAGCATGTGATTCCCAGGTATTGAGGAGCATTAGATTCCGATCACGTGGGGAGTTCATAGCTCTGTGTAAGCTACAATTCTAGGGACTCCTAGCTTAGAAAGGACTTTTGGCTCTGAGCAGCTGAATGGATCAGAAGGGTTATATTAATACAATGGTGTCCTGAGGCACGTGCGGGGGGTGCGCACCGCACCGGGTGACACCTACAGCATGGGGTGACACCGGGCCCGCTCCACAAAAAGGTAAATTGTAAAGCAAGCCGACGATCCCTGCAGGATGGATCTGATCTATCCTGCGGGGATCGTCGGCTTTCTTTACAACTTACTTTTTCGTGGAGCTGATCCGGTGTCACCCCGTATAGGTTGCATGCTGACAGTCCCCGCAGGATGGATCGGATCTGCGGATTGGGGAGCATAATGGATTGGATTGGCAACCTATACGGGGTGACACTGGACCCGCTCCATGAAAAGGTAAGTTGTAAAGAAAGCCGACGATCCCCGCAGGATGGATCGGATCTGTGGATTGGGGAGCATAATGGATCGGAGTCCGATCCATTATGCTCAATCTGCAGATCCGATCCATTCTGCGGGGATCGTCAGAGGGGGTGTCATCAAGTGTTATGACACCAACACTAGTGACGTCCCTGTATTAATGTAAACCTGTTTCTTTGCTCTGTGTGGAAAAGCACAGATTTACTTTGAAGAAACTGTTAAGAAACCTTGTAGATGGAGAAATATATAGGTAATGATCACTGACCTCCTTTTACAAATGCTGGCTCTTGGCTGTCATGTTCACCCAATGGCTTTATTACTTTTCCAAAATATTCCAAAATGATATACAGATCTGATTTATGACTAGCTTGGCACTTTTTTACCTTTAAAATGTTGAAGCTGGAGACAGCCAGGCAATTAGAATTTTGACTGTCATGTCATTTATTTAAAGTGATACAAACCTAAAAACTTATTTTTACCTTAATGCATTGCTTGCATTAAGGTAAAAAATATTTTTAAGTTTGTTGTGTGAAGGGGAAGAGAGGGGAGAAGAGATCAGCATTGTGTACGGCTGCATCTCTTCTCCCCTCGCTTCCTCTTCACACAGGGGCTCGAACAGCAGCAGGAGCCATTGGCGGTGTAGTGTGGTGAAGAGGAAGTGGGAAGGCAGAGCTAAGTCCCGCTGTGTGTGTCTATGGAGTACAGCTATGTAGACACACAGGTCAGGAGCGAGCATGTAGAGTTTGTCCACATAGCAAGGCTTGTTATGGGGACACACAAAGAAGAGGAGGAGCCAGGATCGCTGGTGGGGAACCCGAGAAGAGGAGGATTGGGACCACTCTGTGCAATACCACTGCACAGAGCAGGTGAGCATAACATGTTTGTTATTTGAATTTAAAAAAAAACGTTGCCTGTAGTAACACTTTAAGCAGTGCTATGGTTTTTATGTGCTACAACAGTTTTGTTTCTGCCAACTTCACTATACAATAGGCAGAACATATTTTAAAAAAGTATTGTAAAATTGTTTACCATTCACATCAGCTAACTGTAATTATTCAAGATTTTATAAATAGTCACTGTCAGTATCAGGAGAGTATTTTTCGCCTCAAAGTCCTTAGGGGAGAATGTAAGCATTAACCAAATTTTACATTGCTTTATATAAAAGACCCTTTATTTCTTATGATCACATCATACATAATCATAATGTTATAAAGGGCACTCTATTCTTCGTTTGCAACGAGAAAATGTTTGTGCACCCGATTATATACCAAAACACATTATTTCTGTATCTTTTTTTCTAAAGCAATAACCTTTTGCGGAATAAACTTTAATAAAGGAAAAGTAGCAAGAAGTATATTTTATTAATAGGTCAATAAAAATGGAATGCCCATCAGTGTTGTAATAACGTACAGCTGCAAAGAATAATAAATATTTTTTATATTACGCTCCATCATGATGGAAAGCACTTAATGCCTTCATGACCAGAACAATTTTAACATTAAGGGAATATGCTGGAATAGCTCCTAATCATATAGCATACCATAACAAATTTGATATTATATGCGTTAAACAAACAGAGATTTCATAGGCATACTGATGGAATGTTCGTGCCATTAAGATATAATTTAGAGCAGAAAGAAGAATAATTGCACTTTTGCACGATTCCATGTTATTTACCATAATGTAAAAAAATATGTATACAGTATATACAGTATATCCTGTATATATATATATATATATATATCTATATATATATATTTCTAAATTTGCAGACACAAGTGTTTTTGATGATATGCTAGAGTCAACATTATACTAATCAAGTGATTCTTGCATATGCAATATCTGGGGTAATTAGTTCCACATGGACTAGATAAAATATACAGCCAAGTTCATCAGAAATCATTAGTATCTGCAAGTTAGCTAACCCTGTGCTTTGTAACATACACCCTGTAAAAGAATAAGCCTAAGGAAATATATGCTTCCAGTTTGGAAAATAGTGTTCTTCATTAATCTTTTCTCTCATGAACATTTCTTCTTATTGAAGTGCACTGCACTGTACCTGTCGGCAGTTTCAGGTTCCACCCAGTGTTAGTGCATGTCATTAAAATTACAGATCCTGCTTTTGGTAAAAAAGGTGGGAGGGCAAGAAGAGAATACACTTGATCCTCAGGAAAGATATAATTTTTTCCAGTTTTGCCTGGAAAATCTTGTTGAAGATTATCTCCATCAAAGTGCTTACAGAAAGAGTAGACACAGTATTATATGGACCTTATCTACAATAACATTTTATAACACCAAAACAGTCTGGGACTTAGCAGTCATTACTATGCCTGTCTGCCCTCCAGGGTAGACCTGCTAAATAAGTGACTATAAAAAAATATGTTGGCTATCTGTGTTTGAACTAGAGATATTCTACACACTGAACTATCAGGAAAGTAAGCGGAGAAGAGAAGAAAAGAGTTTTGTAAGAGCAATTAACTTGGATGGGGGGATTGGGGTGTCAGGTGGATAGTAGTTATAGTATAGGAGGCTAGAATAAGTGGGGAGAAAAAACTGGGTGGGGTAGTGAAACTAGGGATGAGAAGTATAGAAAGGAAATGGGATAAGGGGCTGGGTAGGAGGACAGGGGGTCTCAGTCTTAATGCAGAAGGGAGGGGAGAGGGAATGATCATACGGAATCCCTAGAAAAGATGATCAGCATTACCACCATTATAAATGGAAGGACTAAGCATGATCATGAATTAATAATCAACTGCTAAGACATTGAGAAATTAAAAATTGCCCCAAGTTTGTTGAAATGAAGTAATTGTATCGGATGCTGTTGCTTTTTCCTCTTCCATTGCATAGATTTATTCTACCTTATATTATTCCCTGATTGGGGGTGCTGTAGTGGACTTCTGGGGGAGGAGAATAAAAGCTTTTTGGCATTTTGGTCACAGAGGGTTTGTATTTTCTGAGAGGCATACTTGATACATGTCACATACCTGATCGGAGACTGAAATGATAAGATTGGCCTCTTTTGTATCTCCAGCCCAGGTCCCTCTGAAGGTGGAACAGAGGGAACCGAGGGACAGGAGGAACAGGAGTGCTGGCAGGTGTTCATAGGAGCACTTGCAGCAGACAATGCGGTCCCAGGCAGGCTGGCAAAATATCAGATCAGGCACAGTAACTGTGCACGGAGATCCAGCCGAAGTTAAGGGGGCAATCCACCTGGCTAAAAACCACCCATATCAACCTGGCTACTTTAGCCAGGGAAGCAGATAATCAAGCATAGATTGTGGATGGCAGGGGAGAAATTGAGGGTTTAATAAACCTCTGATGTTTACATAAAGAGGACATGTTATGATAAATTATAATAAAATAATTATAATAATAAAAAATTATAATAAATTAAGAAAAAATAATAACACAAATTGCCAGCACAACACTCAGGGTAATGATATTTCACTTGCATTGGAGTAGGACCGAATTTTAACACCTGTCTGTGCACCTGATTCTAGCTCTATCTCTGGCACTCAAGAAGAGGTCGATCTGACTAAGGCTTTCTAAAACTATGTGGTTGATTTTTTTTTAAACTGGAGAGTACAAAATCTGGTGCAGCTGTATACAGTAACCAGTTTCTAACTTCAGCTTGTTCAGTTAAGCTTGGACAAAAAAACCCCTGAAAGCTCATTGGTTTCTATGCAGAGCTGCCCCAAATTTTGCACTCTCCAGTTATAGTAACTCAACCAGTATGTATCAGTTTTAACAACTTTAATACAGGCATCACAGTCCAGGAGTCAAAAATGGCAGGTTCGTTCTTCAGCTCCACCATTTCCACCTAAGTCAGATTATAATATGAGGGCTCTAGAACAGGTAAACAGAGGGGTAAGAAGAGGACCCTGTAGTGGTGCTAGAGGAGGTTGTGGAAGATTTCCCACCCCCAGGCTCGTATACATCTGATGTTATGGCTTCACATAATATGCATTCCAGTGTTGATATGCTCACTTCTGCTGTGTGCAAAAGCCGTTGCATTGCTGCACTTCAGTCTCCTTCTTCTTGCTATGCCCCTTTGAGTACAAAGAGACTAATAGACATTCACTGCTCATGAACAAACAGACTGGGCAATTCAGGGGCGCACTGACCATTTGGAAACTCGCCCGAGAGCCCGGGGTCAGTAGGGGGCCCCATGAGATGCCCCTTGTACCTTTTTCATAGGCTTTTTTGAGTTTGGGCAAGGACATAGGGGCCCCTATTGCCTGGGGGCCCCATGAGTTGTCAGTCTGCCCCTGGGGCAATTTATGACCAATGAGTCAATCCAGAAAATATTTATAACCTTACAAAAATCAACGGTGAGCTCCATCCAGTTGAAAAAGAGTTCACAAAAAAGTGGTCTGGTAGTAAGCCCTGCCATCTCACATCTTACTGTACCAATTGAAGATGTTCCTACATTCAGAGGTTTTGTTGATAGAAAGTTTTAGATGCTTTTAAAAGCTCTCTTTACTTTCAAAGGCTCAGTTTTGCAACCATCTATTGCAGCAATTTGTTTTTGCCAAACTAAAGCTAACTAGACTAGGGCAATAAACATTAGACATGTGCAATTTGGTTCATTCAGATTAGTTTTATGGATGAATGGACATAGTATCGAATCTAAACGAATCTGGAGAAAAAAACTGTAATGAAATTCGGAGACATTCGGATTATGGGGAACCAAAATAAAAAAAAAATGGCGTGGCGTTCTCCTACCCCTAACCATTCACCTAAAAAAGCATCAAAAGAAAAAAAAAATGCACACACAGTTTTTGGCAAGTCGTTTTTTAATGTCCCCAAAAAAGAAATGCCCACTGAAGGAGATCAAAAGTCAATCATGATGAACGCACAAAAAAAAATATCTCGTTGGCTGCCGCCAAACACATCCGCTCTGAATGGCAGGTGAGATATTTTTTTCGTGCAGGTCGGCGGCCTCATTAATCATGATTGATATTGATTCTACTTCAAGGGAGGGGGGGGTGTTTAATAAAGGACTGTCTAAAACTGTGTTTGTGTGTGCATTTTTTTACTTTTGATACTTTTTTTGGTGAATGAGTAGTAGTATTATGTACCCCATACCCATTCCCATGGAAATGCTGGGATCTGAGGGCCCCCTTGTTAAAGGGCTTCCATATTCTGATAAGACCGCTGCCCACAGGCCCCCACAATCACCACACAAGGGTTGTGGAGAAGAGGACCTTGTCCTCCTCATGGGGACAATGTGCTTTTGGGGGTGGGGGAGCTCTTGCTCTAGCTCTTTTTCTTGTCTGAGGGGCTGCATGCTTGGATAAAGTTCTGGTATGGATTTTGGGGTAGAAACCACACCATTTATCCATGCCAGGTATGGATTTGGGGGAACCCCCATGGTGTTTTTTATTTATTTTTTTTAACTGACATTTGTTTTATTTTATATTCTGCTGACTGTGGGAAATCCCGCTGACAGCAGATGAGTCATGGTTTTTAAGCATGCCGTGGCTGACCGGCCAGCCAGCTGCACTTTAACAACCAGCGCTATTTTGAATGAACATTCCATTAACAAATGCATCGGAAAACACGTTTTTCACTTAATGAATGGATCTGAAAATAAAATGAAGCGAAATATTCTGGTGTGGATATGTTTTGCTTATTTTTGTGAATGCCCTAGAACATGTAATGACACAAATCTTCAGAATGGCTATGATTTCTATTCACAGAATCTAGTGGTTCTAAGACTGGTCAGCGAAAGCACCTGTAAATGATGATTCACATGTGTGCCCTTTGAGAGAGGACCTCTTTTTTTCGTGAGGCACTTGGCCAAATATTCAAATATGTCACAGAAGAAAAGGTTCTTTTCCATAGCAAAAAGTTCCAAAACCCCCCTCCTCAGAAGTATAGAACTCCTAAAAACACAGAGCAACTCAGTGCTCTACCTAGGTTTCAACTTCTAAGTTGAAGTAAAAGTTTAGCCTTTCCTGTTGGTACAAGACTTGGTTCACAAACCCCATAAAGTCCTTCCCAAAGCTCTCTTACCAAAGAAAGGTGGGGGTACATGTTACAGTTTTCTAATTTTGGGGTCGCAGAGACATCCCAGACCTGCGTGTTTAATTGGCGGTTTCAAAGGGGTGCAAAATATAGTTTAAAACTCTCCCCCTCACCACTTTTTTCTCTCAAGTTAATAAAAACCGGCTAAAGAACATTCCGATTTGCAGAATGCATTCCAAGGAATAGTTGTTCTACTAACTCTAGAGGACAGGTTCAAAGGATTCTGTTTGAACGATGGCAAAACCCAAAGCAGTAATTATCCTATCTTGGACCTAAAATTCCTACAACCAATAGCTTCAACTCCCAACATATAACATGCAATCCACAAGGTCAGTTTTAGCCTCTCTGAAACAAAGGTAATAACTGCCATCTGTGACATCCAATATGCTTATCTGTATATTTCAATTTATTCACCTTTCTATGCTTTGCAGTAAGAAAAAAAATCACTTCCAGTTGTTGCACTGCTATTTGGTCTATCCTCTGCTCCCATAGTATTCACAAGGGTCCTTGCACTTCTTCTTGTACTTCTAAGAAGTCAAAGCATTCAGTTAACAAGTTATCTAAATTACCTTCTTTTCAAGGACTCATCTTCTTTCCACTTTTTTGCAAATGTCCGCTTGACAGTTCAGATGCTCTGGGCTATCGGTTGGATGATCATCTTCCAAAAATCCACCCTCCAACATTCTCTTAGTATGGAATACTTGTGCCTAATCCTAGACACAGCACAAGCAAAATGTTTCCTTCTAGGAAAAAAAACCTGCTCTGTCTTTTAGAACGTATGCTTGGACTTGGGATTAAAGAGATATCCCTCTGTGAGATTCTCCATGAGAGATCTGGGTCTCATGGTGGCCTCCTTCAAGACTGTTCAATTTTTCCTATTTAATTTGAGATCTCTTCACTACAGCTGGCCTGGAGCAAACATGCTCCTTCTCTTGACCTGCTAACGCTCCCATTTAACTAAGCAAGATATTTCCTAGCTTAGTGAGTTTCCAACGAAGCCTTGACAATGGGGAAGTCATGTCTGCCATATCACTGGAACATATTAGCAACACATTTCAGTCTTTCAAGCTAGGGAGCAGTGTTCCAATCCCTCACAGTACAGAGAATATAGTCAGCCAATCTCCCCATTACCATGCTGGAGCTCAGAGCTATAAAATGGCTCTGCACTACTTGCCCCCCCCATTCTGCAAGGACACCCAATCAGGGTGAAATCAGAAAACACCGGGCTGTGGCTTACATCAATCATAAAGAGGGCACCAGATGTTATGCAGCATTGAACGGTGAAAACCTGATCATTCATGTATGAAAGGGTGTCCAGAGATCTCTACTCTCCACATCCCAGAAATTGACAGTTTGAAGGTGGATTACCTCAGCAGTCACCATTTGGACCATGGGGAAAGGACCATTCACTTCAACATTTTCAACCTTATATGTCAGAGATGGAGGACCCCTAAACATAGATATCCTGGCCTCCAGATTACACAACAGGATTTTTATGTTTGTGTCCAGGACCAAGGATCCTCCAGCACTTGCATCAGATTCTTTGATAATTCACTCAGTTCAGGCTGTGCCTTTCCTCCAGTACAAATTTTTTTTCTGCTGCTCTGCAAAATTAAGCAAGAGAAGAAACTGGCCCAGAGGAACAGGGTACACTGACATACTCAGACTGTAAGGGGATGACTCCTGGCCTCTTCCCAATAGGCCAGACTTGCTTTCTCAGAGCCCAATGTTCTATCCTGCTCCCTGTCACAAGCTTTAACAGCATACTTGTTGAAGCCCAGGTCTGGAGGGACAGAGAGATATCTGAATCTGTCATTTGTACTAAAAGCAAGACAGGACTAGACAGGACTTCCAGAAAGATCTACTATCTTACCTGTAAACCCTTATTTTCCTGGTGTGAACACAGGCACTTCAAAGATTACTCTGTGTCTATCATATTCTGGCATACCTCCGCAAACATGACTGACCAGAACTTGGCCTTAAGCACTCTCAAAGGACTGGTTTTGGCTTGTCTATTCTTTTCCAAAAACATTTGGCCTTACTCTCTCTTGTAAAAAACATTATTCAAGGTGTATTTTGGATCAGGCCCACCTTGCAGCACCCCTCCTGCAAAGTGACCTTGAGAATTGCTATTATATCTTCCAGATGTGTTTATGAGCTAGTTGCCCTCTCTTGTAAGCCAGTCCTCATTTTCTACTAGGATAAGGCTGTCTTATGCCCCAAACCATCCATTCTTCCTAAACTGGAATCAGTCTTTCAATTCAGTGAAGACATAGTCATTCCTTCTTTGTGCTAAACTCCAAAGCATCCAAAGGAAATTGCTCTTCACTCCCTGGACATAGTCAGAGCCATTAAAGTTTACCTCATGGCAATGTTTTCTATCAGGAAGATAGACTCTCTATTTTTGCTATCCTTAGAAGCTTGGAAGGGACATCCTGCTTCAAAGTCCAGCATTGATGAATACGATGACTCATCACCAGAACTTACACTCTAAAGGCAAAACTCCTCCTGTGCTTTTACATGCTTATTCCACCAGATAAGTTGTTTTTTCCTGGACTTTCAAACACTGCTGAAATTTCTCTTTACTGCTTGCCCCCGAGATGCAACAGGTAACGAAATGACATCTCCCTAAAGGGATGAAAATCAGTATCTTAGATATTTGTCACTAGAGCATTTGTTCCCATTGGATGATTTTCAATTAATTATGGCTCTGGTGACAATTCTATTCTTTTTTACATTTCTTTTTACTGTTTTTCTCCATTGACCATTGTCATCAGGAAGAATAGATGGGTGAAAAACCTCAGCAAAGACAGAAAGCAATACAAATGTGACAGAGAGTATAGCCCTTTCTACTCTTTCTGCTCTATTTGACTTTACATACTGTATATTTTAACTACAGATAAGTCAGATGCTGGCAAAGGGTTACATCTTTCATCATCAAGAGACCAAAACCACCTGTATAGTTTGGTTCTTAGTTTAAGTAAAAGTGGCTCAGCAGAAAAGAATGAGGTGAGTGTAATATGATTGTCTACATTTAAAAGCTAAAATCAATGTAAATCATTAACAAAAACACAAAAAAGCTGTCTATTCTTTTAAATGCTAGCACAAGACCATCACTGGGGCATAACAACTAATTTTTAATACATATAATTATAATATGGTACATTGCCTTGCACAACTTAGATGTAGAATGCCAAGTATATTTGTTTAGAATATTTTATTAGATTTTCTAAATCAAAATGCTCTGGTTCAATATTCACGTTATTAACAGAACACATAAAGAAGTCAGATATGCTTGCTATGATTCAGTAGACAAGATGATCCTCGAAAACATCTTTAAGTGGAAAGCTAATCTGCTGTGATTAAGAATGCCCCACAGCCTGCCATTAACATGGCCTTCACTGTCATACCATTCCCTTCGGACTAGAGCTGTCCAGTCTTGTTGCCTCGCCTTCAAGCTTGAGGACCCATCTCAGCTGGAAGCCCATCACTGTGGCAATTAGCGAGGATCAGCTGTGCTCACACATGTGCAAATTGCTGACTGGATGAGAGGACAAATATAAATGCTTGACACATTTCTTGTCATGCCCCTGTATTTTTCTTAGCGGATAAAATTAACAAAGGGTAAAAAGTGGAAAATGTTATACCATTTTGTGGTCCTTAAATGGTAGCCACATATTAATATATATTTTATGGTGCAATCACTTTGGATAAAGTTTTTCTACTGTACTAACATTTTTAGATATAGAAATGACTTGCATAAATCTTTCATATTTTAAAATGTGCTTTTTTCAAGGCTTATGGCGGATTTTTGTTTGACCAAAAATATGTTTTTAAGCTACATAGCATGCTTGTAAATCGATGTGTCCTTGCCTTTCTTTACCAACAAAAAGGTATAAAAAAAATAATAACCATGGAACCAATGTGATCTCCCTTGTCATATGATTCTGATGGCACCAATGTGAAGGGGGCTAATTAGCAACATGTGCGTTCTGGTGCATTTTTGCTGAATTTAGCTGCATTGCAGTACAGTACAGTGAAGAAAAAATGCAGCATGATCTAATTTTTTTTTTGCACTAAAACACACTGAAACTGATATATATACATATATATATATATATATATATATATATATATACATATATATATATACTATATTGACAAAAATATTGGGACGCCTGCCTTCACATGCACATGAACTTTAATGGCATCCCAGTCTATTCAGATCCAACAACAGTGCGTAGAGACTGCAAGCCAGGCCTTCTCATCTGACAACAGTGCCTGACCTCACAAATGTGCTTCTGGAAGAATGGTCAAACATTCCCATAGAGACACTCCTAAATCTTGTGGACAGTCGAAGCTGTTATAACTGCAATGTGTGGGCCCAATTAATATTGAATCCTATGGACTAAGACTGAGATGCCATTAAAGTTCATGTGTGTATATACAGTATATATATATATATATATATATATATATAGAGAGAGAGAGAGAGAGAGAGAGAGAGAGAGAGAGAGATGTGTTGGTTGCTTTAAATCTTAAACAGCAGTTGCAAAGCATTTTTTTTCTTTTCCCTCGTTGTGAGTGACAGACAGGAAAAGCAGGACTGTGCTCTGATTGGTGGTTGCTACAGCTGAGAAGGATCCACCCATAGCAGCACTGTTGCAGCTGAACTTATGATTGGCTGTTGAGGAAAAGGAGAGAGGAAAAAGGAAGAAGAAGCACATGTGGGGAGGCAGACATTTTCAGGGGACCGCATGGAGCAAGGGCTCCTGGTGTAAAGTCACAGAGTCTCACTCTCTGTGCTGCTAAAGCCCATGGGCTGGGCTGGGAGTGTGTAGCAGAGAAATTGTTGCAGGAGGACAGTGTGCAAACTAAGGATTGTCCTGCTTGACACTCAGGATTACAGTCACTCAAGTGCATGTGTCTCTCAAAGTCTGAAGCGGCTGAAAGAGAGAGGATTTCTACTGCTGAAGTGTTGAAGTGTTGTTTTTCTTCTATTGCACTGTTCACTGGAAGATTCTGCTTAAAGGAGACTGTGCTATCCTGCTACCCCTGGATTACAAATACTCTCCCGTGCAGAGAGTGAGCACTCTTCCATTGCTTAAAGGGCCCCAACATTGAGAGACTTTAGGTTTCATTCCACTGGCCAGTGGTTAGGTAGGACATTTCTGCTCTAGATACTATTGCTATAGCAAATGTCAATAAGCTGCTACAGTGTAATACTTATCAGTTTTTGGAGTCTTTGGCGAGTGAATTGTGACTTTTTACTAACTGTTTTATGCAAAGTGGTATCTGTGTTTTATGTACATTACCTGTGTTAAATCAGCTAGTTCTTTTTCAGGGTTTGTCTTCTTCAATAAAACCCATAAAAAATATTCTCAGAGTGTCAAAGTGTTCTGGGTATAATCTGAGGTGTCACCAGATTCAGGTGAGAGCTGAACCTATATAACTAGCCAAGCATCACCCAAGGGCGTGCTACATATATGTATATTGTTTTGTAATGTCATATCTATATATCTGAAATAAATACATATTGATTATTTATAAAATAATATTGAAGAAAAATCCTCTCTGCAAAATGGGGAGGAACTGGCCCATAGTGTCCAGTCCAGTTTTATCTTTTATTCCTTTGGAAAATATGATTGGTCAAAATAGACAAGTTCTCCATATTTATAGAAGATGTTATACTTTTGAGCTTATATAATAAAAGAACAAATAGATACTGCATTTATTTTTCAACATACTCCCCTGCTACATTTTTTCACTTATCCCAGCAATTAACTAGTGCCTGGAAAGCTTTGGCATACAAATATTTGTCAGTATGCCTGAACCATCCTAGGACAGCCTGCTTCATTTTGTCATCATTGTGTTCAACATTCCAACAGAAAGATTTGTCTCTTGTGCAATTTCACAACAGGTTATGTTTCGATTATCCAGGATCAGGCGTTCCATGAGATGAATGTTCACAGAAATGACTGCTGTGGGCTGGGAACCACCATGGTCGGGATAATGTCCCTGATGTGACATCACTGATGGACATATGGTCATCTTTGAAACGTTTACACCATTCAAATGTCTTACTGCAACTGTGCGTCTCATCACCATACTGCGTTTTAAGTCTTCTGTAGATATTTGCTTTACGCCTTTGTTCACAAGAAACTTCCCCACCACATGCTGCTCCAGGCACGCACTAACACTGCCGACTGCTATCTTGATAAATGGTCTCATGTGCGCCACCCATCAGTAATAGGACACACTTGCCACTTACTACTACATGTAGTACCGCCATGCTAGCATCCCTTCTTCTACCTGTAAAATTAAAAGTCCCAGTTTGACTTGGACACCCCTCGTGTGTATATATATATATATATATATCTCCTAGATTGTAAGCTCGAAAGAGCAGGGCCCTCGATCCCTTCATGTTTTGCATTGTATTGTTATTGTTCTGTCACATGTTCTGTCCCCCTTTGTAATGTACAGCGCTGAGTGAACTATCAGCGCTTTATAAATACTGTATAATAATAATAATAATAATATATACACAGTTGTGTTCAAAATAATAGCAGTCAGACATCACTAACCTGATCAATCACTGTTTTTGGTAGAAATGATATTTCTACATGGCAAATAATTTACTAGCAGGTGTAGTAGAGTAATAGAAATCCAACAGACCCAACAGTCATGACATGCATGCTGCTGATTCTGTGTAATTGAATCACTAATTGAAAGGTGCATGTTCAAAATAATAGCAGTGTGGAGTTCTATTAGTGAGGTCATTCATTCTTTGAAAAACAGGTGGAAATTATTGCCCTTATTTAAGGAAGGAAGGCAGCAAATGTTGTACATGCTGGTTACAGTGCATTTCTCTCTGAAATTCTGTGGAAAATGGGTCGTTCCAGACATTGTTCAGAAGAAAAGCTTACCTTGATTAAAAAGTTGATTGGAGAGGGGAAAACATATAAAGAAGTGCAGTAAATGATAGGCTGCTCAGCTAAAATGATCGCAAATTCTTTAAAATGGCAACCAAAACCTGAAAGACGTTGAAGAAAGCAAAAAACTACCATTCGAATGGATAGAAGAATAGCCAAAATGGCAAGGACTCAGCCAACAATCAGCTCCAGGAAGATCAAAGAAGGTCTAAAGTTACCTGTGAGTACTGTTACAATTAGAAGACGCCTATGTGAAGCCAAGCTATCTGCAAGAAGCCCCCGCAAAGTCCCACTGTTGGAAAAAAGACATGTGCTGAAGAGGTTACAATTTGCCAAAGAGCACATTGACTGGCCTAAAGAGAAATGGCGCAACATTTTGTGGACTGATGAAAGTAAGATTGTTCTTTTTAGGTCTAGTGGCCAGAGACAGTTTGTTAGATGACCCCCAAACACTGAATTCAAGCCACAGTACACTGTGAAGACAGTGAAGCATGGTTGCGCAAGCATCATGATATGGGAATGTTTCTCATACTACGGTGTTGGGCATATTTATCGCATACCAGGGATCATGGATCAGTTTGAATACATGAAAATACTTGAAGAGGTCATGCTGCCTTATGCTGAAGAGGAAATGCCCTTGAAATGGGTGTTCCAACAAGACAACGACCCCAAACACACCAGTAAACATGCAACATCTTGGTTTCAGACCAACAAGATTGACGATATGGAGTGGCCAGCCCAATCCCCGGATCTTAATCCAATAGAAAACTTGTGGGGTGACATCAAAAATGCAGTTTCTGAGGCAAAACCAAGAAATAGAGAAGAACTGTGGAATGTAGTCCAATCATTCTGGGCTGGAATACCTGTTCACAGGTGCCAGAAGTTAGTTGACTCCATGCAACACAGATGTACAGCAGTTCTCAGAAACAGTGCTTATACAACTAAATATTAATTAAGTGATTCAAAGGAAAGCAAAATCTTCAAACATTTTTCAGTTTATATAGTGAATGTAATTAATTTTTTTAGAGGAACAACACACATTTGATATATTTTTCTTCATGTTTTGATTTAGAATAGAATGTGTAGTGTTCCCAATGCATTTGTGTGTATGGAAATAAAAGCTATTAGAAGGATTTTGAGCTTTATTCACTTTTTCAACACACTGCTATTATTTTGAACACAACTGTATATATATATATATATATATCTTTCTTTTTAATAAGAGAGGGAAGAGTTAACACCAGTTTATTTTTCCTCTGTCTGTGTCCCATTAAGGAGATTTCCATTCAATTCCTGGCTTGGAGTAGCAACAGGAAGCAAGGGTAAACCTCTACAAAGTCTGTGAATTTCCCTCTTGTCACCAGAACTAGTGTCCCTAGATTTTCTTTTACCACTTGATGTGCTGACAAATTTCTGATTTTCAATCACTTTCTATCTGAGAAGCAATGATCACCAGTACAGAATCTGTAGAGTTTGTGAATCTAACTAGCGCAGACACAAACAGTAATAAAACTTGACAGGGACTCAAATCCTTCACTTGAGATAAAACTCTTCATGACTTGGATTTTACTGGTAATATCATTATGAAAATTTTTGTTCCCTGGCTGTTATGCTCGCCTACTGATTCTCGGCTTTCTGTGTCACTTGAATCAAATATAATAATAATCAGGTTAAAGGAGAAGTACACCCAAAGCTCGTTTGATCCTATGGATCTCGGGAGTGCAGTTTGTTCTGCACTCCTGTGACCCGTTTTCCACCGGTATCCACACAGGAGCCTGGACCGGCACCTGGCTCAGCCGCTTAGCAAGCCACTAAGAGCCGGAACCAGCCCCTCCCACCCCCTCCACAGTCCAGCGCTCCAGTGAGAACTGGGGGGCAGAGCAGGCAGTGGTGACTTACAGTCACCACTCTCTACTGGAGCAGCAGGGAGAACTGAGGAATCAGCGGTGTTACTCCCCTTCTCTATGACAGATAGTACAGGGAGAAGTCCAGTACTATCTGTTAGGTTTGAAAACAGCATGGCTGAGTGGGGCTCCACCCACATGGCCGCATCACTCATTCACACAGTAGCGGCTGTGGGCTTGTAGTTTTCAATTAACTAACATGGTGCTGTGGAGCTGTGGAGCTTCCTGTTAGTATATCTGCTTGCTCGTACATCCTGAGAGGAGACCTGCATGGCACCAGCAATCTACTTATCTCTGGTGCAATGCTTTACAGGCTCCTTTGGACAAAAATAATAAATGCACATTTTTGTACCTGCAAAAAAATGTGCATTTATTATTTTTGGCCAAAAGGTGATCCTTTAAAGCTTATCAAAAACAGAAATGTGATATATCACAGGCTACTCATCTTAGATGTAATGCCTGCATTAGTTTTCCTATTTCAAGCTTCTTCCCTTTATCTACACCTCGTGATTCTGCCTATAGCACATTCCAGTCTGAGGATGACAAGACTTAGTCTCCTTTCTGTAAGAGAACAACAAGATAGGAGAGAAAACTCCACCATTCTCCTATTCTCCATAACATAGAGTGGTTTGGTTCTGTAGTCCTCAGAGATAACTGAAAACACTGTAAATAACAGTAAGCACAGACAGGGAGAATGGGAAGTTATCACTTTTCAAAAGATCAAAAAAAAGATCAAAAGGTGTTTTTTGCACTTATCATAAGAATATTACAAGGCTCTTTTAATTGTATATTTAACAGAACAAACGTGACAAAATAAGAGAAGGATTTAGGCACCCTTTAGGTGCACTTTAAGATATTCGCAATGAAGAATAAGGAACCTTTGTTGAATTAGAGCTGCCTATTTCATATGCTTGCCTGGGGAGAGGTTTATGGAAAGGCTGGAGAAGTATTTAAACTAGGATGGAGGGGGGAGGGAGAATTAGATTATAACAGGCTAGACAGATCAGACAGGGGTCAGTACTTATTGATGGGTGGAATGGGAAAAAGATGGGGGGAAGGCTATGGCAGATAAGAAGGTTCCCATGTTACAAACAACCAGTGGTATTGGTACCATTTGTATGAAAATAAAAAACATGCAAAATACGTGTCAACAAGGTGTCAATGAATTACAGTGTTTGTTCACCAATGCCAGAAGTCTGCCAAGCAAAATAGGTGAGTTGGAAGCTTAGGTGCATGAAGAGAACTATGATTTATTTGGTATTAAAGGGTAACTTAAAAGGTGAAACTAATATATGAGATAGACTCATTACATGCAAAGCAAGATAGTTCAAGCCGTGATTTGTCATAATTGTGATGATTATGGCTTACAGCTCATGAAAACCCCAAATCCACAATCTCAGAAAATTAGAATATTGTGAAAAGGTCTAATATTCTAGGCTCAAAGTGTCCCATTCTAATCAGCTAATTAAACCATAACACCATCATTGACACCCTCCATAAGGAGGGAAAGCCTCAAAAGGTAATTGCAAAAGAAGTTGGATGCTCTCAAAGTGCTGTATCAAAGCACATTCATAAAAAGTTATGTGGAAGGGAAAAGTGTGGAAGAAAAAGGTATACAAGCAGCAGGGATGACCGTAGCCTGGAGAGGATTGTCAGGAAAGGGCCCTTCAAAAGTGTTGGGGACTTTCACAAGGAGTGGACTGAGGCTGGAGTCAGTGCATTAAGAGCCACCACACACAGATGGATCCTGGACATGGGCTTCAAATGTTGTATTCCTCTTGTACAACAAACAACGTCAGAAGCGTCTTACCTGGGCTAAAGAAAAACAGACCTGGTCTGTGGCTCAGTGGACCAAAGTCCTCTTTTCTGCTGAGAGCAACTTTTGCATCTCATTTGGAAACCAAGGACCCAGAGTATGGAGGAAGAATGGAGAGGCACACACTGAAAGATGCTTGAAGTCCAGTGTGAAGTTTCCACAGCCTGTGTTGCTTTGGGGAGCCATGTCATCTGCTGATGGTGGTCCACTGTGCTTCATTAAGTCCAGGGTCAACGCAGCTGTCTACCAGGAGATTTTGGAGCACTTCATGCTTCCTTCCACAGACAAGCTTTATGGGGATGCTGACTTCATTTTCCAGCAGGACTTGGCACCTGCCCACACTGCCAAAAGCACTAAAACCTGGTTCAATGACCGTAGGATTACTGTGCTTGATTGGTCAGCAAACTCGCCTGACCTGAACCCCATAGAGAATCTATGGGGCATTGCCAAGAGAAAGATGAGAGACATGAGACCGAACAATGCAGAAGAGCTGAAGGCTGCTATTGAAGCATCCGGTCTTCCATAACACCTTAGCAGTGCCACAGGCTGATAGCTTCCATGCCACGCCGCATTGAGGCAGTAATTGCTGCAAAAGGGGCCCAAACCAAGTACTGAGTACATATGCATGCTTATACTTTTGAGAGGTCCGATATTGTTTTATGTACAATCCTTGTTTTATTGATTGCATGTAATATTCTAATTTTCTGAGATTGTGGATTTGGGGTTTTTATGAGCTGTAAGCCATAATCATCACAATTATGACAAATCACAGCTTGAACTATCTTGCTTTGCATGTAATGAGTCTATCTCATATATTAGTTTCACCTTTTAAGTTACATTACTGAAATAAATGAACTTTTGCACAATATTCTAATTTTTCGAGTTTCACCTACAGTATATAACTAAAATAAACCCTGGTGAATATTACCAATAATGTATCAATAAATTCCAAAGTCTACATCATCGCACCCCTGGAATGTAGTTCCATGAAATATAGCGTAAATATAACTAATAATAAATAATATAGGAGCTGCTATTATGCAACAATAATTCAGATAATACCCAATAGGTGAAAATAAAATATAATAATTAATATAATATAACCACAAATAATTGCGCTCACAAAATAAATAATAACGTATTAATAAAATATTTATTCACCACCAAAAAATGTGTGTGAAAAATGAAATTAATTAAATAAATAAATAGTCATTAGATCCTCATAAAGTCCATTCAATAAAGTCCACATATCAATTGTATATATGATCTTCAATCAAATGAAGTTATAGAATCTTCCTTCACCGATATATATTCCAGTGCTCAACACCCCATCAAAATGCAAACTCACCAGATACTGGTGAAAAACCAGCATATCTTTATACATTCAATGATTGTGTAAACTTACTACAGGACAATTTTATGGTACAGTTTATAGAGGCCCCTACTAGGAATGATGCTCTGCTGGACCTGGTAATCTCAAACCATGCAGAGCTTATTATGAATGTCCTTATAAAAGAGCACCTGGGTAGCAGTGGCCATAACATGATTTAATTTATTGTTAGATGTAAACAGCAAGCACATACGGGAAAAATAAAAACACTCAATTTTAAGAGAGCTAATTGTCCAAGGCTGAGAGCTGTTCTCCAAGTCTTAGACTGGGAGGGAATATTAGCATCAATGAACACAACACAGAAATGGGAGTTCTTCAAAAAGACTGTATGTGAACAGACTGCAAAATATATTCCCATGAGCAACAAGTTTAACAGGCTAAAAATCAATTCTATGTGGCTTATGGACAAAGTTAAAAAAGCTATAGATAATAAGAAAATAACTTTTATTAAACAGAAAAATGAATGAACGCTATCATCATATAAACATTACAAGCAATATAACAGAATATGCAAAAAGGAAATAAAGGCTGGAAAAATTGAAAACGAACAACAGATTGCAAAAGATAACAGGACCAACCCCCAAAAATTCTTCAAATATAATATTATTAAAAAAGTATGGTCCGAGCATGTAGGCCCTTTAAAAAATAATCTAGAGTGGGTGACTGGGGACAAAGAGGAGGAAAATGCATTAAATACTTTCTTCAGCTCTGTGTATACAAAGGAGCATGGGGGAGCTCTTGTCCATAATAAGCATGCATTAACAGCTCCAGATGATCCACATTGGCTCCAAATTGATATGATCCAAAAATATTTAGACAGAATAAAGATGAATAAAGCACCTGGAACAGATGGCATACACCCACGAGTCCTTAAAGAATTGAGCTCTGTCATTTCAAAGCCATTGTTTCTAATTTTTAGGGACTCTTTAATGACTGGCCTGGTATCACTAGATTGGCGTAAGGCCAATGTGGTGCCAATATTTAAAAAGGGGTCAAAATCTTGACCAAGTAATTAAAAACCTGTTAGTTTAACTTCTATAGTTGGGAAGATACTGGAGATCTTAACCGCTTGCCGCCCTGCCACTGTGTATATACGTGTGCAGGGCGGCAGTGGAGCGCAAAACCACGTTTTAAAATGGGTTCTGCGCTCCCGCACTTTCGCTGGCAGGGGGCGCGCGCGTGCGCTCTGCCGACCCGCGGGTGACACGATTTGATCCAGGAAGGATCAATCATTAGATTTCAGCCAGTGATTTCTGGCTGAAATCACATGATCGGTCCCTGTCCTATCCTGTCCTGTGTTGACAAATACACAGGGCAGGATATGATGTCATTCTTCTCTGCCTGGACACATTCCGTTCCAGACAGAGAAGAAGACATCCAAAAAGTGAGTACACAAGCACTACACTACAGTTAGAACACTCTAGGACACATTTAACCCCCTGATCGCCCCCCCTCCAGTTAACCCTTCACTGCCCTGTCACCAGTGTCACTGATCAGTGAAGCGATTTTTACTGATCAGTGTCGCTGGCGACTTCCGATAGAGTTAGCGCCCCTCCCAGATAGCGCCAGATTGCCCGCCAGTACACCAGTAATCCCGTTTAACCACTTGATCGCCCCCCCTCCAGTTAACCCCTTCACTGCCCTGTCACCAGTGTCACTGATCAGTGAACCAATTTTTACTTATCACTGTATCAGTGTCGCTGGCGACTTCCGATAGAGTTAGCGCCCCTCCCAGATAGCGCCAGTTTGCCCGCCAGTACACCAGTAATCCCGTTTAACCCCTTGATCGCCTCCTCCAGTTAACCCCTTCACTGCCCTGTCACCAGTGTCACTGATCAGTGAACCAATTTTTACTGATCACTGTATCAGTGTCGCTGGCGACTTCCGATAGTGTTAGCGCCCCTCCCAGATAGCGCCAGACTGCCCGCCAGTACACCAGTAATCCCGTTTAACCCCTTGATCGCCCCCCCCCCAGTTAACCCCTTCACTGCCCTGTCACCAGTGTCACTGATCAGTGAACCAATTTTTATTGATCACTGTATCAGTGTCGCTGGCGACTTCCGATAGTGTTAGCGCCCCTCCCAGATAGCGCCAGATTGCCCGCTAGTACACCAGTAATCCCATTTAACCCCTTAATCTCCCCCCCCCAGTTAACCCCTTCACTGCCCTGTCACCAGTGTCACTGATCAGTGAACCGATTTTTACTGATCACTGTATCAGTGTCGCTGGCGAGTTCCGATAGTGTTAGTGCCCCTCCCAGATAGCGCCAGATTGCCCGCTAATACACCAATAATCCTGTCTAACCCCTTGATCGCCCCCCCTCCTGTGTTGACCCTTCACTGCCCTGTCACCAGTGTCATTGATCAGTGAACAGATTTTTACTGATCACTGTATCAGTGTCGCTGGCGACTTCCGATAGTGTTAGCGCCCCTCCCAGATAGCGCCAGTTTGCCCGCTAGTGCACCAGAAATCCCATTTAACCCCTTGATCGCCCCCCCCCAGTTAACCCCTTCACTGCCCTGTCACCAGTGTCATTGATTACAGTGAACAGATTTTTACTGATCACTGTATTAGTGTCACTGGTGACTTCCGATAGTGTTAGCGCCCCTCCTAGATAGCGCCAGTTTGCCCGCTAATGCACGGGATTTTTTTTACCAAAAACATGTAGCAGAATACATTTTGGCTTAAATTTATGACTAACTTTGAGTTTACGATATATTTTTTATAGCTGCAAGTAGAAAATATTGTTTTTTTTCAAAATTTTCGTGTTTTTTTTGTTTATAGCGCAAAAAATAAAAAGCGCACAGGTGATCAAATACCACCAAAAGAAAGCTCTATTTGTGTGAAAAAAAGGACGTAATTTTTGTTTGGGTACAGCATTGCATGACCGCGCAATTATCATTTGAGTTAGTGCAGCGCTGTATAGCAAAAAAAGGTATAAATTACAGTATCTGTACCATAGTTTGTAGACGCTATAACTTTCACACAAAGCAATCAATATACACTTATTGGGATTTTTTTTTACCAAAAACATGTCACAGAATACATTTTGGCTTAAATTTATGACTAACTTTGAGTTTACGATATATTTTTTTATAGCTGAAAGTAGAAAATATTGTTTTTTTTCAAAATTTTCATGGTTTTTTGTTTATAGCGCAAAAAATAAAAAGCGCACAGGTGATCAAATACCACCAAATGAAAGCTCTATTTGTGTGAAAAAAAGGACGTAAATTTCGTTTGGGTACAGCATTGCATGACCGCGCAATTATCATTTGAATTAGTGCAGCGCCAAACAGCAAAAAAAGGCCTGGTCATTAAGGGGGGTAAATCCTCTGGGGCTCAAGTGGTTAATAAAAGACCACAAAGATGAGTTCTTGCTGGAAAAAAAATATTTTAAGCAACAGACAGCATGAATTCATGAAAGACAGAAGTTGCCAAACAAATCTGATTTCGTTTTATGAGGAGGTGAGCAAAACCTTGGACAGAGGGGTGGCAGTGGACGTGGTATACTTGGACTTTGCAAAAGCGTTTGACACAGTTCCCCACACATGGCTAATGGGACTGTCTACACAGGAATTAACAGGCTAATGTGTAACGTAAAGTCTACGGGCTTGGAAAATTTGTATGTAAATGGATAGAAAACAGGCTAAAAGATTGTATTCAAAGAATAGTGGTTAATGATTCATACTCTGAATGGTCTAGGGTTGTCAGTGGTGTACCCAAAGGTTCAGTGTTGGGACCCTTACTTTTTAATACATTTATAAACTATATAGGGTCTTGAATTAAAAATACCATTTCAGTCTTTGCAGATGACACCAAGCTGTGCAGTGGAATAACGTCCTTACAGGATGTCTTCAACTTACAAGCCGACCTCAATGCACTGTTTAATTGGGCAACTATGTGGCAAATGAGGTTTAATGTTGATAAATGTAAGGTTATGCACTTGGGGGCTAAGAATATGCATGCGTCATACATACTAGGGGGTGTACAATTGGGGGAATCAATGGTGGAGAAGGATCTGGGAGTTCTGGTAGATCACAAGCTTAATAATACATGCAATGCCAAGCTGCAGTTTCTAAAGCGAGGAAAATCCTCTCTTGTATTAAAAGAGGTATAGACTCCAGAGAGAGAGCCATCATATTATCCCTGTACAAATCATTAGTAAGACCTCATCTGGAATATGAAGTTCAGTTTTGGGCACGAATTCAAAAAAGAACATTGGGGAACTGGAGAAAGTACAGAGAAGGGCAACCAAACTGATAAGAGGTATGGAGGAGCACGGTTATGAGGAAAAATTAGAGGAACTGAATTTATTCTCTCTTGAGAAGAGGTGATTAAGGAGGATATAATCAACATATATAAATACATCAGTGGTTCATAAAGTAAACTCAGTGTAGAGCTATTCACCCTGAGGTCATCACAGAGGACATGGGAGCACTCTTTACATCTGGAGTAAAAGAGATTTAATCTCCAAACACGGAAATGTTTCTTCACAGTGAGACCTGTGAAAATGTGGAATATACTTCCTCAAGAGTTGGTTCTGGCCAGCTCAGTGGATTGCTTTAAAAAATGCCTGGATTCTTTCTTGGATACACAGAATATATCTGGATACTAACATTTTATAGGAAAAGTTGATCCAGGGAATATCCGATTGCCTCTCAGGAAGCAATTTTTTCCCTGCAGGAGCAAATTGGATCGTGCTTTGCTGGGGTTTTTTTGCCTTCCTCTGGATCAACTGTGGGTATAGGGTTATAACTTTTTTTTTAATGGTTGAACTGGATAGACTTTTGCCTTTTTTCAGCCAGACTAACTATGTAACTATGTAACTATATGCCTTAGCAGCTAAACACAGCACAGGTACATGACAGTGCACATGCTGTAGTGAAAGTGGCCTTCTTTTCGTTTGTTTCAAAATTTCAGCATGAACTTATTAGACAGATAATTTTTGAACTTTCAAAATGCATTCCATCAGTTCTTATATGAGCATCATATATATAAAAATACTGCCTTCTCATAGCTCTTACCCCATGTGCCATCATTTTGGAAAAATCATACAAACACTCCACACATTTGTCATATAAATACATTCAAAATAGGGTACAGTATGCATACATTTCACTTTGTGAATTTCAAAGCTAAACTCTTGTCAATATTTAAAAAAAAAAGAGGGTGAGGATGAGTAAGACCTTCTGTCTTTCTCACCTATGGGAAAATTCCCCACACAGATGGATCACAGGGTCCATTTAACCAATGGTGGCACAGACAATAAATCAAACCCATACTAAATCTAAAACTAAAAAACCTTTGCCTGGAGTGCCAGTTTATATAATACGGCTTTGTTCACATGGGCCTACAACAGTGTAGGCACCTCCAAGGACCTGGTTTGCCTGCATGGGGATGCATAGGCGTTCCTTAAAACCCTGTGCATGCAGTCCTAGTCATATCAATTGGGACACACCTGCAGCACGGACACAGCCACTGCTCCCAGGTTGACAGCTGTGCAGGTACATGGCCCTGAATGCACAATATCTGTGTTTGAGGCAGTGCACCCGCACCTGCATGGTTGTCAAATTGGGAGTAGTGGCTGTGTCCATACAGCTGCTGTGTTCCAATTAACGTGAATAGGACCGTGTAGCTTATTTTTGAAAAAACAGAGGCTAGTAACAACATCCTTGATATATCTCTCAGGAGAGGTTTACTGGGAGTCTGCATGTATTGTTACCTACTGTCATCCTGGTCCTTTTGACTTTCTGACTGCACCAATGGTTTATAGGCAAAGCTATAGGGGTCACTATTGTGACTCGGCCCCATGATCCAGGGAACCTGTGTGACTCCCCTGTAATATTTGGTTCTACACTTGGACAGGAGGGGCGGTGGGGGCTGCATATAGAAGAACTAAACTGATGCCCTCCATTTCCCTCCTGTAGCCACTGAAAGCCAGCTTCTCCTCCTCTTCATTCCCCCCTTCATCTTGCCAGCAGAGGCTGCAGGAGGAAAGTGAAGGTCTCCAATTCCTCTATATGCCGCCCCCACTGTTGATTCTATTGAAGTTACATGTTTCCTGTTGCCCCTGACCCCTGTGTGCTCTCCTGGCCCCCTTATCCCCTGCAACACTTCCCCCTTCCCCTCTCTTGCTAGCTGCATGACATATCCTTTTCTGAATGGACACAATGAGTGATTGGTACTGATTGCTCCTTTTTCCACTCATAGGTGAAGCATAGTAGACAGTGTTTACTATGCTTCAGTTTGTGAATGAACAAGAAACTCTGTACAAAGCTATTCCTGTTCATTCATTCTATGCAGCTGAGGCAGCAGAGATGGAGATTGAGGGCTGTGTCTTTAATCTCCTTTCTCTGTTTAGACCTCTGATATCTCACCAAAGCCCCCCAACAGGGGCTCCTAAAAAAATTATAAAAAAAACCCAAAAACAAATTAGTAAAAAATAAGAAAAAAATAAAAATAACCAAAATAAAAAGCTACTGACCCTGTCTACTGCCCTACTGACTCCACCCACTGCCCTAATGACCACGTCCATTGCCCTGCTGACAAAGTCCACTGCCACACTGACACCATCCACTGTCCTACTGACAATGTCCACTGCATTTCTGACAAAGTCCACTGCTGTACTGACACTGTCCACTGCTGTACTGACACCGTCTACTGCTCTACTGACTGACACCAATCACAGTCCTACTGACACCAGTGATGGAACTACTAGGGTCGCAAAGTTCCCCTTGTGATTGGGGCCAGGTGTTCCCCGACTGCGGGGGTCCCCAAGATGGCACAACGGGGCCCACTGCAGAAACATGTGAAAGAGTCCACTGCAGGAATCTAATAAAGGGCCCTGAGATGGGGGTATAGGGCCCTGGGATCAGTGGGAAGGGCCCCAGGGTCAGGAGGAAGGGCCCAGGCTGGGAGTGAGGGGGGGGGGGCCTTCATGGTTTCTGCACCAAGCCCTGATGGGTCTAGTTACTCCTCTGCTATATATCACCATCAGTTGTCATGGTTTAGTTGGAGATGCAAGGTTAACTGCACTCTTCAGGCACTAGTCATTGCTAAGGATTAAAACTTCCCACCTACTACCTTTCATCATATCCTTTCCTATGAATCAGAAAGCATTAACTTCCTCTATTCATATATGAACATTCTTAGACATTTGCCTGACCTGGTTGAAGATATTTTCAGTGGACACTACTATATTTACCTTGGATGTTACCTTATTGAAATAAAGTATCTTTACTCTTAGTATGTCAATATTTTGGTGGAAGGTAGAGGGGAGTCTCCTTAATCCCAGTCAAGTGCTCACCCTGATGTGTCCTAACAGTATATGTGAACCCTATCAATGAATTACTTTTGACAAAAATGTTTTGTTATATAAGGGGAAAAATACTTGTTGATCCTTACAGCAATCCAGAGCTATCATGGGCACTCTGCATTTTTATCTCAATCAACCCTGGTCTCTGTAAATGGGAGTTGTTGAGTATTCATAACTAATTTCCTGTCCTAGGATGACAATGCTGCTTTGTGTACAGTGAGTAAGGCATTGTCCCCCTTGGACAGAAAGGAAAAAACAACGAAGCAACCATCACATTGCTCACATTGCAGATCTTAGCAAATCTAAGATCTGCTAAGAGTCAATATTACAATTTTGTTCTTAGGTTTAGATGCACTTTAACTCATCCAATAAATCATGTCTAACATAAGGGTATTTTCATGTATTTTGATGAGTGTTGTGGTGACTTTTTTCACTATTAAATGTTTGCCTTAGCTAAAATAGTGCATTCATATCTTACATATTTCTGGTCAATTTTTGTTAGCTTTTTAATTTTATAGTTGTGTTTCTGTGGTCTCTACAAGGTCAAGTGATTTTTTTTAAGTTTAGAAGGAGCATGTTAATTTAAAAATTAATTCAGTTAGTAAGATAAGCAATTTTAAGTTACAGAACAGCCATAAAATTATTTTATAGCAAGAAAATGAAAGATATGGTTTTGACAGGTAGCTTTTAACCTTTCATAGATATGTAAATGCAGAGAAGGCACGCATTGCTTGTGATCACCTACCTTCTAATTGGCAGCAATCCAACTGTAGTCTTGGCATAATATTTTTAGTATTTTATTGGCCAGGTTACATTTTTTGTGCTTTGTATGTTTTACACATTAATTTATTCCATGGACAGTAAAAAAAAAAAAAAAAAAAAAGAGAAAGAGGCATCAGTTGCATCTGGAGAAACGTTGATTTTATGGTAAGAGTGATCAAAGACAACTCTATCCAAGGCTGGATGCAGTGGCATTAGTTTTATTTTAAAAGATTTTTTCATCTAGTAATTCAGCGAATAACTCACTGTCTACGCTAATTTCCACACTGCACCTGTTTAGGGAGCCACGGTTGCTTCAGACATGTCTGCCTTTGTTAATTTCTTTTGTATTGTAGTTGATGGGTTTAGGAGGTACACAAGAAAGACATTGTTTTAGCTGAATTTCCAGCTCACAGGAAGTGAGAAAGGCAGTGCATTTCTGGGAAAATCAACGAGTATTTCTGTATGTGCTGAAAAAAGGAACCATCACATCTGATGACTGATAAGTTACAAAATATAAAGTTTTTGCTTTTGGGTTTAAATATGGTTTGAGGTCCACAAAGATGGAGTGAGATAGACAAACACCACTTTGATATGCCTGTCTACAGTAAACTAGAGTATTGTTTTTCTGGTGTAGTACCGCTCCTCTTGGGGTGGTGTGGAATGACCCCCCCCCCAAATAGTGAGGCAGACTAACATTTCAATCCTAGGATTTTGTCCTTGTATAGTGGAGCAGAAAATAAGTTGGGCGCTAGTCACTTTAATCTTTTAAAATTTTTATTGCTATACTCAAAACTAAGAGGGAGGGTTTAGGGGTGTGAATACCCAAAAAGAGCACAAAAATAGGACATGTATTCTGTAATAAATAGTAGTCGCAATAGTCCCCTGTAGAACAGCCTCTTGGTAATTACTGCCACTGTGAGAGTAGCCAGGCAGATCTATGACCCTGTAAGAGTAGTCAACTACCCTCTACTAATTATGATTCTTTACCCTTTTAAAGCAGCTAGAGATACCTTTATCTATGAGAATTAATCCTTCTTACAATGTCTAGATGACAGCTTCTATCCAGCATCTCTGCAACACTCTTCGGCAAGAAAATTTTTTTCCAGCCCAAAATCCTGCAGATATTCACTGCAATCCAATTCTTATGTGAAATATACTAGTGACCCACTAAAAAATACAATTATCTGTGTATAAATAAACAATATGTCGCAGGCGTCCTTGCTCACCCTCACGTGGTGTGCGTCAATAAATTACAAAATGTGTTAGGTGCCGCGCTTTATTTATTATTATTAAAAAAAAATTATTAGAATAATTATTTGAACCTTTAGTATTTAGACTAATGTGTATTGGTCTCTCTTACCATAAGTGAATTTTCGGGCACCTTGTGCCAATAAAGATAAATAAAAATGCAAATGAAAAATAAATAAAAAATAAAAATAATGAAAAACAAAATAATTGTAAAATAATAAAAATAATAATAATAATTATAAAAAATTGTAATTTAAGGATAAATAATATAAAGTCACTAGAGTCACAGATAAAGATGTAGTTCCCCCAGAGGAAGCTACGAGTCCCTGTAGCGTAACGCGTTGGGGAGGGGCTGTGACGTCACCACGCATCTGACATTCAGACACGGCGAGTATTGACAGTGTGCGCAGGCACACCAACAAGGCTGATCTCACCGCTATCTGCGGTTACATATATGAAAAGCGCAAAACCTTTTTAATTCATGTGAGTGCATTACCAGCGTGTATTAAAGCTATTTACACTGGATAAGACACTATGTACTTCTTTTTATTCCCCTTATGATCCATGGGAGGAGAGCTGGAGTAAGGAGAGTGTGGGGGAAGGAGATATCTCGTTTACCACAGTGATTTACCGAGCAGCTTCCAACTGTTAACCATTGCAGCTACACAGTATATGCCAGCAGAGAAGGAGAGTATACAGCACCCTTTTTTCTGCTGAACTTATAAGGACTTTATCTGTGACTCTAGTGACTTTATATTATTTATCCTTAAATTACAATTTTTTATTATTATTATTTTTTTTATTATTTTACAATTATTTTGTTTTTCATTATTTTTATTTTTTATTTATTTTTCATTTGCATTGTTATTTATCTTTATTGGCACAAGGTGCACGGAAATTCACTTATGGTAAGAGAGACCAATACACATTAGTCTAAATACTAAAGGTTCAAATACTTATTCTAATAATTTTTTTAAATAATAATAAATAGAGCGCGGCACCTAACGTATTCACTGCAATCATTAGGCCCTAGACACTTAAAACATTCATCCTGCTCAGGCAGAAACCAGAAGGAACACTTTGCAAAGGCATCTCAAATATTTATCATCTCCCAAACCATATCTCTGAACATGGGCTTCATGGATTTGTTGGTTCAGATACAAATTCATAACTCAAGGATTGAACTTCCCATACCTCTTACTGGAGCCTTCAGCACAGTAACACATGAAAACAATGACCAACTAGGCTTAGGGTAGACATACAGATCCCAGAAAAAGGTAAATGACAACTCTGGCTGGAACAATTTGCTAATAGTCATTATGCTTTTAGTATTCTGAACAAATTGCATGACCTTTTTTGTAGATTGTAATGCAGGTCTTAAAACGGATCAGGTAGAGAGTATAAATACAGATTATCTTGCATGGCAAATTATGTAATGCAGTAAGGTAATTTTAAAAACATAATAATCTCATTGTTGCACTTACACATTTACAATATTTAGAGCAGGCATATTATTTTGGTTTTATTCAGACTGCAATTTAGCTGGCAGTTTCAGGCGCTTTGCTGGATTTTATTTACTGCATGTTTTAATTAGTGCCAGATAAGGCCTACCATCATTAAAAATGTTATTGGCTTTTCTCCCAGTTTAGCAATTAGCTGAAATTTGTGCAACATGTGATTGGTGGTCTTTCTTATTTAATATTTATCTAAGTACACATATGGATACACTTATAATAGATGGAATGTATAATGTTTAGCTTGCTTAGGTTCTCATACTGTATATGATAACATTTATATTAACCATGTACAACAACAAGATATATTAGTGTAGCACCCTCCTAGTTAGGTGCTAGGATGTGTATAGTTAGGTTAAGCATTGTTGTGTTTCTTTGCTTACTGGAGAGGATGTTAGGTAAATTCAATATGGTATTTTGCCTAACAGAGTGCTATGATTGTTAGGTCTGCTTATGCTGCTCTAGTGCTGTTGGAGTTTGTCTGTGTTCTGCCCGCTTTCAGGAAGCTATGAGAGCCTTCCAGAACATGGGCAGGGGCTAGGCAAATGAACGGCATTGAATATGGATACAGCAATAGTAAATTACAGGGGAAAGCAGTCCCCTTGCATGCTGGGAATGGTATTTACATTCTGAGAGCACATGGGATCAGTGCCTTTCCCGTGAGTGGATTGCACCAGCCAGGCTAGAGACAGGCTGCCTCGCCTGGCACTTGCTGCCATGTGTCTTCAGGTGGGTCGACCTGAGGGCCTGAAGTTAGGGAGAGTGACACTGGTTCTTCAGTAAGCTGACTGAGGGGACCTGTTTGCCAAAGATCTGCCTGGTATCACTGGAGAGTGTGGCTTGGACGATTGGAAGGAGGCAACCATTCTGTCCTTGGACTTGTGACTACAGACTCTGAGAGATCTTGGGGACTGTGTGCATACTGCCCCTCTGGTGTTTGTTGGTCAGTATGGGTCTGGAAAAAGGGAACACTGGCTAGTGTTCTGAAGAGCTTGTCCAAATGTTGCCACTGCAAAAGGACTTTTTTCAGCTACATTACCTTTGGGCTGTCGCAGTGTGTTGTAACTGGCTTATACCTGAAGAGCTCAGCCCTCTAACTACCACTACTGCAAAAAGGGTCTTTGCTCACTCCAAAACTACTTGCTGCTATATGTTACAAGGAAGTCTGCTATCTACTGTCAGCCAAGACTTCATAAGTGCTCAACTAAGAGATCAACTAGCTATCCTCAGTGTGAGTAGTTCTAATTTTAGAGTATCCTACTACAATTCCCCATCCCTATCCCAAGTTCTACAATAAACTCCAAAACAAAAAATTACCTAGACTGGTCATTGAAGACAATGAGCCAAAGAGTGTGTGTGAGTGTATTTGGCTGCAGAAATACACTGTGCCTGGCTGCGAGGCAAAGCAAGGTTAGCCCGTGAAAAACATACAAGTGCCTCCTTCGGGGGTATCGCTACATTTATTAGGGATGAGTACAGTGATTTCCCAAAATTTTGTTTGCTGCAAAATTAAACATTTTGTCCCTGACAACATTTCATGAGGAACTCCTTAATATCACTATTTGAGCAAAATTTGTTTGAAAAAGGTCATGTTTTGTTGGGATGTAGCTTAGTTTGTATAGGCAGCATAGCGGCTTAGTGGATAGTACTGTCTTAAAATTCCCCAGTTCAAATCCTGGTCAGGATACAATAAGCGTGTAGTTTACATGTTCCTGTGCTTGGATGAGTTGCCTCTAAAACTCTAACAGCATGCTGGTAGGTTAACTCTTCTGACCAAATTAGCCTTAGTATGTATGCCTTTTAACTCCGGGTTCCCCAGTTCAAATCCTGGTCAGGATACTGTTTGCATGAAGTTTTCATTTTCTCCCTGTGCTTGCATGAGTTTCCCACCAAACTCTAAAGACATGCTGGTAGATTAAGAGGTTCCTATCCAAACTGGCCCTAGTATGTATGCATGTGAAATAGGGACCTTTCACTGTAAGATCTTTGAGAGCAGGGACTGATGTGAATGTACAGTTCAGAAAGCTCTGCATGAATGGTCAGAGCTATATAAATGTCTAAGATAAAAATATGATTTACTGTTCTTTTTATGTGTTTTTTATCCTCTTTTATTTGTTTGACCTTTACTTGTGTTGCTTTAAATTGTTTTTTCTCCATTTTTTTTCACTGCCCATTTTTATTCCTGTAACAAAAAATATATGAAGTAATGAGGCTAATAAAGGGTCATGTTTTGGCACAAGAAGAGGTCCAGTATAGTCGAGGGGACTGCCCTAACCCATAGGGGCCATTTAGAGCCTATTACACCCATGGTAACCACCAAAACCATCCTAATTTTACCTTTCCTATTGACTCAAATGCTTTACATGGAAATGGCAAACATTTAAAAAAGTCTCTCTAATTTCACTGAGATTTGGGGAAAGGAATCCTCTCAATTTCACTCATCCCCAATATTTATTTAGGTATTACTGCACTGCTGGCACTGGTGGGTGGCACTGATCATCAGTGCCTTGATGATCAGTGCTGATCTGTTTTTTGACAATTGCCGGTTATTGGCAGTACTTTCCTCACACTGTGACAGCGTGAGGAAAGTACAGCCGCTAACTGGCAACTGCATTTACCCAGTGATCTGCTGTGTCATTGGACACAGCTGATCACGTGGTAAAAGGCCGCTGTGATTGGCCTTTCACCGCAATCAGGGAGATCGCCAGGTACCCGTATGACGCCCTCTCAGAACTGAACAACCGTGCTGTAGCCATCATTCTATAGCGCGGTTGCCAAGTGGTTAAAGTGACCATGTCAGTAAAATTCAAAAAGTGATTCCTTTTCCAGGGGCCAGTGTCTTTTTAAAAAATTTTTATATAATGTGTAATGAAAGGCAAAACATCTTTTTTCATTTAGGATAAAGGAAGGGAGCGTTATAATGTCAGTTTTTTTTTTTGCCATTTGTGTCTCGTTGGGGAGATTTCCCTTAGCCAAACAGGAAGTGAGAAGAAATCCCTCCAAAGTGAGGGAATTCCGGTGTGTCACCAGAACTGGTGTCCCCATAGGAAGACCTCTTCTCTATTAGTGGTCTGATGTCAAGTCAAAATTGTGATTTTCATTTATTTTAACTTTCGATGATAATGGTAAACAGGTCAAAAAAAGAGGGTAAATTCCGTATTGGGGGAATAGACAGCAAAAACAACTGACAGGTGTTCTAAACCTTCCCCAATCCAATCCAAAACAAACAAAAAAGTTTTGCCTTTAGTTATACTGTAAAGAAAGGCAGAGCCAGACAAACACAGTCATGAGTTATATCATGTTGGGGGCAGCTGAGTATCTGTTCCATGATACAGAAACACTTTAGATGCAGCACATCATTACCAAAACATAAAATCTAATTGAAACTGTAGATGTTCAAAATGCATAGAAATAAAGACCCAGAATTGCAAGGACTTCAGGTTCACAGATTTGCCACTAGGAGACTTGCTGCACCTATCTTAAAACCAGAGTTTCCTATATTCATTCTAGTACAGTGCTGCAACCTCTATCAGACTTCTGGGAATGTTGGAGTCCCCCATCATGCACTGTGGCTCCATCCCCCAACCTCTTCATCATTGCCATGTGCTCCAGTGCTGTTGGTGGCAGAGGATGGAACCATATTGCACAGCAAAGAAAGTTTATTGAAGGGGCTCTGTGGTACCGAGGAAGCCACACAGCCAAGATTTCAATGGATTAGCAAGAGATGAGTATAAGACCTGGACTGGGGTCAAGGGTGAGGCCCAAGTAAATGGATTACACACACGTAAAACCCACGTATACAAAAAAAAAAACTATTACATAACACATGTCCAGTATTTTCATACACATCAAAGTAGATAAATAATTTTAGGGCAATCATTTAGGATTATCTATAAAGTGATAAATTGTAAAGTTTTTTAATGCATTGCTTCCAATTTTGGGTATCAGAGTTTTTCAGCATTTTGCAAGTGCAAAGCAAATTAGTAAATCAATCCTAATGTAAAATAGAATTGAATTATCTCACTCTGTTCCTAGTATTAATCTAGTGTAAACAATTATCTAATGCATTTCATGTGAATATATGTAAATCAGAATGATCAACACAAGCAGCGGTAGTGTATAAAATTAATTTACTACCAGCAGTGACAGAAGAGCCTTATGTCGGGATCTTTACAAAAGTACACATTTTCTTTAGATGTCCTGTAGCAATGAACAAGCTCTGTCTTTTACGCAGAAATTTCATATCAGCAACCTAATTATGATGAGTTACACAACAGACTATAAAGTTAATTAGCCATTATTGTGCAGTAAAAATAATCTGTTGACTAATTAGAATAAAACATATTGTTAACATTGCCAGTATCAATAGCATTTTACATGATTAGGACATGAAGCCTTTGGTTTTCTCCTTGTTATAACACTGCATATGGAAGCTATCATACAAGAATAAAAGTAATCCCTGCAGTCACTTGAAATGCCTAAGTCGATGAGGTTTGGGCATTTGTTGATAGCATCAGTTTGACATTAATTTGAGATACTTCTGTGATCATTCAGAATTCATTTGTAGGAATTTACTAAAACTAAGGCAGGCAGAGATTTGTGCAGTTGTGCATTGTCACGAATCAGCTTCTGACTGCAGCTTTTTCTGTTTAAGAAGAACTAAACCCTCCTCTCCTTTACAGCCAAGGAAGCTGCCATCAACCTCTGTTTGATCTGTAGTTGCCACTGTGTCACACATATGATCAGTTATGACACCATTCATTTGGTAACTTGACAATTCGGTTGACAGCACAAGCAATTTTGATATTTATCATTCATGCATACCTTGAATGTACCTGTTTTGGGAAAAGTTATAGCAAAACTAAAGTCTCAATACTTAGGTTTCCATTTATGGTTCAATGTTCCTCGCTGGCATCAGCTTCTTGTACCTGGCGTCTTCCAAGTACTGGGCTGGGGCCATCTTCATTGGCTGGCATGGGATGGCATCACTCTTGCACAGGCTCAGGACTTCAGTCATCCCGGCACACCGGCTTTTTCCCAGGATGTAAACTGAGTTGTGTTAGCACAGATTAGTGTACATTCCAAATAAGACTGTGAGGATGCAGTTTTTAAATCTGGGTCTTTAGTTCCACTTTAAACCAACGTGTTTAGTTTTGCTTTAAGCTTTGAAAATGAAAGCTAGAAACTAATTGTTTGCCATGCACAGTTGCTCTAGATTCTGGCTGATCTAGTCTTAGCAAATTCCCTTCATTGAGAGGTGCATTTGACCTCCTTCTGGCCTGTATAGTACACTGATATCTGTAGTGATAATGTGTTAAAAAGCAATACATACAGTATGTGTAGCCAGCTTCGTGAAAGTTCACCTCCATGAATCCTTAATGGATTGCTCTAAGTACAAAGGACTTGAAAGCAGGTGCTTACAGGTGTTGTGTTGTAAAATAAACTTTACTTTTGTTGCTGTATGCGATATTGGCACTGCTATACTAATTGTACATGTAATATGTCACTGGTAAACCTGCTGTCTATTTCACTGTGCTCTGTACAATAATGTGTTACTGAATCAGCAGACGCCCCAGTGGTTTGGAAGGGGCTAAGTCTGCTAACACGTGGGTGTTCATGGCTCTACATCCTTGTGGTGACCACTACACAAGCAAGGGGAGGCAGCCTATCTGAGCTCTCCTTACATGTTAGGATCAAAGATGGGAACTGCTGCATGATGTGATCTCTGCTTTCCCCCCCTTAAAAGACACCCAGTTGGGGTGCTGACAGGGCTGCTGTTAGAAACCACGGGACCCCATACAGCCAACCTGGCAGGTCTCCACCTAAAAACACAGTTTACTGAGCTTCAGTTATGAATGAACACTGTGAGTGATTAGTACCGATCACTCATTGTGGTCTTTTAGGAAAGGAAGGGGCTGGTAAATGGGACATATTTACTGGACATAATTGGGACACATTTACTGGACCCTTCCCGCACTCTCCATCCTGAAGGGTCCCATTGTGTGCTTGCAGCTGCCGGTGGGAAACCGGCAGCATTGCGGGGGTAGGGGCACTCAGGGGGACCTGGGCATCAGGGGTAAACATATGGGGCACAGTGAGGCCGATGAGCTCGGCAGGGAGGCAATTGCTAAAACCGATCCCCTCTATGGGTCTCTCTCCAGCAGCTGAAAGCCAGCAGGAGGGAGAGGAGAAGAATCTAGCTTTCAGCTGCTGCAGAGAAAGCCATACAGGGGATTGGTTCCAGTAATTGTCCCCCTTGCCTTTCTGCCCACACCCAGTTCACCCAGCTGCCTGGGCCTCGTTCAGGAGGACTGGCGGTACCTCCTTATCCACAGCCTTGGTTGCTGAAGAGATTGAAGAACTTTATGAACTTTACACTACTCTAAGGTATGAGTTGGGCAGCCTGGTTAGGAAACATCCTGAAAAGAAAAGAGAGCTAGTGTTGAGGAAGAAGTGATTGTACAGGAACTGTGTGCTGTATTGACTTGCAACTTTTCAGTAAAAGTTCTCTTGTTATTTCAAAGGTGTCTCTTCAGAAGTTATTACAAAAAAAGATGCGTGTAAGGTGTATAAAAGAACAGCACTTTTATCAAGGGATGAGGGATTAAAAGCAGAGAATGCTGCAAGTGAAAGACCTAATTGTCATTGCTATGAGTAATCAGTGGAGGGTTTGGCGCTAAAGCTGCCAGTCGGCAAATGCACAGTGCGACTTGGCAAGGAAGACAGAGCGCTCTGGTAGAGAGGGGGTTTCTAAGTGCGAACTCCCCCCCCCCTAACGGCTGATGTCCCATAACCAGAACTGGACTTGTGTCACGAAGCCCTTTTGTATCTTTCCGTATGTCACAGAGAGGAATGTGTGACAGGATCCTCAAGAGTACAGAGCAGAGTGAGTTTATACTTAATTCTAGTACATAGTATGTCACTGGGAGTAAAGTAGCATCAAATCTGTGTTGGAGATTGAGATACAGTTCCATGGTATTCTCTCAAAAGTGCTGCACCATGGGAGGGAGTCTGTGCAGTTAGTCAAGTGTAGCGTTGCTGTGAGATGATTTAGATACGAAGAGTTAATTGTGCCATGAAGTGTGCTCACTTCTAAGTTGGAGTGCCTCTTTACTGCATATTTCTGATGACCGCAGCCTCCACCTACACTATTGGGCATTAGCAAGTGAAGTTAAGGCCCTTTGGGGGCCTTAAGCCTACAGAGTTGTCATATGGGAAATATGGAGGCTGCCATTTGTGATCTTTATTTATGACACTCCTAGTTGCCCAGATGTCATGTTGACTCACTGACTTCAGTATTGACCCACAACAAGCTGGCAGGTAAGAACTTCTGACCATGCGACTGCTATGGGGCTCAGAGGTGTATGACTGCACAGAATTAATATACGTAGGTAGCAAATGTATTTGTGAAAAATCAAAGTAGATTAGTATAATTTATTATCAAATGCAGAACTACACCAGATTTTGCACTTTCTAGTTTTGTTAAATTAACCCCCATATTTTTGTGTTTTTTTCTTTTTAGTTTAAGAAGTCTCTTACCTTTGTTTTCAGGCTTTTTTATTTGTCTTGTGCATACTCCCTATCCTTCATGGTCGCACCTCACAGCTACTAGAGTAGATTGAGCAGTGTCATTATTTCTAGTCACATAGAAACATATGGGGCACAGTGAGGCCGATGAGCTCGGCAGGGAGGCAATTGCTAAAACTGATCCCCTCTATGAGTCTCTCTCCAGTAGCTGAAAGCCAGCAAGAGGGAGAGGAGAGGAATCCAGCTTTCAGCTGCTGCGTTCTATGTGTACTACATGTAGCACACTTGTCTTAAACAGGGGCTACTCAATAAATTTAGCTGTGCTAGGTTGTAGTTAACCTGGTCAATTTGTAGTCTCTGTGACCATTTGGGTTTTCTCCTAAGTTCAGTATAGCTATAGTTCCTCCCTTTTGCCAGTAGGTACCTTTGGCATCAGTATGATGAGCTGCAGTGAAACTGGGTTATGAATATGCATACGTCTGTCGGCCAATCCCTGGAGTTTCATGGTCACTGAGCATGCTGGGAGAGAATATAAATATTTGGGGAGGTCAGGTGATCTGGGTTTTCCCACCCAGACCCTGGTGTGCTGTGGATGTGTAAGGAACTGCTGTTCTGGGTAGGCCTGATAAGTAAGACTTGTTGCCTGGAAGCATGAAAGAAAGGATGGAGACCTAAAATAAAGTACCAGAAGTTACTCTTCCATAGATCGGGAAACTGTGGAGAGCCTGGGAAACTGTCAAAATAGCCTCTTCCCGAGAATTCCTGCATTTTCTTTGTGAGTTTTTTTTAGTTGCTATAGAAGACAGCTGTTGAAAGTACAGATTGCTGGTTACAGCTTAAACACTCTTTTCTTGCACTGCTGTCTACCCCTTTTATTTTTTTGTTCAGCATAAAAGTGACTGTGCTCATTTTTCTACACTGTCCACTGTCTACCTTGCCTAGCAACCTGCACCCTGAGGTGAAATGTCTCTGGGGGTCACCATCACTACTGTGGATGTCAGTTCTTACTGAACTGAATGTGTCTGCACATAGATGTATAGTCCATCTTAGGGGCAAGCAGGAAAGGGTGGCTACGTTCATATACACAAGAGGGGCATGGAGAACAATTATAGCCACTTTAGAACAGTAACAGCCTGCATATGAGAGATAAAACAAAGGAAGAGAGATAGAAGGTACACTTATAGTCAAACATATTGCATTTTATTTATTTATTTATTTTTTAATTTCAGGTATTGCTATAACCTGATCTTGTTTTGAGAGACATTGTACTGTTCAAAGTTGGTTTGAGGTGAAGTTGGGATTGTCGTAATGCAATCAGAAAGGAAGTGGTAGTTTATGCTTTTCATTGTTCTGTAATGCTTCCATTGCTTTCTACTGTATATGTTTGAACGCAACAGGCTCACTTCAGGGCTGGCCCCTGCAACTACTTACATTCACCTTACCTTCACATTTCTGCCTCTCAATTTGGCCAAGAGGGATAAAAGAAAAACAGTACAATGCTGATTCTTGGCTACTGACTTCTCAGGCTTCAGTTGCAACTTGATGCGTACACAGGGCTTTTTCTCTTCCCTCCTGTGAGTGAACAGAGTGGTGGAGGAGCAAAGCGAAGGTAAGATGAATCTGCTGTGTTGCATTAAAATGACCTCAAACTAAAAAGTAACTTTAAACTTTACCTAAAGTGGAGAAAAGTGGTATATGCTTGGTTGCCTTCCTCCATTTTTTTAATGAATGTTGGTAGGAAATTGTTTTAAATTTCCCAACAATTGCTGTGTTTGTGGTCAGCATAAATCTTAACTTTAAAGTATATATGTGATAAAAAAACATATGCAGTATATCTCTGCAATATGTGCACATTTTCCAATGTTTTATTGTTGTAAGGCCCCTGCAAGTACAGACAAATGTCCCGTTGATGTGCCATAAATGCACTCAGAAAATAATTTCATGTTGAGGACTGACAACACATATATTTATATCTGGACTGAAATCTTAAGGAATGGTGTGTGTTCTGCCCTGCTGCAGGTGTAAAACTACTGACACCCCCCTATCCTCATCTTCTCAACATAGGGAATAATTGTTCTGTACTCCATGATAAAGACTGGGAGAACTCCTTGAGATAAGACAGGAAGCATGCGCAAGACACAGGACAGCTCTAAATTTTTGCTAGGATCAACAGGTTTTTTGCACTTACTCAAAAGATATAAAAAAAACACTTTCAATGGTATACCTCACAACATATAAAGGAGAAAATAAAAGAAGTTCATTACCAGGATTTACATACATTTTAACCTTTTCCTTTAACAAACCCAAGCCTATCCATTTTCTCATTTTTTTTTAAATTCAACTAGTATAAATACTTAAATTTGTCATTATTTAAGCCCTTTGTAATCCACTGTATAGCAGCGGTAAGACTGGAAGAGCGAGGGGCAGCACTAGGGGGTTTCTTGCGCTCAGGTCTCCATGGACAAAAATACCAATATTTTGTCAGGTAGCAGCTCACATTCATGTATTTCATCTGGTTCTTTCCTGTTTGCCTCCATTCAGCATTAAGTGTATATATGCAATCACCACAGTGATTGCTGGTTCACTGTAAGGATTGTTTGCATACCAACCCTTGTTACTGGGTGTTTTGTAATCCTGACTGTAGCACTGTTAATGACACTGGCATGCCCCTTAGTAAATACTGTTTATCTGTCTTCATCTGTCTTTACCTTGTGTTAAAAATCGGCCTGAAAACTGTCTGCCCTGACCTTTGCCTTTTATGTGTTACATTCTTGCCTGTTAAATTGGTACTTCCATATGAAACAAATCACCTACTGCACATGAGTGTGATAGTCTGGTAACAGTTTTTCATATAGATCTCTGTTCCACAACACAGGAATACTGCTTCAGCCCTTGATGCCCTCAAAGTACTGGGGAAATCATAAAAGCAATTAGAAAACACAAAACACAAACAAAAGAGGGCACACCAGCCTAGTGCATTATCCTATGTACATTTACAGTATTACTAGTCCACATAAAATTATACTCAGGAATGTGAATAAAACAGCATATCAGACTACACATCTGTAGCTAAGTAGTCCATAAGACTCAGCACAGTCCACATCATGAAAGGACTTTACCAGGATTTAGGCTGGCTAACGCATTTTGAAGGATATGCCTTCTTTTTCAGAGCCAAATGTTTTGGCTCTGATGAAGAAGATATATCCTTTGAAACATGGTAGCCAGCCTAGATCCTGGTGAAGTCCTTCCTTGAAAAATCTTCATGCTGAAAAGTGGAGTGATGTATCTATACCTTGGGAATTGTTTGAGGAAACATTTGTGTGAGAAGAGTGAAAGATCTGCCTAAGAGCCAATGGAGGCTTGTCAAGGAACATTTACCTACCTGTTTTGTTTGCCCAAAAACTGTATTTTCCCAACTGAAATGATTGAAAAAGAGTTGATTAAGGTCCATTTCTACCATACCCACCTGTCAGGGTCCAGATCTCAACTGTTAACCTCTGCTGTGTCTTGCTTTGATTATTCTTGCTGTGCCACCTGAGATGCTGGTCAGCTCTCTGTCTGATCCCTTAGGACAATCTAGCCTTGTCTTTTGTTTCTGGTGAACCTTGAACTCTTTGCTCCTCCGATGAACTTCCTGATTTAAGCCATGTCTCTGCACTTCTTGTTTGCCAGATTATTGTGCTTTCTTCAGCTGATATCTTATGCCTTTGTGTACCTGCAGCTGTCTTTATCTTTACTACCACTCGTTACCAGTCTGTTTTTTACCTCGACTATGTTTCCACTTGATCCTAACCTGTAATCATTCATTATCACACCTTAGCTTGTTACATGACTATGCTTGCTTCCGACTTGCAACCACTTGTTACCAACCTTTGACTTTTTACTGACTATGGTTCTGCTTGATCCCTACCTGCTATATCTGCTACTGGACCCCAGCTTGTTCATCTCCTTGTGGGGCGATCCTGAAGACTACAACCTGGTACCTACATGCAGCAAAGCCCATCTCCACAATCAGGAGATCTGGTTAATACCAGTTAGAGCTTAGTTCCCGAGCCTAAGGTGATCCAGTGCCATCCACTGGGGTGACCTGCTTGTTTACTTATCCTGCATGTCAGTAGGAGCCTCTCTACTGCTATAACTACTGCTCTTCGAGCCTGAACCCTGATTGTGACACTGCCAGTGTAAGCTCTTTGAAGTTATTATGATTTATCATATAATATTAATGCATGGGAAAGTATACATCAAGCTTTAGCACAATGTCCCGGTTTGCAGTGTGCTAAAGCATCCTGAAAAGCTCCTGCATGCAGTTGCATAGGAACAGGAGTAAGAGTAGGCCTGTGTCTTCTTTGCAGAGTTATTTGAATGTTGCTACTGCTTTTCCCATAGTCAACACTTGGATGAGAGTGATACCAATATGCTGCAGGTTGCAGCATATTCCTTCATAATGGTGGACATATCTGGCACTCCAGCGGAGCACACTTGAGCAATAGGAACTGATACCACACAAGCAATAGGGTATTAAGGATTCATTTTAAATACAGTATATCTAGGATGGAAAACCAAAGTTCTTGAACAAAGACCAGGAACAGTTCAGTAACTGTTCCTTGATAAGCTCTCATTGAGTCTTGGGCAGACCTTTCACTATGCTCACTCTTCAGTTCTGAACACTTGCTTCTGAGGATTTTGAATATGTCTTTGCATGGCTGGAGATAGCAAACACAGGAAGTTTTTACTATGCTTCTCCTAACTTTACTTTCCTCCTCCTCCAAAAAGAGCCATCTCTCAGTTTTAATACACTGTTGGCATTGAATAGGTCCAACCTAGAACATTTGTTTTGACTAAAACAACATGTTGAGCTTTTGGTACTTTTTTCTTGCTGTTATTTCTTGGAAAGACACCTGTCACAATCATGCCCACAGGGAGAGGTGTGGTTCTCCATTTTACCCCAAACTTCTACATTTTGGTATTGCTCTTAAATTCATATGCCATCACCTGGGGGGGGGGGAGGTGTAGTAATCGTGCATACAAGAGCCAGGCACAGGCTGTCCCTGTATTAAGACGTTTTCATGTATCCCCTCATTCCCCCCTCCCTCAGGAATGCGTTCAGTGTAGCTGCCTATACAATCCTCTTGCCAAATAAGGTATTGGCTTGTCCGTGGTAGGAAGATACCAGTTGGTTTTGTGTAGAAAAAGAAGCTGTTATGTTTTGTGTGTAGTCAGAGAAGTGAGGACTTTCTGCGTGCAACATCTCACAGAGAAAGAGAAAAGAAGATCTCCCTGCCTTAATATCGAAACTAACAGTGGGAGATCAAAGCATTCTTTTGGTCATGAGACTTGAAGCTGCTTAAAACTACGGCTGACTGGTTAAACTCCTTTCTGTTATCTGTTTACTGTGCTGTTATGCTCTGTATATTTATATATACGTATATATATTGGTTACATCTTCTTTCTCTAAATATTTCTACTGCACCCTTTTGACCTTTTAGTAATAAATCTTACTTTCTAAAAGTGTTGAACTGTTTCTATAGCTCCTGAATATAACTTACAAATCCCTGCCGCTGAAGATTGCTACTATGAGTATTTAACCCTCTGTATAACCGGTCTGTAGAGATAGAGGGATACTGATGGTTAACCAATCATCCTAGTGTATTTCTGAGTTTCCTCTTTCTCTGTATAAAAAGGAGGTGGTGGCAGTGTGAAGGGTTAATTGCGTAATTAACCTGACCCAGTAACAATCGCTCCCAGGCTGCCGGTACATATATTGTGGTCCAATTAGCTGGAAAATTGTTGTGCAGGGTGCAGCTGGGCGTGGCATTGTTATGTACGTGACATCACGGTGTTGGATTGGCTAGTCCTTCGGTCACGAGTTTGGTGAGAAGGTCAGGGGTCTGACGCTGCGCCCGTCACAACACCTTCCACTGAGTTACAAAGGTCTTTAAAAACCCCAAGTTACCTTTAGCTCTAGCTTTTTTGACAAAAGGAACTGTGAGTTGTCTGAATGTATTAGGCTCAGGAAAGAGTTAAGCCTTTTTCAATTAGGATTATGTTTCTTATTTTTCATTTAATGATTGTGATTTGGTTTCTGGTGCAGAGTGAGTCTTGCTGCTGTACAGCCAAAATCTCTACGAAATAGATAGCTCGAGAGAATCCCTATAGGCTAGAGTCAGCCAGCTTGTAACTGTATGATCTCAGCCCTGGTGAACTCCTGTCCCTTGTGATACATGACATGCTGGCTATAGCCTGACCTTCAACTTGCAAAGGTCGAACTCAACCACAGGTTACGATATGAAATGCTGTAATATCTCTCTCTATATTGCAGGTCTCTGCAGGTGTTGAGTATTTTCCAACTTACTGTTAGAGCACTATAGGTAGTTTAATAATTCACATTGTTTCAGCTAGTAAATAGGCAATAGACACAAATACAAGACAAATATGGCATATTTAATATACTACTTACTTAGATTGTCTCCCTTTTTATTTATAGTCGTTTTTAGCATTCCAGATATTTTATTTCCTACAAAAGCAAGCACAGTGGAGTTGAGAATTACGAGTGGACTGAATATTTGCTTATTTGGCTCACTATGTCATATTATGGTCTGACAGCTGAGATTTAGAAATGCCACGTGGAAGGATTGCAGCATGGAGAAAATATGAAAAATATCTAAGATGGATTAGAAAGGTATTGTAATAAAGTTAGGTTGCTTAGTTATTCAAGTTTTCATCTTGTGTTGTTACTTCAACATTTGCTTGGAGATACATTTAATATACGGATTTTTATATATGATTTTTATATGTTTTATGGCGCTTATGGTCATATCTCATACATAGGTTTGAGATATGACCATAGCTCCTAGTTTTCCCCCCAGCCCGCGCACCCCCCCACTGACTTCTCCATCACGTCCAACAATGCCACCATCAGGCCCACCCCGCAAGCCAGAGTACTTGGTGTCATTCTGGACTCCAATCTATCCTTCCTGCCCCAAGTCCAATCGCTAACAAACTCATGCAGACTCCACCTCTGCAACATCGCCAAAATACGCCCATTCCTAACCCCAGAAACCACTAAACAACTCATCCACTCCCTCATCATATCACGATTTGATTACTGCAACTCCCTCCTCACTGGCCTCCCTCACCACAGACTATCCCCACTTCAGTCGATCCTGAATACGGCAGCCAGACTCATCCACCTTACCAACCGCTCCGTTTCCGCCACCCCCTTCTGCCAATCCCTCCACTGGCTTCTGATTGCCCAACGGATCAAATTCAAAATGCTTACACTGACATACAAAGCTGTCCGTAATACTGCCCCAAACTACATCACTGACCTAATATCCAAATACCACCCAAAACGCACTCTCCGCTCCTCACAAGACCTCCTTCTCTCTAGTTCACTGGTCTCCTCCTCCCATGCCCGCCTCCAGGACTTCTCCAGAGCATCACCCATCGTCTGGAACTCCCTACCCCAATCCATCAGACTATAACCTACTCTCCTCTCCTTTAGGCGCACCCTGAAAACCCACCTCTTCAGGGAAGCCTTCCCCACCCCCTGCTAATTGCCGATCTCCTCCACTCTTCCTACCACTCCATCCCCCACAGCTTTTCCTCCTGTACCACTATACCCCCCCTCCTAGATTGTAAGCTCCAAGGAGCAGGGCCCTCGAACCCCTTGTGTATCGCATTGTATTGTTATTGTACTGTCTCATGTATTGTCTCCCATTGTAATATACAGAGCTGAGGGAACTATTGGCGCTTTATAAATACTGTATAATAATAATAATATATATATACATACATACAGTATATCCAGATAGGAGGAGTACAACACATACATTTTGCAATGTTTCTCTTCCATTTATTTTTATAGGTAAACATACAAGACTAGATAGACATGTACTTTTGCAGCATAGCGCAGAGTAATCACAGTGTTCATACAAGTTGCCAAAATATCCAAACATGTAAAGCACCTAGTGTTCCAAACAGGGCCAGACAACATTTTCTATGTACTGCAAACAAGATACTGCAGCCCGTTATGGGGGAATCAACAATAAACATGAAAAGGTAAACATTTTCTTTTAAATAAAAAGATACATACTGTATGTAGTACAGACATTTCAAAACTTTTCTATTTAGCATCACATATCTCCATGTACAGTACATGCCTAATTTAAAACTACAAATGGGAACAAGGTTTCAGAAATGACTTATATTAAAGTGTTTTTAAACCCTTACATATACCCAGTGAAGTGATTGGCTTCAGATGACACACAGAGATTAAACAAATCCTCCTACATAAGTTGTACCTGTTTATCAACAGTCTCTTTTCTCCACATCTGTTCAAAGTCAAGAATTATAAAGCTTGTCCGAGAGTTAAAAAACAAACAAACGGGGTGGAGAGCTTAAATTACAGACTGCAGAGCTCAGTGAGGAGAGAGCTGATTAAAGGAGAGTCACACCCCCTTCACACAGCTCACAGGAACAGAGCTGAGGCTGTCAGGTAGCTGGAGGTCCCTCCCCTGTCACCATTTTTCTCTTGGTGTCAAGAAATGATTCATGCTGATAGCGGTAGAGAAACGAGGCAGCAGAGAGAAATGACACTGTTGATTTACTAAAACTACAAAGTGCAAAATCTGGTGCAGCTCTGCATAGAAACCAATCAGCTTCCAGTTTTTTTTTGTCAAAACTTAATTGAACAAGCTGAAGTTAAAAGCTGATTGGCTTCCATGCACAGCTGCACCAGATTTTGCACTCTCCAGCAGATTTTGCAACCCCTTAGTGCTCTCAACTGAGTACAGCAACATAAGTTGTCCGAAGGATTGTAAACTGCCCCCACCCCAGCAGTGGTATCTGTTGGTGCATGGAGTATCATGTAGCCCTAAGTCCAAGACATTAGCAGCAGATTGGGAGCTTACTCATAGCAGGTGAGTACTGGCAAGGTAGGAGAAGGTACCCTAGGGTATTTCTTATACACTCTATGCATTTTTGACCAGCCACTTGATTCTGGTCACAAATGTAATTAAAATTAACTGGGCTTCATGAAAGATATTTTATCAGATATAAAACACAATAATAAATACAAATAAATAGACTTCTCTATATAGTATATCTTGTAAATGTACATTTTTTAATACTTAGTAGTGTTACACACAGGCATGAACTGTGAATCCCTATGTTGAGATTGAACAGATAAGTCATTACTATGGTTACTATGGTTACAAGAGGTTTTAGGAAAAAGTTTTCCAGAAGCTTGCATATCACTAAGTAAGATGACATGTTAGGTTAATTATTGGGATAAATAGTGCAAATTAATTGTCTGAAATATTGCAGATGCTTGGTATTTCAAAGTTATGATATTAATCATTTGAAGGAGCATTTGGGTTTTCTAATATAAAACACTGGGACAAAGTATGTCTGCACTCACAGAGGTGTGTTTATTTTACAAAAAGTTGCTTCGTATCTAATAAGCAAAACACTCAATGGCTGTATCAAAATACAAGGACCTGTTAGTCCCAACTAAACTTAATTAATTATAATCCTACCAGCATCTCTAAACAATTTAAAATTCATAAGATCTTGAATTGTCAGTCTTGTAAAGTAATTCATTAGTTGATTTGTCCCTATAAATTAATCTATATAGGAAAGACGAGGGAGTTTAAGACCTGCATGATATGCACTATATTGCCAAAAGTATTGGGATGCCTGTCTTTACACTCACATGAACTTTAATGGCATCCCAGTCTTAGTTCACAGGGTTCAATATTGAGTTGGCTCACCCTTTGCAGCTATAACAGCTTCACCTCTTCTGGGAAGGCTGTCCACAAGGTTTAGGAGTGTATCTGTGGGAATGTTTGACCATTCTTCCAGAAGCGCTTTTGTGAGATCAGCCACTGATGTCGGATGAGAAGGCCTAAATCGCAGTCTCCGCTCTAATTCATTCCCAAGGTGTTCTATTGGGTTGAGGTCAGGACTCTGTGCAGGCCAGTCAAGTTCCTCCACCCCAAACTCACTCATCCATGTCTTTATGGACCTTGTTTTGTGCACTGTTGCGCAGTCATGTTGGAACAGAATGGGGCCATCCCTAAACTGTTCCCACATAGTTGGGAGCACGAAATTGTCCAAAATGTCTTGGTTTGCTGACACCTTAAGAGTTGCATTCACTAGAACTAAGGGGCCAAGCCCAACCCCTGAGACACAACCCCACATCATAATCCCGCCTCCACCAAACTTTACACTTAGCACAATGCAGTCAGGCAAGTACTGTTCTCCTGGCTACCACCAAACCCAGACACATCCATTGGATTGCCAGACAGAGATGCATGATTCTTAACTCCAGCGATCACGTCTCCACTGCTCTAGAGTCCATTGGCGGCATGCTTTACACCATTGCACCCAATTGCATTTCACTTAGTGATGTAAGGCGTGGATGCAGCTGCTTGGCCATGGAAGCCCATTCCATGAAGCTCTCTTCACACTGTTGTTGTGCTAATCTGATAGCCACATGTAGTTTTGAGGTCTTTAGCTATTGACTCTGCAGACGGTTACTTCTACGCACTGTGTGCTTCAGCATGCTCTGACCCTGCTTTGTCACTTTACGTGGCCTACCACTTTGTGGCTGAGTTTCTGTTGTTCCCAGTTGCTTCCACTTTGTTATAATACCACTAACAGTTGATTGTGGAATATTTAGTAGAAAGCAAATTTCATGGGTGGACTTATTGCACAGGTGGCAACTTATCACGGTAGCATGCTTGAATTCACTAAACTCCTGAGGGCGACCCCGTCTTTCACAAATGTTTGTAGAAGAAGCCTTGGAACACATGAATCCAATGATTTGGAGGGGTGTCCCAATATTTTTGGCAATATAGTGTATATGATTGGAAATACAGTACCTGTGGATGGCCAGTCCTCTTTCTCTTTGGATGGTATAAAGGTTAGCAGACCTTAGGTAATCTCAATCCCAAATTGATTGTCTGGACTAGGGCAATATGCAGTTGTTGACAAAAAAATGTAGGAAGTTGTATGCAGTGATAGGTGAAAAATTGATTTTTGATGAAAGGTTGGGAGAGGTGAGTTCTAGTTCCAAAAAAATGAATTCTAAAAATCAAGTGATTGCTGTGGCTGCCACGTTTTCATTAATTTGGTACTGTATATTTGTCATTGCGTATCATTGCATCAGTGCATGTTTTAAGCTTTTTTATAAGTGTTTTAACACATCAAAATGTGTTTTGCATGCCTTTTCAAAGTGGTTCCATTAGTTTGGAAGGACCCCTTTACACTCATCAGCAAATAAAAAATGTACAGGTGCTTTTTTGCAACAACTACCAAGGCAACCAAACCAGTTTCACATTAGAAAACTTCTCAAGTCCATTTCAGAGGTTTGACGGTTATAAACCATTATAAATATATAAGATATTTATATGTTTGTAAGCCGAAATAGAATGTCATAATAGAACACAAGTATTAGCAATTCTTGTTGATCTACTTTTTTTATTGCAGCTCCCTGCATTGGGAGGCATAATCTGTGAATTCAATTATAGAACTGTCAGTAAATCTTTTCTCTTGCACTTAGATATAGTGACACTCCACCAGGGAAGAAATTTGCTTTCTCAGTCATTACATACAATATGAAATTTGGGTTGCATTTTTGTTTTACTGCAAGTAGACTGTGTGTAAGTATGGGGAGGGGAGCTCACATGGGCCAAATCAACTATTTATTTTTTTAGTCTGAAATCAAATTTATTGAGGTACATCCAATAAACAAACTGTGTACAACCTTTGCACATGTCAGTAATGGTGCTCCAAGGCACTAATACATCTCAGTGGATAAATCAATACCAGGAAACAGCAATCTTCTCCATCACTACATTCAAGTAAAGTGATTAGGGCTATAAAGATTGGCAAGGGCAATGGGAGATTACCATAACAGCGGTAATATGTTCACTCTTAGAGTAGAATTCATCCTTTCTCTCATTGCATAGGCAGTAGCATCAGACCAGAATTCTATCTAGCACCCGGTCTGTAGGTGCAAGGCCTGGAACAGCTAACCAATCCTGTCATAATTTGTTGAATTTTCCTGCGCATCCCTTATGTTGAAAAATATTTTTTTCCAGTCTAATGTTGAAAAATATTTTTTCCAGTCTAAGGGTGTCTCATACATGTGTGACCCATTCTTTATAAGTGGCAGCTCTGTCCAACTTTCACTTTTGGAGGATAAGCCATCGAACGTGAAACAAAGCTCTATTGACAGCAGTCTTCTGAAAATCAGTTAGTGGGAGGTCATGCAGTATATCCAAAATACAACAGGTGGGTTCAACAGACATCAATTTGGAAGACTGCATTAATGGTAGTAACGATTTCAGGAGGTGTATAGTGGGCGCGAAGAACAACATACAATATATAACTACAAGAGCCTTTGACTGGTATTAAGAGAGCTGAGTAAAACTCAGGCACTCCAGGATGTTGGGAAGCATAGAATATTATTTTTCCTGCAGCAAATTATCCATAATAAAAGCACCAATGTGCTTATGTCTCTGTTAAGGAATGACACCACATGGGGCAGCAAAGATTAAATGTGTACCACTTCTATCTCAATACACATGCATTTAAAGCCCCATTCCTTTGACCTGTCTAGGAAGATGTAAGTCAACACAACAAAAAAAAACCTTTTTTTTTCTACACCTCAACCCTACTGAAACACAGTCATTTACTTTACTTCTTGAAAATGCAGAAAAAATGTGAACAAGCCCTTCAAAGAATGTACAGCTGCTATGATGCAAAAAACACCCCACTCATAATTCAGCTTTAGTGTACTCTTTCACATATCAGTAAGCAATTAGTCAAATCTCTGGGAGGTATTGATATCTTATGCTGGCCATAGCTGGGTCGAATCTCAATCAAGGACTGCCCGAGATTTGAACCATCTATGGGCAGGCTGATTGTACCCAGTTCAATTGTTGCACAACATGGGTACAACCAGCATGTTGAATTTACATGCGATTATTGCTACAGGCTATTATAGCCACTAGCAGTGATCACTGTGTTCTCCTGGTGGGCATGGCTCTACAATAGCTCCCTTTTCCTATATCAACACTGACCTTTCCTAAAATTTGTGGCTGCAGGAATGAAAATCACATCATATATGGCCTGCCTTAGGACAAAGTCGCTTGGGAATAACTGGGCTAGGCTCTGGGTAGCAATAAAAGTTGTTAGTTAGACATATAGTTTATTATATATCCAATTGTATCTTAATTAGCAACAAACATATTACAATTTGATAGTTTTAGTAGTTTATTTAATAGTTAAATAAAAGTGCTTTATAAGCTGGATTACACATGATTTTGCTGTATTTCTTTCACTGTTTACCCATGCACATATTACATGAAGCTCATATGACAGTGATGCTGTAAAAGAATCTTCACCTGCCTAAGCACTGCTACTTTGAACAGTATCCTCAGTCAGCTTTTAGACACTGAGCACACACAGTATGCTGGAGGATATTCTTGTACTTATTTAAAGACAATTCAGGTTTCCTCTTCAGTGACAGAAGCCCAAAAATGAGTTTTGAGTAGGACATCTAACCTCTCGCGCTCATTACAAGCCACACAGCACTTGTCAGCTTTACAAATGTCTAACCATTTCAGTGGTTATTATATTTACCTTGTTTTCTCTTAAGGCTGATACTGCTGTCTGTTTTAGTTCAGCATTGTTCTGATGATATCCCTGCTTTCTTCGAATAGGCAGAAGTACCAGGAGTAGTGCCATTAATGGTATATATGTCGTAGCTTATTTAGCCCAAAACAAAACAATATTTCTGACAATGAAGAAATTTAGCCACATTAAAAAAAAATCTGCAACATTTTTAACTATGGTACAACTGTAAACTATTATTTAAAAAGTAAAATGTGAATTCAAGCGTGGTACCGTGACAGGTTGCCAACTGTGCAATAAGTCCATCTGTGAAATCTCTTTGCTACTAAATATTCCACAGTCAACTGTTAGTGGTGTTATAAAAAAGTTAAAGCAACTGGGAACAACAGAAATTCAGACACAAAGTGGTAGGCCACGTAAAATGACAGAGCGAGCTCAGTGCATGCTAAAGTGCACAATGCGCAGGAAGTGACAACTGTCAATAGTTAAAGACCTCCAAACTTTGTGTGGCCTTCAGATTAGCACAACAGTGCGTAGGGAGCTTCATGGAATGGGTTTCTATGGCTGAGCAGTTGCATCCAAGCCTTACATCACCAAGTGCAATGCAAAGAGTTAGATGCAATAGTGTAAAGCACGCCGCCACTGGACTCTAGAGCAGGGGAGAAGTGTTCTCTGGAGTGATGAATCATGCTTCTCTGTCTGGCAATCCGATGGACGTGTCTGGGTTTGGTAGTTGCCAGAAGAACAGTACTTGCTTGACTGCATTGTACCAAGTGTAAAGTTTGGTGGAGGGGGGGGTTATGGTGTGGGGTTGTTTTTCTTCAAGGGTTGGGCTTGGCCCCTTAGTTCCAGTGAAGAGAACTCTTAAGGCATCAGCATACCAGAACATTTTGGACAATTTAATGCTCCCAACTTTGTGGGAACAGTTTGGGGGGTGGCCCCTTTCTGTTCCAACATAACAGCGCACCAGTGCACAAAGAAATGTCCAAAAACACGTGGATGAGCGAGTTTGGGGTGGAGGAACTTGACTGGCCTGCACAGAGTCCTGACCTCAGCTTGATAGAACACCTTTGGGATGAATTAGAACGGATACTGCGAGCCAGGCCTTTTCGTCCGACATTAGTGCCTGATCTCACAAATGCACTTCTGGAAGAATCGTCAAACATTCCCATAGACACACTCTTAAACCTTGTGGAGAGCCTTCCTAGAAGAGTTGAAGCTGTTATAGCTGAAAGGGTGGGCCAACTCAATATTGAACCCTACAGACAAAGACAGGGATGCCATTCAGTGGTGTATTTAGATTTTGTGCTGCCTTAGGTAACACAAAAATTTTGCTCCTTCCCATGAGAAAGCGAGAGAGTGCAATAAGTGTGTATGTATACAGTTGTGTTCAAAATAATAGCAGTGTGTTGAAAAAAGTGAATAAAGCTCAAAATCCTTCTAATAGCTTTTATTTCCATATACACAAATGCATTGGGAACACTACACATTCTATTCCAAATCAAAACATGAAGAAAAATAGATCAAATTTGTGTTCCTCTAAAATAATTTAAGAAAAGTGAATATTAGACTGTTCAAAAAAATAGCAGTGTTTGTATTCTTCTTTACAAACTCAAACATTCACTATAAACTGAAAAATGTTTGAAGATTTTGCTTTCCTTTGAATCACTTAATTAATATTTAGTTGTATAAGCACTGTTTCTGAGAACTGCTGTACATCTGTGTTGCATGGAGTCAACCAACTTCTGGCACCTGTGAACAGGTATTCCAGCCCAGGATGATTGGACTACATTCCACAATTCTTCTCTATTTCTTGGTTTTGCCTCAGAAACTGCATTTTTGATGTCACCCCACAAGTTTTCTATTGGATTAAGATCCGGGGATTGGGCTGCCCACTCCATAACGTCAATCTTGTTGGTCTGGAACCAAGATGTTGCATGTTTACTGGTGTGTTTGGGGTGGTTGTCTTGTTGGAACACCCATTTCAAGGGCATTTCCTCTTCAGCATAAGGCAGCATGACCTCTCCAAGTATTCTGATGTATTCAAACTGATCCATGATCCCTGGTATCTGATAAATAGGCCCAACACCGTAGTATGAGAAACATCCCCATATCATGATGCTTGCACCACCATGCTTCACTGTCTTCACAGTGTACTGTGGCTTGAATTCACTGTTTGGGGGTCGTCTGACAAACTGTCTCCGGCCACTAGACCCAAAAAGAACAATTTATGACTTACTTTCATCAGTCCACAAAATGTTGCGCCATTTCTCTTTAGGCCAGTCAATGTGCTCTTTGGCAAATTGTAACCTCTTCAGCACGTCTTTTTTTCAACAGTGGGACTTTGCGGGGGCTTCTTGCAGATAGCTTGGCTTCACATAGGCGTCTTCTAATTGTAACAGTACTCACAGGTAACTTTAGACCTTCTTTGATCTTCCTGGAGCTGATTGTTGGTAGAGTCCTTGCCATTTTGGCTATTCTTCTATCCATTCGAATGGTAGTTTTTCACTTTCTTCCACGTCTTTCAGGTTTTGGTTGCCATTTTAAAGCATTTGCAATCATTTTAGCTGATCAGCCTATCATTTTCTGCACTTCTTTATATGTTTTCCCCTCTCCAATCAACTTTTTAATCAAGGTACGCTGTTCTTCTGAACAATGTCTGGAACGACCCATTTTCCTCAGAATTTCAGAGAAAAATGCACTGTAACCAGCATGTACAACATTTGCTGCCTTCCTTCCTTAAATAAGGGCAATAATTACCACCTGGTTTTCAAAGAATGAATGACCTCACTAATAGAACTCCACACTGCTATTATTTTGAACATGCCCCTTTCAATTAGTGATTCAATTACACAGAATCGGCATCATGCATGTCATGACTGTTGGGTCTGTTGGATTTCTATTACTCTACTACACCTGCTAGTAAATTATTTGCCATGTAGAAATATCATTTCTACCAAAAACAGTGATTAATCAGGTTATTGATGTCTGACTGCTATTATTTTGAACACAACTGTATATGATTCTCTCTCCCTCTCTCTTCCCTCTTTTTTCGCTTTCTCTTTCTCTCCCCTCTCTTTCTCTCTCTCTTCCCTCTCTCTTTCTCTCTTCCCTCCCTTGTTCCCTCTCTCTTCCCCCTCTCTCTCTTCCCTCCTTCTCTTCCCTCTCTCTCTCTTACCTCCCTCTCTCTCTCTTCCCTCTCTCCCCTCTTTCTCTTCCCTCCCTGTCTCTTCTCTCTTCCCCCTCTCTCTTTTCCCTCTCTCTCCCCTCTCTCTTTCTCTCTCTTCCCCCTCTCCCCTCTCTCTCCTCACTCTCTCTTTCTCTCTCTCTTCCCCCCTTTCTCTCTCTCACTTCCCTCTCTCCCCCCTCCCCCCTCTCTCTTTCCTCTCTCTCTCTCTCTTCTGTCTCCCCCCTCTCTCTTCCTTATCTCTTTCTCTCTTCCCCCCTCTCTCTTCTGTCTCTCCCCCCTCTCTCTCTTCCTTATCTCTCTCTCTCTCTTCCCCCTCTCTCTTCTCTCTCTCTTTCTCTTCCCTCTCTCTTCAGATCGTTTGGGACTGCATACACACACATAGTATGATTACCCCCCACCTCCTCCAAGGGCTGCTGATCTCCGGGCAGAGGGAAATGTGGTCAGGGGGTGGTAATCATACTGTGTGTGTGCAGTCCCATACGATCTATCCGTGATACATGGATGACAGGAGGGAGAGCCCAGAGAACACAACACAGCTCCTCCTCAGCCACTTCTCTCCCTGCTCCAGGCGTTCCCCTGGTCCTGATGTTCGGGTGGGGGAAGGAGCTCAGGGGAGAGAGCGGCCGCTCAGGAACACCAGGGCATCCCCTCCACCCGGCCAGGTCTGTCTCTCCCTCCAGCAGCAGAAAGCTGACAGGAGGGAGAGGGGGAGAAACCTCAAACCGGCTTTCAACTGCTGGAGGGAGAAATACACAGTGCATCCTTCTGCAACAGCTCTCCCCCACGACACCGATGCTGCTGCTGTCCGGGCCACCTACAGAAGTACCAGTGGTACCGGCGGCTCTGCATAGCTCTGTCCACTGCTGCTCACCAGGTCCCTTCACCTGAGGGGGACAGTGCTGTCCCCCAAAAAATTGCTGCCCTAGGAAAATGCCTTGTTTGCCTCACGGTAGATACGCCCCTGATGCCATTAAATGTCATGTGCGTGTAAAGGCAGGCATCCCAATACTTTTGGCAGTACAGTATATATCCTTATCAAATGTAAATAAGAAGAATAATGAGAATTCATTGTTTTCTCACATAAGACATAAGGCAGACTTAGTACATCATACCAACTTTGTTGTTTTATGTTAATAGTATAAACTGGAGTCTAGTTTGACAAACTTTGAAAAACTGTAAAGTCACCAAAAGCACCAGTAATGCAGAATACTAAAATAAGCCTGGTTTGATATATTATCTTGCCTCTACTGCAGTTTGGCATTTCAATGAATAACTTGTGTATTCTTCTAGTGTATAGAACAAGTCCAAAAGATTGTTCCTTATGTTCTAAGGCTTCCATTGAGGTCAGCCATGTCAAGGGACACAAAAATGATTGCTCCCTGCGGCATACTAATTGCCTTGATTATACAGGCAAAGCCCGATGGATGGTTGGGTTTGCACTGCTCTGACAAGCTGCTAATGTGAAGTCTGTAGATGGGAGAGGTAAAAAAAATGACAGAGTGCAATGGTCAGCAAGTTATTCTGCCAGCATAATGGGACAGAATTGCTGAAGACACTATTAGATTATCCTCGGGACCTTTATGTCAGGTCTTAAACACTACAACAAACTGAATGCCAGTCGCACAAAAGCAGTGTAAATGAATTCTCAATCCAATCAACTTCCAGCGAAAAAACATAATGGGGATCATTTATCAGACTGTTAGCTAGATGCAAAAAGAATGCTAGAAAACTGTGTCAGGTCAATCAAACCTGAAGGACCATTTGTTTAAGCATGTTTATTTTACCCCTTACATGGGAAGAATGTTTGACCCTTTATGTATGGTGAAGCTGCATCAACCTTCAAATATTCAAAGGATAAATAATGGAAACAGCACTAAAAATCTCGCTTGTTTTATTTAAAAGACTATATAAACGTGTATATAATTTCTTCCATTATTCCTCACATATATTGGCATTGTTTATCAATTTATACATTGATTTTACTTGAGGTGATTGTAGCCGTACTGCTTGGACCGTGAAGAAGGGTACATACCCCAAAAGCTTGCCCTGAAAATTTTATGTTAGTGTAAATAAAAAAAGTATCACGTACAGTACTCTGTTTAGTCTATTGTTTCTGTTTACATTGATTTTAGTATGATAATATAGCAAAGAAAGATATTTATTTTTACCCGATAGAAATTCCAGAAGACTTGTTGCCCTTGCTGCAGTTGTGCTTGCCAGGACTTGCAGTTAAAGCTCAACTCCAATTTTTTCTAAACTTTTCATAGAGTAGGGAAGGGTTAGATCCTTTGTCGGTTTTTTTATGCTGTGTGTATTTCTGCTAGGATGCTTTCCTGACTCCCTGCAGTTGGACAAGGATGTGAGGGGCAATCTGTAGACACAAACATCATTTTTATTATGTGGAAAAGGTCAAAATAAACAATCTTTTTTTACATTATCACTAAAGTCATGTGATCCAGGAGACAACCTGAAGAAGAACTTGATGGCCATAGACTTCAGTTCGATAAGCAGCAATGCTCTGGTGTAACAGCCTTGTACATGACTTCAAAAACCATTTACACATGTATGAATAAATGTTTACACTGACAAAGCCAAGTGACCGTGTGCATGTAATAAAATTACATTGGGGTGGCACAGTGGTTTAGTGGTTAGCACGTCTGCCTTGCAGTAAATGGGTCATGTGTTCGATTCCCAACCATGGTGCCTCCTGCATGGAGTTTGCATGTTCTCCCTGTGCTTGTGTGGGTTTCCTCCAGGTGCTCTGGTTTCTTCCCACACTCCAAAGACATGCTGGTAGGTTAATTGGATCCTGTCTAAATTGGCCCTAATATGTGTATGCATGAATGTGAGTTAGGGACCTTAGATTGTACATTCCTTGAGGGTTAGGGACTGATGTGAATGTACAATATATATATATATAAAGTGCTGTGTAAATTGACAGCGCTATATAAGTACCTGAAATAAATAATCTCAGAAAGGGAAATTCAGAACCATACTTGACAGCAGAAATATAAGCTGATACATGTTGAGGAATGTACCCTCTTCCTTAAAGCTCTGAATTTGCTTCAGACAGCCATCCCTTTCTGAGTAGTGATTTTATTACATTTGCACAGTCCCTACTCTTTTGTGAGTATATTCTGTACATTTTTAAAATACATTTTTATATGATTTTTGAGGCAATGCAAAAGGCTGTTGTGCCTTTCTTCCTACTTTTTTCCTATGTGGAAAAGGGTCAGAACTTTTTTCATGTTCCTGTTGCTGTTTGTGTCCCAACTTGGAAGGTTTATGAAGCAAATAGTTGCATCCCAATTTTAGCTCAGGTAGTAATGCAGTATGTTCAAGTCTTTGGCTGTAGAAAAGTATTAAATTAAAATCATGCTTATAGCGAGAGGTCAAAATCCTTTCCAAGTCAGATATATACACTACATTACAATGATTTTAGCAAGCATCAGTGCAGATTTGTTTTAAAGAATATTTGTATTGGGTTTTTTAAACATATAGTGGTATACAGAAAGATAGAAATAGTGGTAGAAAAGCAATAGGGAAGGTACCTCAAAACCACAAAACATCACAGTGTCACATTAAAATACAATACAACCTGAAGAAACCCCCACTAAGCAACATATATAAATAATTCAGATTCCTATGTATTCATGATCTTCACTGCATTCAGTGCAGATTTTCACTTTGTTCCATGATCAGTCCCAGTGTTGTATTAAGAAAAGAACTGCTGGAAAGCACAGTAGACCAATCTACTTGGAACATGGTGTGTCTGAGGGAGCTCTGTGCACCAGTAATGTACAGTATGCCCCCAGTTCCCATCATTACAGGGATTGAAATCTGAGTTTTTTGATAGTTTAAAAAAACATCACTGGTTTAAAATGGAAACAGAAAAATGAAAACTGGTTGAAGACATTGCTCAGCATTCTAAGAAATAGTAATGCCACTTGTCCTGGAAAATTACCTTAAAGTGCCATAAACCAATCAAAATTTGTCAGTTTCTGCAGGAACCTGACAAATTTTGATCCATCTATGGGCAGGCTATCTGTACTAAGGTCAATCTATTGATTGACTTCAGTACAACTTGCCTGTTGTTTTTCTTTCATAAGATCACTCCAGATAGCTATAGTCACCAGCAGTGATCATTGTATTCTGATGATGGGGGGAACTTCTCACTATCAAAAATACAGTGAGCGATTTTCTTTTCTTCAACCTTTGGGCGATGGAAAGAAAATTGCATAATCTATGAGCAGCCTTAGAACAAAATATTTCTGAGTTGCAAATTGGACTGACAGACATTATAATTACTTGAAAACATGAACTATGGGAAGATCTTCATATGTGTGGCTGAATTTAAACATTTTCAAATTATTGCTACTAAGCAAGAATACCAATCGATTCTGTCTAGCTAGCTGTGTTGTTTATGACCACTGTTGCTTATTGCAGCTTGAATTCAATCACATGAGTACTGTCACAGTTGGCGATTACATCCACAAGTAATATGATTGACTCTACTGTTTCCATTCTGGGGCGTGGTTATAAGTAGCAGTAGAAAAAGAAATCAAGTAAGCTAAAAAACTATAGAAAAAAATATACAGGTGAAACTCGAAAAATTAGAATATCGTGCAAAAGTTCATTTATTTCAGTAATGCAACTTAAAAGGTGAAACTAATATATGAGATAGACTCATTACATGCAAAGCAAGATAGTTCAAGCCGTGATTTGTCATAATTGTGATGATTATGGCTTACAGCTCATGAAAACCCCAAATCCACAATCTCAGAAAATTAGAATATTATGTTCAATCAATAAAACAAGGATTGTACATAGAACAATATTGGACCTCTGAAAAGTATAAGCATGCATATGTACTCAGTACTTGGTTTGGGCCCCTTTTGCAGCAATTACTGCCTCAATGCAGCGTGGCATGGAAGCTATCAGCCTGTGGCACTGCTTAGGTGTTATGGAAGACCAGGATGCTTCAATAGCGGCCTTCAGCTCTTCTGCATTGTTCGGTCTCATGTCTTCATCTTTCTCTTGACAATGCCCCATAGATTTTCTATGGGGTTCAGGTCAGGCGAGTTTGCTGGCCAATCAAGCACAGTAATCCCACGCTCATTGAACCAGGTTTTGGTGCTTTTGGCAGTGTGTGCAGGTGCCAAGTCCTGCTGGAAAATGAAGTCAGCATCCCCATAAAGCTCGTCTGCAGAAGGAAGCATGAAGTGCTCCAAAATCTCCTGGTAGATGGCTGCATTGACCCTGGACTTAATGAAGCACAGTGGACCACCACCAGCAGATGACATGGCTCCCCAAATCAACACAGACTGTGGAAACTTCACACTGGACTTCAAGCATCTTGCAGTGTGTGCCTCTCCATTCTTCCTCCATACTCTGGGTCTTTGGTTTCCAAATGAAATGCAAAAGTTGCTCTCATCAGAAAAGAGGACTTTGGACCACTGAGCAACAGACCAGGTCTGTTTTTCTTTAGCCCAGGTAAGACGCTACTGACGTTGTTTGTTGTTCAGGAGTGGCTTGACAAGAGGAATATGACATTTGAAGCCCATGTCCAGGATCAGTCTGTGTGTGATGGCTCTTGATGCACTGACTCCATCCTCACTCCACTCCTTGTGAAAGTCCCCAACACTTTTGAATGTCCTTTTCCTGACAATCCTCTCCAGGCTGCTGCTTCTGCACCTTTTTCTTCCACACTTTTCTCTTCCACATAACTTTCTTTTAATGTGCTTTGATACAGCACTTTGGGAACATCCAACTTCTTTTGCAATTACCTTTTGAGGCTTTCCTTTTTTATGGAGGGTGTCAATGATGGCTTTCTGCACAACTGTCAGGTCAGCAGTCTTTCTCATGATTGTGATTCCTACTGAACCAGACTGAGAGACCATTTAAAGGCTCAGGAACCCTTTGCAGGTTATGGCTTAATTAGCTGATTAGAGTGGGACACTTTGAGCCTAGAATATTGCACCTTTCACAATATTCTAATTTTCTGAGATTGTGGATTTGGGGTTTTCATGAGCTGTAAGCCATAATCATCACAATTATGACAAATCACAGCTTGAACTATCTTGCATTGCATGTAATGAGTCTATCTAATATATTAGTTTCACCTTTTAAGTTGCATTACTGAAATAAATGAACTTTTGCACAATAGTCTAATTTTTCGAGTTTCACCTGTATGTATATATATATCCTCATATTCAGTTGTCACATTTGAGAAAGCTGCTTACTAAGGCTTTATTTTTTATATATTTTGTGTGAGAGACAATGTCAATATAAATTATCCTTCCAGAACAACTAATATCTATATTATGGTGTTATTCTGTAATTTCCTCGACCATCTATAATAGGTTGCTGTGATTAATTCAACTTTTTCCTGCGCTGCTTAATATAGTCCAACAATAACGTTTTACACTATTGCCTTACTAACATTTCCTTGTAGTGATAATTAAATGAATGAGACTTGGACAATATAGTTATCAACTGAAATGTAAATGAATATGTAGATGAGCTGATATCTGAGGACTTGGTATTAGCCCAACATTCATAAAACTCTGATCACTTCTGATAATGCCATCATTAAAAAAATGCATTTTTATTAGCTCTTTATGATTGTTATTAAAGTCTTGTTAAATGGAAGATAGAAAGGGAGTAAAATGATTTGGTACAATTAGGGGGAGGCCAGGGGTTTGGACATAAAGATTAGTTCAATAAATTAAATTAAAAAGTTCAATAAAAAAAAGAGAGAATATATATGTAGACATAATGGAAATACAGACACAATATAAATTGTATAAAACACAAGAATGTACAATGGAAATTACAGTATATATAATGCATAATAATGTAATGAGCATAAGTGGAACAGGAAATGAGAAACTAAAAAGAAACTGTACCATGCAACAGTGCGCAACAGAAGACAAAGTGCAGACCATGAATTACACAGTTGTGGACAAAAGCACAGAGTGAAAATAAAAAAAAAACAGTCATGTGCCAGCTTGGAGCTCAACAAATAGGGGTCAGAGTGTTGGGTGCTTTTTATTTCAGCAGCCTTGCAGATGTTCTAGCATATGTTACAAATGCCAAAGACGGCATAAGAGGTCATTTATAGTTTAGACAATTTCAAGTAGAGTTGCTAGGAGACTACCATAAAAGAGTTTAGCTTTTATGTAAAAAACAGTACCATGCCTAAAATGAAATCCCTAACAAAATATAAAACATTTTAGAGGAAATATTGTTCTTGCATCTAAATTCTATGTAGGCAGCATCTGGTAAAATTTATTTCTCACCTATCATTCTATGCCACTCAGTGCCAGAAAAAGGTCCTCTGACACCCATGGCCAAAGTGCATTGTTCCTGAGCTCTTTAAAGTCTCGTTCACATGGGGCAATTACATGCATGCCCTGTGCAGGGCTATGTTTGGCCGTCATAGGAATGTGCATCCCAATGCCAGCAGTTCCATTTTTAACTATTGGGAAACAGTGACTGTAACAGCGTATACCCAGAGACTGACACAGTCCTTCATTTTGTTAAGAACCTCCATCTTGGCAAAGGGGTTAACCATCCTGACAAACATATTTCCCCCTCATTCTCCCCCTGCCGCTCTGAGAGTCACAGTGTCAGGGAGCGAGGAGCCAGACACACAAGCAGGTGCAATTAAAGGTAGGTTTATTTACACAGAAACAAGGCAAGAGTCTATGCAAGTCTGACAGCAACAGCGGATGACTTGGAAGGACAGAAATTCTCCTGCCGAGGTCGTCTTCCAGGATAATCAAGTCGAGAACCAGCAGGAATCAAAGCCAGGAAGAATGGTTGCCAGAGCCGGGGTCAGAAGCCAGGAAGAATGGTCGCCAGAGCCGGGGTCAGAAGCCAGGAAGAATGGTCGCCAGAGCCGGGGTCAGAAGCCAGGAGGAGTCTTAGCCAAAGCAGAGTCGGTATCCAGGAGAGCAAAGAGTTAACTGAACAGGAGCTTGCTGCTGTGCAACAGACAGGACACGAAAGCAATGGACAGCTGCAAACAGCAGACATAAATGTGATAAGCCGCCACCTCCTAGGAGGAGCCGCAGAGGGCTGAAAGCATAAAGGATCCCACAATGCTTTGCAGACCTAAGATGGATGCCAGCACATGGAGCAGCACAAGCCCTGAGGAAAGGTAGGACCTTGATACACAGCGACATTTGGCCAGTGTGTATGTGTGTTAGGAGTGTCACAGGAGGCCAGGGCCCAGCAGGGGGCTAGGAGCTATAAAGTCCCCAAGGGAGCTGGGGCCTAGCTGTTCCAAGAACCTGTAAAATGTAACACCTCATATAAGATAAGGCAAGCTTTCCCCACAGTTCAAGACATTCCAAGAATGGCGGGACCAGCTAACACTTTTAAAAATCAATTTTTCCCCTATGTCTCATATCTTGGAATATAAGAGACTTACATAAAAACCAGACATATCGTCAGATTGGCTAAGAGAAGGCGAACAATTTGATAGGTCACTTGCCTTGTCTGGAATACATAGGAAAGCCGAAAAATAGATCTTGTGACCCATGCAGTGTATAATTTCATAATTCATATCTAATCAATCCTCAGACGTGTCTGCATAATAATCTACCCGCAGGTGGAATGTCACTTGTGCATAGGAAAAGTTATGAGCCAAAATATGAACTAAACGAGATTTTTGTCTCTAGTTTAGAGCTACGCCCAGACCTCCATGCCCCAAACGGGGTATTGGTCCTTGACTTCAGAGACACCCCCTGCTGGGGAATTACAAATTAGGCTGTCCGGCCTAAGAAGAGAAAAGTTGAAGACGTCTCCCATTTTAACATCAATACCACCTGGGGAGATCCGTGCCCTTTTGCTCTGAAGCTTGGATCTGCTAACTGAGGACTTTGACAAGTACCTTAACCCTTTCACCTCTCTCTGATATCTCTTTGCTGTGCTGTTAGTCTCTGTATATTTATATATATATCTTAGTTACATCTTTTTCTGTAAATATTTGTATTGCACCCATTTGACCTTTTAGTAATAAATCTTTCCTTCTGAAAGTGTTGAACTGTTTCTATAGCTCTGTATTGCAATTTACAAATTCCTGCCTCTAAAGAGAATGCTACTGTGTTTGTTTAACCCTCTGTATAACCGTGTTATACAGACGATTACCTCAACCATTATAGTGTTATAACTGATATCACCGAGTTTCATCTTTCTCTGTACAAAAAGGAGGTGGTGGCAGTGTGAAGGGTTAATTGCGTAATTAACCTGACCCAGTAACAATCGCTCAGGCTGCCGGTACATCGATTGTGGTCCAATTAGCTGGAAAATTGTTGTGCAGGGTGCAGCTGGGTGTGGCATTGTTACGCACGTGACATCGCTGTTTTAGATCGGCTAGTCCTTCGGTCACGAGTTTGGTGAGAAGGTCTGGGGTCTGACGCTGCAAGCGTGACAGTGACTGCTTCCAATATGCCATCCGATAGGGTGCGAGTGCAGGGCTACCCTGATTGAGTCTGGGGACTTGCACCCACGCCCACATGGATGCCATATTGGAACACAGTGGCATAGACATGAATGGGACTGTCTGCACAGGAATTAACAGGCTAATGTATAAGGTAAAGTCTACGGGCTTGGAAAAATCTGTATGTAAATGGATAGAAAACTGGCTAAAAGATCATATTCAAAGAGTAGTGGTTAATGATTCATACTCTGAATGGTTTTTGGTTGTCAGTGGTGTACCCAAGGTTCAGTGTTGGGACCCTTGTTTTTAATATAATATATTTCTAAATGTTATAGGGTCTGGGATTAAAAATACCATTTCAGTCTTTGCAGATGACATCAAGCTTTGGAGTGGAATAACATCCTTACAGGATGCCTCCAACTTACAAGCTGACCTCAATGCACTGTTTGATTGGGCAACTATGTGGCAAATGAGGTTTTATGTTGATAAATGTAAGGATATGCACTTGGGGGCTAAGAATATGCATGCATCATACATACTGGGGTGGAGGTATAATTGGGGGAATCAATGGTGGAGGAGGATCTGGGACTTCTGGTAGATCACAAGCTTAATAATGGCATGCAATGCCAAGCTGCAGTTTCTAAAGAGGTATAGACTCCAGAGAGAGAGATATAATTTTACCCCTGTACAAATCATTAGTTATACCTCTTCTGGAATATGCAGTTCAGTTTTGAGCACCAATTCACAAAAATAACATTGGGGAACTGGAGAAAGTACAGAGAAGGGCCACCAAACTGATAAGAGGCATGGAGGAGCTCAGCTATGAGGAAAGATTAGAGGAACTGAATTTATTCTCTCTTGAGAAGAGGAGATTAAGGGGGATATGATCAGCATGTATAAATACATCAGTGGTTCATATATTGAACACGGTGAAGAGCTATTCACCCTGAGGTCATCACAGAGGACAAGGGGGCACTTTTTACGTCTGGAGGAAAATAAATTTAATCTCCACACATGGAAAGGTTTCTTCACAGTGAGAGCTGTGAAAATGTGGAATAGACTCCCTCAAGAGTTGGTTCTGGCCAGCTCTGTGGATTGCTATAAAAAATGCCTGGATTCTTTCCTAGATACACAGAATATAACTGGATACTAACATTTATAGGTAAAGTTGATCCAGGGAATATCCGATTGCCTCTCGGGGGATCAGGAAGGAATTTTTTTTCCCTGCCGGAGCAAATTCCATCTTGCTTTGCTGGGTTTTTTTTGCCTTCCTCTGGATCAATTGTAGGTATAGGATTATAACTTTTTTTTAATGGTTGAACTGGATGCACTTGTGTCTTTTTTCAGTCAGTAACTATGTAACTATATATGTAACAGAACACTTGCGCATCTATGTAGGGGTAAACACAGCTCTGCATGGAGCAAGAAAGTTATTGCCCCATATGAACCAAGTTTAATTTGGTATTACAAAACCACAAATATAGAATATTTATAAAGAAACAGTAAAAAAAAGAAGGGAAGGCAATAAAATAGTTATTAAAAACAATTAGGGTTCCCTAACATTTTAACTACAAGTTTTAGGATTAGAAAAACAAATTAGGGTTAACTACAAAAGGTATTCTACGACTTGTACCTTTTTAAAAGACACTAGAATCAGTTATAGAATTTAAAAAAACTTACTTACAAAGGAAAAAAAATCAGCTCACAATCTTAGTAAGGGAAGAAGGTAACAAAGGAGTTAATAAAAACTAACCGCAATTCATTAAGGGTTAAGGGGCTAAAATATTATTTAAAAAAAAAATATATATATAAATAATTTACACATCAGTTTGAAAGTGCAGTCATGCACAGTGCTGGAGACAGTCTGTGGATGCAGAGGCAGGAGAGGCTGTGGCCCCAGCTGCACCACCCACAACATGACACCCAAGGCGGGTGCCTCTCCTGCCTCAGCCTGGTCCTGATGCCATATGTAAGCAATGTAATGGAAATAGTCATGTGAACTCTCATTACCTCATTAGCTTTAGTTAATAACACATTGAGAAGAGTAATGTGTGGTAATCCATGGAACCAATGAGAAACAGATAAGTGAAAGAAAATAAAAGTGAGTCGTATTACTTATCGTGTTGATATGCAGGCACAGGCCTCCTTTATACTTTTCCCACAACTTTTTGGGTTCATGGACACACCCATGGAGGAAAAGTTTTTCAGCTTCTTTCCCTCAGCAGCTCAGAAAGACCACACTAAAAGGCAATAGAATCAGGTATAGAATTTAAAAATCTTACTTACAAAGGAAAAAAAAATCAGCTCACAATCCTAGTAAGGGAAGAAGGGATAAAAAATATTAATAAAAACTAACTGCGATTCATTAAGGGTTAAGGGGCTAAAATATTATTTTTCAAAAACATATATATAGATAATTTACACATCAGTTTGAAAGTGCAGTTATGCACAGTGCAGGAAACAGTCTGCTGATGCAGAGGCAGGAGAGGCTGTGGCCCCAGCTGCACCAATCACAACATGACACCCAAGGCGGGTGCCTCTCCTGCCTCAGCCTGGTCCTGATGCCATATGTAAGCAATGTAATGGAATTAGTCATGTGAACTCTCATCACCTCATTAGCTTTAGTTAATAACACATTGAGAAGAATAATGTGTGGTAATCCATAGAACCAATGAGAAATATGAATGGTTTAATAAACAGATGGAGAGAATCTATCAAGAGAGAAATATGGGAGATGCCACTGCTGACGTGTTTGAAGTTGCAAGTTCCACTGGCTGCACCTATGTTGAGACTTTTGTGCAACTGAACCCAAAAGTACTTGATCTTATAATATATTACTGATTAGCATAAATAGCTCCTTTTGATGTGTGTATTTCACCATGTACTGCATTTCTCTGCATTAATAACATAAGAAAATATGTGTTTCGTGTATAGAAATGAAGACACTATGAGCTGTTTGAGGAGTCACGTTGAACTGCATAACTACAGTACATTTAGATCATGAACAGAAATGAAGAAACTACGAGCTGTTAGTCTGGGGAGTCATGTTGAACTACATAACTACATCCAGATCATGGACAGAAATGAAGACACTACGAGCTGTTAGTCTGAAGAGTCACGTTGAACTGCATAACTACATCCAGGTCATGAACAGAAATGAAGACACTACGAGCTGTTGGTCTGAAGAGTCACGTTGAACTGCATAACTACATCCAGGTCATGAACAGAAATGAAGACACTACGAGCTGTTAGTCTGAAGAGTCACACTGAACTGCATAACTACATCCAGGTCATGAACAGAAATGAAGACACTACAAGCTGTTAGTCTGAAGAGTCACGCTGAACTGCATAACTACATCCATGTCATGAACAGAAATGAATACACTACGAGCTGTTAGTCTGAAGAGTCACGCTGAACTGCATAAGTACATCCAGGTCATGACCAGAAATGAAGATACTACGAGCTGTTAGTCTGAGGAGTCACTTTGAACTGCATAACTACATCCAGGTCATGACCAGGAATGAAGACACTACGAGCTGTTAGTCTGAAGAGTCACGCTGAACTGCATAACTACATCCAGGTCATGAACAGAAATGAAGACACTACGAGCTGTTAGTCTGAGGAGTCACGTTGAACTGCATAACTACATCCAGGTGAAAGGTAAGAGAGCCAACAGGAAACAGGAAGTATAAGCAATGCAATATTACCGTAAACAGAGTCACTGTATTTGTATAATAACTCCATAACAATATGTGGAAGAGTCATTAAAAAACAGATAAGTGAAAGAAAATAAAAGTGAGTCGTATCATCTAGTGATACTGTAATGGAGTACCCATTTAATTACCATGTTGATATGCAGATACAGGCCTCCTTTATACTTTTCCCACAACTTTTTGGGTTCATGGACACACCCATGCAGGATACGTTTCTCAGCTTCTTTCCCTCAGCAGCTCAGAAAGACCACACCTGATGAGGCAGCGGTACCTGGGTAAGTGATCTGCAACAAGGTGGGAGCCCTTCCACTTTCAGAACTGGCATGTGGGCAGCTGGACTAGAGTTTATAGCTTTCAGCTCCTCTAGAAAATCCAGTACTTATTTCTACTAGAGTACTCCAGTTCCAGTGGGGAGGCACTGAATCTCTGTAGCTGTTCACCTGTATTACCAGAGGATAATCGCTAGTAGCTGTGTTCTGTACAGTTTTCATGAAATAGTGATTCAAAACTTCACTTTCTGTTGTCATACAGTCTTACATAGACTATGCCATACAGCCACATCAGTTACCCTGATTGTGCCACAGAAACATCGATATGAAAAGTCTATGTTTGGCAAGCTTTCATATGTCTGTGCAGTATTCTCTGATGTGTTTTTGCTATCCTGAACCTGTTTTGCATTATTGCTTCTAGCTGCTGGTTATTAAACTGCAAGTTTCAGTTACTTTCTGTCTAATTTTTCCACCAATTACCCATTCTGTTAAAATACGAACGTAAAGTTATCAGAAAATTTTTCCTATGCTGGAAGAAACTGCTTTCAAAAGTCTTCTTGTCTTCCTAGAGCCAGTTGTCATATGAAAGCTCAAAGCTGACCATGTCCTCATTGGCATGCTTAGTATGAGGGATGAGCAAAACTGACAGGTTTCCTTTCTCTTAACTGTTGTTCAAATGTCTAGTTGCCATTTCTGTAAAATGCATTTTACTCAATGGGTATAGTGAAATGAAAGTGGCTAAAAAAAAAATAAAGTCAAAACGTTTTTTACCTTGATGCATTTAAAAAATGTCCTACTCCTTTTTCTGTTCCCCCTCGTCTCCAAACACTTGCCTCTCACTTTCCAGTGATCTCTTCCTGTATTTACAAGATACACTAAGAGCAGTGGGAGCCATAGGCTCATGCTGCTGTCAGTCAAATCCTTTGAGAAGGTAGTTGGGGTTGTGGCCAAACCGAGATATGTGTCTATGAATGTACATCATAGCATACCATAGCATCTTTTTTTATTTTAATGAAAACAATTGACTTCAGTATTACTTTAACCTCTTTAGCACCATCACAATATATATATATATGTGTGATTTTGCATTCCTGGTTAGGGGGCACACGCGAGGCTGGCGCATGCCCCACCCGCACCACTATTCGCGGCCACAGCTGTCAATCACTGGGTTCCGGCCAGTGATTACTCGCCGATTGCCGAGGATCTCTGACGTGGAGGTGTCAGTACAGTGTCAGTGCTTTTTATTTGCACTGACCACTGTATTGGTGTCACTGGGGATGTCAGTGACACCAAGTCAGTTCCTCCCAGTTTTAGAATGCCCTCCGCAGTCCTGAAGTCCCACAGTCCCGCTATAAGTTGCTCATCGCCACCATTACTAGTAGAAATAAAAACTAAATTAAAAAATCCCAGTATATATACAGGTGAAACTTGAAAAATTAGAATATCGTGCAAAAGTTAATTTATTTCAGTAATGCAACTTAAAAGGTGAAACTAATATATGAGATAGACTCATTACATGCAAAGCAAGATAGTTCAAGTCGTAATTTGTCATAATTGTGATGATCATGGCTTACAGCTCATGAAAACCCCAAATCCACAATCTCAGAAAATTTGAATATTGTGAAAAGGTGCAATATTCTAGGCTCAAAGTGTCCAACTCTATTCAGCTAATTAAGCCATAACACCTGCAAAGGGTTCCTGAGCTTTTAAATGGTCTCTCAGTCTGATTCAGTAGGAATCACAACCATGGGAAAGACCGCTGACCTGACAGTTGTGCAGAAAACCATCATTGACACCCTCCATAAGGAGGGAAAGCCTCAAAAGGTAATTGCAAAAGAAGTTGGATGTTCCCAAAGTGCTGTATCAAAGCACATTAATAAAATGTTATGTGGAAGAGAAAAGTGTGGAAGAAAAAGGTGCACAAGCAGCAGGGATGAGCCTGGAGAGGATTGTCAGGAAAAGGCCATTCAAAAGTGTTGGGAACTTTCACAAGGAGTGGAGTGAGGCTGGAGTCAGTGCATCAAGAGCCACCACACACAGATGGATCCTGGACATGGGCTTCAAATGTCGTATTCCTCTTGTCAAGCCACTCCTGAACAACAAACGTCTTACCTGGGCTAAAGAAAAACAGACCTGGTCTGTTGCTCAGTGGTCCAAAGTCCTCTTTTCTGATTAGAGAAACGTTTGCATCTCATTTGGAAACCAAGGACCCAGAGTATGGAGGAAGAATGGAAAGGCACACTCTGAAAGATGCTTAAAGTCCAGTGTGAAGTTTCCACAGTCTGTGTTGATTTGGGGAGCCATGTCATCTGTTGGTGTTGGTCCACTGTGCTTCATTAAGTCCAGGGTCAATGCAGCCGTCTACTAGGAGATTTTGGAGCACTTCATGCTTTCTTCCGCAGACGAGCTTTATGGGGATGCTGACTTCATTTTCCAGCAGGACTTGGCACCTGCACAAACTGCCAAAAGCACCAAAACCTGGTTCAATGAGCATGGGATTACTGTGCTTGATTGGCCAGCAAACTCGCCTGATCTGAGCCCCATAGAAAATCTATGGGCCATTGCCAAGAGAAAGATGAGAGACATGAGACCAAACAATGCAGAAGAGCTGAAGGCCGCTATTGAAGCATCCTGGTCTTCCATATCACCTCAGCAGTGCCACAGGCTGATAGCTTCCATGCCACGTCGCATTGAGGCAGTAATTGCTGCAAAAGGGGCCCAAACCAAGTACTGAGTACATATGCATGCTTATACTTTTCAGAGGTCCAATATTGTTCTATGTACAATCCTTGATTTATTGATTGCATGTAATATTCTAATTTTCTGAGATTGTGGATTTGGGGTTTTCATGAGCTGTAAGCCATAATCAGCACAATTATGACAAATCACAGCCTGAACTATCTTGCTTTGCATGTAATGAGTCTATCTCATATATTAATTTCACCTTTTAAGTTGCATTACTGAAATAAATGAACTTTTGCACGATATTCTAATTTTTCGAGTTTCACCTGTACCACCATTTGTAAACGCTATAACTTTCACGTAAACCAATTAATTTACACATATTGGGATTTTGTTTAGCAAATACATGTAGCAGAATACATTTTGGCCTACATTTTTGATGAAATTAGATTTTTAAAATTTTTTTACTGGACATATTAAATAGCAAAAAGTCAAAAATATAGTTTTTTTCTCAAAATTGTCTTGATTTTTTTTTTTATAGTACAAAAATTAAAAAACGCACAGGAGATCAAATACCGAAAGAAAACTCTATTTATGGGAAAAAAAAGGGACGAAAATGTCATTTGGATGCAGCGTTGCATTACCCCACAACTGTCAGTTAAAGTAACAGTGCCGTAACGCAAAAAATGGCCTGGTCAGGAGGGGGGGGGGGGGGGGAATCCTCTGGAGGGCAAGAGGTTAAGGTGGTTTAAAGTCAGGAGGCAGGCTTAAAATTGTTCCCAAGTGTTTGTTCATTTGTATGGTAATTTTAGCACTTTTAAAAACAAAAAAGGCCTTTGGTCAAAATAACCAGCTAAAAATTAAAACTAAAATAAACAGGGAGGAGTCTACGTGCTGATATCACGCTGCCGAGTCCATGTTGATGGTCCGGCGGCCATATTTGTAAGTGCAGCCACCTGTTTTGTCATGCTTTCCATGTGGATGTGTTTGTTTAATATTAATCAATAAATACTACACTTTATACCCTCGTTTCTGGGCTCTGTATTGTGAGCTCTCCTTCTAGGATTGATCACTGAAAGATCTCATATCATTCTCAAAGTGGAGGAGCAATAAAAAAAAAAAAAAAAAAAAAAATATATATATATACATATATATAAACACACTAGCAGAGTGAAAAAATGACACAAAATATAACACTGTAAAT